>NC_141169.1:31255625-32511250 GCF_055505025.1 Bos grunniens
TGGCCAGATGCTAGAATGACATGACTGCAGTCTGAACCATCCAGGTTTATTAAGTTTAACACTCAAAGCTCAGAAAACACTGAAATTTGGAGGATGCTCCAAAACTATTTATCATCTCCTTTTTAAAGATGAGAGTTATTGAAGAGTGTGTAAATTAAAATAGCAGCACTGGTATTAGGGGTCCCGAGCCCTGATTTCATTCTTCCCGTGGGCTTTAGAAACCTCTTCTGCACCCACAGAAGCCAAAAGCCAGGGAAGGAGGCAGTCAGTCCTCAACTCCCCACCCGCCACCATCCTCCACTCTGTTCATTATCTCCAGGCCTGCCCACATGGTAAAACTGCTTCTCCATCCACCTGCCTGAACTTCCAACCAGCTACCTGTCACCTGGAGAACAAGAGAGCAGCTTATGGCCACAGGATGCTAAGGGTTTCCAAAGTGACACAGTGGCAAAGAATCCACCTGCCAATGCAGGAGATGTGGGAGACTCAGGTTCGATTTTTGGGTCAGGAAGATCCCCTAGAGTAGGAAATGGCAACCCCCTCTGGTATTCTTGCCTGGGAAATCCCAAGGACAGAGGAGCCTGGCAGGCTACAGTCCACTGGGAATCGCAAAGAGTCAGACATGAATGAGCATGCACGCAATACCTTTTTCCCAGGTTATAACAATTACCAATTGTTAATATTTCCCCATAATTCCTTTGAAAGTAAGTTCCAGACATTATATTTCACCCCTAAATACTTCAGCATGCATCTCATAAGAACATTTTCCTACATACCCACAATACTATTAATCCACCCAAGAAATTTCACATTGATACAATATCATCTAATATATGGTCCATATTCATAGTTGCCCTCCCCACAAAGATCCCAGTAATGTCCTTCATAATTGTTTTCCCCTGACCCAGGATTCAAAGATGAAAACTTGTATTGGGTTGCCACTTGGGCAAGGATAAGTCTGGGATGAACTTGGCATGTTTGAGGAACTGCAGAAAGGTGAGGCTGGAGTGAGATGGGTCAGGAGGAGGAGAAAAACAAAGGTGAGTAAAGAAGAGTGAGGAGGAGTCAGACCACTTTGGGCTTTTTAAATCAGGGGGAAAAGTTTATAGCTTATTTTATTTGTTTGTCTGTTTCGGCTGCACTGTATCTTTATTGTGGCCAGGACTTCTCTAGTTTGGTGCTTGGGTTTTAGAGCGCATGGGCTCAGTAGTTGTGGAGTGAGAGATTAGTTGCCCCATAGCATGTAGGATCTTAATTCCATGACCAGGGATCGAAACCTTTGTCCCGTGCATTGGAAGGCAGATTTTTAACCAGGGAAGTCCCTCCAGCTTACCCTTTTTGTTTCTTTTTTTTTTTTTTTTTTTACTTGATTTTCATTTTATATTGGAGTGTAGTTGATTTACAATGTTGCGTTAGTTTAAGGTGTACAGTGATTCAGTTATACATATACATATATCTATTCCTTTTCAAATTATTTTCCCACTTAGATTATTATAGAATATAGAGTTCCCTGTGCTTTAGAGTGGTCTTTTTTGGTTATCTAATATTTTACATTTAGTAGTTTGTTAATGTTAAGGGTGCAAATTTCTTTTCTTTTACATATGTGTATAGAGACCAATCGGAGAAGGCAATGGCACCCCACTCCAGTACTCTTGCCTGGAAAATCCCATGGACGGAGAAGCCTGGTGGCCTGCAGTCCATGGGGGTTGCTAAGGGTCGGACACGACTGAGTGACTTCACTTTCACTTTCCACTTTCATGCATTGGAGAAGGAAATGGCAACCCACTCCAGTGTTCCTGCCTGGAGAAGCCCAGGGATGGGGGAGCCTGGTGGGCTGCGGTCTATGGGGTCGCGCAGAGTCGGACACGACTGAAGCGACTTAGCAGCATAGAGACCAATATTTGTTGTTTTTGTTGTTTAGTCACTCAGTCAAGTCCGACTTCTTTTCGACCCCATGGACTGTAGCCAGCCAGGCTCCTCTGACCATGGAGTTTTCCAGGTAAGAATACTGGAGTGGGTTGCCATTTCCCTCTCTCTCTAGCTTACTTTATTATTATTATTTTACAGTAAACAACTTAGTCTTTTATTTGCTCAAGGCCAGCTGTTGCAGGCACTGAGGCCCCAAGACTTCCAGAAGGGATTGGGGGGCAGTCGAGCCATCCTGCCTCCCAGGGGCTGCCTGCCCCATCCTGCTTCCTGCAGGAGATGGGAGAGTAGATAAAGTGTACCCTTGCGCCATCAAGTATCTCTTCAGTTCTGTGTGTGTGTGTCAGTTGCTCAGTCATGTCCGGTTCTGCAACCCAATGGACTGTACCCCACCAGGCTCCTCTGTCCAAGGGATTCTCCAGGCAAGAGGACTGAGTGGGTTTCCATTTCCTTCTTCCCTCTAGCTTGCTTTAAATACAATGAAAAGACATTGGAGGGTTTTAAGCAGGCAAATGATTTGATCAGGTTTATGACTTTAAAAGGTATATCTGAAGACAATTTCAGATTTGGGACATTCTATAAGATGATTCCAAGAAAAGTGAGTGTATGAGTTTTCTAGAGATGTCCTAAGAAATTACCACAAATGTGGTGATTTTAAACAATAAAAATTGATTCTCTCACCGTTATGGAGATTGGAAATCAAAATGTTGGTAAGATTTACTCCCAAAGGCCCTAGGGGAGAATCCTTCCTTGCCTCTTCCAGCTTCCGGTGGCTCCAGGCGTTCCTTGACTGCAGCTGAGAGATCTGATCTCTGCCTCTGCCTTCACATGCCCTTTCCTCCTCTGTGTCTGTGCCTTCCACTCCTTCCTATAAAGACACATGTCACTGAATCTGGGGACCTAGGTAACCCCGAATGGGCTTCCCTGGTGGCTCGGACAGTAAAGCAGCTGTCTGCAATGCAGGAGACCCAGGTTCGATCCCTGCGTTGGGAAGATCCCCTGGAGAAGGAAATGGCAGCCTACTCCAGTATTCTTGCCTGGAAAATCCCATGGATGGCGGAGCCTGGTAGGCTACTGTCTATGGGGTCGCAAATCTCACGGTCCTTAACTAATCTTGTTTCATTCTTCATGCGTGTATACTCAGTCATGTCTGACTCTGTGACCCCATGGACTGTAACCCACCAGACTCCTTTATCCATGGGATTTCCCAGGCAAGAATACTGGAGTAGGTTGCCATTTCCTCCTCCAGGGGATCTTCCTGACCCAGGGATCAGACTTGCGTCTCTTGTGTCTCCTGCATTAGCAAGCAGATGGATTCTTTACCACTGAGCTGCCTGGGAAGCCCAGCTGATCTGGTAAAGACCCTTTTCCCAAGGTCATATTCACTGGTTCTGGGATGTGGACGTATCTTATTTGGAGAGGGAGGGGCACCATTCAGCTCACTATAGTAGGAGATTGTTCTAGACAAGAAACTAAGAGATATAACAACTAAACTCACTATTCAAACTTAAATTGGATCCTGGATTTGAAGAAGAAAAATGCTACTGGAGGAATTTGGGTAGATTATATGCTATGGAATGACTACTGTTTTTAGATGTGAAGACAGGAATTGGTTGTGTAAGAGAATATTGTAGTTCTTAGGAGGTGCCTGCAGGAGTGTTCAGGGGTGAAGTGCCATGATGTCCACGACCTTCTTTCTAGAGAGTCAGTTCTGTTGTCCTTTGATGTCTAATGACGTCTGATGTCGTCTAAGAGTCAGTCTGATGTTGTTTCAGTACAAGGCAGTGACTCTGGCTCCTGAGTAAGTGTGACCGAGAAGGAGCAGCTGCAGAGTTAGTCACACCGCTTATCAGAATAGAACCCAGGCTTCTCATCCTGGTCTCCACTTGGTTCTGCAGCTCTCTTATAAGAGACTGTGTCTGATAAGAATTTCTTGAGCACATGCATGTGCATGAGATGCTCCAGCACAGGGCTCCTGCCCCTCAGGCCAGCCACCAGGAGACTCTTCTCTGCAATCATGACACTCTGCCATCCACGTCCCCCTCCTCCTGCAGGGAGAGGCCAGGTGGCAGCTGAACAGACAAGTTCAAAGAGCTTGATGCCCTACAAACTGCCCTGCCTGCCCTCTGCCTGCAGGCCACGCAGGTACTCATCTGACGGCTGAGTCTGGCTGGACCCGAGCTTTCAGAGCCTGTGGGTCTCCCAGTTGTTGAGGGCTGACAGTCCGTCGCTGTTAGACGCTGTCTCAGTCTCCAGCGAATTCTTTTCTCTGCACACTATTGTGCTGACGCCTGAGCAGAGGGAAGGGAGGTGATGGAGGAAATGAGATGGGGAAGGGGGAGGGGAGGGAGAAATGGAAGTGGAGAGGAAAGATGAGGGTGGGATACAGAGGGGAGCAGGAGGGGAGAGCAGAAGAAACCAAGTGGGCCAAAGCCTGAGAGGACCCAAGGGCCCTCCAACACAAGGAAACAACCAGTCAAGTGACCCCTATTCACACCCTGGAGCCCCTAGAGTCTGGCCTGGTTCTTGTGCTAAGAGTCCCCTGCTACCACCCCCTTGTCTCAAAGGGCAGTTCAAAGCACCTCAGGCCCTGGAAGATTTAGGACTGGGCTTCCTGGAGGGAGATGCTCCTTCCAGAGGGGCCTCCTTGCTCTTCTGTATCAGAAGATACCCAGATCTCCGCAGACCAGGCTATGTCTCCATTCCCTGCTGCATGTAAAAGAGAAGGAGGCTTTCTCAGGCCTGCAGATATTCTCTGCGTGCTTTCAACTTACAGCTTAAGTTCACCCAGAACTCCTGGAAAGACTGAAAAGCAGCAGCAGATCAGTTTGGTTGACCAGGCAGTACAGGCAAAAAAAAAAAGCCAAAGTAAGGAAGGGAAGCATGGAATCTTTACTCTCCCAGGCCAGTGCTTGCACTGCAAAGGGGAGTGTACCATTTTATTTTATTAATACTTATTTATTTGGCTGCGCCGGGTCTTGGTTACGGCAAGCGAGATCTTTTCAGTTGTGGCATGCACCCTCTTAGTTGCAGCGTGTGGCATTTAGTTCCCTGACCAGGGATCAAACCCAGGCCCCCTGCGTTGGGAGCACAGAGTCTTAGCCACTGGACACCAGGGAAGTCCCAAGGGGATTACACAATTTTTAAAGTCTTAATATTTTTATTATTATCTTGCTAAAAGTTTCCATGAACTATTGCATAAGGCCTTTATATTAGAACATTGATACTTTTGACAGGAAGTAATGAAGACCCAACTCCAAATGCCCCCAAACAATAAAAGGTTTACAATCTCACATAATGAAAAATGCACTATGGAGAGAAGTTTCAGGACTTGTCAGTTGAGGCTCTCTGCATCCTATCACGGAGAAGGCAATGGCACCCCACTCCAGTACTCTTGCCTGGAAAATCCCGTGTATGGAGGGGCCTGGTGGGCTGCAGTCCATGGGGTCGCTAGGAGTCGGACATGACTGAGTGACTTCACTTTATTTTTTCACTTTCATGCATTGGAGCAGGAAATGGCAACCCACTCCAGTGTTCTTGCCTGGAGAATCCCAGGGACGGCGGAGCCTGGTGGGCTGCCGTCTATGGGGTCTTACAGAGTCGGACACGACTGAAGTGACTTAGCAGCAGCAGCAGCAGCAGCATCTTATCAAGGACCCAGGGTCTTTACATCTTTCTGTTCTGTTAGGCTTGGAATGTTTGCTTTTATCCTTGTGTTGAAAGAGGACACAGACAGAACAGGCTCCCTCTTGAAAGCGGGACTCCATCTTGGGCCGGACTGTGGACTTTGAGCTCTATGCCCAGTATCTATGGAAACAACATACCAACTGGAAAATCAGGCCCCCTGGATGGAAGAGCCCCAGGGCTCGTACCTAGACTCTCTGTTGCCTAAAAGGATACCCTAAATATCTGTGTAACTGAATAGAGTCACAAATTCTGTTATGCTTATTGGGGTATGACCACAGGCCTATTGATAATTGTCCACTGTTAACTACCTAGGCTTAAGGCGTATGAATCACGGGTTGACTTTGATTGTATCTCTTTTCCTTTGTTCAGACTAGTTTCAGGGAACTTGGGGAGGTGGGTTTGGGCACGTACACTTAGGGTATATAAGGTTTTCAGAAAAACTGTTCGGGGTCCTTGGCTAAGAGGAGACTCTGCCTTGGGCCTGCCGGTGTAATAAACTGCACTCCACTATCTGCATTGTCCTTCTGAGTGAGTTTGTTTCCCAGAATGTGTGGCTACAACAATGTCAGTTCCCTCGTGATCACAAGATAACTGCAGCAACTTCAAGTGTTATGTGCTCACAAAATAATGTTAAAGCTTCAAAAAAAGAAAATTGTTTCCCAGTGTTCCTTTTTTTAAGAGCAAGGAAATTCTTCCAAGAACATCTTCCCACCAACCCCCTATCCAGCCAACTTTATCTCACCTCTCATTTGCATTATTGCATCATCTGCTGCTTCCTTAACCAGACCCTGGTGAGGGAATTCAATGACCTCGATCAGCTTAGACTAGGAGTCACCCTGGTGCTGGAGAGGCCCAGAGGTTATGTTGGCAGATAAAAACTACCAGCCAGGAGTGGCTTGGGGGTAGACACGCGATGGTGGCTGCCACATGTGCCTGCCTCTTCTGACATGTGGTCTGTTCTGCCTCAAATTAGGATTGTGCCTTTGTGATCTACCTCTAAAAACTGAGAGGAACAATAAAGCTAAGTATATTCCCTGTAGAACCTAGAATAATGACTTGAACCAGACAGGCTCTTTAAAAACAATGAATGGGAGTGGTGGTGGTGGTGGGAGGAATTGGGAAATTGAGATTGACGTATATACACTATTGATGCTATGTATAAAATAGATGGCTTTCCAGTGGTGCTGGGTAAAGAACCCGCCTGCCAATGCAGGAGACATAAGAGACATGGGTTCGATCCCTGGGTTGGGAAGATCCCTTGGAGAAGGGCATGGTAACCCACTCCAGTATTCTTGCCTGGACAATCCCATGGACAGAGGAGCCTGGTGAGTGGGCTACAGTCCATAGTGTTGCAAAGAGTTGGGCATGACTGAAGTGACTTAGTATGCATGCATAAAATAGACAACTAATGAGAACATATTGTGGAGCTCAGGGAACTCTACTTAATGCACTATGGTGACTTCAGTGGGAAGGAAGTCCAAAAGGGAGGGGGTATATGTATATGTATGGCTGATTCATTTTGCTGGACAGTAGAAACTAACACAACACTGTAAAGTGACTATACTCCAGTGAAAATTAATTAAAAAGTGAATGAGAAGAGAATGGATGTGTGTATGTGTATGGCGGAGCTCCTTCCCTGTTCACCTGAAAATACCACAACATCGTTAATGGGCTATACCCAAATACAAAATAAAAAATTTAAAGTTTGAAAAAAAAGGAATTAAACTTAAAAACTGCAATAATTTTTATAATGGTACAATTGGACATGATTACCTTTGTCAAAGGCATTTCAGTATCAGCTTACTGTTGAGCTAGACATCCCCCTTGAGCCAAATGAGATATTTGATAAGAACAGAGTGGAGCTGACCCGGGTGGGAGGAGGGGAAAGGTGACAGCAAAGAGATTATGTATTTATACTCACCTTCCCTGGTGGCTCAGAGGTTAAAGCGTCTGCCTGCAGTGTGGGAGACCTGGGTTCAATCCCTGGGTTGGGAAGATCCCCTGGAGAAGGAAATGGCAACCCACTCCAGTATTCTTGCCTGGAGAATCCCATGGACAGAGGAGCCTGGTAGGCTGCAGCCCATGGGGTTGCAAAGAGTCAGATACAAGTGAGTGATTTCACTTTCTTTCTTTCTTTCCCAATGAATTAAACTAGTTTGTGAATTTAGATAAAATTCTCATGTAATTAGGAATGCTTTATATTCTGTTCTCATTTTAATCAGAGAGAGAAAAAGAAGTCATCTGGTGGTGAGACAAGTGTTCAAAAGCATTTTCCGTATTATGACTACCAAAGACACAGCTCTAGTTCTGTAAGACTCCTCGCTGCTGAGCAGTTCTCTCCTGCTGCAGTCAGAGGGAGCGTTAGAGGAGGAAATAACCATTTTCCAGAACCTGCTCAGGGCTGACAAACTCAGAGGAATGAATGGGGCAGTGACAGGCTAATGAGATATCAGCCAAGGGGACTTTCTCCACGGGGCTGAAAATGGGAACCTTCCCCACACTGACGCACTGGGTGTATTTTCCCTTCACCTTCGTCTGCCCTGGGCCTCCCAGACAGGAACTCTGGCAGTGGGCTCCAGGAGCCATCTGCCTGGGTCATCCCTGCCAACCTCACAGTGTGGCCTTGGCTGGCAGGGGCTGACCACCCTGGCCCCGGTGCTCATGGGGGCAGTGCTCCGGGTGAGAGCTGTCCTGTCTGGGTGGTGGCTGGCATCCTGTCAGCACAAGTGCAGCCGGGCGACAGCAACTGCCCTCCAAGGACAAACTCTGTGTCTGTATGATCTGAGAGCTGATTCGCTGACTTCAGAAGAAGACCTGGAAAAGGCCCCCTCACTCACGAAGCTACAGCCTGGATAGTGGGGGGCAGCTGACTTTGCTCCTCTGGGTCAATGTGCTCCTCTGGGTCACCCGGTCCCAGGAATGGGGCTCCTGACAACAGCAGGACGAGATCTCTGTTCTCCAACCAGGGCTCCACCCAGCGCTCCACACGAGGGCTGGCCTCCGTGTCCCTCCTCCCAGGGAACTGGGAAGACCTCCCTGGGGCTACTGGGCGGAGTGGAGTACTGCTTTGGAGTCAGAGTTCAGGGATCAGATTTCAGTTTGGCTCCTTGCTCTGTAGCCTTAAGTTACATGCTTAATCTCTCCAAGGTTAGACGTCCTCTCCTCACAGGTGTTGTGAAGATCATGAAACACCCAAGAAGGGAAAGGTGCTCCCCCCACCCTGACAGAGCTTCCCCCTCCTCCCACAACCCCAGGCGGGGCCTCCACACACCTAGAGGCCTGAAGACACATTCTCTCTGAGCTAAACCCCACCTGGCCACCTCTGGCCTGAAAGGGGCCTGTTTGACAGATTTTCACTGGAGTAGAGACACCTGCCAGCTGCTTCCCGAACAGGACGACTGGCAGACTGGCCAGCATCGCTGGTTCTCCCAGTTACTCTCTCTTCCTCACCCGAACTCGAATCGCAGCTCTGCCAGGGTGTCCATGGGCCGGCCCCCAGGGTGGGCAACCTCCATGGGGTGGGAGCAGACTGTTCCATCTGTCAGGTCAGGTGAGAGCTCGGCGGGTTTGATCCCTGGGTCGGGAAGATGCCCTGGAGGAGGGCATGGCAACCCATTCTAGTATTCTTGCCTGGAAAGTCCCATGGACAGAGGAGCCTCTCGGGCTGCAGTCCATGGGGTCGCAGAGAGTCAGACCTGAAGCGACTGAGCGCAGACGCAGAGTCTGGCAGTGATTTAGTCACTAAGTCCGGCTCTTGTGACCCCTCCAGGCTCTTCTATCCATGGGAATTTCCAGGCAAGTGTCAACTGAAAAAAGATGTACAACTTGAGAGTTGTGAGTGAAGTTTTATTTGGGGCAAAATGAGGACGCAGCTTGGGAGGCAGCATCTCAGATAGCTCTGAGAGACTGCTCCAAACCGGCAGTGGGGGAAAGACAATATATAAGGTTTTGGTGAAGGGGGAATTCAATACCATGAAGCACTCCTTTGAAAAAGACTTTTTGTTAGTCATGAGAGTCTGATATCACCATGAAGGGATTTAATGCTTCTCTAGATATGAGGAGATGCAAGGACTGAGATCATAAGATCTGTTCCTAAAAACACTGAACTATCTAAAGACCTGTCCCACCAGATTCCCTGGGGCACAGAGTGCCTCCCTCCTCCCTGAACTCCTTCAGGGGTTGTTGAAGGACGCGGCTATAGCAGCATGGGGTTCAATCTGTGTAGAGGCACGTGCAAATGCCTTAGTTGTTCAGTTGTTGGCAATGCTCTTGTGCCAATTTGTAGTTGACATAAGAATACTGTAAGAGTTGCCATTTCCTTCTCCAGGGGATCTTCCTGACCCACGGATAGAACTACAGTCTCCTGCATTGCAGGCAGATTCTTTACCCACTGAGCTATCAGGGATGCCCAGAGTCTGGGGTGCCAGCCAATTTTGGGGCTGCACCCTCTTAGGCTTTCTCCATTTATCCCCATCAAGCCCCGTGGCTTCAGCCCTGGCGGCAGTTCTGAGTGCAGGCTTTCCATTTGCGCTCAAGGGCAGATGGGATGATTGTCAGCCACAAAGCAGTGACAGACCTTGGGGTATATTTGTTCTTGCTGCAGGCTAACTTCTACTTACCCTCTTCCAGCACAGGGGTGGGGGGATCATCACTACAAGGACAGATCCCTCTGCAAGCTCCTGCACTTTGCCCTTTCCAATTCCCCAAGCTCTGTTCTACTGGAATCTTTTTTCTCAGCTAAACTCTTCTTTCACCTCCACGCCATTGCGGCTGCTTAAAGGTTTCCAGCCCCTTCCACATCTTGGCAGATTATTCACCTGTAAGGCTTATGGAGGTAATTGGAGGGGCTTGCTCCTGGCCAGGGGCTGCGGGGGGTGGGGATGTGCACTGGCCCCAGGGCTTCAGGCTCTGCAGGTGCTGCCAGGCTCTCCTGAAGGCTGAGGGAGGAGGAGGAGAACAGGCAAGCCCTGAACCCCATTCTCAGAGTCTCCAGCTTGGGACACGCAGGCTCCGAGAATGGACCTTTCAGGTGTCGTGGGGTGCTGTGCTCAGCTGAAGCTGATGATCTGTCTCTTCCTTCTCACACCTGGATGTCCTGTTCCCTCCAGAGCTCGCACTGTAGCAATTGGCAGATACCCCAGGTTGGGAAGGTCTGAGTGCAGCTGGAGTGGCCAGCCTCTCCGAGGTTCATTGTTTCAGCCCAGGACGCCCAGGCTGAGGCTGCAGAAGGGATCTAGTCCATCACTTTGAGTAGCAGTGGCTGGCTGGCTGTACTCAAGGATGGGGCAGGTTGGGCATCATCCTGAAGCATGAGACAACGGTTGCTCTCATGATAACCCTTCCGAGCACAAAGCTGAGAGAGCTCAGGCTGGAAGCTGTGCCCCAAGACAGAATGTGCATTTGAGGGAGGGGGTTGCTGTGCCATGTGCTTTGTGGAATCTTAGTTCCCCAATCAGGGATTGGACCCGGGCCCTCAGCACTGATAAGCGCCAATTCCACTAGGCCACCAGGGAACTCCCAGAATGCGCATGTTTCAAATGCTGTCCTTAAAGAGTAAGGGGGCAGAGGTTAGCAATGAGTAAGAGGTGAAAACACCAGTGGGAAAAGAAAGATGGTAGCTGAGCGCCATTGAATAAGCTCAGTCCTGGAGCAAAGGTGAACAGACCTGCACTCACCCTCACCTCCTGCCACTTGCTTGGTCTTCCCATTCAGGCCAGGACCTAAGCATCAAAAATGGCTCCTCCCTTCCGCATGACCTGGCCCTCTGATGATCGCTGTCCTCTTTCATTGCTCAGTTCAGCCTCAGAGGCCACAGCACTGGTCCCTGAGCACCAAGCTCTCGGGCCACCCGCGCATTCTTCCCCCACCCTCAGCTTCTCATAGTTGCCTCCTGCCCTGCTCAAGAACCACACAGCTTCCAGCAGCTGCTCAGAAAAGCATCCAAATTAGGGAGCTCTGGTCTTCAACCTTTGTTATGTACATACTCCTTCAATTTTCCTTATTATTCCCCTACTTCACATATTCCCCATGACATACACTGGGTCAGGGACCAATATCCTAACACCCGAGACAACTGTACTTTCGTGTCTCAGCCTGCTCTACTTTCTCCAAGCAGTGACTTCTGAAAGCACCGTCCTAGTTTGCCATTGTAGATTTTGGCCAAGGATGAACAATCAGCACAGTTCCAAGCCCTTCCCATGTGATTCCAACACTTTATGAACTAAAGACTGCAGTGGTTCTGGCAGTCATCCTGGCAACTTGAGTTATGGCTCCACCATTTATTAGCTATGTTACCTAACCCCTCGCTCCTCCACATGTGGTCACAGCAGACCAAGAATACCCAGGAGCTTTGGGTGGGATGAGTTGAGAGAGTAGCACTGAAACATAGACATTACCATATGTAAAACAGCCAGTGGGAATTTGCTGTGTGATGCAGGCAGCTGAGACCCAGTGCTCTGTGACAACCTAGAGGGTAGCATGGGGTGGGAGGGTCAAGAGGGAGGGGATACATGTATACCTACGGCTGATTCATGGTGATGTATGGCAGAAACCAACACAATACTGCAAAGCAATTATCCTCCAATTAAAAATAAAAACAAAAGAAAATCTGAGTTTTTTTTTAAAAAAAAGGCAAAAAAAAACCCCCCAGAAATTAAAAACAAAAGGCTGTATGTTTACTAAAACTCCACTTCAGACCTAGATTCAGCTCTGATGTGCAAATATAACTTTTATTGACAATATAGGGCCCCAGTGGGCAGCTCCACTGAACACAAATAAATAATACAGTCCTAAGATGAAACTGCAGCAGACATGCTAATACTCGTCACCCTCATCATCTCCCTCTGCACTGTCGGCTCCAACCTCCTCATAATCCTTCTCAAGGGCAGCCATGTCCTCACGGGCCTCAGAAAACTCTCCTTCCTCCATGCCCTCACCCACGTACCAGTGAACAAAGGCACGCTTGGCATACATCAGGTCAAACTTGTGGTCCAGGCGCGCCCAGGCCTCAGCAATGGCTGTGGTGTTGCTCAGCATGCACACAGCTCGCTCTACTTTGGCCAGGTCTCCGCCAGGTACCACAGTGGGAGGCTGGTAGTTAATGCCAACCTTGAAGCCAGTGGGGCACCAGTCCACAAACTGGATGGTACGCTTGGTCTTGATGGTGGCAATGGCAGCATTGACATCTTTGGGAACCACGTCACCACGGTACAACAGGCAGCAGGCCATGTATTTCCCATGGCGAGGGTCACATTTCACCATCTGGTTGGCTGGCTCAAAGCAAGCATTGGTGATCTCTGCTACAGAAAGCTGTTCATGGTAGGCTTTCTCAGCAGAGATGACAGGGGCGTATGTGGCCAGAGGGAAGTGGATGCGGGGATAGGGCACCAGGTTGGTCTGGAACTCTGTCAGATCCACATTCAGGGCGCCATCAAACCTCAGGGAAGCAGTGATGGAAGACACTATCTGGCTCATGAGGCGGTTAAGATTCATGTAGGTTGGGCGTTCAATGTCGAGGTTTCTACGGCAGATGTCATAGATGGCCTCATTGTCTACCATGAAGGCACAATCAGAGTGCTCCAGGGTGGTGTGGGTGGTGAGGATGGAGTTGTAGGGCTCAACGACAGCTGTGGAAACCTGGGGGGCTGGGTAAATGGAGAACTCCAGCTTGGACTTCTTGCCATAATCGACAGAGAGGCGTTCCATCAGCAGGGAGGTGAACCCAGAACCAGTTCCCCCACCAAAGCTGTGGAAAACCAAGAAGCCCTGAAGACCCGTGCACTGGTCAGCCTGAAAAAAGAAAAAAGTTTTAATTTTAGCCTTGGTGATAGCTGCAGTGATTTCTTTGAATCCATAATCGCACTGATCAAGATCTTCAAAAAAACAAAAACAGAAAACTTCTGAACAATATTTGCTAAGAAAGCAGACCTAAAGAGCTTTTAAGTGCTAAGTGATTCAGAGAAACTTTCACAATCAACTCTTGGGGGCTGGAGGGAGGGGATCTGTGAAAAGGCTATTTTTAATGAGTTCTTTTCATTTCTGCAGGCAGAGGAATCACGAAGTCTGGAATGGATGCCGGGCACAAGTTTTGGTGACCGGGAGGCTCACCTCTGCTGCCCGTGCCATGACCACAGACCAAAGGCAACCTCTTATCAGTTGGAGAGCTACCAACAGCAGGCCTGAGGCCACACCGGCCCCATACAATGATGTCTTACAAAAATTCTGGCAGCTGCTTTCTGAATCCAAGAGCAGAGTGAAGAGCCAGTGCCCTGGTGTTAGAATAAGGCTGGCTCTGGCTCTACCAGTTCCTTGCCATGTGCCTCTGACCAAATTCATTTCTCAGTCTCAGTGTTCTCATTTATTAAATGAGGAGAACAGTAACCTGCTTCAGGTTGCTGGGAATTAAATGAGTACTGCAATAGTGCCTGGCACAGTCAGCACAGGTTAGCAGCAAGTCTCTTCATTCCGGGAAAGGGGATTCACGGTCACAAATCGATGTCCTTGTGTCACTGGGGCTTTCCACCACTTAATTGAGCTCTTCTGGCTAACAAACTGCTCCTCTGTGAAAGGATGATCTTAACCTGACAGAGTATTCTCTGGACAGTCTTCACTTTAAGGTGCTCCAAGATTTGTGGACATTCTCTACTGAGCCCTTAGTCACTTCTATCCACCCTCTGAATGAGATCAATGTAAGGGGCAGACTCTAGTTTACCAGTTTCCACCCATTAAGACTCTTGTGGACACAGTAATAAACACCAGGGACAAATGCAATTGTTCTGGTGGTTAATGAACTTCACTATGGAACCTCAGTGACTTCACTCGTTTATTTGTCCCTAGGGCAGGTCCCGATTTCCAAGTCAGTGCTTGTAGCTGAAGCTTCACTTGCAAACAGAGGAACCAACCATTAGCCCAATTTTGCTGCGAAAACTATGATAAACATCTCAAAGTATGAAGCCAAGAACAATGTAAGGCCATTATTTTGAAAATAGACCTGTTGTTGCCGGGCTTAGCATTATAGGATTTTCCTGACAAGCTATTCCACCTAGGCCTTCATTCTTGATTTTAGTTAATTAGTTACAAGTTGCCCATATGCCTAAGGAACAGAGTCATCTGATTGCCAGACTCTTAATTAAAATGATCTGAACAGCACCCTTTTCAACCTTACCGATGTGAATACAGTTACCTTAGATTTTTCTGCCTCAAAGCAAGGCTAGTCTACACTGCCCTGAGCTCTAGTAGAAAAACAAGGGTACCACTTTTTGTGGTTATATCTTAATACTTTCAAAGTTCCAGTGACTTATACTTGCTTCTGTAACAAGGGAGCTCCCTTGACTCCACTTTCAGTGTTGCTGGAAGTTTCCAACGCCAGCTACTTCTAGTCGGTATTACATCAGCTTCTTTTGCTGTAACTTTCTGTAGCAACATAGGGCAGTTGTCTAATTTTTATGAGTTTGATCAATTAGTTACATTCAAAGCCAGCCACCTACCCCTGAGACTAAGATGACCTAAAAAGGGATGCCTCAGCTTGGAGGCAGGAAGCTGCCTGATTAAGATGAACAAGGATGTTTAATGGGCTTAAGTGTCAGTAAAACGGTTAAGGCTTCCTGGTACTCACTTGACTTCAGGTAAACTGGCCTCACTGAGTGAGCAATTGCCCAAATCTGCCTTAGAAGACATAGGAGGAGGCCAAGCAGCACCTACTTCAGCCTCAAAAAGTTGTCCCATAGCACAGCACCGTTTGGTTTAGAAGTCAAGTTACACTGGGCAGTATAAAGCTCATTCTGGTGCGCAAAGAATGATTCCCATAGTCTGGTCTCTCAAAACTCTAAGAGAAAACGCTCATCCTATTTTAAAAAAAGTTCTTCGTTTACCAGTTTCCGAACTCGGTCCAAGACGAGGTCAATGATCTCCTTGCCAATGGTGTAGTGACCTCGGGCATAGTTATTGGCGGCATCTTCTTTGCCTGAGATAAGTTGCTCAGGGTGGAAGAGCTGGCGGTAGGTGCCAGTGCGCACCTCATCTGGAAAAGGAAAATGAAGCAGCCACCCATCATTAACAACCCACACAAGTCTGCTCCATCGCAGGGCATCAGTGGAATTCCCAGGACACACCTCCTGTCCCCGATCCCTGGGATCTCACTGGGGTTACTGAGGTCAACTCACCAATGACTGTGGGTTCCAGGTCTACAAACACTGCCCTGGGCACATGCTTGCCAGCACCCGTCTCACTGAAGAAGGTGTTGAAGGAGTCGTCTCCTCCCCCAATAGTCTTGTCACTTGGCATCTGGCCATCGGGCTGAATGCCGTGTTCCAGGCAGTAGAGCTCCCAGCAGGCATTGCCGATCTGGACACCAGCCTGGCCAACGTGGATGGAGATGCACTCACGCTGTGGGAAGGAAGAAGGAAGTGTCAGAATGTGACCCGTCAGATGGGACATTCAGGAATGAGTCACACGGAAATGACTATTAACCTTCCAGACAAATCAGCACCTTTCTGGAGGCCATGCCTGCCCAGGCACTATTTCACAAACAGGCCAATTCAGAGAAAAGGTTTTGGAAAACCACAGACATGTTAATGAACAACTAGACAAGGCCAGGGACCAGACTTTCCCTTTACAGCCACATTAGATATTCATGGTCAGGTGTCTACCTTCAGAATGACACAAGCTACTCTAGCAATAGATTTTCCCCAACTCCTGGGAAATATGCCTGCTGACTCCTTAGAGGCATGCAAAATTCCTCCTTCCAGCTCTGATTCATTCCCTGTGTGACTGTAACTACAGCTCATTCCCATCCCTCTTTATTCTGTTCTTTAAACAGCTTCTGCCTCTCCCTTAAAACCAGCTTAAACCAGCAAACTACAGCTGTATGACTCATGGAGAAAACAGCAGATAAGCAGCAGTTACCTGGACTTTAAAAACTGTGGTCATAGGCATCCTTTTATCCCTGTGGAAGTATTTAATCTTAGGGAAAAATATTTTCCTTCACTCTCCACACACCTTGAGGGGAGAGTGGGGGAGGGTCGGCAGATGGAGATAGGGTAACAAAAGCTTGAAGTGTCACCAAGACTTCACTAATAGTTTAAGAAATCAGCTGTTTTCTAGTAAAATGTACATCTGTCTCTGGCGCTGTGGAAGAAGAGTCTATAATTTCATAAATTTAATGATGTTAGGCAAGCGTTTGTTTTCCTTTACTTGCTGAACAGGGTCATTTGTAAGTTACCAAACTCATTCCTGCTTGGTAAAATAAGGCAGTGAAGATAGAATCTAAACCCACAGACTTAAGAGGAAAACAAAGAGGATATCTACTGTATTTCCATCATAAATCAAATTAGCTGCTTGAAAGTCTTTCAAGTATCCACATCAAATATCTCCTATTACATTTTCTCCAAATAAGAGAGTTTCAGGGTTCTGAAAGCTGCTAATAGGAATTTAAAGCCTTTGACTGTGTGGATCACAACAAACTGTGGGAAATTCTTAAGGAGATTGGAATACCAGACCACCTTACCTGTCTCTTCAGAAACCTGTATGCAGGTCAAGAAGCAACAGTTAGAAACAGACATGAAACAATGGACTGGTTCAAAACTGAGACAGGAGTATATCAAGGCTGTGTATTACCTCCCTGCTTATTTAACTTCTATGCAGAGTACATCATGTGAAATGCTAGGCTGGATCAATCACAAGCTGGAATCAAGCGTCCCAGAACTATCAGGAACCTCAGATGATACCACTCTAAAGGCAGAAAGTGAATGAGAACGAAAGAAAAGAACCTCTGGAAGAGAGTGAAAAAGGAGTGAAAAAGCTGGCATCTGGTCCCATCAGTTCATGGCAAATATATGGGGAAAATGTGGGAACAGTGACAGATTTTATTTTCTTGGGCTCCAAAATCACTGCAGACGGTGACTGCAGCCATGAAATTAAAAGATGCTTGCTTCTTAGGAGGAAAGCTATGACAAACCTTGTCAGCATATTAAAAAGCAGACATCATTTTGCCAACAAAGGTCCATACAGTCAAAGCTGTATTTTTCCAATAGTCATGTATGGATGTGAGAGTTGGAGTGTAAAGAAGGCTGAGCACCGAAGAATCCATGCTTCTGAACTGTGGTGCTGGAGAAGACTCTTGAGAGTCCCCTGGACTGCAAGGAGATCAAACCAGTGAATCCTAAAGGAAATCAACCCTGACTATTCATTGGAAGGACTGATGCTGAAGCTCCAATACTTTGGCAACTTGAGGCAAAGAGCTGACTCATTTGAAAAGACCCTGATGTTGGGAACGATTGAAGGCAAAAGGAGAAGGGGGAGGCAGAGGGTGAGATGTTTAGATAGCATCACCAACTCAATGGACATGAGTTTGAACAAACTCCAGGGGACAGTGAAGGACCAGAAAGCCTGGCATTCTGCAGTCCGTAGGGTCGCAAAGACTCGGACGTGACTTAGCAACTGAACAACAACAGGAATCTAAAGAAAATTCAACATCACCTAAGATGTCAAATGGCCTAGTCTCATAACCCCAAGACAAAACCTCCAATTACTCATAACCTTTGACTTATGGTTCCCTCCTTCTCACCATATTCCCCATAAAGCAATTATTTTCTGCTGACCTCATCAGCAAGCTCACTATTACCTGCATCTACTTGCCCAGCTCTAAGGCTGTGGGAGAAAGGGGATTTATTTCTGGTGGACCTATGACTTTTTACCACTGCATCGTGTTTACCTTAAACTGGGCTTTGGACATTTCACAGCCCTAGAAACCAGGAAAGAACCAGTCATTTGCACATGAAATTTGCCCATGACAAACCAGGAAAACTAGTCATTTGCCCATGACAGTCCCAGGTCCCAAGGAGATAAAGTATCTGAGAAGACCCTACGATCGTAATGAAGCACTTCTAATGAAGCCTTTTGAGTTCAAAAACTTTTCATATTGTGCAACAGTATGGCTTAGGCTGTGGCCACTGCTTGCCCTCCACTCTCCCCTGGCCACTTGGAAGATGAAGTGAGATACCGGTGATGGTGTCACTTAGTCTAGCCTTAACAGGATAATCAGCACCTGTCCCTTGTGAAATAAGAGTCTAACCAGTGTATGTCTTCATAGGTTTGGGGCTATTGCTGATTTCCTGCCCTTTAAACACTCCCACTATTTTCTCAGTTACACATTTACCAGTGTCCTTTGGTCTGGCTTAGTAAAAAAGCACTCAAGCAATTGTTAAAGTCAGACATCCTTTGATAACTGAAGTAGTCCGTAAAAAAGGTTAACTATTTATTCACTATATTCCTTTTTAAAAAGGGTATTTTGATACATTTGATACTCATGGCCTGCTTTAGGTAGACCTCCAACGGATGTTTCCTAAGATACTTGTTTCCAAAACCTCTGACAGCTAAACAGAAAATACTCAAGTTGTGTGTAATTTCATGTTTCTTTAAAAGCAAGACTACTTTGTCAGAACTAGTTTACTCTGTGACTTTATAAGTAAATATCTCTTTTATGGACTTTTTAAAACTTGTAATCAGAAAGTTTCAGCTATTAAACACCCCACTACATTAACACTAGAAATACTAGAAATGCAGGGTTAAACACGGGACAGTAATTTCCTTCAAAGGAGGAGCCTGCCTTCATCCTTCAAGTGGATTGGTGCAATTTCAAGAGCTGTCCCCGCCCACCCAACCCCCGCCATCCCGGCCACAGGTGACGAAGCCGCAATTGGAAACTTTTCCCAGAGTCTGGCCACAGGTGGACTCAGCACCAAATCATAGGGCACACGAGAGGGGTCGCCAGGAAACGTCTGCACCTACTATGCTGGAGCACACGGGATGCTCCAGGGGTCCTTTGCCGAAGGCTGTGGGAAGGTGAGATCACTTCAGGAAATGGGATGGATTTGTAGCTTTCACAAGTCCTTGGGAGCCAGTGCGAAGGTTCTCCGACCTTTCTGGGGCAGTAGCGGCCCCGAACGAATCAATGAATGGCCCCTCTCTAGGATCAAGTGGCTTTTCCACTTCCACTCAAGGCCGCGTCTTCGAGCAAGACGAGGAGTCAGCCAGGTGAACTCGACTCTCCCAACCCGGCCGCCAGAAACCAGTTTGCCCGGAGGCGTGGACGTGGCTGCACTCGCACTGGGATCCCAACGCCCCTTGGGACTCCGCACTCTGCCTCCACACCACCGCCCGGGGACCCCCACTCACCATAACGGAGACTTGTACGGTTCTGCGGGGCTGGAACAGGGGAGGGGACGGCCGCGAAGATCTCCCACTGACAGACTACTAAGGAGTCCGGGGGAGAAGTAGTGAGAGGCCCGGGGCCGGGAGGGATCCTATAAACCCCTACCCAGGCCACGTGTCAGGAGGGCGGGCACCCGCCCCCGCCCCGGCCTCCGCGGCCCCGCCTCCCAGCCCTACGCCGGGTTTTACCCTCCGGGCGGAGAGAGGAGGGGCGCACCGCGCTCATTGGTGGGTTCAAAAGTTCAAACCAAACTCTACGGACCCAGCCAGAAGACCCAGGAAAGGGAGGAGGAATCCAGGGGCCGCAGAATGGGCCGGTGGGGTGAGGAAGAGGGTGCACTGGGCGACTGGAAGGCGAAGGGAGGCGAAGGGTGGGGACGGCAGTGGGCGACACGTAAGCGAGGAGGGGCGCCAGGTAAAGGGAAGCGCGGCCCCTCTCGCTGCCCGCCCGGTCCCCGGGCTCCAGACCCCCTACCCTGCACTGGAGGGCGGCCTAGGTGGCCTTCAGCCAGTTCCAGCCGCACAGCCCCCAATCAGGACCTCCCACACGATCCGGTGCTTCCACCGCGCGTAACCCCGGCGCCCGCAGCTCTCGGAGTTGAGGGACTTCCAAGAGGGAAGACCTATGGTTCCCCATTCCGGGTCCTAATCACACAAACCTACTTGAAATCTTGAATCTCACCTTTTTTAATTGCTTTTCTTTCCTTGTTTCCCTACCTGCTTTTAAATGAACTTTTTGGTTTCTAACAGCAAACTCCTTCCGACTGGTGCAAAAGCAGTTTTTCCCCCGCCTGAAATTAATTATACTAACCCCAGCTTCCCAGGTGGCCCTAGTGATAAAGAATCTGCCTGCCAATGCAGGAGAGGCAAGATAAGCAGGTTTGATCCCTGTGTGGGGATGATCTGCTGGAGTAGGAAATGGCAACCACTCCAGTATTCTTGCCTGGAGAATCCTATTGACAGAGGATCCTGGTGGGCTTCAGTCCTTGGGGGTCTCTTAAGTCTGACATGACTGAGCACACGTGCATATAATAGCTTTCACTTTTCAGATGCTATGCAGAGTTGTTTTTCAGACAATGTTAATCACATGTCATCCATTCGACATATGCAGTGTCTTATCTCCGTTTTTACAGATAAAGAAACTAGGGTTTAGAGTAATTAAACTAGTTGCAGGTTACACAGCTGGAGTGAGTTAGGCCTCACTGCCTTGCACTGCCTTACTCTAAGTATACCACTCTTTGTTATGGAACCCAAGTTCCTGTGTCCCTGGCACACTGAAGCCAAACAATCCAGAACCTAGGAGTTTGGAGCAGAGAAAGATTTATTGCAAAGGCTAAAAGCAAGAATAGATGTCAGGTGCGCAAAAGACCTAACCCTCCAATCACTTTTAGACAACTGTTATGGAAAAGGGTCATAGATTGCTTGACCAGCTCCTGGACCTTCTCATTGGTTGGTGGTGAGGTAACAGGGTGGTGTTTCCAGAATCTCAACCTTCTGGTTCCAACCAGTCTGGAGTCTGTGTGCTTGTGGTGGACTTGTAGTTACATCCTCCTTGGCGGTGGGGTCTTAGTTTTTGTGGAACAACTCAAAGATAATGCATCAGGTTGTTATCTTTATGGCTTCAGGAAGAACTAGGTGTCCTGTGAACTCTGTTGTCCTAATCAGTAACTGCTTGGGCTTGCTCTTTTTCACTCAAGAAAGGCCTGGGAGACTTTTTTCTGTTTTCTACAAATAAGATACAGGGGATATGGAGGGCCTTTTGAAATTGGGCAGGACCTGCAAGGTCCAGCTCAGTTTCACTCTGACCTTCCATACAACGATTTATTCCTCAGAAGCGTCCTTTATTTCATTTGCTTTTCTTGTTTGTAGGATATAGGCTTCATTCAGCCTCCTTGACCTTCCCTGAACTCCAAAGGGCGGATTCAAACAGTTGATTATCAGGAAAGGGAGGGGATGCAGAAATAGAAGTCAACTGGTTGTACAGCCTTGGAGCCTGGTTCCTACTCAAGCAATATGCATAACAATGTCTCTGAGTTCTGCAGAACCAGGGCCCCTACCCAGGTGGAGGATGGTAACTTCAGGTTGAGCACAAGATTCCTGGAGCACTGCCCTATTACCTCACCACTAACCAATCAGAAGAAAGTGACACATTCTGCATCTACCACATTCAAAATTCAACTCAAAATTTGCCTGCCTTTTTGGGCCCTGTTAGGCCTCCTGTGCATGCCTACGCCCACTTGTGCCAAGTTGCTTCAGTTGTGTCCAACCCTTAGCGACCTGATGGACTGTAGCCTGCTAGGCTCCTTCGTTCATGGGATTTTCCAGGCAAAAATACTGGAGTAGGTTGTCATTTCCTTCTCCAGGGGATCTTCCCGACCCAGGGATAGAACTCCGGTCTCCTGAATTGCAGGCAGATTCTTTACCCACTGAGCTATCAGGGATAGCCAATTTTGGGGCTGCACCCCCTTACACTTTCTCCATTTATCCCCATCAAACCCCCGTGGCTTCAGCCCTGGGGGCAGTTCTGAGTGCAGACTTTCCATTTGTGCTCAAGGGCAGATGGGATGGTTGTCAGCCACAAAGCAGTGACAGACCTTGGGGTATATTTGTTCTTGCTGCAGGCTAACTTCTATTCACTCTCTCGCCAGCACAGGGGTGGGGGGATCATCACTACAAGGACAGATCCCTCTGCAAGCTCCTGCACTTTGCCCTTTCCAATTCCCCAGGCTCTGTTCTACTGGAATCTTTTTTCTCAGCTAAACTCTTCTTTCACCTCCACGCCATTGCGGCTGCTTAAAGGTTTCCAGCCCCTTCCACATCTTGGCAGATTATTCACCTGTAAGGCTTATGGAGGTAATTGGAGGGGCTTGCTCCTGGCCAGGGGCTGCGGGGGGTGGGGATGTGCACTGGCCCCAGGGCTTCAGGCTCTGCAGGTGCTGCCAGGCTCTCCTGAAGGCTGAGGGAGGAGGAGGAGAACAGGCAAGCCCTGAACCCCATTCTCAGAGTCTCCAGCTTGGGACACGCAGGCTCCGAGAATGGACCTTTCAGGTGTCGTGGGGTGCTGTGCTCAGCTGAAGCTGATGATCTGTCTCTTCCTTCTCACACCTGGATGTCCTGTTCCCTCCAGAGCTCGCACTGTAGCAATTGGCAGATACCCCAGGTTGGGAAGGTCTGAGTGCAGCTGGAGTGGCCAGCCTCTCCGAGGTTCATTGTTTCAGCCCAGGACGCCCAGGCTGAGGCTGCAGAAGGGATCTAGTCCATCACTTTGAGTAGCAGTGGCTGGCTGGCTGTACTCAAGGATGGGGCAGGTTGGGCATCATCCTGAAGCATGAGACAACGGTTGCTCTCATGATAACCCTTCCGAGCACAAAGCTGAGAGAGCTCAGGCTGGAAGCTGTGCCCCAAGACAGAATGTGCATTTGAGGGAGGGGGTTGCTGTGCCATGTGCTTTGTGGAATCTTAGTTCCCCAATCAGGGATTGGACCCGGGCCCTCAGCACTGATAAGCGCCAATTCCACTAGGCCACCAGGGAACTCCCAGAATGCGCATGTTTCAAATGCTGTCCTTAAAGAGTAAGGGGGCAGAGGTTAGCAATGAGTAAGAGGTGAAAACACCAGTGGGAAAAGAAAGATGGTAGCTGAGCGCCATTGAATAAGCTCAGTCCTGGAGCAAAGGTGAACAGACCTGCACTCACCCTCACCTCCTGCCACTTGCTTGGTCTTCCCATTCAGGCCAGGACCTAAGCATCAAAAATGGCTCCTCCCTTCCGCATGACCTGGCCCTCTGATGATCGCTGTCCTCTTTCATTGCTCAGTTCAGCCTCAGAGGCCACAGCACTGGTCCCTGAGCACCAAGCTCTCGGGCCACCCGCGCATTCTTCCCCCACCCTCAGCTTCTCATAGTTGCCTCCTGCCCTGCTCAAGAACCACACAGCTTCCAGCAGCTGCTCAGAAAAGCATCCAAATTAGGGAGCTCTGGTCTTCAACCTTTGTTATGTACATACTCCTTCAATTTTCCTTATTATTCCCCTACTTCACATATTCCCCATGACATACACTGGGTCAGGGACCAATATCCTAACACCCGAGACAACTGTACTTTCGTGTCTCAGCCTGCTCTACTTTCTCCAAGCAGTGACTTCTGAAAGCACCGTCCTAGTTTGCCATTGTAGATTTTGGCCAAGGATGAACAATCAGCACAGTTCCAAGCCCTTCCCATGTGATTCCAACACTTTATGAACTAAAGACTGCAGTGGTTCTGGCAGTCATCCTGGCAACTTGAGTTATGGCTCCACCATTTATTAGCTATGTTACCTAACCCCTCGCTCCTCCACATGTGGTCACAGCAGACCAAGAATACCCAGGAGCTTTGGGTGGGATGAGTTGAGAGAGTAGCACTGAAACATAGACATTACCATATGTAAAACAGCCAGTGGGAATTTGCTGTGTGATGCAGGCAGCTGAGACCCAGTGCTCTGTGACAACCTAGAGGGTAGCATGGGGTGGGAGGGTCAAGAGGGAGGGGACACATGTATACCTATGGCTGATTCATGGTGATGTATGGCAGAAACCAACACAATAATGAAAGCAGTTATCCTCTAACTAAAAATAAAATCAAAACACCAGAGAGCTTTAAAAAACAAAGGCAAAAAAAAAAGAAAAAAATGCACTATGTTTGTTGAAACTCCACTTCAGACTTACAGATTGAGGTCTGCTTTTTAAAATCTACAGGACATTCACATCCATATTAAAATTTCAAAAGCACTGGCCCAATGAGCCTGTTGCCTCGAAATTGCCAACCTCCTCCATCCCAAACTGGCCTTCAGTAAGTAAATATTTACTATGATACAGCGTGACCTTGGAAGTGGAAATATCACCTTTATTGATAAGACAGGGCCACAGTGTGCAGCTCCACGGAACACAAATAATACAGTCCCAAGATGAAACTGCAGCAGACATGCTAATACTCGTCACCCTCATCATCTCCCTCTGCACTGTCGGCTCCAACCTCCTCATAATCCTTCTCAAGGGCAGCCATGTCCTCACGGGCCTCAGAAAACTCTCCTTCCTCCATGCCCTCACCCACGTACCAGTGAACAAAGGCACGCTTGGCATACATCAGGTCAAACTTGTGGTCCAGGCGAGCCCAGGCCTCAGCAACAGCTGTGGTGTTGCTCAGCATGCACACAGCTCGCTGTACTTTGGCCAGGTCTCCGCCAGGTACCACAGTGGGAGGCTGGTAGTTAATGCCAACCTTGAAGCCAGTGGGGCACCAGTCCACAAACTGGATGGTACGCTTGGTCTTGATGGTGGCAATGGCAGCATTGACATCTTTGGGAACCACGTCACCACGGTACAACAGGCAGCAGGCCATGTATTTCCCATGGCGAGGGTCACATTTCACCATCTGGTTGGCTGGCTCAAAGCAAGCATTGGTGATCTCTGCTACAGAAAGCTGTTCATGGTAGGCTTTCTCAGCAGAGATGACAGGGGCGTATGTGGCCAGAGGGAAGTGGATGCGGGGATAGGGCACCAGGTTGGTCTGGAACTCTGTCAGATCCACATTCAGGGCGCCATCAAACCTCAGGGAAGCAGTGATGGAGGACACTATCTGGCTCATGAGGCGGTTAAGATTTGTGTAGGTTGGGCGCTCAATGTCGAGGTTTCTACGGCAGATGTCATAGATGGCCTCATTGTCTACCATGAAGGCACAATCAGAGTGCTCCAGGGTGGTGTGGGTGGTGAGGATGGAGTTGTAGGGCTCAACGACAGCTGTGGAAACCTGCGGGGCTGGGTAAATGGAGAACTCCAGCTTGGACTTCTTGCCATAATCGACAGAGAGGCGTTCCATCAGCAGGGAGGTGAACCCAGAACCAGTTCCCCCACCAAAGCTGTGGAAAACCAAGAAGCCCTGAAGACCCGTGCACTGGTCAGCCTGAAAAAAGAAAAAAGTTTTAATTTTAGCCTTGGTGACAGCTGCAGTGATTTCTTTGAATCCATAATCGCACTGATCAAGATCTTCAAAATATAAACACAATCAGAAAATTTCTGAACAATATTTGCTAAGAAAGCAGACCTAAAGAGCTTTTAAGTGCTAAGTGATTCAGAGAAACTTTCACAATCAACTCTTGGGGGCTGGAGGGAGGGGATCTGTGAAAAGGCTATTTTTAATGAATTCTTTTCATTTCTGCAGGCAGAGGAATCACGAAGTCTGGAATGGATGCCGGGCACAAGTTTTGGTGACCGGGAGGCTCACCTCTGCTGCCCGTGCCATGACCACAGACCAAAGGCAACCTCTTATCAGTTGGAGAGCTACCAACAGCAGGCCTGAGGCCACACCGGCCCCATACAATGATGTCTTACAAAAATTCTGGCAGCTGCTTTCTGAATCCAAGAGCAGAGTGAAGAGCCAGTGCCCTGGTGTTAGAATAAGGCTGGCTCTGGCTCTACCAGTTCCTTGCCATGTGCCTCTGACCAAATTCATTTCTCAGTCTCAGTGTTCTCATTTATTAAATGAGGAGAACAGTAACCTGCTTCAGGTTGCTGGGAATTAAATGAGTACTGCAATAGTGCCTGGCACAGTCAGCACAGGTTAGCAGCAAGTCTCTTCATTCCGGGAAAGGGGATTCACGGTCACAAATCGATGTCCTTGTGTCACTGGGGCTTTCCACCACTTAATTGAGCTCTTCTGGCTAACAAACTGCTCCTCTGTGAAAGGATGATCTTAACCTGACAGAGTATTCTCTGGACAGTCTTCACTTTAAGGTGCTCCAAGATTTGTGGACATTCTCTACTGAGCCCTTAGTCACTTCTATCCACCCTCTGAATGAGATCAATGTAAGGGGCAGACTCTAGTTTACCAGTTTCCACCCATTAAGACTCTTGTGGACACAGTAATAAACACCAGGGACAAATGCAATTGTTCTGGTGGTTAATGAACTTCACTATGGAACCTCAGTGACTTCACTCGTTTATTTGTCCCTAGGGCAGGTCCCGATTTCCAAGTCAGTGCTTGTAGCTGAAGCTTCACTTGCAAACAGAGGAACCAACCATTAGCCCAATTTTGCTGCGAAAACTATGATAAACATCTCAAAGTATGAAGCCAAGAACAATGTAAGGCCATTATTTTGAAAATAGACCTGTTGTTGCCGGGCTTAGCATTATAGGATTTTCCTGACAAGCTATTCCACCTAGGCCTTCATTCTTGATTTTAGTTAATTAGTTACAAGTTGCCCATATGCCTAAGGAACAGAGTCATCTGATTGCCAGACTCTTAATTAAAATGATCTGAACAGCACCCTTTTCAACCTTACCGATGTGAATACAGTTACCTTAGATTTTTCTGCCTCAAGGCTAATCTACACTGCCCTGAGCTCTAGTAGAAAAACAAGGGTACCACTTTTTGTGGTTATATCTTAATACTTTCAAAGTTCCAGTGACTTATACTTGCTTCTGTAACAAGGGAGCTCCCTTGACTCCACTTTCAGTGTTGCTGGAAGTTACCAACGCCAGCTACTTCTAGTCGGTATTACATCAGCTTCTTTTGCTGTAACTTTCTGTAGCAACATAGGGCAGTTGTCTAATTTTTATGAGTTTGATCAATTAGTTACATTCAAAGCCAGCCACCTACCCCTGAGACTAAGATGACCTAAAAAGGGATGCCTCAGCTTGGAGGCAGGAAGCTGCCTGATTAAGATGAACAAGGATGTTTAATGGGCTTAAGTGTCAGTAAAACGGTTAAGGCTTCCTGGTACTCACTTGACTTCAGGTAAACTGGCCTCACTGAGTGAGCAATTGCCCAAATCTGCCTTAGAAGACATAGGAGGAGGCCAAGCAGCACCTACTTCAGCCTCAAAAAGTTGTCCCATAGCACAGCACCGTTTGGTTTAGAAGTCAAGTTACACTGGGCAGTATAAAGCTCATTCTGGTGCGCAAAGAATGATTCCCATAGTCTGGTCTCTCAAAACTCTAAGAGAAAACGCTCATCCTATTTTAAAAAAAGTTCTTCGTTTACCAGTTTCCGAACTCGGTCCAAGACGAGGTCAATGATCTCCTTGCCAATGGTGTAGTGACCTCGGGCATAGTTATTGGCGGCATCTTCTTTGCCTGAGATAAGTTGCTCAGGGTGGAAGAGCTGGCGGTAGGTGCCAGTGCGCACCTCATCTGGAAAAGGAAAATGAAGCAGCCACCCATCATTAACAACCCACACAAGTCTGCTCCATCGCAGGGCATCAGTGGAATTCCCAGGACACACCTCCTGTCCCCGATCCCTGGGATCTCACTGGGGTTACTGAGGTCAACTCACCAATGACTGTGGGTTCCAGGTCTACAAACACTGCCCTGGGCACATGCTTGCCAGCACCCGTCTCACTGAAGAAGGTGTTGAAGGAGTCGTCTCCTCCCCCAATAGTCTTGTCACTTGGCATCTGGCCATCGGGCTGAATGCCGTGTTCCAGGCAGTAGAGCTCCCAGCAGGCATTGCCGATCTGGACACCAGCCTGGCCAACGTGGATGGAGATGCACTCACGCTGTGGGAAGGAAGAAGGAAGTGTCAGAATGTGACCCGTCAGATGGGACATTCAGGAATGAGTCACACGGAAATGACTATTAACCTTCCAGACAAATCAGCACCTTTCTGGAGGCCATGCCTGCCCAGGCACTATTTCACAAACAGGCCAATTCAGAGAAAAGGTTTTGGAAAACCACAGACATGTTAATGAACAACTAGACAAGGCCAGGGACCAGACTTTCCCTTTACAGCCACATTAGATATTCATGGTCAGGTGTCTACCTTCAGAATGACACAAGCTACTCTAGCAATAGATTTTCCCCAACTCCTGGGAAATATGCCTGCTGACTCCTTAGAGGCATGCAAAATTCCTCCTTCCAGCTCTGATTCATTCCCTATGTGACTGTAACTACAGCTCATTCCCATCCCTCTTTATTCTGTTCTTTAAACAGCTTCTGCCTCTCCCTTAAAACCAGCTTAAACCAGCAAACTACAGCTGTATGACTCATGGAGAAAACAGCAGATAAGCAGCAGTTACCTGGACTTTAAAAACTGTGGTCAAAGGCATCCTTTTATCCCTGTGGAAGTATTTAATCTTAGGGAAAAACATTTTCCTTCACTGTCCACACACCTTGAGGGGAGAGTGGGGGAGGGTCGGCAGATGGAGATAGGGTAACAAAAGCTTGAAGTGTCACCAAGACTTCACTAATAGTTTAAGAAATCAGCTGTTTTCTAGTAAAATGTACATCTGTCTCTGGCGCTGTGGAAGAAGAGTCTATAATTTCATAAATTTAATGATGTTAGGCAAGCGTTTGTTTTCCTTTACTTGCTGAACAGGGTCATTTGTAAGTTACCAAACTCATACTTGCTTGGCAAAAGAAGGCAGTGAAGATAGAATCTAAACCCACAGACTTAAGAGGAAAACAAAGAGGATATCTACTGTATTTCCATCATAAATCAAATTAGCTGCTTGAAAGTCTTTCAAGTATCCACATCAAATATCTCTTATTACATTTTCTCCAAATAAGAGAGTTTCAGGGTTCTGAAAGCTGCTAATAGGATTTAAAGCCTTTGACTGTGTGGATCACAACAAACTGTGGGAAATTCTTAAGGAGATTGGAATACCAGACCACCTTACCTGTCTCTTGAGAAACCTGTATGCAGGTCAAGAAGCAACAGTTAGAAACAGACATGAAACAATGGACTGGTTCAAAACTGAGACAGGAGTATATCAAGGCTGTATATTACCTCCCTGCTTATTTAACTTCTATGCAGAGTACATCATGTGAAATGCTAGGCTGGATGAATCATAAGCTGGATCAAGCCTCCCAGGAGAACTATCAGTAACCTCAGATGATACCATAAAGAGAATGGGAACTAAAGAAAAGAACCTCTTGATAAGGGTGAAAGAGGAGTGAAAAAGCTGGCATCTGGTCCCATCAGTTCATGGCAAATAGATGGGGAAAATGTGGAAACAGTGACCAATTTTATTTTCTTGGGTTCCAAAATCACTGCAGACGGTGACTGCAGCGATGAAATAAGACACTTGCTTCTTAGAAGGAAAGCTATGACAAACCTAGACAGCATATTAAAAAGCAGACATCATTTTGCCAACAAAGGTCCACATAGTCAAAGCTGTGATTTTTCCAATAGTCATGTATGGATGTGAGAGTTGGAGTGTAAAGAAGGCTGAGCACCAAAGAATTGACACTTTTGAATTGTGGTGCTGGAGAAGACTCTTGAGAGTCCCTTGGACTGCAAGGAGATCAAACCAGTCCATTCTAAAGGAAATTAACCCTGACTATTCATTGGAAGGACTGATGCTGAAGCTCCAATACTTTGGCAACTTGAGGCAAAGAGCCGACTCATTTGAAAAGACCCTGATGCTGGGAAGGATTGAAGGCAAAAGAAGAAGTGGGTGGCAGAGGGTGAGATGTTTAGATAGCATCACCAACTCAATGGACATGAGTTTGAACAAACTCCAGGGGACAGTGAAGGACCAGAAAGCCTGGCATTCTGCAGTCCGTAGGGTCGCAAAGACTCGGACGTGACTTAGCAAATGAACAACAACAGGAATCTAAAGAAAATTCAACATCACCTAAGATGTCAAAGGGCCTAGTCTCATAACCCCAAGACAAAACCTCCAATTACTCATAACCTTTGACTTATGGTTCCCTCCTTCTCACCATACTCCCCATAAAGCAATTATCCTCTGCTGACATCAGCATGCTTACTATTAACCTGCATCTACTTGCCCAGCTCTAAGGCTGTGGGAGAAAAGGGTGTTTGTTGTGATGAACCCATGACTTTTAACCACTGCATCGTGTTTACCTTTAACTGGACTCTGGACATTCCACAGCCCTAGAAACCACGAAAGAACCAGATATTTGCCCATGACAGTCCCAGGTCCAAGGAGATAAGTATCTGAGAAGACCCTGCCATCGTAATGAAGCACTTCTAATGAAGTTTTTGAGTTAAAAAACTTTTCATATTGTGCAACAGTATGGCTTAGGCTGTGGCCACTGCTTGCCCTCCACTCTCCCCTGGCCACTTGGAAAATGAAGTGAGATACCGGTGATGGTGTCACTTAGTCTAGCCTTAACAGGATAATCAGCACCTGTCCCTTGTGAAATAAGAGTCTAACCAGTGTATGTCTTCATAGGTTTGGGGCTATTGCTGATTTCCTGCCCTTTAAACACTCCCACTATTTACTCAATTACACATTTACCAGTGTCCTTTGGTCTGGCTTAGTAAAAAGCACTCAAGCAAGTGTTACAGTCAGACATCCTTTGATAACTGAAGTAGTCCGTAAAAAAGTAAATATTTATTCACTATATTCCTTTTTAAAAAAAGGTATTTTGATGCATTTGATACTCATGGCCTGCTTTAGATAGACCTCCAACAGATGTTTCCTAAGATACTTGTTTCCAAAACCTGTGGCAACTAAATAGAAAATACTCAAGTTGTGTGTAATTTCATGTTTCTTTAAAAGCAAGAATATTATGTCATTACTAGATTACTCTGTGACTTTATAAATAAATATCTCTTTTATGGACTTTTTAAAACCTGTAATCAGAAAGTTTCAGCTATTAAACAGCCCACTACATTAACGCGAGAAATGCAGGGTTAAACACGGGACAGTAATTTCCTTCAAAGGAGGAGCCTGCCTTCATCCTTCAAGTGGATTGATGCAATTTCAAGAGCTCCCCTCGCCCACCCAACCCCCGCCATCCCGGCCACAGGTGACGAAGCCGCAATTGGAAACTTTTCCCAGAGTCTGGCCACAGGTGGACTCAGCACCAAATCACAGGGCACACGAGAGGGGTCGCCAGGAAACGTCTGCACCTACTATGCTGGAGCACACGGGATGCTCCAGGGGTCCTTTGCCGAAGGCTGTGGGAAGGTGAGATCACTTCAAGAAATGGGATGGATTTGTAGCTTTCACAAGTCCTTGGGAGCCAGTGCGAAGGTTCTCCGACCTTTCTGGGGCAGTAGCGGCCCCGAACGAATCAATGAATGGCCCCTCTCTAGGACCAAGTGGCTTTTCCACTTCCCCTCAAGGCAGTACCCAGGCCGCGTCTTCGAGCCCGACGAGGAGTCAGCCAGGTGAACTCGACTCTCCCAACCCGGCCACCAGAAACCAGTTTGCCCGGAGGCGTGGACGTGGCTGCACTCGCACTGGGATCCCAACGCCCCTTGGGACTCCGCACTGTGCCCCCACACCACCGCCCGGGGACCCCCACTCACCATAACGGAGACTTGTACGGTTCTGCGGGGCTGGAACAGGGGAGAGGACGGCCGCGACGATCTCCCACTGACAGACTACTAAGGAGTCCGGGGGAGAAGTAGTGAGAGGCCCGGGGCCGGGAGGGATCCTATAAACCCCTACCCAGGCCACGTGTCAGGAGGGCGGGCACCGGCACCCGCCCCCGCCCCCGCCCCCGCCCCGGCCCCCGCCCCGGCCTCCGCGGCCCAGCCTCCCAGCCCTACGCAGGGTTTTACCCTCCGGGCGGAGAGAGGAGGGGCGCACGGTGCTCATTGGTGGGTTCAAAAGTTCAAACCAAACTAACGGACCCAGCCAGAACCACCAGGAAAGGGAGGAGGAATCCAGGGGCCGCAGAATGGGCCGGTGGGGTGAGGAAGAGGGTGCACTGGGCGACTGGAAGGCGAAGGGAGGCGAAGGGTGGGGACGGCAGTGGGCGACACGTAAGCGAGGAGGGGCGCCAGGTAAAGGGAGGAGCGGCCGCGGGGCCCTGGGGGCGCGGCTCCTCTCGCTGCCCGCCCGGTCCCCGGGCTCCAGACCCCCTACCCTGCACTGGAGGGCGGCCTAGGTGGCCTTCAGCCAGTTCCAGCCGCACACCCCCAATCAGGACCTCCCACACGATCCGGTGCTTCCACCGCGGGTAACCCCGGCGCCCGCAGCTCTCGCAGCTGAGGGACTTCCAAGAGGAAGACCTATGGTTCCCCATTCCAGGTCCTAATCACCACAAACCTACTTGAAATCTTGAATCTCATCTTTTTTGTTGCTTTTCCCCCCTTGTTTTCCTACCTCCTTTTAAATGAACGTTTTCGTTCCCAACAGCAAACTCCTTCCAATTGGTGCAAAAGCAGTTTTTCCCCCGCCTGGAATTAATTATACTAACCCCAGCTTCCCAGGTGGCGCTAGTGGTAAAGAATCTGCCTGCCAATGCAGGAGAGGCAAGATAAGCAGGTTTGATCCCTGTGTGGGGATGATCTGCTGGAGTAGGAAATGGCAACCCACTCCAGTATTCTTGCCTGGAGAATCCCATGGACAGAGGAACCTGGTGGGCTTCGGTCCTTGGCGTCTCAAAGAGTCTGACATGACTGAGCACACGTGCATATAATAGCTTTCACTTTTCAGATGCTTACTATGCAGAGTTGTTTGTTTTTCAGACAATGTTAATCACATGTCATACATTAGACAAATGCTGTGCCTTACCCCCGTTTTTACAGATAAAGAAACTAGGGTTTAGAGTAATTAAACTAGTTGCAGGTCACACAGCTGGAGCGAGTTAGGCCCTCAACTGCCTTGCACTGCCTTACTCTAAGTATACCACTCTTTGTTACGGAACCCAAGTTCCTGTGTCCCTGGCACACTGAAGCCAAACAATCCAGAACCTGGGAGTTTGGTGCAGAAAAAGATTTATTGCAAAGGCTAAAAGCAAGAATAGATGTCGGGTGCACAAAAGACCTGAACCCTCCAATCACTTTCAGGCAAGACTGCGAAATGGGTCATAGATTGCTTGACCAGCTCCTGGACCTCATTGGTTAGTGGTGAGGTAACAGGGTGGTGTTTCCAGAATCTCAACCTTCTGGTTCCAACCAGTCTGGAGTCTGTGTGCTTGTGGTGGACTTGTATTTACCGCCTCCTGGGTGCCTGTCTTTAGTTTTTGTAGAATAACTCAAAGATAATGCATCAGATTGTTATCTTTATGGCTTCAGGAAGAACTAGGTGTCCTGTAACTCTGTTGCCCTATTAGTAACTGCTTTCGCTTGCTCTTTGGCACTCAAGAAAGGCCTGGGAGACTTTTTTCTGTTTTCTACTAATAAAGTAGAAATAAAGTCCATTTGCGACCCAATGGACTGTAGCCCCTAGGCTCCTTCATCCATGGGATTTTCCAGGCAAAATTACTGGAATGGGTTGCCATTTACTTCTCCAGGGGATTTCCCCCCGCACCCCCCCACCCCCCCAGAGATAGACCTTGGGTGTCCCACATTGCAGGCTGATTCTTAACCAACTGAGCCACCAGGAAAGCCCCAGCTCAGTTGGCAAAGAATCTCAGCAGGGAGTAATTACAGAAGAAAGAGACCTCTGCCTTGATTACCAAGAAGCATCTTGAGTATGCAGTGTCTGAATGGGGAGGTGTTAAGGGAAATACTGACTGGAATCCCCCTCCTTGCCAGGAACCATAGTAACCATTCATGTGAGTTACTTTACCACAGGAGGTCCTGGTAAGGAACAGGAAACTAAGCCACCACCAACCCGGAGAATTCAGGAAAGTTCAAAAGTTCAAAACGACATGCCTAGTGTCCTACCAACCTCCCAGGATCCTCCTTGCTGGAATCCATCCTGACTGAGTGATGTGCACACCACCAGGAAGGACCCTGAGTCAAAAACTAATCCCATTACTATAAAATCTGGGCTGTGAGCCATGTGTCAGAGCAGACCTCCTGGGTTTCCTTACCCTCCTGCTCTCTGCCCAGGCACCCCTTCTCAATAAAATCTCTTTTTGCTCTATCAGCATGAAACTGAGCATGACACTATGATCCTTCCCCCCAGCCATGTTCTCTGCCTGCCTGTTGTCTGTGGAAAACTTTAGCATTAAGAATACATTTCATCAGAGAAGTGAGAAATGCAGAAACAAAGGAAAACAGTCAAAGGAGATGAAATAATAATAATGTAGTCACTAAGCATAGTCAAGGACCTTTAGTTCCCTCTCAAGGACTACAGATAATATTCTGAGCCATATCCTGTGAGCTGTCTTACAGATACTGAAACCCCAGGTGGAAAAGTTAACTACATAATGACCAGACTGTACCCAGGACATGAGCTGCCACAATTCCAAGAACTGTTCTCAAACAAATGGGAACAAACAGACTCTGGAACTGAAGATTAACTGTACCTAAAACAATCAAGATGATGCTAGTCAGACTACCGATGACCAATCTGAAGATGACTGTCAGAGCTGACTATGCTGTTTCTGTATGTAGCCAAACCCTATTCTGTATAAAAGCTTCTCCTCCTGCTTGTCGGGGGTGGGAATCAGCCTTTGGACAGATGTCTGCCCACCCCCTCACCCCCCAGTTGCCAGCATCTGAAATAAAGCAAACTTTCCTTGCCACCAACCGGGCCTGTTTATTGACTTTTGGGCAGCGAGCAGCCAGACTCTACCTTTCAATAATAAGTACGTGTGTCTCCTTGGATGATTCATTTCTCAGTGTTAGACTGCTGGAAGGGGTTCCCCTTCCTGCAACCCTTTCATCATGTTATCCTAATTCTTAAATTCCTCAGCCACCTCTGAGTCATAGAATTTATGGAAATACTCAGACACAGACATAGAAAACAAACTTAAGGTTACATAAGGGGAAGGGAGAGGAAGGACAAATGAGAAGTTTGGGATTAATAAGTACACACTATGGTACAGAATCTGCCTGCAATACAGGAGACCTGGATTTGATCCCTGGGTTGGGAAGATCCCCTGGAGAAGGGAATGGCTACCCACTCTAGTATTCTTGCCTGGAGAATTCCATGGACAGAGGAGCCTGGTGGGCTACAGTCCATGGGGTGGCAAAGAGTCGGACACGACTGAGTGACTAACACTTTATGTACAAAATGGATAATCAACAAGGACCTACTGTACAGTACAGGGAATTATACTCAATATATTGCAATAGCCTGCAAGGGAAAACAATCTGAAATACATATATATATGTAACTCAAGCACTTTACACCTGAAACTAACACAACATTGTAAATCAACTGTACTTCAATTTAAAAAAGAAATATTCTACTGAATAGTAGAAGAATATGTTAAAGAGCTTTTTCCTGAAGTAGAAAACGGCAAAATGAGTTTCAGATACTGAATAGGCAGAACTCAAGATACACTCCAACTCATACACACAAAATGGATGCTGTGGAAATGTGTGCAGAGATTCCTTTTCAAATTACAGTACATAATTCCCTTCATTCATCAAATGCTTATTGAGCACCTATTGTGTGGCGAGATATTCTGAAATTTGGAATAACTAGCACTTTAGTCTGTTGTTAGATATTTTAGTCTTAATAGGTAGTGCTTTCCCATTTTTAAATTCATTCCACAAATATATATTTAGCAGAGTTTCTAGGTGCTTGGAAATAAGTATGTGAACAAAACAGGTCTCTGTGTCATGGAGTGAATGTTCTAGAGCAGGATAGGGAAGAAAGATAAACAATGAACATAAGTAAACTATAGAAGAAAAGAGCAAAGTAAAGTGGGATGAGGGTGCTGGGAGGGGAGAGTGTGGGAGGAGGCTGCAATGTAAGCAAGATGGGCAAGGTTAGCCTTAATGTTAAGTGAGATGTGAACAGAGTTGATGATCCTGAGGGGCTAGTCAGGACCCTGTGAGAAGAGCAGTACCAGAATACTGAGAAGCTGGAGCCAAGGCCCCCCAGGCAAGGGTGAGAGTTTAGTGTTCCTGGAAGGAGAGCAGGAGGCCAGCTTGACTGGAAGAGATGAACAGTAGGAGGTGAGGGTTGGAGAGGCAATGGAAGCCAGATCTTGTGGCTTCATATAAGCTACTACAAAGTCCTGGGGTTCTAGAGAGAGTGCCATAGAGAGTGAAGTAAGTGAAAGAGAAATATAAACATGGTAGAAAGTGAAAGTGAAGTCATTCAGTCATGTCTGACTCTTTGCAACCCCATGGACTGTAGCCTTCCAGGATCCTCCGTCCACGGGATTTTCCAGGCAAGAGTACCAGAGTGGGTTGCCATTTCCTTTCCCAGGGGATCTTCCCGACCCAGGGATTGAACCCAGGTCTCCCACATTGTAGGCAGACACTTTGCCATCTGAGCCACCAGGGATTGTATAGTAACACATATATGAGGAGAGTGAAAAAGCTGGCTTAAAACTCAACATTTAAAAAACAAGGATCATGGCATCCAGTCCTACCACTTCATGGTAAATTGATGGGGAAACAATGGAAACAGCGTCAGACTTAATTTTTCTTGGGCTCCAAAATCACTGCAGATGGTGACTGCAGCCATGAAATTAAAAGACGCTTGCTCCTTGGAAGAAAAGCTATGACCAACCTAGATAGCATATTAAAAAGCAGAGACATTACTTTGCCAACAAGGGTTCATCTAGCCAAAGCTATGGTTTTTCCAGGAGTTGTGTGTGGATGTGAGAGTTGGACCATAGAGAAAGCTGAGCGCCAAAGAATTGATGCCTCTGAACTGTGGTGTTGGAGAAGACTCTTGAGAGACTCTTGGACTGAAAGGAGATCAAATCAGTCAATCCTGAAGGAAATCAGTCCTGAATATTCATTGGAAGGACTGATGCTGAAGCTGAAGTTCCGATACTTTGGCCACCTGATGTGAAGAACTGATTCATTGGAAAAGACCCTGATGCTGGGAAATACTGAAGGCAGGAGGAAAAGGGGATGACAGAGGATGAGATGGTTGGATTCTATCATCCACTCAATGGACATGAGTTTGAGTAAGCTCCGGGAGTTGGTGACTGACAGGGAAGCCTGAGTGCGCTGCAGTCCATGGGTTCGCAAAGAGTCGGACACAACTGAGCGACTGAACAGAATAGAATGTGGAATCTAGAAAAAATGGTATAGACGATGTTATTTGCAAAGCAGAAATAGAGACAGAGACACAGAGAACAAATATATGCATACCAAAGGGAAAAGGGGGTGAGATGAGAGGAACTGGGAGATTGGGATTGACACATTTACACTATTGATGCTATTAATAAAATAGGGAACCAATGAGAACATACTGTATAGCACAGGAAACTATTTAATGCACTGTGGTGACCCTAAGGAGAAGGAAGTCCAAAAGGGAGGGATATATGCATATGCATGGCTGATTGATTTTGCTATTCAGTACGTAAGCAACAAACCGAGAAAAAAAGGTCCCGTGGTTTTACCCCTGACACAGGGAGCCAAAGTAGGGTACAAAACAGTGGTGACATGATCTGACTACCTTTTTTTTAAGATCCCTCTGGTGTGTTGAGAACAGATTATAGGAGGGCACAGGGAGAAGGAGGATGGTAACTTACTGCAGTGCCCTTTGAGAGACAATGGAAACTCAGACCAGAGTGGTAGTAGAGGAAGTGGCAGAAAGTGGTTACAGTTGGTTACATTCTGAAGATAGGGCCAAAATGATTTCCTGAAGGCTCACATATGAGGGGGAAGAAAAGCCAAGCATTTTTCCAGGATTTGTAGCCTGAATGAGTAAGAGATGATTTTGCCATCAACAGATGTAAAATGTTGGGAATGGGGCAGGCTTGGAAGGGGATATTATCAGGGGTTTGTCTTTGGTGATGTTAAATCCAGACGTTGAGATGTCCATGTAGAGGTGGAGATGCTCAGGACATAGCTAGATATGAGAGTCTGGATCTCAAGGGAGAGAGATCTGGGTGGAGATATATATCTAAGTGCCATCCTAAAGGCATGACATGGGGCGAGATCACTAAGGAAATGAGTATAGAAACAGGAGAGAAGAGGACCAAGGATTGAGCTCTGGGAGAGGAGGCAGATCCCATGAAGGACACTGAGAAGGAACAGTCAGTGAGTTCAGAGGAAACCTGAGAGTGTGAAGTCCTGGAAACTAAGGAAGGAATGATCAGCAGTGTCATATGCTACCAGTAGGCCAAACAAGATGAGAACTCAAAAATGACCAAGGATTTAGCCACACAGAAGTCACTAGTAACCTGGATGGGAATAGTTCAGTGTGGTGAGTGAAAAATTGACATTTAGTTTGGGGGAGAATGGATACATGTATATGTATGGCTGAATACCTTCTCTGTTCACCTGAAACTGTCAGAACATTGTTAACTGGCCATACCCCCATACAAAATAAAAAGTTAAAAAAATATATTAATAGGCATTTTATTTTTAGATTCTGTTTTCATACAATTCATTAACAAAATACTTTTTCTTCCTCTAACTCCCTACCTCCTCACATTCAAGCAGATTGCCCCTGAGGAATCACACTATCTTTAAGGGCTTTGTAGTCCTGATTACCTTGTTTTGGATTCTGGCATTTTTTGCTTTCTAGCAAATTTTGCTTCAGCAAATTTCTTAATATCTCTGAATTACCTCCCTTATAAAATGGGGACAATGTATAACTCATAGGTCGATACACTGTTGTAGGGACTAAATGAGATACATAATTCAGAGTGCATACACCTAGTATGGCACCACGTGGTTCTAAGGTGGTGGTGGTGGCAGACAAATTCAGAGATGAAGCTGCATCTTGCATGTGAAAATCATTTTAAGCATCCGTATTTAAGTTGGGATCCACATTTAAGTTTTCTGCCCCCTGCTGGATTTTATTTTTGGAGGGGTGGGGAATCTTTTTCCTGCGTGGACAGTTAAAATTTTAACCTTTATGTAAACAGGTCTTTATGGGTCTAAAAATTACTGAGTGAGGAAAGGCTTACTTTCTAGCTGACAGTTTCCAGAACTGATCACAAACATATTGAGTTATTAAGAGAGAGCTAGTGCTCTGCCATTTTTGGCACTATAACTTTGGACGGGCACTCCTCCTCCTTGGACCCCAGGCTTTGTGTGTGCAGTATCAGGGGCATACACAGGGTCATCTCTAAGGCCTCCTCCAGCCCTAATATTCTGAAATACTCTGACTTGAGACTTCTGCTGTACATGAGAGTTGTACAAAAATGAGCAAAGTTGAAAACATGCTTCAGTCAGGGTCTTCTTGGAATCACCAGTACATTAGATACATTCTTATATATTGGACTTTTGTTGGAGTCTTACAATGCTTTAGGGAAAGAAGTGCTGAATACTTACTCCAGCTCAGGGAAGCTTGGGCTTTATGTCATCATATATAGGATCCACACATAGTAAAGAGAAGTGAATTCAGATAAAATCAAACCTTGGGTTTTTTAGTGTTTTCTCTGCTAGGCTACCAGTAATACTGAAGAACTTATTTCTGTCCAGTTACAAATTACATGTTACAAGTAATGTATACATAGAAGGCAATGGCAACCCACTCCAGTACTGTTGCCTGGAAAATCCCATGAATGGAGGAGCCTGGTAGGCTGCAGTCCATGGGGTCACTAAGAGTTGGACACTTCACTTTCACTTTTTACTTTCATGCATTGGAGAAGGAAATGGCAACCCACTCCAGTGTTCTTGCTTGGAGAATCCCAGGGACAGGGGAGCCTGGTGGGCTGCCGTCTAAGGAGTCGCACAGAGTTGGACACGACTGAAGCAACTTAGCAGCAGCAGCAGCAGTAATGTATAGGGATATTTTGTGCTCATATAGCAATTTAGAACAAAACATTTCCTATTCCAATTGTGCCTTCAGTGTTCAGCTTTCTTTATAGTCCAACTCTCATATCCATACATAACTACTGGGAAAACCATAGCTTTGACTAGACGGACCTTTGTTGGCTTTTTAATATGCTGTCTACGTTGGTCATAACTTTTCTCCCAAGGAGCAAGCATCTTTTAATTTCATGGCTGCAGTCACCATCTGCAGTGATTTTGGAGCCCAGAAAAATAAAGTCAGCCACTGTTTCCAATGTTTCCCCATCTATTTGCCTTGAAGTAATGGGATGCCATGATCTTACTTTTCTGAATGTTGAGTTTTAAGCCAACTTTTTCACTTTCCTCTTTCACTTTCAAGAGACTCTTTGGTCTTCTTTGCTTTCTGCCGTAAGGGTGGTGTCATCTGCATATCTGACGTTATTGATATTTCTCCCAGCAATCTTGATTCCACCTTGTGCTTCATCCAGCCCAGCGTTTCTCATGATGTACTCTGCATATAAGCTAAATAAGCAGGGTGACAATATACAGTCTTGACGTACTCCTTTTCCTATTTGCAACCAGTCTGTTGTTCTATGTCCAGTTCCATGTCCAGAGCACCAAAGAATTGATGCTTTTGAACTGTGGTGTTGGAGAAGACTCTTGAGAGTCCCTTGGACTGCAAGGAGATCCAACCAGTTCATCCTAAAGGAAATCAGTCCTAAATACTCATTGGAAGGACTGATGCTGAAGCTGAAACTCCAATACTTTGGCCACCTGATGAGAAGAACTGACTCATTTGAAACCATCCTGATGCTGGGAAAGATTGAAGACAGGAGCAGAAGGGGACGACAGAGGATGAGATGGGAGTTGGTGATGGACAGAGAGGCCTGGCAAGCTGCAGTCCATGGGGTGACAAAGAGTTGGACATGACTGAGCAACTGAACTGAACTCAACTCAATAGTGCCTTGGAAAAGTTTTCAAAAATAAGTTTTTAACAAGGATATTTATTTGGAACTGTGGGAAATAAGGTCTTGAGACTTGAAATAATTTACTCTGAACCACAGGAGGTGGAACCCAGAACAAATGCCTAAAATGGCAGTTGCCTCTTTTACTTCTTGGCCCTATGTTAGCCTGCTGCTGGCACTAGTTCACAAGGAAAGGATGTCCTAGAAGTCATTTGTTGAATTTTTCAAGGCAAGGCTAATATAATAAGAAAAAGAGAATCTGTCCTACTTTCAAGACCTCCAAAGAACAGCCAAGACTCCTCACAGTTATGTCCAACCACCTTCTTTATGATAAGCATTTTTAAAATCTTGGAATTTCCCTGGCCCTCCAATGGTTAAGACTCTGTGCTCCCAATGCAGGGGGCATGGGAGCCCTCTACATAAAATAATAATAAAATAAAATAAATGTATTTTGAAGCATTTTTTTCCCTTCTTCTCTTTACCCTTTGTAAATAGAGAAGAGCAGGACATTATCTTCTAGGTAATATGGGAAAAATAATCCTCAGATCCTTTAACTTTCACTTACTGTTCTCTGCAAATATTTTCTTTTGAATTTCTCCTCCCTCATGACTGGAGCAGGGTTTTGGCCTTCTCTTCCATTAGGACTTTATGTGAAATGTAAGCTCCATTCTGTGAGACTACCACAGAAGACTGGCTTTCATCTCTGAAAGTTCACATTTTATTTCCACTGAGACATCACATGGCTTTTTCAAACCTGCCTTATAATCCCTAAAAATACTGTATTTGGGGGTTGTTTCCTCACACTGACCAAATGAAGCAACTGAGTAGGTTGTGTTTCCCCTGTATTCCCACTTTATATCCCAGAGCCAATCCTTCTTAAGCTTTTTCTGATCTTTCCTGTAATTAATACCCATTTCCATGATTCTCCTCCCCTGTCCCTTCAGGATAGACAGGTAATATACTCTTGCAGAAAATTAAAAAGAACTACTCACATTCTCCAATCATCTACATTATTATTTCAGTAAGTAGACCATATCCTGGAGTCTGGAACTCTTTTCTATTTATAGCAATGTTTACTTAATAATTTTATTTATTCATGTACCTAAAAAGCCCCTGGCAGCCCAAAGTGGAAAGGCCCCTGAGAAACTTCTTTCCTTGTGACTGTACCTCCTTGCCAGCAGCTGAGATGGTAGGGGCGGTTTACTCAGAGACTGTGAATCTTAGGATAATCTTTCCTCTTTCACTTTCCTGCTATCTTTTTACCTCCTCCTAAGACACAGAGCCAGCCATTTTCAAATACACCAATACTTGTTTTTTCCTACCTAATTAGTCCAGTAGTACCTCAATTCCAGGGAGTCAGTGCATAAATTGTACACAGTTGGGAAATTTAAAGGTAAAACAGTCTCGTGTTACTCAGGTGAAAAAGTGAAATGAAAGTGTGAGACCCCATGGACTACAGCACACCAGGCCCCCCTGTCCATGGAATTCTCCAGGCAAGAATATTGGACTGGGTTGTCATTCCTTTCTCCAGGGAAACCCAGGGATCAAACCCGGGTCTCCTTCATTGCAGGCAGATTCTTTACCGTCCGAGCCACCAGGGAAGCCCATAATTAGTTTAATTTGGCCGAAAGCACTTGGCCTTTTCCAGTGTCTCTTTCCGGAGAATGCAATGGCACCCCACTCCAGTACTCTTGCCTGGAAAATCCCATGGACAGAGGAGCTTGGTAGGCTGCAGTCTATGGGGTCGCTAAGAGTCGGACACGACTGAGCGACTTCACTTTCACTTTTCACTTTCATGCATTGGAGAAGGAAATGGCAACCCGCTCCAGTGTTCTTGCCTGGAGAATCCCAGGGACGGGGAGCCTGGTGGGCTGCCGTCTATGGGGTTGTACAGAGTCGGACACGACTGAAGTGACTTAGCAGCAGCAGCAGTGTCTGTTTCTCCCACTTCAAGTCAGTGGGCTGCTTCCTAATCTGAACCCCATATGATTCTTTTGTAATACTAATCCTCCTACTCATTGGTGTGTGAGAGAGCCTACTAGAGCCAACAATTTAGATTTTTAGGAATTTGGTGAGCCAGTTAGACATCGCATTGGCAGCTTGAAATCAGCAACGATGGATGTATTTACATCATGGAAACTGGTGAATACTACAAATTAGGCTCTCATCTCCACTCTCAGCTGGTTGTTAAAACATTTTTCCATTGTCCCTACTTCCACTCTAGTCCAAATCGGGACATTTCTCTTAGTTCTTTAGAACTCTGATATTGAAAAAAAAAAAAAAAAGGACTTTTTTTTTTTGGTCTCAGAGCTTGATTCATTGCTCTCCTCATAGCCAGCCAAAGCCCAGAAGCCCAGCTTGGCTTCTCCTCCCAATTTCAGCTTTCGGAATTACGAAAGTGTTACTACCTCTTAGCCCCTCCAATCCCAATCAACATCTTCTTTTCCAATGCTTTTATTTCTTTGATTATAGAAGTCCCCAACTCCTGTTTAGCCACACTCCACCCCAGCATCCCACCTCCAGGACCAGTGTCTCCACTCAGCTTCCACCCTCAGGATGAAGAGTTTACACACCTTCACTTGTTAACCTGTCACAATAAGTCTATGAGGTTATGAGGTAGAAACTACTGTTATCTCCACTTTACAGAAGAGAAAATTGAGGCTCGTGGGTTGAAGTAACTTATCTAAAGGCACATGCCGGCCCATGTTGCCTGCAGTCCAGCCTTCCTCGCTGGGATCCTCAGCCCTTTCCTCAGGAGGTTGGTTTTAAAGCTCTCATGTCTTAACCACTGTTCTTCTCTCTAAAAACATCCATATGAAACCACTTTTATATCTACAACTTTAATTACATGTTTATTTCTCCAAATCATCCAAACCTGTAATGATCCCATTCAGTTATAAGAATACAATGAAGGAAAGAGGCTGGTACAGAGTTCTAACAGACACCGGCCGTACTCAGAACTCTATTTTTACAGCACTTTAATATTTTGATCCTCTAGTCTGTGTTCTTTTCTCCTTACCCTCCAGCAATTTTCTATTGCAATACAGTCAGGAATATAAACCATTTAGAAACCCTGGAAGGTCTTTGCTTGTTTCTGATGGATCAAGAGTTCCTCATTTAAAATTACATACCTCTTTGTTTTGGTAAGCTGTGGTCCCTACTGACCTTGTAAATGGGTTATGTGGAACAGCCTGTAACTACAAAAATCAGCTTGCTTACCCTGTTCCCTCAGCAGCTCCGTTTATTTGTACTGAACCCAAGGGACAGAGCCAGGTTCACACACTGTGGGAAAAAGAAAAAGAGGAGGAGGAAATTCTTTGTGTTCAAAACAAAGAAACAAATTTTATATTCAGGCTGCTCTTTCCCTTTATTGTGCCTGAAACAACTGATAGTAAACCACAGTTGTTTCAAAGAGGAAAAAAAAATAACCTGGAATGTAGGTCACCTAACGAGCCATGAAACCTGTTTCCTTGATGCTGGTTTGCTTAATTGAGGGGTTTCATGGCCTCTGATCAGGGCCCGGGGAGCCTGCAATGGACTGAATGTATTCTGTCCCCTGCCCCTCTCCCCCAACCGACCCCGACCTAATTCATATGTTGAAATCCTGACCTTCACTGTAATGGTATTTGGAAGTGGGGCTAAGGGGGAATAATTAGGTCATGAGGCGGAGCCCTCATAAATGGAATTAGTGCCCTTATAAAAGGGACCCGGAGAGCTCTCTTGCCATTTGAGAGGATACAAGGATAAAATGGCAGTCTACTATGGGGAAGAGGGTCTGCACTGGAATTTGACCATGCTGGCACCCTGAACTTGGACTTCCAGCCTCCAGAACTGTGAGAAATAAATTTCTGTTGTTAATAAGCCACCGTGTTTATGGGATTTTGTTAGAGCAGACTGAACAAAGCCACAGCCTAACCCCAAGCACATTGTTGTGTGCGTGCTAAGTCATTTCAGTCATGTCCGATTCTTTGTGACCCAAGGACTGTAGGCCACAGACTCCTCTGTCCATGGGATTCTCCAGTCAAGAATACTACAGGGGTTGCCATATCCTCCTCCAAGGGTTCTTCCTGACCCAAGGATTGAACCCATGTCTCTTCTGTCTTCTGCACTGGCAGGAGGGTTCTCTACCACTAGTGCCACCTGGGAAGCCCAAGCTCATTGTTATCGAAGTCAAAGAAGATGAAGTCCAAGTATAAGAAAAAGTTCAGTTCAGTCGCTCAGTCTTGTCCGACTCTTAGCAACCCCATGGACTGCAGCATGCCAGGCCTCCCTGTCCATCACCAACTCCCGGAGTTTACTCAAAGTCATGTCCATTGAGTCAGTGATGCCATACAACCATCTCATCCTCTGTTGTCTCCTTCCCCTCCCGCCTTCAATCTTTCCCAGCATCAGGATCGTTTCCAATGAGTCAGTTCTTCGCATCAGGTGGCCAAAGTATTGGAGTTTCAGCTTCAGCATCAGTCCTTCCAATGAATATTCAGGACTGATTTCTTTTAGGATTGGACTGGTTGGATCTCCTTGCTGTCCAAGGGACTCTCAAGACTCTTCTCCAACACCACAGTTCAAAAGCGTCAATTCTTCGGCACTCAGCTTTCTTTATAGTCCAACTCTCACATCCATACATGATTACCGGAAAAACCATAGCTTTGACTAGACAGTCCTTTGTTGGCAAAGTAATGTCTCTAAAGCTTTTTAATATGCTGTCTAGGTTGAAAGTAGTGGTTATTTATTAATGCTTAGACAGCAACAGTAACAGGAAAACAATAGAATGAGAAAGACTAGAGATCTCTTCAAGAAAATTAGAGATACCAAGAGAACATTTCATGCAAAGATGGGCACAATAAAGGACAGAAATGGTAGGGACTTAACAGAAGAGAAGATATTAAGAAGAGGTGGCAAGAATACACAGAAGAACTATCCAAAAAAGATCTTCATGACCCAGATAACCACAATGGTATGATCACTCACTTAGAGCCAGATATCCTGGAATGCAAAGTCAAGTGGGCCTTAGGAAGCATCACTACGAACAAAGCTAGTGCAGGTGATGGAATTCCAGTTGAGCTATTTCAAATCCTAAAAGACGATGCTGTGAAAGTGCTGCCCTTATTATGCCAGCAAATTTGGAAAACTCAGCAGTGGCCACAGGACTGGAAAAGGTCAGTTTTCATTCCAATCCCAAAGAAGGGCAATGCCAAGGAATGCTCAAACTACCGCACAATTGCACACATCTCACACACTAGCAAAGTAATGCTCAAAATTCTCCAAGCCAGGCTTCAACAGTACATGAACTGAGAACTTCCAGATGTTCAAGCTGGATTTAGAAAAGGCAGAGGAACCAGAGATCAAATTGCCAACATACACTGGATCACTGAAAAAGCAAAACATCTACTTCTGCTGTATTGACTATGCCAAAGCCTTTTACTGTGTGGATCACAACAAACTGTGGAAAATTCTTAAAGAGATGGGAATACCAGACCACCTTACCTGCCTCCTGAGAAATCTGTATGCAGGCCAAGAAGCAACAGTTAACTGGACAGGAACAAGAGACTGGTTCCAAATACGGAAAGGAGTACATCAAGCCTGCATATTGTCATTCTGCTTATTTAATTTCTATGCAGAGTACATCATGTGAAATGCTGGGCTGGAAGAAGCACAAGCTGGAATCAAGATTGCTGGGAGAAATATCAATAACCCCAGATATGCAGATAACACCACCCTATGGCAGAAAGCGAAGAAGAACTAAAGAGCCTTTTGATGAAAGTGGAAGAGAATGAAAAAGTTGGCTTAAAACTCAACATTCAGAAAACTAAGATCATAGCATCCAGTCTCATCACTTCATGGCAAATAGATGGGGAAACAATGGAAACAGTGTCAGACTTTATTTTCTGTCTGTGATAAAATCACTGCAGATGGTGACTGCAGCCATGAAATTAAAGACGCTTGCTCCTTGGAAGAAAAGTTATGACCAACCTAGACAGCATATTAAAAAGCAGAGACATCACTTTGCTAACAAAGGTCTGTCTAGTCAAAGCTATGGTTTTTTCAGGAGTCATGTATGGATGTGAGAGTTGGACTATAAAGAAGCTGAGCACCAAAGAATTGATGCTTTTGAACTGTAGTGATGAAGACTCCCAAGAGTCCACTGGACTGCAAAGAGATCAAACCAGTCCATCCTAAAGGAGATCAGTCCTGAGTGTTCATTGGAAGGACTGATGCTGAAGCTGAAACTCCAATACTCTGGTCACCTGATGTGAAGAACTGACTCACTTGAAAAGACCCTGATGCTGGGAAAGATTGAAGGCAGGAGAAGGGGACGACAGAGGATGAGATGGTCGGATGGCATCACTGACCGGATGGACATGAGTTTGAGTAAGCTCCAAAAGTTGGTGATGGACAGGGAGGCCTGGCATGCTGCAGTCCATGGGGTCGCAGAGTCAGACACAACTGAGTGACTGAATTGACTGAGACAGCAACAGAATCATTCTGACCTCTAGAGACAAAGACAGAGTGAAATGCAAAATGAAAGACTCTGGCAGGTTGGGGAGGCAAAGATTAGAATAACAACCTATTGAAGTAACAACTTTATTGACTCCTCACTGACAAGAATGTAAACTCTCAAAGCCATTATAACTACTAGGAACTGGGAATTCTGGTTTCTAGTGTGAATAGATAAGATGACCTTTGGTAAGGTCCCTTCCTATATTGCCTCTGAGTTTCCCCATTGGCAGTGTGAGGATAATAACTGATCTAAAACAAATCTCTGAATAAGTAGATCCCTGGATTCAGGGTTGGGAGATCTAGATTCTAGTTCTAGCACAACTTACTGAATGGATCTTAGTTTCATCATTTGTAAAATAAAACATAGCTTCTAAGTTTCCTTATATAATTTAGTTACTTTACATAGTGCCCTGAAAACATAAAGATTTTCTAGAAATGCAAAATTACATTATTCTGTTTTACATAACATATATTTATCTGGCCCCTAGTGTGTACTAAGCACTGTACTAGGAATTAAGGAAAAGACAAAGCCTCTGAGGAGATCATACTGCATTTGGGGAAGAGAAGTGACGTAGGAAGAAAAATGAAATCTAGTGAGGATGCTAGAGAGTAATGAGTGCTGTTTTAGCTAAACACGAAGCCCTCTCTGACTTGAAGGAAGAGCTGAGCCATGTGACTGTCTGGGGGAAGAGTGTTCCAGGCAGAGGAAATGGCTAGAGAGTGAGAATGAGGGGAAAAGCAGAAGAAAAGGTTAGAGAGAGAGGGGAGTCCAGACTGTGCAGGTCTTTAGAGGCTACCATAAGGAATTTGGCTTTCTCTTTGCATGAGGTTGGAAGTCATTGGCCCAACGTCATGATAAAATTAGACTTTTGTTTTAACAGGGTCACTCAGGCCTCTATGCTTAGAATAGACTCTAGGGAGGTAAGAATGGAAGCAGGTGACCAATTAAGTGGCTACTGTAATAATCTGAGCAGGAACCCAGGGCAGCAGCTGAGGAGATGATGAGATGTGGCCCGATTCGGGTTAGGAGTTTCTGATGGATTGGATGTGGGTTGTGAGAAAACATTCAAGAATGCTCCCCGCCTAATTGGGGCTTCCCCAGTGGTCCAACGGTTAAGAATCCACCTTGCAGTGCATGGGACATGGATTTGATCCCTGATCTGGGAAGACCCCACATGCCACAGGCAACTAAGTCCATGTGCCACAACTACTGAGCCCATGGTCTAGTGCTCTCAAGCCACAACTGGGGAGCCTACAGGCCCTAGAGCCCATGCTCTGCAACAAGAGAAGCCACTGCAATGAGAAGCCCATACACTGCAACTAGAGAGTAGCCCCTGCTCGCTGCAACTAGAGAAAACCCATGCAGCAACAAAGACCCAGTGCAGCCAAAAATAAATATATAAAATAAAATTGTAAAACTTTAAGAGTGACCCCAAGGGTTTGGGTCTGAACAACTGGAAAAGTGGAGCTGATACTAAGATGAGGAACAGTTTGCAAGGAGCAGGTCTAAGGGTGGTAAGGAACAGGAAGTTCATGGTTTGCTTTGAACATGGTGAGGATGAGATGCCTAACAGACATCAAGTAGAGAACTTAAGGAGGCAATGAATCAATATGCATAAGAATCCTAGGGTGGAAAGGAACCAGGACTTCCAACACGAATTCTCAAGTTTCTACATTAGGGAATCTAGCCTCGGTAGAACTAGGAGTGCTTGACAACAGCCCAGTGGCAGAAAAGGATCAGATCAGATCAGATCAGTCACTCAGTCGTGTCTGACTCTTTGCGACCCCATGAATGGCAGCACGCCAGGCCTCCCTGTCCATCACCAACTCCCAGAGTTCACTCAGACTCACGTCCATCGAGTCAATGATGCCATCCAGCCATCTCATCCTCTGTCGTCCCCTTCTCTTCCTGCCCCCAATCCCTCCCAGCATCAGAGTCTTTTCCAATGAGTCAACTCTTCGCATGAGGTGGCCAAAGTACTGGAGTTTCAGCTTTAGCATCATTCCTTCCCAAGAAATCCCAGGGCTGATCTCCTTCAGAATGGACTGGCTGGATCTCCTTGCTGTCCAAGGGACTCTCAAGAGTCTTCTCCAACACCACAGTTCAAAAGCATTAATTCTCCTTCTTCACAGTCCAACTCTCACATCCAAAAAAGGATACTGAGACTCAAAACAGTCAGCAGAAAAGGATACTGAGACTCAAAACCATCTTGAGGAAAGAAGTCTAGACTAGAGATGCATTTTAAGACATTTCAAGTATTAATACATTTCAAGTATTTTTTTAAAGTGTATGTTTTTGTTTCTTTTCTTTCTTTAATATTTATTTTGGCTGCACTAGGTCTTAGTGGCAGCATGCAGGATTTTTAGCTGTGGAGTGTGGGATCTAGTTCCCTGACCAGGAATCGAACCTGGGCTCCCTGCATTGGGAACTTAGTGTGTTAGCTGCTAGACCACCAGGGAAGTGCCAAGGCCCCATGTATTGATGTGAGACCACATATTGTGCTCCTGTACAAATTGGAACTGGAGACTGTAAGCCCATTACAGTTTAGCCATCCAAGGAATTTGACCTGAGAGAGTTAGTTTCCTCTACGCCTGAGTTAGAACATAACTAATCTGCCTCATTCCCTTATGTCCCAATTTGGCATATGCAAACCTAAGATTCTGGACAGTGTCAATGAAAAATTAATCAATCAATCTAAGAAAGGAATGGAAATTTTTATTCGAGCCAAATTTGAGGATCATAACCCAGAAAGCACAACTCAGAAAGCTCTGAGAACTCTTCTGTCCATTAGCAGTCAAGGCACAGTTATGTAAGTTTTTTGAGACAGAGGGCTGTACACTAAATGAAGTATTATTGACAGTTTACATGATCTAGATCTAGGTGTCCTTGTGGTGAGTCATGTGACCACTCACAAGCTCAAGAAGGAATGTTATCTTTTAAGGAGCTGTCTTGTTGATGCTAGGAGAAGGTTTCTCTTTATGGTTGAGCAGGTATTCCTGCTGATGGGGGAGGTTTAGTCAATCATGATGTAGATATAAAACGCACAGTGGGAGGGGAGGACAACAGGCAGAAAGACTTTTTTATGTTTAGATTTTTCTTGTCTTGACATAAAATATGAATGTTATTTCACAACAGTTTATAAGTAATCCCAATAGGAGTATCAAACTTTTAGAGGTGTTTACAATGTAGAATTTGTAGAAATTAGTGTCTAATTGGATTGGAGAGTGAGGGATAGGAAAATGCTCTGAATTTCCTACCTCTGGAGCCTAGGTTGGCAATCATAATAGGAAATACCAGAGGAGGTGGGGGTTGGGGTTACTTCTGTTTATTTATTTATTAATTTATTATATAAGAGGCTGAAGCTAGATTTCTTTTGGCCTTCCAGTAGAGTGTTTTGGACACCATCAGAACAAACAAGTAGGTTTAGTAAGTAAGGGGGTCTGTATCTGGAGCTCAAGAATGATTTAAGGTACCATTGTTTCTATGTGATCAATTTTATAACCTGTAGCTGCTGCTGCTAAGTCGCCTCAGCTGTGTCCAACTCTGTGTGACCCCATAGATGGCAGCCCACCAGGCTCCCTGTCCCTGGGATTCTCCAGGCAAGAACACAGGAGTGGGTTGCCATTTCCTTCTCCAATGCATGAAAGTGAAAAGTCAAAGTGAAGTCACTCAGTCGTGTCCGACTCTTAGTTAACCCATGGACTGCAGCCCACCAGGCTCCTCCGTCCATGGGATTTTCCAGGCAAGAGTACTGGAGTGGGTTGCCATTGCCTTCTCCCTTTATAACCTGTTACATTATATAAATCAACCCATAGAAGTAGCTCATTGTGCTTTCCACCTTTACAGAGAGACACAGGAAGTTAAGCTAATCTATCACCTTCCTCAAAGACTTGAACTTCTCTTACTCTTCACCCCTCACTGCTGTACAACTCTTATCCATCTTTTACTCCTTTCCCAAGGAAAGAGGTGCTTCCAATTGCTTCTGTATCCTTCAAGCTCCTAGTCTTCATTTACCTGCTCATTCCCCGCAGATAACCTAGATTCCTAATGTAGTGATAGGATTAAATGATTCAATCTGAGCTCCAATAGCTTTCATCCCATTCTCCACAAACTGTTTGTCTTTCTTGTTCCTTATTCTCTCGCTTTTCTCACTAATGTCCCCTCCAATTTTATTAATACTAATCCCTCCCACTTGAGCCCTAGTTTATATTCCTGCTGACAGCCTCTGGGAATTTGCTTTATTAATTAACCCCTTTGCTTGACCCTTAATTCTCTTTGTTTACACAAATTACTCCTAAACCACCATACTGTCATTTCCTGTTTGAGTTACTATCCTATATCTCTTCCCTTTTATTCAAATTTATGGGTTTTTCCCGGAGAAGGCGATGGCACCCCACTCCAGTACTCTTGCCTGGAAAATCCCATGGATGGAGGAGCCTGGTAGGCTGCAGTCCATGGGGTTGCTAAGAGTCAGGCACAACTGAGCGACTTCACTTTGACTTTTCACTTTCATGCATTGGAGAAGGAAATGGCAACCCACTCCAGTGTTCTTACCTGGAGAATCCCAGGGACAGGGGAGCCTGATGGGCTGCCATCTATGGGGTCACACAGAGTCAGACACGACTGAAGCGACTTAGCAGCAGCAGCAGCAGTGGGTTTTTCCATCTGCCCATTTACTGCTTAGCTTTAATAAGTATCCCCACCCCACTGACCCCAGTGGGGTCAATTTTTCCATTTTAAGCATCCCACCATCCAATTACCATCTCCACCTTTCCAGTAAGAGAAAATCAATCCCAACAATGCTTCCCCTTAAGGAGGCTGAGAGACGCCAATCATGCCACCGTTTCACTGTTCTTTACCCTCTGTCCTCACGCCTCTCCTCGCACAGTCCATCACTATAATCTTACACTCTTGGTTACACCTGCAACTCCCTAGTTCCGTTTTCTTTGTCGTGTTCACTTAGCAAAACTTCAAACCTAATTAAATCTCTACCTACCCCATGCCTACAGGCATGGCTGTGGCGAGCTGACAGATCCACTTAAAATTCATGATCACTACCCTCCAGGGGGCCTTCCATTGCTTATCAGTTATATTGTATTTCCCTAAGTCCCTTCACTTTCCCATTCTCCTAAACATTTTTTTAAACGTCTTCTTCAGGATCCTCAAACCCTCCAAAGTTCTTCCCATTCTCATGCTCAGTTCATAACTTTGCATCTTTATTCACTGGGAAAATAGAACCAATCAGAAGAGGCTGTCCACAAGCTCCCAATATTATGCTTTCCTTGCTAAAACATAGTTTTCAAAAAGTTAAAATCATGGGACTTCCTAGTAGTCCAGTGGCTAAGATTCCAAGCTCCCAGTGCATGGGGCTTGGGTTCAATCCCTGGTTGGGAAACTAGATTTTGCATGCTGCAACTAAGACCTGGCACAGCCAAATAAATAAATACATATATTTTAAAAAGTTAAAATCATAACATATATATAGAGAATTAAACATGTGCTCAAGATTTACTGACTAAGGAACCAGTAAAATGATAAAGTTGGTGCAAAGAGCATTTAAGGAACAGGAGTTGTTATACTTCATCAGGAAAGGTACCTTAAAAATATTAGAATAAGGCTGCTAGGTAGAAACAAAACTGATAATGCCCTTCAAGGGAAAACAAAAAAATCATAACCTGTGAGGCTATCTTTTCCATAGGGCAAAAACCATTTGTATTTCTCTCGGATGAACAGTGTGCATCACTGTAAGTTTTCTATAAGAAACAGGATTGTTAAATATCCTAATCAGGACTTCCCTGGTAGTCCAGTGGATAAGAATCCTCCTGCCAATGCAGGGGACACGAGTTTGATTTCTGATACAGGAAGATCCCACATGCTGCAGGGTAACCAAGCCCGTGCGCCACAACTACTGAAGCCAACCCGCTTAGAGCCTGTGCTCCGAAACAAGTGAAGCCATCCCAATGAGAAGTCTGCACACAGCAAAGAGTAGCCCCTGCTTGCCGCAACTAGAGAAAGCCTGTGCACTGCAACAAAGACCTAGCTCAGACAAAAATAAATAAATATACCTTAAAAAAAAAAAACACTAAAAAAACAATCCTAATCAGTAATAAGTAGAAAGTCAAGCAAAGGTGGCTGCCCTTAGAAAATGAGACAATCCCCAGAGGGCCTGCTGGACAGAGCCCAGCTCTTCACTAAAAAGATACCCGGCAATCCTGTTAGCATGATTTCAAAATTTGGGATAGTTCTTCTTAAACATTTACCTATTTGTGATTGTCCCACGCACTCCTGCCTGTCTTCTAGCTTCTGACAATAAACTGTCCATGCTCTCATTCAAGGTCAATATTTCCACTTATATATGAAAGGCAAAGATATACCCAACTGAATTCAGAGTTCCAGAGAATAGCGAGGAGGGATAAGAAGGCCTTCTTACCTGAACAATGAAAAAATGTAGAGGAAAACAAGAATGGGAAAGACTAGAGATCTCTTCAAGAAAATTGGAGAGATCAAGGGAACATTTCATGCAAGAATGGGCATGATAAAGGAAGAAATGGTAAAGACCTAAAAGAAGCAGAACAGACTAAGAAGTGGTGGCAAGAATTCACAGAAGAACTAAACAATAAAGGTCTTAATGACCTGAATAACCACGATGATGTGATCTGGATCTGTGCCTAGACCCAGACATCCTGGAGTGTGAAGTCAAGTAGGCCTTGGGAAGCACTGCTACAAATAAAGTGAGCAATTTCAACTCCTAAAAGATGATGCTGTTCAAGTGCTGCACTCAATATGCAAGCAAATTTGGAAAACTCAGCAGTAGCCACAGGACTGGAAAAGGTCAGTTTTCATTCCAATACCAAAGAAGGGCAATGCCAATGTTCAAACTACACTGCACAATTGTGCTCATTTTACACGCTAGCAAGGTAATGCTCAAAATTCTTCAAGCTGGACTTCAGTAGTAGGTGAACCAAGAACTTCCAGATGAACAAGCTGGGTTTAGAAAAGGTAGACGAACCAGAGATCAAATTGCCAACATTTGTTGAATCATAGAGAAAGCAAGGGAATTCCAGAAAAACACTTATTTCTGCCTTATTGACTACACTAAAGCTTTTGACTGTGTGGATCACAACCAACTATGGAAAATTCTTAAAGAGATGGGAATAACAGAGCACCTTACTTGTCTCCTGAGAAACCTGTATGCAGGTCAAGAAGAAACAGTTAGAATTGAACACGGAACAACTGACTGGTTCCAAATTGGGAAAAGAGTACGTCAAGGCTGTATACTGTCACCCTGCTTATTTAACTTCTATGCAGAGTACATCATGTGAAATGCTGGGCTGGTTGAATCACAGCTAGAACCAAGATTGCCAGGGGAAATATCAACAACCTCAGATACGCAGACACCACCACTCTAATGGCAGAAAGTGAAGAGAAACTAAAGAGCCTCTTGATGAAGGTGAAAGAGGAGAGTGAAAAAGTTGGCTTGAAACTCAACATTCAAAAAACTAAAAAAAAAAACAAAAACAAAAACTAAGATCACGGCATCCAGTCCCATCACTAAATGGCTAACAGATGGGGGAAAAGTGGAAGCAGTGACAGATTTTATTTTCTTGGGCTCCAAAATCACTGCAGACAGTGACTGCAGCCATGAAATTAAAAGACACTTGTTCCTTGGAAGAAAAGTTATGACCAAACTAGACAGCATATTAAAAAGCAAAGATATCAATTTGCCGACAAAAGTCCATATCATCAAAGCTATGGTTTTTCCAGGAGTCATGTATAGATGTGAGAATTGGACCATAGAGAAGGCTGCGCACTGAAGAATTGATGCTTTTGAATTATGGTGTTGGAGAAGACTCTTGAATCCCTTGGACAGCAAGGACATCAAGCCAGTCAATCCTAAAGGAAATTAAACCTGAATATTCATTGGAAGGACTGATGCTGAAGCTGAAGCTCCAATACTTTGGGTACCTGATGTGAAGAGCCAACTCAGTGGAAAAAGAGCCTGATGCTAGGAAAGACGGAAGGCAAAAAGATAAGAGGGTGGCAGAGGATGAAATGGTTAGATTACATCACCAAAAAAAACAACAAAAAAAAAATTTTTAATAAGAAAAAAAAAAAAAAGATTACATCACCAACTCAATGGATACGAATTTGAGCAAATTCTGGGACAGTGAAGGACAGGGGATCCTGGCATGCTGCAGTCCACAGGGTCACTAAGAGTCTGACACAACTTAGCAGCTGAACAACATTATATCCCATCCACTTTTGCCCACTCAAGGATTTTACTCTAGTGATTCTCTTTTCTGTCTTCTGCATCAATTTCCCACCTCTAGTCTATGTTTTCTTTTAGCATTAAGACCTGCTCCTCCATCTCCAAAACAACCTCTCTCGATTTCACTTCTGCCTGTGGCTATTATCCCATTTTCTCCTTATCATCATAGCAAAAAATTATGTACCAACAATACCTCGTTTCCACCCCTTATTCCTTGAACCCACTGGAATCAGCCTTTAACTCTCATCACTTCTCAAAAGGTCACCCATGACCCCAAGTTTACCAAATCTAATGGTCAGTTCCCAGTTATTTTAATTAAAATATCAGCATCATCTGACACTGTAAAACACTTCACTTAACACTTTCTTCATTTAGTTTTTTTTCTGGTTTTCTTCCTGGCTGTAATTTCTCAGTTGCTATTGTTGTTTCCTTCTTGGTTCCTAAACTCTTTCAACAATTCATTATTATTATTAGCTGCACCACATGGCATGTGGAACCTTAGTACCCTGACAAGGTAGCAAACCTGTGCCCCCTGCAGTGGAAGTGTGGCGTCTTAACCACTGGATCATCAAGAAAGTCCCTCCTAAACTCCTAATGTCAAGGGTTCAAGGTCTCCTTTCATTTCTATGTACTCATCTAGTCTTGCTATGAGGGAGGTTCGTGACATTATATAGGAGGCAGTGATTAAGGCCATCCCCAAGAAAAGGAAATGCAAAAAGGCAAAATGGCTGTCTGAGGAGGCCTTACAAAGAGCTGAGAAAAGAAAAGAAGTAAAAGGCAAAGGAGAAAAGGAAAAATATACGCATCTGAATGCAAAAAATAGCAAGGAGATATAAGAAAGCCTTCCTCAGTGATCAATGCAAAGAAATAGAGGAAAACAACAGAATGGGAAAGACTAGAGATCTTTTCAAGAAAATTAGAGATACCACGGGAACATTTCATGCAAAGATGGGCACAATAAAGGACAGAAATGGTATGGACCTAAATACCATTCTTCTCTTCTGGGACCTAAATCCCAGAAGAGAAGACATTAAGAGGTGGCAAGAGTACACAGAAGAATTATCCAAAAAAGATCTTCATGACCCAGATAACCACGATGGTGTGATCACTCACCTAGACCCAGACATCCTAGAATGCAAAGTCAAGTGGGCCTTAGGAAGCATCACTACAAACAAAGCTAGTGCAGGTGATGGAATTCCAGTTGAGCTATTTCAAATCCTGGAAGATGATGCTGTGAAAGTGCTGCACTCAATATGCCAGCAAATTTGGAAAACACAGCAGTGGCCACAAGACTGGAAAAGGTCAGTTTTCATTCCAATCCCAAAGAAGGGCAATACCAAAGAATGTTCAAACTACCACACAATTGCACTAATCTCACACACTAACAAAGTAATGCTCAAAGATTTCCAAGCCAAGCTTCAACAGTATGTGAACTGAGAAATTCCAGATGTTCAAGCTGGATTTAGAAAAGGTAGAGGAACCAGAGATCAAACTGCCAACATCTGCTGGATCATCAAAAAAGCGAGTTCCAGAAAAACATCTACTTCTGCTTTATTGACTATGTCAAAGCCTTTGACTGTGTGGATCAACAAACTGTGGAAGATTCTTCAAGAGACTGGAATACCAGACCACCTTACCTGCCTCTTGAGAAATCTGTATGCAGGTCAATAAGCAATAGTTATAACTGGACAAGGAAAAACAGACTGGTTCCAAATTGGGAAAGGAGTACGTCAAGGCTGTATTTGTTACCCTGTTTATTTAACTTCTATGTAGAGTACATCATGCGAAATGCCAGGCTGGATGAAGTACAAGCTGGAATCAAGATTGCTGAGAGAAATATCAATAACCTCATGTACACAGATGACACCACCCTTATGGCAGAAAGTGAAGAGGAACTGAAGAGTTCTTGATGAAAGTGAAAGAGGAGAGTGAAAAAGCTGGCTTAAAACTCAACATTCAAAAAACTAAGCTCATAGCATCTGGTCCCATTGCTTCATGGCAAATAGATGGGGAAACAATGGAAACAGTGACAGACTTTATTTTCTGTCTGTGATAAAATCACTGCAGATGGTGATTGCAGCCATGAAATTAAAGACGCTTGCTCCTTGGAAGAAAAGTTATGACCAACCTAGACAGCATATTAAAAAGCAGAGACATTATTTTGCCAACAAAGGCCCATCTAGTCAAAGCTATGGTTTTTCCAGTAGTCATTTATGGATGTGAGAGTTGGACTATAAAGAAAGCTGAGTGCTGAAGAATTGATGCTTTTGAACTATGGTGTTGGAGAAGACTCTTGAGAGTTGCTGGACTGCAAGGAGATCAAGCCAGTCAATCCTGAAGGAAATCAGTCCTGAATATTCTCTGTAAAGACTGATGCTGAAGCTGAAACTCCAATACTTTGGCCACCTGATGCGAAGAACTGACTCATTGGAAAAGACCCTGATGCTGGGAAAGATTGAAGGCAGGAGGTGAAGGGGACAACAGAGGCTGAGATGGTTGGATGGCATCACCGACTTGATGGATATGAGTTTGAGCAAGCTCTGGGAGTTGGTGATGGACAGGGAAGCCTGGCGTGCTGCAGTTCATGGGGTTGCAAAGAGTTGGATACGACTGAGTGACTGAACTGAACTGAACACCAATAGATACGTAAGTTGCCAACTTAGAATGCTTTCCAGAATTGCAGACCCATGTATCCAACTGCCTGTTGGAATTCTCTGCTTAGATATCTAATAGATTCTTAAACCTAAATTCTTAATCTTCTGCTTAAACATGCTCCTCCCTTTCCCATCTCAATTAATTGCAATGTCATTTTTCCTGTCACCTGAGCCCAAAACTTTGGAGTCATCACTGACTCGTCTTTTACTATCACTCCCATCAGTATGTCAGCAAATCCCATTAGATCTACCTTGAAATATATCTACTGTATTTCCACTTTTCATTGTCTCCACTATAGCCACTCTGAACCAGCGCCATTTTTGTGTTAAATAAATATTTTTAGTGTACCATTTAAGTCTTATGTAGGTTTACCATATATTTTAAAATTATTTTCTTAATGGTTACTATACAGATTATAAAATACATCTTAACTCACTACTATCTATTGCAGATTAATCCTAACTTAATTTCAGGAAAATATAGAAACTTTGGTCCAATATAACTCTACCCACACTTTCCTTTGGGCTATAATATATATTAATATCTCAAATATATATTCATATTAACACTTAATATTATTTATCATATAGTTATATCTATGCTGCTGCTGCTAAGTCACTTCAGTCGTGTCCGACTCTGTGCGACCCCATAGACGGCAGCCCACCAGGCTCCCCGTCCCTGGGATTCTCCAGGCAAGAACACTGGAGTGGGTTGCCACTTCCTTCTCCAATGCATGAAAGTGAAAAGTGAAAGTGAAGTCGCTCAGTCCTATCCGACTCCTAGCGACCCCATGGACTGCCGCCTACCAGGCCCCTCCGTCCATGGGATTTTCCAGGCAAGAGTACTGGAGTGTGTTGCCATTGCCTTCTCCCTAGTTATATCTATACTACTCAATATATTATTAGGTATTTTATTATTTCACATTATGACTCATCAATATAGTGTTATAATTATTGCTTCATACAATTTCATATTTTTAAAAGACGTTTTGTGAAGAAACGAGAAATATATATTTATATTGTCTTTTTTTATTCAAGTATAATTGATTTACAATGTTGAGTTAGTGTCAGGGGGACAGCAAACTGATTCAGAAATATACATATATACTCCTTTTCAGATTCCTTTCCCTTATAGGATATTATAAAATATTGAGTACAGAGCTATAGCACTATATAATCCTTTATATTAACCCATTTCCAGTGCTCTTTATTTCTTCTTTTTAAAAACTTTTACTTATTCATTTCTTCCTTTGGATTTGGGTTATTAATATCATCTGATATCCTTTCCTGTCAGCCTGAAGAACTCCTTTTAGCATTTCTTGAGGGCAGTTTCCTCAAAATTGTTTATCTGGGTATCTCTTAATTTCTCTTTCATTTTTGAAGGAAGGTTTGTGGGATATAAAATTCTTGGTTGAAAAAAAATTCTTGGTAGATAGTTTTGTCTTTCACACTTTGATATTCCATTCCACTGCCTCCCAGCCTTCATTGTTTCAGATGAGAAATTAGTAATTACACTGATGTTCCATTGTGCATGATGGTGGTTTTCTTTTGATGCCTTAAAGACTTTTTGTTGTGTGTTTTTAACAGTTTGCATGCTGTGTTTAGGTGCGGATCTCTGTAGTTATCCTAGTTGGGTTGGTTGAGCTACATGCATGTGTAGATTAATGTTTTCAATCAAATTTGCCAAGTTTTCAGACATTATTTTTTCAAGTATTTTTTTCTAACCTTTTGTTTCCTCTTCCATTACACATATGTTGGTCTGTTGCCCCACCAGTCTCTGAGGCTCTGGTCACTTTTGTTCCATTCTCATTCTTTCTGTTCTTCAGTACATAATTTCTATTGCTCTCTCTTCAAATTCACTGCTTCTTTTTCTCTGCTATCTTGAATCTGCTTTTCAGCCCTTCTAGTGAATTTTTCAAGTATTATTTCTACATTTTTAATCACTTAAAATTTTTTAAATAATGTGTTTTCTTATTGAGTATCTTCATTTATTAATATTACTGTCCTACTTTCTTTCGATTCTTTAAACACAATTTCTTTTAGTTCTTTGAACATAACTGCTTTGATATCTTTGCCTGCTAAATCCAACTTCTTGGGACACTGAAAGACAGTTTCTACTGATTTTTGCTTTTCCTCAGAACGGGTCATACTTTCCTATCTCCGCGTATTTTATTTGAAAGCTAGATTTTTAAATACTGTATTGTAGCAACTCTGGATTCCAATTTTTCTCCCTCCAGGCTATCTTCTGCATTTGTGTGTTTAGCAAGTTGCTTTAGTTAAATCAATTAAATCTGTCCCCTTTGAAGGGTATGGCTATTGATATCCTGCTCAGTTTATTTTCTCTTGTTTTTACTTTTTAAGTCTGGCTTCCTAGGGGTCATTCCTGTGTCTAAGTAGCCTAGTGGTTAGCTAGTGTTCAGACAGAAATTGGTTCTGTCCTCTGGTAATGGGTGTGTGGGCAGGGGAGCACATTTAAAGTTCAGGCTGTTTTCAATCCTATTTGAGTTTTTGCTTTTACTTTCCACTGGGCCCTTTCATAGCTCCTCCATGTACAAATCCTCGCGGTCAGCCAGGAGTATGCGGCTATCTTAGGCCCTCTGTTCTCAGCTGCAAATATACACACTTCAGCCAGGAATACTCTTCCCCCAACAACTAGAACCTTGCGTTAGTAGAACCATTGGTCCTTTCCTGCTCCCTATTAAGTGAGCCCTCTGACTCTGGCAGCAAAGCTGCCAGTCCTCACAGTATCCCCACCTCTGGCAAAATCTCCATGGTGACAAGGCTGGCAGCAGGGCTGGAAAACGGGAGCATCCTCAAGCAAGCGTGTCACAGATTCCCACTGTTTTTACTACATTTCAGCAATTGTTCAAACACAAACGCTTCTCACATTATTCTGTGCCTTTGGTAGATTTTCAGGGTGCTAAAATGGTTGTCCTCATCCATTTTTTCCAGCTTAGTAGTTGCTTTTTGGGAGAGTTGATTTGCCCACCTCCTCACTCTACCACACCTAGAAGTCCCACCCTCCTCAATAAATATTTGAATAATGAGTGACTAAACCCTGTCTTGGAGAAGGAAATGGTAACCCACTCCAGTGTTCTTGCCTGGAGAATCCCAGGGACAGGGGAGCCTGGTGGGCTGCCGTCTATGGGGTTGCACAGAGTCAGACACGACTGAAGTGACTTAGCAGCAGCAGCAGCAAACCCTGTGTTATCTGTCTTCTACTCTACCACACTACTGAGACTCTCCCATCAAAAATTATCAGTTGCCTCCCAGGCAGTCAAACAGGCTTTGAGTAAAACAGACATCAGGTGAATTCTAAGTCTGCCACTTAGCAATTATGTACTCGGGAAGTATATTTATCTTGCCCAAGTCTTGTTTTTTTTCTTCTGTTAAATGGCTAAAACAACGCCTATGGATACATAATAATGCACTTCAGGTACAGAGTTCTCGGGTAGGAAGGATAGGACTAGACAGGGATGGGATGGAATGAATCTACCTGGGAAACTAACCCAGGTTTCCATATTATTATTTTGCCTGTTTCTTAAAAGATCTCTCATCAGGGGTCGCTGCAAGTTTTGTGAATGTTTCTGTTGCTGGATTTACGGTTAAATGAAGCACGTAGCTGAAGGATGAACTTTCTGAGTTTTCACACTGTCCCAGATTTCTCTTTGCAGAACTTTAAACCTTAGGCCCTGGTTGGTTCATTGTGTTAAATCCATTATGAGAATGTTATTTAAAGCTGTACTATAATTACAACCTCCACTAATTATTCAATACTGTAGCAGCAAAGTATTATTTGTAAGAATTTGATTCTTTTCATATTTATATCCACTATATCTGGCATTCTAATCTGTAAAATGATGCAATAAAATCAATATCATTAAAAAAATAATACCTATGGTGTTACTGTGAGTAGGGAGGGGTAAGAGTAAGCATCTGGATGAATGTTTCAGGATTCTTTTCCAACAGTGTTTTTGTTTTTCAGGAAGTCTAAGCTTCCATTCAGATGGAGCCTGGGACTCTTTTGGATCTCTTTTATCACCCTCACACTTCAATAGAGACATAACTGGTGAGAATAACAAGGATAATACCATGAAAATCCTTTGAGAGTGCATCTATTATACACAACTATTAAGGTATCATTATGCCTTATGATGATGTTCTTTGGGAACTTTTAAAAATGGCTCTCTCTCTGGGAACTTCTGATCACAGTAGAATTTCTAAATATGGAGAAGCTACTGAAATTACTCCCCTAACTTCCTTTTTCCCTGGACATTTTAACCATTATGTTGATATCTTCTGAAAGACCAACACAATAGATAAACCCTTCTTAATCACAAACTCTCAGCTTTTAGGTATTTCTTCTAAGAACAGAAGAGCACGATTCCCGCCCCAATCAGAAATAAAACATAAATTTGGTGGTTCAAGATGGAGGAAAAGGAAAGACTAAATAGAATGCTTGGAATTTGAAATGAAAATAGCATGGCAAGGCTTCCCAAGTGGCTTAGTTGGCAAAGAATCTGCCTGCAATGCAGAAGACCCAGGTTCTATCCCTGGCTTGGGACGATCCCCTGGAGACGGAAATGGTAACCCACTCCAGTATTCTTGCCTGGAGAATTCCATAAAAAGAGGAGCATGGCTGGTTACAGTCCATGGGATCGCAAAGAGTCGGACATGACTGTGCAACTGTCACTTTTTTCACTTTCTAAGAACAGAAAAGCATGGTCCCCCCAGTCAGAAATAAAACATCAATTTGGTGGTTAAAGACAGAGAAAAAGGAACGACTAAACAGAATGCTTGAAATTTGAAATGAAAATAACAAGGCAAGACTATCACCATCTTAGGGCTTTACTGAAAATTCAGCTCTTTCTGTAGGAAATACATGTTTAAAAACAATAAAAAACAATTGCTCTTTCCACATTCTTTTATCTTTTAAAAATTATGTATTTATTATTTTTGGCCGAGTTGTGTCTTTGTTGCTGTGAGGGCTTTTCTCTAGTTGGGGAGAGCAGGGGCTACTCTAGCTGCGGTACTCAGGACTCCTGCTGTGGTGGCTTCTTTAGCTGCAGTGCATGGGCTCTGGGTGCGTGGGCTCAGTAGTTGCGACACACAGGCTTAGCTGCTCCGAGGCACGTGGAATCTTCCCAAGTCAGGGATCGAATCCATGTCTCCTGCATTAGCAGGTGGACTCTTTACCACTGGGCCACCAGAGAAGCCCCTCCACATTGTTTTAAAGTGATGCCTTTTTGTCCTCCCTTTGCTTAGCCAAGCACTCACTATTGTTACTCGCTTTTGTACCCGTCAGCCAGGCTGCCAGCTCTGAAGGAGGCAGTACCTCCATGTGTCTCCCTGGATGCCCAGCACTGCTCCTCATTCTCAGATGCAGGCAACGACAGTGCTCATTTTCACTCCCTCACTTAGAAACCTTCAGTGACTCTTCACTGTCCCTAAAAGCAGTCCACAGGCTTTTTTAAATTGCATGTGCCTACCGGTAGACTAAGGTTTGCACATCCTCTGATACACACACACACATAATTTATTTTTAAATTATTTATACACTATTATACTTCTACTTTATATAAATCATAAACATCTATCAATATAGAGAGTTTAAGAGGATGACATTTAACAAGTAGAATTTGTAATATTTCCTTTCTGTACCTTTTATATACTCCACTCTGGAGACCACTGTTCTATAGGATAAAATCCAGGTTTTTTTAAAAACCATAGTCTTCAGGAACTTCCCCAGTGGTCCAGTGGTTAACAGCCTACACTCCCATGCAGGGGGCCCAGCTTCCATCTATTCCTGGTAAGGCAATTAAGAGCCCACCCACATGCTGCAATTAAAGATCGGGCATGCTTCAAGGAAGATCCCACGTGCTGCAACTAAGACCCAGCACCCAGCCAAATAAATAATTAAAACAACAACAATGAAAACAGAAACACAGCTTTCAAGCTGGGATCTAGGTACCCTTAGGGTACACCCCATAGATGGTATAAGAGGCTCCATTTCCAGATTCTGAGCTACCAAATGTGTCCTCTCCTGGAAGTGATCTGTCAGGTGGACAGATCACGGCTGACATGGAGCTGACTTCTCTTTTCCAGCCTCCTCTTTGCAACTGTTCTGACCCTTCACAAGAGAAAGGCACTCCTCAGCCACCCTGAACTCTGATTTGTTACCAAAGGAAGGGATGATTTGAGAATGTACTATGCCCAAGGCAGAGTCTCTTGAGATCCCGGTAAGAAATGCCAAAAAGGGCAGAGCCTTATTTCATCCCCTGAACAGATTCCCAGCAACCCTCTGTGCCCTGGACAGTGACTGTCTTAGAATTAGAAGTCACAAGTGAGGTGCTGGAAGACCTTAAAGTAATATAGTGTTCTTAATTTAAAAACAGAGCTAGGAAATCACCAAAAATTACCAAAAAAAGTTTTTAAATGGAGGCTGCTGCTGCTGCTGCTGCTAAGTTGCTTCAGTCGTGTCCGACTCTGTGCAACCCCATAGACGGCGGCCCACCAGGCTCCCCCGTCCCTGGGATTCTCCAGGCAAGAACACTGGAGTGGGTTGCCATTTCCCTCTCCAATGCACGAAAGGGAAAAGTGAAAGTGAAGTTGCTCAATCGTGTCCGACTCTTTGGGACCCCATGGTCTGCAGCCTACCAGGCTCCTCCATCCATGGGATTTTCCAGGCAAGAGTACTGGAGTGGGGTGCCATAAATGGAGGCTAACTTTTCCTAATAGAAAATAAGCCTACTTAACTGCCTAGTTTGATCATGTAAATCGGTTTTGCCAACGTAGTGGTATTTTTCATAAGGGAAATGGGCTAGCTCTGTGACTCCTCCTTGCTGATGAAAATACATGTACAGTACTTATCTGATAGACAATATACCAGAAATGTCATCATTCACAACTGTTTCAACTTCTGATGACCACTGCCTTAAACAAACATTCACAATATTCGTAACCACCTCAGACTCTTTCCCACCTAATCTCCTCTTAGCCTTTGCCTTTAATTTAAAAATGGAGCTAGGGGCTTCAGGCTTTGGCCAAACCACACTCAGGCTTTGGCCATTCTTCCAAGTCTATACCTGTGTGTGTTCATGTTAGTCCCTCTATCAGAAATACCCTTCCTTGTCATCTCTGTATGCTGAACGCCTATCTAATTATCTGCTTGATCTGAAGCACTAATTAGGCACTGAGGATGCAAAATAAACATAATAATAGCCTTAACCCTGTCTTCACAGGATTTAAGAGTCTGTTATGGGAGACAGATAAGCAATGACAGTATGCTATGACAGAGCGATGACAGGGAACCACAAGGGGAGGGGAGCTCAGCAGGGGCACTCTCCCTTCACCCGGGGAAATCAAGGAAATCTTGGAGGAAGTAGCCAGAAAGACAAGACCCACTGATGAGCAGGCATTAGCCTGACATTTTGCAGGGAGGGAGGAGAAGACTGACTGGTGCTGAGAGAACAACAGTGAGTTGAACTGACGTTGTTAAGGCAAGTCCTCTGTGAAGTCGGGATTTTCATCACGAGAGACACACTTACCTAACCCTAAGGTCCAGACAGAAACTTCTACTAAGCTCAATCTGTTTCATGTCTTTGAACGAAGGATCACATTTCTCTCAAAAGCCCAATTTAGAATAGGCTGAAAGTCAAGGGAGAGGTCATCTCTAGAAAAAATTTCCCTTGTGTGTTTTTTTTTTTTTTTTGCCAAACACAAAATATCTGAATCCCAAGCTCAACTGCTGGGAGAATGGGTAGACTTTTTATATTGGGTTCACCAGAAATAGTGCCCAAGGAATACTCTTGAGACATCTGTGAGGAAGGCCAGGGCAGGCTGTATATGTGGCTCTGTTCTGAGGGTGCAGGCACCCTCTAAACAAACAAGTTAATGAAAGAAGAAACACCATAGAAGAGAGAAATTCAGTTTCTAGGGACTGCTTTGTGTCCTGCAAAAGGAAGGGACCATGAGGGCTTAAACTGCCTGGGCCTCAGCGCTCCACCTCCGCTGCCCTCCTGCACTGTTCCAAGCCAGAGACCGTGAAAGCACCTTCACCAAGAGATGCTCAATTCCATGGCATGTCACCACTCACTCTACTGATGTGTTATAAGTTGTTTATTTCTATGAAAGACTCTCCTCAACAAATGCCATAGTAGAATCGAGGTCTAACAGATGCGGCATCAGCCATTAAATAATTCCTCTACTGGTAACAATTTGACACCCAATAACTCTTTGCTCATTCAAAATAGAATATATACTGAATCTTCTCTGATACAGTCCTTTCTTACATTATCACAGTGGATTGTCATTTTATTTCTCTTCCTGATTTCCTAGTTTATTTTCTTCCAGCATCCACTTGGAGGGTTAACATTTTCTCTGTGACACAATTCACTATGGCAGTAGAATCAGGTAGGTCTCCTACATGAGGGCTTAGATATACAAGCACCAAAGGATGTCTCTATAAAACACTGACTGCATACGAAAGTGACATGACATGGACCCCAAGAACTACATCACCAGTTAGGTTCCAACAGGTTTATATTGTTGGTAAAGCTACTTCATCTTTTTCAGGAAACCCATTATGAGCTCATCCCAGAAAACAAAAACTCATTTTTGTTAGAATGTTATTATCAAGCTCTGGAGGGTGAGGACTATGTTTGATAACATTTCCCTATTATAAATGTTTCCTATCAGTGACACCATATTTCTCCAGATGGGTGAGCCAACTGTATTTCTGCTCTAAATCTTGCTTTCATCCAGTTCCCCAGGAGTTTTCTGATTGTGGCCTTTAGCAAAGTTCCCAGCAACGGTAAATTGAGGTTTGTTTTGGAGTCTGTATATAAATGTGTTTGCAAATAGGTTTAGATCCTGGTGTGGAAAAAGCCTGCAGTCTCCTAAATAGAAAAATCATCAAGTAAATCAGAACTGACTCAAGAGTTTGGAAAATGGTAGTGCGTCTTAGTGACCTTGTATCAAACCATGGCCAAGGCCACATTCCAACATATCCCCACTCCCAGATTAATTTAATTTCTGTCACCCTCTTCATCTTTTAAAATTCCTTCCATTCAGCAAAATCAGTTCCATTCAACAGAACAAATGCATTGTGACTTCTGCACCTTATACCTCCTCATGTGCACTGATGGGAAATACGGTTTTAGTTTTCAGCGTTGCACCGGAGAATATGGCAGGGCTGGCGGCTGGGTAATGAAATGAATTAAGCCTCCTCTTCTCGGGAAGCCCCAGGTTTTCCTAACACCCATACACCATATGCCAGTTCATTTAGGCCGCAGGGCTCCTCAAAACTGAGGCCATTTTCTTGCAGGGTCAACTTGGTCTCTTTTTAGACAAGCGGACTGCATTTGAATGTTACCTTGGTGTCAGAGCCTTCTCTGGGCAAAGGACGTTCACCTGCAACTCGTCTCCTCCTTCCCCGGCAAGCTCCTTGCAGCGTCGCGGCGCTTCCAGCAGATGGCGCCGCAGCTGAATTTTCGCGACCCGCTCTCTAAACCAGGAGAAGCGTCTGGAATAAACAGGAAGGGGAATTTGTTTTTTAAAGCATTCTGTTTCAATATATATTGCCTTCTTTGTTGAGTCATAAGCTTTTTTAATTTGACTTAAATTGAAATGCATTTGAGATGTTAAAAAAAAAAATCAGCGATGACGCAATCCCAAATACGGGGTTGGGGCGGGGGGTTGTTTTGTTAAGAATTTCCACTCTCACAAATGATTCCGGAAGGAAGTTCTCAAGTAGCATAAACTGTCACAAGAGCACAGTGGTTCAGAAACGCTAGCAGTGTGTGCTAGGTAAAGAAAGGCAGCCTCAAAAAGACCAACAAGGAGTGGCAGGGGAGAGCCTCGCTGGGCCGCAGCGGAAGTGACCTTAGAGGCGGGCGGGGCGGTGGCCGTGAAAAACAGCGCCGCCTGCTGGTCGAAAGAGAAAAAGCTCGGATCTTGCCAGAGGCTGCAGCATGGCTCCCTGGACAGTTACTCCCCACAGACATTTACAGTCAAGATGCTGCACGTTATGCCCCTTCCCCAACAAAACTGAAAGTAATGGGCACAACCAGATAAGTCTTTCTGTAGAGAAGAGAAATCTTAGAGGCCCGTTGTGGTTTGGGAATACAGTGTTTCAAATACCTTCACTGTTGTTAACACTTCCTAAAGCTAAAAATGGTGGATTTTATTATTATGATATAATTGTTAAAGCAATCCATAAAGGAGAGTGAAAAATAGAATCCTATAAGGGCTCTCTTTCATTTATCCCACCCTGCTTTATTTACAAAATTAAAAAAAAAAGGTGATCAGAAGCAAATTGGGAAAAAACGGGCAGAAGGTTGAATTTCAAGGTGATTGTGCTTATCATTTCTCATTATGGCCCCTCATTTTTATTCCAGGGTTGTTGCAGTTTCATTTCTAGAGTCCCTCCTCCTCTCCCCACTTCCTTTTTCTCTTCACTCATTTGACAGGAGCCTCCGCAGTCATCGGCCTAGAATACGTCATCGTCATCCACTGGGAGAGAAGTGTGGTACCACCTTTCTCCCCCTATGGCTGAAGCCCGCGGAAAGAAGATGACGGTTGCGTCTCTGCTCCTGACCCAGCGCGATTGTTGGGAACTGTTAACTTGCAAGATGATGCCAAAGCGCAGCCTCCCTCCTTTTATGCTGTATAGAGTTTTAGGTTGCCCTTCATTAAGCTGATGCTTTCCCCTACAGAGCCCTGTCCTTCACGTTGCCCAAATGGTGTGCTAATAACCTTCTCCTCCCTTCTACTTGCAGAGATTCAGTGCATTAAGCCTAAGAGTTGTACATCCCCCTTTGTCTTCTTTTAAGGGAGTGAAGACCCATAGGTGGACAATTTTATTTAGATTAATCATGCTGTTTATCAGGTCGATGTTCTCTTGGCATGAAAATTTCCATCTCCCATCAAGGCATAGCTGCAGGCATTTATTATAGGCTCTGGTTCAAAGCAGGCCCTCTCTTTTGAGCAGTAGCACCAGAAATTAGGAACCTGACTGGAAGAGAAGCTTCGTGAGGGTCCAGAAGGAAAGCTGGGCCCCCAAGTCCTGTTTATGACTACTGTAGCCTTCACAATCTGGATCCAACCAAATGAACACTGAGAGCACAGTGTCTGGAGTACAAAGAAGAGTAATGGATATACAGTAACTTGACTGAGTCGGGGACAGGATCCAAGACATGCCTGACATTTGTTTATCTGCAGAGAAACAGGAGTAAAGGAGGAGCTGTCTCCCTCAGTGTTACTGTTACAAAAGTGTCCTTCGGGGCGAGGACACAGGAACAGGGCAGCTGATAACATTAATACTGTGCGGGCGAGCACACACCTCCCCATCCCCAGGACTGCTGAACCATGTGTTAGTAAACTAATCGGCAGGGACACAGCTCTGAGCCTCTCCTGCCACAGTCCTCAGAGGGAGTCGGCTCAGACAAAGCAAAGTGGCTTTTCCGAGGGGGAGGGGTGCCTGCTTTCTCTTTGTTCTTCCTTGGAAAATAGGCTCTCTCTTAAGTCTCATAACCAGCTGCTTTCATCTCTCAGAGGAAGGCAAAAAGAAGTTAATTCCCAATAAAAATTTGGACAGCATATTTTTCAGAGCCCTGAACTCTGACTGTGAAATGCAGGGGCAAACTCATTACAATTCTAACACGCTGTAAGTTTTATTCTGGGTTTCTAGGCAAAAATTTCAAATAGGTGCCCCTCCTTATCAAATAAAAATATAATAAAAAGGTCATCTTCTGAAAGGGGTAATTGAGACAGTGCTTTGAATCCTTCTTAACCTAATAATAGATGTCATGCACTCTATTCTTAAGAATCTCTTCCTTACAGAGGTATGATTTAATGAGCATATTCCTTTGCTAAGAAATACGGGCTCTCTGAGAAGTCACACTTTTTTATACTACAAGTGATTTTTTTTCTCATAAGAATGATTTAATATAGCTCCTTTAAAGATAAAAACATTCAGTATTGTCTGCCCCTGACTTATGCGTGGAATTAAGAGAAAGGATGTTTGTTCTTGTACCAGGAATAGGCCTGCCACACCCCAGGCACTCGGAGCATCTGCTCCCTGGACTGATTCTTAAACCAAAGCTACACATGGCTTCTGTGCTTGACAGCTGAGGTGGCCTTTTCTATCCAGTTGGAATTTCTGTCTGGGCCTGCTTGAATGGGTTTGCCCACACAACAGAAAATGGGCTCTGTTGGTCAGAGGAAGCTTAATGGGCTGAGGACTAGGCTAATATTTTGGAAATGCTGTAGGTTCATTTCCTCCCAAAATAAAGTACCTTTGGTCCCTTCAAGTGGCATCCTCAGGCTCTTTAAGACAGTTCCAACTTTTGGGGATTTTATGTGCTCGCTAAATATCAGGTATTTTGTCCAGAGTAACAGAATATCTGCACATTTGTATTCAATCCTGGGGCCCTGTGGAGAGCAGCTCTCTACCAGCTCCTGGGGAACCTCGCTCTTTCCAGCAGGGTAAAGAGGAAGTGAGAACAACCTCCAGCCAGGGAACCAGCCCAGTGTAAGTACGTGATCTGATGGCCCAAGTTCTACAGCTAAGCTTCTAAAATGATTCTGAAGCTAGACAAGAAACGAATGAGCAGGTGTTAAAGGATTATATATACCTTTGTAATTAACAGAAAAATTGGATAAAATAGCACTGGGCACGTATAGTCGTAATACTACCCTGTGTTTAGGTTATTACCTGTTACCCAGAGAGTATATTACAGAACGCCTTTCATCTGACCGGTTCAAAGTTCTTTCCAGTGTTAACCTCATACATTAAGGCATTTCAATTTAACAACTAACAAGCACTTTGGGGCAAGAGCCATGTCTTGCTTGCACTGCCTTTATGTTTTGCACAGTGTGTCCAACGGGTATTAGACAGTAGGTGCTCAGGGAATTATATATATATATATAGGCTGTGCTTTAATCCTGAGATTAGGCCTGCCTTTTTTGTCACATCTGAAGAAAATGGATAGTGGTACTTTGTGGACAGAAAATGAAAGTGGGGATATTGCAGCTTCTCTGATAATGACCATAGCAGCTGACTTTGCTAGACCAGAAACTATAAATACGTCACACAAATTATCTCATTTAAACCTCACCACAACCCTACAGGCTCGGTTTATTATTATTGCTATCGTTATTTTACATATGGCAAGGCATTATTCAAGTCACACAACTAATTGAGAGTCACATCAGGGACTTGAATCTAGAGAGAGATCCAGCTCCAAGGTGCATGCTCTGAAGTACATTCCTGCTCCAGAATATCTAATAATGACACTTCTAGTTCCATTTACTACCGTCTTTGAGGGGTTGCCTCACAACATAATATCTGGAGTGGGAGGGAGAGAGGGAAGAAAGTAAGCAGACACAGTTCATAAGGTACACATTTCGGTTTGCGTGGTTTTGATGTTCTTTCCTGTATGTTATCTCATTTAATCCCCATAGCACTGTCAAGTATGCTACTACTGTCTCTTATATATCTCTGGATATATCTCAGGAATATATCTCTGGAGAACGGGCTAATTTTTTAAAAAGTAAATGCTAAACTGAGAGGCAACAAATCTGATAACACTGTCCTTGCCCTAAGCATCTCACCTCCGCTGAGAGTGTTGGTACGAGTTCTTCTTGTGTTTCTTTCCTCTCTTACTAACACTCCAGTGAGCCATAAAGCTTATGCTTGTCTCTACTTGTCCCATAAATGCAGATACAATTAAGTGTTGACTCACTATGGAATAAGCCATTTCAAAAGCTGAGGCAAGGTAGAGAGGAAACAGTAAAAGGAAATGCTATGTGATGTAACAAAAAGAATGAATTAGATTTAAATATGTGGCTAAGAAAAGATCTCCACAAGGCATAGTAAATTAAAAAAAGAAAGAAAGGCGAGCAAGCTGCAGAATTAAAAGTACAACAATGGTACCATTTATGTTTTAGATACGAAACAGTGTAATACGAATACACACACATCTATGCAAACACACACAGAAAACAATTGGTTACACCTCAAATTGATAATAGGTTTATCCGGAGAGAGGACTGGGTCCAGGCTGAGGTGCACAGTATTGGCAGACTTCTTTGTTATCTTTTTATTAAATAATTTATTCAAATAATGTGTATATAAGAGAAAAAAAAAAAAGGACAGAAAAGAAACAAGTGATACTGTTAGAAAATGAAAGGTTAGCAACAAAAAGTAAATGATACAAATACACAAACTAACACCCACTGCCTCATTCGTGTCCATAAAAGACCAATAGATTAGAAGAGATTCCTCGTGCTGGCATTATCATGATCAATTGTATGGTTTTTTAAACGTAATGTTTCCTGACTCTACCAGAACTACAGGGCTGTGAAGTATACTAGGCTTGGAGCCAGATGACTGGGTCCAAGGCCTGACTGCATTTCTCTGTAACCTTGGGCTAATTTCTCAGGGCCCTAGTCTCCTTATCTATCAAGATAATAGTAACATACTTCAGAGGGTGCTTTGAGGAGTAAATGAAATAATGCTCAGGAAAGAACAACAAAATCATGCAGACTGATATTTATAAATGTGTTTGTGTTTTTCTTCCCATTCTCTCTCCTCCACTTCAGACAATGATTATTTTATGTACTTTTAGATGTCTGAATGCCCCACAGTGAGGCAGAGTTAAATTAACAAACCATTAATCTTCAGATAACATTTGCTAATAATAGGCCTACATTACTTGAAGCTATAGTTATGCACATGTGTAGTTTTTAAGCTTAAATAACCTGTATTCATGTATTTATTTTAAGGAATATATCTGTTTGATTCCATCTATAAAATATGTTCTTTTCTTATAAAACCTACTTTTGGTACAAAAACTACAGTATCCAAACAGAGAGGCCATTTAAAGTATAAGCCAAAAATGCATTACACTTTTTTTTTTTGCATCTTAAAATGTGCTTATTTGTGGTGCTACTAAAATTTCAGGCTGTTCTGAAATTTTAGTAGCCAATTATAAACCTTATAATAAAAAGGATTGCAAAAATAATATGAGAAATACTATCACCAATATAATTAAGCACAAAAGAGAAACATGAACACATTAATAAATATCAGTTGCCTACCACAGCAGCACGCCGCATGATCTAACTATTTTCAATTACAGCCTCACCTTTGAAACAGAGCCAGGTTCTCATCTGCTTTTGCTGGATGTGCCTATGTTCAAAGGCGTGGGGACCTGAAGATTTCTAGTGAAGTAAGTAAGAATCCAGTTTAAGTTGTTTTGCAGTTTGAGTTCAGAAGGGATTCATATTTAAAGGAACCAGTTCCAAGCAGACAAAGCACGCCTCCTCCCAAGCTCCTCCACACCACTAAACTGGGCTGTCATTTTAGAGGTGGGCGCTCATTGTTCACTTTCTTCTACTCTAATTAGACTTGACAGATTGCTCTTTCTAGCTAGACTGGCTATTGCCAAGAACAGAGAGGAAGAGATGAGGCCAACCTTGTCTTTATGCCCTTGGAATCAGCTCCCCACCCCCATTCCCAGTCCACAGACACAGAAAGGCATCCCCAGCCGCTCAAATCTGTTTTACTTCTCCTCTAGCCTCCTTCTTACTTGGCCCCTGGCAGTCTCAGCACTACTGACTTTTCTTACTTTCAATACTGTGAGAGTCAAACCCTCATGGGCTGTGTGAGTGGAATAAGTGTACACTAACATTTAATTTATATCTTGACATTAATACTCTTTTTTTTTTTCTCCTGCAGGCCTGGGGGAGGAAACAGACCAGCTTACTAAAGGGAAAGACACTGCAGTTCTACCCAGGAGCAGCAAATACTCAGTGCTTCATAAGACAGAGCTCTAGAAGGATTCAGGCCCTGGCACTGCATCCATGGTTCTGAAGCAAATCCCTCGCCCCCTGCCTTCAGTTTCCATTTCTGTAAAATGCCATCGATAATTCCTGAACCTTTATCATATCATGTTACACTGGTATTATATAAGAATTAGGTAATAAAATTTTAGGACTAGAAAGAATCTAAGAGATCATCTAGTCTAGTATCTTTCTTTGGAAGACTGAAAAACACAGGCTGAAAGGAGGAGGCGACAGGCGTAGTGTTATGAAATTAGTTCACAGGCTTTAAACACATGGTGCTGAACAATGGCTTGCTAATCAGCTTTGTCACTAACATGCCTTTTCCTGGTTTAGCCTATGCTTGATAAGAAGCTTTATTGGCCAGGAAAGCAACTTTCTTTCTCCAAGGAAGAAATTCCCCTCACCCAAGAGCTATGTTTTCAGAAATGCTTCCCTTTACTAAGAACCAACCCAATGCCAATGGTCTTGTGCTAGAACCTGAGTCACCTGAGGCCACATGCCTCTCACAGTGGCCCAGGATGACACTCAGTAGGCTGAGGTCTGGGGCCCTGCTCTCAAATAAGAGCGGGCCTGTCTTTGACCTAAGCCTGGCTGTGCCTACAGCCTCAAGAACTGTGCGCAGTAGAGACCGTCAGGAATTTCTTCTTGGAACAAATCTAGTGTTTCTAGGTTGGAATGTAAATCCCTTCATTTATCATTCATTCACTTACAACCTTTTAATAAAAGCCCATGTTTTGCTAATCCCCTGAAAGCTGATAAGACTACTACAATGAGTAGGACCCAGCCTCAAGGAGCTTTAGAAAGAACCAGAAGTGTAAATTGCTTAGGTGCAGTGCAGCACGGTGGGAACCAGGATGGAAGGAGGAGATGGTCAACTTGCCTTGGTGGGGGTTTAAGGAATCAGAAAAATGTCATAGAAGAGGTAATACTTGAGCTGAGCTTTGGGAAATGAAGGTTATTTTCCAGGTGGAGTGAGGCAAGTGCATAGCATTCAGATAGACAGTGAGTCCGGTGCTTGGTGGTGGTGATGGGGGAGGGAGCAGGGCTTTTTTGGTCTGCTTAGTATGAGGAAGTATCGCACTAAGCTGGAAATTTAGGTAGAGATCAGTGAAAACATTATATGACAAATGAAGAAGTTTAGATGTTATTGTGGCAGCTAATGGGGACCTTTGAAGAGTTTCAAATAGGGGAGTGCTGCTAAGTCGCTTCAGTCTGTCTGACTCTGTGCGACCCCATAGACGGCAGCCCACCAGGCTCTGCTGTCCCTGGGATTCTCCAAGCAAGAACACTGGAGTGGGTTGCCATTTCCTTCTCCAATGCATGAAAGTGAAAAGTGAAAGTGAAGTCACTTAGTCATGTCCGACTCTTTGCGACCCCATAGACTGCAGCCTACCAGGCTCCTCCACCCATGGGATTTTCCAGGCAAGAGTACTGGAGTGGGGTGCCATTGCCTTCTCCAAATAGGGGAGTAACATGATCCAAACTGCGGTTTTGAAAGATGGCTCTGATGGCAGCGTAGAAGATAGAACGGGAAGAGGTAGGAAGAAGCAAGACCCAAGACAGAAAGACAATGCAAAAATTTAGTTGAGACAAGACAGCTAATTCAATCTCTTTAAAGAGCCAGGAGGGGGAATTCCCTGTGGTTCAATGGTTAGGACTCCATACTTCCCCTGTACGGGACCCAGGTTCAATTCCTGGTACAGAGACTAAGATCCTGCAAACCACAAGGTGTGGTCAAAAAATTAATTTTAAAAAGATTTCAATGGGAAGGATCAAGGAAGGGGAACTGTTTTACTTTCCAAGAGGCTTCAACTACACGCAGTGTGTGGACCTTGTCTGGATCTTGATTCAAACAGGCCAGCTGCAAACAGAACATCTGGAAGAAAAACACAGTATTAGATAATATTACAGAGAAGGCAATGGCACCCACTCCAGTACTCTTGCCTGGAAAATCCTATGGACAGAGGAGCCTGGTAGGCTGCAGTCTATGGGGTCGCTAGGAATTAGACACGACTCAGTGACTTCACTTTCACTTTTCACTTTTATGCACTGGAGAAGGAAATGGCAACCCACTCCAGTGTTCTTGCCTGGAGAATCCCAGAGATGGGGGAGCCTGGTGGGCTGCCGTCTATGGGGTCGCACAGAGTCGGACACGACTTAAGCGACTTAGCAGCAGCAGCAGCAGCAGATAATATTAAGGTGTTCTTGTTAACTTGGTTAGGTGTGAAAATGCTACTGTGGTAGTATAATACAACAGCATACTGAAATGTTTATGAGTGACATGTCATGATGTCTGGATTTGCCCCAAAACATGGTAGAAATAATAGATGAAGTAGCTATGGCAGAAAGTTAATTATTATTCAGCTCAGATGATGGATATGTAGGGTTTTATTATACTCCATGTATATCTGAAAATCTTCAAAATAAAAAGCTAACATTTTGGTAAAGGATCATGAGATGCTAAGGCTTCCCAGGTGGCCCAGTGATAAAGAACCCACTTGCCAATGCAGATGTGGGTTCGATCTCTAGGTTGGGAAGATCCCCTGGAGAAGGAAATGGCAACCCACTCCAGTATTCTTGCCTGGAAAATCCCACGGACAGAGGAGGTTGGCAGGCTACCTACCATCCATGGGGGTCACAAAAGAGTGGGACACAATTTGGCAAATAAACAATGAGATGCTAAATTATAGCATAGCATTATAAAGGAATTATAATGAGAATGGAGAGGAGAGAGCTATGAGAAATACTAAACAGGCAGAATGAACAGTACTCAGTGACTGATTATAAGTGGTTAGTGAAACTGAAGAACTGCAGTGACTTCCAGTTTTTTGCTTGGGTGGGTGGGGAGATAGCAAAGAGTTTACTCTTTCAGGGATGCAGAATTGGACTCTCAGTGAAACATCAACTTAGTGCTGTGTAGTAGACAATTGGACACACAGATTTTTAAAGCTCAGGAGAGCACCTGGGGCTGGTGGTGTGGATTTGTGAGCTGTCAGCTCACCAGCAGTTAGGTGATAATTCAAAGCATTGAAGGAGCATGGCAGGTGAGAAGGGAAGATGGCGGAGGAAGAAGCCCAAGGCATACTTACATTTAAGAAGTGGGGATAGGGAGACTTACAAAAGAGATTAAGAAGAATGGCCAGAGGCGTATGAGGAGAAACAGGGAAAAATAATTTCTGGAGAATCTGTGAAGAAACAATGGGTCAATAGAATCAAATGTCCCAAGTTAAAACATGAAACCCATTGGATTTAGCATCTAAATGATAATTGCCAAAGAACATTCAGTAGAGTATAATTTGAAGAGGGGAGAATAAGTGAAGCCTGGAAGATGAGGGCGTGGGTTGGATGGTCTTCATGGCAAGAGGGAGGTGGCTAGAAATGGTTTTTAAATGGATTAGTTCTAGTCCAGTGGGATGATCAATTACCTCTGCTCAAGGGGGTCAGTAGAAGTGAATTCGTGAGAGAAGAAAACAAAACAAAAAAACAAATTTTAGTTAAGGCAAGGAAGAGAAGGGTATATTCTGTAGAGATTAAGAATGTAGGGTTGAAAAAAAAAAATAGAATATAGGGTTGGTCCAATAAAGCAAAGATTTCAGATGGCATTAGGAAGAGCGTTTACAAGAAGATCAGCAGTGTCTGAGAGTCACAGGGGCAGAAGGGGACTCTTGACTTCTGGTTGGCATACTTTAGCAACCTCTTCAACAGTTATCCATATATAATTCTGTCTGCTCTCTGCCATCATGGAGGTATTGAATCTGGAAAATGTTTATAAAGTATAGCTTTGGTCAGGTCAAACCCTTGCCCTAAAATTTTCATTAGCTCCTAATACCTACTGAATTAGGTTTAATACAGATATTGAAAGCCTTTCCATAATCTGATTCCAACCTGTTTTTATCAGCCTGATCTTTTGGTGTTTGTTTGCTTGTTTTTGTTATGTTTTATTTTTCTTCTCATACACCTTCCTTCTAGGATGCTAGGTTATTTGATATTCTCTGATTATATCAATTATATGAAATATTATAGGAAAAGGGCTGAGAAGTGTCTAGCATATAGTAGCATTCCACAGATGTTAGTTTTGGGATACTGAACTATTTATAATTCCCCTCTAACCATTTCATTCCGTTTTCTTTACCCTAAAGTCTCTTTCCACCTTCTTCAAGTCATATAGCAAGATTCAGCTCAGGTGTCATTTATTCTAGGGAGACTTTCCAGGGTTCTCAGGCTGTGGGTGCCCTTGTCTGGGCTTCTGCAGCAAGCCCACATCTCCTGACACTCAGCCTATTAGACCTGTTTATATGCCTGTTTCCTCATTAGAATATAAATTTCCTGATGGCCAAGGCTGAATTTTTTTTTAACATATTATAGCATCAGTACTCAGTACAGTACAAGGCACTATATATGTATTTTAAAAACTGATGTACTTAACAAAGGGCTTCCCTTGTAACTCAGTCAGTAAAGAATCTGTCTGCAATGCAGGAGACCAGGTTCGATGCCTGGGTTGGGAAGATCCCTGGAGAGGGAAATGGCAACACACTTCAGTATTCTTGCTTGGAGAATCCCATGGACAGAGGAACCTGGCAGAGGAACCACAGAGCCGCAAGAGTTGGACACGACTGAGCGACTAAACTACCACCATATTGAATAAAACTTCACTTCCTCTCTTCTTTAAGTACATTTATGTGATGTGTGATATGGTTTCTTCTATGATATCTTCGCTCTACTCCTGAATGGAAGTGGACATTATTTTTGTCACCACAGTGTCCCTTCCTGTTCTTTTGGCAACAGGCTTGATTTTCTTCCTGAATTCTCTGCTCTTGAGGTTTGTGATCTGGATGAGGCTTCCCCAATACCCTGTCCCAGGGTGGAGGAAAAGACACAGGCCTAAATCAGCCAGTTATTGTCTGTTTCTGGTGGCCTAACTGGTTTAGGGGAGCCATGTGCTCTGAGCCTTTCCAATCACAGTAAATCTCAGGACTTTCTTCAGTTACTAGAAGAGGAATTCTTTTCTTTCTCTCCCTCTTTCTTCCACACATGGTCAGTAGGGCACAGGGCTACAGTCATTTTCATACCACAAGAGATAAATCTGTTTGAAAATAAAGGCAGTAGTTGGAGAGAAGACAACCAAGAGAAAGAGAGAGAAACAAAATCTTGGTGATGGAAACAGAAAAGAATTCAGCTATGTTTGGAAAGAAAACTATTGCTTGTCAGTTTGTGTAGGGTTTTCTGTCATTTGCAACAAAACCACCTTCACTAATATTTATGGGTAACAAGTACACTACTTGACACATGAGACTATTCAACAAATGTGTGTTTCGTAGATAAATAAGTTGTGAGGAGCAGCAGTTACTTACTGCGATTTGATCATCCTTCTGGAGATGGATAACCGTGATGTATTCACAGCCACGTGAATACACTTAACGCCACTGAACTGTGCACAGAAAGATGGTTAAAATAGTTAACTTTATGCTGTATGTTTTACTCCACTGGAAAAAATGAATAAGAGAAAGGAAAAGATCATCACTGGACTGGAAATAAAGGTTTACAGTCCATTTATCACATGAAAACATAGGGAGAGGAAAGCTTGCTGCATTGTACCAGTAATACAGGTAATCATTCTCTGCTTTTAGAAATGCATCCTAGGGAAATAACTAGGTAAGTATACAAAGCATGTCTATCTGAACATTATTTGCAATATCAATAGGGACTAGCTAATAAAATTCTATTCAGAGAATAGAATATTATATAGTCATTAAAATAAGGTAGACTTATGTGTCACTTCTTATGAATATATATGTCAGAGTGCTATTGGAATTATATTAATGTCAAATAGTTTCACAAAAATAATGTAAGACTTTTATGAGATTTAAGGGCTTCCCTGATAGCTCAGTTGGTAAAGAATCTGCCTGCAATGCAGGAGACCCTGGTTCAATTCCTGGGTCAGAAGATCTGCTGGAGAAGGGATAAGCTACCCATTCCAGTATTCTTGGGCTTCCCTTGTGGCTCAGCTGGTAAAGAATCCACTTGCAATGAGGGAGACCTGGATTTGATCCCTGGGTTGGGAAGATTCCCTGGAGAAGGGAAAGGCTACCCACTCCAGTATTCTGACCTGGAGAATTCTATGGACTGAGCAACTTTCACTGTTATGAAATTTATGAATTAGAACCAAATGGTTGGAAGGAAGAACCTCATTCAGTGGATGGTAGGAGGTAAAAAAGCTCACTCAAAAAAGAACTTACCAAAAAAAAAAAAGAATTTACCATATTTCACTGAACTTCAGATATCACTGTTTGTGAGGTACTTCCTGATTTCAGAGATATTAAAATGTGAAAAACTATACAGCAGAAAATTGTGCATAAAGATAAGTGGGATGAAGGGAAATAAAGGACATGAAAATCATTAGATAAGGTAAACTCGAAAGCCAAAATGTTATAAGATTTATGGAATAAAATTATTTCATATGTAGTAAAAGGAAGCTTTGAGGAGGAGAAGGCACGGCAACTCACTCCAGTACTCTTGCCTGGAGAATTCTATGGATAGAGGAGCCTTGCAGGCTAAGTCCATGGGGTCACAAAGAGCCAGCCATGACTGAAGTGACTTAGCACACACGCATGTAAGATGGCCACAAAACCATGTGCTGAAGACTGATTTTGTAACTAAACTAAATTAGGAAGCAAGCAACTCTCCCTGGCTGTTTTGAACACTGCATATTAGGTAATAGTGAGTGTTAATTCATTTACATTTGAGAGGTTTCTTTCTCTACTTTTTCTTAAGTGGAGGCCAGGCTTATAATTTTAGCTTCGCCTTCTCCCGCTTTAAGAAGGAGTTTGGCAGCTGAAGAGAGATAAAGAGGAATGGGAGTGACGAACTGCTAATACTCAAAGAGGTCAAATGTCTACATTTTTCTTGTAAACAGAAAGTACGGAACTCAAGACTTCCCTAAAAGTGTTCAGTATCTCTTCCCATCTTGTTTAAAGTAGCCTCACAAGTTAGGAATTTGACCAGCTGTCTAGGGGGAAATGGGCTTTTAAAACGTCAAGCATTCTCTCTCCATCTGGCTCTCTCTCCCTCTGTCTCTCTCTCACACACACATATTCACAGATTTCAGTGTTTAGCAACACACCATACATATGCTATTTACTCACATAGCTTGTTCCTTATTTTCAGTTATTTCTGTCCTCGGTGGAGAGGGAGGTATTTGGGAAGGCAAATTGCTCTTGGTTATTACTATGACTCACAATGAGTCAAGTCAGGCACCCAGGACCACTGCCACCAGCAACTGCTGTATCCAGAGCATCATCACAAGGACCTCACATCTGATGTAATTACTGACCACAGACAGAGGGACTTCACCAAAAGCCACAGCTATGGGTCTAGGCAAAATGCACTGGTAAATAAATTTACCTCATAGGATGTCAGATCTGAAGGAAACCTAAAGAACACGTCAGCCCTGAAATTCCTAACGCCTGTCAAGCAACAAACTCATCTTAGAAGCTTTTGAAATATCTTGGGGTGAGATCCCAGGATTGCTTATTTTTCAAAAAGCTTCACATGCAATTCTACTGTATGTTAAAGGTTAAGAATGGCTGTTCTAATTCCATTCCTCTTATCTTACAGATAGTGACCTGGGGCCCAGAGAGGTGCTGCCTTGCTCAGGATCACACACCTTGTTAAGAGCAGAAAAAAGACAAGAACTCAAACCTCCTGATTCTTGGCCTGGAGTCTTTATCCTTACACTACTGTCCTGCCCCACTGACTGTTTTCTGAATATTTACTATTATTACTTCCTAATACAATTGAAAATGTATAACCATTGGTTATTTAATGACAAATCATGAAGTTGCAAAATCTAGCATTTATAAAAGAAGTCAGTCACAAAAGATCATATATTCTATGAATCCTTTTATATGAAATGTCCAAAGTAAACAACCCCACACTGATAGGAGTAAACTAGTAAATTACCAGGAGCTGGCAGAAAGGGTAGAAATGGGCTTCTTTGGGGAGGTGGTGAAAAATGTTCTAAAATTAATTGTGGCAATGTTTGTGTAACTCTGTGAATGTATTTCCACTGAATTGTACACTTTCAAGATATGAATTGTATGGTATATGAATTATATCCCAATAAGATTGTTTTTAAAAAATCTAGCACTAACTTCTCACTGGATTCTGAAAGATAATTTAAATTGTTTACTTAATTTATTTTTCAACATATCTCTAAAATAATACATAGTTTCCAAATGGATCTTATCCTTTAATTTAGTTTATCCCTACTTAGGTATATTTCCCAGCACCCCATACCCTCAAAGAGATTAATCTTCCCAGAGCTTAGTCTGGCATTTAGGATCCTTGTTCTTCTTGCCACCAGACATGGTGCCTTTGCCAAGATTGTTCCCTCCACTGAGAAGGCCAAATTGTGTGTTCAAGGCTGGCTCATACATCATCTCTTCAAGGGCCCTTTGTATCCCCCACACTGGAGGCTGTCTGTCTTTCAGGGTGTAAGAGGTGACTTTTAAAAAGAAATGTACGTATTTACTTATTTTTGGCTGTACTGGGTCTTTGTGCTATGTGCAGACATTCTCTCTAGTTTCGGGGAGCAGGGGCTACTCTCTAGTTTCGGTGCATGGGCTTCTCATTGCAGCGGCTTCTCCTGTTGTGGAGCATGTGCTCTGGGTCACACGGGCTTTAGCAGTTGTGGCATGTGGGCTTAGTTGCCTCATGGACCGGAGAACAAACCTGTGCCCCCTGTGTTGGCAGGTGGACTCTTAACCATTGGACCACCATGGAAGTCCTAAGAAGTGACATCTTGATCAAATGTTTAGATACCACATAACAAGGTCATCAGTCTTCCAGCCTGAAATCTTTGGGCCCTCACCAACCACTAGTGATCCCTGTCACTAAGTTAACACCACCTTTAATTTTTCTTATTGCATCACCTGAGGTCTAGCACTAAATTCTGTGTCGGTTACTTTGTTTTTTGCTTTCTTCTGCCCATTATGCTATCCCCTTCTCCCCCTCCATCTTATTCCCACCTTCTCAATCCCATCCCCATTCCTAACTCCTTCCTTCAGTTCAGTTCAGTTGCTCAGTTGTGTCCGACTCTTTGTGACCAGCATGCCAGGCTTCCCTGTCCATCGCCAACTCCCGGAGTTCACTCAAACTCATGTGCATCAAGTTGGTGATGCCATCCAGCCATCTCATCCTCTGTTGTCCCCTTCTCCTCCTGCCTCCAATCCCTCCCAGCATCAGAGTCTTTTCCAATGAGTCAACTCTTCGCATGAAGTGGCCAAAGTATTGGAGTTTCAGCTTCAGCATCAGTCCTTCCAATGAACACCCAGGACTGGTCTCCTTTAGGATGGACTGGTTGGATCTCCTTGCAGTCCAAGGGACTCTCAGGAGTCTTCTCCAACACCACAGTTCAAAAGCATCAATTCTTCGGCGCTCAGCTTTCTTCACAGTCCAACTCTCCCATCCATACATGACCACTGGAAAAACCGTAGCCTTGACTAGACAGACCTTTGTTGGCAAAGTAATATCTCTGCTTTTGAATATGCTATCTAGGTTGGTCATAACTTTCCTTCCAAGGAGTAAGCGTCTTTTAATTTCATGGCTGCAGTCACCATCTGCAGTGATTTTGGAGCCCAAAAAAACAAAGTCTGACACTGTTTCCACTGTTTCCCCATCTATTTCCCATGAAGTGATGGGACCAGATGCCATGACCTTCGTTTTCTGAATGTTGAGTTTTAAGCCAACTTTTCACTCTCCTCTTTCACATTCATCAAGAGGCTTTTTAGTTTCTCTTCACTTTCTGCCATAAGGGTGGTGTCATCTGCATATCTGAGGTTAATTGATATTTCTCCCGGCAATCTTGATTCCAGCTTGTGCTTCTTCCAGCCCAGCGTTTCTCATGATGTACTCTGCATAGAAGTTAAATAAGCAGGGTGACAATATACAGCTTTGACGGACTCCTTTTCCTATTTGGAACCAGTCTGTTGTTCCTTGTCCAGTTCTAACTGTTGCTTCCTGACCTGCATACAGGTTTCTCAAGAGGCAGGTCTGGTGGTCTGGTATTCCCATCTCTTTCAGAATTTTCCACGGTTTATTGTGATCCACACAGTCAAAGGCTTTGGCATAGTCAATAAAGCAGAAATAGATGTTTTTCTGGAACTCTCTTGCTTTTCCTTCCTTCATACCTGGCAAATTCTTACTAAATATTCAGAACTCTGGAAAAATGTCATCTCTTCCAGGAAGGCTTCTCTGATGCCTCCCTTCTCCCTTAAGATGGTAGGTAGCCAAACTAAAGTAATGGCAAGGAAGTATAAAGAAATGGACAACTGTGAAAAGTATTGCAGAGATCAAATTGGTAGAACTTGCTCATGTGAAATAAGTATAAAAATAAATCAAAGATTATACAGAATAAACAGTGAACTTGAGAATAAGAATTGGTAACAATTTAGAGTAATTTCATACATGTTTTTCTAAGCTTTGTGTCAATCTTTAATTGGTGGATTTTAGTAAGAGGGATCTTCTATATCCTGCCAGGCACATCTTCCTTAAGCATTCCTTTTCTAATGGGATATCCCCATATTGTTTTATTGATCCAGGGCCTTTAATGACTCCCTCCCTGCTGCTGCACAAGCCTAAATTCTGCTCTGCTTTAAAGGACTTCATAGCCAGTCCAGCCCCTCCCTTCAGCCCCACACAGCTGTGGTCAGGCTGAGTGCTTCCTCCTCCTGCACAGGTCTTGCTCACTCTTGCTTCCAGCTCTTTTGCCTCCTTTTTGCCTGAGGTGGTCTTTTCTCTGTGCACATTTCAGAGACAATTCAAGGCTCAGCTTCAAGAAACCCTGCCTGCCTGATCCATGGCTCCCTGTGCCTCCTGAACTTCTGAAGCATTCACAGTTGATAGCATCTAATTTAGCTCTTGATTTTATATGTGCATCTAACATAATTTACAATCATTTTAATGTGTGTCAGACACGTTTCACCCAACTAGACTATAAATTTACGGAAGGTGGGAATCATGATGTATAGTTCCTTAAGATCATAAATTCTGGAATCAAACTACGCTCAAATCCTGCCTGTCCCACTTGCCAGCTGTATGACGATGGGCAAATGACTACCTTCTCTGTGCCTTAGTTCCTAATGTTTAAGATGGACATGGTAACGGGACCTGTCTCACAGGAGTGGCTATAAGGGCAAATGAGGCAGCTCATGTGCTAATGCTCAGCTGATGCTTGGCACACTGTAAGAACTCAGTAAACACCAGCTATTACCATTAACCTCCCTACTACTGGGCATATCACTTAACACTGAGTCACTGCGTCACTGCGTGCGTGCTCAGTCGTGTCCAACTCTTTGCAACCCCATGGATGGTAGCCCGCCAGGCCCCTCTGTCCAAGGGGTTTCCCAGGCAAGAATACTGGAGTGGGCTGCATTTCCTTCTCCAGGGGATCTTCATTGGCAGGCAGATTCTTTACCACTGAGCCACCTGGGAAGCCACTGAGTAGATGCCTAAAAATTAATTTTTGCTGACTTAGTTGGTCACATGTAAATTTCTTCTTTTTATTGTCTTTTACTTTTTGGCCATGTGACATGTGAAATCTCAGCTCCCTGGTCAGGGATCAAAGTCAGACCCCTGCAGTGGAAGCACGGTGTCTTAACCACTGGACCGCCAGCAAAGTCCCTTACATTTCTTTTAGATTCCTGAAAGAATCAGAAATTCTTGTGTTGAGGCAAAAGGGTGTATTTATACAGATATTAATCATTTTAAAACATTTATGTGGACAATTTTACCTCTCCAGTTTTGAAGAATATCTCATCATTACCCCATATATGCCCTCACCTAGGTCCTGGAGACCAGGTGAGGAAAGCAAGAGGATTACCTCCCTTCCTCTATAAGGAAACAGGGAATAAGCATTGGATGACAAGATACAACTCAGACGCCTGGAGGATTCTGGGTGCTAGCTACCAGCCATCTGCTAAGAATCCAAACTAAATAGTCCCCATTTGTGTCATTCTTGTGTTTGACTGTGTGTACCCCAAAGAAATAAACATAAATTACTATATTGGCCTGTTGGTAGTTGAGGCGACAGTATGTCTAGTAGAGTACAAGATGATGATAAAGGTGAGAAGAAGGTAATTAAAGACCCAAGGCTGAGCTCTAGACAAACACTATTATTATGTTTTATATTATACCAATTACCATGCATGCCCCTCCCACAGTGTTCTACAAATTAAATGGTTTCAATCAGTTTATCTGGAAGAGCCATTACCTTAAGTCCTTTGTGGTCCCTGGACTGCATCCTGGTAAAATCCTTGGGACTCAGGTTACTACAAAGAACAAACTTACTGCAGGTGGGGGGACATGAGACTTCAGCAGATGATACTACAAGTGTGGGATATGTGTGGATCCATACCATAATAAAAGATCATAGAATGTGAATTGCTTTGTAAAAGTATCCTCTAGGGCTATTCCTCTTCTTTTATACTTAAGTGTTATATTTTCCAAATGAAATATTAAGAAAATAAGAGCTGGTGGAAAAACAGAATTGATTTATTTGTTTTAGGATGAGATGATATAAGACAGAGGCTGGAAGGTAATTGTACTGAGTCAGAATCCCACCTGCTAACTGTTCCCTTTGTCCAAAACCTCTGATGGATGAGGGGCCAGAGCTGTCAGGTAAGGTGGGAATCACACACAGATGGATGGGAAGTTAGGGTTTCGTGACAAGAGTGAGCACCTGGCTCCCAGTCCTGTTGCGCCACCACTTGGCACTTCCTCTTTGAACAGATCGCTCCACTTTTCCTCATTAGTAAAATGACCAGTGAGGAACAGGAAAATCATCTCTAGAGTTCTTTCTAGCCCCGCCATTTTAGGATTCTGTTGTGTCTAAGAAGATCTATGTCTAACTCCACATTGTAGATTTGCTGTTGTTTAGTCACCAAGTCCTGTCCAACTCTTTTGCCACCCCATGGACTGTAGCTGGCCAGACTCCTCTGTCCATGGGATTTCCAAGACAAGATTTCCCCTCCAGGGGATCTTCCTGACCCAGGGATCAAACGCACATCTCCTGTATTGGCAGGCAGATTCTTTACTGCTGAGCCACCAGGGAAGCCCATAGTGTAGATTCAGTTCAGTTCAGTTCAGTCACTCAGTCGTGTCCGACTCTTTGCGACCCCATGAACCACAGCACACCAGGCCTCCCTGTCCATCACCAACTCCTGGAGTTTACCCAAACTCATGTCCATTGAGTCGGTGATGCCATCCAACCATCTCATCTTCTGTCGTCCCCTTCTCCTCCTGCCTTCAATCTTTCCCAACATCAGGGTCTTTTTAAATGAGTTAGCTCTTCGCATCAGGTGGCCAAAATACCAGAGTTTCAGCTTCAACATCAGTCCTTCCAATGAACACCCAGGACTGATTTCCTTTAGGATGGATTGGTTGGATCTCCTTGCAGTCCAAGGGACTCTCAAGAGTCTTCTCCAACACCACAGTTCAAAAGCATCAATTATTCGACGCTGAGCTTTCTTTATAGTCCAACTCTCACATTCATACATGACTACTGGAAAAACCGTAGCCTTGACTAGACGGATCTTTGTTGACCAAGTAATGTCTCTGCTTTTACTCTTCACCTAAAAACTTGATCTTTCTCTCTCCCCTCCCCTGCTCTCTTTCTTCTTCCCCAAACCTCCCAGCATGCACACACTGTCCCTTTCTCCCTCTGACTTACATTTCAGAATCTGAAAAATATTCCCTAGCCTGTAATTACTGGTTAACAATGTTTTCCCCTGGTGGTTTCTAGGAGGCATTTGCTGAAAGTTTGAACTTAAATCTGTAGTTTCCAAGGAGGAGGAAGATGATGGTACTGAATGTTTGGCCATGTAGAGCTGTCTCAGGGCAGTTTCTCTACAGAAACTGAACAGTGGTTCCACATAAAGCTAATGACTATACCAATTCACCACTTCCCTTTAAATGGTCCCTTAGAATTAGGATTGCTCTAACGTCTCCATAATTGTCTTAAATCACTGGGTCTTTCAATACCGTTCTCTGATATAATTTCTAAGTAGGCAGTCAGCATAAAAAAGGACTAGGTCAGCTCTCTTTGTGTGTCAGGACTTGGCAGCCCAGCTCCTCTGTGATGTGTCTCCTGGCAGCCACCCAGCCTAGCTATCAACAATAAAAGCTTCTGTTTGTGATTCCAGTAAGTCATAAATAAATCTCCTCAATCCCACCTGCTTTCTGAGAAGAGCTTCAACCGTGTTCTTTATCTTGGGGTTAAAAGAGAGAGACATGATTGTAGCCTTAGGAAAATAGGTTTTCAGTGTCCGCTAAGCAATTGTTCCTTTTCATTGTTCCCTACTCCCAATGTTTAGATGTGTGATTTGAGCTGCAATCCGCTGGCTGCCAAGTTTTTGAGACTGGACTGCTTTTCCACTTAATGTTAATTGCCTTTTTGAAGCTACTCAGCCCTAAGTGACCTTCCTGGGTATGGAGAGTGTTCCTTATGGAAAAAGGGCTCAGGACCCCAGAGCAGGAAAGGCATACCCTCCAGTGGCAACCACGCAAGGGGCAGAGGGGCAGTGACCTGCCTCGCTATGACTTCAGGAAGCCTCATTATCACCTTCAGAAGGTGAGAGGGCCAGTACTATTGGCCTCTGAGGGAATACCAGGCACCCAGGCCGGTACTAAAGGAAGAACAAAATAGAATTCCTGTTTAGCTAAACAAGAAAACAGTTGACCTCAGTTGCAGCTCAAACAGGTTGAATTTCTTAAATACCACTCATCAAAAACCTCCTCTGAAACATTAAGCCTCATATTACTGTTCTGAGGTAAAACACTAATCCTATTTTCTGGCAAGATGGAGAATGAGGTGAATCACATTGTTTTCCACTGCAAGTCAATATTTTGGAATTAAAGAAATCTGAATCTCTTCTCAAAATTACATAAATGAGTCATTTCAGGTGTTCATCATTGAGTTCATATGAGCAACCTGTTTCCTGAAGCATTGTGAATGGAAGCAGGGTTCCCCGCCACCATGTCGTGTTCCACTGGCCATTAAAGATGCCCAGAAGGACCAGAAGTGAATGTTACCAAAGAAAGTCTCCTATGTGTACTTCGGTCCTTATAAAAGGAAACAGATTTCTGTGTTTGCCCATACTTCCTTCTCTTGTTATTATTGTCCTCTTTTTTTTTTGGCTGTACTATGAGACATGCGGGATCTTAGTTCCCCAACTTCCCAGCCAGAGATCGACTCTGCGCCCCCAACAGTGAAAGCACAGAATCTTAACTGCTGAACCTCCAGGGAAGTCCCCATACTTCCTTCTCTTGTAATGCCAAACTCTGCAAGAGAACTTTGCACGTGTTCCCACAATTCAGATATGTCCAAGTTTCCCCCTTTTATAAGAATCCCAGGGGATGAGGGCCCACCCTAATGACCTCGCTTTAACCCTCCTTAGAGACCCTATCTCTAAGAAAAATCACCTTCTGAGCTACTGGAGGTTAGGACCTCAACATATGAATTTTAGAGTGGGATACAATCCAGCCCATCAGTTCAGTTCAGCCGCTCAGTTGTGTCCGACTCTTTGTGACCCCATGAATCGCAGCACTCCAGGCCTCCCTGTCCATCACCTACTCCTGGAGTTCACTCAAACTAACATCCATTGAGTTGGTGATGCCATCCAGCCATCTCATTCTCTGTCGTCCCCTTCTCCTCCTGCCCCCAATTCCTCCCAGCATCAGAGTCTTTTCCAATAAGTCAACTCTTCGCATGAGGTGGCCAATTCAGTTCCTTCCAATGAACACCCAGGACTGGTCTCCTTTAGAATGGACTGGTTGGATCTCCTTGCAGTCCAAGGGACTCTCAAGAGTCTTCTCCAACACCACAGTTCAAAAGCATCAATTCTTCAGCGCTCAGCTTTCTTCACAGTCCAACTCTCCCATCCATACATGACCACTGGAAAAACCATAGCCTTGACTAGATGGACCTTTGTTGGCAAAGTAATGTCTCTGCTTTTGAATATGCTATCTAGGTTGGTCATAACTTTCCTTCCAAGGAGTAAGCGTCTTTTAATTTCATGGCTGCAATCACCATCTGCAGTGATTTTGCTGCTGCTGCTAAGTCGCTTCAGTCGTGTCTGACTCTTCGAGACCCCATGGACTGCAGCCCTCCAGGCTCCTCCATCCATGGGATTTTCCAGGCAAGAGTACTGGAGTGGGGTGCCATTGCCTTCTCCGGCAGTGATTTTGGAGCCCCCAAAAATAAAGTCTGACACTGGTTCCACTGTTTCCCCATCTGTTTTCCATTAAGTGATGGGACCAGATGCCCTGATCTTAGTTTTCTGAATGTTGAGCTTTAAGCCAACTTTTTCATTCTCCTCTTTCACTTTCATCAAGAGGCTTTTTAGTTCCTCTTCACTTTCTGCCATAAGGGTGGTGTCATCTGCATATCTGAGGTTAATTGATATTTCTCCCGGCAATCTTGATTCCAGCTTGTGCTTCTTCCAGCCCAGCGTTTCTCATGATGTACTCTGCATAGAAGTTAAATAAGCAGGGTGACAATATACAGCCTTGACGGACTCCTTTTCCTATTTGGAACCAGTCTGTTGTTCCTTGTCCAGTTCTAACTGTTGCTTCCTGACCTGCATACAGATTTCTCAAGAGGCAGGTCAGGTGGTCTGGTATTCCCATCTCTTTCAGAATTTTTCACGGTTTATTGTGATCCACACAGTCAAAGGCTTTGGCATAGTCAATAAAGCAGAAGTAGATGTTTTTCTGGAACTCTCTTGCTTTTTCCATGATCCAGCGGATGTTGGCAATTTGATCTCTGGTTCCTCTGCCCAAAACCAGCTTGAACATCTGGAAGTTCACGGTTCACATATTGCTGAAGCCTGGCTTGGAGAATTTTGAGCATTACTTTACTAGCATGAGATGAGTGCAATTGTGCGATAGTTTGAGCATTCTTTGGCATTACCTTTCTTTGGGATTGGAATGAAAACTGACCTTTTCCACTCCTCTGGCCATTGCTGAGTTTTCCAAATTTATGACATCAGACTGTCACAAATAGGATTCCCAGGGAAGCAGACTCTGAGATGGAATTTAGCATGCACAGTGCTTTTTCTTATTTTTATTTACTTATTTATTTTAAAATAATTTTATTTATTTATTTGATCTGTGCTGGATCTTCGTTGCTGTGAGGGTTTTTCTCTAGTTGTGGTGAGCAGGGGCTACTCTCGTGCTGTGTAACACAGGCCCTAGGGCACAGGCTCAGTAGTTGTGGCACATGGGCTTAGTTACTCAACAGCACGTGGGATTGTCCCAGACCAGAGCTCGAACTGGAGTCTCCTGTATTGGCAGGAGGATTCTTTACCACTGAGCCACCTGGGAAGCCCTGTGGTTTGTTTTTAAATTTATTCTATTGATGTATAGCTGATTTACAATGTTGTGTCAGTTCTTACTGTCCAGCAGTGATTCAGTTATCACACATATTCTTTTTCATATTCTTTTCCATTATGCTTTATTACTGGATATTGAATACAGTTCCCTATATTATGTATAGTAGGACCTGTTGTTTATCTATTCTATATATTAATATAATAGTTTGCACCTGCTAATCCCAAACTCCCAATCCATCCCTCTCCCACTCCTTCTCTCCCTTTGGCAACCATAAGCCTGTTTTCTATGTCTGAATATGTTTCTGTTTCATAAATATGTTCATTTGTGCCATATTTTAGGTTCCCCTCGATATCATATAAGTGATATCCTACAGTATTTGTCTTTCTCTTTCTGATTTACTTCACTTGGTATGGTAATCTCTAGGTCCATCCTTGTTGCTACAAATGGATCATTGCATTCTTTTTTATGGCTGTGTAGTGTTCCATAAAGGTTGCTTCCATGTCTTGAGTTTTTTAAGTAGTTAATGCACAGTGTTTATTGAGACTTGTCCTTGGGCTCAACATCTGGAGAAAGGAAGCAGACAAGATCAATAGAGGGATGTCATGTCATCATGCAGACTCCACAACTGCCTTAGCCAACCCCACAGGGTTCTCTGGAGCAAGAATGATCCTTCAGACTTGTACTAAGTTGGGCTGAGAGGGCCAGGGCTTTATACCACCACATCAGTCAGTCATTGGAACTTGCCACCTCAAAAAGTGGTATGACCCTGGTCAAGGCAGCTCTCTACAGCTGAGGCAATCTCTGACGGGGCTGACAGCTGAAGGCATCAGCCAGGGCAAGTCCTCAGTAAAGGGAGATCTGGGCAGTGTATCATAGAGCCCACCACACTGGCTACAAAAACGGAATATGATGTATGTCTTCTGCAACTTGCTCTTCAAAAAGATTAATGATTATTTTCAAACATATTCCAAATAGAGGGAAGAGTATAATTAACAGCTATATATCCATTGGGCTTCCCTGGTGGCTCAGTGATAAAAGAACTTGCCTGCCAGTTCAAGAGAGGCAGGTTTGATCTCTGGGTTGGGAAGATCCCTAGAGAAGGAAATAGCAACCCACTCCAGTATTCTTGCCCAGAAAATCTCATAGACAGAGGAGCCAAAAGAGTTGGATACAGCTTAACAACTAAACAACAAAAACAACACATTATTTAGATACTTCGATTATCAAGATTTTGCAACACTTGCTTCATTTATCCCTTTCTCTTTTTTGATTCATTACTTTGAAGTAGACTTCATATCATTTCATCCTTGCAACTTCACTATCCATCGCTAACAAATATGAACCTTTTCTTACATAACCTCAATGCCATTTTCATACCAAATAAACTAATAACAATTCCTTGGTCCATATTCAGATTTTCCTAATTATCTTTTAAAATTCATTTTTATAATAAGCTTGTTTTAATTAGAATCTATATAAGGGGAACACATTATTTTGGTTACGTCACATTTCTTTGAATCTAAAGCCCTTCTTTTTCCCTATGCAATTGTCTTGTTGAATAATTAAAAGAGTGTGAGCCATTCTTATTTATTTGCTTCTTAATGGTTCACTTAACTTGTTCCTCTATCCTCCATATTTCCTGTAATTTTAAGTTAGCTCTAAAGCTTGCTTAGATCCAGGTTCAAGGACCATAGGTAACAAAGAGTGAAGAAGTGCCATTTTGTTGCCTGAAACAGTCCATATGGAAAAGATAGGATAAAGCTTAATTCTTTCCCTTTATATTGCCAATTTTCAGAATATATAAGAATGTTTTTCACTTTCTCTGTAAAATCTCTTATGAGATCATGATTTGAAAAATAATGATAAGTGCATTCCCATCGATTGCTGTAAATGTTCTTGTGAATGCTTATGGTGTCCAGTTTTTTTACCAAGAAGAGTCTCTTTGTGCCAGCTCCCTATGTCCTTTTGATATAATCCAGTTGGTTTTTTTTGAGAACTTGCTTGCTTTCTAGAATAACAAGATGCTTCAGGCTTTTACTGTACATTTTATTCCTCAGACCAGGAATTAGCCATTTCTCCAAAAAGCTCTGCTTCTTTTTAGTGGGAAATTGGCTTTTTAAAACAAACTTTTTGTTGTGGAATAGTTTTAGATTAAAGAAAAATTGTGGGGATAATACAAAGAAAAATCTCATATACACCATACAGTTTCCCTCATTATTAGCATTATTAGAGTGGTATATTTGTCACAATTAATGAACCAATACTGCTGCATTTTTAAAAAATAATTTTACTTATTATTTACTTATTTATAGCCATGCTGGGTCTTCATTGCCGTGTGCCTTTTCTCTGGTTGCTGTGGGTGGGGACTACTCTCTAGTGGCAGTGCGCAGGCTCCTCATGGTGGTGGCTTCTCTTGTTGCGGAGCACAGGTCACAGACATGTGCACTTCAGTAGCTGCAGCTCCTGGGTTCTAGAGCACAGGCTCAATAGTTGTGCTGCATGGTCCCACACGCTCTAAGGCATGTGGGATCTTTCCATATCAGGGATTGAGCCCATTTACCACTGAGCCACCAGGGAAGCCCTGCTGCATTATTATTAACTGAAGTCCATACTTTACTCAGATTTCCTTAGCTGTTATGTAATCTTTTTTTTTGTTCCAGGATACCATCGATAATACCACATTACATTTAGTCAACAAGTCTCCTCAGGCTTTTCTTGGCTGGTGTTTTTGACTCAGTCAGCTTCTCAGACTTTCTTTGTGATGATCTTAACAGTTCTGAGGAATTCTGGTCAGACATTTTATAGACTGTCCAACAACTGGGATTTGTCTGATGTTTTTCTCATAATTGCCCTGGGACTGTGCGGCTTGGGGAGGAAGATCACAGAGGTAAAATACAGTTCTCACCGCATCCTATCAAAGGTTCATGCTATCAACATGATTTATCACCAATGACATTAACCTTGATCACCAGGCTGAGGTAATACTTGTCAGGTTTTTCCCACTTTAAAGTTACTCCTCTCCTCCCTCTTCATACTGTACTCTTTGGAAGTAATTATGCACAACCCATACTTATGGAGTAAGGTATGTTCCTTCTCCTTAAAGGGGGAGTATCTATATAAATTATTTGGAATTCTTCTGCATGACAACTCTGTTTATACTCCTCCATTCATTCAATTATTTATTTATTTATAACACTATGTACTCATAGATACTGATTTTATATCTTGAGTTTTAATCCAATATAGCTTTATTTATTTGTGCTCAAGTTGCTCCAGTTTGGGGCATTGAGCTCTTTCAGTTGGCACCTGTGTCCCTCTGATATAATTCTACCATTGCAGGTTTCTTGAACACTTCACTACTTTCTGGCACTACAAGATGCTCTAGGATCATCTTGTATATTTCTTGCCCTAGTGTTAGAATCAGCCATTTCTCCAAAGAGCTCTGGTTCCTTTTACTGGAGAATGTTATTAGAAATACAAGATAGGGGTGCTTGCTGCTATTGGGGTGTGTCATTGCTTCTAGGCACTCTCAGCTAACAGAAAGAAAATACATGTATGTATACTAACCTTTATATATACACATGGACATATTTATTAATATTTCTATATATAACCATTATATCTATATCAAGCTAAAAATTGGTTCACACTGATGTCCCCAACTCTAATCCATTATCACATGGATCATTTAGCTGCTTCTTCTTGCTTTTCTGTAACTTCCAACTCCAAGAAAGAAATCTTACTCTCACCATCCTCCATCCATTTACTTGATTGTTCAGTTCCAGTATGGATGTACACTGGTTTCAGAATTGTTTATCTGTACCCTTGAGGGAAGCATCTTTATTGACTAGAGTACAGTACTTATTATGTACAATTCCTTTCACTTTCAGTCATACAGACTCCATCCATTTCCAAAGTTACTGAGGTCAGCACCTTTTCTCCCCATCCTTTTCAGAGAGGTTGGTTCATACGTTTGTCACACAGCTAAATTCTTTCATCACATTCTATTCTAGGATTCTCTGACCTCCTAAACGTTTTGGGAATAGTTTGTCAAACTTACAATCTTGGATTTTATTACCTCTTGGATCTTTTAAAATCATGTGTTCATCTTCAAGTGACTTTGCTATTAATACTAGACCATAGGGTAACTGGAAAGGGAATGAGAATACTGTAGATTCCATTTTAAAAAAGATACCAGTAGCAAACTTAGCCATGGCATGGAGCCACATATACAAAATTCTGGTTCAGTGAATTTCAAAGAGTAGGTTTACTATCCGTTAGTAAGTCAAGAAATCAATTTAGTGAATTGTGACCAGCATTCAAAAAGTGAAGTAGAATAGAATTTTAGGTAGAAAACACTAGATGATATTATGCATAGCAAGCATATTATTCTGTTTTGGATATATAATATGAATGCAAAATGTATTTTTTACAATGGATTGATGGTCAAAGGTTGAAAACACTGAACTAGTGTATTCCATATGTTCTTTTAAACCTAAATGTTAATCTTGATCTATATCTAACATAAAAAACATACCAGAAGGCCTATAAAGGATTAGAACTCAGACTTCTTGGGTTTGAACTCTGGCTCTAATATTAACTTGGTGACTTTCAGCAACTTATAAATATTTTGTGTCTCAGTTCGGTCATCTGTAAATGGGCAGGCATACTTATACTCTCTCTCTGTCAGAGTTATAAAGAGGAATAAATGAGTTAATACAAAAAGCATCTAGAACAGAATCTGGCACAGAGTAATAAATTAAGAAATGTTAGCCATTATTATAAATATTCTCACATCATTTAGTAATGGAAATCAGGATTTTAAAATTCCATGTTTCTAACATGTACCATTTTAAGTCAGGTCATAGGCTTCTCACACATGGGCCAATCATCTATAGACTAGGCCTGTCATTTATAGATTTCAATAAAGACTCTCTGGGCAATCATCTCAGAATCTTCCCAGAGCAGAGATTGAATCTGCGTCCCTTGCATTGGCAGGTGGATTTCTAACCACAGGACCACCAGGGAAGCCCTTTTCTTTTTTTGGCCACACTGCACAGCTTGTGGGATCTTAGTTCCCCAATCAGGGACTGAACTCAGCCATCGCGGTGAAAGCGGGAGTCCTAACCACTGGACTGCCATGGAATTTCCTCTACCAAGTATTGTGATTGAAGGGCACAAGCTGTATGCCCTCACTTAAAACCTGTACTGTGCACATCACTGAGTTGAGGACTTCCTTCATTTATACAATATAGGGGAAGTCCAGCAACATAATGCCAGTAACACAAGGATTGCTAGGTTTCACCGAAGTTGAACAGCTGATGCACTGCTCTTTGAGAACTTCTCTTAGTGGTTTTCTAGTAAATGTTTAACAACTAGCTCTCAGAGTGGGAAAAAAGCCCTGATTTGTAGTGCTGGCCGATTTCCATGATATAAATGGTTCCCTTATGACCAATTTCAAGCTACCAATGTGAATCACTGAATGCAGAACTGTGGGAACAGGTGTATACAGTCAGTTCTCATGAGCCTTTACAAGCAGACACCACCACCTGCACGTAACTGTTTCATGCCTTTTTGCCTATGGAAGAATGAAAGGTTTTTTAGATAAAATATTTTTAAATCATCAAATGTTTCTTTGTTTTGAAGTATCAAATCAATGGACTCCTTGGTCCTGCAAAGAGAAAGGAAATATTTATTCTGGAATGTGAATAATGGAGACAATGTGACTCCAAGACACTGAACCACTCTTTGAATAATGTAAAATGTTACAGCTCTCCAGATTGTTCTTTTGAAAAGTTTTCTTTTCTAAATTAGAATTCAGACCAAACAGCCCCTAAAAATGATCTCCTGTTCTTATTAGATAAGGAAATGAGAATACGCAATCAGATGAATGCAGGAAGGCTGTAGGGGCAAGTCTGCCTCACACTGAAAAAGAACTGGCAGCTTAACTGGACTAGGACTGCAGAGCTCCCTCTGAACCATCCATCGAAAGATCCCTCTAGGTGTTATTACATATTGAATAACCTAGATGTGGGGAAATGCAAGGATAGAGAAGTTCAGGGTTCTGGAGGACTGTCCTGGAAGAGCCATTATGACAAAGCCAACCACAGAGGGAGCAGACATTCGAGTTTCAACTACCCTACAAGGGGACAGAAGAATTCCAGAGCCTACATCCTTCACCCTGACACAATGATGTGCTGGGCTGTGCTTAGTTGCTCAGTCACGTCCAACTCTTTGTGATCCCATGGACTGCAGCCCACCAGGCTCCTCTGTCCATGGGATTCTCCAGGCCAGAATACTGGGGTGGGTTGCCATGCCCTTCTCCAGGGGATCTTCCCAACCCAGGGATCAAACCAGGTCGACTGCATTGCAGGCGAATTCTTTATCAACTGAACCACCACAATTTATTCCCATTAAAAAAAGCATTCGCTATTAAATGAAAACATAGAACAGTAGTTCAGAGCCAAACACTGGAGCAGAATAGGTCCCGGTGTGAATTATCATTTTGCCATTTATTAGCTGTGAGAGACCTTGAACATATTATTTAATTTTTCTGAACTTCAGCTTCCTCAACTGAGGAAAAAAGGGAATATAACTGTATCTACCTCTTAGAATTACTTTAAGGATTAAGTTAGATAATACATATAAAGTACTTAGCCTTGATTAGGTGCTCAAAAATTAGTACTAATAACAATAATAAATAAATCTCAGTCCTACTTTTGGAAGCTAGATGCCTGATGTAGTAGACACAATACTATTTAAGTAGATACTATGTCTTAGCATCATAATAAATCTCACCCCAGATTTATAATTGTTTCCAGGTAAATTCAGAGCTAAAACTGTCTATGACTGGGCAGGAGTTGCACGGAAAAGAAAATTTAAAGCCTGCATCTGTACAGGATGCCTTGAGCAAGTCGGATGTATTGACTGTGAGGTTCATCTAAGAGCTGATGGTTAATTTCAAGAGAAGATGTCAGTTATTCTGGGGATGATGCTGACATGGATCTTTTTTTGTTTTAATTAAAGTATAGTTGATTTACAATGTTTCAGGTGTACAGCAAAGTGATTCAGATACACACACACATTCTTACAAGATGCTGAATATAGCTGGCATGGATCTTTGTCAGAATCTTCCAGATTTCGATTTAGAATGGTGCCATCGTTTGTACCACGGCTTCTGTGGGCACTACGGTGTCATACTGTCAGCAAACATTAAAGGGACCATCCTACCTCAGAGCAGGAAGTCACCTAAATCTATCAAAATCATTCTTGTCTGCATTCCCTGTCTCAGTCTCTTCATTACATATTTAGTCAAAGCTGGTGACACCAGAATATAAACGTATTTTAATTAAACCATGCCCCAGTGTGCTTTAGTGCTCTGCACTGAGAGCACTAGCAGTCATGAAGAGGAAGCTGAGGATGAATTCTTTGTGTGAGGTCTCCATTTTATACTGATTTTCACTGAACACAAGAGGGACTGTTTGCAGCAGGATCACTGGGGACAACAGGCACTGGAATCTGTGCAATGATTTCTATCTCTGGTCTTTTTGGCATTGATTGAGGTTTCAGGCAAACAGAGGCACTGAGGACCTAGCAACAATCGCTAGGGAGCTTCCTGGTTGCCAGCAACAGTAAATACCACAGAGACACAAAGACTCAACCTTTCACATGCGCACAATGAAACCTAGAGCCTGGTTTCTTATTTCAGATACAACAGAGTCCTCAAAGTAGAGCACAATAGCTTCTTCTTTCCCCTCTTTATATTAGATCTGTTTAATTCTGTACAGAAATATATACCGCCAGGAGCCTAAATGACCACCTTGTTTCTAAGTTTGTCTAAGAATATTTATATTATAATCTCCCTCTCAGTATTATCTTTTTTTTTTTTTTTTTTTTACTATTTTGAGGGAGAAATGGAAGGAAATAGTGTTGTATATCTGACTTTGGAATTTTAAATAATGTATGACTTGTTTAATGTGTTTGTAACTGTCAGTCTTCTGTAAGAGTTACAATTGATATCCACCTTTCTGAAAATATTCAGGAATAATATTTGAAAGATCTTCTTCTCCAGTTTACTGTCTCATTTGTTTTTAGAAAAGATAGAAAGACAAAGAATATGAGCAATTTAAGGTTTTTTCATGACTCATTCAAGGAAATTGCATAATAGCCTTCCTCAGCCAAGTTCACATATTCTTCTCAAATACCTTGCTGTTTTCTTTATTCTGTTTCTTCATCCTGATCTCTTTTTCCATCCTTTCCATGGGCCATTAACTTTTCTTTCTTTTCTCTAAGGCTGTAAAACTCTCTAGTGTATAATCATGTGGTTTGCAAGGTGATAAGGGAAAACTGAACTACCCCAAAGCTTGCCAGCCTGTCTCCTAGCAACTGTATAATACGTTGCTTAGTAACATGAAGGGTGAGAATGAAGTCTCTCTTACATACCTAAAAATATTGAAATCATTTAAAAATATTAATCCTGGGCTCATTTACTAAAATATACAAAATGCAGAGATACTCTTACCATGAGGAGGATCTTATTTAAGGCCATGATATCTTGAGTATATCTCTACATCTTATAATCTACATACAAGAATAAAAGATTGCTGTTCTTATAAGCAGATGAAAAAAACCCCCAAACCTGCAGCATTTTCTAATCCTTTCTCTTCAACACATGCATAATCAGTGTTTAAGGGGAATGGAGAAATGATCTTTCAGGCTGATCAGATGAAGAAAAATGTAGCCTTTCCTCTCTTCTGCATATGTATAATTGCTTTTTAAATCTAAAGGAAGATGGGGAAATGTTTCCCAAAACCTTTTTCAGCTGGACATCATTGAGGATTGTGTTTTTCAGGATTAACTGTCTGAAGAGTAATTCTCTGTCAATTTATCCAGGAGCTATCAAAATTTAGAAAGAACTGAATCACACTACCGCAAAGCATTAAAACCCTTTAGTTTCAAATGGTAAATTATTAATTATAAGAGGTTATTATTTATTGAATTAGACCTGCTGCATCAGATTCTTCAGTTCAGGAACTAGCACCCTAGTTACTTCAGAACATCAGGAAACACTGATGCAGGGGATGATTTCCATATGCTACAAAGGGTTAGCTTCTACTATTCTCGCTCTTGGATTTATACATGTAATGCTTAAAGAGGAAAATTCAAAGACCAAGTCCTAAATATTCTGCCACATCCTCCCTTTGAACTAGGCCCCTTGGCTAATAAAATTGGTCAAGTTTTAAATCAGTCATTTCTTCATTCTGCAAATATTAAGACAATTTTGAAATATAATTGACAGAATTTAGTGATTAGTTTGGATTAACTTAAATCAGTTAATAACATACATAAAGTGCTAAGGACAGAGCCTGACACATAGTAGATATTATATGAGGTTATTATTATTTTCAACTAATTTGATCAACTGGAAGGATGGTGACAATGAACTTGATATTGAGAATATGGAACAATTGAGAGTATAGAATACTGAGGAGGATAATGGAGAAAAATAATTAATTTCATTTAGATATATTGAATTTGAGATGCCTGCATATTATCCAGGGGGATAAAAACAAATAAGAAAAATAAATCTCAAAGTTGGGGGCATATTGTACAATACTTAAAAAATATTACTTAAAAATAATACTTATTTTTTAATACTTAAAAAATAAATTCTTACTCTCTGTGTGGCTAGCTCTACATAAAAATGAACCAGTTATAATTCATCAGTATTTTACTTCTAACAATATCAATGCATCTATAAACACTTATGGAGGCAGTAAAAAATTTTTCTCACTAGTAAATCAATCTCATCCTGATTTATCCATTACATGGAGTTAATTAAGACAAGGACTTGAGAGGAAAAGAGAAACACACACTTGGATGACTGGGGGAAGGGACCCTGGAGCTTCTTTTGATTGCTATTAAATCCCTGAAGCCAGTACACCATGGCAACGTTCCCAGTCTGCCACCTAATTTCCATCTGCTTTGAATGAAAGGAGGGGCAGGACTGAGGCAGTTCAATGTGCATTCTTGTGAGCATATGTAATTGGGGTTAATGAAATGCAACTAAATTATAAATTGTGTTTCATGGAAAACTGAGATTATCCACTGTCTTTTATACTTCCTTCTCCTTCTCTTCTCAGGATGCCTTTGAGCCTCTTCCAAGTTTTGTCCCTTTTTCCAAATGTCAGATTTCATTCGTAGATGTGGGGAAACCACCTCTTCAAGGTACCACAGCAAAATTACAAATTAAAATTTGTATCTCAGTACATAAATATTATGTTTAAAAAAATGGTTCAGTAAATAACTGAACATCAGTGAGTGACCTCAAAGCACTGCATTACAATACCAGAGGTATATTTTTCATATTATGGAGTACATGTACTTATTATGTTATTATGTTATAAGTTTTACTTCTGGAACAGAAATTCATTAATATTTATTTATCTCTGCCATACACACAAAAGTCCTCCCCAAAATAGACGAAACTCAGTTACCAGAATCACCACAGATAATTCTTACCATTGTTATCCAGAAAAAACTATTATTTAGTAATAGTGCATTTGTTGACAAGAGGTTGAAAAGGTGAATGTTAAGCTTTCAATAAAATTCTGAATTCAGATGTGGGGTCATATTCTTACCTAAACTTTTAACATTAAGATCTGGCCAAGGGGGATGCAGTAGATATTCCGTTAAAGGCCATACTTAGTAAGAGTCAATTCATTCAATATATTGATCAGTGCTGAACCTGAAAATAAAGATAAATGTAAATTCAACATGTCAGCATAATCATGTTCATCTCCTTGCTTAAATTAAAATTTGAGGTGTGTTTTTGTTGTAGAATTTAAGGGAAACGTACTTGTTTGAATTTCTCCATTTACAGTCAAATTTGCCTGAGGAGGACTTCCCTGGTGGTCCAGGAGTTTAGGAATCTGCCTGTCAGTTCAAGGGACATGGGTTCTGTCCTTGGTCTGGGAAGATCCCACATGTTGTGGGGCAACTAAGCTCATGTGCCACAACTACTGAGCAAATGTATCACAACCACTGAAGCCTGAGCATCTAGAGCCTGTGCTCTGCAACAAGGAAACCAATGCAATGAGAACTCTGCGCACCACAATGAAGATTCAGCACAGCCAAAAATAATAAAGAAATAGTTTGTAAAGTAAAAAATAAATAAATAAATGAAAGTTTGAGTCACACACACACCACACAAAAAGTTTATGCGGCACACCAAGATGTCTCTAAGCCTAATAAAAACATTATTAAAATGAGAAAAAAAAAGAAATAGAAAAAAAAAAAATAAATTTTTTTTAACCTGCATGAGGGAGGCAGCATGAGGTGACAGGTATTTTCATTTCACAAAGGATGCAGAGGCAGTGATGACCTGGTGTGAGACAGGGCACACCACAGCAGGATGAAGTGGGGAAATGTGACACACTTCTTTGTGTCTGAAAGCTCCTGCACTGACCTCTCTCACAGCACTCAACATAGTTTCCATCCTCAGGACCTTGAACTCTGGCCAGAAAGCACGTTTTGTCTTTTGTATCAAGCCCTTGCTACATACTCATTTCCTGGTAGCCAAATCCAGTATTTGAGGCTACTCAGCACTCTATCCTGATGTGGTCCTTCCTTTGTCTCTGTAACATCAATGTCCAGCTTTTTCTCCTTCTTGGCCACTGCATCAGTGTTTCCTTTTCTGACACTTCTTTCTCTCAAAGTCCTTTACTGTTTTTAATTTAAGTCTATTCCCAAATTTGGTAAGTCAACCTCACATGTATCACTTTTCTTGCAATGCAGATCATTCCTTCTATCCCCATGGCTTTCATCCTAAAGCCTGGATGATTCCAAGTGAAAGTGTTAGTCGCTCAGTCATGTCCAACTCTTTGTGACCCCATGGGCTGCAGCCCGCCAGGCTCCTCTGTCCATGGGATTCTCCAGGCAAGAATACACGAGTGGGTTGCCATACCCTTCTCTCCAGGGGATCTTCCCAACCAAGGGATCAAACCGAGATCTCTTGCATTGCAGGTAGATTCTTTATGGTATGAGCTACAAATTAGTCTCCTTGTCTTTCATCTCAAATGTTTCCAATCCATTATGTGATAGATACATGATAAACTCTCACTAAATGGCTACAGTGAAACAGGATGAGGACTAACTCTCCCATACTGCTGGTGGGAATGTACATAATCACAACCACTCTGGAAAAATTAGCGTTTTTCTACTAAAGTGAACATATATTATCACCCTACAATTCCATTCCTAGGTATACAGCAGCAAAAATTTGTAAATATATTCACCCAAACATGTGTACAAGAATGCTAATAGCAACGCCATTTGTATTAGCAAAAAAATTGGAAACTAAGCAGATATCCATTAACATTGGGAAATAAATGTGAATTATGGTATAATAGAAGTAAGTTATGGTATAATCATACAATGGGGCATTACATAGAAATGAAAACAATGTAAAGAATCCGCCTGCAATGCAGGAGACCCGTGTTCAGTCCTCAAGTTGGGAAGATCCCCTGGAGAAGGGATGGCAACCCACTGCAGTATTCTTGCCTGGAGAATTCCATGGACAGACCACCGGGTTGCAAAGACTCAGACATGATGAAAATTTATGTATGTATGTTATTCTTCAATAAAAAGTTCTCATATCAAAGAATAAAAAAGGAAGTCTTTTCACCTGGTGAACATAACTGTACCTGAATTGTGTTGCCTGTTTAGCAGCATAACTTGAAATTCTGGGTTACACTTGGAGAATTCTACTTATACCATACTGCTGGCACATAATACTGTTGTCATTAGGTTCCAAATATACATTGCTTCTGCTGCTAAGTTGAGTCAGTCGTGTCCGACTCTGTACAACCCCATAGACGGCAGCCCAACAGGTCCTCTGTCCCTGGGATTCTCCAGGCAAGAATACTGGAGTGGGTTGCCATTTCCTTCTCCAATGCATGAAAGTGAAATGTGAAAGTGAAGTCGCTCAGTCATATCCAACTCCTAGCGACCCCATGGACTGCAGCCTACCAGGCCCCTCCGTCCATGGGATTCTCCAGGCAAGAGTACCCAAATATACATTGTCACCCCTCTAATGCTGACCTTTCCCTGAGCAGTGCCAACTGCAGATTCCCTGTGGCCTCTATGATTTCTCCACTTGATTCACCTACCACCTTAAACAGTAACATTCAACTTGTAAGATCACATTGACTGATGGGTCCTGCCCTCAATAGGCTTTCCCAGTGACTCAGCAGTAAAGAATCCACTTGCAATACAGAAGACTCAGGAGAGGTGGGTTCAATCCCTGGGCCAGGAATATCCCCTGGAGGAGGGCATGGCAATCCATTCCAGTATTCTTGCCTGGAAAATCCCATCGACAGAGGAGTCTGGCAGTCTACAGTCCATGGGGTCACAAAGAGTCAGACACAACTGAAGTGACTGAGTACACACGCACCCTCAACGCCCTCCTCAAAACACATATATAGGGATGTCCCTGGTGGTCCAGAGGCTAAGACTCTGTGCTCCCAAAGCAGAGGACCCAGGTTGGATCCCTGCTCAGGGAACTAGATCCCACATGCTGCAACTACAAGATCCTGCATTACATAACTAAGACTTGGCTCAACCAAAATAAAATAGATAAATATTTTAAAAACATACACAAACACATTTCCTACTTAAACAGGCATTCCTTTTCAACTTCCCCGTTTCTGTAAAGAGCACAACTAGCATTTCATTCTCTTCTCCAAGTTGAAAACTTCAAGGGTTAATGTTGACTCTTTCCTTTCTACCTCATGTCCAATCAATCATCACCAGGATTCATCCTTTGGGTGGTCTCTTCTACTATTCCTTTCTACCCATTCCCATGATGATTACAATGGTTTAACACGTTCTGCTTAGATTATTACAATAACCTTCTTATTGGCCCACTTATCTGCAATCTCTTTCCCTACTCCACTAACCTGTCAGATTAATTTTACAGAAATGTTGTTCCCTTCCCTTCATTCCTTTCTATGAGAATACAAAAGCTTCACGTTGTCCATGTGTGTGAACTCAACCCAAACTCCTTCTTCAGACTGGGGTTCAAAATGCTTCATTAACTAGCTCCACTCTCCCTATATAACACATCACCCACAATTCTCTTGCATGCCCTAATCAAGTAAATTTATTTGCCCTCCCTTATATAGGTCCCATATCATCATCATATTATGTCTTTGCTAATATTATTTTCCTTAAATATTATTTAAGTACTCACTCTACTACTATCCCATTCAGTTAAAAGCCACTATTCCAAAAAAAGGTTTCCATGATAAACCATAGATCATAATATAAAGACTTTTTCCTCTCTGAAATTTCTGTAATTTTCCATTCAAAGCAGTAAAGAATAAATATAGATAAAATTTGTTTTCAGCATCCATAATTTCCTCTTTTTATATATTCTTTAGAAATCTTTTAAGAAATTTTCAAATGTATGCAAAAGTAGAGAAAAATATAATGAACTCCTTATACCCCTTACTAAAATTCAGTACCTATCAAGATTTTTGCTACAATCTCTTATCTATCATGCTTTTCCTTTTTATTTGCTGAAGTATTTTAAAGCAAATCTTAGACCTTATGTATTTAACCTACTACTCTTCTGCATGCATCTCTAAAAGTTATAGAAAATTTATTGCATAATCATACTACCATTATCACACTTAATAAAATTAATAATAATTTGTTGCTATTATATAATAACTAGTCCATATTCCCTGGTTATCTCCATCATGTTTTACATTTGGTTTATTTGAATCAGGATCCAAACATCTGTTGTTATATTTAGTAGTTAGCCTCCAAAAACTCTTCTAATCTAGAGCTGTCCCCCTTTCTCACCTTTTCCACCCATTCCACCATTGATTTGTTGCAAAAACAAGATAATTTGTCCTGTAGAATGTCCTACACTCTGCAGTTGTCTATGTTTTCCTTCTTGAGTTATCAACTGACTTGTTCCTGTAGCTCCTATATTTCCTATAAACAGAAGTGGGCTCTAAAGGCTTAATTAGATTCAGCACAATTGCTTCTGATAGATCACTTCACCAGTGGTGCTGTGTACTTCCTATGGGACCACATTTTAGGTTCACAAGGTGTGACTGTCTCACTGTTAGTAATGCTATGATTGACTAAGGAGTTCAGATGGCAACGGCCTATACTTCTATTAAAACACTCCCCATCAATATTTTATTTTTCATCTACTGATACTCTTTTCCTGAACAAACTATTTTGCTAGAGGATGTAAAGGGTGATTATTCTAACTCTATTATATATTTACAAGCTGGCATTGTAAATGATATAAAGAATGATTTTCTCTAGTTAATGAGGATCATCTGGTTACCTTGAAATACAGGCAATGCAAGACAAATGCTCAATTCTTTGACTATATGCCAATGTATAGAGAATGGAGTTGGTGTCCTCGTTATCTCCAATGGTGCAAAGATAACATTATTTTTAGTTCACTTTTATCTTTTTTTTCCTTTTGCATAAAGATAGGGATATCTTTATGAACTCATGAGTTTGTACTGTTAACATACTACATAGGTGTAGTATGTTAACAGACTACAACTGTACACGTGACATTATCAGTGATATGTATCACAAGAAGACCACTCCAGCTGTTGTGTGGAGATGGAACTAGACAGCAATAGGAGTGAATGTAGAGGAAATCTAGAAGGGCACTGAGGTTGTCTGGGCAAGAGATGATATGCTTATTAGAGTGGAGGCAATAGAGATGCAGAGAAAAGAATAATATTTGAGACATATCTAGGAGATAGACTTACCAGGATTTAACTTATTCTATAGGCGCAGGTGGCTGCGCCAGGCGCGCCATAGCGCGGCCGAGAGGAGCCACCCCACATCCGAGGTCAGGGGCAGAAGCCGGGAGGACCCCATGCCCGAAGGGCGGCGGCCAAGAGGAGTTACCCCACGTCCAGGTCAGGGGCAACGGCCGAGAGTACCAGACTGCGACGGTGCAGGAACGGTCGAGAGGAGCTACCCCGTGTCCGAGGTCAGGGGCAGCGGCCGGGAGGAGCAACCCAGGCCCGAGGCCAGGGGTGGCGACGAGAGGAGTTACCCCGCGTCCGAGGTCAGGGGCGGCGGCCGGGAGGAGATACCCCATGCCCCAAGCCCGAGGCCAAGGGCGGAGGCGGGGAGGAGCAACCCCACGTCCAAGAAGCCAGGGGCTGCGCGGGCGGGCGCAGGAGGGCCTAGAGGAGCTATCCCACATTGAAGGTAAGGAAGGGCGGCGGTGAGGAGATACCGCTCGTCCAAGGTAAGGAGCAATGGCTGCGCTTTGCTGGACCAGCCGTGAAGAGATACCCCACGCCCAAGGTAAGAGAAACCCAAGTAAGATGGTAGGTGTTGCAAGAGGACATACGAGGGCAAACACACTGAAACCATACTTAGAGAAAACTAGTCAATCTAATCACACTAGGACCACAGCCTTGTTTAACTCAATGAAACTAAGCCATGCCCGTGGGGCAACCCAAGATGGGTGGGTCATGGTGGAGAGATTTGACAGAATGTGATCCACTGGAGAAGGGAATGGCAAACCACTTCAGTATTCTTGCCTTGAGAATCCCATGAACAGTATGAAAAGGCAAAATGATAGGATACTGAAAGAGAAACTCCCCAGGTCAGTAGGTGCCCAATATGCTACTGGAGATCAGTGGAGAAATAACTCCAGAAAGAATGAAGGGATGGAGCCAAAGCAAAAACAATACCCAGCTATGGATGTGACTAGTGATAGAAGCAAGGTCCGATGCTGTAAAGAGCAATATTGCATAGGAACCTGGAATGTCAGGTCCATGAATCAAGGCAAACTGGAAGTGGTCAAACAAGAGATGGCAAGAGTGAATGTCGACATTCTAGGAATCAGCGAACTGAAATGGACTGGAATGGGTGAATTTAACTCAGATGACCATTATATCTACTACTGCGGGCAGGAATCCCTCAGAAGAAACGTAGTGGCCATCATGGTCAACAAAAGAGTCCGAAATGCAGTACTTGGATGCAATCTCAAAAACGACAGAATGATCTCTGTTCGTTTCCAAGGCAAATATCACAGTAATCCAAGTCTATGCCCCAACCAGTAACGCTGAAGAAGCTGAAGTTGAATGGTTCTATGAAGACCTACAAGACCTTTTAGAACTAACACCCAAAAAAGATGTCCTTTTCATAATTGGGGACTGGAATGCAAAAGTAGGCAGTCAAGAAACACCTGGAGTAACAGGCAAATTTGGCCTTGGAATACGGAATGAAGCAGGGCAAAGACTAATAGAGTTTTGCCAAGAAAATGCATTGGTCATAACAAACACCCTTTTCCAACAACACAAGAGAAGACTCTATACATGGACATCACCAGATGGTCAACACTGAAATCAGATTGATTATATTCTTTGCAGCCAAAGATGGAGAAGCTCTATACAGTCAGCAAAAACAAGACCAGGAGCTGACTGTGGCTCAGACCATGAACTCCTTATTGCCAAATTCAGACTTAAATTGAAGAAAGTAGGGAAAACCACTAGACCATTCAGGTATGACCTAAATTAAATCCCCTATGATTATACAGTGGAAGTGAGAAATAGATTTAAGGGCCTAGATCTGATAGATAGAGTGCCTGATGATCTATGGAATGAGGTTTGTGACATTGTACAGGAGACAGGGATCAAGACCATTCCCATAGAAAAGAAATGCAAAAAAGCAAAATGGCTGTCTGGGGAGGCCTTACAAATAGCTGTGAAAAGAAGAGAAGCAAAAAGCAAAGGAGAAAAGGAAAGATATAAGCATCTGAATGCAGAGTTCCAAAGAATAGCAAGAAGAGATAAGAAAGCCTTCTTCAGCGACCAATGCAAAGAAATAGAGGAAAACAACAGAATGGGAAAGACTAGGGATCTCTTCAAGAAAATCAGAGATACCAAAGGAACATTTCATGCAAAGATGAGCTCGATAAAGACAGAAATGGTATGGACCTAACAGAAGCAGAAGATATTAAGACGAGGTGGCAAGAATACACAGAAGAACTGTACAAAAAAGATCTTCACGACCCAGATAATCACGATGGTGTGATCACTCACCTAGAGCCAGACATCCTGAAATGTGAAGTCAAGTGGGCCTTAGAAAGCATCACTATGAACAAAGCTAGTGCAGGTGATGGAATTCCAGTTGAGCTATTCCAAATCCTGAAAGATGATGCTGTGAAAGTGCTGCAGTCAATATGCCAGCAAATTTGGAAAACTCAGCAGTGGCCACAGGACTGGAAAATGTCAGTTTTCATTCCAATCCCAAAGAAAGGCAATGCCAAAGAATGCTCAAACTATCGCACAATTGCACTCATCTCACACGCTAGTAAAGTAATGCTCAAAAGTCTCCAAGCCAGGCTTCAGCAATATGTGAACCGTGAACTTTCTGATGTTCAAGCCGGTTTTAGAAAGGCAGAGGAACCAGAGATCAAATTGCCAACAGCCGCTGGATCATGGAAAAAGCAACAGAGTTTCAGAAAAACATCTATATCTGCTTTATTGACTATGCCAAAGCCTTTGACTGTGTGGATCACAATAAACTGTGGAAAATTCTGAAAGAGATGGGAATACCAGACCACCTGACCTGCCTCTTGAGAAATCTGTATGCAGGTCAGGAAGCAACAGTTAGAACTGGACATGGAACAACAGACTAGTTCCAAATAGGAAAAGGAGTTCATCAAGGCTGTATATTGTCACCCTGTTTATTTAACTTATATGCAGAGTACATCATGAGAAACACTGGACTGGAAGAAACACAAGCTGGAATCAAGATTGCTGGGAGAAATATAAATAACCTCAGATATGCAGATGACACCACCCTTATGGCAGAAAGTGAAGAGGAACTCAAAAGCCTCTTGATGAAAGTGAAAGTGGAGAGTGAAAAAGTTGGCTTAAAGCTCAACATTCAGAAAATGAAGATCATGGCATCTGGTCCCACCACTTCATGGGAAATAGATGGGGAAACAGTGGAGACAGTGTCAGACTTTATTTTTCTGGGCTCCAAAATCACTACAGATGGTGACTGCAGCCATGAAATTAAAAGATGCTTACTCCTTGGAAGGAAAGTTATGACCAACCTAGATAGCATAATTCAAAAGCAGAGACATTACTTTGCCAACAAAGGTCCATCTAGTCAAGGTATGGTTTTTCCTGTGGTCATGTATGGATGTGAGAGTTGGACTGTGAAGAAGGCTGAGTGCTTAAGAATTGATGCTTTTGAACTGTGGTGTTGGAGAAGACTCTTGAGAGTCCCTTGGACTGCAAGGAGATCCAACCAGTCCATTCTGAAGGAGATCAGCCCTGGGATCTCTTTGGAAGGAATGTTGCTGAAGCTGAAACTCCAGTACTTTGGCCACCTCATGCGAAGAGTTGACTCATTGGAAAAGACTCTGATGCTGGGAGGGATTGGGGACAAGAGAAGGGGACGACAGAGGATGAGATGGCTGGATGGCATCACTGACTCGATGGACGTGAGTCTCAGTGAACTCTGGGAGTTGGTGATGGACAGGGAGGCCTGGCGTGCTGCGATTCATGGAGTCGCAAAGAGTCGGACATGACTGAGCAACTGATCTGATCTGATGGGAGGGAAACGCTGGACTGGAAGAAACACAAGCTGGAATCAAGATTGCTGGGAGAAATATAAATAACCTCAGATATGCAGATGACACCACCCTTATGGCAGAAAGGGAAGAGGAACTAAAAAGCTTCTTGATCAAAGTGAAAGTGGAGAGTGAAAAAGTTGGCTTAAAGCTCAACATTCAGAAAATGAAGATCACGGCATCTGGTCCCATCACTTCATGGGAAATAGATGGGGAAACAGTGGAAACAGTGTTAGACTTTATTTTTTTGGGCTCCAAAATCACTGCAGATGGTGACTGCAGCCATGAAATTAAAAGACGCTTGCTCCTTGGAAGGAAAGTTATGACCAACCTAGATAGCATATTCAAAAGCAGAGACATTACTTTGCCAACAAAGGTCCATCCAGTCAAGGCTTTGACTGGACTATGGTTTTTCCAGTGGTCATGTATGGATGGGAGAGTTGGACTGTGAAGAAAGCTGAGCGCCAAAGAATTGATGCTTTTGAACTGTGGTGTTAGAGAAGACTCTTGAGAGTCCTTGGACTGTAAGGAGATCCAACCAGTCCATCCTAAAGGAGATCAGTCCTGAATGTTCATTGGAAGGACTGATCCTAAAGCTGAAACTCCAATACTTTGGCCACCTTATGCAAAGAGTTGACTCACTGGAAAAGACCCTGATGCTGGGAGGGATTAGGGGCAGGAGGAGAAGGGCACGACAGAGGATGAGATGGCTGGATGGTATCACCGACTCAATGGACATGAGTTTGAGTGAACTCCGGGAGTTGGTGATGGATAGGGAGGCCTGGCATGCTGCGATTCGTGGGGTCACAAAGAGTTGGACATGACTGAGCGACTGAATTGAACTGAACTAGTTCAATTTGGTATATATGTGAGAAACCTGGCTAGAGACTGGAAGTTTACTATAAGATCAGGATCTAAAAGGAGATGTCAAGAAGTCATCTGCGCACAGAAAGGATCTGCAGTCTTGGGAATGAACACACTTACCATCCACCAGAGTAGGATCCACAGTATAAAATGAGGAAAAAGTCTAGGACCAAACCTTGAGGAGTTCCAATATTTAAAGATTAAAAGAAGAAGAATCAGAAACTGAGAAGAAACAAAAAAATGTAGGAGGGAAACCCAGAAAATAAGAGAATTTTGAAGCCAAAGGTACACAAAGTGTCTCAAGAAACAGATAACAGTCAACTGTGAGAAAGCTTATCACAGGTCAACAGGAACCCAAAAGTGTCCAGTGGATTTAGCAACAGAGAGGGCATTTGGTTTCAAGGAGTGGTGGGAGCAGAATCCAGACTGAAATGTATTTAGGGTTAAATAGGAGGTGAGAAGTAGAAAAGAAAAAAAAAAAGTAGGAAAAAGAAGTGATAAATAACTCCCTTGTTTCCTATAGAAGTTATGATATTTGGGGCCATTCAATGGATTCTACAAGTCTCCTCCCCATACACACACAGAAACACATGCCATTCTCAAACTTATATACATGTACTTGTTTTATTTCTTTAATTGGAAGAATCTAGAGAAAAGAGACCTTTCTACTACCTCTGAATTCTCTAAGATATATAGGATGATCCAAGGCTTATTGTAGACAGTGAGTAAATGCTTATGAAATAAAAAAGGAAAATGGTTTATTAAATACCTCTAAACTACTAACCATGAAAAGTTAATGAAAATATGCACAGAAAGAAATCATTCATTTAATTCAACAAACATGTATATAATGTCTACCATATGCTAGGCAATTTGTCAAGGACTCGGATTCACATTGTAATAGAGGAAAGATACAGACCATCAAATAAATAATTTAAATTCCAAAAATACTATGAAAGAAAAATGTTTTATGCTAATTTTACTGTCGACAAGAAATAATACATTAGTAGAATATTTATACATGCATGCTGATGTAAGTTAAAGTTGACAGTAAATATAAAAAATGATCTAGTAAAAAAATGGTTTTTTTTGTTTCCCATAGTTTGCATGCTATTAAGCCAGATAATGAGGAACAAAAATAATAGATTATTATTTCCCCTCATCTTCCATTTATATATTTAAGATTAATGGTGTTCATATATTTGATTTCTGACCTAGATCTTACTGTTACTTATGGCCAAGGAGAGGGGGAAAAAAAGCCACATTTCATGAATGGTTCTGAGATAGAATTACAAAGAATCAATTGCATGAACCCACCCCTCTTTTATTGAATCCTCTGTAAATTGCATAAAGAACGGAGGCTGTTGAGGAAATGACATATTTCTTCTATACTGTAAAGAAAATCAAATTCAAAACAGTGTCTCTCATTCCAAAAAAGGAGATTTTTATACTGTATCATGGTCCAAAAGTGTGTGATTTATTTCATTATTAAATTTTTGAAAGAAGTATTTTCAATGAGCTACTTATTAATCCTTATACTTCCCTATGACATTTAATTCCTATTTTTGTTAAGTGTATCTCTGGGTTCAAAAAAAAGCTTCAAGTCATCCTTAATCCTGTGTCTCTTTACTGAAATATACTTCTATTTGCAAAAAGGGTGTATAAAGATAAGATAATAAAGACTATTTTTCCTATAAAATATGCAAGAAATAGGTAAAACTATTTGTGTCGGGTCTTGTTTTTTCCTAGAGAACACTACTGCAGCAAATTTGAACAAGTAAAGCAGAGCTGGGGCTGGCAGCCTAGAAAAATCCATGGCTGCCACTGTCACACCACAACCTGCAGCAGCTGTCTCAAGTCCCTCCCTCCCACGCCAAAGCACTGCCTGCCAGCCCAGCAGGAATGAATGGATTCTGCAGAGCACTATAAATGGTGCTGCAGATCCTGAAAATCTCTTGCTAAAAACCAAAAGGAAAAATCATCTGCCAACTTCGGGGGCCACAGCAAACTTCTTTACCTCTGAAATTTCATTAGCAATGTCAAATGTACCCAGTCCAGAGTCATATTCTGCATTGTACATCTTTGTTGATAATGGAAGCTTTCTGAGTAGCAAAAGAATGTTACTGCAGTCCACTTCCTTAAGCAAAGCCTTTTGTCCCAAGAGGCAATTGAGCAACCACCAGAGTCTCTAATTGAATAGCAGCTGTATGAGGCTGGCTACAATTCCCACAGTTAGAAGCCCAATCTTAGAGGAGGAGAATTTACTGAATTCACATAAGATTTACATTAAAAAAAAAAAAATGCAGTTATTGAGGTGACATCTACACAGCTGTCCATGGGAGGAGACAATATTACAAAATGGTCTTCTTTTTTACACTATACAACTCTCTTCCTTTCTAATGTGGTGTCCCAGTAATTTTTCTCTTTCCAGAAGACAGAACAATGCACAATATAACTGCATGCACAGGTAGTACTAGCGTCTAAACATAATTCTCTCTCCTTGTATTTTCTCAATTCTATATTAGAAAAGATGATTCATTTTAAGGAACAATACACGACATAAAATATATTAACATAGACTTCTGGAATATTTCTAGTAGAGTAAGTATGGTATGTTCATTAGATCTGAATTATCTTCATGTTAGAACTATTTGTGTGCTTCCATAGTTAGTATGATTGTTCTTTTCATCTACTGTTTTTGTTTAGCTTTTAGGGAGAGGGTGGCAAAAGAAGGTCTGAAAAAAAATTACTTGAACCTGAGAAACCATTTTGGATGGTTATTGAATAGTTTTTTAATTAAAAAAAAAACACATTTACCCAAGCCATTTTAAGCATCATTCCCATCTTCTCTTCTACTTTATTTTTAAAGCATTAGAGATACTGAATCTTCACCGAATGTGGGTTTAGTACACTTTGAGGGAGAAGCTGAAAGTAATTTTCCATTAAAATATTTCATCTCAAGTTCTGCGATTAAATGTTGGGAGGAAAGTCTTTACATTGATGATTTTAACTGCAGTTTGAGGTTTAAACAATATAAAATCACCCAACTCCAGTTCTCTTTCTCTCCCTCCCCCCACCCCTTCCCAACCCCACCCCGTAATGGATGCTCGGCTGACTGTTTTGCTCGGTCTCTTTGTCTGAAGGATGCAAGCAGTCTATGGATGCTAGGGGAAAAGGGGTGGGGGAGAGATTACCTCATCCCATGTCGCATGCACCAATCACCACTCTTCTGTCGTGGCTCCTCTGGGCAGATTGAGGGGTCTGGACCAACAGGAAAAGGCCCCAGCCCATCCCCATGGTGACCGAGTTGTATATAGGGAGCCGCAGACGCCCATGTGCCGCAGGTTCTCTTACATCGACCGCCTAAGAGTCGCGCTGTAAGAAGTAACAACCTCTTCTCTCCGCCATCTGCTCGGCAGCCGCAAAACAGCAACTATGGTAAGAGTGTCTCCTCCGGCTCTTTGTGACGCTGGGTGGGTTCAGCCTCCCCAGGGTCTCCTTGGAAAATCTTAAAACCTTTGTCCTTTACAACTCGTTTGGGTAAGAGTAGCTTTACACTTTATTTGCGAGGTTTAGCTTTGTCTGCGGCCGGGCTCCCCGCCGCAGTGCGGGGTGCAGGAGCCCCGCCACGACTGAGTCCAGGGCGCGGCTGAGCCGTGAGGGGGAACAAAGGCGGCGCCTAGGGAGGTTTTGTTATCCGAGCCCCTGGCAGCCGCATGCAGCAGCCCATCTGTCGGTCACGAAAGGGGCTGGAGCAGGCAGGGCGGTCTTGGCGTCGCCTGCTCGGCTCCCGTGTGCGCACGATAGTCGTGTGACTCGGAGAGGCCTTTCCTCGCGTTGTTCCCCGGGGACAGGGAGAGGCGTCGTCGACCGAAAAGACGTGGGTCGGTGGGTGTAGCTGGGAAGAAGACTCGGGGAGAGAAGGAAAGGGACAAAGCGGAGCCTGAGGTTAGTATTAAAAAAAAAAAGGATCCCTCGCCAGTTCGTTGGTGTTTTAGAAAGACACCCATGTATTAACAGGGAAAATGGTTAGTTTCTGTGGCGGCCGGCGTCGAGGCGGCGCAGGGGCGGAGTTGTTTGTTTCTGCTTCTCTGGCCTTGGAGCCGCTGGGCGGGGTTCGTCCTCACTAAGCCTCCTCTGTCAGAAAGACTTTTAACAAGCCTTTCATCTTTGCAGAACCGTAGGCGGTAAAAGGTTTTTCATTCACTGTCAAAACTTAGATTAATTTTTTTTTTTTTCCCTTGAGGAGCGAAGTCACAATTCACATGACAAGCCCTTTAATGTCTGGTCTGGGGCCGCCCCGCCCTGGCTGACTCCTGTGTGTGTCTGTCTCGATCGCACATTCAGCGAGAGAAAAAGCCGATTTTGTGAGCCAGGGTGCTCTAATGTGGAGGACCCAGGGAAACGCCCTTCCCCGCTCCCCGCCCCGCGCCGCCCAGCCCCCGTTTGTCAGTGACTAGACAATGGACAGACAAAGGAAGTTGTACCGTAAAGGCTACGGAGGGGACACTCTCTACTGAATGTAATGAGTATGAGTATTCTGTGGTGGGTACGAAATTTCAGAATGAAAACATTATTTTGTTGTTTTATATAAATATTTCATTATTCTTTCACTGGGCTTTAAGCTTGGTAGCTTTTCATGTTCTATTTATTTCTAGTTTAGGAACTGTTGTTTTAAAGATACTAATAACTTTTCAGTTTTTTGCAGTGGAGAAGACTCTGGGAAAACTTTTTTAAATAATGAAAATGCTGCAAAGAAGACTTACACTCTTGTGTAGCTGTCTTTTGTTCTAGTGCATCTTCTTTAATTCATTTCAATTTAGGCATATGGTCCCAGGCTGGGTCAGAAGAGGAAAACTGGCAGATAGCACAATGAGATCATGTAGGCAGTTGCTGGAAATAGAGCTTGCTCTGTTAAATAATGTAGCAGATAGTACAGGCTGGCACCAGGCACAGCAAATGCAGCAATGCAAGAGACAGTCCTTGTTTAGCTTCTATCCCCTAATACTGATGGATTCTGCAGATAGACTGCAGAAGGGTGTGGCTTCTAGCCTCATCTGCAGTACAATGTCCATATAGAAATACCAAGTCCTATCAGAAAAAATGTTCATCTTTAAAGGTGAAGGAGGCAGTAATAATGATTCCAATTAACTAGTGATTGAATTTAATTCATTTTACAAAAATTTTGTGCTTGACTTTTTTAAATATGAAAAATCTATTCGAGTATGGCTGTTGGAACAATTGGCTTGCACCATGTGCTTAACTGTGCAGCCTTATTATTCAGACCACACCCATCTGCAGCATTTGTAGCAAGTGCTTTTCTTTAACTGTTTCTATTATGTTAGGGATATGACCTTAAATAAATTTGAAGAATACTTGTATATTACTAGAAATTGTTTGGAAATTTATTGAAAATTGAAAATGCTAATATAACTAATTTGACAATTTTTCTCTTTTCCTTCCCACAGCGTGAGTGCATCTCCATCCACGTTGGCCAGGCTGGTGTCCAGATCGGCAATGCCTGCTGGGAGCTCTACTGCCTGGAACACGGCATTCAGCCCGATGGCCAGATGCCAAGTGACAAGACTATTGGGGGAGGAGACGACTCCTTCAACACCTTCTTCAGTGAGACAGGGGCTGGCAAGCATGTGCCCAGGGCAGTGTTTGTAGACCTGGAACCCACAGTCATTGGTGAGTTGACCTCAGTAGCTTCAGTGAGAATCCTGGGGGTCTGGGACAGGAGGTGTGTCCTGTGGGCTCCACTGATAGCCTGGGGTGGAGCAGACTTGTGTGGGTTGTTAATGATGGGTGGCTGCTTCATTTTCCTTTTCCAGATGAGGTTCGCACTGGCACCTACCGCCAGCTCTTCCACCCTGAGCAGCTCATCACAGGCAAAGAAGATGCCGCCAATAACTATGCCCGGGGTCACTACACCATTGGCAAGGAGATCATTGACCTCGTCTTGGACCGAATTCGGAAACTGGTACATTTATTCTCAAGAATAAAGTAAATTAAAAAAAAAAAAGAATAAAGTAAATTAATGAACCTGAGAGATTTGAAATATGCTCTTTTTTTTTCAAAAACAACTGAAATGCAATAAAGAGTAAGGTTAATTATTCCTTTATAGTTTTAAAGTTCAATTAAAATATGTACTATTTGATGTCATTTGATAAATATTCACGAAGATATTTTTAATAAAGAAATGCTGAGTAGTTTAAGAAAGGTCTACATTTTAAAAGTTTCTGTCCAAATGCAATCTCATTCTTTGGAATTAATGTGAAAAGTGAAAATCTTTACTATGATGACATCACAAAGAGCAATAACTATGTTTTTTCTATTCCTCTTTTTTCAGGCTGACCAGTGCACAGGTCTTCAGGGCTTCTTGGTTTTCCACAGCTTTGGTGGGGGAACTGGTTCTGGGTTCACCTCCCTGCTGATGGAACGCCTCTCAGTCGATTATGGCAAGAAGTCCAAGCTGGAGTTCTCCATTTACCCAGCCCCCCAGGTTTCCACAGCTGTCGTTGAGCCCTACAACTCCATCCTCACCACCCACACCACCCTGGAGCACTCTGATTGTGCCTTCATGGTAGACAATGAGGCCATCTATGACATCTGTCGTAGAAACCTCGACATTGAGCGCCCGACATATACTAACCTGAATAGGCTGATAGGTCAAATTGTGTCCTCCATCACTGCTTCCCTGAGGTTTGATGGCGCCCTGAATGTGGATCTGACAGAGTTCCAGACCAACCTGGTGCCCTATCCCCGCATCCACTTCCCTCTGGCCACATACGCCCCTGTCATCTCTGCTGAGAAAGCCTACCATGAACAGCTTTCTGTAGCAGAGATCACCAATGCTTGCTTTGAGCCAGCCAACCAGATGGTGAAATGTGACCCTCGCCATGGGAAATACATGGCCTGCTGCCTGTTGTACCGTGGTGATGTGGTTCCCAAAGATGTCAATGCTGCCATTGCCACCATCAAGACCAAGCGTACCATCCAGTTTGTGGACTGGTGCCCCACTGGCTTCAAGGTTGGCATTAACTACCAGCCTCCCACTGTGGTACCTGGTGGCGACCTGGCCAAAGTACAGCGAGCTGTGTGCATGCTAAGCAACACCACAGCCATTGCTGAGGCCTGGGCTCGCCTGGACCACAAGTTTGACCTGATGTATGCCAAGCGTGCCTTTGTTCACTGGTACGTGGGTGAGGGCATGGAGGAAGGAGAGTTTTCTGAGGCCCGTGAGGACATGGCTGCCCTTGAGAAGGATTATGAGGAGGTTGGTGTGGATTCTGTGGAAGGAGAAGGAGAAGAAGAAGGAGAGGAATACTAAAGTTAAAATGTCACAAAGGTGCTGCTTTTACAGGGAAGCTTATTCTGTTTCAAACATTGAAAAGTTGTGGTCTGATCAGTTAATTTGTATGTTGCAGTGTATACGCTCATATACAATTACTGACCTATGCTTTAAAACATGATGCTTTGTTACAGACCCAAGCTATCCGTTTCTCCGATGGGTTTGAATAAAGTATTCCCTGTCTTAAATGAGCTCAGTCTTGTGTTTTCTATTCAGGTGTCCAGAAATTTTTCATCTATTCAGTACATTGAGAAGAAAGAATAACTATTGACTGTAGTTTATACATATTTTACACAGCAACTTGCTTTTTAATTTTAAATTGTCCTAGTATATTACAAAATATAAAATACATATCTAAAAATTATCATTAGATGTAAATCAACTGTACTTCAACTTTAAAAGCTGATTTTTTAAAAAGGTGAAGAATACCATTAGATAACATCCATGCTACTCTTAAGTTTTGACAAGCATAATAGTTAAATTCCTAGTTCTTTGAGAATTTATATCTAATGCACAACTAAAATCTGGTTGACTGCTGGTCTCATGCAACTCAACAGATAAAATAGTGACTACTCCAAATGCATCGTGGGGCTTATAAGCCGATTTTCCTGTGCCTCATCTCCTTGGCAAGTGTCTCGTGCCATCACACTTTCTCTGCCCTGGGTTCTAAAAAGATGTCTGTTCTCTCCAAGCAGTTTCCTACTATACTAGACCTCGTTCTTTACTTTCTTCTCTCCAAACTTATTTTCAGCTGAATATCACATCGGAACAGCCTGATACATTTATTCACTCTATTATATACCTGAACTTTAACTCTCAGAGGATTTTCTTATTTTAATATGAGCCAATAACTTCAGAAGACAGAATTCTAATACTGTAATTGTAGGCGACAACCAACATGGTGAAAGAAAGTTTTGGACTAAGGACTTCAGCAACAGAGGTCAGCTGCCAGTCCAACTGACGAAAAGGCTAAGAACCCAGGAACAGCAAGTTGTCTTGTGCCATCGTGTTACCTTGTTCTGGGATAATACCCAGTGACGATGAAATGATTTTCTGGTATTAACTACCTATTTAATCTATTTTTTTCTTTGGCACTGCAAACTAAAGGGTGAATTGTATTGTAGTGCTATAATCAGTTTAATGTAAGTTAATAGAAATAAAAATAGATCAACTAATTTGAAAGTCAATTCAGTATTCCTTAGCAGTTTTTTTTTTTTTAATATTTATCTGGCTGTGCTGGGTTTTAGTTGTGAGATCTCCAGTCTTCGATGTGGATGTGGGATCTTTAATTGCATGGGGGATCTTTAGTGGATTCATAGTTGAAGCATGTGGGATCTAGTTCCCTCATCAGGGATCGAACCCTGGGTTCCCTGTATTGCAAGCGCAGAGTCTTAGCTACTGGACCAAGAGGGGACTTCTGCTCAGCAGTTTTAACTAAAGCTAATGGAAACAGATCTGATGCACAAAAGTAAAAGGTTTTGCTCATTCAGATAAAAAACTAGTGTGGAAATGAGATCAAATGTCAGCGTTTAATTTACATTCCCAGCATATAGCAAAATATGATACATGGTAGATGTACAATGGTCATTCGCTAGAAGAGTAAAGTGTAAGATAAAATAGGAACAAATACAAAAATCATTGAGTTAAAAAAACAAATATTGGTACTTTCCTGGTGGCACAGTGAATAAGAATCCACCTGTTAATGCAGGGAACACAGGTTTGAGCCCAGGAGGATCCCACATGCCACGGAGCAACTAAGCCCGTGTGCCACAACTGCTGAGCTGGAGCTCTAGAGCCAGAGAGCTGCAACTACTGAAGCCCACTTGCCTAGAGACGGTGATCTACAACAAGAGAAGCCACTGCAATGAGAAGCCACACGAAGAGTAGCTCCCACTCACTACAACTAGAGAAAGCCCAAATGCAGCAATGAAAACCCAGCACAGCCAAAAATAATTTTTTTTAAAGCAAATATTGTCTCATTCCACTTATGAGATAACTAGAATGGTCAAATTCATAGAGACAGAAAATAGAATAGGAGTTCCCAGGGCATGGGGGGAGCATATAATGGGAAGTTATTGTTTAAAGGATACACTATTTCATCTGGTTTGAAATGATGAACAGTGGTGATGGTTGCACAACAATGTGAATGTACTTAATGCTACAACTTCAACTGGACATTTAAAATAGGTTAAAATGTAAGCAACAGGGATATATTGTATAGCACAGAGAAACATAGCCATTATTTCATAATAACTTTTATTTTTAGTGAAGTGTAGTTGAATGCCAAAGAATTGATGACTTCAAACTGTGGTGCTGGAGGACTCCTCAAAGTCCCTTGGACAGCAAGGATATCAAACCAGTCAATCCTAAGGGAGATCAACCCTGAATATTCACTAGAAGGACTGATGCTGAAGCTGAAGCTCCAGTATTTTGGTCATCTGATGTGAATAGATGACTCATTGGAAAAGTCCCCGATGCTGGGAAAGATTAAAGGCAGAAGGAGAAGAGGGCATCAGAGAAAAAGATGGCTGGACGGCATCACCCGATGCTATGAATATGAAAACTCTGAGAGATGGTGAGGGACAGGGAGGCCTGGCATGCTGCAGTCCATGGGGTCACAAAGAGTCAGACATGGCTGGGCAACTGAACGACAAAAACAACACAGTTGATATAATATTTTATAATAACTTTATTATTTTATTTTTTATAATAACTTTAAATGAAGTATAATCTATAAAAATATTGAATCTCTACATTGTACACCTAAAACTTCTATAATATTGTAAATCACCTATATTTCAGGATTTTTAAAAGGTTAAAATAGTACATTTAATGTTTGTAATATCTCACCATGATTAAACAAACAAACAAACAATGGAAGCATAAACCAAAACAAATTTTTTAAATTACCTGTGAGGGAAAGGAATATGGTCTAGCCAGTCTTCTTTGAATGTATTTGTTGTATCATTTGACTGTAGAAACATGTAACTGTATTATGTATTATACAAATGAATTAAATCAAGGTGGAAAAAATATCTGCCAATCAAAAGCAAAATGAAACAAATCAATCTAACCAAGTATGAAGTTGGTGGCTTATTTACAAACTGGAGGATTATTTCAAGTGACTTTAAATCACAGTATTTGGGGATTCGCTGGTAGTTCAGTAGTTAGAAGTCCATGTTCTCACTGCTAAGGGCCCAGCATTTAATCCCTGGTTTGGGGGAACTAAAATCCCACACACTGCAGGGGGTGGCCAGAAAAAAGAAATAATTTGATTGTATATCCATTGTAAGTATATAGTCTAAGGAAGAAAAGGAACTCCAAAACAAAATCTGCTTTCAGTAATCATATTTCTATTAACTATTGATATTGTTATTTACAAAGTATTATATACCAGAATAAATTAAATAATTCATTAGCATTATTAATAAACAAAAATCTTCAGTTCAGTTCAGTTGCTGAGTTGTGTCTGACTCTTTGTGACCCCATGAATCGCAGTATGCCAGGCCTCCCTGTCCATCACCAACTCCCAGAGTATACCCAAACTTATGTCCATTGAGTCGGTGATGCCATCCAGCCATCTCATCCTATGTTGTCCCCTTCTCCTCCTGCCCCCAATCCCTCCCAGCATCAGGGTCTTTTCCAATGAATCAACTTTTCGCATAAGGTGGCAAAGTATTGGAGTTTCAGCTTCAGCATCAGTCCTTCCAATGAACACCCAAGACTGATCTCCTTTAGGATGGACTGGTTGGATCTCCTTGCAGTCCAAGGGACTCTCAGGAGTCTTCTCCAACACCACAGTTCAAAAGCATCAATTCTTCGGCGCTCAGCTTTCTTCACAGTCCAACTCTCACATCCATACATGACCACTGGAAAAACCATAGCCTTGACTAGATGGACCTTTGTTGGCAAAGTAATGTCTCTGCTTTTTAATATGCTATTTAGGTTGGTCATAACTTTCCTTCCAAGGAGTAAGCGTCTTTTAATTTCATGGCTGCAGTCACCAACTGCAGTGATTTTGGACCCCCCAAAAAACAAAGTCTGACACTCTTTCCACTGTTTCCCCATCTATTTCCCATGAAGTGATGGGACCAGATGCCATGATCTTCGTTTTCTGAATGTTGAGCTTTAAGCCAACTTTTCCACTCTCCTCTTTTACTTTCATCAAGAGGCTTTTTAGTTTCTCTTCGCTTTCTGCCATAAGGATGGTGTCATCTGCATATCTGAGGTTATTGATATTTTTCCCGGCAATCCTGATTACAGCTTGTGCTTCTTCCAGCCCAGCGTTTCTCATGATGTACTCTGTATATAAGTTAAATAAGCCAGGTGACAATATACAGCCTTGACGTACTCCTTTTCCTATTTGGAACCAGTCTGTTGTTCCATGTCCAGTCCTAACTGTTGCTTCCTGACTTGAATATAGGTTTCTCAAGAGGCAGGTCAGGTGGTCTGGTATTCCCATCTCTTTCAGAATTTTCCACAGTTTATTGTGAGCCACACAGTCAAAGGCTTTGGCATAGTCAATAAAGCAGAAATAGATGTTTTTCTGGAACTCTTTTGCTTTTTCCATAATCCAGTGGATGTTGGCAATTTGATCTCTGGTTCCTCTGCCTTTTCTAAAACCAGCTTGAACATCTGGAAGTTCACGGTTCACATATTGCTGAAGCCTGGCTTGGAGAATTTTGAGCATTACTTTACTAGCGTGTGAGATGAGTGCAATTGTGTGGTAGTTTGAGCATTCGTTGGCATTGCCTTTCTTTGGGATTGGAATGAAAACTGACATTTTCCAGTCCTGTGGCCACTGCTGAGTTTTCCAAATTTGCTGGCATATTGACTGCAGCACTTTCATAGAATCATCTTTCAGGATTTGAAATAGCTCAACTGGAATTCCATCACCTCCACTAGCTTTGTTCGTAGTGATGCTTTCTAAGGCCCACTTGACTTCACGTTCCAGGATGTCTGGCTCTAGGTCAGTGATCACACCTTCGTGATTATCTGGGTCGTGAAGATCTTTTTTGTACAGTTCTTCTGTGTATTCTTGCCACCTCTTCTTAATATCTTCTGCTTCTGTTAGGTCCATACCATTTCTGTCCTTTATTGAACCCATCTTTGCATGAAATGTTCCCTTGGTATCCCTAATTTTCTTGAAGAGATCTCTAGTCTTTCCCATTCTGTTGTTTTCCTCTATTTCTTTGCATTGATCGCTGAGGAAGACTTCTTATCTCTCCTTGCTATTATTTGGAACTCTGCATTCAGATGCTTATATCTTTCCTTTTCTCCTTTGCTTTTTGCTTCTCTTCTTTTCACAGCTATTTGTAAGGCCTCCCCAGACAGCCATTTTGCTTTTTTGCATTTCTTTTCCATGGGGATGGTCTTGATCCCTGTCTCCTGTACAATGTCACAAACCTCCGTCCGAGGTCAGGGGCGGTGGCCGATAGGAGCAACTGCACGTCCAAGGAGTAGCAGCTGCGTGGGTGCAGGAGGGCTGAGAGGAGCTACTCCACATTCAAGGTCAGGAGGGGCGACTCATCCAAGGTAAGGAGCAGCAGCTTCGCTTTGCTGGAGCAGCCGTGAAGAGATACCCCCACGTCCAAGGTAAGAGAAACCCAAGTAAGATGGTAGGTGTTGTGAGAGGGCATCAGAGGGCAGACACACTGAAACCATAATCACAGAAAACTAGCCAATCTGATCACACGGACCACAGCCTTATCTAACTCAGTGAAACTAACCCATGCCATATGGGGCCACCCAAGACAGACGGGTCATGGTGGAGAGGTCTATAGAATGTGGTCCACTGGAGAAGGGAATGGCAAACCACTTCAGTATTCTTGCCTTGAGAACCCCATGAACAGTATGAAAAGGCAAAATGATAGGATACTGAAAGCGGAACTCCCCAGGTCGGTAAGTGCCCAATATGCTACTGGAGATCAGTGGAGAAATAACATCAGAAAGAATGAAGGGATTGAGCCATAGCAAAAACAATACCCAGTTGTGGATGTGACTGGTGACAGAAGCAAGGTCTGATGCTGTAAAGAGCAATATTGCATAGGGACCTGGAATGTCAGGTCCATGAATCAAGGCAAGTGGTCAAACAGGAGATGGCAAGAGTGAACGTCGACATTCTAGGAATCAGCAAACTAAAACGGACTGGAATGGGTGAATTTAACTCATATGACTATTATATCTACTACTGTGGGCAGGAATCCCTTAGAAGAAATGTAGTGGCCATCATGGTCAACAAAAGAGTTCGAAATGCAGTACTTGGATGTGATCTCAAAAACGACAGAATGATCTCTATTCATTTCCAAGGCAAACCATTCAATATGACAGTAATCCAAGTCTATGCCCCGACCAGTAGTGCTGAAGAAGCTGAAGCTGAACAGTTCTATGAAGACTTACAAGACCTTTTAGAACTAACACCCAAAAAAGATGTCCTTTTCATTATAGGGGACTGGAATGCAAAAGTAGGCAGTCAAGAAACACCTGGAGTAACAGGCAAATGTGGCCTTGGAGTACAGAATGAAGCAGGGCAAAGGCTAATAGAGTTTTGCCAAGAGAACGCACTGGTCATAGCAAACACCCTCTTCCAACAACACAAGAGAAGACTTTACACATGGACATCACCAGATGGTCAACACCAAAATCAGATTGATTATATTCTTTGCAGCCAAAGATGGAGAAGCTCTATACAGTCAGCAAAAACAAGACTGGGAGCTGACTGTGGCTCAGATCATGAACTCCTTATTGCCAAATTCAGAATTAAATTGAAGAAAGTAGGGAAAACCACTAGACCATTCAGGTATGACCTAAACCAAGCAAAAATCTTAAAAGTTATTATAATTATATGACATATGTTCAAGAAAGTAGAGATACAGAAAAAACTTCTGGAGATGAAAAATATATCTGAGATTTCAAAAAAAATAGTAAATGGGATAAACAGAGAACTTACACCGTGGCCCAATGGTTAGGATTCTGTGCTTCACTGCAAGAGGCAGGGGTGGGGGAATGAAGATCCCACATACTACACAGTGTGACCAAAAAAAAAAAGCTGAACAGTAGATTAGACACCACAGAAGAAAAGGTCAATGAATTGAAGATATAACAATAAAAAGTATCCAAAATGAAACAACAACAAAAACAGAGGGAAAAAAATGAACAAATATATGGATATTAATTAGCAGGAGCACACTGAAAGATGACTAAGCATTTTTAAACAGTTTGTAAACCGTCAAGAATGAGATTTTAAACCTTTTGCTTTTATATTTTCTCAATTACAAACTACTTTTAACATAAACTGCAATGCTATAAATACATTTAAAATAAATTTTATAAATTTATAAGGAAATACTTTTAATATTAGAATTTAAATAACTTTAAAACACTTTATTTTTATATACTATTTATTTTAATTAATTTTCTTTTTTTTTTTTTTGCCATGAGGATTGTGGACTCTTAGTTTCCCAACCAGGGATTGAACCCCCAGAGAACTCTCAGTTTTACTTTATTTTTAATTGTGGTAAAACACACATAGAATAAAATTTACTATCTTAACCATTTTTTAAGTATACAGTTCAGTAGTGTAAAGTGCATTCACAGTTATGCAATCAATCTCTTGAATTCTTTTCATCTTGCAAAACTAAAATTCCATACCCATTAAACAATTCCCAGTCCACCCTCCCCCAGCCTCTGGCAACCACTGTATAAGGAAAGAACAAATCTGGACCATACTGGACCTGTTTCTTTTACTTTAACCTTTGTATTCTACTGCTGCTGCTGCTGCTAAGTCGCTTCAGTCGTGTCCGACTCTGTGCGACCCCATAGACGGCAGCCCACCAGGCTCCCCTGTCCCTGGGATTCTCCAGGCAAGAACACTGGAGTGGGTTGCCATTTCCTTCTTCAATGCGTGAAAGTGAAAAGTGAAAGTGAAGTCGCTCAGTCGTGTCCGACTCTTCTCGACCCCATGGACTGTAGCCTATCAGGCTCCTCCGTCCATGGGATTTTCCAGGCAAGAGTACTGGAGTGGGGTGCCATCGCCTTCTCCTTTTGTATTCTACTACTTTTGCTATAAGTTAAAAATGTCATGGGAATTCCCTGGCTGTCCAGTGATTAGGACTCTGCTTTCATTGCTGAGGGCACAGGTTCAATCCCTGGTCAGGAAACTAAGATCCCATAAACTGTGCCATGTGGCAAATAAACAATGTTACCTATATCCTGAAATAGACACAATATTTCATCCTCTAGGCTCTGACTTTTAAAGATATAAATCTTTTCTATTCATATAGAGATAAAAAGTTTCAGAACAAAATATACAAATAGCTCATACAGCTCAATGACAAAAAACAAACTAACCCAACTGGGCCTGCAGGGCCCATAAGAGTCTGCAGGGTCTTGAGCACCTCCCCTGCTGACAACCTGGGGTCTGGAAGTGGAGTGGGAGTCTGAGCTGCCTCTCAGGCTCCAGGTGGCCCCTGGGGAGATTCGTCCCGCTGTGAGCCCAGGCTGGCAGCAAGGCAGCCCAGGCTACCCAAGGCTGGCAGCCCTCACCCCAATCCACTGCCATTGCAATAGCAGCCCAACCCTTTGGGTCTGGAAACTGGGGCAAAAGGTGGGAGGTCCACACCTGTGGTCCCCAGTGGGGACTCTGATTCATGCTCCCTACTCAGGATGCAGTGCCCAGGCTTCCTCCTCCTTGCCCTCCTCACTCTGCTGGTGCTCACTTCAGAGGTGGCCAAAAAGAAAGACAAAGTAAAGATGGAAGGCCCAGGGAGCGAGTGCATGGAGTGGACCTGGAGGCCCTGCAACCTCAGCATCAAAGACTGTGGTGTCAGTTGCTGCCAGGGCACCTATAGGGCCCAGACTCTGTGCATCTGGTGCCAGGTGCCCATATGTACTGGAAGAAGGAAGGAGGAGTTTGAAGCCTACTGCAAGTACAAGTTTGAGACCTTGTGGGGGGATGTGATGGGGGCATGGACACTAGAGCCCGCCACCCTGAAGGAGGCACAGTACAATGCTGAGTGCCATTAGACCATCCATGTGACCAAGTCCTGCACTCCCAAGACCAAAGCCAAGGCCAAAGCCAAGAAAGTGAACGGAAAGGGCTAGCAGCCAGGCTTGGATGCAAAAGAGCCCCTGGATTTACTGGGAGCCCCAGCCCACACCCTCCCTCCACAGGCCCAAGATGATACCCATCAGCACCTTTTGCCTCCTAGTAAGCTTTATCAATCATGCCCTGCTTCATCCCTTCACTCACTCACACCCACCCCAAGTGTCCAAAGTGGGGAAGGACAAGGGATTCTGGGCAGCTTGCACATCCCCCAAAGGGATCTGATTTCCCTGGATCCACTTCTCTTTCCTTAGTGATGCCATTACTAAGAATTAAATAAAGTAAGGGTCCTCCCCCCATCCCCAACCAATGAAAACTTTTCTCTTAATTAAAAAAAAAACAACAACAAAGTGTTAGTTGCTCAGTCGTGTCCAACTCTTTGGGACCCCATGGACTGTAGCCTGCTAGGCTCCTCTGTCTAAGCAGAGGACCTAAATAGACGTTTCTCCAAAGAAGACATATAGATGGTCAATAGGCATTTGAAAAGATGCTCAACATCTCTATTAGAGAAATGCAAATCAAAACTACAATGAAGGAACTTCCCTGGTGGTTCAGTGGTTAAGAGTCTGCCTGCCAATGCAGGGGACATGGGTTGGATTCAATTCCTGGTCTAGGAATATTTCACATACACAGGGCAACTGAGCCTGAGTGCCACAACTCCTGAAGCCTGTGTGCTCTAGAGCCCATGCTCTGCAACAAGACAAGCCACCGAAAGGAGAAACCTGAACACCACAGTTAGAGAGTAGTCCCTGCTTGCTGCTTACTAGAGAAAGGCCACATACAGCAATGAAGACCCACTGCAGCCAAAAATACATTTTAAAAAATTAAAAAAAACAACAACCTACAATGAGGTACCACACCACACCAGTCAGAATGGCCATCATTAAAAAGGCTACAAATAACAAATGCTGGAGAGAGTATGGCAGAAAGGGAACCCTCCTACACTGTTGGTGGGAATGTAAATTGGTGCAGCCACTATGGAAAGCAGTATGGAGGTGAGTTTGAGCAAAATCCGGAAGATAGTGAAGGACAGGGAAGCCTTCATAGTGCAGCCACTATGGAAAGCAGGATGGACAAGAGTTTGAGCCAAATCTGGGAGAGAGTTAAGGACAGGAAGCCTAGCGTGCTGCAGTCCACTGGGGTCACAAAGACACGACTTAGTGACGGAACAACGACAACACTGGAGGTTCCTTAAAAAATTAAAAGTAGAGTTGCCATACAATCCAGCAATCCCACTCCTGAGCATATATCCAGAGAAAATTCTAATTTGAAAAGACGCATGCACCCCAACGTTCAAAGTTGCATTATTTGCGCTAGCCAAGACATGGTGTGTTGACTCATGGACTACAGCCCACCAGGCTCCTTTGTCCATGGAATTCTCCAGGCAAGAATATTGGAGTGGGTTGCCATTCCCCTCTCAAAGGGATCTTCCTGACCCAGGGATTGAACCTGGGTCTCCTGCATTGCAGGCAGATTCTTTACCATCTGAGCCACCAGGAAGGTCCAAGCTTCTGAAGCCCGAGACATGGAAGCAGGCTAAATGCCCATCAACAGATGAATGGATAAAGAAAACGTAGTGTATATATGGAATACTGCTCAGCATCCCCTCAAAATGAAATAGTGCCATTAGCAGTAACATGGATGGACCTAGAGATTATCATACTAAGTGACGTAAGTCAGAAAGAGAAAAACAAGGGAATTCCCAGGTGATCCAGTGGTTAGGACCCAGCACTTTCAATGCCAAGGGCCTGAATTCAATCTCTGGTCAGGGAACTAAGATCCCACATGGTGTGGCCAAATATTAAAAATAAAAAAATTGAGACTCCCCTGGTAGTCCAGTGGTAATGAATCTGCCTGCCAATGAAGGGAACCATGGGTTCAATCCCTGGTCTGGGAAGATTCCACAAGCCATGCGGCATCTAAGCCTACTGCCACAACTACTGAGCCTGAGTTCTAGAGCCAACAAGCCGCAACTACTGACAAAACATAGAGACAGAAGGTAGCATAAACTGTGTTACTGTCTAAGCTTGTACTGCTTGCCACACCCCAGGTCAATAAATCAAGAGACAAGTTGTTGGGGCAAGGAATAGTGACTTTATTCAGAAAGCCAGCAGACTGAAAAGATAGTGGGCTACTGTCCCAAAGACCCACTTTCTCCAAGTTGTAATTCAAGCTTCTTCTGAAAGACAGGGGGTGTGGTTGGTCACTGCAAACTTCTTGGTGGCAGAATCCTTTGTTCTTGCAACTGTCCACATAGGTCTGGTTACAGTTTTCCTATAAACCTCTGACAAGGCAAATGTTATTTTGTTTATCCATTCATCCCTTGATGAACATTAGGGTTTTCAATATCTTTTGGCTATTGTGAATAATGCTGTCATGAACTTGGATATATAAAAACATCTCTTTCAGATGCTGCTTTCAATTTTTTTAGTTTTATACCCAGAAGTGGAGTTGTTGGATCATAATATATGATAACTCTATTTATGGTTGTTTTTTTTTTTTTTGAGTAGTCCCCAGCTATTTTCCAAAGAGACCAAACCATTTAACTTTCCCACCAACAGTGTATCAGATCAGATCAGTCACTCAGTCGTGTCCGACTCTTTGCGACCCCATGAATTGCAGCACGCCAGGCCTCCCTGTCCATCACCAACTCCCAGAGTTCACTGAGACTGATGTCCATCGAGTCAGTGATGCCATCCAGCTATCTCATCCTCTGTCGTCCCCTTCTCCTCTTGCCCCCAATCCCTCCCAGCATCAGAGTCTTTTCCAATGAGTCAACTCTTCGCATGAGGTAGCCAAAGTACTGGAGTTTCAGCTTTAGCATCATTCCTTCCAAAGAAATCCCAGGGCTGATCTCCTTCAGAATGGACTGGTTGGATCTCCTTGCAGTCCAAGGGACTCTCAAGAGTCTTCTCCAACACCACAGTTCAAAAGTATCAATTCTTTGTCACTCAGCCTTCTTCACAGTCCAACTCTCACATCCAGATATGACCACAGGAAAAACCATAGCCTTGACTAGACAAACCTTTGTTGGCAAAGTAATGTCTCTGCTTTTGAATATGCTATCTAGGTTGGTCATAACTTTCCTTCCAAGGAGTAAGCGTCTTTTAATTTCATGGCTGCAGTCACCATCTGCAGTGATTCCAACAGTGTGTAAAATTTCCAATTTCCATATATCCTTGCCAACACTTGTTATTTTCTGGTTTGGTTTTTTTTTCCGCCCCCCAGGAATTGAACCCAGGCTATAGCAGTGAAAGTGTGGAATCCTAACTACTAGACCACCAGAGAACTCCCCTTGTTTTTCTTTTTTTATAGTAGCCATTCTAGTGGGTGTTAGGTGGTACTTCATTCTGGCTTTGATTTGCATTTCCCAAAAGATTACTGATGCTCAGTATCTTTTAATGTACTTATTGATTATTTGGATATCTTCTTTGGAGAAATGTCTATTCAAAGTCCTTTGCTCACTTTTAAATTGGGTTGTTAATATTAAAACACATTTATCTGGCTATTTAATCTATGAGGTTACAACAATCTTGAGAAAATCAAAATTTAAAAATTGACGGTAAAAAGAATATTTATCTTGAGACATCATATAAATTTTACAATTACCCTGTATGTAACAATTTCTTCATATTAAAAAGTAAAATAATAATAGTGGTTATGGTGCTCATCTTATCCTTTTCTCTATCTTTAATTGGATGTTACTCTTGGCCTTGAGACAACACATGTCTTACAATTTTTAAAATCAAATATATGCAAAGGATATATCTCAATGTAAGAATTTCTATATTATTTACATAATGTTAAGAATTTTTGTCAGAATGGATATTAAATCTTATTAAATGTGTTTCCAGTAATATTTGGAGACTGACATGACTTTTCTCCTTCAGCACATTGTAATGAATTATTCTAAAAGCTTTTCTAATGCTGAGTCATTGTTGTATTTCCAGTACAAAACACTTGATCATGGTGATTATTCATTTTTCTAATGTGATACCAGATTCTATTTGATGATGTGAGTTTTCACTCCCACCAGCATTATATTTAGTATAAGTTCACTAGAGTCCTGAGAATGGGCTGAAGGTAAAATATTTTCTCCCTGGGTTTTTACCAGTCTCATCTTGTGCCACTAAGCCTTGAATGGTGTTTCCAATTGTCCTCCTTCCAGAGGGGGCAGGGGATGGGGAGGATTTTGCAGCTCCTTAACTGAAAAGAAGGTCTGTGTGTGAGCATCTTTCACATTCATACATTGTCCTCTATTATCTTTTTATTTAAGTTGGGAGTGTGGAAGGTGGTGGGTGGGAAAAGGAGGGATGGGAAGGCTTCACTGTTTTGAAATGAGAGTTTCCTTTTACTTTCTTCTTTTTTTTTTTTTTTTCTCATGATGTCTTAGACTCTACTATTACCTTCATCTGGAATTTGTTTTTTTCTTTTATTTATTATGATGCCAATGACAGAAAATATTCACATGTATGACATAATGCCTTGAATATGCCCAAAGTTCAATGAGGTCCCAGGAAATTGGTTGGGAACTAAAAAAAATAGTTTTGGATTTTGATTGCTAGAATTTTGTTAAGGATTTTTGAGTCTATGTTCATCAGTGATATTGGCCTGTAGTTTTCTTTTTTTGTGGGATCTTTGTCAGGTTTTGGTATTAGGGTGATGGTGGCCTCATAGAATGAGTTTGGAAGTTTACCTTCCTCTGCAATTTTTTGGAAGAATTTGAGCAGGATAGGTGTTAGCTCTTCTCTAAATTTTTGGCAGAATTCAGCTGTGAAGCCGTCTGGACTTGGGCTTTTGTTTGCTGGAAGATTTTTTTTTTTTTTTTTTTTCTGGAAAGAACTGAGATTTTTTTTTTTTGGACAGGGCCACCTTGAATGATTTCAGGTAAAATTGTCCTTGAAGATGAAAAGAACAGAGATCTGTATGTGTTTCGAACATATTGTTGACTCAAGAAACTTGTGATTAGGGTTTAGTTATCTGAGTTTCATGTCTATTATTTTGTATGTTCAACTTTTTTTTTTCACTTTCAGATTTTATCATAAGTTTTTCCTTTTAATTTTTCATACAGATGTTTTTTTTTTTTCATTTTTTTTAATTGAAATATAATTGATTCACAGTGTTCTTTAGTTTCAGGTATACACCAAAATGATTCAGTTACACATATTATTTTCAGATTCTTTCCCTTATAGGTTATTACAGAATACTGAGTAGAGTTCCCTGTGCTATACAGTAGGACTTTGTTGCTTTTCTGATTTATATATAGGAGTGTATCTATTAATCTAATATCCCTAATTTATCCCTCTCCCTCTTTCCTCTTTGGGAACCATAAGTTTGTTTTCTATGTCTTTGGGTCTGTCCGTTTTGTAAATAAGTTCATTTATATCATTTTTTAAGATTTCACATATATGATATCATATGTATTTGTCTTTCTCTGACTTTGTTCACTTAGTATGATCATCTTTAGGTCTATCCATGTTGCTGCAAACGGCATTATTTCACTCCTTTTAATGTTGAGTAATATTTCATTGTATACATGTACCACATCTTCTTTATTCATGCTTTCATTTCTTGGCTATTATAAATAGTATTGCAATGAATATTGGTTTCTTTTTTTTTTTTTAAGAATAAATTCTTAATATCATCAAATATCCAGTGATGTTTAAATTTCCAGTTGCCTTACACACCTTTTTTTTTTTTTTCCTTGCTAATTTTCTGTTTAGTTGATCTATCCATAGGTGTGAGTGGGGTATTAAAGTCTCCCACGATTATTGTGTTATTGTTAATTTCTCCTTTCATACTTGTTAGCATTTGTCTTACATACTGCGGTGCTCCCGTGTTGGGTGCATATATATTTATAATTGTTATATCTTCTTCTTGGAGTGATCCTTTGATCATTATGTAGTGACCTTCTTTGTCTCTTTTCACAGCCTTTGTTTTAAAGTCTAATTTATCTGATACGAGTATTGTGACTCCTGCTTTCTTTTAGTCCCTATTTGCATGGAAAATCTTTTTCCAGCCCTTCACTTTCAGTCTGTATGTGTCCCCTGTTTTGAGGTGGGTCTCTTGTAGACAACATATGTAGGGGTCTTGTTTTTGTATCCATTCAGCCAGTCTTTGTCTTTTGGTTGGGGCATTCAACCCATTTACGTTTAAGGTAATTACTGATAAGTATGATCCCGTTGCCATTTACTTTATTGTTTTGGGTTCGAGTTTATACACCATTTTTGTGTTTCCTGTCTAGAGAATATCCTTTAGTATTTGTTGGAGAGCTGGTTTGGTGGTGCAGAATTCTCTCAGCTTTTGCTTGTCTGAAAAGCTTTTGATTTCTCCTTCATACTTGAATGAGATCCTTGCTGGGTACAATAATCTGGGCTGTAGGTTATTTTCTTTCATCATTTTAAGTATGTCTTGCCATTCCCTCCTGGCTTGAAGAGTTTCTATTGAAAGATCAGCTGTTATCCTTATGGGAATTCCCTTGTGTGTTATTTGTTGTTTTTCCCTTGCTGCTTTTAATATTTGTTCTTTGTGTTTGATCTTTGTTAATTTGATTAATATGTGTCTTGGGGTGTTTCTCCTTGGGTTTATCCTGTTTGGGACTCTCTGGGTTTCTTGGACTTGGGTGATTATTTCCTTCCCCATTTTAGGGAAGTTTTCAACTATTATCTCCTCAAGTATTTTCTCATGGTCTTTCTTTTTGTCTTCTTCTTCTGGAACCCCTATGATTCGAATGTTGTAGCGTTTAATATTGTCCTGGAGGTCTCTGAGATTGTCCTCATTTCTTTTAATTCGTTTTTCTTTTATCCTCTCTGATTCATTTATTTCTACCATTCTATCTTCTAATTCACTAATCCTATCTTCTACCTCTGTTATTCTACTATTTGTTGCCTCCAGAGTGTTTTTAATTTCATTTATTGCATTATTCATTATATATTGACTCTTTTTTATTTCTTCTAGGTCCTTGTTAAACCTTTCTTGCATCTTCTCAATCCTTGTCTCCAGGCTATTTATCTGTGATTCCATTTTAATTTCAAGATTTTGGATCAATTTCACTATCATTATTTGGAATTCTTTATCAGGTAGATTCCCTATCTCTTCCTCTTTTGTTTGGTTTAGTGGGCATTTATCCTGTTCCTTTATCTGCTGGGTATTCCTCTGTCTCTTCATCTTGTTTAAATTGCTGAGTTTGGGAGTCCTTTCTGTATTCTGGCAGTTCGTGGAGTTCTCTTTATTGTGGCGTTTCCTGGCTGTGTGTGGGTATGTAGAGGTGGCTTGTCAAGGTTTCCTGGTTAGGGAAGCTTGTGTCAGTGTTCTGGTGGGTGGAGCTGTATTTCTTCTCTTTGTTCAGTCGCGCTGTGGGGAGGGAGGGAGGGATGCTGCAAACAAATGACACTGGCGTGCGCTCGCAGTGCCTCAGCCACACTGGGTCTGCCCCCGCTCATGGCGCGTGTAGCCTCCCTGCCCACACTGCTCAGGCTCTAGATTGTTCCGCCGGGAACAATCCGAGGCTGGCCCTGGGTTGCATGCACCTCCCAGGTCCAAGCCGCTCAGGTTCAGGCACTCAAGTAGTCCTCAGAGGCGCAGACTCAGTTGGGCCTGCGTTTTGTGCTCTTCCCAGGTCCGAGCAGCTCAGGTGATGAGGTGTTTGGCGAGCGCCAATGCTGCGACTTATCGCCTCCCCGCCTCTCAGTTATCTGGGTGTAAAACCGGCGCACCTTCTCAGGCAGATGTTGACCGTCCAGACCCCCAATAAGTTTTAGTTAACAAAGAAGCCAGTTTTATAGATAATGTCTCTCTGGGGCTGCGATTGCCCCCTTCCGGCTCTGGCTGCCTGTCACCGGAGGGGGAAGGTCTGCAGCCGGCTATCTCTGTTTAGTCCTTTGTTCCGTGCGCGGGCTGGCGGTGTCTTAGGTTAGGGCTGGCTTTTCGCATGGTAGATATCCCACAGTCTGGTTTGCTAGCCCAAATTATTTCGCTCAGATAGTCCTCAGGGTATTCAGGCCAGATTCTTCCTCTCAGCGATGCAGCCCGCACCGCGCCTCCCTGCCCAGCCCCCGCTTGCTAATGGCGGATGCAGGCGTCTGCGCTGCTTCTCTGCTGGGGGAGTTACCGTAGGGCTCGCAATCTGCGAGTTTTAATTGTTTATTTATTTTTTCTCCCTGTTATGTTGCCCTCTGTGCTTCCAAAGCTCGGCACGGATTCGGCAGTGAGAAGGTTTCCTGGTGTTTGGAAACTTCTCTCTTTTTAAGACTCCCTTCCCGGGACGGAACTCCATCCCTCCCTCTTTTGTCTCTTTTATTGTCTTTAATATTTTTTCCTACCTCCTTTCGAAGACTTGGGTTGCTTTTCTGGGTGCCTGATGTCCTCTGCCGGCATTCAGAAGTTGTTTTGTAGAATTTACTCGACGTTTAAATGCTCTTTTGATGAATTTGTGGGGGAGAAAGTGTTTTCCCCGTCCTACTCCTCCGCCATCTTGGCACCTCCCTCTACTTTCTTCTATTGTCTCTGACAGCTTTGGATCTGGAGGCCTGACCACTAGGCCATTGGCTAACTGAAGGTAAAGCCTAAAGATGGTAGATGATCCCCAAGTCACAGACGTTTTGTCTCTGGAAAACTGCCTTCTTCAGAGAGGACATAGGAGGATATGAATTCGTTATTAGTTTCTGAATTTTGCCAAATAAAGTAGAATCTAAAAAAAACCCCATGTGAGTTATATTATATACTTTTCAATGTAGACTGTACCTCACAATAGTAGGCATAATGTTAGCTGTCAGTTTTTCATATATGCCCTTTATCAGATTAAAGTTTCTTTCTATTCCTAGTCTGCTGCTGATTTTTTTTTATAAATGGATATTGGATTTTGTCAAATCTTTTTCTGCATGCATCTACTGAAATGATTGAGTGAGTTTTTTTCTTTTATCCTACTATTAATAACTGGGTTCATTGCCTTTTGAATATGAAACCAAACTTGCATTTATGGGATACACTATACTTGGTTTATATTTTAAAGCTGAGATTCTTAACCTAGGACTTTGACAAACATAGATACTTCATAGGTGGTTCTCATGGGTTGATGAACTCCCTGATGTTATATGCAAACTTCTGTGTGAATATGCTAATGGTAGATTGTCACCAAAGATAGTCACTAACCATTTATTCCATCCCTGTTGGTACATGCTATGTCTCCCATCAAGAGGTGGAGTCTAAGCTCACTCAGTCTAAAGCCCACAAGCCACAACTACTGAATCTGTGTGCCGCAACTACTGAAGCCTGTGCGCCCTAAAGCCCGTTCAACGTGAGTAGCCCTTGCTTACAGCAACTAGAGAAAGCCTGTGCAAAGTAATGAAGACCTGCTGCAGTCAAAAATAAATAAATAAACAAAAAGATCAAGGATTAGTTACATAGGGTCCAGTGAGCTGATGAATACAGTCATAAAAAAAAAAAAGTGGGGTCTATTCCTCTCTGCTTATAACTCAGTCGGACTTATGACTGCTTTGACTAATAGAATGTGACAGAAGAGAAGCTATGACGGATCTAGGTCAAGCCCTTAAGAAGTCTGGCAGCTTGTTTTTGTTCAGAGAGGTCATGTGGAAAAAAAAACAGGACACCCCATCCAACAGCAAACATAAAGACCCCAAACAAACATAAAGACCCCAAACATGGGAATGTGAACATCCTAAGCAGTCCAGCCCCTGCTAAAATCCCAGCTGGATGCAACTATTACATGAGTTAGCCAGATGACAGACACTATGTGGAACAGAACTGTCCATAACTCAGTTAATCATAAGAAATAATAAGTGATTTTTATATTAAGTCGATAAGTTTTGCGGTAGTTTGTTACACAGCAATACATATCTGAAACTGCTTACCCACACATCTGGAGAGAAAACATCAGTTCAGTTCAGTCGCTCAGAAAACATAGTTTTTTATCAGATCCTCCAAAACAGTTAAAACCACCAGAGGAATGAAAGAGTGAGTATTCTTTAGGAAACACCTGGTAATTTTTCTTTTCTTTTTCCAGTGTTTTTGATAGATATTAGCAGCAATGTGCTTAAGATTATAATCTTTTGCCCTGTATTAGTAGCTGATAACTACTGAATTTGGCAATTAAATGAAAGGTCATATGCTTTACAATCTAATGCAAATGACAACCTAAAGTGAAAAATGAGAAAACTTATGGGACCATCCCTCCTCTATTCTGAAACAAGTTCAAGGGCTACTTTAAAGTTCTTCAAAACGCCTTACCAAAAAACATACATATGAACATGTGGAGTAATACACACAAAAATTATATGCAGAGGAGTGAACAAAAGCAAACCAAAGTTCTATATCATAAAGTATAGTAAAAATATATTTGCATACATAAACCAGCTGAATGTATTCAACTGTAATCATAACTAGTGTACCCATGGTGGGAAGTGAGTGTGATTTGAAACTGAGCCACAACCTACCTGGGTAGAATCTGGGTAAAAATTGACTGAGACATAGGGCATGGTTTAGCATCTGATAACTGAGATGGGATAGAGAAGAGGGTTAGAAGGAGAATGGTAATATTGTGGACAACTAGTTCCTATCAAATAAGATAATATGGGAAAGAGAAGCTGCTGCTGTTGCTGCTTAGTCACTTAGTCATGTCTGACTCTTTGTGACCCCATGGACCTTAGCCTGCCAGGCTCCTCTGTCCATGGGATTCTCCAGGCAAGAATACTGGAGTGGGTTGCCATTTCCTTTTCCAGGGGATCTTCCCAACTCAGGGATCAAACCCGGGTCTCCCACATTGCCAGCAGATTCTTTACCACTGGGCCACCACGGGAGAAGCTAACCCTAGAAAAAGAAACTTGAAAAGATCAGGCAAGGTACCCAGAGAGTTCAAAGAGAATACATCAGGGACCCAGGCAAGGCTTGCTAGGCAGACAGTCTGGCTCCCGTGTTAGGCATTATTTAGGAAAACAACAGCTAGATGTTTCATCAAGTGTCCAGGATATTGAGAAGGCCAAGACATCCAAGGTCTGACCTACAGATGAAAGACAAACCCAGGATTCTGGGTGGCGTTCGTAGAAATCCTTGCTGCAGCATATTACAGAAGGAATGACACAGCCCAGTGACAATATACAAGAGAATATACCAAATGAGTTAATACTGGAACTCATGGGAAAAACTTTGATGAAGCAAACAACAGAAAACAAGAACCAAAGAAGCTGATCAATTGTAATGCCATACTAGAAAGACTAGAGCAACAAGCAGATGAGAAGATGAAGCGAGTGTTACAAAAATGAGTGCAGCCAAGATGGGTTGTACTAGAAAAGATTTCTCATGAGGTTTCAGTCATGCTGTTGGCCAGGGCTGCAGTCTAATCTGAAGACTCACCTGAAGGAGGATTCTTTTCCAAGCTCACTCCCATCATTGTTGGCAGAATTCAGTACCTAGACAGTTATTCAATCGAGGGCATCAGATCCTTGCCTCTTGGCTAGAGACCTCCTGCATGCAGTTTCTTGACACATGGACCTCTTCAAAGGGCAGCATAACATGGCAACTGGCTTCCTTCAGAGTAAATTAGCAAGAGAGCAAAAGAGAAAAAAAAAGAGAGAGCGAGCAAAAAAGAGCCCTCAAAGTAGAACCCAAAGTCTTTATCCAATCTAATCTCAGAAACAACACCTTATTACTTTTGCTGCAGTCTGTTAGGAGTGACTCACTAGGTCCAGCCTATAGTCAAGGGGAAAACATTACATAAGAATATGACTCCTAGAAGGAGGGGTACAATGGGGAACCCACCTTAGAAGCTGTGTATTATATTATGCAGTTCTAAAAACTCTATCTCTATATTTAATTGTCACAGATGTCAAATTTCTGATAGGGAGGATCTGACTGGACCAGTTTGGGTTAGGATTTCTCCTGTGGGTCAGTTAGCCTTGGCTAGATGGGACAAGATCATGTAATAAATTTTATTATTGTTAGATATTTCTAGAGAATAGGAAATGTTAAAGGCTTTCTAGTTAAATGAAAGCTTGTTACAAAGATACACTATCAAGTTATTATTACAACTATATAAAAACTAAAAAGATTACTTGAGATTTAGTATTGGGAAATCAAGCTAAGGAATGTTTTCACTCAGTCTCTTTGATGATTGGCTTATTCTCTAGAGCTAAAGGGAGACAGTGAGCCATAATTTTATCACCTGCCAATACAATTTAATGGAACAATTTAGACACATCTTGCCTGAGTCAAATTAGAGACTCAGAATTATGAGGGAAGTAGTGGGGGAAAGAACAAAGAAAACAGTAAATACGGTAGAAATAAGACCAACAAGAAAAGAAATTCTTAAGGAAAAATTCACTTGTTGCCCTTGAAAGTCAAGGTATCTCAAAGGTAAATAGAACACAAACTTTGCTGACATTGATGCAGTGTTTACATAAAGGCAAATAACTTAAGGTAGGCTCTGAGTATCATTGTCTTGCATCAGTTGTCTTATTTTTAAAGTTATTCTGTAGGGAGTTCTGCTCTCAGTAAGGGTGCAGTTTCTTGCATACCAATTTTACTGGAAAACATGAACAAAATTTAAAATTAAAACACTCAATTTGTAGATATCAAAGAGGGACCAAGGCAGCAAGGACTTGAGGGCTAAAATCTCAGACAGAAAAGGAGTTTGAAGAGATAAGTCTAACATTCAGTGCTTCTTTTCCTTTCAAGGAATTACTGATTCAAAAGTAGTAACAAGAGGTTGAGAAGATGAGCAGAAAGCAGTAGCTAAGTGGCTGAGAAACTAAATTGGTCTTCCCTGGTGGCTCAGAGGTTAAAGCGTCTGCCTCCAATGTGGGAGACCCAGGTTTGATCCCTGGGTTGGGAAGATCCCCTGGAGAAGGAAATGGCAACCCACTCCAGTATTCACTTCACTCATAGTCTTACAGAGCTTGCGGGGAAAACCTGGAAGTTCAGGATCTAATAAGACAGAGGCACCCTGGCAACCACTCCTTACTTTTAGTTGAAACCCTCAAAGGCCTAAACCAAAGGAGAGACCAGCTCCTATAAATACTAAAGTTCAACTTCGCATCACGAAATCCCTGATTAGATTAAAATAGTCAGACCCTTGCAAGAAGAAGACTATACCATCCACAGCCTCAAATTATCTCTTTGTGAGAATGCTAAGTCACTTCAGTCATGTTCAACTCTTTGCGATCCCATGGACTGTAGCCTGCCAGGCTCCTCTGTCCATGGGATTCTCCAGGCAAGAATACTGGAGTGGGTTGCCGTTTCATACTCCAGGAAATCTTCTTGACCCAGAGATCGAACCTGAATCTCTTGTGAATCTCCTGCATTGGTAGGCAGATTCTTTACCACTGTGCCAACCACAATGAATAGGTTTGGTAAATTAAATGACAAAACAGACAAATTCAGTAGAGGAAACTGTATGAAATATAAAATGGAAATTCTAGAACTGAAAAATAATCACATTTAAGAATTCAACAGGGCTTATATAACAGCACACTGCACACAAAAGTGAAAGTGAAAGTCACTCAGTCTTGTCCCACTCTTTGCAACCCCATGGACTATACAGTCCATGGAATTCTCCAAGCCAGAATACTGGAGTAGGTAGCCTTTCCCTTCTCCAGGGGATCTTCCCAACCCAGGGACCAAACCCAGGTCTCCCACACTGCAGGCAGATTCTTTACCAGCTGAGCCACCAGGGAAGCCCAAGAATACTGGAGTGACATACAAATGAAAGGTACTTAGTGAACTAGAAGCAGGTGAGAAAAATCAGACTGAAGCTTAAGAGATTAAAAAAAAAAAAAAAGAATGAGAATTCCCTGGTGGCCCAGTGGTTAGGAATCCTTGCTTCCACTGCAGGAGGCCCAAGTTCGATTCCTGGTTGGGGAACTAAGACCCTGCAAGCCACACTGCAGGGCCTGAAAAAAGAAAAGAAAATACAGGGAAAAAAGCATAAAATACGTTAAGAGACACTAAAAACAAAACAAAACAAAAAAACAAAACTAACACAGATACAACTAGAGATCAAGAAGACAAGAGAGAAACAATGGGCTAGGAATATTATTTGAAGAAAAAAAAATGGCCAAAAATGCTCAAAACCAATGAAAGTCACAAATAAGAAATCCTATGAAATCAAGCAGGATAAATACAAAGAAAAGCACATTTAGGTATAGCATAATGTAGTTGCTGAAACCAAAAGATAAAGAAAAAATCTTTAAAAAGTGGAGAGGCACAGTTAGGAGTGAGACACATCTTCGAAGGAACAGCAGTTGGCTAACAGTTGGCTTCTCAAGAGTGATAAAAGCCAAAGATAACAGAATGACATGCTGGGCTGTAGGATAATAACTGCCAAGCTAGCACTCTAAACTCAATAAAAAATACCTTTCAAAAATAAAGTAAAAATAAAAATAAAAATTAAATACATCTTCAGACAAACAAAAACTGAAGAGAACTCACCACTTGGGAGGCTTGTATTAAAGGAATACTAAAGGGAATTCTTCAAGCAAAAGAAAAAGAATCCTTAATGAAAGCACGGATATGCAAGAAGAAATTTAGCAATAAAAAGGGTAAATAAGAATGTAAATCCTAATGAGTAATAAGCTGACATTTAAGGATATATGAGAATAGGTAAAAGTAAAGAATTTATAGAAAGAAAAGCTATGGTCGTTCAAGAAAACAACTTGCAGATGAATTAAAGGATAGAATGTTTACTGTTGAGATCTGAATTGTGGCTGGAAAATTAAGCAGAAGAATTACCACAAAGCAAAGAACTGAAACATAAACAGAAATCATGATAGAAAATACAAGACTTAGAGGATAGATCCAGGAAACCTAATAAGCAAATAATGGCAGTTACAGAAGAGAAAAGAGAACAGTTGGCAATGCTTTAAAAAATACTATAACTTGCTGGATATAAAAGTCAACTACATTTTTCTGTATCAAAAAAAGAGATTTTAACTTTACAAAGGACATTGTTCATAACAGTATCAAAAAACATATAAAAGTACCTAGGGATAATATACAAAATATGCAAAATATACAAATTTAATAAAACTTTATTGAAAAACACTAAAACACACTTAAATACATGGAATTATATACTTTGTGAGTAGAATGGTCACATCATAAAATACGAAAAGTGAAAATGTTAGTCACTCAGTCTTGTGTCTGACTCTTCGAGACCACCATAGACTGCATCCTGCCACGCTCCTCAATCCACGGAATTCTCCAGGCAAGAATACTGAAGTGGGTAGCCATTCCCTTCTCCAGGGGATCTTCCCAACTCAGGGTCAAACTCAGGTCTCCTGCATTGCAGGTGGATTCTTTACCATACAAGCCACCAGAGAAATCGTGTCAAATCAATCTATAGATTCAATGCAGTTCCAATCAAACTCACAAAAGATTCTGTGTGTGTATGTGCACATGTCATCTAATCATGCACTAGACAAAGAGCATATATCAGAGATGGCATCCTACCAGATTTTTTTCTAATACAGAATGAATAAAAGTCTCAGTGGACTATTTTATACAACACTGGGAACAGTGGTGTCATGAGACAAAGTACTTCCAGGGGGTGTTCTCTTTTAGAGCAAACCTCTTCATCCTTCCAAGGCTTGAATAATTATCACTTATGTAGGCACTACATTTATTTAGACACTATGCTATAAATTGCCTTTCTCTGTTATAAAGCTGAAGGATAAGAATATTTACTACTCAGAAAACTAGATACAGATTTTTTTATCTGGGTATTTCGGATAAGGTGAAGGACTTAGTTAAGATTAAATTTGACTATGTTCTGCTCTCTGTTTTCAGACTTTCTCTGATATAACAATTTTCTTGACATATCACATAAAGAGACAATGGTTTTGTATGTGTGTGTTTGAAAACTATTATGCTACTAGTCTACCTTTACCGTTCAAGACTTGGGATAATAGCAAAACTTTTATAATATGATCTAGAGAATTAAAAATCCCAGGGATGGCAGAGCCTGGTGGGCTGCCATCTATGGGGTCGCACAGAGTCAGACATGACTGAAGCGACTTAGCAGCAGCAGCAGCAGCAGAGAATTAAAAAAGAGAGTCACAAATAGGTTCATTAACTGATTTTCATTAGTTTATAAGTTGTACCTGCATTAATCAAATAAGCTATTAAGATGATCTTACTAGCTTTATCCTCAGTTCAGTTCAGTCCCTCAGTCACGTCTGACTCTTTGCGACCCCGAGAATTGCAGCACACCAGGCTTCCCCGTCCATAACCAACTCCTAGAGTTGCTCAAACTCATGTCCATCGAGTCAGTGATGCCATCCAACCATCTCAACCTCTGTCATCCCCTTCTCCTCCTGCATTCAGTCTTTCCCAGCATCAAGGTCTTTTCCAATGAGTCAGTTCTTCACATCAGGTGGCCAAAGTATTGGAGCTTCAGCTTTAGCATCAGTCCTTCCAATGAGTATTCAGGGCTGATTTCCTTTAGGATGGATTGGTTTGATCTCCTTGCAGTCCAAGGGACTCCCAAGAGTCTTCTTCAACATCACAGTCCAAAGTCCATCAATTCTTCATCGCTCATCTTTCTTTATGGTCCAACTCTCACATCCATACATGACTACTGGAAAAACCATAGCTTTGACTAGATGGACCTTATATTTGTTGGAAAGTAATGTTTCTGCTTTTTAATATGCTGTCTAGGTTGGTCATAGCTTTTCTTCCAAGGAGCAAACGCCTTTTAACTTCATGCGCAGTCACCATCTGCAGTGATTTTGGAGACCATGAAAATAAAGTCTGTCACTGTTTCCATTGTTTTCTCATCTATTTGCCATGAAGTGATGGGATCAGATGCCATGATCTTTGTTTTCTGAATGTTGAGTTTTAAGCTAGCTTCTTCATTCTCCTCTTTCACTTTCATCAAAAGGCTCTTTAGTTCTTCTTCGCTTTCTGCCATAAGAGTGGTATCATCTGCATATCTGAGGCTATTGATATTTCTCCCAGCAATCCTGATTCCAGCTTGTGCTTCATCCAGCCCAGCATTTCACATGATGTACTCTGCATAGAAGTTAAATCAGCAAGGTGACAATATACAGCCTTGATGTACTTCTTTCTCAATATGGAACCAGTCCATTGTTCCATGTCTGGTTCTAACTGTTGCTTCTTGACCTGCATACAGGTTTCTCAGGAGGCAGGTAAGGTGGTCTGGTATTCCCATCTCCTGAAGAATTTTCCACACTTTGTTGTGATCCACACAGTCAAAGGCTTTAGTGTAGTCAATGAAGCAGAAGTAGATGTTTTTCTGGAATTCCCTTACTTTTTCTATGATCCAATGGATGCTGGGAATTTGATCTCTGGTTCCTCTGCCTTTTCTAAATCCAGCTTGAACATCTGAAGGTCTCGGTTCACGTACTGTTGAAGCCTACTTTGGAGAATTTTGAGCATTACTTTGCTGGTATCTTAGCTCTTTATTATTTACCATTATATTTACTATGATATCTTAGCTCTTTACTATTATTAACTTTAAAGATTTATCAAAGAATACATGTACATAGTTTAAAAATGAAATATTCTTCATCTCAACTCTAATTTACACAGGTTTGTTCACTTTAGGTTAATTTTTCAAGCTATACTTTTACAAGCTGCACCATTTTCTGTATTTAGGTTGTTATATATATATTATATTTCAATTTAAAAAATTTATGAAAACCACAAATCAAGTACTATTATTTTAAAACAACAGTTTTCCTTCCTCATTCCTCCTCTAACCTAGACCTTTTCACCAGAGGCAATTACTCCCAATTCAGCTAACTATTTCCTTTGGAATTAACCTACTTATTTCTAAATAATATGCCTATGCTGGAATGTCTTGATTTATCAGTTTTAGACATTTTTATCTTTCACCATATTGGTTGAGAACCTAGTTCTTTTATACTTGTCACATTTCGCTTCCTGGCTATTATCTCACTGACAAAGTTTCAATTTAAACAAGCTGGTATTTATGCTACTATGATTATTTAAGTATTACTCATTGCTGAAGCAAATAGTGTATTACAATCATGCTTCCTTCCTCACACAAATTTTTATTTCTCAGAATTTCATAACTGCCTCCTTTTTTGATTTTCCATATAAAATTTTCAAAATGTTCCCACATCTCTGCCAAATGCCCATTAGTCTATTTTTTTTTTTTTTAGTTCATCTGGATTTCCCTTCTCTATAACTGAAATTCATCATCTCACAAACCCCCAGCAACTAAAAAAAGCTTAAATACTACTTTTAAGATAAATCAGTTACTTCCTATTTACAAGAGTCTCATTCAAGTGAATATTTGGTCAAAATCAAGACTTAAACTCTTTATCGTCTCTTTCTCTTATTTTCTAAAGTGATTTAAGTTCCTAGAGGGACTTGGGTATTATTCTTAAATTGGAGGAAGGGAATCTGACTCCTGTACTATCTTCTGTCCTTGCTGGCCTTTGCTGAATTGTAATTCAGCACACCTGTCTTTAGACTTCCTGTGCTGATATATCGGGTTCCTGCCTTGGCCTCTAGTCTAAGTCCTTTTTACTCAACTTTGAAGTCTCTTTCAGATTGCCAGCCATCTCAGAACTTCCACATCCCATTGGGTACTTGGGATCTCTCAGCTGCTTTGCCCATCATGGTAGGGTATGGGGAAGGAATTTGTAAGGTTGCTTTTAGTCTGCCTAGGCACTTTCCTCAGCTGTGGCTACTTCCCTGCTCAGGCACTACGTTGTACTTCTTTAGAGACTTGCAGTTCTCCATGCTATACCCTAGAAAGTGAAACACAAATTTTGTATGCTTAGAACATCTCCTCAACCAGCTAATCCAGCCTCACCTTAACAGCCAGGGTCAAGGCCCAGTGGAGAAAGATATAAGAACGCTGGATCTTGTCACAGTAATCTATAAGCAGCTAAACATTAATCATTCTGCCTTAGATTCACCACTTCCTATTTGTTGGTTGAATTCTTTCTTCTTTTTGGAGAGATAATGGTTTTTTTCATCATCATGCATTCTTCACATTTTTGTGGATCCTGGCAGGAACTTTAAATATGAAGTCCTGCTACACTAGTTCCTTCAAATCCACAAAGCCTTAACAAAACCTAGTTCCTGCAAATAAAGGCCTTGCTTTCAAAATATTACTAAATCATGATATACCTATGACAACAGAGTACTCTGTAGATGAAAAATAAAAATAATGAGACTATTCACCAGGTGTTGATAGGAAAAGATATCTAGCATATACTGACAAGTGAAAAAAAAAAACAAGGTAGAGGGGACTTGCCTGGTGGTCCAGTGGCTAACACCCTGAGCTCCCAATGCAGGTGGCCTGGGTTTGATCCTTGGTCAAGGAACTAGATCTCACTAGTTCTAAAGATCCTGCATGCCACAACTAAGACCTGGTGCAGCCAAATAAACTAAATTTTTCTAAAATAAAGCAAAGTATAGAACAGCATGCACAATAGTTTGCTACTACCCTTTTGTATCTAAGAACAGAATGAAATAAGAATAAACAGATCAATCACTTGGTAATATGCACTTTCATAAAGAAACACCAAAAGAATTCACAACAAATACAAATGCTTATCAATAGTGGACAGAGGGGAGGAATAAGATGATTGAGCACATGAGTATATATTTTAGTGAGGATTCTCTAGAGAAACAGAACTGGTGTTGAGGTGGGAATGAGGTTGAGGAGAGAAAGAGAGAGAGTTTATAAGGTATTGGTTACAGAAACTGAGAAGTCTCACTCTACTGTCCATCTACAAACTGAAGACCCAGAAAAGCCAGGGATGTAGTTCAAAGGTTGGAGAGCCAAAGATACAGATTCCTATTCAGATCCGAAACCTGAGAACCAGGAGCACAGAGCTCAAGAGGAGATCCCAGCTCTGTCAGAAGTCAGGCAGAGAGTGAATTCAACCATTCTCTGCCTTTTGGTTCTATTTAGGCCCTCAACAGATTTGATGGTGCCCACCCATATTACGGAGAGCGATCTGCTTTTACTCAGTTCACTAATTCAAATGTTTATCTCTTCCAGAAACACCCGCACAGACACATCCAGAAATAATGTTTAACCAGTTATCTTAGCATCCTGTGGCCCAGTCAAGTTGACATGTAAAATTAACCATCACAAGGTAGGATCAAAACTTCTCAATATATCTTTTCATTTCTTCAATTTTTGAATCATGGAAATTTTTATCTATTAAAAATGTGTTTAAAGTTTTGTTTTCAAGTCTATGTTTTCATTACATGTTCTTAAAAATCCATTAAGATATTCAGCTACCTTTCCAGTGACTCAACTCTACCTTGTCTTCTGTTTCACAGTGGTGACCTAGTAGTTTTAGCAAAGCACTGTTCCTAGATAAATCCAACTCTCTACCTAAGCAGCTGAATCTGACTAGAGAAAAATATAAGCAGGATGACTGATTTCACTTTATACTTACAACTACAAATGCCTAAAAACCCTACTATACCTTCAACAATACCTGAAAATTCTACTCTATTTCCCTAGTTAATTTACTCTTCCACTCTCACAGATGACTAATTTATACATTTTCTCCCCTCAAACTTCCAACACTCCCTCTCCAATCCTCAGACAGCCAATGACCTCTCTCCTCTTATTTTATTTTTTAAAAAAGAAAAGGAAAATAAATTAAGAAGGAAAATTCCACATGGTCCTACCACCACATCAGTTATGAATTACAAGCAGCTGCAAATAACAGACACACACACACCCAAAAAAGGGGGAGGGAGGAAAAAAATTAGTAAAGTGTAAATAAATTGTTTTATTTTCTACCATAATGAGAAGTCCCGAGGTAGGCAATCCAGGGTTTGTGGGGCAGCTCCACAATGTAATCGGGGACCTAGAGTCTAACTTCCTCTGTCCTTAGCAATGGCTTAAGATTATTTTATCATAGATGGTCGCTAGAACTCCAGTCATCATGTTCACATTCTAGGTAAGACAAAGACAAAGGGCAAAGACATATAACAGCTCAGTTAATCCTGTTTCTCAGAAACCTCATCAAACCACTTCCACTAATAACTTACCAGAATTTAGTCACATGGATGTCCATGAAATAGTTGGAACAGAAGCTCAGCACCCTGCTCTCAACAAAATCAGGGTTCTGTTCTTATAAAGAAATGAGGGGAGAATAAGGACAAATTACCTCTTCTCTTATTTCACTGGGTAGGGGAGAGAAAAGAAGCAATTAGAGGAAAAATTCCACTTATTCCCACCACCAAATCTAACTGCCAACCTGAATCCAAATTCATATACTCTGGTTTCCCCCCAAGTCAGTGGATGAACTATCAAAGTCCTTTCTCTCCAGGGCTAGCCCCTCCAGTCATGCACCCATTTCACTACTTAAAACTTGGCTCCTTAAACTATCCCCTTTTCTCCACACCATCAGTTTTCCCTCTCTTTTGTTTATTCTCGTTAGCAAACAAACATGCTAAAATATGTTTTTTTAAATCTCTCCTTATTGAATATCCCTATCCAGCTATCCCAGCTATATAACCCTTTGCTTTCTTAAAGCAAAATTCCTCAAAAAAAAAAAAAAAAAAGATTTTTATTCCATTTTCTCCACTTCCTCGCCTTGCATTCTCTCTTGAACCCATCCCAATTAGTCCTACATTCATCCCTACCATTCCTTCCACTGAAGCCACTCTTGCCCAAGTCACCAGTGACCTCCACAATGCCACATCTTCTAGCTGGTTCTGAGACTTCATCTAACCCAGATTCCCAGAAAAAAAATTGACATGGTTATCACTTTCCTGCTTGAAACACTTAGTTCATTTGATTTCCAGAACACCACATTCTTCATGATTTTCTTTCTACACCACTATCTGGTCCTTATCACTTTCAACTACTGGATCCTCTTTCTAATCTTTAAAAGCTGGAGTGCTCCAGGATTTAGTCCTGGGACCTCTTTTAATCTATACTTTCTTCCTCGGTGACCTCATCCAGTTTCTATTCTGATGATTCCTAAACTTATCTCCAATGTGACTTCTCCGCAATTTAGCCTTTTGCCTAATCATTGTCTATACTGCATCTCAAACTTAACATCCAAAACTGATCTTTTGATTCCTTCCATTTCCCTATACCTATTCCTTCTTCAGTATTCCCCAGTGTTGCTCAGGCCCAAACCTTTGGAGTCATGATTGGTGTCTCTCTTTCTTTCTCACCTTCATCCAGTACATTAATAAATCCAGTCACCATCACCTTGAAAATATATCCAGAAACCCACCACTTTCTACCACCTCCCCCACTGACTGGTCCACTGGTCCAAGCAATCTTTTATCTGAGTTATTGCAATCCCTTTCCAGCTCCTATTCTTTACTCCACTATTAACTCCCTATAGTTTATTCTCACAACAACCAGAATAAGCCTTTTAAGATAAGGCAGAATATGTCATATCTTTGCTCAAAGCTATGTAATGGCTTCCCATCATTTTTAGAATAAAAACATAGTCTTTCTTCAGCTAGTATGAAAGACCCTAACATGATCTAGACTATTTACATGGCTACTTCTCTGACCTCATTTCATAACACTCTCCTCCTTATTTACTCTGCTCTGATATCATTGACTTTATCGATGCTTAAAAATGATGTACACGTTTAACATCAGAGCTTATGTACCTGATGTTCCCTTTGCTTGAAATGCCCACTCTGTTATTTCATCCAGGTCTTTGTTGAAATAACTATGTCCTCAGAGAGGCCTTCTCAAATCACTCTAACTAAAATAGCACTCCTCAAAAAACTAAAATAAAATAGCACCCTTCTGTAACTTCAATTTCTTTTCCAGACTTACTTTTCTTCACAGCACCTACTAGTACCTAACATATTTCATCTCTTTGCTATATGTTCATTTTCTTTCTCCTTCTTAGAATATAAACTCCATGAAGAAAGGACATTTTATACATTGTTTTATCTGTGTGCTTCATGCTCAGTTACCTTAGCATGTCCGACTCTTTGTGACCCTCTGGGCTACCCCTGGACTGTAGCCCACTAGGCTCCTCTGTCCATGGGATTTTCCAGGCAAGAACACTGGACTGGGTTGCCATTTCCTTTTCCAGGGGATCTTCCTGACCCAGGGATCTAACCTTTGTCTCTTATGTCTCCTGCATTGGGAGGTGGATTCTTTACCCACTGAACCACCTGGAAAGCCCAGGTTATAACTACCTAACACTTAAAAGGAGTACCCGCCATCATATGCTCTCAATATATATTTATCCCATAAATAAATAAAAACAGAAACCACATGGTTTTCTACAAGCACACAATGTACACTTTCCAGTCTTTAATTAACTTCTCTGCAGCATTTGACATTTTGCCACTTCTCTGTCTTGCAACTCTCTCCTTGGATTGTGAAACTCCCCTAGTTATCCCTCTCTCATCATTGCTTCCCAGACTCCTTTTAGAAGACCCTTTTCTCTACTTCAAATATGATCATTCTTCAGATTCCCTACTAAAGCTAGGTTCTCTATTAAGACCACAACTCTCAGGACTTCCCTGCTGGTCCAGTGGCTAAGACTTTATATTCCAAATGCAGGGGGCCCAGGTTCAATCCCTGGTCAGGGAACTAGATCCCACATATCACAACTAAAAGTTTGAAAGCCACTACTAAAGATCCTGCATGCCACAACAGTGGTCAAAGATCTCATGTGCCACAACTAAGACCCAACTCAGTTCAGTCACTCAGTCATGTCCAACTCTTTGCGATCCCATAGACTGCAGCACGCCAGGCTTCCCTGTCCATCATCAACTCCTGGAGCTTGCTCAAACTCATGTCCATCAAGTCAGTGATGCCATCCAATCATCTCAACCTCTGTCGTCCCCTTCTCTTCCTGTCTTCAATCTTTCCCAGCATCAGGGTCTTTTCCAATGAGTCAGCTCTTCACATCAGGTGGCCAAAATATCGGAACTTCAGCTTTCACCATCAGTCCTTCCAATGAATATTCAGGACTGATTTCCTTTAGGATGGACTGGTTTGATCTCCTTGCAGTCCAAGAGACTCTCAAGAGTCTTCTCCAACACCATAGTTCAAAAGCATCAATTCTTCAGCACTCATCTTTCTTTATAGTCCAACTCTCACATCCATACATGACTACTGGAAAAACCATAGCTTTGACTAGATGGACATTTGTCAGCAAAGTAATGTCTCTACATTTTAATCTGCTATCCAGGTTGGTCATAGCTTGTCTTCCAAGGAGCAAGTGTCTTTTAATTTCATGGCTGCAGTCACCATCTGCAGTGATTTTAGAGCCCCCCAAAATAAAGTCTGTCACTGTTTCCATTGTTTCCTCATCTATTTGCCATGAAGTGATGGGATCAGATGCCATGATCTTTGTTTTCTGAATGTTGAGTTTTAAGCCAGATTTTTCACTCTCCTCTTTCACTTTCATCAAGAGGCTCTTTAGTTCTTCTTCACTTTCTGCCATAAGGTTGGTGTCATCTGCATATCTGAGGCTATTGATATTTCTCCCAGCAATCTTGATTCCAGCTTGTGCTTCATCCAGCCTAGCATTTCACATGAAGTACTCTGCATAGAAGTTAAATCAGCAAGGTGACAATATACAGCCTTGACATACTCTTTCCCAATATAGAACCAGTCTGTTGTTCCATGTTTGGTTCTAACTGTTGCTTCTTGACCTGCATACAAATTTCTCAAGAGGCAGGTAAGGTGGTCTGGTATTCCCATCTCCTGAAGAATTTCCACACTTTGTTGTGATCCACACAGTCAAAGGCTTTAGTGTAGTCAATGAAGCAGAAGTAGATGTTTTTCTGGAATTCCCTTACTTTTTCTATGATCTAATGGATGCTGGGAATTTGATCTCTGGTTCCTCTGCCTTTTCTAAATCCAGCTTGAATATCTGGAAGTTCTCGGTTCACATACTTTTCAAGCCTGACTTGGAGAATTTTGAGCATTATTTTGCTAGCATGTGAGATGAGTGCAATTGTGCAGTAGTTAGAATAGTCTTTGGCCTGGTACAGTCAAGTAAATAAATATTAAAGGAAAGAAAAAAAAGACCATGACTCTCCTAGCTCTATATATTCCCCTGACTGGTCTTAATCATCCTCATGGCTTATTTATCATCTTTATGTTGAAAACTTTTCAAATCTGTATCTCTCTCTTCTCTCTTTGTACCTGCATATATGACTGACTGATGAATATCTCCAAGTACATGTACCACAGATACTTAAACCTCAAAATGTGTCAAACACTGAACTGTTAGCTTCTCCTCTGTCCCATCTTCAGTTCCCACCCACTTCTTCCTTCAGGATTCTGATCTCATTGAAAAATACCACCATTCAACCAGTTACTTAAACCAAAAACCGGAAAACTAATCTTCATTTCTCAGTTTTCTTCACACCTTGTGTTCGTTCAATTACCAAGTTCAACATTTCAACAACAAATTTCATATTAAGCACCTACTATGTAGTAATAAATCTGAAGAAAAGTGGCTTTACGATTGGCTAAGCAGCTTCACAGTGTTAGAGCACCAGTTGGCATCTCTGATTCTGTTTACATTAAGACCCTCAAGGTCTTAAATTGGCTTCAGGCATACCTTCACAGAATATTTCCAAAAGCTGAAAGCAAGGGATAGGAGTGAAACAAGAGGGCTTTCCTCAAGTTGCAATCTTTTTTGATCAGGGAGAAAAGTCATTCCCAGAAACACCCTAGCAGACTTCCTTTTATGTTGCTTTGGCCAGAACTGGGTCCAGTTATGAAGGAGACTGAGAAAGCAAGCATCTGGCAAAGCGAAACAGGGTTCCCTCAATCCCTGGGATTGAACACATGCATACCCTTTAAAAAAAGAGGGGAGTTTATCTTGGCAACAAATAAGAGAAAAAAAGTGGTTTCAGAGACAGCAATCAAAATTGATTTCCACGAAAACAGACATGGAGCTTGCATTTTAATTAAGGAGAAATTTTAAACATAAATATACAAACAAGGTAATTTCATATGCTATAAATGCTACAAAATCAGGCGATGTGATAAAAAGTAATGTGCATATTTTGATGGTAAACCTGATAGAATTTGCTAGTGGAACTGAACATGACAGCATGTTAAAAAGATGATTTCAACTATGAGTCTCTTCTCGTAGCAGAAGCACAGAGTACTAATCACAATGGGGGCTGCTCAAGGCATCACAGGGATTTAGAAAGTTTCTTCCTTTCTTTGGCCAATTTTAGTTGAAATAAGCACAACTGAAACTGTAACCAAAGGAGGCATTATGCTTCCAGAAAAACCTCAAGGAAAAGTATTTCAAGCAATAGTAGTAGCTGTTGGATGGGGCTCTAAAGAAAACCAGCTCCTGTGAAAGTTGGAGATAAAGTTAGAGTTAATTCTTCCTCTAGAATATGGAGGCATTAAAGTGGTTCTAGACAGTAAGAATTATTTCTTATTAGAGATGATGACATTCTTGGAAAATAAGTAAACGGAAATAAATTACTATTGAGATGGCACCACGTGAAGCTGCCAATCCCAGGGAAGTTTTGAAATCTTTCATGTAAATAATTTCTATGCTTTCCTTTTATAATAAACTAATGATATCCAAATTAATGACATCCAGTGCCTCTAAAATTCAGTTTCATTGCACTGATTTAAACATTTCCAAAACAAACAGACAACAACTCCAAACAAAAAATGACTCCAAAGGTAATACTCATTTCCATTCATAAATGAAGCTTGAGAAAGATAATAATGAGTGTAAAGTCATACCACTATTAACTGATAGTCAGAATTGAAATTAGTACTATCTGAAATCAAAGTCAATTTTCTCTCCCCTATACATCTATCTGTGGGGGGAAAAATACACAAAATGCCATATATAAATTTATAACATTGTAACACAAAGAATAAAAAGTCAAGTGTTTGAAAATAGTTGATGCTTAGAAACTTGTTTCTATTTATTATTTTTGTCTTTCATTATAGGATTGGTAAAATGAACAAAATACTTTGTAAAGTTTTGTGTCTAAACCAAATATGGAACTATCAAAAATGTTACTGACTTAAAAAAACAAAAAAACACCCATTACCGACTGTTAGAAAGTAGCAAATGGCCCGGATATTAAGTAGCAAAGAAAGGAGATTCAAATAGCAACACAGGGTTTTCCCACTATATCAGACTCAGACCAAATAGTTACAGGTCCTGAAACACTCTGACAAAAAGACCTACAAAATCAGTTAAAAAGTTAAGACAGTGGATAATACTGTTTATATTCAAGTGATAGATAACTACTATTCAGTTGTTAAATATAGACAAAGTATACATATCTATATATAATATAAACAAATAGAGCTATGTACGCCAAAGTCTTTGATTGTGTGGATCACAACAGACTGTGGAAAATTCTTCAGGAGATGGGAATACCAGACTACCTTACCTGCCTCCTGAGAAATCTGTATGCAGGTCAAGAAGCAACAGATGGAACCGGACACGGAACAACAGACTGGTTCCAAATTGGGAAAGGAGTACATCAAGGCTGTATATTGTCACCTCGCTTATTTAACTTCAATGCAGAGTATATCATGTGAAATGCCAGGCTGGATGAAGCACAAGCTAGAATCAAGATTGTTGGGAGAAATATCAATAGCCTCAGATATGCAGATGACACCACCCTTATGGCAGAAAGTGAAGAAGAACTAAAGAGTCTCTTGATGAAAGAGGAAAGTGAAAAAGCTGGCTTAAAACTCAACATTCAGGGACTTCCCTGGTGGTAAAGCAGATAAGAATCTGCCTGCCAATGCAGGAGACACAGGTTCAATCCCTGACCCAGGAAGATCCCATGTCCCACAGAGCAACTAAGCCCATATGCCACAACTACTGAGCCCAGCTCTGGCCTGGGTCCTACCATGCTTCATAACAAGAGAAGCCACCATAATGAGAAACCCACACACTGCAGCTAAGATCCAGCACAGCCAGAAAAAAAAAAAAAAAACAACTCAGCATTCAGAAAACTAAGATCATGGCATCCGGTCCCACCACTTCATGGCAAATAGATGGGGAAACAGTGGAAACAGTGACAGACTTTATTTTTGGGGGGCTCCAAAATCACTGCAGATGGTGACTGAAGCCATGAAATTAAAAGATGCTTGCTCCTTGGAAGAAAAGCTATGATCAACCTAGACAGCATGTTAAAAAGCAGAGACATTACTCTGTCAACAAAGGTCCGTCTAGTCAAAGCTATGGTTTTTCCAGTAGACATGTATGGATGTGAGAGTTGGACCATAAAGCAAGCTGCTGCTGCTATTGCTAAGTCGCTTCAGTCATGTCCAACTCTGTGCGACCCCATAGACGGCAGCCCACGAGGCTCCAGTGCTGAAGAATTGATGCTTTTGAACTGTGGTGTTGGAGAAGACTCTTGAGAGTCTCTTGGACTGCAAGGAGATCAAACCAGTCCATCCTAAAGGAAATCAGTCCTGAATATTCATTGGAAGGACTGATGGTGAAAGCTGAAGTTCCGATATTTTGGCCACCTGATGTGAAGAGCTGACTCATTGGAAAAGACACTGATGCTGGGAAAGATTGAAGACAGGAAGAGAAGGGGACGACAGAGGTTGAGATGGTTGGATGGCATCACCGACTCAATGGACATGAGTTTGAACAAGCTCCAGGAGTTGATGATGGACAGGGAAGCCTGGCATGCTATAATCCATGAGGTCGCAAAGAGGTGGACACGACTGTGCGACGGAACTGAATTGAAATTTGGTATGAGCGAAAAAGAAGAAAAAAAGTCAGCCTTTCCTCTTAGATACTAAAAGGTAGCAATATAAACCACCTTAGCATTATTCAACATTTTTCTGGCATAAAGATACCAGACTAGATTATATTTAAAGGTCTCTTATGGCTCTGCTACTCTCTCTGAAATCTAAGGTATTATCAGGGATCTTAAAAAAAAAAAAACCTCAAATACTTCCTCATTCACAGCAGGGGAATTCACAGATTAAAAGGTTAGCAAAGCTAATGATTTTAGAAAGGTATCTGGGGAAACATATGGGCCTGCAGGAGAAATTTTCTGCAATGAACGCTCTAAGGTTCTGCAGAGCTCGGAGGAGGGAGGTGTCTGCTTTCAAATGGCTTTCATCCAGAGCAGACAGCAAAATGGAGTTCAGCAGTGTGGTTCGCTAACACTCATCTTTCCAGTCAAGCTAATTATTTTCCATCTTCTTTTAAGAAAAGTGAGACAATATTCAAATATATTCCTATCTCCTATGACCCTGTTTGGGACACGTGCACAAATTTGGATTTTGACTTGAAAACCATTTTAAAGGTTTATGACTACAAGAATAATTATTAGAGGGACTTCCCTGGTGGTCCAGTGGTTGGGACTCTGTGCTTCCACTGCAGGGGGCACAGGTTTAATCCCTGGTTGGGGAACTAGGACCCCAAATGCCTCATGGAGTGGCAAAAAAAATTTACATATATATTTTTTTTCTTATTCTGACTTGATAAAGCTTTCAACAAATCTGAATAAGAAAATCATTCAATATGAACTATGAATTTTTACAGTCTATGTTTACCATTTTTGTTCAGTTCAGTTCAGTCGATCAGTCATGTTCGACTCTGCGACCCCATGGACTGCAGCACGCCAGGCTTCCCTGTCCATCACCAACTTCCAGAGCTTGTTAAACTCATGTCCATCGAGTTGGTGATGCCATCCACCCATCTCATCCTCTGTTGTCCCCTTCTCCTCTTCCTCATGCTATTTCTGTTACAGAATTTGTCAACAGCAAAAGACAAAACAAAAACCTAAGATGATGTTTAGCTGTTTAACATCTAATCCAAGCATCACTGTTAAAAACAACTTATTTTACATGAAAATAAAAGTTTATACTGAGCTAAACAAAATAATGGATTTCCATTGAATATCTAAATCATCTAATCATTTCCAACTAAAATAAACATTAAATGGCAAACATAAATGTAGCTACTTTGGGTTATTTAATTTTTACAGAGACAAAAAATATTTAGGTCCAGTAACAAATGTTTTATGCCATACTGAAAAATTTTATTATGAGGAAGCATTTATAAATGTATATATGGGCATCCCTGGTGTCAAGTGGTTAAGAATCTGCCTGCCAATGCAGGCGATGAGGGTGTGATCCCCAGTTCAGGACACCTGCCACAAGGCAACTAACCACTGAGCTTGCACTTTAGAGCCTGCAAGCCACAACTACTGAAGCCCACGAACCCTAGAGCCTGTGCTCCACAACAAGAGAAGCTAACACAATAAGAAGCTCTTGCACTGCAACTGGAAAGAAAGCCTGCACACAGCAAAGAAGACCTAGCACAGCCACAAATAAATAAATAAAAATTATAAATGTGTTTGTAAGTTTGCTAATCTACTGCAGGATACTCATATATGATAAACAGTTAACAATTTGCTTTCTAGTTTTCAGTGGGAAGCAAAGATTACAAACAGTTTAAAAGGTCAGAAAAAGAACTGAGAATACAAAATTAATCAAAGAGAAAGTGTCAAACATTTAGAGTAATAAGCATAAATTAACTGCACAAACTATGTGGAATGATACTGAGAAAATGAAGGCAAAGCAACAAGCACCCCTTTGGAAGCTAAGAAACAGTGGAATGCCCATCAAAGTTTTCTCCTACCACTGTGGGAGGATTTACTGTAATTTCCTTATTTCTTCAAACGGCGATTATGGAACATTGGTTAATTAAGATTAGCATGTATTTAAATATAAAATATATATATAATCTATATTTATCTGTATAGACAAATGGACACTATGTGTCTTCAATTTATCTATAATTTATAGATAGTTACATTTATTATCTATAAATAAAAGAGAATAATTTCATAAAATGTAAACCAGAATACATGCATGGCATATACTAAACATAGGAAATACATGTCAGCTTATTAAACTTTCATTTCAGTTACTTACATGGCTTTATATATGTAAGTATGTGCTGGGCCATAAATACACTTCATTTCTTACTGTGAAATCATCCAACTCATTTGAATGTTGCTGTTCTTATGCCACAGTAAATTAAGCAACAAAAAGGGTCTATGTAGCCAGCTGAAAAGGCCAAACAAGAACCACCCCTCTTGCTGCCTTATACATAAGCAGATGACAGCTCAAGGCTGTAGTCACTCTCTGGTAGGCTCATACTTTGTTGCCTTGTCTTTTCAGACTTACAGCCAAGCAGCAGTCCTTCTTTAAAAGAACATCCTCCATTTCTTACAACTACTTGCAAGGCTGATGAATTCTGCTGGTAGCTTCCCAGATATTTGTAAATCTGCCATCAGTTTAGAAATTGTTGTCCCACCTTTCAAACTTTTATTCTGCCTACTCATATTAGAACAACCCTTTCCAGCAATAACATGGGGATCCTGTTGCCCCTCCCTGTTCTATCATTCCAAGTATAGCAGAGCTATTTCAGAATGAAACTACACTGTAATTTCCAAAAAGCATATGACTTATTTTAACTATATTATGTAGGAGTTTATAATCATTTAATGTAATGCATATTTACCTATGGGGCTTCCCAGGTGGCTCTAGTGGTAAAGAACCCAACTGTCAATGCAGATCTAAGAGACAAGGGTTCCATCCCTGGGTCAGGAAGATCCCTGGGTCAGGAAGAAGGGTATGGCAACCCACTCCAGTATTCTTGCTTGGAGAATACCCTGGACAGAGGAGCTTGGTGAGCTAAAGTCCATATGGTCACAAACAGTCAGACACAAGAAGCAACTTCACAAACAAATATAGGTAAATATGCTCTCCTCCAAGAATAAACCTGAAGTTACTCTGTAACTATTGCCTTGCATCATTTCTTCTCTAGATAAGCTTTGTAAGTTTTTGAGAAGACAATATTTGAACTAATAAAACTGGATTTATGAGGGAAAAAAGACATTCTTAAAAATACAGATTGCTGTAGAAGATCCCTTGCCAAAATCAACTTGTAAAAGAGCTAAAGCTTCTTGCAGCTATGTAACCTTCTACAATTGCTTTTGAAATCTTTTTACCACTTGGGTAAAATGAATATTTAAAGATTATTTCATAATTATCTGTGATCCTATTTAGTTAAGTGTCTGAACCTTCTAATATTTTTGACAAACATTACTAAAATCAAATTCTAAATTAAGACTTTTTGTCCTTAGACTAACTGGCATTTTCCCAGAGGAGCCCTGGAGCATCTCAAAAGACCTGTTCTCTCTCCTTATAAAAAGAAAGATATTAGAGTAATTAGGTTTATTTGATATGTTAAATTACATGGAAAGCACTTTCAAATAAATAATACTAAGCCTTCTTTACATTACATCTGCATTGATCAGCAATGCTTTTGAGGAAAGATCTTGATCAAAAGGGGTAAATGTGAACATAAATAAGGGAAACTTCATTTTAAATGGAGTCAGGAAGCCCTGAAGGAGGAAGGACTCTCAGTACATGTAGCACCAGTTGCAGTCTGCATAACCAGCAGGGAGAAGGAAGATAAGAATCTTACTTTTCTTAAGGTATGAGAGAGGACATTTTAACACAGGTATTTCATCTCCTGCTTTTATAAAAAGGAAGGCAGATCCCTCCCTGTCCCAACAACTATAACCACCACTTACAGCCAGTGAGAAATGGCAGCAATCTTGAACTCTCATTCTTCTCCATGAAGTTTTCTTCAAACAGTCCCCCTACAGTTTCCTCTTAAAATCAAATAAAAGCACTCTCCTTTGTTCTCTGGATTTGGCTGACTCCCCATAACTTGCCTGTCCCAAATTGTGATTCTCTTCTGTTCCTAAATAAACCCATCTTGCTGCTTAAATAACTGGTTGTTTTAAGAGTGACAATGTATATAAATGTAAAATCACAATGTTGTACACTTGAAAGTAATGCAACAATGTACACTCGAAAGTAATGTAACTTTGTATGTCAATTACATTGTACGTCAATTTAAAAAAAAAAGGTTTTATAAAACTCTAGGGTTTCCCTGGTGATTCAGTGGTTAAGAACTGCCCGCCAATGCAGGGGACATGAGTTTGATCCCTGGTCTGGGAAGATCGCACATTCCTCAGAGTCGCTGAGCCCAATTGCCAGTAATTACTGAGTCCCCCAACTCCCCAGAGCCCGAAAGCCACAACTACTAAAGCCCTCACGCCTTAGAGCCCGCAGTCCCCAAGAGAAGCCACAGCAATGAGAAGCCTGTGGCCCGCAACTAGAGAGTAGCCTCCCATTGCCGCAACTAGAGAAAACCCGCATACAGCAAGGATGACCCACCGCAGCAACCCGCCCCGCCCCCCGCAAAAAACAACAACAACAAAACAAAACTCTAGTCCAAGGAATCTCTACCTCTTAACATCTTTGGTAGTCAAACAATTTCCTCTCTCCCCAAGCTTCTGTCCTTACTTCTTCAATTCGGCTACCAACTTTGAGATGTGTCTTTAAATCTCTCGTTCTAAAAGGCCCTAGAGCTGTTTGATAAAGTTGATTGGTTTCCGTCTGAAAATGGGGCCTACCCTACCCTTTTAACAGCTCAGTTGTTCAGTGCTTAGGTGCTTACTCTTTAAATGACTGAAATACTATTTGGGGCCTTTAGTTTAAAGAACAAGTAAACCAAGTAAAACTATTCAATTTTTTCTAAACCTTGCTCCTCCACTTTATCAGATAAATGCATTCTGTACTGCCATTTTAAAGAAACTAGGAAGAGAAAAACAAAACTCATTGACAAATGATGACAACGTGGAAATAACCAGCTGAGCTATCTGGACCAGAAGTTTCTGCATTTCATTTCTGCATTTCTACATGTTTAAAACTGTGTAGACTTCTTAAATCTTAAGATTCGCCCAAAATAACGGCAATCGAGCCCTCATTCCCGTGTTGGTTTCTTCCAAACCTGCGCCCCACCCCCATCGTCACCCCCGCCCAGGCTCCTGCAGCCATGCGCCAAAGACTGCAGCACCGGAGCTCGCGATCCGCAGGCGCGGCGGACCCCGCCCCGCACGGCGGGCGCGGGGAGGCCGCTCGGGGCCAGGAACCCGCCTCTGCGGCTGCTGAGCCGGGCGCCCAGTGGGTGCGCTCGGGCGGAGGAGGGGCCTGCGGCCACTGCACCGCCTTTGCCCGCCCGCCCCGCCCCGGACTGCTACTTAAGTAGCTCCCGCACCGCCCCCGCTCCAGTGCGTTACTTACCTCGACTCTTAGCTTGTCGGGGACAGTAACCGGGACCCGTGTCTACTCCTGTTGCCTGCGCCTGCTGACCCGTAGCCACCATGGTGAGTAGACCGTCGACTTCGCTAGGGAAAACGAGCCAGGGGATCGCTAAGGGCTTCTAGCTGGACAGGGCTGGCCCCACCGCTGTCCATTTGGAGGGCGAAGAGCGAGGCGGGAGCCGAGGGTGAGAGTAGATAGACCTCGATTTGTGGAGAAAGGCTGGGGCCCAGGAGGAAGGGGGCCACCGCCTTTTCTTCTGAGAGTGTAGAACGGGATGGCGGGGCACTGGTTCTCCTTCACCATGGTTAGCGCTCTCATTTAGCCCTAGCTTCTGGGCTTGGCGCCCCCAAGACCCTGCAGTCTTTTCCCGCGCATTCCCATCCCCCTCTTACATTCTCCCCAGCCTTTAGCGAGCGCGCGCGCGGGCTCTCCCCGCCCTCACTTCCTCCTCAGCATGAAACCCGGAGGCGGGAAGGAACTGCGCACGCGCGACCGTTACCTTCCCGCCTGGGAGTGGCCGGGAGCCCGCCACTGCGGTACGCGCGTGCGCGCTGGGGCGCTGCAGGTCTATGACTGGAGGGCCTGTTTCCTGTTACCCTGAGTTCTCCTTTAAAAAATAAGGAGTAAGGTGAATGTGGAGGACTCCTTATCGATGTGCTGCACTGCACCAATATCTTAAGACAACTAGCTCTCAGCAGCCTGTAAAGGCCATCTGTCTCTCCCTTCCCTCCGCTGTTTTAGGAATGCGTGTGGGAGCAGGTGGTGGCGGTGGGGGTTTTGAGGGAATAGAAATCGGATCTGGGTCTCCAATAATCCCCTGCTGCGTCGTGACAGGTGTGGAGATGCTGAACTGAGCTTCACGCCTGCACGAAGCGAAGATGGTCGGCCATGGCTGCGCCTCTGCAGACGTGGCTTTTAAGAGTTTCTGCAGCTGCGCGATTCCGCGAACCGCAGAGGGGCGCGGGCGCGCGCGCCCTGAATTGCTCATTCATCCTTTGCCGCAGAGCCCCACCCCCTCGTCCCTGTGGCCAGGCATTTCCTCTGCACTGCTCTGGCCACGTGCTTCCTGTGCTGGGAGCTGCCCGGAAATCTGGCCACCTACTCTAGAATGGCATTCTGGGCTCTGGGCGCTAAATGGATGACCTCCTCTTTATCTTGATCCTCAAAGGAGGAAGCAATGACTAAGCTCTGTTCTTGGTCTAGAAGGAGGCCTTCCCGATTTAGACGGGGAAAGGAAATTAATTAAAAGCAATGTACATCAGAATTATAGCCCTTCTACCCTAGATTTTTTTTAAAAAGCACTCCATTTTAGAAGGAAATTTAAGATTAGGTTTCCATAAACATTTAGCATTTTTGTTAAATGTCTTGTGGGTTTTGTGTGTGTGTTTTAATGCGGTTTTTTTCCCTCTCTCACAGCGTGAGTGCATCTCCATCCACGTTGGCCAGGCTGGTGTCCAGATCGGCAATGCCTGCTGGGAGCTCTACTGCCTGGAACACGGCATTCAGCCCGATGGCCAGATGCCAAGTGACAAGACTATTGGGGGAGGAGACGACTCCTTCAACACCTTCTTCAGTGAGACAGGGGCTGGCAAGCATGTGCCCAGGGCAGTGTTTGTAGACCTGGAACCCACAGTCATTGGTGAGTTGACCTCAGTAGCTTCGATGAGAATCCTGGAGGTCTGGGACAGGAGGTGTGTCCTGTGGGCTTCACTGATAGCCTGGGGTGGAGCAGACTTGTGTGGGTTGTTAATGATGGGTGGCTGCTTCATTTTCCTTTTCCAGATGAGGTTCGCACTGGCACCTACCGCCAGCTCTTCCACCCTGAGCAGCTCATCACAGGCAAAGAAGATGCCGCCAATAACTATGCCCGGGGTCACTACACCATTGGCAAGGAGATCATTGACCTCGTCTTGGACCGAATTCGGAAACTGGTATGTGTATTCTCAAGAATAAAGTAAATTAATGAACCAAAGAGAGATTTTTGAAATATGCTTTTTTTTTTTTTTCAAAAACAACTGAAATGCAATTAAGAGTGAGGTTAATTATTCCTTTATAGTTTTTTAAAAGTTCAACTAAAATATGGACTATTTGATGTCACTTGATAAATATTTATGAAGATAATTTTAATAAAATGCTGAGTAATTTAGGGAAGATTTACTTTTTTTTTTTTAAGCGTTTCATGTCAAAATACAATCTTTTTGGGATTAATATGAAAAGTAGAAGTCTTTACTATGATGACATCAGAAAGAACAATAACTATGTTTTTTCTATTCCTCTTTTAACAGGCTGACCAATGCACAGGTCTTCAAGGCTTCTTGGTTTTCCACAGCTTTGGTGGGGGAACTGGTTCTGGGTTCACCTCCCTGCTGATGGAACGCCTCTCTGTCGATTATGGCAAGAAGTCCAAGCTGGAGTTCTCCATTTACCCAGCCCCCCAGGTTTCCACAGCTGTCGTTGAGCCCTACAACTCCATCCTCACCACCCACACCACCCTGGAGCACTCTGATTGTGCCTTCATGGTAGACAATGAGGCCATCTATGACATCTGTCGTAGAAACCTCGACATTGAGCGCCCAACCTACACAAATCTTAACCGCCTTATTAGCCAGATAGTGTCCTCCATCACTGCTTCCCTGAGGTTTGATGGCGCCCTGAATGTGGATCTGACAGAGTTCCAGACCAACCTGGTGCCCTATCCCCGCATCCACTTCCCTCTGGCCACATACGCCCCTGTCATCTCTGCTGAGAAAGCCTACCATGAACAGCTTTCTGTAGCAGAGATCACCAATGCTTGCTTTGAGCCAGCCAACCAGATGGTGAAATGTGACCCTCGCCATGGGAAATACATGGCCTGCTGCCTGTTGTACCGTGGTGATGTGGTTCCCAAAGATGTCAATGCTGCCATTGCCACCATCAAGACCAAGCGCAGCATCCAGTTTGTGGACTGGTGCCCCACTGGCTTCAAGGTTGGCATTAACTACCAGCCTCCCACTGTGGTACCTGGTGGCGACCTGGCCAAAGTACAGCGAGCTGTGTGCATGCTGAGCAACACCACAGCCATCGCTGAGGCCTGGGCTCGCCTGGACCACAAATTTGACCTGATGTATGCCAAGCGTGCCTTTGTTCACTGGTACGTGGGTGAGGGCATGGAGGAAGGAGAGTTTTCTGAGGCCCGTGAGGACATGGCTGCCCTTGAGAAGGATTATGAGGAGGTTGGTGTGGATTCTGTGGAAGGAGAGGGAGAGGAAGAAGGAGAGGAATATTAATTACCATTCCTTTGAGCCTTGCAGCATGTCATACTCAACTTCAGCATTAGCTGACAGGCGTAAAAACTTTCTGACTAGATTGTCTTCGCTTTCAACTATGATCATGTATTGCTTTTCCATGTGTGTCTGTAACACTTATGTCCTGTCTCAAAAGTAAAGATTTTAAGAAAGAAAATATAGAGTTCTGTGCTTATTCTAAATTGGTTTCTCCAAGAAGTACTTTTCACTCCTATACCTGAAAGCCTGCCACTGGAAGTAATATCAAGGAATTTGCTCTAGATATCTGGTGGGAAGGTGTACTCTGAAACTGGTCTGTTAACATCACTTCAACCAGTATTTTGTTGAAATCCAGCTCAGAGGCCTTGGAATGATGCAAATTTCAGATGAGAGTGATTTTGGTACTCCAGTTTTGGAACAGGTAAACATTTGGTTGGGGGAATATTTGAGCCGAAAGATAAAAACTCCTACCCTGTAATGATGGAAGGAGGAAAGTTGTAGGATCAGAATTCCTGCTGACCAACAAAACAATATGAAATTGTTTAAGCCCTCCACCTGTGGAAGAGCAGCTGCTTAAGAGGGATGAAATGGCAACACTTGCAAAGGTTAAGACAAAGTTACAATTTGTAGCACTGGGCATAGTTTACATTCTTTGCAGTATACAGTGTGGCTACATCTAAAGCCCACTATAGAAGAGAGGTTAAGTCCTCTGCCTAGAGAAAATATAATTAAAAGTTAGGAAGCACATGGATTATAAAGGTCTGAAAAGTTGAGAATAGAGGTGAGTAAAATTTTGCCAGTTCTTTCCCTAGTCAATAAATCCTATAAACTTAGAGAATATTCATAGTTCTCAACTCCTGATAAAATCCACAGACATTTTAGAGAGCTCTTTTGGGAGGCACTACAGGCCAAGTACAGCAACCCAATGTAGCCAGAAACCACAGGTCCCAGGGGAAGGCAGATATCGGCCTTTATAGCACTGATGGGAACCCTAATAAATCAGTGCCCAAATGAAGATAGGGCTTTGCATTAGTGTTGAACTTTGAGGGAGGCCATCTTTAGAGCTGACTGAAGAACCTTTGAAAGGTCTCTCGCTTGCCATACGAGAGAGAGAGAGAGAGAGAGAGAGAGAGAGAGAGAGAGAGGTAGCTGGGCTGGATCCTGGGAAACCAAACCAATACAGAGGAGGTTTTGGAGGGAAAAGCACACACTATGGTGTGCCATGTTGTTTTTTGAGTCCTGAGGCACAAAGCAGGCACAGGATATTTTGTTTGTTTTGTGGGGGGTGGATGTTTGTATTTTTAAGAAAAGATATGTAATAAAGAGTTATGACAGTTTGGGTGGTGGGTACATAGGTATTTGTAATGCCATTATCTATTGTCCTAAAAATAATATGTATATAAAAAACTTATATGTATATGTGGCTTAATATATGTATATTTTTAAAAAATGTATGACCTCATGCAGTTTCTGAGGGTCAGGAATTCAGGAGCACCTTAGCTGTATGGTTCTGACTCAGGATTTCTCGAGATTTCAGTAAAGATGTTGACTGAGGATGCAGTATCTGAATGCTTGATTTTATTTTTTTTCTCTTTTTAAGATTTTTTTTAATTTTAATTGGAGGCTAATTACAATATTGTGGTGGTTTTTGCCATACATTCACATGAATCAGCCATGGGTGTACATGTGTTCCCCATCCTGACCCTCCTTTCCACCTCCCTCCCCAGAATGCTTGATTTTAGCTGGAGGATTCACTTCCAAGGGGGTTCACTCACATGCCTGGCAAATTAGTGCTGGTTGTTAGCAGGTAGCCTTTGTTCTTCACCACAGGGACTTCTCCATAGGACTGCTTCATTGTCCTCACAACATCCAGGACAAGGGTGTTGTCCAGGGTGATCCAGGACAAGGCAAGTCGAAAACTGCAATATCTTGAAACATTCTCATTTCTACAATATCCTATTGGTTACACGTGTCAGTCCTATTCCGTGTGGGAGGAAACTACACAATAGTAGGAGATGTGGGTTGTTGGGAGTTATATACAAAACCCAGAAGGATACTTGGAATATTTCATCTTTTAAAAGGGAGGAAACCTGTAGTTTAGAGAGAAGGAGTTTTCCATTTTCTATAGTTCCAACTCGAATTTCAATGTCTTTGGTTGCCTTTTAAGCAATCCTTTGGTGGCTCAGATGGTAAAGAATCCTTCTGCAATGCAGGAGACCTGGGTTTGATCCCTGGATTAGAAAGATTCCCTGAAGAAGGGCATGGCAACCCACTCCAGTATTGTTGCCTGGAGAATCCCCATGGACAAAGGAGCCTAGCAGGCTCACGGGGTCGCAGAGTTGAACACAACTGAGCAATTAACACACTTTGTTGCCCTTATAAGCCACCTTCTATTTACATTCCTCCTAAACTATCCAATCTCCCTTATACCCTAGTTATTTGGTTGCTGCTCAAATTCAGTATTTCCTTCTGTCCTGTCTGTTCCCAATCATCACATAAATCAAGATAACTAGTAGGTACTAGTAGTCAAAGCTTTTGGTACTGTGAGATACTAAGTGTGGGACATTGGAGTGGGAGGTGGGAAATGGCTATAATGAAATGCTGAGCCAACCAGAAAATGCCATCAAGCATTCCTTTGTGTGTGGGGGGTGGGGTGGGGGAGTCGGTGGGGGGTGGAGGTTGGGGGCGTGCTGTGGGTCTTATTATCTACATCTCTGTCCCAGCAGCAATCACAGTAATGTTTATGGCCCACACAGTGCTTTAATGGAAGTAAAAATAAATAATAATTATTTATTTCCCTCTTAGGCCAGATTCTTTATTGGTTCTCTTTCATATAAACAGTAAATTCAGGTTTTGTAAAATGCATTCACTCTCTTTTCAGGCCAAGTCTCTCTTAGCACCTCTTGAGAAATTGTACCTCAGGGTAGAGAGGGCTTGGAAACTGACTGAGATACTTCTTGTTCTGTTACTAGTCGGGGGCTCTGCATCTTTTTGAGCCTATTTCCTTTTTGCAGCACAGAGTTCCAGCCTATCTTTCTCCAGGTGACTGTGGGGAGTTGAGTGTGGCAAACAGCGCACTCAAATCTGAAAGAACTTGTAAGTTTATAGTTGTGTGTCTGAACTTGGAAAGTGAGGAACAGGTGAAGCAGCCCTCCTCAGGACTTGACAGCCCTCCTCAGCAGGACACCAGAGCTACTGTCCAGGAAGACTGAGCCATTTATTTAGAAAAGAAATAGAAATAAATAAAGCACAAGAAGAGTTTACTTAGAGATGGTGAGGATGATAATACAGATAATCATGATTATTAACCTTAACCACAACACCTTCAATTTACACCAACTCACCTTTTTAAGAAAAAATTTTTTACACATCATTTTATTTTTAAAAATTATTTATTTTTGGCTGTGCTGGGTCTTAGTTGTGGCAAGCGGGGGCTACTCTTTGTTGTGGCATGTGGGCTTCTCATCGCAGCTGTTTCTCTTATTGTGGAACACCAATTCCAGGGCACGTGGGCTCTAGAGCAAAGGTTCAGTTGAGGCACACAGAAGCAGCTGCCCCACGGTGCAAAATCTTCCCAGCCCAGGGATCGAACCCCCGTGTCCCCCCCATTGGCAGGTAACCACTGGACCACCAAGAAGCCCTATACCTATCCACCTTTAAAAGACTGTTAAAGGTGAAGTGCCTTCACTACTTGGCATTCTTAACCTCATTGAGTTGAGTTGAGGTTAAAATGGGAGGAGCCCACTTCTTTGTTTTTTACAGAGGACAGATTTAAGGGAAGTCATACCACAGCCCTGTGTCCTGCCTTGCAGGATAAGATGTCTTAAATATTGCCTGCCAAAGGGCCAGGATAAATAGGAATCTTTTAGCCTTATGGAGGCCCAGGGCTATGATTTAGGGACATGCTCAGGTTAAGAGGTTTGAGGGAGGGAAGAGAGAGAGAGATGCCATTTCCCTCTCCCAATCCCATCAAATTCCTGGCAAATTCCTTAATGCCCTGCAGATGGCACCACTGACAAGGAGTTCTCTGCCCAGAAGAGTCAAGCTCAGATTTGTGAACTCTGCCCTCCCTATCACCTTGAAGTTGAGCCTAAAAGATACACCACAAAGAGGAAGTGACTGACCTGGCATACCTGGCATTCATGGGCTTGTCATTTCTTGTTCTGTCCATTCCTGGAGACAGCTGAGCCTCCTTCTAGGCCACTGTGAATCAGTTAGCCACAGAAAGCCCCACACTCCGAGTTCTTGACTTTATCTCCAGCCTCTAGGGTACTTCCCAGTGTGGAATGAGTTCAAATATATGGCTTTGCGGTCAACCTGTAGTAATGGAGGAGGCATGCTGCCCAATCAATCTGAACTCAATACTGATACAAAGTTAATAACATGATGTGGGCATCATCATGTAGATACAGATATCATTGTGTTGCAAGGGCCATCTTCTTCCTCTCTGCCAAAATGAATACCCTACCCCATCCATCCATCCCTCAGCTGACCAGCTCATCTCCCAGCTGACAGCCTGCTGTATGTTACTGTGTCCAACAGTGATGGATTAGGCTCATCACCGCACTCCTACTTTTGGCCTTCAGACACTCTTCTCTCGGCCTATAAGACCTTTTACAACCATACTTGATCCTACCACCTTTGCCCTGTTAACTCATTCTGTCTTCCTTTGATGATAAAAACCCAAGTGTCATCTATTCAAGGCCTTGAAGGCTAGGTCAGATGCAGTCAGATTCTCCATTAGATATTTTCTTTTTTTTTTTTTTAATAATTTTATTTTATTTTTAAACTTTATCCATTAGATATTTTCATAGTCTGAGAATTAATCTTGAAGCAGAGATTCAGACTTTTAACTCTGAAAACTAGAGGTAACTGTCCCTCTACTGCTTTCCTCTTTTCCCCAGGCCCAAAGATCTAAAATGCCTCAGGAAGACACTCTAGGGTGGACAGTGACATCAAATGGAGGTAGAAGGGAAAGTTGCTGTTCTGTTCTAAAGATTCTTCATAAATAAGATCTTTCAGCCTCTCTCTGGCCCAGCTCTAATGTCTCATGATACAGGCATGTAGGAACTTCTACTGGCTCATGTTGATCAAATGCATGCACATGTGCCATGAGTCAAGCTGTGACCCAGCTGCCATAACAGGCTGATGTCACCGTAGGCACTCCTATACAACAGTGTGGAAAGCTAGGCAAGGGATCATTCCCACCAGCCTCTTCACTGATCACCCTACTGTGCAAATTGCTACCCAGTTCTGGGCACCTCAAGAAGGATATGGACAGACCAGAGAGCTTCCTCCAAGGGGCAAGTAGAATGGGATGTGGTACTGGGTAAAGCAACTTGGAGAACTAAGGATGTTTAAATTACAAGAGGAACCCATGAAGAGCTACTGTCCAGAAATGGCAGGAACCCAGAGAGGACGGCAAAGCATGAAGAAAAACACTGCAGGGGTTTCTGGCAGTGTTCAGTGGCTAAGACTCCACAGGCCCAATGCCGGAGTCCCAGGTTCAATCCTTGGTCAGGGAACTAGATTCTACACGCCACAACTAAAGATCCCACATGCTGCAACTAAGTCCTGGCACAGCCAAATAAATATTTAAAAAAGCAAACAAAAACAACCACAAAATAAAAACATCACAGCTCACTTTGTAACAACAAAGTGAGGTCCATTGTTAGCTAGGACCAACAATGGGCCATAGTGCCATCCATGTCATGAAGGACAAACAGGTAGAACTGAAGACTTCTAAGATTCTTCTCCATTCCCAGAGACTAGGATTTCACAAATTTTCCTGGTGTCTCAAGCCAATCTTTAATTATGACTATTCTCTCAAATATTTTTGGAGAGGGCAGAGATAGGTAGGGACAAAGGAACAGAATCTATCAAAACATGCTTTTTAAACCTTTTCCCTCACCCTTGCCAACAACAATAAAAGTTTTCAGACCCAGAGAGGCCTTGCTTAATGGGAACCCCTGGTTTTCTGGCCTCCCTAGCACCCTAGACAAGAGGGCAATTCCAAAGTTGCTGGTCTATTTCTAGAAACTGGTCCAAATTCCACCAGAGATAAGGAAGGAGGTTTATAGCCTGTCTTAATTCGGATTGGTCTAACAAAATACCACAGATCAGATAGTGTGATAGTGTAAACAATAAATATTTATTTCTCAAAGATTTGGAGACTGATAAATCCAAAACCAAGGTGCTAGCAGATTCAGGGGCAAGAGAGAGCCTTCTTAACTGGTTTGCAGATGGCTGGCCGTCTTCTTGCTGAGTCCTCTTGTGGAGAAGAGAAAAAACAACTATTCCCTTCCTCTTCTTAGAAAGATGATAAATCCTGGGACTTCCCTGGTGGTGCGGTAGTTAGGACTCCACACTCCCAATGCAGGGGACATGGGTTCCAACCCTAGTAGGGGATCCTGCATAGGGCATGGAGCTACCAAAAAGAAAAAAAAGAAAAAAAAAAGGATAATCATCCCATCAGGAGGGTTGTACTTCTTGACCTCATCTGAACCTAATTACCTCCCAAAGTTCCCACCTCCTAATACATCATGCTGAGGATGAGAGTTTTAACATGCATTTTAGGGATACATATTCAGCCCATGGTAGTCAGAGTGAACAGGAATTTTTCTGTAAATACTGTGTTTTTTGTGGGGAAAATTAGGCCTTGTAGATAAGCAATGAGAAAATGAAAATAACCTATAATCTGAATGAAAAGCTTTTGAGACTTTCATTTAAAGAAAAGAGCAATTTTTTCTCATGCCCCTCTCTGCCCTCTCCCTCCCCAGTCACCTCTGGGACTGGTGGCCCTGGGTCTTCTGTCTGCTCCTCTCAAAGTGCTATTCAGCAAGAAGTCTTTATCATTTGGAAGCTCAAAGATAGCCCCTCAAGAACGAACAGAACAGTGAGCCCTTTATTTATCCATCTAAATACTTATTTCTGTATTTATTTAGTTAGTTATTTGGCTGTGTTGGGTATTAGTTGTGGCATTTGGGCTCAGAGCAGGCAGCTTCTAGTTATGACTTGAGGGCTTAGTTGCACTGTGGCATGTGGAATCTTAGTTCCCTGATCAGAGATTGAACCCATATCCCCTGCATTGGAAGGTGGATTCCTAATCACTGGATCACCAGGGAAGTCCCCAGTGAGCCCTTTAAATAAGCTGGAAGGTGCCAAGGTTCTTGAGGATACTGAAGTTCAAATTTTAGCAGTCTATTACCCTAAGTATCTAAGCAATATAGTAATGAAGGGAATACAGAAGTAGGGGGAATGAATCTACTAAAAGACAACTGCAGAATATTGGGGGGAAAGGAGGCTTTGGAGTCAGAAAGGCCAAGTTACACCACTTACTATTGTAAGTCCTTGTACAAGTTACTTAATCTCTTTGAATTGATTCCTCATCTGTAAATAAATAAATAAAGTCTATTTTGTAAGGTCCTTGTGACACCCAATTAACTAATCTTTGTAAAGTATCTGTTAATCTTTAGCATTTAGTGGAGGCTCAGTCTGGATTAGTTCCCTTCCCTGTGTTGCTTGAGGACACTGAAATTTACTCTCCACAGTCCAGGGGGCCCCTCCCCTACTAAGAATAGGTAACTAATCTCCTGGGCAGATCAGATCCACAAACATTGTCTAGTACCAGTAGCGTGTTTACTGTGAGAACTACACTGGGTTAAGAACTGGGGTTGAAATGAAAGGCGTGATATTAGAAGCCAAATACAGGTTTCCAACCCTCTAAGGAGAGAGGAAAGGAGAAAAGACACAAATGGAGGTAAAGTTAAACAATACAAAAGATTTAAATAACAGCTCAAGGTAATGAATGTTCCAAAACAGGGCATATATGTCTAATTGGTCACTGAACTAACTATGCAACTGGATGCTGCCTAGAGAAGGTGGAAATCCCTTCAAGAAAAGATGGAAGAAAAGATAGCTGGGTTGAGCCTTGGAAGATAGGATATGGACAAAGGGAGATTTGATAAGTTTAAGAAGAGAATGTGTAGTGTCTTTTTGCATAGTGTTCTGAGTGATAAGTCAGTAAACAGAGATACTTTTGCTAATTCTAAACATAGGCAATGGAAAGAAAGTTATTTTGCTTCCAACAAATTTGTAAACAAGGGCTCAAGGACCTGAAAGCAAATAAATTCGATTACTACTTTCTCAAAGGAAGTCTTCTAGATTATTTTTCTCAGTTCTAAGCTTAAACTATGCACTTTCCAGTTTATGGATATTTTGCCTCTTAAAAATTTACTTCCGTTGTACATTCTGGATGATGATAAATCTCTAAGCAGAACCTATGTTAGCCAGTTGCTAAAGGAATCACATGTAACAGTTTGTGACTTGGGTGATGTCACTGCACTGTGTAAACTATAAAGGGCAGTGAACATTAGATTCATAAATTTGGAAGCAATCTTAAGGGTCTTCTAGTTTGGCAAGTGTAACCCAGGATGACAATGCTAGAACCAGAACCCACCTCTTCTGATAATCAGCAATGTCTGCCATCTTTCTCACAACATCTGCCAATATTTGAGTGCCTATGTGAATTACACATGGGGATAAGAGTTTAAGAGTAACTGTATTCAAGACATATATGATTATTTCCCTTTAGGAACCTATATGGGGGAAACAAACAAATGCAAACAAATTAAATTATGGCAACTTGTGATAAATAAAGGGCTTCTCAGTGGTGCTAGTGGGTAAAGAGCCCACCTCCCAATGCAGGAGACCTAAGAGACTCAGGTTTGATCCCTGGGTCGAGAAGATCCCCTGGAGGAGGGCATGGCAACCCACTCCAGTATTCTTGCCTGGAGAATCCCATGGACAGAGGAGCTTGGCAAACTACAATTCATAGGGTAGGAAACAGACACAACTGAAGTGACTTAGCACGCATGTGATAAATAAAAGGACAAAATTAGATTGCTTTAGATAAGGTACTGGGGTAACATTTAAGTTCAAATCTGAAGGAGACCAGAGCCAAGCAAAAGTGAACTGGGAAGAAGGAGGGGAAGGGAGAACTCTTCCAGAGAGAAGAAACAGCAAGTATGGCTCTTTCCCAGGCAGGAAAGAGATGCGCAGTGTCCACCAGGAACTGAGGAAAGGTCAGGGTGAGGATGAGGCCAAGTTGAAGCAGCAGAGAAGTGCTTCCTTCCAGGTCACAAATTCAAATGCACAACTGGGCTGACAAGGCGCATTTGTTCAAATTTGCTAAAGATTCTGTAAGCCAAACAAAACACAGCATGTCTACTGCAGCCCAGAGGTCACCATTCTGTAACCCCTGAGGGCTTTTTTGTTTGTTCCTTTGTTGTTGTTGTCGTTGTTTTGGCAGCCTCTAGCATCTTGTGGAATCTTAGTTCCTGGACTAGGGATTTAACCCAGGCCCTTGGTAGTGACTGATGTCATCACTGACTCAATGGACGTGAGTCTGAGTGAACTCCAGGAGTTGGTGATGGACAGCGACTGAACTGAACTTGGTAGTGACAGTGCCATGTCCTAACGACTGGACCAGCAGGAAATTCCCTGGGGCTTTGTATTCTTACTTTAAGGCAGGTGAATTTCTAAGTGCAAGTAGACTGCTTTTGAGGGCTTTTGAGTAGGGGCAGATTTGTGTTTTAACAAGATCGTTAAAATACTTTGCTTGAGATAAGTGCCAGGGTCATTCAGCAGGCCCAACCCACCTCTCTGTGCTCTCTTCTTCCATGCAACAAAGCCAAGGATCCAGCCTGCTGTATTTGCTTACTATCTCTGCCCACTCGCCCCATTGGATTCTGTTCACTCCAAGTTTGGTTACTAAAAGGGAAATCAGCTCTTCAGGTCCATTCATTATCTTGCTACTATATCTATACATACACATATGTACAGATATTATATATACACACAAACACTAATATATGTGTATTGTATGTATGTGCTCAGTTGTGTCTGACTCTTTGCGACCCGTGGACTGTAGCCCACCAGGCTCCTCTGTCCATGGGATTCTCCAGGCAAGAATACTGGAGAGTAGGTTGCCATTTCCTACTCCAAGGGACCTTCCCAACACAGGGATCGAACCTGTGTCTCTTGCCTCTCCTGCACTGGCAGGCAGATTCTTTACCACTGCACCGCCTGGGAAGCCCTATGTGTGTATATTCAAGTGTGTATTTCCAAGGTTCTACTGCAAATCACTGGGGAAACAGAAAAGAGATAAGAGTAACTTGCCTTGCAGAAATTTTAAGAGTAGAGAACTCAGTTGTACATTCTGGCCCCAACTCTTGCTCAGATAGTAACGGGACACGATCTAGGCCACTAGAATTGTGTTCTTATTCTTTAGCTGGGAGCTTTGCAAAACTCAGGCCTTCTTTTACGTTTCTCTGTAATGCTCCCTCTATTTGAGAGGATCGGTTTGAGTCTATGAAGGTGGGACTTCCCAAACAGTACCCATTATCAAGGTCATAGGAAGGGAACTTGCATTCCTTAATTTTGTGACAACCTCTCACCATTTTCTAAACTCTAAAATTCTAATCACGCCTTTCCCTGAAGGGTTGTTCAGGTAAAGATAAAATGATAAAATCTAGAACGTGAGTGGCACATAGCAGGTGGTCAGTTAATGTTTGACTCAGCCCATGATCCCCTGTGGGCATTTCCTCACAAAGCTTAGGGTGGATACTTCTGTAGTTTTCTATTCCGTTTTCTTTGCTATTTGTTCCAGCACACATAGGGGCTCCCACAAAAGTGACTGAGTGAAAATTTCTTGGCGGCTGAGGGTTCCTCGCCCCAACAAAAACACTTTCAGAAAAAGCTACTATGGATCTTGGGTTACTGAGCAGCGCTACCTTTCAGAACCCCTATGGTACTCTCACATCCCACCTGGCTGGCCTGATTCAAATGGCTCATCTTGCCAAGGTCATACTGGTCGTTTATCAACTAAGGGAGGTGAAAAAGGCAGTTGCTTAGTTTTAGAAGGAGCACCGGTAGGCCCCAAAGATCCCGCCTCTTTCCACGGGGCAAGCCTATCAGCGTTCCTCTAGCGAAGAGCGGCAGCTCCCTAGAAGCCAATGAGTTCCGCTCCCTAGAATTATCCCGCCCATCCGTTGTGTCGTCACTCGGCCTCCAGTAAAATAGAACCAAGACTACGCTTCCCCTTAGCTTGCCTGTTGGCGGGTGTTTGCGTTGAAACTATACTGAAAGCCTGACCTTAAAGGGGAGGAAGCAGAGGGGAACCGGGGCCCTTTAAAACGAGGCCAGCTGGTGCCTGCCCCTTTAAGGGCGGGGCGCTCAGACGACAGAATCTGAGCCCCAGATTACTCCGAGTTTCCGTCACAGGCTGCAAGGTAAGGCTCCTTCGCTGGGTCCGGGTGCTTGGCGGCGGCGGTTTCATCGCCGCTGGTCCTCCCCGGGCCCAGAGACACCCCAGCCCCAGTCATGCTGAGCAGAGTATGGAAGGAGCTGACTACGAAGTGCTATCCGTGCGAGAGCAGCTATTCCACGAGCGGGTCCGCGAGTGCATTGTGAGTCCGGGATCCGGGCTGGAAGGGTAGGACCAAGTTGGGGAGAAGCACGGGTGTCGCGGGAGAGGGAAACGTCCAGATCGGAGTGAGACCCCCTGGGCACAGCGCCGGCAGACCCTGTTTGGTCCAGGGGCGAGCGACCAAGAGCCCTGGTCCGACTAGTGCTCGGGCTGGCGAATCCCTAGATCGTCTCCAGCTGAGTAGCTGTGCGATAAACAAAGCCGATCGGTTTCCGTTCCTCCCCTCTACACGCCCCTCCCCTCCCCGCCCTCCCTCCTGTCCGCCCCCCCGCCCCCCGCGCGCCAGTGATCGGAGTGCGGGTCTTCCCGTGTCTGGGAATCTACTGAGCCTGCCGATTTCAGTCAGATGGTCGGAGAGGGATGGGTTTAACTTGGGGAAGGCTTGTTTGCAACGACTTCTCAAACCCAAATGATGTTTGATGAAGGGGAGATGAACCGGGAACTTTGGGGGGTTTCTCACTTTGGAGGAAAGGACTCTTCCTGGGGTGGATTCTACCGTGTAGAAATGGAGAACAACTAAAGTGTCCCCTTCTTTTCCTCGCCCTTATTGGTGTTTTGTTAGAGACCCTGCAAGCCGAGTTTCCTAGCTTCGCAGCCTTTCAGGGATTTCCTCTGAAGGGTCGTCCCCGGTGCGACGGAGGGCTTCTGGCTGCTTTCCTTACTCGCTCACTGCCACCTAGAGTAACAGCTGAAACTGTCACACAGCTAGGGACTCCTCACTTCTGGGCCAGGGGCACCCAGGGGAGCTTAGGGGATCGCATCTTTCTTGCACCTGCTCTAAACTCTCATATCTTTCCTTTCTCCTTTCCTTCCTCAGAGCGCCTCAGGGTAGCCCTCACCCCCAAATACTAAAGGGAAAGGGAAAGGTTTAGAAGAATAGAAGTTAGTGAGTGGAGGACCCACTGTAGGGGTCGTCCTTCATTTTTCTCAGACTGGGCTCCAGTCTGCCCTGGGCAGCTTCAGATTGGAGGAGGGCTAAAGTGAGCCAAGGCATAACTAGGTCTGCCTTTATCTGTGAGGACTGAAAAGTAGGGAGTTTATCAGTCCATGCGTGGGAACTCCAGATCTGCTTTCAGAAAGCTTTCCTTGTACGTTTCTTAGTGGGGGGTTGCACATGGCAGGGTTGGGCATATCCTGGAGTCATACCCGGGCCTTGAGACAGTGGAGAGCCAGAGACCCACTTTCCTAGAGAACAGGGAGGGAAGAGATCTTGGAGAGAGAAACAGCCTCCTGGATGTCGTCCCATCCTTTAGTCCCATTAGCTGAGGACATCAGCGCTGGTCAAGGGCATCCTGAGGGCTTCTAGTACATCTCACACGTGGCTCCAGTCCCCTGCTCTAGAGAATCACCTAGCCTCTCCTGGACCTGCATGGAACTCCAGCCTGACCTTTTGAGCCCTCCTGCCTTCCTGCTTATTACGCCCGCCCAGGGCAGAGCACTAGGCAGTAAAAATCTTGGAGCTGAAATCCAAGTGGCTCATTCTACTCTACTTCCCTATTGTTAAAAGCTACAATTTTGTCCTAGACCCATGTTTCTCCTGGGGTCTGTGTCTTCTCTCTTTGCTTAGATAGCTGTATGCAGATTCCCTGTAGGGTCAGCTTCTCTTGGGGACTGGAGCACCTATGAGACTGATCCTGCCTTCTTAGCCCACTTCAAACACAATAGCATCTCAAGATTCTCTGACCCTGATTGTGGAGCCAAGGTGACCAGTGGCTCCTCCCCTGGGCAATAGCAGCTTACTTGGGGTAGGGTGGGAATGTATGCATGTGTAGGATAACCTGGTCAAGTCCTGCCATAACTGTCCATTGGAGGACTAGTCATGAGGGGCATGGGACAGACCCTGAGAGACCTACCCTGGGAGCTGGAAATTACTTTAGGTAGGGACCATGGATTGATAGCTTTTAAAGGTTTTGATTCCAGCTCTAGAAGCTTTATAGATGTGGAACCCCAATTAAAGCCTACTATTATGGGCAGGGCATGAAAGAGACTCTGGTTTGGCCCAGAGCAGACCTGATCTTTTAGGGCCCCTGAATAAACAGAGTAGAAGTTCTGAGTTGGTCTAGGAACACGATTCCTACTTATTCTCTCCTGGAGCTTAGATCAAGGTGGGAGTGGAGGGAGAGGGAGTGAAGTGCCAGCACAATGAAGACATCCCTTTCTTCCCCTCAAATTTGCTTTTCTCAAATTATGTACTAGGAAGAAATCCTCTCTGGTTCTGTGGCCTTTTTCAGATGTGTGGATATGTGCATCTCTAGGAGTCTTCTCTGCCCATGCACCAACCAGGGTTCAGCTGAAACTATTTTCTCCCGGGGAAAAAACCCTCATAGAGCTGGACATGGTGCTCTGTCCCCAAGTGCATGGGTCAGTCCCTGAGGCCTTGATTAGAAGGAAGTACTGGGGAGAAAGATGGAACCCCTGGATGTATGGAGTCTAGTTTGGGGAAAGTGTCCCCATGGAATTAACAGAGAGGCCGCTGGAGCTGTGAAATGTTTGGGGATTAGCGCTTTTCATCTTGCTCACTTTCTGCCGCAGATCTCAACACTGCTGTTTGCGACTCTCTACATCTTCTGCCACATCGCCCTGACCCACTTCAAGAAGCCTGCTGAGTTTACCACAGGTACCTGTGACTTCCCTCCCTCCTGCCTGCCCTCTGCCAGTGTTCCTGTTGCTATGGCACCAGCCTCAGGGGAAGAGGGCTGTGTTGCTTGCTGGGAAAGTAGAGGTGTCTGTTCTTGAGCTTCTGTCTCCCTTCCTCCACAGGCAGAGACAAGGCGGTAGAGTGGAGAGTCTAGGAGGGCCAGTCATGTAACTTTTATGACCTCAGTTTCATTCTCTACAAAATAAAATGAGCGTAACAATTTCTACCCAGTCCATTGTTATTGTGTGGACCAAATATGATGGCTAATGTGAAAACTCTCTGTGAACCTCAGCAGGGCAACTGCAGGGTGAATGTTGTCATGGGCACAAGCCCTGTCATGTCCTCTCCTAGAGCTCCTACACCCAGGACCAGAGGCCTCCCGGACCACTGGGTCCCACCCCAGTGGTGATGGTGACCTTTCTCTTTGCAGAGAATTCATATTAAGGCTTTCAGTAGGCATTCTGTGATTGAGGGGGACGCACTTGTCCCAGTTCCTAACTCCAGATCGTCCGGTCCTGACCGGAACCTTTCCTCCCCTCCAGATGGCTTCATGCACCCTCAGCCAAGGAGGCAGCTACTCCTCAGCGTGATTCCCCTGGGGACTTTCTCTGTGATTTCCAATCCCTCTCCCCATTTCCCTTCACTCTACCTTGCCACTGATGTAACCAAGCTCACAGACTGGTCATTTATTGTATTTTCAGCTTACAAAGAGGAACCTATGGTGGAGAAGATCTGGGGAAGGAGGGAAGTGGGGGAATTTCATGCTCTCACCCGCTGGGACCACTGATCTTTAAGCTGCCACCCAGGCAGAGTGGATTGTGGGGTTCATAGTGTGAGCTCTCCTGAGCCTCCTGTCCAGCTCTGCCTCAGTGGGCCCAGGCCCCTCTTCAGGGGACAGAGAGGGAGCAGGAGGGCGCTGTGTGACACAGATCGTTCCCAGAGCTGCCCACTGATGACCTGCCTCTTCCCCATGCCTCTGTCTTTTGTAGTAGATGAAGAAGATGCCACGGTCAACAAGATTGCGTAAGTACTGCTGCCTCAACGCCGGCACTTGTAGCCTTTGGAAGCTGGGATCTAGTGAGGCCCTGGGAGCAGGGAGAGAGTGAAATGTCAGAAACAATTTCTGCTTCCGCCCCATTTCTGCTTTTTTCCGGCTTTACACCATCCTGGGGACTCTTGGAAAAGCTGCTCTTCCTGTCCGCCTGGTTTGGCTGGGAGCTTCAAGGAGCCTCTTGGCCAGGAGCTGTCTGCTGGGGGCCTGAGTCACCAGAAGCAGCTCCAACTTGGCTCCACCTCCCAGCAGCCATTGGAGAAGGGGTGGGGTAGGGTTGCAGACTGATGGAAATGCCAGGGGATAGGGAAGGTGGAACCCCCAAGGGTTCCAAGGGTTCCCCAAGGGTGGGGCTTGCTTGGTTCTGAGAGAATGGCCCTAACTGTAGGCTATTATTATCTACTAGCACTTATAGAGAAAAATATAGAGATGACTCCTGTGGTTCAACAGACAACAAATTAAAAGGCAACCCCCACTCTCATCCCTCATGGACCAACTAGATAAGTGTCCCTTCTTTTGAGCTGATGCAATCTAGTGCACAGGTCTTGGCTGTGAAGCTGGGTTTCAACTCCCCTTGTCTCCCTTTGCCTTAGTGCCCTTATGCATATGGGGTGACCCTACTCTCTCCAGGCTCAGAAATCCACATCCCTGAGGTGAGCAGAGAAGTCAGGCCCATTATCTTGGCATCATGCCTGGCACACCCTACAGACACTGCAGGAAGACCGCATTCCTGGGGACAGTCTGGGCAAGTGACATGGCTGGTGACCAGGTTCCCATGAATTCCTGAGATGTGCCCATCCCGTGTGCCAAGGCTTCCCTGGAGGTGAAGGCTGGGGTATGAGGCAGCAGGTAGAGTGCCAGCTCTTTCCCTGGGTCTGTCATTGCTCCAGCTGGTTCTAGGAGTCACAGGTGCCCATGGGATGGATGGGGCTTCTTAGGCCCAGGGAAGTGAATGTCGGAGCTAAGCAGGGGCACTACCCCTTCTCTGCCCAGGCTTGAGCTGTGCACCTTCACCCTGGCAGTCGCCCTGGGCGCTGTCCTGCTCCTGCCCTTCTCTATCATCAGCAATGAGGTGCTGCTCTCACTGCCTCGAAACTACTACATCCAGTGGCTCAACGGCTCCCTCATCCATGGTGCGTTGATCCTGGTTGCAGCTGAGGGTGGGGACCGGGAGCTGATCGGGTCAGGCAGACACAGCCTGGGGCTAGTCAGTCATAGATCACCCTATCCCTTCCACTTTCCCTTGTCACATGGTCAGTCCTTAGTGGGTTGGGGCGTCCCCCTTAATGACCATCTCTGCTTTTCCTTTTTTGCACTAGGCCTCTGGAACCTTGTTTTTCTCTTTTCCAACTTGTCCCTCATCTTCCTCATGCCCTTTGCATACTTCTTCACTGAGTCTGAGGGCTTTGCTGGCTCCAGAAAGGTGAGTCGGGGAACGTATCAATCAATCAATGCAGACTGGAAACAGTATTCCACTGAGATGGTTCAACTGAAGAGTTTTTAATGAAGAGACTATTTGCAAAGGAAGGAAATGGCAACCCACTCCAGTGTTCTTGCCTGGAGAATCCCAGGGATGGGGGAGCCTGGTGGGCTGCCGTCTATGGGGTCGCACAGAGTCGGACACGACTGAAGCAACTTAGCTGCAGCAGCAGTCAGCACTGAGGAGCTTGAGGCACTAGTGACAACAGGAAGTCATTACCATCCTCGACCTGAGGGAGCCAAAGGAAGAAATAATTTCTAGAACCCACTGGTAGTTGAAGCTGAAGAGGTGTGGCCACCCAAGAGAGGAGTTAGTGTCAGAGGTGCCAAACAGAAAAAACACCCTGGCCTCTCTTTCTTCCTACCTTCCACTCTCCTGCCAGCCCTCTCCATTGGGCAAGATGAACAGAAAACCAGAGCTTGATTTTTTTTTTAAGTGTCTTGTGGGATCTTAGTTCCCAGTCCAGGAATTGAACCCATGCCCCTTGCAGTGGAAGCTCAGAGTCTTAACCACTGGACTGCCGGGAAAGTCCCAAGAGGGCAAAGAGCTTGTGTGATGCAGACCTCGGGGGTCAGCTTCCCAGGGCAAGACAAGGATGGAGAAGGGGTCTGGGAAGGGGGGTTGCAAATGAAGAATATCCAGTAGAGGGAATGGCCCCAGATTGCTGGGTAGGAGGACAGAGTAACTAAGCAGAATAAGAAGGAAACACCCTCTGCTGCCTCCTGAATCCAGTCCTCTCTGGTTCCCAAGCCAGGCTGCCATCTCCCCTGTCTCCTTCGTTTCCCACACTGCCATCCCCACCCCCGAAACCTACTGCCTCCTCCCACAGGGTGTCCTGGCCCGGGTCTATGAGACGGTGGTGATGCTGATGCTCCTCACTCTGCTGGTCCTGGGCATGGTGTGGGTAGCCTCTGCCATTGTGGACAACAACAAGGCCAGCAGGGAGTCCCTCTATGGTGAGAAGACCAGCTTCCTCCCCACCCCTCAGCTGGCTCACGTTCCTCTGTCTAGAACCAATATATCCCTCTAAAACGGCGGAAGTTGGGACCTCCTCCCTTAGACTGAAGTTTCAAAACTGATGGGCTTCAGGTCACATCTAACCTGTGGAAGTGTTCCGCTGGGCTCATGCAATGAGTTAAAAAAAATATGAGTCTGTTGAAATTGGGAGATTTCACACTGATATCCAGGTTTCTGGTTGTGCTTAAGCAGGTTGAGGACCTGGCCACACTAGGCCCCGGTGACTTGGGCCAAACAGTGGCTGTGCCCTTTAGAGAGGGCTGAGGAGCTGCAGTTTGCTGTAGTCTCTGCCACTCCCTCTCTTGTTAGCCAGTCTTCCTCATCTTCATGACTTAGCTTGCCCCTACAGACTTCGGTGTCGCACCCCTGCCTGGTCTCTGGGGCCTGTCAGCCCCGAGTAAGCAGGAGGAGAGAGCTGGGCTGACAGTCCTTTTTTTTTTCATCTTCAGACTTCTGGGAGTACTACCTCCCCTACCTCTACTCCTGCATCTCCTTCCTTGGGGTCCTGCTGCTCCTGGGTGAGTGTCCAGAGCCCAGGAGCGGGTGGGGAAGGTCCCGGGGCCAGAGCACCCCCTGTAGAAGGCGGAATGCAGGGGCGGGCAGGGCAGGCGGTGGAGAAAAGGCTCTGGCGGGTGACTGCCTCCTGTCCCCACAGTGTGTACCCCACTGGGCCTCGCCCGCATGTTCTCGGTCACTGGGAAGCTGCTGGTCAAGCCCCGGGTATGTAGTGCTCCTTGTCCTTGGACCCTGCCGGGGGAGCTTTCTGAAGAGCTGGGGCCTATCTATGAAGCCACTGTCCAGCTGTTCTGTTCATACCTTGCAGAGGGCCACAGCCTTTGCTGGCAAGCAGAGCACAAGATAGTTGGGAGGGACTCGATAAGGTCACCAGTCACAGGGTGATGATGAGGGGAGGGGAAGGAAAAGGACAATGGATCCTTAAGGTGAGCAGGGAGCTCTTGGGCTCTTGTGATCAAGGAGCCTCTGACAGTCCATCCCTCCCTTTCCTGACGCCCACAGCTCTTGGAGGACCTGGAGGAGCAGCTGCACTGCTCAGCCTTTGAGGAAGCAGCTTTGACCCGCAGGATTTGTAGTGAGACACAGTCCTTCCCAGCTGGCATGATGGGCGTGGCTTGGGCAGGGGTGGCGGGACTAGGACACAGCACTATCATCTCTGCCCCCAGATCCCACCTCCTGCTGGCTGCCCTTGGACATGGAACTGCTGCACAGACAGGTCCTGGCTCTGCAGACACAGAGGGTCCTGCTGGGTATGTGGGTTGGTAGGCATTGGGATGCCTGGCTTTCCCCAAGGAGAGAAGCTCCTCCTTTCAGGCCCTTGCAAACTGCTTTCCCATTCCTGCACAGAGAAGCGGCGGAAGGCTTCAGCCTGGCAGCGGAACCTGGGCTACCCCCTGGCCATGCTGTGCTTGCTGGTGCTGACAGTACGTACACCAGACTTGGTGGGGGTGGGCAGCGGTAGCACCTTGAGTACTTTAGCCCTTCACAGGGAGGAGGAAGGAGGTGCAAGGACCTCCTTCAATAATAGTAGCTGCCTCTCAACGAGTACCTACTTTTGCGAAGCACATCAGTCCCCATTTTGTAGATGAAGAAACAGAAGTTTAAAAAGTTACCCAAAAAGAGGAAAAAAAAAAAAGAATTTACCCAAGGTCACACAGGGCCTAAGCCATTATGCAGGTTTGCTCTGGGATGAAAATAAAGGTTAAAATCCAGTCTATCCCCTCAACTTGCTACATCATGGACTTGGAAATAAGTCTTATTGGTTTGAAGAAAGATGTATATTTTTCTCTTTTGCCTTTTGGGGACTTCCCTGGGAGCTTTAGGTGGCGCTAGTAGTCAAGAACCTGCCTGCCAATGCAGGAGACATAAGAGATGCAGGTTTGATCCTTGAGTTAGTAAGATCCCCAGAGGAGGGCATGACAATCCACTCCAGTATTTTTGCCTGGAGAGTCCCCGTGGACAGAGGAGCCTGGTGGGCTACAGTCCATAAGGTCACAAAGAGTCAGACACGACTAAAGTGACTTAGCACGCACACATGCACAGGACCTCCCTGGCAATCCAGTGGTTAAACCTGCACTTCCACTGAAGAGGGCATGGGTTCGATCCCTGGTTGGGGGAACTAATATCCCATGAGCTGTGTGGCACGTCCAAAAACACCCCAAACAAATAAAACTATTTGGGCTTTTTGCATCTGTACCTGTAAGTTCGATATAAGGTACTCTCAAAGGTGCTCTGTTGCTAGCATTAACCTTTGGGAGGTCCCACACATCTAACTGAAAACTGAAAATGATGGACCAGAGAGTCTGCTCTTAACATTCTCAACTCATTGGATACATTTGTGGGCTCAGACAGGGGTGGGAGTCCATGACCTTGCCTCCCACAGGGCCTGTCTGTGCTGATTGTGGCCATCCACATCCTGGAGCTGCTCATTGACGAGGCTGCCATGCCCCGGGGCATGCAGGTACCAGGCTGCCCACCCACCACATCTTTTTGGGGAGGGCCTAAGCAAGGCTGGGTGAGGGGGCAGAAGGTGAGGCCAGAGGGGAGGCCGGGCGCTGGTGGTGGTGATGACTATGGGGAGTGCTGCACAGTGACACCTCTTTGTCCCTCAGGGTGCCTCCCTGGGCCAGGTCTCCTTCTCCAAGCTGGGCTCCTTTGGTGCTGTCATTCAGGTCGTCCTTATCTTGTATCCTTCTGGAAATCCACCATTGCTTTTCTTCTTCAAACCCGTCTCCTCTGGGGCTTTGGGCAGAGCTACAGTGGGAGTGAGGGGGAAGTGGGCAAGACTTGGCCAGCCCGAGGTTCAGAAAGAAGAAAAACAGTTGATTCAAAAGGAGGGCTGGAGGAAGAGAGGGCCATCCCCTTTGAGACAAGGCATTGATCCTTGGGAGTGGGCCAGTTCTTCCCTAACCCAGTGGCAGTTACCTGATGGTCTCCTCAGTTGTGGGCTTCTACAGCTCTCCACTCTTCCGGGGACTGCGGCCCAGATGGCATGACACGGCCATGACGCAGGTAGGCCATGATGCGGGTAGCCGGGAACCTGCCAGACGGGAGTGGAGGAAGCATCCTGGGGGCGTACCTGGGCACTCAGTGCTGGCAGCTCTGTGACCCTGACCTCCCCTTTCCTCACTCCCACCCAGATAATTGGGAACTGTGTCTGTCTCCTGGTTCTAAGCTCAGCACTTCCTGTCTTCTCTCGAACCCTGGGTAAGTAGCAAAAGGAGGTAAACAAAGTGGCTTGTTTTGAGTAGCTAATGGTACTAGGCAGACCCCTTATATTCTTGCTGTCTCTGATTCCCACAACAAACCTATGAGGAGGTATTACTTTCATTATACAGATGGAGTAACAGAGGCTCTATAAAGTGCTGTGCTGGGCTTCAGAGTAGTGTTGCTTCAAAGCTCATATTTTTTTCCATTTGCTACATCCCATGGCCTCTCTTATTTATTTCCATTTTTTCAGTGAAGAAATACCACTTTCCCCAAAATCTTTCTTTGGGGGATCATCTGATAAACATTTTTTTTTTCTTTTGTCTGCACCCATAGGGCATGTGGGATCTTAGTTCCCCAACCAGGGATTGAGCCAATGCCCCCTGCAGTGGAAGTATTGAGTCTTAACCACTGGACCACCAGAGAAGTCCCAACATTCTCATTTTAGAGATGAGAAACAGGACAGCTACTTGATTTACCCAGAGTTACACAGCTAGCTTGAGGCAAGGCCGAGTCAGGCCAGAACCTCTCTACCCTGAGCCCCCGTCCAGTGCTTTTTCTGCACACTGGGCATCAAATGTTAAGCTCAATTCTCCTCCCATCTTTAGAGCTAGGATCTAGATGATGATGGGGAAGAAGGGGAACCTATGCGACTCCCCTACTACTTCGGGGTAAACTAGTTACACTTTTGAGCATTACCTGGTAAAAGTGTTCACCCCAAGGTAGTCGGGGAGTTGCATAGGCTCCCCACCTCTCCCACCATTATCGTCCATCTATTGTACATTATCAGTCGTGTTGGACTCTCTGCAACCCTATGGACTGTATCTTGCCAGGCTCCTCCGTCCATAGGATTCTCCAGGCAAGAATACTGCAGTGTGTAGCCTTTTCCTTCTCCAGGGGATCTTCCTGACCCAGGAATCAAACACAGGTCTCCTACACTGCAGGCAGATTCCTTACTGTCTGAGCCACCAGGGAAGCCTTATTTAGTATTTAAATCAGTTCTATTTGGTTTTTAAGTTTATATTCTCTCTACTCTACCATTTCTACTTTATGCCTTGGGATTTAGGATACTTGGCCTGTGTGTCCAGCAGTTAGTTCCTTTTAGGTTGGAAGCTGGTAGGAATATTTTTTTAAGTAGGGGAGGGGCTCAAGAATATTAATTTATGATAATTATATTATTATTGTTAGGGGCTCAGTAAGTGTTGGAATAGCACCTGGCACATATGGTTCCTCATGTGTGTTGTCTCATTTAATTCTCACAGTCCCATTATTTTGTCTACTTTTTTTTTTTTTTAATTCCCTACTTTATAGTTGAAGAAACTGAGGCACAGACGTTTAAGGAAGTTGCTTCAGATCACAGTTAGATGAGGTGGAGTTCAGATATGAACCAAAGCAGCCACAATAAGAGCCCAGTTTCTCAGCTGCCACACTGCTCTGTCTACTGAAAAAGAACACTTGGTGACCAGCTTGAGGTTTCTGGCCCAGGAACAAGTAGCAGGCCCAGGGAGCTCCTTGGGACACGTGGAGCCAGAGGGGATCCCCCCAACCCCAACACACATAGACACATACACACACACATACACACTCCAGGAGAGGATGCCAGACTCTGGAAGGGAAGTTGGAGCAAGCCTAGCAGCTGATACTTGCTTCAACTGCCCTGAACTGTCCCTGAGACAAGTTGGGATGTAGGAACAACTAATGTGTAGAAGCCAACCTATCCGTTGCAGTGTTGAGATGTGGCCACCAGGAGGCAGCAGAAAGCTCGGCTCTGAGCCAGGGAAGGATTGGGGAGCCTACCTCCCATCCTGGCCTTTGTACTTCAGGGCTCACTCGCTTTGACCTGCTGGGTGACTTTGGACGCTTCAACTGGCTGGGCAACTTCTACATCGTGTTCCTCTACAATGCAGCCTTTGCGGGCCTCACCACTCTCTGTCTGGTGAAGACCTTCACGGCAGCTGTGCGGGCAGAGCTGATCCGGGCCTTTGGTGAGAGGGTGTCAGGGAGAGGCTGGTGGGGTGGTTGTAAGATGGAACTGTCTGGAACAGTGGTCATCCCAAGCAGGGGAGATGGCATACTCACCACCCATTCTGTGGCTTCTGAGGACTGACCTAAACCCTGCTTCTGACTATCCCCTGCCTCTTCCCCAGGGCTGGACAGACTACCGTTGCCTGTCTCTGGTTTCCCCCGGGTGTCTAAGAAGACCCAGCACCAGTGACCTTCAGCTGGGGGTGGGAGGGAGAAAACTGGACACTGCCATCTGCTGCCCAGGCCTGGAGAGGCGCCCAGGGGTGGGTGACCCTCAGGACCTGGAATCTGAGAGGGTGGGTGGCAGAGGGGAGCTGAGCCTTCTGCACTGCTGCATAATCTGAGCCAGAGTTTGGGACCAGGCCCCCTTGCTTCTGCAGATTTAACTGTGGGCCCCAGCATGGGGTGGGGCTGAAGACTGGGTCTGGCTCCTGGTCTCAAATCTGTTTACACACGTCAATCTGCCTCACTGCTGTTCAGGGCCATGCCCTTAGCCATGTTTACATGATTTGATGTGCAATAGGGTGGGGTGGGGGCAGGGGAGGGTCAGAGCCAGTGGCCAACTTGGGAGGCAGATTGTCTTCCCTTGCCTCTGGCCCAGCAGAGCCTAAGCACTGTGCTATCCTGGAGGGGCTGTGGACCGCTGGAGAGACGAGGGCATAGGGAGGAAGAGGCCACAACCATCAGCAATAAAGTTGATACCAGGGTTTTCTTTGGTATTTTTTTAAAGGTCCTGTCTGTCTGTCTGAACAGCTTTGCTCCCACCAGTCCTGAGTCTACAGAGGGAAATAGAGGGGTCCTTCCCACCATCCTTTCCCTCTTCTCTATCTGCATTCTGGGGACTTGGGTCTGGTGTTAGGCCATACAATCAGGCAGTGGGAAGCTCCTCCTCCCTTGGCCTTGCTAAAACCTGGCTGGTCACCTGACTTTTCCTTACACCCAAGCCTTATTTCTTGGGTGCCTTGGTTATTGGGGGTAAATGGGCATCAGCATAGGAAGAGGTAAAAGAAGGGGCTGCCTGACAAAGGTTTGTGATTCCTACCTCTGAAAAGAGCCTAACTCTGTATTTCCAGAGGCTATCGGTGCCTTGAATATTCTGCAAGCCCTCCTGCTATATTGGGGGTAGGGACAATGTTTCTGCTCATGGTTATGCAGATTATACATTGCACAGCTTCCAGGGGCACCATTCACCTCTTAGTCACTGTATGCATGGTTACTACAACTATTTTTTTGCAAATGGCAAGCCAATGACTTGAGGAAGGGCTGCTTTTTTCTAAGGTACACAGGTTACTGTGAATACTAGCCAGGAGCTGAGTGAGTATGGGATCCAAAAAAAGAATGTAGTTGCCACAGATACACAGATATAGTAGGCTGAACACCTACTATAGGCCAGGCACTCAGCTAAGTTTGTATTTAGGAATTGCTTTGTCTAGTAAGGGTGCGTGTTTATGTACATGCATGCTAAGTTGCTTCAGTCACTCTTTGCAACCGTATGGACTGTCCATGGGATTCTCCAGGCAAATATACTGGAGTGGGTGCCATTCCCTTCTCCAGGGGATCTTCTTGACCCAGGGATTGAACCCGCGTCTCTTAGGTCTCCTGCATTGGCAGGCAGGTTCTTTACCACTAGTGCCACCTGGGAAGCCTCCTGATAAGGGTGACATAATTTTAATACCATACTGCGATAAATGGTGGTTAATTTCTCATTCTCAAGGAAACAGAGGTCCAGTGTCAGTACATTAAGGAAGGCTTCTTAGAGAAAGACTTCTAAATGACAGTAGATCAATGGGTGAAGTGTTGCAACTTCAAAGCCTTTGACATGAGAGAGACCTGAGTGGCTAGAAGCAGAGCTCCAGAAGGTTTGGAGAAGGAAAAAGATAGAGATGCCATGTGTGTGTGTGTGTGTATGTTAGTCGCTCAGTCGTTTCTGACTCTTTGCAACCCCATGGACTGTAGCCTGCCCAGCTCCTCTATCAGTGGAATTCTCCAGGCAAGAATACTAGAGTGGGTAGCCATTCCCTTCTCCAGGGGATCTTCCCAACCCAGGAATTGAACCTGGGTCTCCTGCATTGCAGGCAGATTCTTTACCATCTGAGCCACCAGGGAAGCCCTAATAAGATGCCCTGATGGAAGGTAAAGGGAAGTGATCATCAGTCTGTTAGAGACTATGACTTTTAAGTACCTGCTGAACAGGTCCTCCAGCAGTTTCCAATCCACAAACTGGGTATCCGGCAAGGATAAGAGAGGGGACAAAAGTTTGAAGTCCTGAACCAGACTATCACTATGAAGATCTGTTCCTGATTCTGAGGAAGCTCCTAGCAGAAGACTACAAAGCTACCAGGGGAAAGGGTTCTCTGGTACCCATCCCTTCCAGTCCTAGTTACTGCTAAGGAGGAGAGATGGAAGTGGGGGAGGCTGGGGGAGGACACAGAGAAAGGAGTTGTGTGCCCAAAGGGCTTTATTGGCCTTGGGCAGAAATTGGATCCCATACCTCCTAGACGGGACGCGCTATCAGGGTAGGCTTGGGGAGAGCAAAGATCTAATTCAAGTATCAGAGGAGGATGGTTTGGTGCCACGCATAAACTTAGAGGTAGAAGGATGCTTATCCAGGCAGCCAAGGATTAAAGCTGCTAGAATTTCCGAGGCAGGTGCCTGCCTGGCTTCCGGGATGGAAATGAAGTGGACCAGTGGTGGCCGGCTAGAGCCCCCGCCCCGGTGGGAGGGGGCGGGACGGTCCTGGGAGAAGGGCGGGGGGCGGGGCCAGGGGCCACTTAAGGCGGAGCCGGCGTTCTGGCAGCGCCGGAGCCAGGCGGCAGAGCCAGCAGGGTTGGCACTTACCCACGACCCCCCCTTCCCTGCTATGATGGCCCGTCAGTAGCAGGTTCCAGACCCCCCAAGGGTATGTAGGCAAAGCTAGCAGCAGCCAGGTGCGCAGAGCCACAGAGCTCTAGGGCACTCTGGGGGCAGCTCTGCCTGCTGCGCTCTGTGGTGCCTGGGGAGATGCCCAAGTGACGGGCGAGCTGGTGAGAACAAGAACGTTCCCTTTTGGCCCGAGTCCGCTGCATCTATGGCGCTGCCGGCCAGTCTGGTGCCCCTGTGCTGCTTGGCACTTCTGGCGCTGCCGGCTCAGAGCTGCGGGCCGGGCCGGGGACCGGTCGGCCGGCGCCGCTATGTGCGCAAACAGCTCGTGCCGCTGCTCTACAAGCAGTTTGTGCCCAGCGTGCCCGAGCGGACCCTGGGCGCCAGTGGGCCAGCTGAGGGGAGGGTGACAAGAGGTTCTGAGCGCTTCCGGGACCTGGTGCCTAACTACAACCCCGACATCATCTTCAAGGATGAGGAGAACAGTGGTGCAGACCGCCTGATGACCGAGGTAAGGAGGGCCTCTCCCCACCTGCTCGAGGGCACGTCAATTTCTCTGCTCTCCTCTGGCAGCTGGGGGGGAGGGATGTTGAACTGAGTTTCATCTATAGAGACCTTAATCTCAAGGACCTACCTCCACTTCTCACCCCCCCCCCCCCCAAAAAAAGAACACCTCTGCTGGCTGGATTTACTGATCTAGAGGGATCCAGGGAGAGGCCGGGCTGGGGAGGGGGAGGAGGGACTAGTGAGAGTGAAGCTGGGAGAGACAGGGAGGGCGGGGAAAGGAGGATGGCGGCAGGCGAGACGGGAAATGGCTGAGGCGTGGACCGGGGGTCAGCTACCGAGCCAGGCAGGAAGGGCTGGGGTGAGCTGGGGGCCAGGAGCTGGCTAGGCAGCAGACAGAACTCTACCCTTAGCCTGGCTCCTGACCTGGTAATGTTAAAGCTCAAGGGCCAAAGGTACTGATGGGACTGGGAAAGTGGTGACCAAGGGACAGATCATCAGGGACATCTACCTGAGGAGGGCTGGGCAGGAATTGTCTTTGGTATGGGGGAGGCATCCCAGAACTGGGTAAAGCTATCTATCTAGAGTCTAAACCACTGTCCTGGAGCAAAAACCAATCTCCAATGGGAAGAATAGATGGACACACCTGAGACCCAAAGGATTCCTGTGTCCCTCAAACACAGTTTAGCTCAAGGACTTTCCTTGGAATTAAAGGGTTAAAATGAATTCAACGACTATGTATTGAGCATCTGCTGCAGACCAGAACCTAACCAACAACCTAGGGTGCGAGGAGAGGGACCACCTCTGGCCTGTGATCTCAACTGTCAGAGCTGGAAGGGAACTTGGAGGTCACATTCTTCCATCCTCCACCTCCCATTTTTACATCTCCGAGCTGGGCCCCAGGAGGAAAAGTGATTTAATCAAAGTCTTAAAACTAATTAGTGGCATGGCTGAGTCTAGAATTCAGGACTCCTGATTCTAAGTCCTATACACTTTCCATTACACCACCTAATTGTGTATGGAGTGGGAAGGTGGGGGGAGCGGGAGGGGGACGGATTTCCTCTGATTAACTGCCATAGTTTTCCAGGTTACTTTGTTAGGAAAACCTGTCCAGGGGAGAAAGAATTCCCTGAAGCCTTACCTACCCAGAGACTGGGAAGGGGAAACGCCTTCCCTCCTTGGTCATGGAGTATCCTGGCCCTTTCCTCTGGCTTCCACCTGCAGCAGAGGGGGCAGAACAAGGGACAGGACCAGGAGAATTTCTGACAGGCACGGGAACCCCCTCCGTCCTGCTTATCTCCCACACCCTGGCTGCAAAAGGCCTTCATTGAGTTGGCTCTGCACTGGGCTGCTGCCCCCGCAGGTCAAGGCCTCAGGGCCTCCGTAGGGGACAAAACGACAAAAAGTTGGAAGGAGTTACCACTTTTCCTGTCTTCCCCTCCCCTCCTCTCCAACCCTGCGGAGGTGTAGAAGACTCGGGAAAGAAGGGCAGGGGGGAAATGTCCCTCTGGCCAGTTAGGAAAAAACCAAGTCCGAGGAGAGACCGGAGCGGGGAGAAGAAAAGGAAGCGGTCCTCTGCGCCTCCTCCCGTGAGGTCCGTGCTGTGGTGCGCGCCAAGGTCTCCGGCTCCCAGACTGGAGCAGCCGAGATAACCGTGGTCTCCCTCCCCCGGTGCAGGCTTCCAGCCGCGGCTGCTTTTCCTCGTCTCCACTCCCACCCTGCAGGGGGCCCCCCAGATCCGCGCAAGGGCAGCTCGCGTTAGTCTCAGGTGCTACTCCCACGCCTTTCTGCGCGGCCTCCGGAACAAGAGACCGAGCGAATGGGGGGTTCTCAAGGGCTGGCAGAGCCTGAGCTGGAACTGGGAGGGCTGGTCGCGCTGGGGGAGGGGACCCGGCGGGCCGGAGCTGGGATGGGGGGCGCGGCTTTCTGCCCTTTCCTCTCCCTGCGCCGGGGCGGCTGAAAAGCGCCTTTGTGGATGGAGCTGCTGAGTCCGCTTCTCCCGGCGCGTCCCCGGCCTCGGCCCGGGATTCTCGTTCGGTTAAGTCATCCCGGAGAATGGCCATTGTACTTCGCGCAGCCCCCGCCACCCCAGCCCTTTTTCCAGCAGCCTAGATCCCGCACGGCTCCGCTTGGGCACCTCTGTGGGGGGCACTCGCACCACGAAAGGGTTAATGCTAGGGGCTGAAAGGAGGAGGAGGAAGGAAGGAAGGAAGCGGTGCCCGGTGCCAGGGAAGGCAACGAAACAAAAGATGAATCAGGAGGAGGGAGGGGAGCCGGGGCTTGGGGCGGGGGCCAGGCTAAAACAGGGGCTCCTCTCGCGGAGCCAGGCTGCTCAGCCCTTCCTTGACCAAGCTCCCACCCGCTTTCTTGCCCTCTACCAGGTTGAGCTGAGGTTCCAGAACAAAGTTCCAGAACAACTAGAGATGAAGGGCAGAAATCAAAAGTAGGGGAAAGAACTAGGTTTGGGTGCTCCCTTTCAACTTCAGGGTGACTCCGCAGGTCGCAAAGCCGCCCTGGAGGGCGTAGATTAACGACGACACCCATTCAGATTCTCACTTCCCCAGGGCACTCAAAATCTAGGAGGGAGTTCGGTGTGGGGGGAGGGGTGAGTCGGGAAAACAAGAATCAACTCTCCCGTCCAGGTCGCTTTTGCCCCCGTGGTGGTGGTCGTGGTACTGAGCAGATTGACTTTATTCCCCGCCAGCGTTGTAAGGAGCGGGTGAACGCGCTGGCCATAGCCGTGATGAACATGTGGCCCGGAGTGCGCCTACGGGTGACCGAGGGCTGGGACGAGGACGGCCACCACGCGCAGGACTCACTTCATTACGAAGGACGTGCCTTGGATATCACCACATCCGACCGCGACCGCAACAAGTATGGGTTGCTGGCGCGCCTGGCCGTGGAAGCCGGCTTCGACTGGGTCTACTATGAGTCCCGCAACCACGTCCACGTGTCGGTCAAAGCTGGTACAGTAGGGGGTGGGTGGTGAGGTCCCTTCGGGAAACTGAGGGTGCACAACCCGGTTGCGACCCTAGGGGAGACCAAAGAGGCGTTGGCGTTGTTAAACCAGCCTTCCATTTCTGCCCGGTTGGGACCCGATCTGGGGGAACGTGCTTGTTGTTCCGGGACTGGTGAAGTCTGTCCTGAGCTTGACCCACGTCCTTCAGAATCTTTACTAACATTCTGGAACCGCTGGTCTTCAGTCCTCTCTCTCTGCTTGTTCCTTGCAGATAACTCCCTGGCGGTCAGGGCAGGCGGCTGCTTTCCGGGAAATGCCACCGTGCGCCTGCGGAGCGGCGAGCGGAAGGGGCTGCGGGAACTGCATCGCGGAGACTGGGTGCTGGCGGCAGACGCGGCCGGCCGGGTGGTGCCCACGCCCGTATTGCTCTTCCTGGACCGGGACTTGCAGCGCCGGGCCTCTTTCGTAGCTGTGGAGACCGAGCGGCCCCCGCGCAAGCTGTTGCTCACGCCTTGGCACTTGGTGTTCGCGGCTCGGGGGCCAGCGCCCGCGCCAGGTGACTTTGCACCGGTGTTCGCGCGCCGGTTGCGCGCGGGGGACTCGGTGCTGGCGCCAGGCGGGGACGCCCTTCGGCCGGCGCGCGTGGCCCGCGTGGCGCGGGAGGAAGCCGTGGGCGTTTTCGCACCGCTCACAGCGCACGGGACGCTGCTGGTCAACGATGTCCTGGCCTCATGCTACGCGGTTCTGGAAAGTCACCAGTGGGCGCACCGCGCCTTTGCTCCTTTGCGCCTGCTGCACGCGCTGGGGGCGCTGCTTCCGGGCGGGGCCGTTCAGCCGACTGGCATGCATTGGTACTCTCGGTTCCTCTATCGCTTGGCTGAGGAGCTGCTGGACTGAGCGTTCCAGGCATAGAAAACTCGTGGCACCCGCCTAAACGCGAGCGTGCGGGCTGAGATCCGGGGATATGCGCAGCAGACGATGCTGATGGCGGGGAGGGGTAGGGAGAAAATGGATGAGATGGTTTAGGGGCAACCTCTAATTAGGAGGTTGGGTCCTAGGTAGATGGAGTTGATGATGGATACTCCTTGACGAGGACTATTTCTCCTCTTATTCCCCAGTGCCTCAGCCCCACTCGATTATTTTATTTTATTTTCTATTTATAAATTGTAATATAATGATCTGCTTGCCCAGCCTGGCAAGATGAGGGGCCGAGGCATGGTCATAACATTTTCCTACAAGTGGGCTAATAAAAGAAAGGGTTCCAGGAGCTTATTGGGAAATATCTCTATTCAGATGGTGATTTGCCTCCAGATTGGGGGAGGGGTATGGAGAAAGGGGACCATACCTTACTTCCCATCCCCCCTTGTTTCCCAGCAGGTCGTCCTGCCTTGCTTCCTCCTCTCTGGAGGCCTCCCTGTCGACCAGCAGCAACTGAGACCAGAAGAGTCTGCCCTTTTCTAGGCTGCTAGTTCTTTTTCCCATCAGAGAGGACTAGCATTCTGCCCACGTGTCTGCATACCCCGACTGTTGAAGAGACCAGGGTTATCCAAAGAACAAGACAACTCAAACGCATTCTTTCTCTGTTCATAGGGGCTCCAAAGGAGGTTCAAGCCATTTTAGGTACTGATACTTAAAGAATTCTGGCTCCCATTTGTTAGCCTGCAGTCTCCCCTGCTCAAGAATCACCATAGCCTGCATTCTACTCTGGTGTGTGTGCAGTGGGGGGTGAGGGTGGGGTGTCTACATGGGACTGATTTTTTTTTTCTCCTTGGGAGGAGACTGGACCAACTGACAACTCATGGCAATCCCTCAGCTCAGTTCAGTCGCTCAGTCATGTCTGACTCTTTGCAACCCCATGGACTGCATCACACCAGCCTCCCTCTCCATCACCAACTCCCAGAGTTTATTCAAACTCATGTCCATTGAGTTGGTGACGCCATCCAACCATCTCAGCTTCTGTCGTCCCCTTCTCCTCCCACCTTCAATCTTTCCCAGCACCAGGGTCTTTTCAAATGAGTCAGTTCTTTGCATCAAGTGGCCAAAGTATTAGAGTTTCAGTTTCAGCATCAGTCCTTCGAATGAATATTCAGGACTTATTTCCTTTAGGATGGACTGGTTGGATTTCCTTGCTGTCCGAGGGACTCTCAAGAGTCTTCTCCAACACCACAGTTCAAAAGCATCAATTCTTCGGTGGACAGCTTTCATTCCAACTCTCACATCCATACATGACTACTGGAAAAACCATAGCTAATTCATAACTGGTAGTCTCCATACATTCTTGATCAAGAGAAAGAACCTGCACAGAGGGCTGGAACCTGTTCTTCCTGATGGGCTGAGCACAGAGAGCAACTTCAGCCCAGATGTATGGCAGCAGAGGGGACATAGGCTCTCCAAGCAAGGGAATATAGGAATTAAAAACTGAGTCCCCTTTCTGATCAGCTTCCTGGTGGTTGTTTCTACTGGCTTCCTCCCCCTTTCCCCTCTCCCCTCTCCCATTATTGCTAGCTCTGCTTCCCTGGAATCTAGGCAGGCAGGTGCCTCTGAGTTAGGAATGGAAGCTCCGAGGGAGTTGCAGTGCACTGGAAGGAGAGTGTCAGGGCCTGAAGGATGGTTAAGTGTTGGTACCACCAGGAGCCCACCTTTCCCTGTGGCAGCTGTGCTCTTCCAGGGCAAGGACCCTGCTATACACTGCCCTCTAGTGGCCTTCAGGATCGGTTCCCTTCTAGCCCCGAGGAAAGAGGAACTATATGCTGTACAGATGGTGGATGGATTTGTGCAAAAGGCCTTCTCCCCCTGGGCAAGAGGGGGTGGATGGGCCTGTTAAGCTGCCAGGCTGAGCCACAGGTGTCAGGGGCTGGTGAGGAGCCCACCTGCCTCTCATTTGGAAAGTGGCACTTTTGCATCCCTCTTTCTTGGTTTAGCCCTGTGGCTCCTGGAAGCTGGAAGTATATTGTAGCCTGTAGTAATCCAGACTTTGATGTGCATCCAAGTTAACCTACTTATCTCCCTCACCCTGGGCCCCTTTGGGTTCAGTGTTTGGAGGTGAAAGCATATTTAGGGTTCCAGGTAGTGCTTGATAAAACCAACATTTGGAAACAGGCGAAGTTTACCTTTGTTCAGTAGTAAAGAATCCACCTGCCAAGCAGGAGAAGCAAGTTCAACCCCTGGGTGGGGAAGATCTCTGGAGAAGGAAATAGCAACCCACTCCAGTATTCTGGCCTGGGAAATCCCATGACAGTGGAGCCTGGCAGGCTACAGCCCATGTTAGCGACTAAACGACAACTAAGTTTACCTTTATATTCTTCCACAGCCATTTCCCTCTGTCCTCACCAAGTGCCCATTACCACCACCCTTCCCCTTTCAGAGTGACTTCAGAAACACACTCCAAGCTGTGGACCTTTCCTACTTTCTAAACCTGCCCTTGTCTCATTCTGTCAGATCCTGATGCCCTCCTGTCATGTCACTCCAGGTGATGACTAAACTTACAAATTTCTATGTTGTTGATGGGCTCCTTGTTTTTACTACTCTTTTCATATAATGCATGTATTTAAAAGACCTGCTGAAAATAAGGCCTTAAACCATAAAGCCATAATGGTGCTGATTCCTAGCACCTTAATGTGTTGGGCAGGAGATATTTGGGGACAACAATTAATTGGTTTCCCTTAAACTACATCCTATAGACTACTTCCCAGGTTGAAGGCTCACCTCTCACCTCCCCCACTCGCACCCCCACTCTCATTCCTCATTATTCTTTTCCTCTGAGGCTCTCCTAGCTTCCTAAAATAAAATCCATTACCTTCCCTCAAGCAGCAAAGAACACCATCTCTATGAAGATGGCCAGGAGGCATATTCAACTGGGCCACAGGACATCTCTAAGTACAACACCCCTTCTCATTAACAAAATAGGCAGTGAGAATTAGGGAAAGGGCATGACTTGGAAGTCAGGCAGACCTGGAGTTACTGATCCCTGCCTGACAAGATCGTTGACAATAGCAGTGTATGTGCCCAACTGGAATGGAAACTACCAAGTGTTCTATGCTCTGCATCTATTTCTCTCTGCCTTTGCTGCTCTGCTGTCTATAGACTGTCTGCTTCTCTCCATACCACTCTACCAGAATCAGCATTATCAGTGGTTCCTGGACTTTTGAGGGGTTGTGTTGCCTCTTTACTTGTTTGATTTCATAACATTCTGTTCTTCAGAAAGTGCTATGTGACAGATGTGGGTTTGCTTTAGAACTGAAGTATAATTAAAAGTAATCTTGTTTTGAGAATTTACAGAGCATTTTGTTGATCATCCTGCCAAGACCTCTTGGCATTTTGGGAAACTGGAGTTGAGAAGCACTGTGTTGAGGTTCAGGTGAACTTTGGGGGCTTCCCAGGTGGCTCAGATGGTAAAGGTTTCTGTGACCTTTTTATTACCCAGAATTCAGATTTTTCTCCCCTTCCTTTCTTCATCAGGATTTGCTGAACATACACAGTGTAGCATCATATTAGACACGGAAAAACATAAAAATTAAGAAATAGTTTCTCAAAAGTTTAAGATGGTTAACTACCTAAGCAACAGTGTTACTTAAGATGAGTTGAATGGGTGGTAAATGTCATATTTGTACCCAGAAGGCCTTGTGGAGAAAGTAGGGCCTGAATAGGATGTTTTAGAATGTGTAGGTGGAGGAGACTAGAAAGGCTATTCCAGATAGAAGTAACAATGTGAGCAAGGACTTGGAATCTGGAATGCGAATGCGCAGGCTGGTTAGAACAGGAGACTGGGAAGTGTAACTATAGCTAACGCTGCCTGAGAACGTACTATAGGCTAGGCCCTGTTTTAGCACTTTACCTGCGTCCTCATTTAGTCCTCACATAACTCAGTGAGATTTATTACAGAAGAGGAAACTGGGGCAGGAATAACTATAAGACTGCCTTCATGGATGGGGCCACATCCTATGGGGTCTTAAGCTAGTGTTAACTCTTCCTCATTCCCTTCACTGAGTCACTAGTAAGTCTCACTTTCTGACAGTACTCTCTCATTTTCGTTGACTCTTCTTCCTCCTGTCTGGAGGACTGGCTTCCTTACCTAGCCACTGCTTAAGGAAATATAGATGTAGGTGCAAGTTTCTGGCAGTAATCCATAGCAGGTGGGTACACCAACCCAGAAAGCAAGAGAAGACTCTCAGCTCTTTTTGAATTAGAGGAGAGGGAATATTGAGCTTTGTTATGGACTGAATGTATGTCACCCCCAAATTCATCTGTTGAAGCTCTCATGTCTGTGTGGCTATATTTGGAAATGGGGCCTCTAAGGAAGTAATTATGGTTAAATGAGGTCATTAGAGTGGGCCCTGATCTGACGGGATTAGTGTCGTTTCAAGAAGACACAGGAGAGTGCTTGCTTTCTCTCTCTTCACATGCTCAATGATAGGCTGTAGTGAGAAGGCAGCCATCTACAGGCCACAAAGAGAGCTCTCACCAGAAATTGCATTGGCTGGAACCTTGATCTTGGATTTTTCTAGCTTCCAAAACTATGAGAAAATAAATGTTTGATGTCTAAGCCACCCAGTCTATGATATTTTGTTATGGGAGCTCTAGCAGAATAAAGTAAGCTTCTAGAAATGTTTGAAATAAGAAGAGGCCAGGACTTCTCTGGTGGTTCAGCGGTTAAGAATCTACCTTGCAATGCAAGCAACGTGGGTTCGATCTTTGATCTGGGAAGATCCCGCCTGCCTCAGGGTAACTAAGCCTGTGCACTACAACTGCCGAGCCTGCACGCCCTAGAACTTGTGCTCTGCAATGAGAAGCCACCACAAGGAGAAGTCTGCGCATTGCAACTAGAGAGTAGCCCTTGATCCCTTCAACTAGAGAAAGCCCACACACAGCAATGAAGATGCTAAACAGCCACAAAGCATAAAAAGGACCCAGTGCTAAGATGGGGTCCTTAGTAAAAATAATGAACTCTGTTTGAAAAATTAGCATTTCTGACCTAGAGTCTTGAGATGTTTATCCCTGACTGCTTTTGTAGTTCCTGCTCTATTGGAGGAAGCTTTCTTCTCTGTCTGGGAGCCTGAAGCAGCTGTCTATGGGAAGCAGTCTATGGCTGGTTGGGGTATTTCCCTATGGGGGATTTTGTGGCCAGTTAGCACATTCAAGCCCGCTTCTCTGTTATTGTCTCTATATGTGACCTGGTTGATGATGAACATCTCCCATGAGAAAGGGGTATCTCTAATCAGGGTTTGTTGAGTACCTGCTATGTGCCAAATATGGTGTTGTACCATGGGGATAGGACAGTAAAGTCAAGCACAGTTCTTACAAGTCCTCTGGGGAGATAGGCATAAGTGGTTAGAAGGTGGTTGAGTGTGGTGAGGAGATGAGAAATGACGTTTAAGCTGAGACCTGAGAGATGGATAAGAGTTGTTCAAGCAAAGAGAACAGTATGTGCCAAGGATTGGAGTTGGGGAGTGATGATAAGATGAATCTGAGGAGCACTGACAGGTTCAGTACAGTGCAAGGGAGATGCGGTAACTTGAAGGATTTTCAATTCTGTCTGAAATTTGGAAAACAATTGCAGGATTTGAAGCAGGTGAAGAGGAAAATCAAACTTGCACTTAAAAAAAGAAACTGCTGGGACTTCTCTGGTGATCCAGTGGTTAAGAATCCACCTTCCAATGCAGGGGACATGGGATTGATTGCTGTTTGGGGAACTAAGATCCTACATGCTATGGGGCAAATAAGCCTGTCCGTTGCGACTACTGAACCTGAGTGCCACAACCATGACCCACTGCAGCCAAAAATAAATATTTGTTTAAAAAATAAACTCACAATTAGATGGGCTTTTGGGGTTATCTTTATCCCTAAGTACATTAGTCCTCATTGGAGCATGTGAGTGTCACTAATTCTGATCACAAGTAGGAAATGCATCCATTCCCATGGGGGACATGTTATGGAAACCCATGGTGGTGGGGGAAGTGTAGGGAAATTGAAGCAGGACAGGAAAGGAAAGGAGAATTGAAGGCAGTACCTCCAGTCCTTGCTTTGCTTCTCTCTGAAACCTAAACCCAAACTGTCTCTCAACTTCCCTCCTTGAGACCACATAACCTAAGAACACAGTTGTCTGATTTCAAACCACATGATGTCCAAACAAAAGTTCTCGGAATTGGGGACTCTCTGCTATTCTCTTTTGCTTTCCAGCGATTCTTTCCACAGAGCCTTGACTTGCTTGGAGCTGATGGCCTTAAGCTGATACAGAGCTGCCACCCTGAGAGCCGGGTCTGGGCTGAACATTGCAGCTGCCCAGGGAACAGCTGGTTAAGCCCTCAGCAGCTGCAGCAGCTGGGATTCCACCCAACATTTGAGCTGGGATTAATCCCATTTCCTCCACACACATCCTTTCCTTGTTCTAGTCCTGGCTAGTCTATAGGAGCTCATAGAATCTCTGAGGCTAGAGAGCCTGAATCTCTCCCTGAGCTAAGCTGAGGCCCAAGTCACCCACCTTCCTCTTCTCTTAGAGGCAGCTGGTCAAGGTACCTTAGCACCACCACAGGAGGGAGAACTGGTCTCTCTCTCTCTTATGGCCTGCTTGCCCTCATTCTATCCCTTGATAAACCGGCTAGGGTAGATTATTCTTTGAAATGTCTCATTGTCTTTTTTTTTTTGAAATGTCTCATTTTCAACAACTGGTGGAATTGTCTAAAGATGAATGGGACTTCTTTGGGAGGGTAAGAAGGTGGATTTCCTTTATCTTTGAAAGACTCTATATGAAGGCCTGGAAACTTGGTGGGAGTGTAGCAGGAAGGTCAAACGTCCTACTGGTGGTTGTCACTTTTGAACTGTGATTGCCTCTCACTTGACAGTGGTTCCCCAGTTAAGAACAATAGGGCTGTATATTCTATTTGGTGCTTAGTCACCAGTTGTGACCTTGAGGAAAATCACTTTGTAATGCCAGAGGCTACTATACTACAATGAGGTGCTTCCAGGGGGTTGGAAATAAGGAGGTGCTCTGAGATTTAAACAAGTCAGATTAACACACAAGAGACAAGGCAGTTCCTCTCAGGTCCAGAGACACCCTTCCTTCAACAAATATTTATTAAAGCTCCTGCAAATACTATTTCAAATCCTAAAAGATGATGCTGTGAAAGTGCTGCACTCAATATGCCAGCAAATTTGGAGAACTCAGCAGTGGCCACAGGACTGGAAAAGGTCAGTTTTCATTCCAAACCCAAAGAAAGGCAATGCCAAAGAATGCTCAAACTACCACACAATTGCACTCATCTCACACGCTAGTAAAGTAATGCTCAAAATTCTCCAAGCCAGGCTTCAACAGTACATAAATTGCAAACTTCCAGATGTTCAAGCTGGGTTTAGAAAAGGCAGAGGAACTAGAAATCAAATTGCCAACATCCACTGGATCATCGAAAAAGCAAAAAAGTTTCAGAAAAACATCTTTTTCTGTTGTATTGACTATGCCAAAGCTTTTGACCGTGTGGATCACAACAAACTGTGGAAAATTCTGAAAGATATGGGAAGACCAGACCACCAGACCTGTCTCTTGAGAAATCTGTATGCAGGTCAAGAAGCAACAGTTAGAACTGGACATGGAACAACAGACTGGTTTCAAATAAGGAAAGGAGTACATCAAGGCTGTATATTGTCACCCTGCTTATTTAACTTCTATGCAGAGTACATCATGAGAAATGCTGGGCTGGAAGAAGCACAAGCTGGAATCAAGATTGCCGGGAGAAATATCAATAACCTCAGATATGCAGATGACACCACCCTTATGGGAGAAAGTGAAGAACTAAAGAGCTTCTTGATGAGAGTGAAAGAGGAGAGTGAAAAAGTTGGTTTAAAGCTCAACATTCAGAAAACTAAGATCATGGCATCCAGTCCCATCACTTCATGGTAAATAGGTGGGGAAACAGTGGAAACAATGACAGACTTTATTTTCATGGTCTCCAAAATCACTGCAGATGGTGATTGCTGCCATGAAATTAAAAGATGATTACTCCTTGAAAGGAAAATTATGACCAACCTAGACAGCATATTAAAAAGCAGAGACATTACTTTGCCAACAAAAGTCCATCTAGTCAAAGCTATGGTTTTTCCAGTAGTCATGTATGGATGTGATAGTTGGACTATAAAGAAAGCTGAGCGCCGAAGAATTGATGCTTTTGAACTGTGGTGTTGGAGAAGACTCTTAAGAGTCCCTTGGACTGCAAGGAGATCCAACCAGTTCATCCTAAAGAAAATCAGTCCTGAATATTCATTGGAAGGACTGATGCTAAAGCTGAAACTCCAATACTTAGGCCACCTGATGCTAAGAGCTGACTCATTTGAAAAGACCCTGATTCTGGGAAAGATTGAAGGTAGGAGGAGAAGGGGACAACAGAGGCTGAGATGGTTGGATGGTGTCACCAACTCAATGGAGATGAGTTCATGTAAACTCTGGGAGTTGGTGATGGAGAGGGAGGCCTGGCGTGCTGCAGTCCATGGGGTTGCAAACATTCAGACGTGACTGAGCAACTGAACTGAACTTGCAAATACTACTAGGCATTGTAGCAATACTATACTAAGGATTTTTGACATTTTTCTAGGAAATAAGCAATCATTTTATTTTTTAATATAAATTTATTTATTTTAATTGGAGGCTAATTACTTTACAATATTGTATTGGTTTTGCCATACATTGACATGAATCTGCTGGAAATAAGCAATTATTTTAATGGACTAAATTAATTAGGTTTTAGCTGAAAGGAGTGGCTTGATTAAATTTGGGTTTTGAAAAGGTCATTCTAGCTCCTAAGTGGAGAATGGATTAGAATGGAGTTAGTGGAGTTAGAGGGGAGCGAGCAAAATGGATAATGAGATAATGAGTGATGGTGTTGGTTGAGTTAAAGAGATGGCAGTAGAGATGGAAAGGACAATTTCAGGAAACAGTTATATTTGTGGGATTGATAGGACTTGGTGGTTGATTGGATAAAGCAGGGAGTGAAGAGTAAGGCAGAAAGAGAAAAAGATTTCTCTCAACTTTCTCTGCTTTATGTTAATGTATCTGAAATGAAAGAAAGAAAAGTAAAACATCTGAATGCAGAGTTCCAAAAAACAGAAAGGAGAGATAAGAAAGCCTTCCTAAATGAAAAATGCAAAGAAATAGAGGAAAACAATAAAATGGGAAAGACTAGAGATCTCTTCAAGAAAATTAGAGATACCAAGGGAACACTTCATGCAAAGATGGGCACAATAAAGGACAGAAATGGTATGGACCTAACAGAAGCAGAAGATATTAAGAAGAGGTGTCAAAAATACACAGAAGAACTATAAAAAAAAGATCTTAATGATTTGGATAACAATGATGGTGTGATCACTCACCTAGAGCCAGACATCTTGGAATGTGAAGTCAAATGGGCCTTAAGAAGCATCACTACAAACAAAGCTAGGGGAGGTGATGGAATTTCAGCTGAGCTATTTCAAATCCTAAAAGATGATGCTTTTAAAGTGTGCACTCAATATGCCAGCAAATTTGGAAAACTCAGCAGCAGCCACAGGACTGGAAAAGATCAGTTTTCATTCCAATCCTAAAGAAGGGCAATGCCAAAGAATGTTCAAATTACTGCACAATTGCACTCATTTCACATGCTATCAAGGTCATGCTCAAAATCCTCCAAGCTAGGCTTCAATAGTACATGAATGGAGAACTTTCAGATGTTCAAGATGGATTTAGAAGAGGCAGATGAACCAGAGATCAAATTGCCAACATCCGTTGGATCATCGAAAAAGCAAGAGAGTTCCAGAAAAATATCTACTTCTGCTTTATTGACTATGCTAAAAACTTTGACTGTGTGGGTTACAACAAACTGTGGAAAATTCTTTGGGAGATACGAATACCAGACCCCCTTACCTTTTTCCTGAGAAACCTGTATGCAGGTCAAGAAGCAACAGTTAGAACTGAACATGGAACAACAGAGTGGTTCAAAATTGGGAAAGGAGTGTGTCAAGGCTGTATATTGTCACTGTTTATTTACCTTATATGCAGAGTACATCATGCAAAATGCCAGATGGATGAATCACAAACTGGAATCAAGATTGCCAGGAGAAATATCAGTAACCTCAGATACGCAGATGACACCATCCTTATGGCAGAAAGCAGAAAGAAACTAAAGAACCTCTTGATGAATGTGAAAGAGGAGAGTGAAAAGCTGGCATCTGGTCCCATCACTTCACAAATAGATAGGGTAAATGTTAAAACTAAACATTATAAGGTCATGGCATCTGGTGCTATTACTTCATGGTAAGTAAATGGGGAAACAATGGAAATAGTGAGAGACTTTATTTCTTGGGCTCCAAAATCACTGCAGATGGTGATTGCAGCCATGAAATTAAAAGACCCTTGCTCCTTGAAAGAAAAGCTATGACAATCCTAGATGGTGCATTAAAAAGCAGAGATATTACTTTGGCAACAAAGGTCCATCTAGTCAAAGCTGTGGTTTTTCCAGTAGTGATGTATGAGAGTTGTACCATAAAGAAGGCTGAGTGCCGAAGAATTGATGCTTTTGAACTGTGATGTTGGAGAAGACTCTTGAGAGTCCCTTGGACTGCAAGGAGATCAAACCAGTAAATCCTAAAGGAAATCAAGCTTGAATATTCATTAAAGACTGAATTCATTGGAATTCATTGGAAAGCTGAAGCTGAAGCTCCACTACTTTGGTCACCTGATTCAGAGTCGACTTATCGGAAAAGATTCTGATGCTAGGAAAGATAGAAGGCAGGAGCAGAAGGGGACGACAGATGACGAGATGGTTGGATGGCATCACCGACTCAATGGACATGAGTTTGAGCAAGCTCCAGGAGATGGTGGAGGACAGGGAATCCTGGCATGCTGCAGACCATAGGGTTGTAAAGAGTCGGACACAACAGAGGGACTGAACAACAACAAAATGAAAGAAAGTGTCCTTGATCAACCAGTATCAATCTATTAATCCAAAATGAAATGTGGCAAATGGGCAACTCAATCAGTTTGTTACCATGTGTCTAGAATTATCTTTCATTTATGCATTAATTTATTATTTTGGGGGAGTTGTGCTGCATCTTCATTGCTGCGCTCAGAATTTCTCTAGTTGTGGCGCAGGTGGGGGCTGATGTCTAGTTGTGGCGCATGGGCCTCTCACTGCGGTGGCTTCTCTTCTTGAGAAGCATGGGCTCCAGAGCTTGTACGCTTCAGTAGTTGCGGTGCACAGGCCCAGTTGCCCTGCAGTGTGTGGACTCCTTCCAGACCAGGGATGGACCAAGGATTGAACCTGTGTCCCCTGCGTTGGCAGGCAGATTCTTAACCAATGGACCACCAGAGAAGTCCATGCCTAGAATTATCTTGAGGAGAGAGGTGCTGAATGTGGTCACTGGTGGGTCAGGGATGGTTCTTTGGGTCTCCATATGACCTGGTTGAAATACCTTCTTCTTTATCCTAATTTTCCGTTCATCAGGCAACAAATTGGTACCTCACTGGAAAAGGGAGTGCCCTAGATAGAGGAGCACAGACTTCCTCGGTAGTGGAAAGGGAAAGCATGGTGGAAACCCAGATCTGGTGTTCATGAATTAATTTGAGGCTTCCCTAGTGCATGACCATTTGGAGGTGTCCTGAGAAAGTCCAGTTCCCAAGCTGGCTAGACTGAGTGCTCCTCCCTGCATTGCCTTTCTCAGTGGTGTCCAGGGAGGGAGCCAGGTCATCTGCTTCTGTGAATACCTCTCTGGCCAAACTGCTCATTCATTTTCAAACTAATAATGATAGTTCTTTTGATGGCTTCAATTTAATGAGTACCAAATATTTTTCAATTGAGTGATAGGGATTATCTCATTTACTTCTCACAAGAGTTGTGCAAAAGCCAGTATTTGATTCCAGAAAGATTTTTTCAGGTCATAGGAGGGCTAAAGGTCTGGTTCCAAGGTTGTACAGCCAAAAACAATGCCTCAGATGACAGAATCAAGCCAGGGACATTGTGGCAACTGCCATTAAACACTGGACAGTGCAGTGTGCGGGCTGATGCCCTGACTAGAGGCTGGAAGGCACCGCTGACACCGTGGCCACTACCTGGCAACTCAGTCTTTCTGTGGCAGCTGGAAAGAATGACAAATGTTTACTACCTGGTTATTCTAACCATTTCATAGAAGAGAAACTGAGGCTCAGAGGAGTCAAGTACTTGCCTGAGATCACAAAGTGAGTCAGTCAGGATCTGAAACCAGGTCTGGTTGACTGCAAAGTCCATATTATTTCCATGATATTTCACTGGTATAATGCACTTTACTTCTCCAGGCTGCATTTTCTCAGTCTGTAGTTTGGAGTAGTTGTGCTCCATCAGTGGTTCTCAAAGTGTGGTCTGTAGACCAGCAACCTCAGAATTGCCTGGAAACTTGTTCAAAAGGCACATTTTTGGTTCCTACCCAGACCTATTGAATCAAAAACTCTGGTGTAGGGTTCAACAATCTGTGCATTAACAAACTCTCTGAGTGACTCTAACATGTCCTCACTCTTCAGAATAACTGTACCAGATAATCACCAAAGTCCTCCAGCTCTCATATGTTATAATTCAGTTATTTTGGAAGTTGCTGATTGTGGTCCTTGGATCAAGCAAGGTCCCTTTAGAGGAGCTAAGTACTGCTAATTTTTCTGAAATGAGTTGGTGTTTATCAAACTCCATGATAGCAAAATTTAAGAAGAGGGATAAGGATGAGGAAAGTACAGATGTATGAACATGCAGGGGAGATACCTTCGCGTGTATCCTGGTTATTTTTTCTGGTGAGTGCCTAGAGATATATGTCCTTAACTGGCTCATTAATATGTGAACAGCTGAAAGTTGTCTCAAAATCCAGAGGTCAAAAATAAGTACATTAGAGACTTCCTTGGTGGTCCAGTGGTTAAGATTCCGCACTTCCACTGCAGGAGGCATGGGTTTGATCCCTGGTTGAAGTACAAAGATCCCAAATGCCGTGAGATGTGGCAAAAACAAAAAATCCACAAACAAACAAAACAACTATGTAAAAAATCAGTGCATTGATTCAATACTCTCCCCATTCCCCCACTAAGCAATTCCTGTTCTCCCCATGTCCTCCACATCTATAAATGGAATTTGGCCTCTTTTAATCAGGTCATCATCTTTTAAAGTTCTGTCTGGAGCACCCTTTGTATGAGTCCTCGGCATCCTCTCTGTTGCTGTTGTGGTCCAGGCCCTCATCTTTCTCCTCCTGGATATCAGCTTCCAAATTGTGCTGCTGCCTCCAGCCTCAGTCTCTCCTAGTACACCCTTCTCCACAGGGTCACCAGCGAGATCCTTACAAAGCACAGCTGTCTTCATGGTACTGTCCTCCCCACAACACTTCCACCTGGGAAATAGCAAAGGTCCCACTGCTCATTGCAGAGCTTCCGAAACCTCTTACTATTTTGATGACTATGTCTATAGTCCCATTCCACCCATATAATTATTTAGTATTTTACTGTCTTTTCTTTCTATCAATTTCAGCCTCATCTAAGCAAGAATATTTGTGAAGTCATCATTTTGGCATTAAGGCTCTTATTTTTCCTACCACACATTAAAAATTACATAACAAAAAAAATTTGTTATGTACTTTTTAAGTTTGTGTATTAACTAAGTCATCTTACATACCGCTAGTGGTATATTTTGAAAGCCCTTGGGATACTGAATAAAGATCAAATTTTTAAATCTGGCATTCAGAATCCTCCTTGATCTGATCCCAGTCAAATCTCCAGCCTTAATTTCCACACATAGCCTACACACATAGAATGCTGCAAGTACAGGATCCACTCTGTATTTCCAAATACACTGTGCTTTTGCTCTTCTCTTAGCATTTTGCCTTAAAACTTTTTTTTTTTTTTTAATGGAATGAGAGTTCCTTGGACAGCAAGGAGAGCAAACTGGTTGATCTTAAAGGAAATCAACCCTGAATATTCATTGGAAGGACTGATGCTGAAGCTGAAGCCCCAATACTTTGGCCACCTGATGTGAAGAGCTGACTTACTGGAAAAGACCCTGATTCTAGGAAAGATAGAAGGCAGGAGGAGAAGGGGACAACAGAGGACGAGATGGTTGGATGGGATCACTGACTCAATGGACATGAGTTTGAGCAAACTCCGTGAGTTGGTGAAGGGGAGGGAGGCCTGGTGTGCTGCAGTCCCTGGGGTCACAAAGAGTTGGAGACGACTGAGGGACTGAACAACAACAGCAACATATTTGATTTACAATGTTGTCTTAGTTTCAGTGCAGTGATTCATGGCAAAGTGAGTCAATTATATATATTTCAGATTCTTTTCCATTTTAGGTTATTACAAGATATTAAGCGTAGTTCCGTGTGCCATACAGTAGGTTCTTGTTGGTTATCCATTTTATTTATTTTTTTAGGCCCAGTTGTGTGGCATGCAGGATCTTAGTTCCCCAGCCAGGGATGAAATCCGTACCCGCTATGTTGGGAGTATGGAGTCATAACCACTGGACCACCAGGGAAGTACCTCCATTTTAAAAAAATAATAATTTGATTTATTTTTGACTGTGATGGATCTTCACTGCTGCATGGGGGCTTCTCTTCATTGCTGTACGCAGGCTTCTCACTGCGGGGGCTTCTCTTCGTTGCTGTATGCAGGCTTCTCACTGCAGGGCTTCTCTTGTTGCAGAGCACAGACTCTAGGCGAGGCGCTTCAGTAGTTGCGGTACTCAGTAGTTGTGTTAATCCCAAACTCCTAATTTATCCCTCTCTATCCCAGCATTTTGCTTTTTTGCTCAGGGCATTCTTGAGCAATGTTTAAGTTTCAGCTCATTTATCAGTTATCATGTGAAATCTCTTTGATCTTTCCAGACAGAATCAATCACCTTTTCATTCTTCCTTCCTCCCTTTCTTCTTTCCTTCCTCTTTTTCTTGTTGTTTTTTTTTTTTCCTTGAAGAAAAATTTATTCTATGGTTCTAGCTAGCTTTACTGTAATGTGAAACTTGCTATAATTTTGTTTGATAATTTTTCCTACTACGACATTCGGAAGTGTATCATTCAGAATCCTTGAAGGAAACAGATTGCATACTCAAATGGGGAACTGAGGAGCATAGAATGAAAGGAATGTTCATAAAAGTGTGGACAGGATAATGGAGTACCTACAAGTGTTTTGAAGTATTCAGAGTCTGTCTTCAGTGGGGAGTCACCAGAGGTGCTAACCCCTAGACCTGAAGGGCTAGGGAAGAAAGGGTCTCAAGAACCCAAGAGAGGTGAGGTGTAACTGTAACTAGTTGAAGGAGAGGGCCTTCCAACAGGGTCTGTGGCTTCTGTTAGCCCCATGAGTGAGTCCAGGGGAGCCAACAGAAGAACTGCCAATTCAATCCATGAAATCATCAGAAATAATACATTGATGTTGTTTTAGACCACCAAGTTTTGATATAGTTTGTTATGCAACAATAGGTAACTGATATATCAGCAGGAAGGTGAAGCCATAACTATTCCTCCACCAAAACTGTGAGAAACCAAGAAGATCTGTGAAATGGGACCCATCATTTCAATGCAAACATATTAATAGTAAAAACATTTTATTTTCTTCAAGATTTTTGTTTGATGTGGGCCATTTTTTAAAAGTCTTTATTGAATTTGTTACAATGTTTCTGTTTTATGTTTTGGTTTTTGGCCTCAAGGCATGTAGGATCTTAGCTCCCCAACCAGGGATCAAACCAGCACCTCCTGAAATGGAAGTGCGCTCTACTTAACCAGTAGAGTGCAGGGAAGTCCCTTCATTTTTCATAGAGATACTTAAAACAGTTTTCTGGCAGCAATTCATCTTCATTTTATCTCAGCTGTTTGAAATAGAGCAATGTATGATGCTGTCTCTAGAAATTTTATGCTAAGCTTATTTATTGAACATTAGGGTAGTTTGCTTCCCTCATTTTATCCTTTATTGGTGATCTTTGCATATCTGTGATCTTTATGAAGTAACCATTTATGCCATCCCTTTATGGTGATTGATATTTAACAAATATCTTGGTCTCAAGATACGCAGGTCTATTAGAATGGCTCACTAAACATTTGTTCCTATTCTCTTTTGCTTTCCTTTGCAAAGAGTGGAAAACAAAATGCTAAACAAAATTTCCTGGCTCTCTTGTAGGTAGAGATGACCATATGATACAGTTCTGTTCAAGATGTAGGAGAAAATTTTCCATGAGATCTTGTTTCTACATAAAAAAAACAAAAAACAAAAAAAACACCTCGCAATAGAAAGTCCTTTGTTTTAGTCCTTTTGCTTTCTTCAAGGTGCAGGCAGGGTGTAGGAAAACAAAGGGGATAGAGCAGCACCCCAGGTGAGTATCAGAGTAGCTCTTAACTACTGTAGGCCTGAAGGGTGAGGGAGGCAATTACTGGAAATAGAACATGAGAGCTGCCTGTGTTGGGGTAAGGGGAGTGCTTTGAGAGTTGCTGTGACCTTCATAGTGGGAATAGACCATCTCTTCCTTCTGTTCTGTGAGTACTCCTCTTTGGCTGAACCCACCTGGGATCCAAGGATCAAGGTCTACCTCTTAGACACAAATCTAGGTGGAAAAGGGTAGAAAGTTAACCTGGAAAGACAAGCAATAAAAAAGGCATCTATTACTTACCTTTATATACCTACTGTGCAAGATATGGTAAGAGTGCCTGATACAAAGGAAGAGATGAAGAAAATTTTATTGAATTGAATCCAGTTCTTTATTTTATCCTACAGTGTTTAAAACCTAATCTGGGATTACTGCCAACCTCATTCAGGCCCAATAATCCAATATAAAATTGCTGCTCTACAAGGAACTTCCTTTACCCAACAGTAAAGGTCCTTTTCTGAGACCAGATTAAAAAGTGGCTCTTTGAAATAACTTTTGTAGATATGGATATTTTTAAGCATGAGATGGTTCTTTAGTTTTATAAAGCCTGTCCTCTAATACAATCTAACTCCTACACACTCACCTCATCAGGGTCTTCCAGAAGAAATAACTTTTGTATGCTACCTATATGACTAAGTCTCAGTTTCTACATCTGTAAGAGAACAGTAATAACAGCTACCCATTACTCAAGTCTTTCTGGTGGCTCAGTGGTAAAGAAGCCACCTGCCAATGTAGGAAATGCAGGTTTGATCCCTGGGTCAGGAAGATCCCCTAGAAAAGGTAATGGCAACCCACTCCAGTATTTTTATCTGGGAAATCTCATGTACAGAGGAATCTGGCTGGCTGCAGTCCATGAGGTCTCAAAAAACTTGGACATGACTTAGTAACTAAATAACAGCAACAACTCAAGTCACGGACACAAATGTTACCTCCTCAGGCTTTCTAGGATATATAAAAAGAGAGTATGGGGCTTACCTGGTGGCTCAGTGGTAAAGAATCTGCCTGCCAAGGCAGGAGACACAGGTTCTATCCCTTGTCTGGGTAGATTCCACATGTCACAGAGCAACTAAGCCTGAGAATCACAATTATTGAGCCTGTGCACTAGAGCCTGGGAACCACAACTACTGAGCCCACATGCCTAGAGCCTGTGCTCCAAAACAAGAGAAGCCACTGCGATGAGAAGCCCAAGCAATGCAACTAGAGAGTAGTCCCTGCTCTCTGCAAAGAGAGAAATGCCCAATCAGCAACAATGACCCAGCACAGCCAAAAAAATGAATAAATACATAAAATTATTTTAAAAGGAGAGGAATAACACCCCAAGTTACTTTCTAGCCCACTAATGTCTTATTTATTTTTTTCTCATTGCAGTTATTACTTTTTAAATTGTAACTTATTTACTGTTTGCTTGTAGATTGTTGGTCTTCTCCCAAAAGAATAATTGATCCTTGTAAGCAGAGACGTTGTCTGTATTGTTTTTTTTTTTTTTTTTTCGTTGTCTGTATTGTTCACCGCTGTATTCTAAGCACCTGGAAGGGTGACTGGGACATGGTGGTTGTTTGATAAACATTTGTTGATGAATGTGTGAACAATGCCAATTAACAACCTCAGGCTGTGGTGAATATTAAATTAGATGACAGTGCAATGCTCCTGGCATAAAGTAAAACTCTCTCTAAATCTAGGTGTTTTCTTTCCTCTTTTTCCTTCCTCACCTTCTGTATCCACACCTTCAGCAAGCAAGTGAACTTAACCTCAGCCTCAAAACACACCCCGAATTCTCTGAATGAAATTCATTCATCACTATCACTCTAGTCAAGCCACTCTCACTCCTTACCTGGTCTACAAATAACAGTCTCCTGACTGATCTCCCTGTTTGTTCCACTTGCTCCTGTTTCTCTCAAACCCCAGTCCATTCTCCACAGTCAGAAAGATCTTTTAGAAACACAATTCAGATCATGTCATGCCCCAATTTACTTAATGACACCATCAACAGCCATCACCAGCAGCTTTCTAGGTATTTTGAATTAGCCCAAACTACTTTACAGGGGCTAGCACCTGCGATCCTCTTAGACTTCATCTACTTTAGGCTAACTGGCTTTCTCTCTCTTTTCTGGATTTTAACAAACTTATTTCCATTCTAGTGCTGGTGGATTCTTCTGTCTGAATCTTTACCTAGCTGGCTCCTTACTGTCATTTGAACTTCAGCTTAAATGGGGCTTGTTTTGAAATGAAAAGTCACTAATTTGTGTCACTCATGACTAATCCAGTCGTTTCTTACCACAGTTCCCCCCCCCCCCTTTATTTTTATTTATTTGGCTGCGCAGGGTCTTAATTGCAGCATGTGGGATCTTAGTATCCTGACCAGGGGTTGAATCTCCGCCCTCTGCACTGGGAACGAAGAGTACTCTGCATTAGACCACCCAGAAGTCCCTTGTAACACTGCTTTTTTTTGTTGCACTTAATATTATCTAACATTTACTTGTTTATGTTTGTTTCTTCCCAACTGAATTTTAAGCTTGTGAACTCAGAGACCTTATCTATTGTGTTCATCACTCTATCTTCAAAGATAGAGCAATAACTAAAACATATCAGATCAGATCAGATATATGCTTAATAAATATTTGTTGAATAAATAAATGCTTTGATTGTAATAACGATAACAGCTAAACCTCAGAGGACTTGGCCACAAATTCTAACAATTTTTCAAGGAATAAGAATCGCAGTTCCGAAGTTAGATCCTGGAAGACTACAGAAACCTGACAATAAAATATCTGGGGCTAAAGTTTGGAGGGGGATATATTAAAACTTTGGCCTTTTTCCCCTACCCAAGGACTCCGGAGATCTTGGAAAAGGGAGACCTAGAGTCTTTTGACCATAAATTCTAGCCCAGCCACAACGCTTTTCCATCCACGATTCTTTGCAGCCACTATTACTCGATTGCAAACGCGCAAACACCTCTAGGACCCCGGGTTCCTTTCTGTTTCTTTATGAATGAACCGGGTCTAGTGTGCGCATGCGCAACTCCTTTTTCTCCCGCTCCACGTGAGGCCCGCCCTTCCCTCCTGCTAACGGCTCCGCCCCTATCCTTTCTAATGGACCAATGGCGAGCGGCCTGGGGGGCGGAGCCCTGAGCGGCGCGGCAGTGTAGTTCCCCGGTCGCCCGGCTCCCTCGCCTTAGTCTTGCTGTGTTGTGATCACGTGGCCAGCTCCGGGCGCGGCGCTTGTTTTGGTTTCCCTCTAGCTTGCCCCTGGCAGCTTCAGAGTGAGCGACTTTCCCGTGCCGGTTGCCACACCTGACTGCACTGCGACTTTCTCTTCTTGGGGCTCTCTCAGCTCCAAGTTCTGCAAGCCCCTCGGGGCCGGCTCCTGCCATGCCGTTAGTTCGCTACAGGAAGGTGGTCATCCTCGGATACCGTTCTGTAGGTGAGTCTCCGTCTAGGGCAGAGCACCAATGCACCGCGGCTTTGTGGCCAGAGGAGGCGCACTGCCGCGGGAAGGCGACCCAGGGAGAAATGGTGGCATCCTTAGAACCAGCTTGTAGAGCGAGGACTGAAAGGTTGGAGTGGGAAAGGCTGGGGTGGTGGTAGTGTTCAAGGCGGCAGGAAGCTGGAGCATGGAAGAGTTAACATGGGCTTACGGCTTGAACATCACAGTGGTCCTCAGTGTACGTTACTCTGGGGGGTGGAGGTGGGGGCAGGATTTGATGGCGGGGGCGCGGTCTGGGTGGGGCAAGTCTCAGGTGTCGGATGCAAGGCTGACTGAATCCTGGGGAATCCGGATCTTCCCAGGAGTTGGGTGGGGAAAGACAGCAGGAAAGGCTTCCTGCGTCGCTCCTGTATGCATCCGGTGGCCAAGGTGCAGAGACCTGGGGCGAAAAGAGGGTGAAGGAGTCTAAGGGAAAGCATTGCATGGGGCATTCACAGGCTAGGATGCTAATTCGGGGTTTCCTTTAGTCCAGGGCCACAGCCCAAAAGGACAGAGGAAATGAATGTGGATGGGTGATTTGGCTACAATTACCTCTGCTTCCCACAGGGAAGACATCTTTAGCACATCAATTTGTGGAGGGCGAGTTCCTGGAAGACTATGATCCTACTGTGGAGAATAGTGAGTAAATTTCTCCCCTTGGGGTGAGGTAGGGAGGGCTTGGGTGCCCCCCCCTCCCCCCCCCCCCCCCCCGCCGCCAAGGCCACACTTTGGGATTTTCCGGGTGCCAAAGGGATGATTTAATTAGATATTAAATCTAATCTCTTCTCTATCAATCCTGTTCTGTGAGTGGAGCTAGAGTGTGCATTTTCCAAGATACTGAGTCCAGGATAGTGCATGTGTAGACAATAAGAAGCCTAACATTGTATCTTAAGTTTCCTGGAGAGCTCCTTGAACCTGGCCCATCTGTGTTAATATATAGGGGCACAGATTGCTCACCCTACAAGGCACCTCACAGTCAAGTTTTCTTTTCTTTTCAGCTTACAGCAAGATAGTGACTGTTGGCAAAGATGAGTTTCACCTACACCTGGTGGACACAGCAGGGCAGGTACCAGTTTGGGGTAGGGTGTCTAAATGTGGCAGTTCAGTCCTGGGAGATGAAGTCTGGTAGCCTCTGAGGCTCATCTGTAAAGTAGTATTAAAAGAAAAGCATTTTAGCAGTATTTCAGTGTGCAGTGCTGTTTGGAGCTACTCTATAAGTACTTGTTGGATAGAAGTGACTGGAGTAGGGAGTGCCACAGGGAGGGTCCCCAGGATGCAGCCCAGCAAACTTGGCCATCTGAGTCTTGTGAATCAAGGTATTGATGTTTTTATTTCTTGTCAGGATGAGTACAGCATTCTGCCCTATTCATTCATCATTGGGGTCCATGGTTATGTGCTTGTGTATTCTGTCACCTCTCTGCATAGGTAAGTGACCAAGGTTGAGAGTGGGGGACTTGGGAGGACCTGAGGGCTGTCCCAGAATAAAATTGTAAGATTCTTTTCTTGTGTTTAAAGCTTCCAAGTCATTGAGAGTCTGTACCAAAAGCTACATGAAGGCCACGGGAAAACCCGGTACGTGCCACAGGGGATAAAGACATAGTGTGGACACCAGGGAAGAGGGAGGGCAGAGGGGCGTATTGATCCAAATTAAGGAGGAAGCCGGGACATAGATCCTATCTGGTTTGATGGGGAGTTGTCCAGCTATGAAGTGAAGGAGGTTGGGGTCCATGGGGAACAGAGGGGATTCTGTTGTAACTGCTGTTTCCTCCCAGGCTGCCGGTGGTGCTGGTGGGAAACAAGGCCGATCTCTCTCCAGACAGGTATGGAAATCTCTGTAGCTTAAGGCAAAGGAAAGTGTGTAGGAATCAGTCAGGCTCTTGTCCTGGCTCTGCCACTGATTTGAACCAGTCGTTTTACCTCTTTGTTTCTAACTTGAAGGTTAAGACAAAATGATCCTTCTATCTCAAAAGCTATAATTTCATATTTCAAGCCTTAGTCCTAGGCTCCTTTGTTTTCTTGTATTTTCTTCTTTCCCAAACCTTCTCCCAAACCTTGGAATGAGATGAGTCAGAGGAAGTCTAGTTTCTGTAAAGATTTTTCAGAGAACATGGGGCCTATTGCTATTCTTCATTTTCATGTCCTGAATTTGCTTTTAGGGAGGTCCAGGCTGTTGAGGGGAAGAAGCTGGCAGCATCCTGGGGTGCAACATTTATGGAGTCATCTGCTCGAAATAATCAGGTACTGGGCCTGAAGAGTAGGAAGGTGGTGGGGGTAGCAGTGTTTTTCTTTTTATGCCACTGCTTGGTGGTGGGGATGGTGGGGGAGTGGGGCATTCACCTGAGAGTTGGGTGGTATTGGCAGTGAACTCAACCAATTTTTTTTTTTGCCCTGAATCCTTATCCCTTGCAGCTGACTCAAGGCATCTTCACCAAAGTCATCCAGGAGATTGCCCGGGTAGAGAATTCATATGGACAAGAGCGCCGCTGCCATCTCATGTGAGCCCAGAGATGAGCTCTTGAGCAAGGGGCAGCTGCCTTGATTCTGCCCCTGGTACTTTCCAAGCTCCAGTGGGGGCGTGTGGGGGCGCCCTCAGGACTTCACGGGTTTGTTTGGTTGCCAGCTGTGTCCCTGGCCCTCTAGGCACACAGTGAGGTACCCTCATGTTTGCACACTTACCCAGGCTCCAGTGGCCTGGTTGTCCATGTTTACAAAGAGGCAAGGATGTCTCATGGGCACTGTCCTCTAGCTCTGTTTTTGCTAAATATATGAACTGTGATAACCTATGGGGTTGGTATATGAGTCCTGGGCATTGTTTATTCAGGACCCAGTCTCCTCTGTAGGTTTTGGGTGTTGGCTGGGTGAGGGGAGCTGGGGACTCCTGAAGCAAAGCTGGCTCCCAGGAGTGACAATGTACATATGCAAATAAACTGAGAAATCTTTTTGTAATTGACTTCTCTGTGTCTGGGGAGCACTCAGGGCCAGTATCTTCTTTTCTAAGGAGTGATGACTGTGGCCTTTGGTAGAGAATCAAGGTTTTTACTCCTCCAACCTTGTTCCTATTCCTTACCCCTAATTCATTCAGGACCATCACCCTAAGACTTACTACTTATTTTTCCCAACTTTCTTTTCTACCCTGTTCTCCCATACAGGTAACCAACTGACTGCCACTCCCATCCAAATTTGTAGGCTCTCACAACCCCCTTAACTACAGAAACACCGCCCTCTAGTGGCCAGCTGCCACATGCTGCCCTAGCTTCCCTCCTGGGGCCTTGGGATTTGTTGGAACTCAGAGAGGATACGTTTGGGTTGGAAGAAAGACCCTTGTTCCTAATGATGTAACAACTGTGAAGTAGTGTGAAGGCAGGGACTAAAGTGTTGCAAAGATTTTAATTTTTTAAGAGAGTTGAATAAAGGAAGGAATAATGCCCCGATCAACCCTCACTCCCTGCCCCTTATCTCTTCAAGTGCCTTTCATTAAAATAGATGTTCTTTGCTTTTTTCATACCTTTCACACTTTTGAAGTTGTGTTACCTTTTCCAGGTGTCAAAGGCTATTGCTTCTGTTCTTGTTGACCCACCACCTCAGTAGGAGGATGGGTTCAGCTAGGAAAGTTTGGTCCTAACTGCTTTTACCCCCACCCCCTCCCCAGCAGCCCTAGGTCCTAAGTGGCCTAATACCTCCTGCAACGACTTATAAGGGTGACCTGAATGGTATCCTTCACAGGAAAGGCATAGAGTTCTGCCAACTGGGAGAGCCTGAGGTACTCTGTCAATGCACTTAATTGGGAAAAATGGACAAAATCCGGGTGTGATTTTTAGCTATGACCTTGTTATGGCCTGGCTCCCGGCTAGTTGGGCTTATAACTGGGGGTGATGGTCTGTCATGCTTGTTTTTAAAAGTCCTGCTGGCAGCTTCTGCATCTCTGATATTGAATCTAAAAAGAAATAAGGGCTGCAGAAAAAAGCATATTCCAAAGAGCAATCTCTTAGGGGCTCAGGAATCTCTTTAGGGTTCTCATCACTCTCTCTCCTTACACTAATATTAGGTCTTTTTGCACATCAGACCTGGAATTCTCATTACAGGTATCTATACTATTGTTATGTCCATGAGGTTTGAAATGGAATAACAAATATCAGGTTTTTGAGAGGCATATCAAACAATCTCAAAGCCTGATAGTAGTAAAGAATAGTGGTTAATGGCTGGGTTAAAAAGAGTTCCTCTTCCACTTAACTGTGTGATGCTAGGAAGATACTTAAACTCTCTGAGCCTCTGAACCTCTCTTAGTGTCTCATTTACTATGTGTAGTTAAACCTTCCTCATAGGATTGAGGTAAGAATAAAACTAAGGTGATATATGAAATGCTTAGCATAGGTCCTCATACATAATAAACCCTTAAAAGATGGCTATTGTGTATTATTTGAGGTTTTTCTGGTGAGGATCTGCCTCCTGGCCTCTGGGTGCAGAAAGTAGGGAGAGGCCTTCCATTTACAGGTGAGGAGTTACTGCTGGACTTTTTTTGCTGAATTAGACCTGAATGGTCAGTGCAGAGCATATGTCAGTGTTTGGCTAGCCAAGACATACCTAGTCCTGATCCCTCCTATGACTCTGGCCAGTAGGCATTTAGGTCTTCTGCACTGTCCAATATAAAAGCTACAAGTCATATATTGCTATTTAGTTTTAAAATTTTTAAAAATTAAAAGTTCCTCAGTTGCACCACTTACTTTTCAAAGTACCCAATAGCTACATGTGACTAAGCCACATGAATGTATAGGGCGTTTCTATCATTGCAGAAAGTTCTATTGGACAGCACTGTAAACCCCTTCCCACAAAACCAGCCCTGCACCTGGTTTGTGTCTTTCTCCACATATTAAAACAAAAATTTAAAAAATATTTATATACACATACACACATCCTAGGACAAACATGGCCATTGGCTTGCATTACGGCAAGGCTCAACTTCTCACTAGATGTGGTTTGTTGAACAATTTTATGTATTTTAGTGTCAATCTCTTCATCTGTAATATGGACATAATTCCACATTAATTCATAACGAGGGTGAGGAATAACTAAGAATATTTTAAGTATCCAGCGCATTTGTTAATTTGTCTCCTCCTGTCTATCCCGTGGGTAGACTTAATGCAGAGAAATCATTCCAACCCTTTCTCATCCAGACTAATTGGTGGCGGGGGGTAGGGGGAAGGGGGGCGGGGGGGGGGCGGGGGGGTGTCCCTGCAAGCTGTTTTGGGATCTTGCGTAGAATAACAGTACTCTAGCCAAGTAGCAAGGCTACAAGTTACATGCCCTCTGTTTACTGAAAAGGCGGGGGGGGGGGCGGGGGGGTGCTGGGGAGCACAGGCCCTGAAGATTCGGAAAGAAGGGCTGGGGCTGGGAGCACCAGGGAAAGGAGGGGAAACTCTGCATTTCTGTTTTGACAGGGGAGGTGATTGTGGAGGCACTAACAGTCCTCTTTCCTCTCGAGGGGGGTTGAGAGCCAGCAGGAACGACTAGGGACTCGTTCCGCTTTCCTTTAGGCCCCCGAACGTGGCAGGAACCCACCCTTTGCAGCGCCAGGCGCCGTGCCTCACTTTCTCCATTTGCGGACTCCAGTTCCCAGGATGCAGAGCAGCGGCCAATCTCCAGGCTCTTCTTCCATCCCCCTCCCGGGAAAGATTGCTCTTGGCCAAGACAAGGGGCAGCTAAGAGTTTCAGGGACCGATAACTCCAGCGAAACGGAATTAGAAAGTGTCCAGAGTCCTAGTTTTACTAGCCTGGTGGTAAAGGAGGCAGTTCCAGGTCTGGGGCGAAGAGGAGGGGGGCTTCATTCCCACGTGTCTGCACAGCGGCCGGCCCGGCGCAGTCGGGGTTAACCTATGGCGGAGGGATCCCGCTGCGTGTGCGTAGAACTGCAGAGTCACAGCCTTTCCTCCGAGAGGACCGAATCCCTCCGCCGCTCCGCTCCAACACAAAATAGGGCCGCGTCTTCTCTTTTCTCCCCTTCTGGAGTGGGGTTCCCCGGGCAAAAGGGCCACCCGGATCTCGCGCCGGAGGCTTCCTGAATCTTCACGACCGCTGCCGAGATCTCGGGCCAGGAAATAGCCCCTTCGCAGGAACCACCCTACCGGCCGAACAGGAGGCGGAGGGGGGGGGAGGCGGAGCGGCGCCGCGCTGCACTACTTTCCTCTCCGGTTGCAAATGGCTGCCTCGTTCCCCACTTTCCGCTCAGTTTCCTGACCCCCCGGCGCCGGGAGCCGGGGTTGGGCCATGCACCTCTAGGCCCCCCGCGATCACAGCCAGCCGGGGGTCGAGGGGGTGCCGCCGATCTGAGCCGGCCAGGCCGGGGGCGGGGCAGCTCCCGAGGCCAGAGGGGAAGGGAGGCGAGCGCAGGGCCTGGAGCGGCCGGAGGGGAGCGGGCAGAGGGCTCGCACCGCCCGCCCCTTCCTCTTCCTCGCCCACCTACCCTCCTCCCTTCCCCAGGGGGGAGCAGAAGGTGGGGGGCTCGAAGCCGCCGAGGGAGAGTGCTCGGGGTCGAGGAGCCCAGCACTGGGTGTGTGTCAGGTTCAGCCCCGCGGCCCCGCCGGCTCCGTGTCGCCGTAGCTCGCGCGGCCCCGGGGCGCCGGCCCGAGGGGGAGAGGGGTTCGGCGCTCCTGCGAGGGTCTCACGTTCCATCCGGGCCCGGCGCGGCGGCGCGGCATTCCTTCCGGGCTGCTGGGGAGGCGCCTCGACGTTCCATCTGGAGAGCCTCGACGTTCCGCCCGAGCCCGGCGCGGGCGACCGGGGCGCTGGCCCGGCCCTAGGACTGAGAGGCCGCCCGGCGACGCGGATGCGGAGCCTGCTCGCCCAAGATCAAAGCCACCGGTGCTCTCTTTGTGTCCGCTCGGGATTCGCCGCCTTGGGGCTGTCCATGGAAACCTAAACTGCTGGAACCCGAGGCAGAGAACCCTTCTTCGGCTTCTTGCTTTTTTTGAGGGGGGGGAGGGTGGCCACTCCGACCTGGATTTACCGTTCTTGGCCCCCTTAAGCCCCCCCGTGCGGGGGGCGGCTGTGATCGCTCTGGCGGTTGGAGGTCGGGGAGCGGCCCGGGCTCTGGCCATGTTCTCGGATGAGGATTTCTGGATCGCCCTGTGAAGAGGTGAGTGAAGTCCGCCCGGCCAGGGCCCAGAAAGGGTTGGACTGGGGGCATAGCCAGATGGACTATCTTGGCCCGAGCTGGCCTGTAGGTTGGAGAAGGGGGTGCCAGAGCTGAGGAGGGTTCCTTTGGCAGGGTCTGTCAAGGGAACCTGAGCCAGTCGCCAGAGGAGAACCGAGGCCTGGTGTCCTGGGGTGTGCCTCTTTAAAGACTGGGGGGTTCAGGGAACCACGGGAGTTTGGGAACCTGGCCAGAAAGTCTCTCTGCCTGTTTATTTTTGTGTTGGGGGGAGCTCTACTAAACTAGGACCCAAGCCCTGATGCCAGCACCAATCCCAGTCAGCTGCTTCTCCTTCAGGGTTCCTTGTGGGCCTTGGGAATAGAACAACTTGGGAACGGGGGTAGGGTGCCACTGCCAGGTCAGACTTAGTGCCAGGTTGGACTTTAAGGTTGTTCTTGCTCATCCGGGCACTGAGAGCAGTCTCTGGGAGACTCAAGGAATCCTGATTCCTGCACTAGGCCTTATTTCACTGTGCATGGGGCAGAGTGGAAACTGACTATTGTGATGAAGGAGGTGGCTGGGGCAAGAAGGAGGCGGGGCTGGGGGCAGCTCTGGCCTTGCTGGTCAACTTTAAACTACCCCTGCCTGGCAAAGTGACCCCAACGAGGCCTAGTGCTGTCTTAGCCTGCTTTGCTTTCCCTCCTCTTGGGATGGACATAATCTCTAGGGGATTATAGAGGAGGCCGTTGAGATTTGCTCCCTGTGAATGTGGGCTGCAAAAAATGGCTTTTGTCTCCTGCTTTCTCCGGGCCTGGTCGCCCGTAAGTCTCTGGCCAGTCCTGCAGGGCCCCTCCCAGACCTCGCCAACCTTTTTCAGTCAGGGAATGTTAACTAGTCCTGTGATCCTGTCCCAACCCTGCAGAATAGGGTGGCCGGTACCTCTTTGGAGGAGAAATGACCTGATAGGAGCATGTCTCTGAAGCCAGTGTTTTCAGCCCTGGCAGGAGGTGTTGGGGAGAAGGGGTGTGTGTGTGTGATTGCATGAAGGGTGCAGCGTGAGCCTCTGGACCCTGGGCTGGGACAGCCCCTCTCACAGCTGTCATGCTGCCCAGCCAGGATTTGGCTGCTGTATTTTGCTCCCTCACTTTGTCTCCTCCAACATACAGAGGCTCAACCACTTTGAGCCTGGTCTTGGAAAAGACAGAATAGGGGTTTGCCCTTGAAAGGTTTTGGGTGGTAATCCTGAGGTGAGAGGTGGCACAGGGGTGCTGAAATGAGGCTAGCTGTCACCCATGCTGTCTGCCCCTGCCTCCTGTGGAGGGCCTCTCCGGCTGTCTGTCCCTAAAGAACTTCCTTAAGAGACACCACTCCTTTTTGGCTGTAGCTGACCCTAGAGTGACCCAGGGATATAGTTCAGAGGGTCTCCAGAGCCCCTGTTGCCATTTGGGTTCTTCCCTGGAGGGCCAGCCCAAAATGGGGGTGGGGAGAGGTGTGGTTTGATTCTCAGGCTGGGAACCAGGAAGTCCTGAAGTCCTACAGAAGAGCTGTTCACTCAAGGGCCTGCTTCAGCCTTTCACCTCTCCAAGCCTCCATTTCCCCTTTGGCTGGCATAATGGAGCTAAAGCTTTTGGTCTGGGATGGAGGCAGAGGGGAGAGTGGGTTGAGATGAATCTCTGCCTTCTTTCTTGCTGTCCTGGGCCTCTTTAGCCTGGAATCAAATGGACCCACCATGGTTTCACTCGCTAGATCTGTGTTTCTCTAGGATCCCTAGTTCCCTTGAGGAATCCTGGCCAGGCCTTAGCCCAGTTTAGACCCAGGGAAAAACCCTTGGAGTATATGTGTGTTTCTGGTTTTGAATGCTGAGACAGGGGAACCTGTGGTTTTTATTTGTTTGGATCTGTTCAGGGGCCTGACAACTCGGACTCAGCATTGGTGGGGGAGGTGCTGGACTGTCCAAAGGGAAATGGGACTCCTTAGAAGAGCCTCTGGATTCTCTGGTCCAGCTTGGAGGACACTCAACCCTTGGCTTATCTCTCATCTTCCATGATCCCATAAATGAGGCTGCAGCTTTGGAGGATGTTGGTACTGTTTCCCAAAGCTAGATGCAGGTGGTTTCTGCACCTCCCCAGGCAGTGCCAGCGTTACCAGTTTGAGAGGGCTGCGCTTGTGGGAGGGCGGAGGAATTCGTCCCTCTGGCCTTGTGTGAGGCAGTCCTCCCACCCACTGCGCTGTCACTGTTGCTTTTGATTTCTTGCTGTTTGTGACTCCTTTAGCCTCAACTTTGAGAGTACAACAGTTGGAAGCTCTTGGGGATATTTAGTGGTAAGGTACCACGAAAATTGCACATGTTTAGGAAACTTTGAAGCCTTCTGGGTGTGGTCAGGCCTTGAGTGGCTGAATAGGAAGAGGAGCCTAGCTGGTGCCCTGACCTCCAACCCCTACTTCACATAGGTGGCTTCTGGGGGGCCCTTGAAGTGCCAGAGCATCTTTTCTCTGGGCTGGCTAGATGGCCACCCTGCTTTCCTTTTAGGTGTGATTATGTGAGTGACAGTTTTGGGAAAGAGATGATCTGGGAGTAAAGGTAGCAGGTATCAAGTGATACTTCACTTTCCCAGTCTAGTAGAATCTAATAGTGTAAAGGGAAAGGAGTACAAATTGCCCTTCCTGTGGCATGTCCCATGAGGCCCATTGCCAGTCTTTGGAAATGGAATATTAACTCAGGGAAAGAGCACTGATACTGTGGTTCTTAGGTGATTGATTTATGGATCCTGGGCACCTTTGAGGATTCCCCCAGCCTCATCTGCCCCATGCACTCAACCCCAAGTGGCTGACTGGGGTATTTGGTGTGGGGAGAGAGGCTTGTCTTTACAAAGGTTGGTGTGGTCCTTCTGGTTAAATAAGAGGAGTGGAAAAGGGGAGACAGAAAATTCTCAAACTTTCATTTAGAGTTCTGTAACCTGCTCCACCTGCTATGGGAAAATTATACTTTATATAGTTTCTCTGCTTAAGCCCCTACCCTTCCCACTAAGAGCGGTTGGCACCTGTCCCTTTCTTCCCTTCTTCTATAGGACCCCTTTCCTCTTCCTCAGCTCTGTAATTCTTTACTTCTCTCTTTTTTGTACTGTGTTTATTAGTTTCCTCTGAGATTTAGGAAAATATGCCCAAAGGTGTGTATCTTGACCTTCTTAGGTATAACTTTAGTGTGTTTCATTTGGCTCTGGGATAGGCAGGCATATCTTAGAAGAGGGGACCGTTACCCCCCACCCCCATAGTGTGTGTGGAAACCCTGCCTGATGGAAGAGGAAGGAAGCTGCTTTGCTGTGTCCTGCCCCCGTTTAGAACAGCTCCAAGTGGCTGTGTGCTTCCTGAGACTACAACTCCCAGCATGCCTAGCGTCAGGCCTGGCTACACATGCTCAGTAACTCTTAAGGCCCCTTCTGTTAACTTCTAGGGACATCTAAGGAGGAAGGGCAGTTGGCGTTGCTAAGGGCAACGACCTGAGGCCTTCAGGCTGGGTGAGAACTTGAGCTCAGTCATGGCAGGGGCCAGGGGGTGGGCCTGAGCTAGATTTAGATGGGCAGTTGGTGGGAAATTGGGAGTTTCTTCTGTTATGATTGGAATATTCTGGTTGAAACCAGTGGAGGTGGGGGAGATCCATCCAAAGCTGGGATTTCGTTCCAGTAACATGTTCTACATCTTGCAAGACCCCAAATTTGGTCTCCAGTAGAGGGATTTCAGCTGAACTCAGACTTCTTGGTTTATGACTACTCCTGGGTTAGCGCTGAAAGACCTCTAGGATGGTAGCTGACTTGAGAACTGAGGGAAAAGTCCAAGGGATAGGGCCTGCCAGAAGCCAAGAACTCAGATGTGAGGCAAAGAGGGGTACTAGATGTAGCTTGTGGGTGCTTCTGGTTGTCCTGGGAACTCTTAGGCAGGAGATGGGAAGTGGACCCCCCCGGGAATTCAGAGTGGAAGAAGAGGATATGTGTTTATTGGAGGGGAAGTAGACGGTGGGACAAGGATTGGGGAGAAGGATTTTCCTTGTCATTAGTACAGGAGTTTGTAGGTGTGATTTTGCTCTGATTTCTATAGGTTCTAGATAACATTAGCTGCCTTCTCCTCAGGATTTGGAGGAAAGTGTTTAGTGGGAAGATTTCCTAGACAAATAGATATCTCTTGGCTCTGACAGGTCTCCCCGAGAGGGCTCTGCCCAGTCGGAGAGAGGGATGGACAGCCCGAAGCCGCCTGGTGAGGATAAAGATTCGGAACCAGCAGGTGGGTAGGACAAACAGTGGGTTTCTGTTCTTCCCAGGAAATCTTAGATTTCTGGTCCTAGCACAGGGACAGAAGCTAAGTCTGTCTGATAGACAGGTAATAATTGAAGGACTTTGTTCTTTGGGACAGAAGTTGAAATGTCATCACTGTTATCCACCAAGGGTTTTGGGTAATCTCATGGGTCTGATGAGTGGACTGGTATTAAACAGAGGATAATGGCTGATACATGTTTTTTCTCTGTTCATTCAGCTGATGGACCTGCAGCCTCCGAGGAGTCAGGTGCCACTGAGCCAGACCTTCCCAAACCACATGTTGGGGAGGTCTCTGTGCCCAGTTCTGGGGGTCCCCGGCTTCAGGAGCCTCCCCAGGACTGCAGGTAACTAGTTTGGGGAAATGAGAATATAAGGATGTATGAAGACTTGATTTGAGCATCTGGGGCTTTCAAAGTGGAAGATTTAGGAAATGAGTGTTCAGGAAGCATAGGTGTGCCAAGTCGTGGGGTTGTTGAGGGTGCAGGACTGGCGTGGTGCTGATGCTTGTGTGTTCACAGCGGGGGTCCGGTGCGGCGTTGTGCTCTCTGTAACTGCGGAGAGCCCAGTCTACATGGGCAGCGGGAGCTACGGCGCTTTGAGTTGCCATTTGACTGGCCCCGGTGTCCCGTGGTGTCCCCTGGGGGGAACCCAGGGCCCAGTGAGGGAGCGCTGCCCAGTGAGGACCTATCACAGATTGGTTTCCCTGAGGGCCTGACACCTGCCCACCTGGGAGAACCTGGAGGTAAGGGAAGGGAAGTGGGGTAGCTGACTTGGGGAGGAAATGGGGTAAGGGCTAGGTGGTCCTGAACCAGGGGTCACGTTCTTGTTAACTGTTTTCCCTCTTTCCACCTATAAAGGGTCCTGCTGGGCTCACCACTGGTGCGCTGCATGGTCGGCAGGCGTATGGGGGCAGGAGGGCCCAGAACTATGTGGTGTGGACAAGGCCATCTTCTCAGGGATCTCACAGGTGGGGCGGGGGCCAGGGAATGGCACAGGCAAAGGGCAGGGTGGGCAGAGGGCATGCTGGGTTAGAACTGGTGCCTGGCCTGTGGCTCTGGAGAGAGCTGGCCAGTCCTGAGGCTTTGTTTCCACCCTGGCAGCGCTGCTCCCACTGCACCAGACTTGGTGCCTCCATCCCTTGCCGCTCGCCTGGATGTTCACGTCTTTACCACTTCCCCTGTGCAACTGCCAGCGGTTCCTTCTTATCCATGAAAACACTGCAGCTGCTATGCCCAGAGCACAGTGAGGGGGCCACACATCTGGGTGAGGAGTCCCGCCCCTTGGACAGGGGACACGTGAGGGTCCACGGCTCCTGGGGTTTTTATGCTCTGCAGAGTGCTCTGAAATCTGTAATTACGTGCTGTCAGTCTGCCCCATGAAAATAGGCTTGAACTCTGAGTGCAGTGGCTCTGCCTGTCTCATTTACCGTGGTCTCTGCAGTACCTGGGTTTTCCAGGTGGCACTAGTGGTAAAGAACCTGCCTGTTAGTGCAGGAGAAGTTAGAGACGTGGGTTTGATCCCTATTTGGAAAGATCCCCTGGAGAAGGGCATGGCAACCCACTCCAGTATCCTTGCCTGCAGAATCCCATGGACAGAGGAGCTTTGTGGGCTACAGTTCATGGGGTCTCAAAGAGTCAGGCACGACTGAAATGACTGAGCATACATGCGCGATGTAGTGCAGTGCCTAGAGCAGTGCCTGGTGTATGTTAGGCAGACACTTACAAACTTGGTTCATTCTGTGTCTGTGGAATGCCAGTTATGTAGACAGCACTGTGCTGAGTCCTGTAAGGAATCCATAGCTGACCTGTGTCATCCTTCCCTTCCTACTGCAGAGGAGGCTCGCTGTGCAGTATGTGAGGGGCCAGGGGAATTGTGTGACTTGTTCTTCTGTACCAGCTGTGGGCATCACTATCACGGGGCCTGTCTGGACACTGCTCTGACTGCCCGCAAGCGTGCTGGCTGGCAGTGCCCTGAATGCAAAGTGTGCCAAGCTTGCAGGTAAAAGTGGGAGGGCAGAAGGGAACCTTAGGTGAAGCACAGGTCAGGGTTGAAAAGGAGGGCAGGGAGAACCCTGTTATGTGCCCCCGCAGGAAACCTGGGAATGACTCTAAGATGTTGGTCTGTGAGACGTGTGACAAAGGATACCATACCTTCTGCCTGAAACCACCAATGGAAGAACTGCCTGCTCACTCTTGGAAGTGCAAGGTGAGTGTGCCCCAGTGCTCCTTACTCTCCCTAATTCCACTTCCTGCAGCGCCCCAGGTTTCCCCTTTGGGACATGCCCTGTGCTCTTCTCCCGTCTCTGCGTCTCTGTTGTCTGACCAGTGGCCGTTTTGCTTGTTCCCTTCCGCTAGGCATGCCGGGTGTGCCGGGCCTGTGGGGCAGGCTCAGCTGAGCTGAATCCCAACTCTGAGTGGTTTGAGAACTATTCGCTCTGTCACCGCTGTCACAAAGCCCCGGGAGGACAGCCTGTCAGTTCTCTTGCTGAGCAGCACCCCCTGGTCTGTAGCAGGTAAGTGGTGTGGATTGGCAGAGGTGGGGAGGGGGCCTGGGAGGTACTGAGATGGGCAGGGGCTGTGTTCAAGCAAACAGCCTTTGAGAGGAGGGCCATCGGGTGAGCAGTACATTCTAGAGCATCCATGCCTCACCTCTGTGTGCTCTAGAGGGGTCGGTAGGTGATGCGAGTCTGCTTCCTGTGCCCTCTGCAGATTCTCACCCCTAGAGCCTGGCGCTACCCCCACTGATGAGCCCAATAGTCTGTATGTTGCGTGCCAAGGGCAGCCAAAGGGTGGACACGTGACCTCTATGCAACCCAAGGAACCGGGGCCCCTGCAATGTGAAGCCAAACCACTAGGTGAGTAGGGTTTGAGGGTTCCTGAAAGTAATCCCCTTCTATCCTGCAGCAAGGGCCAATCTCTGCTTTGCCCCGACCCTATACTTGCTGTGGGGGTGCAGCTGAGCTAGGTAGGAGCAGAGTGTGTTATGTCTGCAGGGAGAGAAGGGGCCCAACTTGAGCCCCAGTTGGAGGCCCCCCTAAATGAGGAGATGCCACTGCTGCCCCCACCTGAGGAGTCGCCCCTGTCCCCACCACCTGAGGACTCACCCACGTCCCCGCCGCCTGAGGCATCGCGCCTGTCCCCACCGCCTGAGGACTCACCCCTCTCTCCACCGCCTGAGGAGTCTCCTCTGTCTCCCCCACCTGAGTCACCACCCTTCTCTTCCCCAGAGGACTCCCCCCCACATCCCCCACTCGATACACCCTTACCCCCACCACCTGAAGCGTCACCCCTGTCCCCACCACTGGAGGAGTCTCCTCTGTCCCCTCCCCCTGAAGAATTGCCTACTTCCCCACCACCGGAAGCATCTCGCCTGTCTCCACCACCGGAAGAGTCACCCATGTCTCCGCCACCTGAAGAGTCACCTATGTCTCCGCCACCTGAGGCCTCTTGTCTGTTCCCACCATTTGAGGAGTCGCCCCTGTCCCCTCCACCCGAGGAGTCTCCTCTCTCCCCGCCACCTGAGGCGTCACGCCTATCCCCACCGCCTGAGGACTCACCCATGTCCCCACCACCTGAAGACTTGCCTATGTCTCCCCCGCCTGAGGTGTCACGCCTGTCCCCCCCGCCTGAGGAGTCTCCCCTGTCACCGCCACCTGAGGAGTCTCCCACATCCCCTCCACCTGAGGCTTCACGCCTGTCCCCTCCACCTGAGGACTCCCCTACATCTCCGCCACCTGAAGACCCGCCTGCTTCCCCACCTCCGGAAGACTTGCTCGTGTCCCTGCCGCTGGAGGAGTCACCGCTGTTGCCACTGCCTGAGGAACTACGACTTTGCCCCCGGCCTGAGGAGCCACACCTGTCCCCTCAACCTGAGAAACCACGCCTGTCTCCTGCACCCCAGGAGCCGCGTCTGTCCCCCGCATCCCAGGAGCCGCGTCTGTCCCCTGCACCCCAGGAGCCGCGTCTGTCCCCCGCACCTGAGGAGCCACGTCTGTCCCCCGCACCCCAGCAGCCGTGCCTGTCCCCTGCACCCGAGGAGCCGCGTCTGTCCCCCGCACCCCAGCAGCCGCACCTGTCCCCGGTGCCCCAGCAGCCGCACCTGTCCCCTGCGCCTGAGGAGCCACGCCTGTCCCCTGCGTCCAAGGAGCTGCGCCTGTCCCCTGCATCCCAGGAGCCCTGCCTGTCCCCCGCGCCTCAGGAGCTGCACCTGTCCCCCGTGCCTGAGGAGCCACATCTGTCCCTTGCATCCGAGGAACCACGCCTGTCTCCCCAGCCTGAGGAACCATGCCTGTCCCCCCGGCCTGAGGAACCGCGCCTATCCCCCCGGCCTGAGGAACCGCGCCTGTCCCCTCGGCCTGAGGAACCGCGCCTGTCCCCTCGGCCTGAGGAACCGCGCCTGACCCCCCGGCCTGAGGAACCACACCTGTCCCCTCGACCTGAAGAGCCCATTGAGGAGCCAAGCCTGTGTCTTGCATCTGAGGAATTGCCCTTACTCCTCCCACCCAGGGAGCCACCCTTATCCCCTGTGCTTGGAGAGCCGGCCCTGTCTGAGCCTGGGGAACCACCTCTGTCCCCTCTGCCTGAGGAGCTGCCATTGTCCCCATCTGGGGAGCCATCTTTGTCACCTCAGCTGATGCCACCAGGTAAGGGGCTCTTAGTACCCTGTTACTCTGGGATGGTCTTTAACTCTTTATGGCACATCTAATCTAAGAGCTTCTCTTTTCCTCCAGATCCTCTTCCTCCTCCACTTTCACCCATCATCACAACTGTGGCCCCACCAGCCCTGTCTCCGTTGGGAGAGTTAGAGTACCCCTTTGATGCTAAAGGGGACAGTGACCCTGAGTCGCCACTGGCTGCCCCCATCCTGGAGACACCTATCAGCCCTCCACCAGAAGCTAACTGCACTGACCCTGAGCCTGTACCCCCTATGATCCTTCCCCCATCCCCAGGCTCCCCCATGGGACCGGCCTCTCCCATCCTGATGGAGCCCCTCCCCCCTCGTTGTTCCCCTCTCCTCCAGCATTCCCTGCCTCCCTCAAACTCACCTCCTTCCCAGTGCTCTCCTGCCCTGCCGCTGTTGGTTCCTTCCCCGCTGAGTCCCATGGACAAGGCAGTGGAGGTCTCAGAAGAGGCTGAGCCACAGAAGATGGAGACTGAGAAAGCCCCAGAACCTGAGTGCCCAGCCTTGGAACCCAGCCCTACTAGTCCTCTTCCATCTCCTCTGGGGAACCTTTCCTGCCCTGCACCCAGCCCTGCCCCAGCCCTGGATGACTTCTCTGGCCTGGGGGAAGATACAGCCCCTCTGGATGGGACTGACACTCCTGGTTCACAGCCAGAGGCTGGACAGACCCCTGGCAGTTTGGCTAGTGAACTTAAGGGTTCTCCTGTGCTCCTGGACTCTGAGGAGCTGGCCCCTGTGACCCCTATGGAGGTCTATGGCCCAGAATGCAAGCAGGCAGGGCAGGGCTCACCCTGTGAAGAGCAAGAGGAGCCACGTGCACCAGTGGCCCCAACCCCACCTATTCTCATCAAATCCGACATCGTTAATGAGATCTCCAATCTGAGCCAGGGCGATGCCAGTGCCAGTTTTCCTGGCTCAGAGCCCCTGCTAGGCTCTCCAGATCCCGAGGGGGGTGGCTCCCTGTCCATGGAGTTGGGGGTATCTACAGACGTTAGTCCAGCCCGAGATGAGGGCTCCCTGCGGCTCTGTACCGACTCGCTTCCAGAGACTGATGACTCGCTATTGTGTGATGCTGGGACAGCTATTGGAGGAGGCAAAGCCGAGGGGGACAAGGGGAGGCGGCGCAGCTCCCCAGCTCGTTCCCGCATCAAACAGGTGAGGGGCTATCCAGCCGCTGGGTGTGTTTGATGTCCCGTCACTGTCAGAGGTACGGTTCTGTTACTCACTGATACCTTCCCACCTGACTTATTGAATCCTAGGTTCTCAGAGGGAGAAGGCAATGGCAACCCACTCCAATACTCTTGCCTGGAAAAATCCCATGGACGGAGGAGCCTGGTGGGCTGCAGTCCATGGTGTCGCTAAGAGTCGGACATGACTGAGCAACTTCACTTTCACTTTTCACTTTCTTCCATTGGAGAAGGAAATGGCAACCCACTCCAGTGTTCTTGCCTGGAGAATCCCAGGGACGGAGGAGCCTGCTGGGCTGCCGTCTATGGGGTCGCACAGAGTCGGACACGGCTGAAGCGACTTAGCAGCAGCAGCAGCAGCAGGTTCTCAGAGATTCTTGAGTTCATCTTGTTATTTTATTAAAGAGAACACCAATAACAGAGGGGAAAATAACTTGCCCAGGTTCTTGGTTACTCAGTCAATAGAATCGGTACTAGAAACTCAGATCTCTCAAGCTACTCTTTTTTTCTTACTGTATAGTACTATGTTGGCCACTCTTTCTTGGAAGATCAGGAGTGGTTTGGACCAGAGCTTCTACCTGTTGCTACCCTAGAGTTTGGGCTTCCTCTCTGGCCCTGACTGGGAAGCTTGGTCTTTGTTACCTGCCATGCTCTGTCCCTTTGTCTCTTCTCATGCCGCTAAGCCTATGGACCCCACCTGTTAGCCCTCTACTTCTCCTGTAATCACCCATTTCCCTCACTCAGGGTCGCAGCAGTAGTTTCCCAGGGAGACGCCGGCCACGTGGAGGAGCACATGGAGGACGTGGGAGAGGACGGGCCCGGCTAAAATCAACTACTTCTTCCATTGAGACTCTGGTAGTAAGGAGAGGCCTCCCATCCCCCAAACATGCTTCAGCTGGCCCCTTCAAGATTAAACACCCTTTAAATCCTGCCAGTCCCCTGCACGCTCTGCCTGCCTGCTAGCCTAGGGCTTGTCCAGCTATGTCTGTGCTCCTTCTGTCCTCTTGGTCCCCAGGCTTCTCTGAAATGTGATGTTGGGCTGAGGCCCAGTTTGGGAGCTGGGGTGTTCTTCTGCTTCTTAGTCCTGGCTCCTGGCCTTCATCTTAGCCGGGGGTTTATGCCGCCTTCCCCCAACACCAAAGAGGAAAGCAGCTTAGTCGGGGCAGATTTAGCTGCCTCACTTTGCACAACTCTCTGCCTATAAGGTTGCTGATATCGATAGCTCTCCCAGCAAGGAGGAAGAAGACGATGATGATGATACCATGCAAAATACTGTGGTTCTCTTCTCCAACACAGACAAATTTGTGCTAATGCAGGTACTGTACTTGACTCAAGTAGTCCCATCTTCAGCAGTAAGACCTGGCAGACTGAATGCCAGGATGGCATTTGGATATATGTGTTTTGATGGGAGGGTAAATGAGGAAAACCAAAGACCTACTTCTTGGAATACTAGAAAATGAGCTTGACACTGAACTGGGAGCAGGGAATGTAGCAGTGAAAAAGGCAGAAACGATTTCTGCTCTATTGAAGCTCCTAGTCTAGGAACATGAGTAATCTTGAAGCTACAGAATTTGTCGTGTATGTTACTGTGATCCTGATCAGTCTTCACCCACCTTGTCTTTCACTTCTCATTACCTCTATCCACGGTAGGCTGTATCATTTCAGATTACCTGATCAGACGAGCAGGCAGGCTAGGAAGGAGCAGGGTCCTGTGATGGCTCGCTGTGTCCTAATGCAGGGATAGGCTTTTGGTTCTCTGACTCTCTCCTGTCAGATTAGTGTCATAGTCAGTCACGGGGACTGAGTGGTGCTGAGGATGTGAGGCGGGACACTTGGGTTTCTGTGTGTTTCCCCAGGACATGTGTGTGGTGTGTGGCAGCTTTGGCCGGGGGGCAGAGGGCCACCTCCTTGCCTGTTCCCAGTGCTCTCAGTGCTATCACCCTTACTGTGTCAACAGCAAGGTGAGTTCAGAGCTCCAGAGATCTGGTCTGGGGAATGGGATCAGTTATTATTTATCCTAGGTCTCTTTCCTGGCCACTCTACTTAAAGTGGTCACTGGTCATGGAACTTGTTCCTCAGTTTCCAGTGGCTGTCAAATTCATCTTGGGAAAAATGTTTTGGAAAACATAGTGGTCTTATAAGTTTCTTTGTGATAGGTCATGACTTTCTAGTATAATTGAGTACATTGTATAAATTGTGAGAACTTTTCTAGTAGAAAACGTGGTCTGGATATAAAATATAAAATCAGCACCAAACACATGTTCACAAAGAGAAAGCAGTTTTTGACTCAAGCATGATCAGTCATTTTGGGGTTTTCATTAACATTTAGAACTTGTCCACTGCTAACATTCACTGACTTGGAGCAGTATGTTCAAGAAAAGCTGGGGGAAATACAACCTGGGTAGTGAAAGATCTTAACCAGGCAGTGGCTGGGTGAGGCTGTTCTTTGATCAGCGGAGATCCCTGGAAGCCTAAGTTTAAGAGCCATTATTTTAGGGGTGAGGGTGCTCCGTGTATCTTCCCTGTGCTCAAATGAAGGTCTGGCCTGGGTATGGGGGTCCTCCAGCCCCACCTGTATAAGTCCCAGCACCCCTGGAGAGGTCTGCCCTGCCCTCTGCATCACCCCCTGAGGAATTGCCATCTCCTGCACCAGATCACCAAGGTGATGCTGCTGAAGGGCTGGCGTTGTGTGGAGTGCATCGTGTGCGAGGTGTGTGGCCAGGCCTCAGACCCCTCCCGCCTCCTGCTCTGTGATGACTGTGACATTAGCTACCACACGTACTGCCTGGACCCCCCACTGCTCACCGTGCCCAAGGGTGGCTGGAAGTGCAAGTGGTAAGGAGACTAGCAACGTCAGATGGGCCTGACATGTTTAAGAGTGGGTATGATGTTGAATACATGGCTGAGGCTGGGTTTAGAAGGCCAGGCTGGTTTGGGTACTCTGGGTAGGTCAAGTATTGAGGGTCTGTCTTTCTGCCCGCACCAGGTGTGTGTCTTGTATGCAGTGTGGGGCCGCCTCCCCTGGCTTCCACTGTGAATGGCAGAATAGTTACACACACTGCGGGCCCTGTGCCAGCCTGGTGACCTGCCCTATCTGTCACGCCCCCTACGTGGAGGAGGACCTGCTGATCCAGTGTCGCCACTGTGAACGGTGAGGGTGCCCGTCTCCCCCAGATAGGCCCCCCCGCTGCTGTTTTCAGCCTTTCGTTGTTTCTGTTCACCTCCTCCTGTCTCCTTTCAACCAGGTGGATGCATGCCGGCTGTGAGAGCCTCTTCACAGAGGATGATGTGGAGCAGGCAGCTGATGAGGGCTTCGACTGTGTCTCCTGCCAGCCTTACGTGGTCAAGCCTGCTGGTGAGTCCCGGGTGCTAGGGAGAGGGGAGGAGGGGTCAGCGCAGGGATGTTTTGCTCTGGGCCAGGGCCTCCAGCTGTTTGTCCTCTCCACAGCGCCTGTCGCGCCTCCAGAGTTGGTACCTATGAAGGTGAAAGAGCCTGGTGAGTCACAGTAATTCTGAATGCCAGTGCCAGAGAAGACCCTTAGACACTTAGTCCAGCTCCAGTCCCCCAATTTTATCTTATTTTTCACAGAAAAAAAGCTAAGACCCAGGGATGTTGAGTGACCTGCCCAAGGTTACCCCGTAGGTCAGTGGTGAAGTTGTGGTGACACTCAAGGCCTTTAGGTTCCAGGCAGAATTCCATTCACCAGCCAACATGGCCTTTGTACAGCCAGACTCTCATTTTCAGAGAACACAGAACTCTTTCTGAACCCTGCTCTTTTTCCTTAGTGAAGGAGCTCTCCCACCTCCATCCATCATGATGTGGGCACTGCTCCTGGCATCTGGGGCACGATGAGCTGGCATTCGGCAAGGAGGGGTGGTCCATATAGCCAGAGAATATATTTGGTGACCTGAGGGTTCATTAGGAGCAGAGTCTAGCTTCAGCAGCCGCTGTCTCTCAGACCCCCTCGGGTCACTGAGAGAGCACTCAGGTCTCAGCTGGTGCCTATCAGTGGTCTCTCTATAGCCCTCAGATCCCCAGTCTGGACTTCAGTCTGTTGTCTCTCATTGCTCTTGTCCCAGCTAGGGACTTAGGCCGAAACTCAGAGTCCCAGTTTCCCTGGGGCTCCATGGAGTCACGTGCTTTCCCCCTTTGTGCAGAGCCCCAGTACTTTCGCTTTGAGGGCGTGTGGCTGACAGAAACGGGCATGGCGGTGCTGCGTAACCTGACCATGTCGCCTCTGCACAAGCGGCGTCAGAGGCGTGGACGGCCTGGCCTCCCAGGCGAGGCGGGGCTGGAGGGGGCCGAGCCTTCAGAGGTCCTGGGCCCTGATGACAAGAAGGATGGTGACCTGGACACAGACGAGCTGCTCAAGGCTGAAGGTCAGCCTAGGGGATCTCGGGGAGCACCAGAGTTCTGGGATCACGCCTGTGAGAATTGAGTGTTGGGTCAGGGCAGCATTGCCACTCCCAGTCACCCTTGGGCCACTGTGGGTCTTGTCCGATGGCTCTGTGACAGGGAACTCAACTGTTCTTTTTTGTTTTGCCTGTGTTGTCTTTGTTGCTGCACGTGAACTTTCTCTAGTAGCTGTGAGTGGGGGCTACTCTATAGTTGCAGTAGACAGGCTTCTCATTGTGGTGGCTTCTCTTGTTGCAGAGCATGGGCCCTAGGGTGTGCGGGTTTTAGTAGTTGTGGCTCACAGGCTTAGTTGCCCCTTGGTGTGTGGGATCTTCCTGGACCAGGGATCAAACCCATGTCCCCTGCATTGGCAGGCAGATTCTTAACCACTGGACCATCTGGGGAGTCCCCAGTTCTCTGTTCTTAACTGACAGGATGACAGGGTTCAAAGGGTCCAAGCCTCTGACCTGTCTCCATCTCTTCTGTCTCCATACACAGGTAGTGTGGAGCACATGGAGTGCGAAATTAAACTGGAGGGTCCTGTCAGCCCTGATGGAGAGCCTGGCAAAGAGGAGACCGAGGAAAGCAAAAAACGCAAACGCAAACCCTATCGGCCTGGTGAGGCCCTGGGATGTGGGTGGGGTGGTGAGGGGCAGCTTACCAGGTCCCCAGCGGCTTCTTAGCCTCAGCTCTGCCTCCTTACAGGCATCGGTGGTTTCATGGTGCGACAGCGGAAATCCCACACACGTGTGAAAAAAGGGCCTGCTGCACAGGCGGAGGTGTTGAGTGGGGATGGGCAGCCCGACGAGGGTGAGACGGGTGAGGGCTCCAGTGGGGCCTGGGAGAAGGTGGGGCTCGCAGGACCCGTGGGACACTGCCAGGGAGGCTGGGGGCAGGGGTGCTCTCAAAGGGCCAAGGAGGTAGTGGGCCCAATTGGTGTCGGGGGAGAATAGGCAAAAAGTGTCCCCAGGCCAACCTGGGAGCAGCGTGTTCACAGTCCCCAGAGAGGCTGACCCTCCTGTTGCGTCCTCAGTGTTGCCTGCCGACCTGCCTGCCGAGGGCTCTGTGGACCAGGGCTTAGCCGATGGGGATGAAAAGAAGAAACAGCAGCGGCGAGGGCGCAAGAAGAACAAACTGGAGGACATGTTCCCTGCTTACCTGCAGGTGGGTCTTAGTCTCTGAGGGCCACTGGCCAGGCTCCTGGCCTGCAGGGCCTGAGAAAGCCTATTTATTTCTGCTTCCTCCCACAGGAAGCCTTCTTTGGGAAGGAGCTGCTGGACCTGAGCCGGAAGGCCCTGTTTGCAGTTGGCGTGGGCCGGCCAAGCTTTGGATTGGGAACCCCCAAAGCCAAGGGCGATGGAGGCTCAGAGAGGAAGGAGCTCCCGACCTCACAGAAAGGTCAGTCATGTGGGGTAAGGTAGTCTGAAGGGGTCCAACTTCACTTTGTACTTGGAAGCTGGTAAGAGATTTTGGTGGGAAATGGGCTGGTCTCTAGGAGTTGAGGATTGGCCAAGGGCCTTGGCCTTGGTGCTGGGGTCCTGTTCTGGGCATCTTTGATTGAAGTGGGGCTGTTGCTCATAGGAGATGATGGTCCGGATGTTGCAGATGAAGAATCCCGTGGCCCCGAGGGCAAGGCTGATACACCAGGTGAGGGCTGCTGGGAGGACTGGGTGCCATCTTGGTTTTGCTTCTGTCAACCTGTTCTGCCCCTGAGCACCATCAAGGTTGGAGGCTGAAAAGTGTTTCAGGCCTTCTGTGGTCCTTGCCAGAGTGGCCATTGTGGTGCCTCCACACCGACCTTAGCTGATGGGCTTTTCTTGGCAATTGCAGGACCTGAGGATGGTGGCATAAAGGCATCCCCGGTGCCCAGTGACCCTGAGAAGCCAGGCACCCCAGGTGAAGGGATGCTTAGCTCTGACTTAGACAGGATTCCCACAGAAGGTGAGGCTGGGACCCACACTCTTCATGTATAAGGGTCCTTTCCTCTGCCTGAGGGACTCGTTTATATAGCTCCTCTGGTGGGGAGTCATGGGCACCTTCCCTGGTATCCCCTGAGCCCCCTAGTCTTCCTCAGCAGCATGTTTCCTTGATCCCTCACAGAACTGCCTAAGATGGAATCCAAGGACCTACAGCAGCTTTTCAAGGACGTTCTGGGTTCCGAACGAGAGCAGCATCTGGGTTGCGGAACCCCTGGCCTGGACGGCAGCCGGACACCGCTGCAGAGGCCCTTTCTTCAAGGTGAGCCGATGGGGGTGGTTTGAAGACTGGGTGGGCAGGTACCATCAAGCCTGCCTCCAGACTGGGCCGCTTGCTCCCTCTCTCTGATCCTATGCCTCTTGTAGGTGGACTCCCTTTGGGCAATCTCCCCTCCAACAGCCCAATGGACTCTTACCCAGGCCTCTGCCAGTCCCCATTCCTGGATTCTAGGTTGGTATTTGTGCTTAACCTCTGTGGGCAGTCCCTTCCCTCCAGTGGGGCCACACTGGGGGAGGGAATGTTGGACTCGCGGGTGCTGCTGTGGCAACCCCTCCCTCCCTCTGCTGCCTTGCTAGTGACTGTCTTCTGTTGGGGCAGGGCAGTAGCCTGGGGACTCTGGGCAGTTTGTCTGGGGTGGGCTTGGCATCCCTGCCCTCTGTGACTCTCTGCCCCTGCGCCCCAGGGAGCGCGGGGGCTTCTTTAGCCCGGAACCCGGTGAGCCAGACAGCCCCTGGACAGGCTCGGGGGGCACCACGCCCTCCACCCCCACCACCCCCACCACGGAGGGTGAGGGCGACGGGCTCTCCTATAATCAGCGGAGTCTTCAGCGCTGGGAGAAGGACGAGGAGTTGGGCCAGCTCTCCACCATCTCACCTGTGCTGTACGCCAATATTAACTTCCCCAGTCTCAAGCAGGATTACCCAGGTACCTGTGGGACAGAGCAAGGGAGACAGCCTGCGACATGACCAGCGCAGGGGTCACCTGCCAGTTCTTCTCTCACACGTCGTCTCTGTCCTCCAGATTGGTCAAGCCGCTGCAAACAAATCATGAAGCTGTGGAGAAAAGTTCCAGCTGCTGATAAAGCCCCCTACCTGGTGAGACAGAAGGAGCCTGGAGTGGCGTGGGAAATGAGTCATAGGCAGCGTGTCTTCGGGAAAGTCACCTTCATTCCTTCTACTTCCCACTTTCATGGCAGCTGGGCCAGTAGGGGTTGGCTTCTGTGTGGGGAGTGTGAGGGCATGGTGAGGGAGTGGGACTGGGCTTGAGACTGAGTCCCAGCCTCAGGCTGTGTCCTCTGTTCCTCAGCAAAAGGCCAAAGATAACCGGGCAGCTCACCGCATCAACAAGGTGCAGAAGGTGAGTGGGCTCAGGGTGCGCAGGGGCATCCAAGTCTGGTTGTGGGGCAGCCTCCCTGAGGGTGGGGGTCAGAGGGCCTGCCTACAGCAGCCTAACTGTTCTGTGCCTGGTCTCCTCCTGTAGCAGGCTGAGAGCCAGATCAACAAGCAGACCAAGGTGGGCGACATGGCCCGCAAGACTGACCGACCGGCCCTACATCTCCGCATTCCCCCCCAGCCAGGGGCCCTGGGCAGTCCGCCTCCTGCTGCTGCCCCCACCATTTTCATTGGCAGCCCCACTCCCCCCGCCGGCTTGTCTACCTCTGCGGACGGGTTCCTGAAGCCGCCAGCGGGCACGGTGCCCGGCCCCGACTCACCTGGTGAGCTCTTCCTCAAGCTCCCGCCCCAGGTGCCCGCCCAAGTGCCTTCACAGGACCCCTTTGGACTGGCCTCTGCCTATGCTCTGGAGCCCCGCTTCCCCACAGCACCACCCACCTACCCTCCCTATCCTAGTCCGACTGGGGCCCCTGCACCGTCCCCGACGCTGGGCGCCTCATCTCGTCCTGGGACTGGCCAGCCAGGGGAGTTCCACACTACCCCACCTGGCACCCCCCGACACCAGCCCTCCACGCCTGACCCCTTCCTCAAACCCCGCTGCCCCTCCCTGGACAACCTGGCTGTGCCTGAGAGCCCAGGAGGAGGGGGAAGCAAGGCTGCTGAGCCTCTGCTGTCGCCCCTGCCTTTCGGGGAGTCTCGGAAGGCCCTGGAGGTGAAGAAGGAAGAGCTTGGGGGATCCTCTCCGAGCTATGGGCCCCCAAACCTGGGCTTTGTTGACTCTCCCTCCTCAGGCCCCCACCTGGGTGGCCTGGAGTTAAAGGCACCTGATGTCTTCAAAGCCCCCCTGACCCCTCGGGCATCTCAGGTAGAGCCCCAGAGCCCGGGCTTGGGCCTAAGGCCCCAGGAGCCACCCCCTGCCCAGGCTTTGGCCCCTTCTCCTCCCAGCCACTCAGACATCTTTCGCCCTGGTCCCTACCCTGACCCCTACGCCCAGCCCCCGCTGACGCCTCGGCCCCAACCCCCACCACCTGAGAGCTGCTGTGCCCTGCCTCCCCGCTCACTGCCCTCTGACCCTTTCTCCCGAGTGCCCGCCAGTCCCCAGTCCCAGTCCAGCTCCCAGTCCCCATTGACACCCCGTCCTCTGTCTGCTGAGGCTTTCTGCCCATCCCCTGTTACCCCTCGCTTCCAATCCCCTGACCCTTATTCCCGTCCACCCTCGCGCCCTCAGTCCCGGGATCCATTTGCCCCATTGCATAAGCCCCCCCGCCCCCAGCCCTCTGAAGTTGCCTTCAAGGCTGGGCCTCTAGCCCACACTCCGCTGGGGGCTGGGGGTTTCCCAGCAGCCCTGCCCTCAGGGCCAGCAGGTGAGCTCCATGCCAAGGTCCCAAGTGTGCAACCCCCGAATTTTGCCCGGTCCCCTGGGACCAGTGCATTTGTGGGCGCCCCTTCTCCCATGCGTTTCACTTTCCCTCAGGCGGTCGGGGAGCCTCCCCTAAAGCCGCCTGTCCCTCAGCCTGGTCTCCCTCCACCCCATGGGATCAACAGCCATTTTGGGCCTGGCCCTACCATGGGCAAGCCTCAAAGCACAAACTACGCAGTAGCCGCAGGGAACTTCCGCCCATCGGGCAGCCCCCTGGGGCCCAGCAGCGGGCCCGCAGGAGAGGGCTACGGGCCGTCCCCACTGCGCCCCCCGTCAGTCCTGCCCCAACCCGCACCCGATGGGCCCCTCCCCTGCCTGCCCCATGGGGCCACACAGCGGGCGGGCATCACCTCTCCCGTTGAGAAGCGAGAAGATCCAGGGGCTGGCACGGGCAGCTCTTTGGCGGCACCTGAGCTTTCAGGTACCCAGGACCCAGGCATGTCTGGCCTCAGTCAGACAGAACTAGAGAAGCAGCGACAGGTGGGTCGACATCTCTGTTTGTGGGCCAGCCCTTTGGGCTTTGGTGCTCGTCCAATGGACTTACCATCTTGTCTGTACCCTGCACAGCGCCAGCGACTACGGGAGCTATTAATTCGGCAGCAGATGCAGCGCAACACCCTTCGGCAGGAGAAGGAGACTGCGGCAGCTGCCGGAGCGGTGGGACCCCCAGGCAACTGGGGTGCTGAGCCTAGTAGCCCCGCATTTGAGCAGCTGGGTCGAGGCCAGACCCCCTTTGCTGGGACCCAGGTAGGTAGAGTGGCAAGAGGTGGTGGATCCAAGATGCTGAAGGTGGCCCCACTTTCATCTACCCTTATCTTTCCTAGGACAAGAGCAGCCTTGTGGGACTGCCCCCAAGCAAGCTGGGTGGCCCCATCCTGGGGCCAGGGGCTTTCCCCAGTGATGACCGACTCTCCCGGCCGCCTCCACCAGCCACCCCTTCCTCTATGGATGTTAACAGCCGGTGAGGCTCCTGGGCTTCCCTCGGGGAAAAATCAAGGGAGTATATTGTATCCAGTGTGCACTGCCCCTGATTTTCCTGTCTCTCTAATCCTCAGCATCACTTTCTTTTCTTCCCCATTCCTTCCCCCTCACTGCATTCTTTCTTTCCTTCTTTAGGGAAGCCCATGTTCTAGTTCTTTTTTCATTCTGATTTTATCTTACTACTGCGTATACTTCCAGGCAATTGGTGGGGGGCTCCCAAGCCTTCTATCAGCGAGCACCGTATCCTGGGTCCCTGCCCTTACAGCAGCAGCAGCAGCAGCAACTGTGGCAGCAGCAGCAACAGGCAACAGCAGCAGCTTCCATGCGACTTACCATGTCTGCGCGCTTTCCATCAACTCCTGGGCCTGAACTTGGCCGCCAAACCCTAGGTTCCCCTTTGGCTGGAATTTCCAACCGCCTGCCTGGCCCTGGTGAACCAGTGCCTGGCCCAGCTGGTCCTGCCCAGTTCATTGAGTTGCGGCACAATGTACAGAAAGGACTCGGACCGGGGGGGCCTCCATTTCCCGGTCAGGGACCTCCACAGAGACCCCGTTTTTACCCTGTAACTGAGGATTCCCACCGACTGGCCCCTGAAGGGCTTCGTGGCCTAGCAGTCTCAGGCCTTCCCCCACAGAAACCTTCAGCCCCACCAGCTCCTGAACTGAACAACAGCCTCCATCCAACGCCCCACACCAAGGGTCCCAACCTGCCCACTGGCTTGGAGCTAGTCAGCCGGCCCCCCTCCAGTACTGAGCTTGGCCGCCCCCCTCCTCTGACCCTGGAAGCTGGAAAACTACCTTGTGAGGACCCTGAGCTGGATGATGACTTTGACGCCCACAAGGCCTTGGAGGACGACGAGGAGCTGGCTCACCTGGGCCTGGGCGTGGATGTGGCCAAGGGAGATGACGAGCTGGGCACTCTGGAGAACCTGGAGACCAATGATCCCCACCTCGATGACCTGCTCAATGGGGATGAGTTTGACTTGCTGGCCTATACTGACCCTGAGCTGGACACGGGGGACAAGAAGGACATCTTCAATGAGCATCTGAGGCTGGTGGAGTCGGCCAATGAAAAGGCTGAACGAGAGGCTCTGTTGCGAGGGGTGGAGCCAGGACCCTTCGGCCCCGAGGAGCGCCCTCCCCCGGCCGCTGATGCCTCTGAGCCCCGTCTGGCGTCAGGGCTTCCCGAGGTGAAGCCCAAGGTGGAGGAGGGTGGGCGCCACCCTTCCCCTTGCCAGTTTACCATTACCACCCCCAAGGCAGAGCTGGCACCTGTCACCACTTCCCTAGGCCTGGGGGTGAAGCCAGGTCAGAGTGTGACGGGCAGCCGGGACACTCGAATGGGCACAGGACCTTTTTCTAGCAGTGGGCACACAGCTGAGAAGGTCCCCTTTGGGACCACAGGAGGACCACCAGCTCACCTGCTGACGCCCAGCCCACTAAGTGGCCCGGGAGGGTCCTCCCTACTGGAAAAGTTTGAGCTAGAGAGTGGGGCCCTGACTTTGCCTGGTGGACATGCATCTGGGGATGAGCTGGACAAGATGGAGAGCTCACTGGTAGCCAGTGAGTTACCCCTGCTCATTGAGGACCTGTTGGAACATGAGAAGAAAGAGCTGCAAAAGAAGCAGCAGCTTTCAGCACAGCTGCAGCCTGTGCAGCAGCAGCAGCCCCAGCAGCATTCCCTGCTGTCCACCCCAGGCCCTGGCCAGGCTGTGTCTTTGCCCCATGAGGGCTCTTCTCCCAGTTTGGCTGGCCCTCAACAGCAGCTTGCCCTGGGACTTGGAGGCTCCCGACAGCCAGGCTTGGCCCAACCATTGATGCCCAACCAGCCACCAGCTCATGCCCTCCAGCAGCGCCTGGCCCCATCCGTGGCCATGGTATCCAACCAAGGGCATATGCTAAGTGGGCAGCATGGGGGACAGGCAGGCTTGGTGCCCCAGCAGAACCCACAGCCGGTGCTGGCACAGAAGCCAATGGGTACCGTGCCACCGTCCATGTGCATGAAACCACAGCAGCTGGCAATGCAGCAGCAGTTGGCTAACAGCTTTTTCCCTGATACAGGTAATCTCAGCTGGGGGGAGAGACTGGCTTAGTAACTCAGGAGTGATCACGGTTACCACTAACTGAATTCTCTCTGAGGTTGCAGACCCAAGATACTCCCTAGTTTAAGGAGACTGGACACAGAGTGGTGTAGACAGAAACACTGTACCTTTTAAGGGAGAATAGTGCCTGGCATCTAGCAGGTGTTCAGATGTTTGAGTGAATGAATGGAATGGACACCTGAAGTCTGATTAGCAGAGTCTTTGTAGCTGTGGTGAGACCCAGAGCTTAGGACTTGGAGCAGAGTGGTGCAAGAAGTAGCTGGCCTGGTAAAAGACTTAATGAGACTTAGTGGCAGGAAGGTCAGGTGTATTTGGAGACCATGAGTGGACTGCTTAGGCTGGGGTAGGCTTTGTGGAAGGAAGCGAGTGGGCACTGCCCTAACTTTGGAGAGGTAAGGTGGGGGCCCAGATTGAAGAAGACCTCAAATTATAATAGTATCTATTGAATAATGACTGCTAAACACTGCTGAGGACTTTGCATTTATTGTGTAATATCATCACAACAAAAACATTAAATAGGTACCATTATTTTTTTTTTTAACTTTTAATTTTGTATTGGGAGAGCATCAGGTGAACAGCTAAGGGACTCAGGCGTACATATACATGCATCCATTCTCACCCAAAGTCCCCTCCCATCTTGGCCACCACATAACATTGAGCAGAGTTCTGTGTGTTGTACAGTAGGTCCTTGTTGGTTATCCATTTTAAATACAGCAGTGTGTACATGTAATAGGTACTATTATTATCTTAGATTATAGAAAAGAAAACTGAGGCAGAAAGATTAACTTGCTCAATATCATACAACTAACAGCTGGAATTTGAAGCCTGGCCCTCATATCCTTTTAACTGTTTTACCACCTCAGAATAACCAGGAGAAGGTGTTTGGTTAATCTTCTTAAAAGTAGGGAGTCAGTTAAGCTTTCTGAGTAGTGGAGAAATATGCAGTGTATAAGATTTTAGGATGATTTGGTATCTGCTTGTTTCTCTTTTTCTGCCCAGTGTCCTGAACAGGTAGAATAGTGGTTTGTAGGTGGTGTGTGTTGTGGCCAAAGCAACTCTGGCATTGGGCTTTGGCACCCTGCCCATATCTTGGGTTCTTGGGCTGCACTTAGTTGTCCTAAGAACATGACTTTTGAAGAATGTTTTCTAGGTCATAAAGTAAACTCATATTCTGGTCATATATGATCTTCTCAGTAGCTCCATGAGATAAGCAGAATAAGGAATCATGATCTATGTCAAATAGAAGAGTAAACTGAGGCTCATAGGGGTGAAGTGACTTTAATGCATTGGTTCAGTAAATATTTACTGAGTACCTTTTCCTAACACCATGCAAGTAAAAACAGCTATGTGTCCTGTGAATAACAGAATTGAGTCACCTATGCTACCTGGCTTCTAGTCCAGTGGTCTTTCCACCATGCCATGCCATTGTTCTGCTTGGCTTGGTGGAAGTCAAAGAGTTGCAACATTGACCTCAGTGCCAGGCTCACTTGGCTCTTCTGTCTCTAGACCTGGACAAATTTGCTGCAGAAGATATCATTGATCCAATTGCAAAGGCCAAGATGGTGGCTTTGAAAGGCATCAAGAAGGTGATGGCTCAGGGCAGCATTGGAGTGGCACCTGGTATGAACAGGTAAGAGGTATGAGGTGGGAGCATTGGCTTTTTCCTTTTCCAGTCCTTCCCCTATTCTTCATGATCCTCCTTCCTACTTGTCCCACCTCTCTGCCCTTCAACTTTCCGCATCACTAACTCATCCTCTTTGCTTTGGTGGACTCCAGGCAGCAAGTGTCCCTGCTAGCTCAGAGGCTCTCAGGGGGGCCCGGCAGTGATCTGCAGAACCATGTGGCAGCTGGGAGTGGCCAGGTAAATGGTCTGGTGGGAGCAGGAACTTGGGTCCAATGCCTTCGGGCCATACTTCTTAGGGCCTGTTACAGAACAATGACCCTTCAGCAGTCTTTCTCATCCCAGGAGCGGGGTGCCGGTGACTCCTCCCAGCCTCGTCCCAATCCACCCACTTTTGCCCAGGGAGTAATCAGTGAGTATGGTGATAGGGAGGAATGTACAAGGAAGTGGCTTGGGGAAAGAGGGGTTTGGATCCCCTGACACCGGTCCACTTCCTTTCCCAGATGAGGCTGACCAGCGGCAGTATGAGGAGTGGCTGTTCCATACCCAGCAGCTCCTACAAATGCAACTGAAGGTGCTAGAGGAGCAGATAGGGGTGCACCGCAAGTCCCGGAAAGCCCTGTGTGCCAAGCAGCGCACTGCCAAGAAGGCTGGCCGGGAGTTCCCCGAGGCTGATGCTGAGAAGCTGAAGCTGGTTACAGAACAACAGAGCAAGATCCAGAAACAGCTGGATCAGGTAGGGAAGGCAGACTTCAGTCTAGCAACCAGGAACCTGGGAAGAGGGGTGGCACTGGTGGGTAGCCTCCCTGCTGACCTCCCTGACCCTCCCGTGTTAGGTCCGGAAGCAGCAGAAGGAGCACACTAACCTAATGGCAGAATATCGGAATAAGCAGCAGCAGCAGCAACAACAGCAGCAGCAGCAACAGCAGCAGCACTCAGCCGTACTTGCCCTTAGCCCTTCCCAGAGTCCCCGGCTACTCACCAAGCTTCCTGGTCAGCTGCTCCCAGGCCATGGGCTGCAGCCACCTCAAGGACCCCCCGGGGGCCAAGCTGCAGGCCTTCGCCTGACCCCTGGGGGCATGGCCCTACCTGGACAGCCTGGTGGCCCCTTTCTCAACACCACCCTGGCCCAACAGCAGCAACAGCAACATTCTGGAGGAGCTGGGGCCTTGGCTGGCCCCTCAGGGGGCTTTTTCCCTGGCAACCTTGCTCTTCGAGGCCTGGGACCTGACTCGAGGCTTTTACAGGAAAGGCAGCTGCAGCTCCAACAGCAGCGCATGCAGCTGGCCCAGAAACTGCAACAGCAGCAGCAGCAGCATCTCCTAGGACAGGTGGCAATCCAGCAGCAACAGCAGCAGGGCCCGGGAGTACAGGCAAACCAGGCTCTGGGTCCCAAGCCCCAGGGCCTTCTGCCTCCCAGCAGCCACCAGGGCCTCTTGGTCCAGCAGCTGTCCCCGCAACCACCCCCGGGACCCCAGGGCATGCTGGGCCCTGCCCAGGTCGCAGTGTTGCAGCAGCAGCAACCACACCCTGGAGCTTTGGGCCCCCAGGGCCCTCACAGACAGGTGCTCCTGACCCAGCCACGGGTGCTAAGTTCCCCCCAGATGGCACAGCAGGGTCAGGGCCTTATGGGACACCGGCTGGTCACATCCCAGCAGCAGCAGCAGCAACAGCACCAACAGCAAGGATCCATGGCTGGGCTTTCCCATCTTCAACAGGGTCTGATGCCACACAGTGGGCAGCCCAAAGTGGGCGCTCAGCCCATGGCTGCCTTGCAGCAGCAACAGTTGCAACAGCAGCAGCAGCAGCAACTTCAACAACACCAACAGCTTCAACAACAGCAGCAACAACTTCAACAACAGCAGCAGCAACAGCAGCTACAACAGCAGCAGCAGCAGTTACAGCAGCAACAGCAGCTACAACAGCAGCAGCAGCAACAGCAGCTACAACAGCAGCAGCAGCAGCAACAGCAGCTTCAACAGCAACAGCAGCAACAACAGCTTCAACAACAGCAGCAGCAACAGCAGCTTCAACAACAGCAGCAGCAGCAGCTTCAACAACAGCAGCAGCAGCAGCAGCTTCAACAGCAGCAGCAGCAGCTTCAACAGCAGCAGCAGCAGCAGCAGCAGCTTCAACAGCAGCAGCAGATGGGCCTCTTGAGCCAGAGTCGAGCTTTACTGTCTCCTCAACAGCAACAGCAGCAGCAACAGATGACACTTGGCCCTGGCATGCCAGCCAAGCCTCTGCAACACTTTTCTAGCCCCGGAGCCCTGGGCCCAACCCTTATCCTAACGGGCAAGGAACAAAGCATTGTAGAGACAGCTCTTCCTTCAGAGGCCAGTGAGGGGTCCTCCACACATCAGGGAGGGCCCTTACCAATGGGGACTGTACCAGAGTCCGTGGCCCCTGAACCAGGAGAGGTGAAGCCCTCACTGTCTGGGGACTCACAACTCCTTCTTGTCCAGCCCCAGGCCCAGCCTCAGCCCAACTCTCTGCAGCTGCAGCCACCTCTGAGGCTCCCAGGACAACAGCAGCCGCCGGTTAACTTGCTCCACACAGCAGGTGCAGGAAGCCATGGGCAACCAGGCAGTGGATCATCTGAGGCCTCGTCTGTGCCCCACCTACTGGCCCAATCCTCTGTTTCCTTAGGGGAACAGCCTGGATCCGTGACCCAGAACCTTCTGAGCTCCCAACAGCCCCTTGGACTAGAGCGGCCCATGCAAAATAACATAGGGCCACAGCCTGCCAAGCCGGGATCTGTCCCGCAGTCTGGGCAGAGCCTGCCAGGGGCTGGGGTCATGCCTACAGTGGGTCAGCTTCGGGCACAGCTCCAAGGAGTCCTGGCCAAAAACCCACAGCTGCGGCATTTGAGTCCTCAGCAGCAGCAGCAGCTCCATGCACTTCTCATGCAGCGGCAGCTACAGCAGAGTCAGGCAGCACGCCAGGCCCCACCATACCAGGAGCCTGGGACCCAGCCCTCTCCCCTCCAAGGCCTCCTGGGCCGCCAGCCCCAACTTGGGGGCTTCCCTGGATCCCAGACAGGCCCTCTTCAGGAGCTAGGGGCCGGGCTTCGACCTCAGGGCCCACCCCGACTCCCCGCCCCACAAGGAGCCTTATCCACAGGACCAGTTCTTGGCCCTGTCCATCCCACACCTCCACCATCCAGCCCCCAAGAGCCAAAGAGACCTTCCTCCCAATTACCTTCCCCTAGCTCCCAGCTCCCCTCAGAGGCCCAGCTCCCTACCACCCAGCCAGGAACCCCCAAGCCCCAGGGGCCACCCTTGGAGCTTCCTCCTGGGAGGGTCTCACCTGCTGCTGCCCAGCTTGCGGATACCTTCTTTGGCAAGGGACTGGGACCTTGGGACCCCCCAGACCACCTAGCGGAAGCCCAGAAGCTGGAGCAAAGCAGCCTGGTACCTGGGCATCTGGACCAGGTGAATGGGCAGGTGGTACCTGAGCCACCGCATCTCAACATCAAGCAGGAGCCTCGGGAAGAGCCATGTGCCCTGGGGTCCCAGGCGGTGAAGAGGGAGGCCAACGGGGAGCCTGTGGGGGCACCAGGTACCAGCAACCACCTCCTGCTGGCAGGGCCCCGCTCAGAAGCCGGGCATCTGCTCTTGCAGAAGCTTCTACGAGCAAAGAATGTGCAACTCAGCACTGGGCGGGGGCCTGAGGGGCTGCGAGCTGAGATCAACGGGCACATTGACAGCAAGCTTGCTGGGCTGGAGCAGAAACCACAGGGTACCCCCAGCACCAAGGAGGTGAGTACTCCAGTTAGAGTGGAGCAGACCTTGTGGGGCCTGGAGCCCAGGGGTAGAGCGAGCAGGTCTGGGCTAAACAAGAGGTGAGGGCGCTGAGGGGCACGGTGGCCTTCACTGTGGGTTTGTCCGACTTAGGATACAGCAGCAAGGAAGCCTTTGACACCGAAGCCCAAGCGGGTACAGAAGGCAAGCGACAGGTTGGTGAGCTCCCGAAAGAAGCTGCGGAAGGAGGACGGGGTCAGGGCCAGCGAGGCCTTGCTGAAACAGCTGAAACAGGTGACCCCCAGGAGCCAGTCCCCTGGTCCCATCCCAGGATAAGGGGGCAGCCTGGCCCCCAGCTGTGCGGTAGCAGAGAGGTACATGCTGCAGGATTCCAACCTTGTCATCTTTCCCCTTCTAGGAGCTGTCCCTGTTGCCCCTCACGGAGCCTACCATCACCGCCAATTTTAGCCTCTTTGCTCCCTTTGGCAGCGGCTGTCCGATCAGTGGGCAGTGCCAGCTGAGGGGGGCCTTTGGAAGTGGGGTGCTGCCCACGGGCCCTGACTACTATTCCCAGCTGCTTACCAAGGTCAGAAAAATGGCAGTACCTTTTGGGGATGATGAGGTTCTTGGGGAGGTGGAGTTGGGGGTGGCAGACTTGAGCAAAGGGCTGATGGAGTGTGGGGCCAGGAGATTATGTCAGTCTCCCTATGCCATCTTGCACACAACACCCCACCCCGCCCCCAGAATAACCTGAGTAACCCGCCGACACCACCCTCGTCGCTGCCCCCCACCCCACCCCCATCGGTGCAGCAGAAGATGGTTAATGGCGTCACTCCATCTGAAGAGCTGGGGGAGCACCCCAAGGATGCCGCCTGTGCCCGGGATACTGAAGGGGTGCTGAGGGGTAAGTCAGGGGCAGAGTGGGCTGCCTCTCGGCCCCGTCTTGGTGGCTAGGGTCCTGTGGTAGGGTTTGGGGTAGGAGTGGGTTGTGTGTTGCTGTGTGTGCATACACAACAGATGGTACTTCAGATAGGAAGGGCCTCTTCGGGACTGATTTGTTGGAGCCAAGGAGGGGCTTCTGGAGTCCAGAGCAAAGGCAGCAGGGCAGGGAGAATATTAATGAAGCTTTTGTTTTTGAGGAATGACCCAAGTTTCCTTACCCACAGGGTATGAACTCCAGTCAGATCTGGATTTGAACTCTGGCTCCTGCATTCATTTAGCTGGGCTACTGTAGCCGAGTAACTTGATTGACTTGTGTGAGCCTCAATTTTCTCACTCTAAAATAAAAACAATACTCACTTAATGGAGTTGTTGAAAGACTATAACCAATGAGCGTACACTGCAGAGTACATTCTTTAGAAAGGCTCAATAAATTTATAGCTCATGTACCCCAAACTGGCAGATGGGTGGATGAGTAGATAGTGGTCATAGAACTGAGCTAGATCTTATACCCGTTAGGCCTGAATCGTGGGAGAAAGCACCAGCAGCTCTGGCCTGACCTCAGCCTGACTTTTCTTCTCCCTACCCTGCAGATGCTTCAGAAGTGAAAAGTCTAGACCTGCTGGCCGCTTTGCCTACCCCCCCTCACAATCAGACTGAGGATGTCAGGTGTGGAAGGGGCAGAGATGGGGATGAGGAATTGGGGTGGGGTACCAGTTGCTCATTTTTCCTTGTTTTTTTCTTTTGACCAATGGCAGATTTCAAATAGGGCTGTAACATCCACAAATCTCTAGATTTGGGAGGGGGCACCTGCTGGGCTATAGCAGTGAGTGTCTACTTTTGGCCCACAGGATGGAGAGTGATGAGGACAGCGATTCTCCTGACAGCATCGTGCCAGCTTCATCCCCTGAGAGCATCCTGGGGGAGGAGGCTCCCCGTTTCCCTCAGCTGGGCTCAGGCCGGTGGGAGCAGGATGACCGGGCTCTCTCCCCCGTCATCCCCATCATTCCTCGGGCCAGCATTCCAGGTAGAGGTGACTCTGGGCCTGGACCCGGCTTGGCCTGGCCAGGCTGCATTGTCAGAGGTCAGGGAGTGAGGCAGCTGGAGCTTACACAGGTCCTTCTTTGTCATTCAGTCTTCCCAGAGAGCAAACCTTATGGAGTCTTGGATCTGGAGACCACCAGGAAGCTGCCTGCCCCAACTTGGGAAAAGGGCAAAGGAAGCGAGGTGTCAGTCATGCTAACGGTTTCTGCTGCTGCCGCCAAGGTATGTCCTGGGGATGCCTCTGGGCCAGGAGGGGATGCCAGTCAGAGGGCAGTCCAGCTTCTCTGGATAAATCCAGTCATTTAAACCTGTGTATTGAGGACCTCCTGTGAATGAAATCCCACACTGAGCTGGAGTGTGGGATTAGAAAAAATGTAGCACAAGGGGCTGCCCTGCCCTCAAGGAGCTCATAGTTCAGGGGTAAAGTGTTACTAAACATGTCCCCCCAGTCACATTGCATGGAATTCTGTTTTTTTTTTTTTTTGAAAATGTTATCAGGGTCTTGTGATCAAAGGAAATTGGAAATCTCAGTTAAAATAGCAAAACAGGTTTCTTTGTTACAAGACTCTGCAGATCCTTTACTTTGCTCATGTGTACTGGGACTTTCCAAGGGGTGGACGCCGTGTGTCATTTCCTAAGCCCAGTTACCGCAGGTCTCTTTCTGTGAGCTCCCATTAATGCCCACAGCGATTTGAGAAAGGCTGCCTTTAAAAGAGGTGCATGAGAAGAAGCCAGATGGCACAGGGGCAGGACTGACAAGCCGCTTAGGGACCTGCGTTCTGGGTGTTGTGGTCCCCACCAAGCTGGTGATAGTTCTCACTCTGCCACTCTGCCGACATGGCTGTCATATCCCCTTTCCTGCCCTGGCAGAACCTGAATGGCATGATGGTGGCAGTGGCAGAGCTGCTGAGCATGAAGATCCCCAATTCCTATGAGGTGCTGTTCCCAGAGAGCCCTGCCCGGGCTGGCATCGAGCCTAAGAAGGGGGAGGCTGAGGGCCCTGGTGAGTATGGCAGAAAAACTCCTTGGGGCCCACGGGGAGTGATTGTGGTGGGAATCTCTGACCCCTTCCTTCCTGCAGGTGGGAAAGAAAAGAGTCTGGGAGGCAAGAGCCCAGAGGCTGGCCCTGATTGGCTGAAGCAGTTTGATGCTGTGTTGCCTGGCTATACACTCAAGAGTCAGTTAGACATCTTGAGTCTCCTCAAACAGGTGGGTCTGTTGTTAGAAGACAGGGTGGATATCTGGCTAGGACAGAGAAGGCAGAGGGCTTTGGGGCGAGTGGAATTTGGGTGGGAGGAAAGAGGTGACTAGTTAATTGAGGAGCCAGCACTAACGGTACAGGGCTCTCCTATCTTCCCATAGGAGAGCCCTGCCCCAGAGCCCCCCGCCCAGCACAGCTACACCTACAACGTCTCCAACCTGGATGTGCGACAGCTCTCGGCCCCACCTCCTGAAGAACCCTCCCCACCTCCTTCCCCTCTGGCACCCTCTCCTGCCAGCCCCCCTGCTGAACCCTTGGTTGAACTTCCAGCTGAACCCTCAGCTGAGCCACCCATCCCCTCGCCTCTGCCACTGGCCTCATCCCCTGAATCTACCCGGCCCAAGCCCCGAGCCCGGCCTCCTGAAGAAGGTGAAGATTCCCGGCCCCCTCGCCTCAAGAAGTGGAAGGGGGTGCGCTGGAAGCGGCTCCGGCTGCTGCTGACTATCCAGAAGGGTGGTGTGCGGCAGGAGGATGAGCGGGAAGTGGCTGAGTTCATGGAACAGCTCGGCACAGCCTTGCGACCTGACAAGGTGCCTCGAGACATGCGGCGCTGCTGCTTCTGTCATGAGGAGGGGGATGGGGCCACGGATGGGCCTGCCCGCCTGCTGAACCTGGACTTGGACTTGTGGGTGCATCTCAACTGTGCCCTGTGGTCCACAGAGGTATATGAGACCCAGGGCGGGGCGCTGATGAACGTGGAGGTTGCCCTGCACCGAGGCCTGCTCACCAAGTGCTCCCTGTGCCAGCGCACTGGTGCCACCAGCAGCTGCAATCGAATGCGTTGCCCCAACGTCTACCATTTTGCCTGCGCCATCCGCGCCAAGTGCATGTTCTTCAAGGACAAGACCATGCTATGTCCAATGCATAAGATCAAGGGGCCCTGTGAGCAGGAGCTGAGCTCTTTTGCTGTCTTCCGGAGGGTCTACATTGAGCGGGATGAGGTGAAGCAGATTGCCAGCATCATCCAGCGGGGAGAGCGGCTGCACATGTTCCGGGTGGGGGGCCTTGTGTTCCACGCCATCGGACAGCTGCTGCCCCATCAGATGGCCGACTTCCACAGTGCCACTGCCCTCTATCCAGTGGGCTACGAGGCCACGCGCATCTACTGGAGCCTCCGCACTAACAACCGCCGCTGCTGCTACCGCTGCTCCATCGGCGAGAACAATGGGCGGCCGGAGTTCGTGATCAAAGTCATGGAGCAGGGCCTGGAGGACATGGTCTTCACGGACGCCTCTCCGCAGGGTGAGCACGGGACCCTTGCAGCCATAGTATAGCATTGGGCGAGTTTCTCCCAGAGTCACCTTTCTGATGTTGAGACGAGACCTTCAGGCTCCTTATTGAGTGATCTTGTTCCCCCACTTCCAGCCGGTAGAGGTCTCTTGAAGTTCTCCAGAGAAAGTGTTTTGGCCTTTCTCAGCCACTTTGAATTCTCTATGTAATTGAAGATACTTTGCTTCTCTTTCCAGCTCCTTTTCTTAATCTCAGTGGATCTGAAGGATACGGGTCTGAGACCTTGTCACCCAGTTTACCCAATCTCATCCTAAGCTTGAGTTCCTTATGGTTGCTTTCCCCTGGATAAAATCTTTTGATCTTGGTTTCAGTATTAATGGTAAAAGTAACAGAATTAACGTTGTAGTGAGTGTGTATTATGTGCCACAAACTGAGCTGAGTGGTTTATGTAGGTTATTTTGTTCATGCAACCCTTCAAGGTAAGTACTATTATTATGCCAAGTTTATACATAAACTGAGTAGTGGAGAGATTTAAGTAGTGGTTAGCCAAAAAAATATTCGTTCAGGTTTTAGAAAAAAACCCAAACAAACTTTTTCACCTACCTAATATTTGCCTTAAGGGCCCCATGGCCAGCATTAGAACCTGAACCTAAGTCTTCTCACTCCAGAACATGCCTGGAGCTTGAGTTGCTCTGGCTCTCATGTAAGATCCATGGACTGTGTTGCATATCCTGGGCCCTGGGTTCATGTTTCTGTGTCACAAGGCTCTCTGATGCCCCTCCAGGGTGGGAAACCTCCTGGCTTGTTGAGGGAGACTGAGACTGGGAGGCCAAGAGAGGTTCCTGAAGAACCACACACCCTCTTGATAGCAAGGTGGGCAGGCTACAGAAAACCACCCTAGCATCAGATGGAGGGCTGAGGTCAGTAAGCAGAAGTTGCCTCTGAGGGCTGCTGTCTTTCCTTGTCTCTTAGCCGTTTGGAATCGCATCATTGAGCCTGTGGCAGCCATGAGGAAAGAGGCCGACATGCTGCGTCTCTTCCCTGAGTACCTGAAAGGCGAGGAGCTCTTTGGGCTGACAGTGCATGCCGTGCTGCGCATAGCTGAATCAGTAAGGAAAGGGCCGAGGGCTGGCGGCTGGGGGCTGGGGGCCGGGAGGGCCCTGGAAATGTTGGTGTTGCCCCAGAAGTGCTCAGGCTGAAGCGAGTGTGACCTGTGCCCACAGCTGCCTGGAGTGGAAAGCTGTCAAAATTATTTATTCCGCTATGGACGCCACCCCCTGATGGAGCTACCGCTCATGATCAACCCCACTGGCTGTGCTCGGTCAGAGCCTAAAATCCTCACACACTACAAACGGTGAGCTTGTGGGGCTGGACCAAGGGTTGTGGGTATGTGGTTGGTAGGGCCCTCTGGCTAATTACGAGTGTTTGGGGTTACAGACCAGAGTTCCCTTGGAAAGACTGGGGGTTCACTCTAGCCTCCTGACTTGAGGGTATACAGGTACCACTAGGGTATCCTTTTCCTCCCCCAGCCTCTCAGGTGCTTGGGGTTGACCTGCATCTAGGGACACTTCTCTTGGGTGTCCTGGGAATGGCCCTTGGGGAGGTTCTGGGAAGATGGTGGTGAGATCTTATGTGTAAAGGACCCAGATGCCACCTCCTCTCCTGTGTTGCTTCCAGGGGGCCTGTGATTCTCCCCAACCTTAGACAGATGCCCCACAAGTGCTAGATTCACCTTCCCATCCCCAGGCTGAGTTGGTGTCAAAAATAAATAGTTAGGAATATAATAGAAAAACATAATAAAACCTTACATTTGTATAGCACTTTATACTTTTTTTTTCAAAGCGTTTTCACATCCATTATCTCATTTGATCCTCACAACAACCTTATGAGGTAGGTAGGGCAGGTGGTATTATCCCCATTTACAGCTGAGAAAACTGAGACCCAGGAAAGTTAAGTGACTAGACAAAGGTCACAGCTGGGACCAGAGCCTTACCTCTTGACTTGTGGTTCACTGTTCTTGCTGTGTACCACAGTAGCCTGACCTTGGTCCCTGGGTAGAGGGAGGCAGAATCCATGAGAGGAGGGCTTTCTTGAAGGTCTTCGGTTGCTCTTTGGGCTGTCGTAGAGCGTCAGACTCTACCCCCGCCAGCCCTGGTCCCTGATGCTCTACACCAGTGGTTTTCAAACTGTGTTTCAGAAAGCCCTGGAACACATAAACTGAGTGGGCAGAACTTGGCCCTCTCCATGCATAACTCTCCCCTTCCCCATATTGGATTCAACCAGAAGAGTTCCGTTTTCATCTAGTTTATGTATTGGCATTCCTATAATGTTTTGTTAAAGAAAAATACAAGATTTCTGCTGTATGAGAAAGAGTCAGTTTGAAAACCACTGCTCTGGGATGGGCAAGAACTTGGCTGGGGCCCTAGGGTGGTGAAAAGGCATCCTGCTAGGCAGCAGTCATTCCCCTGCACTGAGCCATCTGCACAGAGCCCAATGTTATGGCAGAGAAAGAGAACAGTCTAAAGAAAGGAAAGGATACCACCATTTGGCTGTGAATTCAGGGCCAGTTTTAATTCACATCCAGCCCAGTGTGGTAGACATGGCCCCCGTTTGCGGAGCTTCCAGCACGAGCAGGAGATAGGACTCAGAGATTTGAACAAATCCGTGAGCCTAAATTCCAGGCCTGGGCTGCTTGGGGAAGACCTCCCAGAGGTCGTGAGCATGGCCTTGAGTCTGGTTTGGCAGGAGGGTGGTAGAAGGCGGGGAGATGGGAGAGCAGGCTCAGTGTAGGGGAATCAGTGCCCCTCCCCTCCCTTCACACCCCACCCCGCCATCCTGGGCTCTCTCCACCACACAGGGTGTTGGAAGGGTCCCCGTAGCTAGTTGCTGCCTCACCACAGCCAAGACTCAGATGCCTCTACTCCACTCCCAAGGCAGCACGTGCCCTCATTGGAGTGTTACACATCCCAGGGAGGAAGCGGGTGGTGTGTGCCCGGTCTGGGCTAGAGCTGTCTTGTCATGGACTATGGACTGTATCACCTCCCAGGCCCCACACTCTGAACAGCACCAGCATGTCCAAGGCATATCAGAGCACCTTCACAGGAGAGACCAACACCCCGTACAGCAAGCAGTTTGTGCACTCCAAGTCATCTCAGTACCGGCGGCTGCGCACTGAGTGGAAGAACAATGTCTATCTGGCTCGCTCCCGTATCCAGGGCCTGGGTCTCTATGCAGCCAAGGACCTAGAAAAGCACACAATGGTCATTGAGTACATTGGCACCATCATTCGCAATGAGGTGGCCAACCGGCGGGAGAAAATCTATGAGGAGCAGGTATGGGCTGGCAGAGGGGCCATCATGGTGCACTTAGCCAAGGGGCAGGGGCAGGATTGGGGCCAGAGGAGCAGGTGGAAAGCTGCTGTGGGAAGAGGAGGGGAGAGGCAGGAGAAAGGAAGAGTAAGAAATGAAGATGAGCTCACTGCCCAAGCCCACCACCTGACCCCACCACCACCACTCCTGCCCTTCTCTGATACTCTTGCCCCTTCTGCAACCTCTGCCTTTCTAGAATCGAGGCATCTACATGTTTCGAATAAACAATGAACATGTCATTGATGCTACGTTGACCGGAGGCCCCGCCAGGTGAGAAGAGGGATGAGCAAGAAGGGATTTAGGAGTCCCTCAGGGTGGTACTCTGGGGGTAGGCCAACAAGGAACCAGCATCATCCAACCCAGTAGCTTGATATTTCTGCCTTTGTCCCACTGCCTAGGTACATTAACCATTCTTGTGCTCCTAACTGTGTGGCGGAAGTTGTGACATTTGACAAGGAGGACAAAATCATCATCATCTCCAGCCGGCGAATCCCCAAAGGAGAGGAGGTAAGAGGAAGCGTCTCTTAGTGAGTGACAGAGCAGCTCCCTCTTCTCTGCCCAAAGTCCAATCCCAAGGCCACCGCCCTCCCCCACTTCCTCTGGTGGACTGGCCTTGATTGTGCCCTCTTCTCTTTCCAGCTGACATATGACTATCAGTTTGATTTTGAGGACGATCAGCACAAGATCCCCTGCCACTGTGGAGCCTGGAATTGTCGGAAATGGATGAACTAAGAAGCTTTGAGGCTACCAGGCAGGGGAGTCCCCCCACCCCCAACCTCTTCCCTGAAAGGGATGAGGGGGAAGAGAGGTAGCAGCCAGAGCCAGGACCCAGGGCTGGGGCTGCCGGCTGACCGGAGCCCCTGGAGCAGGAGGCTGGGGCAGAGGGCCCTAGGCCAAGCCCACCCTGGGCACCAGGGATGACCCTCTTCCCCGCCACCGGCCCCCAGGCTGGCATCTCTGCCCCCAGCTCCAGGAGGGGCCAGACAGAAGCAGCCATTGGGCATCTCAGGTTTGAGGGGGATATGGGCCGGGAACTACCCAGAAGCATCTGGGAGGCAGCAGGGAGGCGGGAGGAGGATGTGTGGCCGGGCCTCACAGCCCTGCTGCTCCCACCGACCTCTCTGGCCCAACTCAAGGCTGCAAAGAGACTTGACTAAGCTTGACAATCCCAAAGGCCGGGTCCCACACCTGGCCCTGCCTGCCGGGTCCTGCCCCCACCCTCACCCCCATCCCCTTCCCTCTCGATCTGTCTCTGTCTCCCTCTTCTCCTCTGTGTTTCTGTCTCTCTATGGGTTGTGTTTCCTTGTTTTCCACTCTGACAAATGCAACATGAATGGGAAAGAGGCGCCCAGCTGCCCAGGAGGGCAAGCCAGGCAAGCCGGGCAAGGAGACCCCGCACCCACACCTACCTCATTTAAGTGTTGGATTTTTTGCTGTTTTGAAATGTGAGACCCTCTCCAAGCCCCCTACTGCCCCAACCCTCTCCCCCACCTCACTGCCCTCTTCTGAGTGGGTGGAAGGGGGGTAGGAGGAAGAAGAAAAAACAACAACAAAAAATCCATCTTTGTTTTTAATTACGGGCATGGGATGGTGGTTGAGGCTAATGATGATGAAGATTGGGGATGACTGGCCCCTAGTTGCTCTAGGACTTCCTTCTCCATCTGGACATGGGGGCAGGAGGGGTGTGCTCAACTTAGGACCAGAGTATCTCCCTCCTGTTTTCCCAACCCCATCATGAGCCCATTTGCCCTCCAGCCCCTGGATGGGGTGGGTGGGTGGTAGGGTGAGGGCTATCCCTGAGTGGCATGCCCATACCCAGTGAGGCAGGGTGTGGCCCGGAGCTCCCACTTTCCCTCAGTCACCAAACTGCTGCTGGTCTGGTGAGAAGGGGTGGTGATGTGGGGGTGGGGGAGCTTAGTGTCAGCGCGGGGAGGGTGGGGGGTATTTATCTATTTATACATGGGATTGTACATAGTCTTGTGGGGCATGGGGGAGCCGGCTGGAGGTGAGAACCCTCCCCTCTCCCCCCACCCCCGGGGAGAGCAAATGTAAAACTACTAATTTTTGTGCTTTATATATTCTATATAAATATATCTATTTTCTTTTTACAAAACCAGTTTATAAATGGTAGGGGGGTGTGGGGCGGATACATGGAGCTCCCCTTGTGGGGGAGCCCCCTCCATTACCCAACCTACCGCCCTTTTCCTCACCCCCTCCTCCCCACCCCCTGGCTGTGACTGCTGTAAGGTGGGGGTATAGAGGCTGGGCGATTCCCACCCCCTTTTGTATAGTTGGACTATGTTATAACGCACAAAAGTGAGCTGGCCCCAGGGGGAGCCAGAGGGTAATGGGTTCCCCTGCCTCCCTTTCCTTCCCCTTTCTGCCCAAGCTTGTGCTGCAGTTGAACCTCTTCCTGGGGGTAGGGGTAGATCAGGGGGTGGGTGAGGCCCCAGACCCCTCTCTGGTAGGGAGCCATGGGGATGAAGATGAAGCTTATATGCAGTTCTCTCCTAGGGGCTGTGGGCAAAGGGCATTTTGTAATTAATATTTTCAAGAATCAAATGTCTGGAGTGTGGGGGTGGGCTTGGTGGTGGTGTATGGGTGGGCCTGCTGGAGGGGGAGCACGGTCGCTGTTGTGATTTTAGGTTTGTTTTTGTTTGTTTTTGAATTTGGGGGGTTGCAGATTGATGGGGGTAGGGAATTTTTTTTTTTTTTAAGCTGCTTCCTCAACTGTTTCAAGCTGCAAATGTTTTAAGAGAATAACATCCCCCACCCCCACAGAAACCACTGTAATGAAATCACAGTGGGGAGACTGGGCTTCTGCCCCCAAAGGTATTGGATGTTCCTTTTCCAAGAGCAAAAGGTCTAGGTTACAGGGAAGGGGAGATTGGCTCCTGCCAGTCAGGCTCTGATTGGGGCTTGGGCCCTGGGATTGGGAAAAGGGGATGGGGCAGACTTTGTAAGCATATGCTAGGTATCTGATAGTCCTGTAGAATTTAGTGAAGAAACCTTATACAGTTTTTAATTTTTATATAAACTAACTCAGACCCAAGCTACAAGGTTGGAATTTTGGTTGTTGGTTTTTTTTTTTTTTTAAGTACCCCGCCTGTATAATTGCATCAGAATTCCCTCCCTCCCCCTCGCCCCCCCCATGTTTGTACTTTGGGTTGGTTTACACTTGCACATATTCAATTTTCAGTTTTTTTCCCATTTATGGTCTTCTCCCCTCACCTCCAGGACCCTCCCCCTTTTTAAAAAATAAATCTCTGACAAGTGTGAATCCCGTGAAGACTTTATTTTGTGTTGTGTGTATCCTGTACAGCAAGGTTGGTCCTTCGTAACAACGGATGAAATGATTCCCTTTTTTAAAGTGCCCTCTCTCCTTCCACCCCCAGCGCCCCTGTCCTTGGCATGTTTTGTATCAGCGATCATTCTGAAGTGTACATAATTTATGTTGCAAGAGGCAAAGGGCAAGTTTTGGATTTTGCTTCTTCCAAGTTTGTTTTTAAACGACAAATAAAAAAAAGAACATTTTAAATACAAGCGACTCCGTCCCGTCACCCTCGCCGCCGGTGGGATCAGTGAGGTCTGAGGACCCGGGGAGGGCGGTTTCTGAGGCCAGGACACACCAGAAGGGTGAGCTCCCCGCTTTCCACCCTTGGCTTGCGTAGGTTCTGACGTAGGCGGAAGTGCGTCGCGGTACCGGACGTGGGGCGGGGCCTTCTCCGCCCCCTTGCCCCGGGCCAGCTTCCTAAAGCGAAAGAACCCAGCCGGCGTCTCGCGATGGAGGCGGTGAGGAGCGCGGGAATGTGGCGGGGGGCGGGGGTGCGCTGTGGAGCCCGAGACCCCAGTCAGAGGACTGGGGAACCGGGACCGGCGCTGGTGCCCAGTCAACGAGAAGCAGGGTGTCTGTCCTAGACCGTGACCCTGCTCCTCCGCTCTTTGGCTGAGCGCATCTCAGCGACTGGGCCGCGCCGGTGCCTGCCTTCGGTCCACGATACTTTAAGCCCGAGCGGGCAATGACTCCTGCCTCCCTCCTTGAAACCCACGCACTCTCTGGCGATCTCGGACCTCCTCCTCATTTAGCACCTCAAGCCCTTCAGAGGTTTGCCTGAGAGAGAAGGGTCGTGAGCCAGCTTCCTTAGGTGAAGCAGGGGGTTCCGAGGGACCCCCGCTTGCAGGTAGCACCTGGTCCCCAGTTGTCCGAGTGTGATCCATAGAATCTTTGGCAGGAGGGACGTCTGAAAGACTTATACTGCTTTGAGGTGTTCAGCGAGATAACAGCCTTAATAAGACTGAAAAGTGGGGTTTCCCTGAAGGAGGGACTTTTCCAGTGTTTGAGGCCACTGTGTCCCTGATCTAGTTTAGGTCATGCCCTGCTCTGCGATTCTGAGCAGGTGTGTTGGCCTAGCTCCTTCTTGGGTAGCAGGCATTGACAGATTGTGGCAGGACCCTGTCATCCTCCCTAACTTGCTGCAGGTCCCCTACTATCTGTTTGTACCTCCCCTCACTCTCAGGAGCCTTGGTCTGGCACTCTGGAACCCTTCCCATTCTCTTCCTTCCTTCCATGTATTCTTTGTCAGAGTAGCTCTTCCTCTCCTGGTTTTTTTTATCATCTCCTACTTTAGTTGTATGACGGCTGCAGGTTCACCTTTCTCTCCATCAGTTACATGCCCAGAGTAATTCCCTTGTTGTGCTGTTTCTCTGCCTGCAGAGAGGTCATGTCCCTCAGGTTATAAAGAAGAAATCAAACCAAAGTAAAATGATTTGCAGCTGGTCACCCAGGCAAGGGAGTAAGTTCTTATAGATTAGAATTTTGAGCAAAAATAAAAGGTGTTCTTCCATTAAATTCAAAATGACATTATTTTTTACTTATTATATGGATTTTCTAATTTAGCCATCATATTTTATGTACTAGATTAGAAGCTTCTTGGAATAGAAATTGTTCTAAAAAGAAAAAAAAAGGGAGTACACTGGCAGTCCAGTGGTTAGGACTCGACCTTTTCACTGCTAGAGCCTGGGTTTGATTGCTGGTGGAATTAAGATACCACAGGCCACGTGGTGCAGCTGATAAATAAATAAAATGTAGAAAAAAGAGAAACCCCACTTTGAAAATGCTTAGCCTAACTGCAGTGGAGGCAAGGGCAAGTCAGTGACAGCTGTTATTTAAGGTAGATTGTAGTGAATGCTATCATTAAGATGCAAAAAAAGGACTGTGGCACCATAGGGGAGGGAGAAATTACTGTCAGCCCACTAGAGGGCATTGCGGGTTGAGAGAACAGTGTGAGCAAGGGCATAGAAACTGGGGTGTGTAGCGATTAATTGGGGGTCAGCCAGTGGCTGACCAGCCAGTTATGTCCAACCTAGATAGCATATTCAAAAGCAGAGACATTACTTTGCTGACAAAGGTCCGGCTAGTCAAGGCTATGGTTTTTCCTGTGGTCATGTATGGATGTGAGAGTTGGACTGTGAAGAAGGCTGAGCGCTGAAGAATTGATGCTTTTGAACTGTGGTGCTGGAGAAGACTCTTGAGAATCCCTTGGACTGCAAGGAGATCCAACCAGTCCATTCTGAAGGAGATCAGCCCTGGAATTTCTTTGGAAGGAATGATGCTAAAGCTGAAACTCCAGCACTTTGGCCACCTCATGTGAAGAGTTGACTCATTGGAAAAGACTCTGATGCTGGGAGGGATTGGGGGCAGGAGGAGAAGGGGATGACAGAGGATGAGATGGCTGGATGGCATCGCTGACTCAATGGACGTGAGTCTGAGTGAACTCCGGGAGCTGGTGATGGACAGGGAGGCCTGGCGTGCTGCGATTCATGGGGTCGCAAAGAGTCAGACACGACTGAGTGAGTGAACTGAACAGTGGCTGATGTTGCTGGAACTTTGGATTTTGATCATAGTTGGAGAAAAGACTGGGAAAGTAGGTTGAGGTCAGGTTGAAGATATTGCATATCACATTAAGTTTGAACTTTGTTTTGTAATAAGGGGACCCATGGAAGATTTGGGGCTTCCCAGGTGGTGTGAGTGGTAAAGAACTTGCCTGCCAATGCAGGAGACACAAGAGATACAAGTTCAGTCCTTGGTCAGGAAGATCCCCTGGAATAGTAATGACAACCACACCAGTATTCTTGCCTGGAAAATTCCATGGACAGAGGAGCCTATCGGGCTACAGTCCATGGGGTTGCAAAGAGTCGGACATGACAGTGCATGCACATACACACACACACACACAGATATATGAGCAAGGTAGTGAGTGTACTTTAAGAATATTCCTAATAACTTTCTGTAAATGGAGGAGCTACTTCAGAAAGTAGTGAGTTCTTGGTTCCTGGAGTTGAAAGTCCCTTCCAAACCTGAGATGCCTGGGGAGAGAACTTAGTGACAGCATGAAAGACAAATTGAAGAGGAAATAGATTTCCTCTTCTCTTGAACTGTCAGGGATAACAGTTTAGAGAATGTTGCAGAAATGTGATGTAAGAGGCTATGTTAATGCTGTGAAAGTGGAAAGGAGTGAGATGGATTTGAGGCATTTATTTCTAACATAGCAGCTTAGTTGATAGACATTAAGGACAAGTTTAGGTCACACCCTGCTCTATCATTCTAAGCAGGCATGTTGGGATAGCTCATTCTTGGAGAAATCAAGACCACAGTTCAGGCACCTGGGAAGAGAGCAATACAAAAGCAGAGGTGGGAACCACAGTTAAGAATAATAGGATTAAAAAAAAAGAATAATAGGATTGGAGGGACAGATGCTGTTCTGTCTTGTAGTGAAGCATTTGAGGCGTCTCTGTGACAACTGTGGTGGTCCAGCAAACAACTGGAAAGGTGGATCAGGAGTTTGGAAGAAATTGTGAGTCTTGTAGCAGATGTAGGGTGTGTCTCTGTGAATAATATTTTGTACTTATGTAGTACAGTAGTCTCAAGTGCCCTCTGTTATTAAATGTAGAGAGAGTAGACATAATTGCCCCACTCCTGTGTGGAGAAACAGGCAGAAAGAAAGTCATATTCAATTGTGTCTGACTCTTATGTAGGTATCTATGTCTCTGTTTAGCTGTATGTCTTTTCTCTCTCTGTAATGTAGTCTTAGATCTCTCTGTCCATATCAGTGTGAATCATTACCAGTTTGAGTGTTGAGAAGCAAAACACTTGAGAATTATATGCAAACCCACATGCTAGGTGATATGAGAGAAAGATACAAAGAAGTGTAAGATAGTTTCAGGCTTCCAGGAATTTACAGTCTGTTCAGATAGATAATGAACAAAATAACTGTAGCACAGTGAAGTAAGTAAGTATCAATCATATGGTCGGTACAATAATTTCTACAGAAGTCACTGTTTCTGCTTCTTTGTATAGGTCTTTGTGAGACTGCTTTACTGCTAAACAGGCCTCTCTCCCACTTATAAATGATGAGGCTGTTGTTCCGATAGCTATGCCAAAATGCCAGGCCATGATGAAAGTCTTATGCAGCCTAGAGAGAAGAGAGGGAGATTACACCCCTGCCCCAACCCTGGCCTATTAGAGGAGGGAAATTTAGAGCTATCCAACCAACTTGACCCTGTTTACCAGCCACCCTCCCAGGTTCAAGCCAAGGCCTTTAAATTCATGTTACTACTGCAGCTGTGGAGGTGAAGTGTGACTTTAAGTTACTTTGGGAATATTAGCCAAAAAGAGCAAATAGAGTCAAAACTATTGATTCCAGCAGACAAAAATGATCATGATCTCTCCTGGGTTTCTAGATAACAATGAAATTTCCAAATGTTCCCACTTGAGGGAGCACTGAGATGCTCTGAAGGTTTCTCTGTATTCAGAGCACTTTCTAATCTCAGACTGTCTTAAACAAGGAAACTTAGAAAACCAGTCCCCTCTGGGCTATAGCAGGCTTTGACTCACAGAGGTGCTGAGAGGACTCAGTTCCCTAGTTTCAGAACATTTATCCTTCTCATCTACCCCTCAGTCATTCAAACTTTGATCCTTGGTGACAGCCAACTGCTGGGACCCTCCCCAGATGCGGCCCTCTCATGGTAAGGTGCATGTCGGTGACTCAGGAGCCTGCGCCTACACTTAGTGACTATTTGAAGGAAAGCAGTGTTGTCTCTCCAGCTTCCCGGTTTTTATAAATAAGTCTGTGAAAGTCTTGTGGGGCCAACTTTAAGCTCATATTTTCTAGTGTCAGCTTTTAAGTCCTAATGTTTCATTAGGCAATGTAGTATATAAGACCATGAGCTTTGGAACCACACAAACCTGTATTCAGATCCCCATTTCACCCCTTGCCAGCCATGGGCAGTTTGCTTAATATTTCTTGAACCTCAGTTTCCTAATCTGTGAAAATAAGGCTGATAATAGTATTCACCTAAGGGTTATATGGAGAAGGCAATGGCACCCCACTCTAGTACTCTTGCCTGGAAAATCCCATGGACAGAGGAGCCTGGTAGACTGCAGTCAACGGGGTCGCTAGGAGACGGACACGACTGTGTAACTTTCAAGTAGACAACCTGAGCGACTTCACTTTCACTTTTCACTTTCATGCATTGGAGAAGGAAATGGCAAGCCACTCCAGTGTTCTTGCCTGGAGAATCCCAGGGACAGGGGAGCCTGGTGGGCTGCCATCTCTGGGGTCGCACAGAGTTGGACACGACTGAAGCAACTTAGCAGCAGCAAGGGTTATAAAGATTAAATGAGATAATATTTCTGAAGGACCTTGTAGTGCTTTAAAGGAAGTCATTAGTTCACCAGCCCTTCCCCTAATGTTTCCAGGCTCAGATGGATGGAGCGTAAGATGGGCTGAATCTTTGTTTCTCTTGTCTTTCCAGGTCCCTTCTTCAGATAGCTACCCAGCTGTGGAAAATGAGCATCTTCAAGGTAAGTTTACTGAGGAAAGGCAACTGGTATGAAAACAATAACCTGATCCTAATTCGTATTCAGCAGTGCTTTTGAATTTTTCCCAGAGTCTTCCCTGGGAAAATCAAGGCTGGGCCAGATAATGTGCCAAACCACATAAATCAGGAACAAGTGATTTTGTGAGAAATCCTAAGAATAAATCTTGGGCAGGGTGAGGATGATTAATATTTTCAGTCATCAAACCACTTGAGAGAAACTTTTGAGGTACAGGGAGAACTTCCATAGGCAATTCTGGGATGGCTAACCATGTTTTAGAAGTCCCTGGAATGTTCTGAGTAGCCCAAACAATGCCACTAGGATTTTACCATCTAGCGATCTCACTAAAGCCACTGAGTATACACAAGAAATTATAGAAGGGACTTGAAAACCCTTAGAACTAATCCAGAAATAGAGGCACTAAACCCTAAAATTCAGGACACAGGAGAAGGGAATTCCAGCATCTGCCCAAATACCTGGTTAGAGCAGGGTGGTCCAACCCGGTCATCTGGAAAGAAGCAAAATTATAGGCATCTCTGGTAAAGGGTTTTGCCCAGGAACACTCTTAGTCTTTCTTGGACGTGTTTATGGCATTAGGAATACATACTTTCTCAGAGGATTAAAATATGGGATGAGATTCTGGGATATATTATTAAAGGTCTGTGAGTTCGCCACAAGAATTTTTAAATGTTCTATTTTCATGTCGTTAGTATCCAGAAATTAATATAGTCATATTTTGAATTTATCTGGATGATTCTTTATAATTGATGACTGCAACGTAATGTCAGTGCTTATTTTGTGTTTCTGAGTGCATTTGCATTAGCATCAACTGAGGCAGGCGTAAGAAACTCAAATTGTCTACATGGATCAAGTAGTGACGTGGGTTGCATATGATTACAATAACCTGTGGTTCTCGTTGCGTCTAAAAGGAGGCAGCAACTAGCCTAGTCTGGTTAATTGCTGCTGTTCAGGAATTCAAGACTTAGTTTTGTCAGATCTTCTGATTATGAAAAGAAACTTAGAATTTGGATTCTTATAAATCTCCAGAATTTTTTAATTGGGCACTAATTTAAATTATTTAAATTAATTATTTAAATACCATGAAAACCAAACCAAATATGTTTGCAGGCCTGTAGCCTGTAATACTGGAGAAGGCAATGGCAACCCACTCCAGTACTCTTGCCTGGAAAATCCCATGGACGGAGGAGCCTGGTAGGCTGCAGTCCATGGGGTCGCTAAGAGTCGGACAAGACTCAGCGACTTCACTTTCACTTTTCACTTTCATGCATTGGAGAGGGAAATGGCAACCCACTCCAGTATTCTTGCCTGGAAAATCCCAGGGACAGAGGAGCCTGGTGGGCTGCCGTCTATGGGGTCACACAGAGTCGGACACGACTGAAGTGACGTAGAAGCAGTAGCAGCAGCAGCAGCCTGTAATATTATTTAACTATCATTGTAGCATGTCTTGAACTGGTATCAAAAGACACGTTCTTGGGAGTCTGTGAGTTTTCAAATTCGAAGAACAATGGTGGCCTTCCAGTAAGAGATGGTGGGTTTAATACATGTATCTACTTCTGTTCCTTCACAAAAAGCCACTATGGAGAAGGAAATGGCAACCCACTCCAGTACTCTTGCCTGGAAAATCTCATGGACTGAGAAGCCTGGTAGGCTACAGTCCATGGGGTCCCAAAGAGTCAGACACGACTGATCGACTTCACTTTCAAAAGAATGCTGATTATCCCCATAAAAGCACTAATTTGCTGAATTCTAAAATATTTCTAAAATAGTTTCAGAGTTGCTTTTCTCAAACCATTATAAAAACAAACCTACTAAAAAAAAAAAAAAGCCACTAAAGCCACCAGAAGGAATTATTCTTGAAGGTACAAAAACCATCAAAATAGGGAGAACAAGCAAGGAGACAATGGCAATGAATTTTTGGAAGCTGGAAAGCAGACAGAAGGGTGGTAAATGACTTAGCATACCTGAGAAAACTCAACTGTAACTAGCAGAGGGGAAAGCCTAGAAGCGCTGAAGGTCTAAGGAGGAGTCACATCCCAAGACTTCCTACCCCACTAAGTGCAGCTGGAGAACTGCCCATCCTAACTTTGGCACAGACTGGAGGTACAGAAAGGGGCTGAGGTACTGTGCTGAAAGCACAAGCGTGAGGTGAACTAGATGCTGAGACCCTAGTCTTTTTCCCGCACTCAGTTTTCAGAATGCTGACAGAAAAGACTTCATCCTCAAGCACAAAGTCAAATGAATAATCCTTTTCTTCAGAATCCCACTGAAGGAAAAACCTAAAAATATTAGTACTGACTGTTCCCCATCTAAATGGTTCACAGTTAACAAGGCTCATCTACACACATAGAACTTCTAATCAGCTTTAAAGACTCCATTCTTAAAATATGGTTTGAATCCTCCTTTAAACCAAGGATTACCAGACATCTAAAGAAAGCCTCTAATGTGAAAAGAGTGATCCAAATTGTCCCCCCAAATGAAGAAGAAAAAAGAAAAAGATAAACAGGAAAAAAAGCAACAGTGGGAAAAGTCAATGCATAAAGAAGAAAACTTTAAAAACTAACATTAATACTTACTCAAAGAACATATTTCCACCATGAAGCAAGTATAGGATGCAATTTTTTAAAGAAAAGGAATGTTCAGAAAAGAAAAAAGGAGCTCTTAGAGATTAAAAATATAACAGCAAAAGCGTTAAACTAAGTAGGAGGTTTGGAAAATCAAGTTGAAGAAATCTCTCATAAAGTAAGAATTAAAAATCAAAGTGAACTCACAGACATAGAAAATAAACTTACGGTTACCAAAGAAGAAAGAAGGGGGATTTATTAGGAGTATAGGATTAGCAGATACAAACTACTATATATATAAAAGAAACAACAAGGTCTTACTGTATAGCACAAGGATGTTTTGTATTTGGTATCTTGTAATAAACTATAATGAAAAAAGTGAAAAAAGAGGAAATAGAAAAAAGAAACAGTGGTTAGTACCTCCTTATCCTTGGGGGATACATTGCAAGATTGCCAGTGGATGCCTGAAACCACAGATAGTATTAAATTGTATATATAATGTTTTTTTCCTATATATCCTGACTTATATACATACATACAATCATACCTATAAGTGTATGCATGCTAAGTTGCTTCAGTCATGTCTGACTCTGTGTGACCATATGGACTATGTAGCCTGCCATACTTCTCTGTCCAAGGGATTCTTCAGTTCCCATGCACTCCTCTGGGGGCTCTTCCCTACCCAGGGATCGAACCCACATCTTTTGTGTCTCCTTCATTGACAGGCGAGTTATTTACCACTAGCACCACCTGGGAAGCCCCGTGCATACCTATGATAAAGTTTAATTTACAAATTAGGCACAGTAAGAGATTAACAACAACAATAATAAAATAGAACAATGATAACAGTGTACTAAGAGTTATGTGAATGTAGTTGGTCAGTCTAATAAGAGTAAGGTGTATGTGTGCTCATTCGTGTCTGACTCTTTGTGACCCCACGGACTATAGCCTGCCAGGCTCCTCTGTCCAAAGAATTTTCTAGGCAAGAATACTGGAGCGGGTTGCCATTTCCTACTCCTGGGGATCTTCTCAACCCAGGGATCAAACCTGCATCTCTCAGTCTGTCTACCTCTAAATATCTTACTGTACAAACATAATACTTTTCACATCTTGACTAAGCACTTTTCACACACTGACCCTATAACTTTTGCAACTGAATTGCAACAGCAAAACTAGCATAATTTCCTGTTTCTTCTCAGTTTCACAGATAGAAGATTCATTTTTATCATAGATCTTAGCAACCTCAGCATATGATTGTTTTTCTTTCCCTTATTAAGTTGAGAACTTTCACCTTTTCACTTATAGGAAGCATTCTAGGTTTTAGGACTTCCCTGGTGGCTCAGTAGTAAAGAATCCGCCTGCTGTCCAGGAAATGGGTTCCATCCCTGGGTTGGACACTCAAAGAGTTGGACACCACTGAGCGACTAATCACACACACAGCATTAGGGCTTCAATTTTACATATGCTTTATAGCCAATTAGTAAATAAAATAAGGGTTTGTTATTGTTGTTTAGTCGCTAAAGTAGTGCCAGACTTTGCAACCCCATAGACTGTAGCCTGCCAGGCTCCTCTGTCCATGAGATTTCCCAGGCAAGAATACTAGAATGGGTTACCATTTTCCTTCTCCAATAAACTCGGAGTCTTAACCACTAGGCCATCAGAGATGTTCTCCAAAAAAAGGGTTACTTGCACACAAGCACAGTGATAACATCCATGACAGTCTGATCACTGAGAGAGCTACTAATGAGTAGTGGATGGGATGTGGTGGACAAAGGGATGATTGCCTCCCAGGGCTGGAACTGAGCTGAATAGCAAGAGATTTCATCACGCTGCTCAGGATGCCACACAATTGAAAACTTATGAATTGCTTGTTTCTGGAATTTTCTATTTAATATTCAGACAAGGTTTGATTGTGGGTAACTGAAACGGTGGAAAGTAAAACCCTGGATTAGGTGAGCGGGGCAGGGGGAACTACTGTGTTTTAAAAACAACAAAAACAAACGTTAAGGGTTAGTTTTGGAAGTCCAAATAATAGGAGTTACAGAAGGAGAAAAATGACAACACAGAGGGAAGGAAACAATCAAGGAAGTAATTCAAGAACATTTCCTAGAACTGAAGAACATTAGTTTTCTCGTTGAATTTCACAATTTGGGTGAAATTCTCCCACCCAAAGCACAATCATCATAAAATTTCAGAACTCCGAACAAAGAGAAGATCCTGAGTTTCCAGAGAGAAAATAACAAGACATATACAAGGAATCAGAAGGGCCTAGGACCCCAAACTCTCAATAACACCAGAAGCTTGGAAGGCAATGAAGCAGTGTCCTCAATATTCTGCAGGAAAATAAAGTTCAACCTAGAATTCTGTAGCCAGACAAATTTAAATCAAAGACGAGGGTAACATAGGTCTGCAGGGTGCAAGGTCTCAAAAAATTTACCTCCCATGCACCCTTTCTCAGGAAGCTACTGGAAAATGTGCTTCACCAAAACAAGGAAATAATCAAAAAAGAGGAAATCATGGGATACAGGACACAAGAGTGCTAATACAGGAGAGATGTAAAAGGGGTCCCAGGATGGAAATGAAGGAAGATCTCAAGATGTCAGAAGTGCATGGCAGGCAAACCAGCCCAGATTTGAGCAGGTCAGAAGGCTCCAGAGAGACTTCTTTGGGTAGTTAAATTGATAGACTATCCCATGCTTCTGAACTTCTTGAAAGGAGACTTAAACAATTGATAAAGAGTTTGGGGATTGAATTAGTTATAAGTACTAAACACAGAGAACTAAGCAAACAGACAATTATTAACTCCAAGGAAAACAAAGTTGTGAAGGAAAAAAAAAATCAGACTTTACTACTTGACGTAGCTCAGAATAATGAATATTCAGTCAAATTACTTAAATACTGATGCAGTTTAACTTCTGGGAGAATGGAGAGTTAGGAGGTACAGGTTTATAATGGGGTCCTGGTAGGAAATAGAATTGAAAATTTTCATCTTCCTCATATGATCATAGAGAGTGCCTGTCATCTTCCTTGCATGATAATAGTTAATGCCTAAAAGTGAAAAAAAAAAAGGTAGCAATATAAGCATATTATTTATAGACATAGAAATAAGTACCAAATAATCAGCTAAAAGAGGTTTCATCTCTGGGGAGGGGTGAAGTGAGGTGGGTGCTAGGAACTGCAGTTTGTCTTAACAAAATTATAGAACTATTTGACTCTCTAAACTGTGTACCAATATGACTTTGGTAAAAAAATTAAAAATGAAAAACAACTGATTAGGATTTAAGAGCATGAACTTTGGAATCACGTAGATCTATGTTTGAGCCTTTCTTGTTACTAATGATATGACGTTGAACAGTTTTTGTTTTATGGCTTTCTGTCTGTTTTCTCAGCTGAAAAATGACAATATTTGCCTTACAGATTAAATGACATAATATTTTTAGATATACAAGCATACCATGTAGCACATTTGGGCTGTTCTTTTGGGGGTTGCTGCTCCAGTAGAGCAAGCAGTTAAAATCAGAGGAATGGAAAGCCATTTGTCTAGAGTAGGTGGGATGACTTCTGAATTACACAGTCATCCCAAGATGGACTCTCAGGTTGTTTGGGACCAGGTCAGTTGAGCACTGGGCTCTAACTTAGTGCTGTTCTAAAATGGCCCACCTTGGTCCATGACTTCCTCATCTGTGAATCTAACAAGAATTTTAAGAAGTTTACTTCTTGGATTTTAAGAAGCTTAATTACATTTTAATTGAGAAAGAGAACAAGTGAAAATGTGCTAAATATATGAGAAGGAAAATGAATTAAAGGTGAGGAAAAAAAAAACTTTTAGACTAGAACAGGTTAATGAAAGTTTAATAGATTTTCTGTTTTAGTCAGCCATCTTTTGCATAAGGAGCCAGTAGATACAGTTCTGCCTGGGGGTGAAGTTGGATGAAATGGTTTCTAAGGAGTTTATCCAGGTTTTGTGGGAACAATAGCAACAAAACAGAATACTTGTTCCTGTTGTCCTTTATAAGGGGGCCTTATAAATCATGCTGTAAATATCTGAGCAACTACAACACTTTTATTTGCTGCCTCTTTTGATTGCGAGTTGTTGCATGGGAGGAAGCTACTAACCATCCCACCCCATGCAGAGACTCCGGAATCCAATAATAGCGTGTATACTTCCTTCATGAAGTCTCATCGCTGCTATGACCTGATTCCCACAAGCTCAAAACTGGTTGTATTTGATACTTCCCTTCAGGTGGGTGAAATCCTCTTTTCCCTTCAGGTGGGTGAAATCCTCTTTTCCCTTACCCCTTCCTCAGAGCCGCTGGTTCAATACCTCATCCCAAGGGTGATGAGCTTGTCTTTCTATGTGGTTAGGGTCCCATTTTCCCCAGCATATCCAACCCCTGTTCTTTTCCAGCCCTGCCTCCTGTGAATTTTCCTTTGTGGTTATTACTCTTTCACTACAGGTGAAGAAAGCTTTCTTTGCTTTGGTGACTAATGGTGTCCGGGCGGCCCCTTTGTGGGATAGTAAGAAGCAGAGTTTTGTGGGTAAGCAGTTTTTGGAACACTGTTTTATTGGCATCTTGTACTGGGCATGGAGAGAAGCTTTTGAGCAGTGCTGAGGGCTGTTATCTTGGCCTCTAGGCATGCTGACCATCACTGATTTCATCAATATCCTGCACCGCTACTATAAATCAGCCTTGGTAAGGCTCCTGAGCCCATGAGCAAAACCACTTTCCTGCCCAGAGTCCCTCACTCTCATTTCCTTTCTTCCAAGCAAACTATAAGGGGTTAATACAGCAGAGAGATCGAGTCTCGAGTTCTGTTGCCTCTGCTTTCAGGTGCAGATCTATGAGCTGGAAGAACACAAGATAGAAACTTGGAGAGGTATGTGGAGAGCCGAGGGTTGTAAAAGGATAAAGGGATGGAGAGTTTCCTGGGAAACAGTTTTTCATGGTAATATTTTGTGAACCTCCCTTTTCCCTTCAGAGGTGTACCTACAGGACTCCTTTAAACCACTTGTCTGCATTTCTCCTAATGCCAGGTGAGTTCCACCTACCCATTTGTCCGGAAGGGGAAAGAGCCTTGCCATCAGCATAGCTGAGGCCCTAGATACCCAAAGAGCCGGGAATAGAAGAGAAAAAAAGACACTCCTCCCACATACACACACATGCACACACACGCATGCACATTCTTTAGGTCTGGTCTGAACCCCCTGCTCCTCTCCTTAACCACCTGTTTTCCCTGTTTGTAAGCACACTCTAAATTAGAGCTACTTCAGCACCCTCAGGCCCACCACTGTGGGACTTACTGTTAATCCCTGCCTTCCCACAGCTTGTTTGATGCTGTCTCTTCATTAATTCGAAACAAGATCCACAGGCTGCCAGTTATTGACCCGGAATCAGGCAACACCCTGTACATCCTCACCCACAAGCGCATCCTCAAGTTCCTCAAGTTATTTGTAAGTGCTCCTCACCTTCTTAGATACTGGTTGGAGGAGTATCCAAGGGTAGTTTGAGGGGCCTTGAAAAAAATCAAGGTGATGGTTGTTTCCTCAGATCACCGAGTTCCCCAAGCCAGAGTTCATGTCTAAGTCTCTGGAAGAGCTACAGATTGGCACCTATGCCAACATTGCTATGGTCCGCACCACCACCCCTGTGTACGTGGCTCTGGGCATCTTTGTACAGCACCGAGTCTCAGCCCTGCCAGTGGTGGATGAGAAAGGTGAGGGATCGGGCACAGGGAGAGGAGGGCTCCAGGGAGGCTGTGGGAAAATCTGCTGTCCCCTCAGCTCAACCTGGAAGGTGATTCTGTAGGCAGGGGGAGCCTTGGATGCCAGATCCTCCTTGCTGAGCTGCCTCTGTCCCCCTAGGGCGTGTGGTGGACATCTACTCCAAGTTTGATGTTATCGTGAGTGATTGTTGGGGGCGGGGTTGGGAGGTAGGGAAAGGGGTGGGGTGTTGAATGTGGAGAGGGAGAAGAAGAGTCTTTTCTGGGACCTAAGGGTTTTGGAAGCTTCCAAGCTTTCAAATTCTGGTTGAAAAGGAATTGAATGAGCTGGGCGAGGCTTGTGGGCATGGCTGACACCTACTTTAAATCACTCTGTGAGGTGGGGTGGGCTCAGGGTTTGGCGGCTGGCTCCCTTGCTTCCCTGCATGAATCTTCCTCTCTCTCCCCAGAACCTGGCAGCAGAAAAGACCTACAACAACCTAGATGTGTCAGTGACCAAAGCCCTGCAACATCGATCACATTACTTTGAGGGTGTTCTCAAGTGCTACCTGCATGAGACTCTGGAAACCATCATCAATAGGCTGGTAGAAGCAGAGGTAGGAGGGCCAGCAACCCAGAAGGAGCTGGGGGAGCAGCTCTGGTCTGGCATGGAGGGTGGGGACTGACGGGCTCACCTTCACTGAGGCTGGCACTGAACATCCCTTTCTCCCTCATGGCTCTATGCAGGTTCACCGACTTGTAGTGGTGGATGAGAATGATGTGGTCAAGGGGATTGTATCCCTGTCTGACATCTTGCAGGCGCTGGTGCTCACAGGCGGAGAGAAGCCCTGAGCCCGGGGGAAGGGGTCGTGCAGCACCAGGGCATATGCCCCACTCACTGCCTGCCCAAAGCTCTGAGAACCACAAATGAGACCTTTAGAGAATTGTGACTGTTCCCTGCCCAGGAGCCCCCTACCCTTCTACATGGGAGGAGGGAACGTGTGGGGGAGGAAGGAAAATGGATTTTTAGCTCTCCTATCCTCACCCAGCCCATCTTAGCCCCTTTCTTTTTAGACATAGCCCCCTATCTGAGTGACCTATGGACTCTGTGCTCCTCAGGCAAATCCTGATCTCTAAGAGATCCCCAGACCTCATCCAGCCTTTGCCTCTGTCCCTGACTCCACCCTAAGAAAATAGGCACAACAGAACTCTGCATAAAGATGTTTTTATTCATCATGTTTCATGCTGTATGGAGGAGGCTGAGTCCATGTAGTGGCATTTCTTCCTCTAATGCGAGTGGGGAGGATCATGGGGAGGAGGGCCCTTGGCTTCCTGTGCTGTATGCCTATGAAAGGAGATGAGAGTTGCAGGGAGGGGGAGGGCAGAGTGGTTAGCTGAGGTTATTGCTTTTCCTGGCAAACCTAATTAAAATGACAGGAGCCTCTTCATGGTATTTCGGTGTTTGATTTTTGTAGTTGCTCCAATGTTTCTACTTCATATGGCTTCTTCAACTCATCATTAAGATCAACAATAATAGCGCACACACACACATACATTAAACTGTGTGCCAGCCACCATTCTCAGTGCTTTACATATATTACTTCAATTAATCCTCAGAACAATAGTAGATACTATTTCAGTTTTACAAATTTTTTTTTAACTGAGGTACAAAAAGGCCAAGTAACTAGCCTATGGCCACACAGTTAATAAAAAGTAGAGCTAGGATTTGAGCTGAAACAGTCTTGCTTTAGAACTTATGCACTTTACCACTACAGTAGATTCACTGTCTTTCTAATTCTCCGTTCATAACTGTTTCCCACCCTATTCCCTGCAGTCTCCTTATCACCTCGCTTTCTCCTCTGCCTGGACCATAGCTGGCACCCAAGGAAAATTCCATAACAGTGCTAGGTCTCTGTCTCCAGAGAGTAGAAAGACTGAGGGTAGAACTGAGTAGAAAGAGAGAAAGAAAGTCTCTCTACTAGACAGAGAGACCTACCACTACCATCCACTTTTCTTAGGGAAGGTTGGACTCTGGATTTTGCTGAGCCAACACTGTCTTTGAACTCATAAATCCCTTTCTTCCAAGGTAGATAAGATCTGGAGAGTGAGGGGTGGGGAGCAGCAGGATTATGGTCACCCTGTCAGACCTCTCCCAGTGCTGAAACTACATGGACCAAAGCAGGAGTCCAAGCAACAGGCACCATAAGGGCTGCTAGATGGTTGGGTATGAACCACATTCTGGGGACTGTCTCACCACTGCCTTAGAGATATGGTACCATTTCCTATCCCAGATTTGAAGGAGTTTCTGAGTACTTCCTTGCCCCTACCCAGACTGGGCCTGATAACTCATGACCCCGGGTATTCTGTACTGGTTCCTCCAAACCAGGCTTCTCCATGGAACACAGGGAAAAGCACTGGGCACTCATACAAGCTCTGCTCTCAGTGCTGCGTTGTGGGGCTTCTCCAAAGCCCCTGCTTCTGCATTCACCCCTTCAAAGCTCTCACAGCACATTCCCACACTTGAGGGAGGGAGTTATTAGAATTAGGGTATGTTTATGTGAGTGTGGGTGTGTGCATGATGGAAAGGACAGATGTCGCCTTATGTCACATTCCATCGTGTCTAGGGAGGAGGCAAGGACTTTTAAAGCCTTGGGGCTCTGGTGGGACCTGGGTAGAAGGAAGCATCTTCAAGCAAGAGCCATCCCACCGGTATAGCTGGTAGGTGTAAAGCGGGCTGAGCATATGGGATAGAGGATGTTTGGGTTCTCTCTAAAGGTCCATGTCAGGGAGCAGGAGGCCTGGGTTTTGTTTCCGTGGTTCCCAGTAAGTCAGTGCCCATCCTAAAACAACCCTCCTGGCTCATCACCTTAAAAGGAAGGGTCTGTGTCCAAGGGCTGTGTATACTTTAGTGGAAAACAAATTGGGATCTGCTTCTCCTGTCCCCCCAAAAAACCCAACCAGGCAGTCTCAGGGTATGAGGACGGAGCAGAAGGAAAAACAAGTGATAAAGTCTGGGAGCCTCATAGCCTTCTAACCTATTCCTCAGGAGAGGTGCATTATCCGTTCTTCAGCACTGTTGCCATACACACACTTTTCTCCCACCTCCCCGCACCCCTCCTCTCCACTGGAGCTGCTGCCATGGTTGCCAGGCATGGTTGCTAAGTCTCTGCATGGAAGGGTTGGCGTGGGCTGCACTGCCACTAACATTACCATGGTGAATCAGGGGACACCTGGTATAGGCTTGGGGGGAGGGATCATGCAGGCAAACACCCCCACCCGGGACAGAATGAGCCTAAAAGGGGGGCACCTTGAGCACCACTCCAGGTGGGGGTTGAATGAGCTAGGCACTGTGGTAGTGGTGACAGAGAGTGCTACACTGGAAAATGGGGGCCAGTTGTATCATTTCAGTTGCTAGGGGATTAGTTTAGCCAAGAAAGCACACCATTCCGCCTCTATACCCTCTGAAAGGGTGCAAGTGCGTAAGCACTCTTTCCTCCACAAGTATGAGCAGAGTTCAGGCTGAGAACAGTAGGACCCCCAAATCCTGGCTTCTGGATTGGGGGTTGGGAGAGCCTGCTTCAGAGAGAGGGCTCCATGGGTGCCCAAGGACAAACATCTAAGGATGAAAGTGTGGGCCGCTTCGATGGCTAAGACAGACTCCTGTCCTGCTGTGGCATCAGCCCTGGGCACAACACTGAGAGGGTAAGGAGTTAAGGGTGTGGGGGTGACCCTTTTTGAGCTTGGAGGCAGCTCTCCCCCAGAGTTGCACAAAGGCTGCGGGCAAGCCACCACCTCCTCCCTCCACCGCATGGAAGCTGGTTACTCATCTCCTCTGCACCCGAACGCCACTGCCGCTAAAAATAAACCCCCCAGCCGTGGGCCAGCCCTTCCTGCACCCCAACCCCCTGGAAACCAGCAGAGAGTGGCAGGCGGAGACCTTGAGTTCTGTTCCCATCACCTCCCTGATGAAGAAATAAAAGTCTGGGGCAGGATGTCAGGGACAGAATGCTGCTGGTCAGGCACCCTGAGAAGCAGGAGACTGAAGGGTTAAAACGGCGGGAAGGTTGAAGAGACGGGGGCGGGGTGGGGGCACTGTCATCTTGGCAAGAATAAGAAATCCCCTGCCCACTCGTGCGGGTCCCATTAGGCTTGCGGGACAAGAGCAGTGGGAAGGGGCGCCCAATCCCGGGCCCCAGGGGGCGGTCGTGCACGTGGGGGAGGTAGCAGCGCGGAGCCGTCCGCGCCGTGTCACATGCGCGCGCACACACACACAGACAGGCACACACGTGTGCCTGGGTATATATAGTCCCCAGTCGCTGGGCCTGCCGCTCTGCAGTGGGCGCCGGCTCCCCGGGCTGGGAGGGGGCTTTCGGGGCGGGTGGGAGGGTGGGGGGCCGGGGTGGGGTGGGGCAGGATGCTGGATGGCCAGCTCTTCTCCGAGGGGCCCGATAGCCCCCGGGAGCTCCAGGATGAGGAGTCTGGCAGCTGCCTCTGGGTGCAGAAATCCAAGCTGCTGGTGATCGAAGTGAAGACTATTTCCTGTCATTATAGTCGCCGCGCCCCTCCTCGACAGCTCATGGACTTCCAGGCCAGCCACTGGCTCCGCGGGCCCCAGAGCCGCACGTGAGTGAAGGACGGGTAAGGGGAAGAGAGAGGTGGGGCAGGGATTGGGGTCTGGACCTTCCCGTGGGCACCAGCCAGCGCTGCTGTTACCCCTTCTCTTCCCCACGCCACCCCCAACCCCATCCCGAAGGCTGGGGCCTGACTCATCCCGTTTGTTTGGGGGCACAGGAGTGGGCGTGAGAAAGGGCAGGTGAGATGGGGCAGATACTGTTAAAGTGTGCATGGAGAGATGGTGAGGAGTCCCGCTTCGACTTCAACCCTAACATATACGCACGTGCACACACGCACACACGCACACACGCGCACACACTCACACACACCCCTCCACCCGGCGGCCCCAAGTGGCCTCCAGCGCTCCCAGCTCCCCGGACCTCGGCTCCCTTCCCCCACAAACTGCTCACCTGGGTTCCTGCTCATTGTCCCAGGTGTGGGCCGCGCCCGGGATCCCCTGAGCCGCCGCCCCGCCGGCCCTGGGCCTCCAGGGTGCTGCAGGAGGCGACCAACTGGCGGGCGGGGCCCCCGGCCGAGGCCCGAGCCCGGGAGCAAGAGAAAAGGAAAGCGGCGTCGCAGGAGCGGGAGGCCAAGGAGACCGAGCGAAAAAGGCGCAAGGCTGGTGGGGCCCGAAGGAGTCCCCCTGGTCGGCCCCGCCCGGAGCCTCGGAACGCCCTTCGGGTGGCCCACTCTGCAGGGCTCCCAGCTCCCTCAAGGCCCGAGCGCCTGGGGTCGGTGGGGCGACCGCCCCGTCCAACCGCGCAGCCGCAGAGCAATCCTGGGGCGGCGTGGGCGGGGCCCTGGGGCGGTCGGCGGCCAGGGCCCCCCAGCTACGAGGCTCACCTGCTGCTGAGAGGCGCTGCGGGGATGGCCCCGCGACGCCGCTGGGACCGGCCGCCACCCTACGTGGCTCCACCTTCTTACGAGGGCCCCCACAGGACCCTGGGGACTAAGCGAGGCCCCGAGCCCTCGCAGGCGCGCTCCTCTTCAACCTGTGCGCCGACTAGGACAGAGGGAGGGTGCGCAAAGAAGAGGCTAGATCCTCGCATCTACCGGGACGTCCTAGGGGCCTGGGGTCTCCGTCAGGGGCGGGGTCTCTTGGGGGGATCCCCAGGCTGTGGAACAGACAGGCCAAGGCTGGAGTCCGGTAAGGGGCCCGCGGAGAAAAGCCTGAGGCTGGCTGCTGCTGGCCTGAAGAGTGGTAGCGACGGCCATCCCCAAGCTAAAGCCGCTGGGAGCCCAGGCACAGTTCCTGCGGGGTCTGCCACTGCCACCCCTAGCCCCCCGCGTCCCACTCCCAGGTCCAGACCCCATCCCAGAGGCTCCGGGGAAGGGAGGGAAGGTAGAGACCAGACCTGGCTCCCCAAACGCTGGGTTCCCTCCATTAAAAAGCAGCCGCCCCGGCATAGCCAGACCCTCCCCAGACCCTGGGCTCCAGGAGGCACGGGATGGATAGAGTCCCTGGGTCATAGAGGGGAGGCAGGACCCGAGACCTTAGAGGGTTGGAAGGCGACCCGACGCCCCCACACCCTGCCCCGAAGTTCCCGTGGCCCCGCTCGTGGGGAAGGCGTCTTTGTCATTGATGCCACTTGCGTTGTGATACGCTCCCAGTACGTCCCGACCCCTCGAACCCAGCATGTGCAGCTTTTGCCCGCCGGGGTGCCGCGCCTTGTAGGGAATGCCCCCAGCCAACCGAAACCCAATAAAGAGGAGGGAGAGGGGGCCGCGGTCCTTCCCTCCCCTTGCCGAAAGCTGCCATTGAGCAGTCGCCCTTCTCTCCAACCCAGTGAGGGACGCGGGCTCGAAGCTGAGCGCGGGAAGCCCGCGGACTCCTCACTGGAGGAGCGCGCCTCCCGCATCTTGGGGCTCCCGGTTGGCGAAGTAAACCTACAGGATCCCCCCACGCAGCCAGGTAGCCCAGAGCACTCAGCCTTAGGCCCAGCGGCTTCGCGGGGAGCGCGCGGTGCCGAGGGATCGGAGAAAGTGGCGTCCGGCACGCGGCGCGCAGGCCGGGGCTGGGCGCGAGCCCCTGGACCCTATGCCGGGGCCCTGCGGGAAGCCGTGTCCCGCATCCGCCGCCACACCGCCCCGGACTCCGACTCAGACGAAGCTGCGGAGCTCAGCGTCCATAGCAGCTCTTCTGATGCGAGCGACACAGAAGCCTCGGGCGCCTCCTGGCGGAAAGAGCGGACCGGGCCCCCGGAAGGCGGAAAGACAGCCGAGCTGAGCGGCAATGCCCGAGAGATTGTAGGTGCCATCAGCAAAACCGAGGAGGTCCTCTACGGGGCGAGGGACATTAAGGGGACTCCACAGGGAAATAGGGAGCAACAGTGAGAGGCCCTTTATTGTATTTGTGTCCCCTTTCTTCCTCACAGACTTCCTTGTACCCCTTACCTATACCCACCCATTCCCGTACTCAGCATAGAAGGCACACAGATGAGAGGGAGCACATGTCAGTTCATGATTTTTTTTTTTTCAGGAGAGTTGAGGGTGTGCACTAGATTTGAATGCCTGTTCCACTCAGTGCCTGTGGGTAAGGTCTTCCGCAGGGCCCAGTGCACTAACATGGAGCTGAGCAGAGAGGCCTAAGTGGGATTAGGCTGGAGGGCAGGGGTGGGATAGTCAGGGCAACTGCAGGGCAGGACCTCTGGGCCGGAGGAAGAAGGTGATGGAGAGGCCTCAGACTGAGGATCAGATGACAGAGAGGCCCTTGGCAGAAGCCACCAGCAAAGCAGAAGAGGAGTCACTTTGGTTTCACAGATCTTGGGTTCCAACCCCAACTCTGACACTGATTTGCTGGGTAACCTTAAGCAAGTCATTTCCCCTCTCCAGTTCCCATAATATGTAAAATGAGGGAGTTCTAAGGTCCATTCCTGATGTTTTGGAGTCCTAGGAGAGGCTCTTATCTCAATCCTCCTCTCCGCAAGACAGGAATAAGTGAACAGAGTCTGAGGGTCCCTGGGTGGCTCAATTCAAGAGACTGTGCAGGGTTTGCAGAAGAGCCAAGTAAGTGGGCAAGGGCTCCTATTCCAGTCTCTCAGGTTTAGGTGTAGGATCCCCGAGGCAGAGCAGGATGGTGGCCTTGTCACTGTCCCTAGTTTGTGGTGGTCTGAGCTGGGGAGGGAAGGCACCCAATGAAGCAGCCCTGTTCCTCCTCCCCAGTGTCCCTTGGTGATGCTCTAAATAGTTACCACGATTTCCCACCCAGGTGGAATTACCCATCTGAGAGAATCCTGAGAATGTCTTACATGTTTCTGCCTCTTCCAGAAACCAACAAGGGAAGGAAGAGGCTAGTCCCCAAAAGCCTGTAGGTGTGGGGTGTGATACTCGCTGTAGCCACTACGGGGCGCGCGCAGGTCGCGGATTTCCCTCGTAGCTAGTCCCCGAGTCTTGCCAACCCCGGCACTGCCACTTAATCAATTGCTCCCTAGTTCCTGCGCGCGGGTCCCCTGCCCTGCCGTCTCCAGCTATGCGAGATCGCGAGTATGCCTCTGGCCTTGCAGACCTCTGGAGCGCGCGGAGCCCCTCTCTGTACTCGTCCACAGCAAACAGCTTGGGATTCAGACACTGAAGTATTTTTTTCTCTTCGATCTCAGACACCTCCTCTGTCTCTATTTACTAGCCATGTGAACTCGGCCAAATCACTTCACCTCCCTGAGCCTCAGTCTCCTCATCCGTCAAATGGGGGTTTATAAACACCTACCTCGCAGGGTTGTTGTGAGGACTTAATGCGATAATGTATGTAAAGCGCCTTGCACAGTACCTGGTACACAGCAGGCGCTCAATAAATCTAACCTTCCCTTTGTCCAGCCTTGGCATCTTTTTCCTCTCACCGACCCATTGCCCACAGCATCTTTCCCCCCAGGGCTCCTGCGCTCCTTCCTGCTCGGTGGGCGGTGGAGGAGACCCCTTTCTCTGATGGAAACTCCGGTGGTCCACCCCTGTCTCCCCCAGTGCGGACTCTCCCTTCTTTGCCCCCCACCCCACCCCCGCTGACTCTTCCCATTGCTTCGATGCACTCCCCCCACCCCCCATTCCGGGCAAGGGCTGAGTCAGCCTGGGTAAATTTAGCCGCCGACTAGGCAGGCGCGGGGGCTTCGCTCATACTCAGTCGCCGAGTCCTGGCCCGGCCCTCGGCCCCGCCTCTGCCCCCCACCCCCACCGAGTCCTGCCAACAGCAACTCCGGCTCAGCGTTCCGATCCCCAGCCCCGCTCTCAAACCACTTAGAGTTTTGGTCTCCAATTATCTCAGTGTCGCTCCCCACCCGCAACCGGAGAGACTGGGCAGGACTGGGAGTGGGGCAGGGTAGGGAGGCCGCTGGATTGGACCCTAAACTGGGCGTCTGACCTTGGTTCAGTGAAAGGGGTTGGGCGGCGGGTGGTAGGGGGGGGAGGGCGCTTTGGGGGCTTTGAATCTAAATGGGTAACATTGGTCAGAGTCACCCAGGAAGGTCCGTCCATCTCAGAACCTGCCTGGAAACCATACTGCCAGGTTTCAAGTTAGCTCTTGCTGGAGGAAGTGAAGTAAGTAGGGGTTCACCTTGGGCAGAGATCAAAGGTTTCTGAGTTCTGTCTTCCTTCCACCTACAGTTCTAACTGCTGCTGATTCTAACTCCTAAACATTTACTGAGCACCTGAGAAGAACTGGGCACTAAGCTAAACTCCAAGAAAGAGATGAGTAAGACCTGCCTGATGGGGTGAAGGGAAAACACGAAAATAATGATAGATTGAGCAGTTGGTGTTAAGTATTATAAAGAATCAAACAAGGCAGATTGTACAGATTCTATGAGATCATGAAAGGCTCCATGAAGGAGGTAGGCATCTGAGATAGCATTTGGGGAAAGGGTTTCCAAGCAGAGGAGACAGCAAAAATAGAGGCGTGAATGTAAGGGAAATGGTTTGTTTAGGAAATTGTCAAATGGTCTGGTTTGACTGGAGTTGAGGATACATTCAGAGAAGATATGGATGATAAAGGCAGGCGTGAAAACAGAGGCCAAGCTAGGGTGAGCCTGGTCCAGCTCAGGGGTGTGTGCCTTTGACCTCTGGGCCTAAGAATAGGATGGACTTAAGGCTAGGAGGAAGACTGAGGAAGACCAGGGCAGTAGTGAGAGCATCTGCCTGGATTTTGCTGTAGCCCTGGGGCTCCCAGGCTCTGGGAGTGGCAGGAGAGGTAAGATGCATGGGAAAGTAGAGGGGCTAGCCCTGGGGAGGGGGTTCCACAATGCTGCCTAGGTTTCTTTGAGGCTGAACACACAGGAGGCTAGTTTTAAGAGCTTATGCAGACTGCTGTCATTATTAGAGAACTATGGTAGTGTTGTATCCAGAACATGGACTCTGGGACCTGGCAGCCTGGGTTTAAATCTTGCATCTACCTCATATTCGATCTTCCCTTGTAGTTCAGTCGGTAAAGAATCCACCTGCAATGCAGGAGACCCAGGTTCCATTCCTGGGTCAGGAAGATTCCCCTGGAGAAAGAAATGGCAACCTCCTCCAGTATACTTGCCTGGGCATGGACAGAGAAGCCTGGTGGGCTATAATCCACGGGGTCGCAAGAGTCAGACACGACTGAGCGACTAAACCACCACCACCACCACCACCACCACCTCATACTAGCTGTGTGACTTTGGGCCAGTTACTCGACATCTCTGTGCCTTAGCAGCCTCAGTTACAAAATGAAGTTATTAATAGTGTGTTTTTCATAAGCTTGTTGGGAGGATTAATGATTCAATATGTAAAGCACTTAGAACATCTCCTGGCACACAGTATGTGATATATGTATTGAACTCTGTTATTTCTCTTTAGGGGACTTTCTTTAGTGTTGGGAGTATTAGGTTGGGAGATGGGAAGAGAGAAGTAGAGGTAGAGGAATAGGAGGAAGAGGCAGCAGAGGCTGAGAGGAGAGGGGATTCCTGCGGTGGAGACAAGCAGCCCCTTGACTGGGTGAATGGTGTACTGAGAGCACATGGGTGGTTGGGATGTCAAGTGCAATACCCCCTCCCCCAGGACTTCCTCCATCTTTGCCTAAGGATGAAATCAGCACCAGCTGCTAAAGATCTGGGAGAAAGGGTAGGAGAGGAGAAGGGGAGAAGCTAGTACAGGCCTGGGGGGCCAGCCCTGGGTGAGCCATATCTCAGACTGGCCCTGCAGGGCCCTGTGGGTGGGAGGCTGGAGGCTCCCTGCTGCGAAAATGACTTCTAAATCTGGCTGCGTCTGCCAGCCAGCCAGCCTCAAGACAGAGGCCACAACTACACCGCACCCCCTACCCCATGTTGGGACAGCCTTGTAGGGACGGCAATGCTGGAGAGTGTGCTCAGGTCGGGGCAGCAGCCCTCAGGTTACCACAGAATGCTCCTACCCTTCCACCAGCCAAGTTCTTCCCAGGGAAGCCCCTTTCTGAAGGCAGCTAAGAGCCCCCTCCCCCTTCAGACTCTCAGGAGAGCCCTGGGACTTCCCGAGATAGATCACAAATGGGTAAATGAAACAAAGAATCAGGCCATAACTCTGGGACTTTTCGTCAGGAGTGTGTGTGTGTGTGTGTGTGTGTGTGAGTGAGGAGGAGAGGACAAGGAGAGATGGCTGAACATGAATATGTAGATATTGTGCATTCACTCAGTTATTCATTTGTTCACTTACCCATTGATCATGGATGCCAGGCCCTAGGGACACATAAAAGACTCAGACCTGTTACCTATCTTCAGGGAGTTCACACATCTAGGCTGTATGAGAAACAGGGGAAGGGATTTGGAAGAGGAAACCCACAGAGTCATCACAGTGCAGGCAGTACAATGTAATATATGTTGATAAAGGCATTCCCACAGGGTCTAGGGGAGCACAAAGGCAGGAATGGCTCCCAAACTGTAACTGCTGAGCAGTCGGAATATACCCAAGCTTTTGAGAGACCAGTCACTGAGGGTACACGTGTTAGTGAAGGAGGCTCAGCCTGGATCCATTATCTCCTCTGCATGTCCTGGTGTGGGGGCTCCCTCCTTTGAAGCCCCTGGTACTACTTAGCCTCTTTTAAAAGTTCTATTTAACATGGACCATTTTAAAAGTCTTCATTGGTGCATCATTTTTGCTTCTGTTTTATATTTTGGTTTTTTGGCTGCAAGTCATGTGGGATCTTAGCTTCCTGACCAGGGATCGACCCAAACACCCCCTGCATTGAAAGGGGAAGTCTTAACCACTGGACTGCCAGGCAAGTCCCTTACATAAGCTTTTGTGAATCTTTTTAGAGAAGAGTTACTTCATCCATCCATCTATCTATGCATGCATCCATCCATCCTTTTGTTTATTCATCTGTGCATCCATACATCCCACCCATCCATTTATCCACCCATTCACCAACTCATCTGTCATCCTTCCATCAATTTATCCATCTATGCATTCCTTCCTTCCTTCCTTCATCCATCCATCCATCCATCCATCCATCTTAATGAGGGCATGTGATGCACCTAGCTCAGTGTTGCAAGAGATGCCAAGATGAACAAAACATTGAGTCCATGCCCTCAGAAAGCTAGAAGCCAATAAAAATATGAATAACATACACAGATGTTCCACCCATGGAGCAGCCAGTATGTGCTGTTAGTGAAAGCCCCGCCAAGAAGGTGCGTCAGGAGGCAAGGCCACTTCGCCAAGGGAAATTAGAAGAGCCTCATGAGGAAGGCCGGAGAAGGCAATGGCACTCACTCCAGTACTCTTGCCTGGAAAATCCCATGGACAGAGGAGCCTGGTAGGCTGTAGTCCATGTGGTCGCTAGGAGTCGGACACGACTGAGCAACTTCACTTTCACTTTTCACTTTCATGCATTGGAGAAGGAAATGGCAACCCACTTCAGTGTTCTTGCCTGGAGAATCCCAGGGACAGGGGAGCCTGGTGGGCTGCCGTCTATGGGGTCGCACAGAGTTGGACACGACTGAAGTGACTTAGCAGCAGTAGCAGCATGAGGAAGGCAGCTTTGAGATGAATTTCAGCCAGGGGAGATGGGGAAAAGGTTCATTCCAGGGTGTGGGTGAAGGTAGAGAGGTGGGAGAGCACACAGCTTTCACAGGCACTGGGGAAGGCAGAGTTGCAAGGGGATGGGATCCTGGAATGATGTATGGGAACCACATCATGAAGTATCCCAGGAAAGCAGGGATAAAACATTTGAGGACTTCCCTAGTGGTCCAGTGGCTAAAACCCCATGGTCCCAAGGCAGAGAGCCTGAGTCGATCCCTGGTCAGGGAGCTAGATCCCACATGCTGCAACTAAGAGCTTGTGTGCTGAAACTAAAAGATCTTGCATGCCGCAACTAAGACCCAGCTCAGCCAGAAAAATAAATATTAAACAAACAAACATTTGAGCTTTAGTGAGAGGAACTGAGGGAGAGATGAGGGGCAGAGAGGTTTTGTGTGATTCTCTACTGGACCATGAGCTACTCAAGGGTAGTGCCTTTGATTTAGTTCTGCATCGCCTATAAGCTTGGCCTGGAGCAGGCTCTCAATAGATGCTGGCAGAAAGAAGGAACAAATGATAAAACTGTGCCACAGGAACATTGGCACAGCAATTCAGGGTCCATATATAAGGGAGGGGTTGCTGCTGCCTGGTGTGACAGTCCTTCCTCTTTGCCCCCCACCTGCCAGGGATGACCCTGCTTCCTTTGCTGGGGTCCCTCCAGTAGCTCTCCCAAGAGGCACCACAAGGTGGCGATGTTCCGAGCGTAGCACTGAGCTCTGCCAAGATCCTTGACACCAGTAGCTGGTGAGGTGCCCTTCAAGAACTGTCCGCAGATGGTCAGAACTTCCTTTCAGCAAGCCTTGAGGCAGAATGAAGAGTTTGTGTGTGGCTGTGGCAGAGGAGTCGACAGATCGTAACCCCAACGATCATACAGGCCTCACCTACAGTATACACTCATTTATCCTCACCTATCCTATACGCTCATTTGATAGGATCTACTATGTGCCACGCACAGTGCAGGCTCTTAGAAAAACAACAGTAATCAAGACACAGCCCCTACCCTCAAAGTAGGGGCTTACCCTCTAGCCCTTTCCAAAACTTCCTTTGCTATCTTTCTCTCTCTCTTTCTTTTACACCCCCCTCCACCCACACACACACAAACACACACACCTGTTCCCCAGGGCCAATCCCCTTGACCTGGGAAGCCATCCCCATGTGAAATCTGCTCTTTGGCCCTGCTCCCCTCTTCACATCCAAGTTTCTCCCTAAGGCTATTGCATGGCCACAGTAGCATGAGCCCTCGGTGCTCCTTCCTGTGATGGCTCCTTTTGCTCTTCCCCTGAGCCCAAGCCTATTCTTTTTCCCCACCTCCCCCACCCACACTACTCTGCCAGCCCTGAAACTTTAGGGCCCTCCGTAAATTATACCTGGTATGGGATAGGGCCTCCTAATACCCTAGAACTCTGGAGGCTACAGGAACATGAAGGTGGGTTCACAGAAGGACCCTGGGAGACGCTGGCACCACCAACACAGAGATGAGGGTCCAGAAAACCAAAGACCCCAGAGGCATGCCCTTCTGTGGCTCGGGGGCTCTGCCAGCCAAACCTGTCCCCAGACAGGCTGCCTTCTTTTCTCACCTGCTTTAGAGGGACCTCTCCCTAGTTGCAACTCCACACCGGTTTGGAGGTGAAGCATTATGGGACATTGTCCACTTTCCCATCATGCTCCGGGGCTCCAGTTAGCCCTTGGCGGGTTTGGGAGAGGAGAGGAGGGAGGGCTGGTGCTGAGAGTGGGAGCCAGGCCCGTCGAGGTCCCGGGAGTGAATGCCGCATTGTTGGCCAGGCCAGAGTCACAGATAATTACCTCAATTAGTGACAATGGGAGAGTAATAAATACAGGCTTAGTGTCTCCTACCCCACCAGGGCTCCGAAGATTAATCCAGGCTGACGGGCGGGCCCTGAAAGGCGTGATGGACAATTCATTAAACTCCCCAAATGCCGCACAACCTGGGCGTGAAGGCTGAGTTAGCCCCCTGGGGGCTGCTCCTTTGTCCCGATTGTGTGTCTCCGCCACCGCAGAGCCGAGCAGCCCCCAGAGAGCGGGGAGGTGAGCGGGGCTCTCCCAGTCGGGCCAGGCGGCGGGGGGATTAGGCCTCGGTCCGGCCCTGGTTGCCCTGGCACACCAGCCCGGCCGGGCTGGAATGTCCATGGCGGGGAGCGGGCCGAGCGGAGGGGCGGGGCCGACAAGGTGGGGTAAGGGGGGCACATAAAACCAGGGGCAGGAGGAGTTAATTAGACGCCAGCCGAGGAGGGCGAGGGGCCACAATAGGGCTGAGGGGCCGCCAGGGACGGCCCCTTCACTTCCGAGGATTAATAGGGAGGAGAGAGAAGGGAGGGGTTCGGCTCTGGGGGAGGAGAGCTGGAGCTTCCCAGGGTGGCACTGCCCCCTCTTGCCCGGCTTGGTACTTACTTGGCAAGTGGTTGGGAGGCAGGGGGCCCTGGCAGCCGGGGCAGGTACCCCCTAGCATCCCACAGAGTGGCTTTTTCTTCCTTGGGTGGTACCTCCATTGGTAGGATGGTTGGGCAGGGAGGAGAGAAGGGACCCTCTCATTTCTCAGGGAGGTAGTAAAAGCAGGAATATTTAGGGGCCCTGTTCTCAATGCCCCACCTCCTCAAACCTACTCTGAGGTGGAACCGGGAGCCTGAAGCTTTACCCTTCCTGATGAGGCTGGTAAAACCAAGTCTGAGGAGGGGCTGGAGCTGGTGTGCATGCATGGGTGTAGGGGCTGCTGTGTGCCTGCACACACACATGCACACACTTGTATGTGCAGACATGCTTGTGCACAGGGCCTGGCATTCAACAGGTCCTCTGTTAATATCTGTGGAGTGAATGAGTGAACTTTGGTGTTGGGTGTGAGGAGAAGCGGCGCTGGGCTCCACCGTGACATGGAGTGAATGGACTTGGGCCCTTTCGTTCTGAGCTCCCAGTTATGGCCCAGGGAGGATGAGGGCTCCACCTCTGAGCAGATGAGCAAACGTCCAGGAAAAATGAAGTGGCAGTAGCTCTTTCCCTTTGAAAAGGGAGGAAAAATGCAGTGGCCTCTTGGAAGCCCCACTTCCTCCTGGGCCCCAGGGAACAGGGCAGCCCTGGCTCCTCCCTAGGAGCCACCCCACCCTATACCCTCCCAGGGGATGACAAGGGAGCGAGTTGGCGGCAGTTCCCTGGGCATATTTATAACCTGCTGCTCGCTCACCAGCGTCTGCTTTTAGCCCAGACGGGGGAGGGGGCAGGGGGGTGGTCTGTCTCATGCTGGGCGCCCTGGCTGGGTGTGGAAAGAGTGAGTAAGGGTGAGTGGTGGGCAGCTCTGCATGGATATTCCTGCTCACACCACAGCCAAACAGCTTATTTTCTCCTCATTTTGTTATTTTTCTCCCTCTGGCCTGGAGAGGAGGACTGAGCCAGCCTGAGGTGGGGGGTGGGGGGTGCTAGACCCTGGGGTATTTGCAGCCCCACTGACAGGGTTTTTCCAGGGTGCGTGTGGCAGGGTGTGTGTGGTGCCGGCTTGCTGACCCCCTGGGGACTGTGCAGCCTCAGTCCTCTCAGCTTTTCCGCTCCCCCCAGGATATTTCAGGACCAGTGCCTCCCTCACTCACTGAGCCAAGCCTGTGTCCGGGGTCCCTGCCAGTCTCGGATCCCAACTGAAGGTCAGAGGTGGGCGGGAGGATAGTGACCCCCGCCTGGGCCTGCTCTGGGCACTGCTGCTTTCCTCCCTAGGGTTTACCTGCTCCGTGTGAGGATGGCACATGTGATCCTAATCAATAATTAGCTCCTAGGTAGTGCTTTGCAGATCTAGCCCTTTTGCTTTAAAAAAATTTTTTTTCTTTTGCTTACTTTTTTTTTTTTTGCTTTATTATCACATGTCCCTTTGAGGACCCAGCCCCATTCTGCACTTCCCTACCCCCTCCCTTGAAGTTCCTGTGGCTGGAAGTAAAGGACTTCCATGCTGAGGACATGAGTATGGGAGTCTGTCTTTAAACTTCATGCTTGTGCAGAGGGCTTTACACTTCATTGAGCCTTCACAGCACTGCTTCCATTATCCTGACAATATCTTGATGTGCCTGATTCCCTGGCCAGACTGTATACTTCTAGCAGGCTCCATGGCTCATACATCACTATATCCCCAGCATTTGGCATATCCCTGGCACAGAAGAGATGTCAGCAAGTGTTCAAATGACCCTGTATTTCACGTCCATGTACATGATCTTGTCTGAACCTCATCACCTTCCTGAAGAAGACTAAGTGCCAGTAATCATCCCTGTTGAATAGACAAAGCAGCTGAAGCCCAGAAAGCTACGGAGTTTTTGAAAGTCTAGTTAGGACCAGAACAGGATTCACTTCTTCCTTGCCCTTCTTCCAGCTCCTATGTGTCGGCGCAGCTCAGAGCCGCCCCGCCCCCCCCCCCACCCCCCACCCAGCTTCCAGGCCTGAAAGCAGATACTCATTCTAGTTCGTAGTGTTAGGAGTTAGGTGAGAGTGGTTGGGGACAGCTGCCAACCCTTTGACTCTTCACCCTGTTGCTTCTCCCCGAATCTGGGTATTGTCTGGCAGGGGCCCACACCTCCTCTCCTGCCTCTGGGGGGATCTAGTAGCTCTTTGGATTATAGACTGGACATTATTGCAGGGGGTTCTTTACTGGACACGCAGCCCTGTCAGGTACCTTCTGCCCAGGATCAGTAAGATTTCTATTCCTCTTCCTCAACTGCCCATCAAAGCTGAACTGGTGCTAGCTTGGTGGATGAGAGAAAGGAAAAGGGATATATCACTGCAGGATTGAGCAGCTCCTGGCTCCACTTCCCTACCCCCACACATATCCCAAAGGCCAACAAGGGTCAGAGTTCACACATCCAGGGAGGTGGGAGGCAGCAACAACAGCAAAGAGTCCTGGGGAGAGGGGGAAATTCTCCAGTAGGCTGGGATCAGTCGTTGCCCTTAGGGGGTGGGGTGCTTCATAGCTCCCCCTGTCCTTCAAGCCCTCCCCTGGGGCGGGGGAAGTGTTAGGATTAGAGACTGGCATTAGAGCTTAGCAAGCAGTTAGTGTTTGCCTGAAGTTAGGTTAAGGCTAAGGTTAGACCTAATCCTAGGGAGAGGGAGTGGATTAGAGTTAGAGAGAGGTTTTCGGGCTGTAGGAGAAATTAGTTCTTCCCTCCGATCTGGTGAAATGCACACAGAGGTATCATGTTGGTGTTGTTAGTAACAGAATTCTCATTTGGGCTTTCTATGGGAATGGCTAACCTCATGGTTTGGTTATGGACCACAGTTGGGTTTCCTTTCAGTTACACTGGTTAAAGTCTAGCCTCTATTTGGATTCTAACCCTGCTGTTCCTTTCTTCTCCCCCATTATCCTCTCTCAGCTTTTCACCTGTTCTTTGTAGCCCAAGGTTTGGAAGTTGATGTCCTAATGTGGCATTTCCCTGTCCTGGGAAGGAGAGTGGCTTCCCCGTTGCCCAACACCCTGACCACAGCTGGCCCAGAGAGGCTTTGGGGACCAAAACCTCTACACCCATGAGCCACAGTATCCTTTCTGTTTGGGTTTCTCTTTCTTCTTTGGTTTCTTTTCAGAACACCATCATAGCTACCACTCAGTTGTAGCGATTTTCACAACAGCTCTTCTACATAGGAAAGGCAGGGTCTCCAAGTTTGTTTGTTTAATCCCCACTCAGCAAGGCAAGAAACTGAAGTTATGGACTTTCACAGTATCATACAGCCAATTGGTGTTCAAATAGGAAGAAGGACCCTGTAGCATCTTTTGGCTTCTGACTGGGTTCATCTGGAGACCTGGATCCCCAGTGGCCTCATCAGGGTCATCCAAGGGACAGAATGTCAGAGTCCTCTTCCAGAGTCAGGAAAACAGTCCCTCAACAATGTATCCTATTTGTTTAAAGGAGGTAAGCAATAGTGTGTTCTGGATTCAAGGAAAAGCCACCAAGTCATTGATAAAAATAGAGATTTTATTCTGCAGAGGAAGATACTACATTGGTGGGGGGCGAGGAGCCACTAATAGCTACAGTGGAAGGAAATACTGATTCCGGAATGCAAAGGCATCTTGGAGAAACTAGGAGAGACAAAGAGGGGTCAGAAAAGGCTGGAGAGCAAAAGGAGAGAAGAATGGAGAAGAATTAGGTTGGGGAGGGAAGTGGTCTCTGCAAACCAGGCTGGAACCCAGCACAATAAATAGTTTTTATTTACAACAACCAAACTCGTGGCTTTGTATCCACGTTTCAGTGCAAATTATTTACACACTGATGAGGAGGCAGGACAGGAAGAGGGTAGGAGGTGGCTGAGGGAGGCATGGTTCGCAGCTGTTCAATGGCTCCATGACAGAGGCTGGGAGAATGGCGATATTTCTCGCGGGTCCCCAACGTCATTTTCCACATCACCACAGCTGCCCTCTCACCCCGGAACCTCCCACTTCAGCTGTAGGTGGGGAGGAGAAAGGCCCTGATGCCCAGGTGTGTGTTCAGGGTGTGCACCCTTGACAGGAGAAGGGGAAGGGCATGTGGGGACCTGGAGAAAACGGAGGTTAAAAGAGAAGGAAGGAGAAAAGCAGGCAGGTCGCTGCGCCCGGTGGAGGAGGCAGAGCTTCGCGTCGGGAGCTGACCCTGATTGGGGAGGGGACCGATCCTTCTCTCACCTCCCGGCCAAGCAGGGGGCAGTGCAACAAGGGGGTCTCCCGCGGAGAGGGAGGGAGGTAGGTCCGGGGGCGGGTCAATCAGGATGGCCAGAGGGTTCATGCCGCCCCAGGCAAGTGGTTTCAGGAGTCCCCAGGTCTGAGGAGGTGGGAGAAATGATGGGATAGGTAGTAGGAATCCCGGAGTGTGGCTGGAGGGACGGGGTGGGCGCAGATCCGGGTCTGAGGTGCCAGTGGTGAATCTGGGGGTGGGCTTGAGGAGAGTGCTCCCAGGGGCCGAGTCCGCGCAGCGCCTCACAGGCACTCGTGCAGTACGCGCGTGTGCGTGCAGTTGCGGCAGCTGACGTGGCAGCACCAGTGGAAGGTGCAGTTGCAGCGCTCGGTGACGCGCTGCGTGCGCGTGCGGTGGCCCCGGCCACAGCAGAGCAGCTCGCAGCCATCCAGCGCGGGCGACGAGCTATTGCAGGCGCGACCCGCCGTGCCCGCAGTACCCAGGCGTCCGCTGTACGTGCAGAAGTTGGGCGACTTCTCGAAGTAGACGAGGTCGTGGGGCGAGGGAGGCTTGTGAGCCGGGTCCTCCGGCTCCAGGCGCAGCAGTTCCGCCCGCGATGCACGGTTGTTGCCGCGGTTGCCGTAGAGGACGCGCGAGGCACCGTCGAAGCGGTCCCGCAGCACGTCGCCCACTGCGCGCAGCGTGGGCAGCCGCATCCAGCACGTGCGCACCGTGCATGAGCCCGACATCCCGTGGCACTTGCACTCCTGGCGCATCTCGGAGAACACGGTCTAGGGAGGCGGGGGGTGGGGAAGAAGAAGAAGAAAGGACGGCCCGGGACGCCGTCAGAGCCAGAGCCACCTTCCCGGATACCGCCCCCTCCTGGTCGTCGCCGGGATCTCAGCAAAGGCCCAGGCCTAGCCGAGCCCAAAGGCAGGGAGCCACGAAATGCCCCGCAGAGATTTGGACACCAAACCCAACTCTGCTCCACCCGGAGAATCTGTCTTTGCTTCTCAGCCTTATTTTTTGAACCTGAACAGTGGCGGGCGTAGGCAACACAGTCCATGGATTACATGACTTCTAACCTCTCCGTTGTCAGACTATCCCTTTCATTCTGTGAATCCCTCCAAGCCCCCGCGCCCTCCGGACGCCCTCGCCTGATTCCTTAGCCTAACCTCTAGCCTTAACACCGACCGTTACTTCCCAAGTTCGAGCTTAGCCTAAGGCAGGGACTCCAAGATCCCTGCCATTCCGTTTCGGGTGCGGACACCCTCAAGCAGGCTCACCGTGCGCCCCGCCTCATTGTTGTGAAGGTTCATGAGGAAGCGAAGGTCCCGCCCCTTCTCTCCCGAGTCCACAAACTCCCGGCCGAAGAGGCGGCCGAAGTCGATGTTGTCGCTGCAGCCTCCCCAGTGCCAATCGGGGCCCCCAGGACCGCGCCGCCGATAGTCGCACGTGCAGGATTCGATGGAGCCCTCTGAGCAGGAGCGCGCCACCGAGTGGGTGACCCCGGCCGAGGTGATGGCGAAGATAAATGCTGTTTCCCGACAGCCTATTGGGGATGGGAGAGGGGATCAGCGAGGGGGCACGCGGGGTGCAGCCTGCACCTTCAGGGGAGGCCTTGGGACCTTTGAGTCCCACGCCCTTAGAGTCCTGGAAGCCTGGCGACCGGCTGTGCTGGGAAGTTGGTCTCCCCGCGAAAGCACGTGTGTGGGCACGCTACCTCGTCCACACTTGTAATCACGCTTTACTGAGACTCCGGGCTCATTTTGACTTCTCGGTGCAAGTGGGGCAGCCCCGGAGGGAAAAGAGAATAGAGGGGAGCGGAAGAATTCTGCACCGCCAAGAACTCTCCAGCTCACATCAGCGATGCAAGCCTTGCTGGGCTGGAGGCAAGAGAGCAGCCTCGCAGGCTTCTTTTAGAGGGACTGCGGAAAAGTGGTGGCCAGCGAGCGTCCACCATTCAGCACTCCCTTTCGCTGGGGCAGTGGCTCAGAAAAGCTAAGCTTCTTGCCCGAGGCACATGGGTTGAAACCTCCTGGTGGAACGAGTCTGGCCCAGAGCTAGTGCTGGCATGAAGCTCTTGGCAGGCTGATTCTGTGACCCTGCAGATGCCCCAGACATCTTCCCTGCACTTGCCCGCCCGTGCCCTGAGGTGACCCCGCGCTCCCCTGGTCCCCGGAAGCATCAACTTGCGGGGTACCCACCTCGGTTGACGATCTTGCCGAAGAGGTGGGGCCCCGAAGCCGTGGGACAGTTCCAGCGGCGGTTCCGGAACTGCCACTTGCACTCTCGCACAGCGCTCTGCAGCCCCCCGCTCACGCTGTGCAGGATCCCCGGGTTCTGGCGGATCAGCCGCCGCTGTTTGCGGCTCAGCAGCTGCAGACTGGGCTCGAGTACCAGCTGCAGACTCTTGGAATCGGTCAGCAGGTTCGTGGAGGAGGCTACGTTCACGATGCCCCTGGTGAGATGCATGAGAGGAGTTCAAGCTCTGGAAGGGGACCTGCACCCTAACCCTAACCCTAACCAGAAAGGTCATGCTCGCTCTGTCCTCTTCCTGGAGCTATTTGCCCACAAGAGCGGGGAGAAATCAATAATAAGGTAACAATTCCGCGCTTAGGCACTCACTAGTTTGAAAGGACTTGGCTTTCAGACTTTTGTGTTCCCAGGAATCTTAGGGCTGCTCGGGGACTGCGGGCTGCGCCCGGAGCTGGTCAGCGGAGGGATGGAGAGCCCAGGGACTAGATATTCACCTTGGCTCTCAGAGCCTGTTTCCGGACAGTCTGGCTCGCAAATCCTGGCCTGCCGTCCATGCCCACCCAAGGCGTGAAATGCTTGGGAGTTCCACCCGCTTATTGGCTTCTTTCGGAGTGCACGCCTGGCCTTTCTCTCCAGAGGCTGGGAAGCCCTGTAGTGTGACTACCACCGTGAAGCTCGTTTGGGGGTTCTTGGAAGAAGGGCAATGCTAGATGAGAGAGGGCTCCCCTCCTGGAGTATCGTGGGCCGCCGGACGGACCATTCACCCCACTTCAGCAGAGCTGGAATTTCTGGACCAGCTCCGCTCCAGAGCGCCCCTCGGTGTCTCAAAGGGAAGTCAGAGCGCTGGAGGAAGTCTGTCTGCGGACGGATCCCAGAGCGTGGGAGCTGGATGGGGCTGGCCCCTGGCTCTGTGCCCCGAGACAAGTGGCGACCCCGCACCAGCTCACTTACCACCATCGGCCACTGCTGTTGGCGGCCAGGGCTGCAGGCAGAGCGGCCAGCGCCAGCAACAACGCAGCAGAAACCCAGCAAGGCAGCAGCGCCCAGTGCCCCATGGCCTGCCGGCCCTTGCCCGCTCTATGCTGCAGTTGGGGCGGCTTTGGCTGCTGCCCGCGGCGGTGGGACGGGACGCGGCGGTGGCGGCAAGTGGCGAGAGTTCGCAGTCTGGCTCTAACAGCCCTGGGGGCGGGCGACCGGCTGCATGGCTCGCGGTCCCAGCTGGTGGGCTGAGGCAGCCACGGCGGGCGGCACCGCCTCTTATAGTTGCGGCGCTGGCTGAAGTGACGATAGGAGGCTGCCCCGCCGGCCGCACTGTGGCACCAGGGCGCACCGGTCAGGGGCGCAGACAATGGGCAGCGAGCGGGGCCGTGGCTCCCGCCCGTCTGAGGCGAGAGCTGACGGGCTGGCCGTCGGGGCTCACCCCCGCCCCCTGCCCGGTGGCTCCCGCCTCCAGACCTGCACTGGCCGCCGACCCCTCCCCTTGGGACGCCCTCCCACGCGCGCCCGCCTCAGTCCTCTCCGCGTCCGGAGCCCGTCGGGGACCAGAGTCCGCCAGGGGGCGCAGCGACCAGTGTGCTGCGGGGACAAACGGCTAGGAGCTCAGCCACTTCGCTGCCCACTGTGGGGCTGTCCCTTCGACGTCACCCCGGTCCCCCATCCTGAGTGGAAGAAGGAAAGCTGTGGTTCTGGGCAGCAACTCTGGGGAGACGCCTCCCTGCCCATGAACCCCCGACGGCTGAACAGGGAAGGAGAAGGGGGAGACGGGTGGGGTTGGGGCTGTGGTCAGGGAAATCCCAGGGGTGGGTTGGGGTTGGGGGATGAGCTGAGCACACAGAGCCCGATCATGGAGAGAAACCTGAGGCAGCAGAGGTTTGTACTTGTGGGAGGAAAGAAGTGCACAAATGCCTGCCAGTGTGTGCATTAAGTGGGAGAGTTGTAAATGAGACTGCATGTGAGAATGTGCATACACCCATGAGTGTGTGTCCTCATGTACGGAAACTCCATGTTCTGAGGAGGGATTTTAGGAGCCTTTCTCAAGAATCTTGGAATTTAGCTCAGGTCAGAAGGCATCATCGAGTCATCTTGTCACAGACACCCCCTGGGACAGTGCATCATCTCCTATGTGTCGGGAAGGGGGTGGGCAGGAGAGACCCAGAAGGTTGACCGAGGAAGTGTCTGGAGCTGTGTGTGGAGGTGGGTGGATGAGTAGGAGATTAAATATGCATATATGTGTCACTCTCGCCCTGTGTACCTTGTGTCATCCTATAGTGTGTCACCCCATGGCATGTGTCAACCTGTGCATGTCACTGGGGGCACGGGACAAAACCTGTAACCAAGGTGGCATCATAATGGATGAGGCCTGGAGCAGCGGTGACTCTCAGACTGGGCTCAGAAAAGACAGGCATTAGACTAGATGTCAGGTGTGTGTGTGGAGGGGCTGGGAGCAGAAGGGCTGCTGACTAAACTGAACCCAGAGCAGAGAACCTGTGCATCCACATTTCTGCTTCTTTCTGAAAATTTCCACCAAGTTTCTGTCTTCTCCACCTAAAACTCTGGCTCTCTTCACTCTCACCATGCTGGGATACCTAACCCTAACACGCCTCCCTACATCCTCTCAGCTTCAGGGCCCCTCTGCCTCCTATGGAAGGAGTGGCTGCTGTTCCCCGTGTGGGGTATAGGGGGCACTGCCAGCCTGGTTATCAGGCCCCGCCAACACATGCAGTTTGCCCCTGGAAGAGGAGGATCTCCTCCTTTACATCTCTCCTCTCTCTCTCCATTTTACAAAGGAAAAACTAGATTAGGCAGTTTTCCATGGGCCTCGCAGCTAATAAAGGGATGAACGGTAGAGCCAGGTTAAAACCCAGACTGTTCTGACTCACACCCCATGCTTTTTCCACCTTAATGGCTGCTTGTGATTGTACAGCAGTAGCAGGCTGGGGGCCCTTCACCAAACTGGGAGATAAATAGAAATGGTCTTTAGGATCTTCCTGCCTCCCTTTTGATCTTCTCTTTTTTCATCTTCCCTGACTTTAGGATGTTTTTTTGACTGAGTAATGTATCAGGCCTGGTCCCAAAGAGTTCCAAGCCCAGAAATGATCAGGCCTCCCTGCCAGTGCAGGCAAATCACTCTAAAGAATAAATGCCTAATAAGTTTAATGAATCTTCCTGGGGCACTTCCTGGGGCATTTTAAAAGGATGCATATTACCCAAATGAAACCTGATGGAGGTTATTTTCCAGGGGAATATCTTTCCCAGGCCCTTTGCCCCTCCAAGGATTTGACCCTGAGGGACAAGGTGTACTGGCTTAGCATCTTCCAAAGGTCTAAAAGCCAGTGGCCCCTGCGGAGGCCACCCAGCACAGACGGCTCAAGTAAGTAGATAGTGTACCATGGGCAGCTTGCCCTTTGTCCCTTAGGAGTTTTTCCCACTGGGGCCTGGGTCACATCTTTTGCTTTAGTGGGTTGATAAAACCCCATGAAGGAGGGACCTGGGCTTGAAGACAGGGCAGTCCTGTCTGTGGCCACTGGTGACAAGCACAAGTAAGAAGGGAGGAAAGAAGGATTCCATATCCTTTGTTCCACTATCTCACCCACCAGGAATAGTGGGGAAGAGTGGGAGGGCTCTAGGGCTGGTCAAATTTTGCAGGACCTGGCCCAAATTTATTTAGCTCAAATCATCACCCTATTAATTGTTTTCTCTTCCTTTCCTATGTCATCAATTTACCTCTCTACTGGATCATACCTATCAGCCTACAAAGATGCCATAATGTCTCCCATCTAAAAAACCCCACAACTTTATTTGACGTCACATTACTACCTAAGTGTGCCCCATTTCTGTGTTGTCTTTTACTGCACAACTCAAAGTGTTGCTTTAATCACCCCGGTGCCAGTTTCTTTTCTTTATTCTCTCTTTCCACCACCTTAATCACACCTTTGAACCCACTGCATTTCCTCCTCAAAATCATCCGTGACCTGCATTTTGCTCTACTGTCAAATCTCAGTTTTCATCCTAACAAACTTTTTAGGAATAGCAGACAAAGTTGAACACTTCTTCCTTGAAATAGTCTCACTTGATTCCTGGAACACCATTCCTACCTTCCTGACTGCTCACCTTCTCAGTCTCTTTATCTGGTCCCACCTTTGTACCCAATTTCTACATGACTCATTGGACTGCACCCCATTTCAATCTGGAACTTCTTCTCAGTCTACACTCACTCATTTGGTGAACTATACAGTCTCATACTCCCTACTTTTATCTCTGGCCCTGAACTCTGAACTTGCACATCTAACACTTGAATAAACATCTCAAAATGTACAATATCCAGAACTAAACTCCCAGTTATTCACTTGCACCTACTCTTTATTCAGTCATCCCCATCCCAGTGAATGGCAACCCCATCCTTTGAGTTGCACAGGATGAGAACCCTAGAGCCATCCTTGACTTGTCTGTTTTCTTATACTCTAAGTCAAATCAGTCAAAAAAAAAAAAAAAAAAACAGAAAACGAAACTCCTGCTCTTCTGTCTTCAAAACCCCTGTAGGTTCCTCCCTCCAGCCACACTGGCCTCCTTGCTAATTCCTTGAACATACCAAGGAAGTATCTGTTTCAAGATCTTTGCACTCACTTTTCTGTCTTCCGGAATGCCCTTCCCTGATATCTCCATATGTTTGTTCCTCCACATCCCTTTCACTCCTCCCCCTATATAAAATGGAATTCTGCCACCTATCTCCTTTACTCTGCTTTATTTATTTTTTGCATCACTTTTGACCATGGATACCTTTAAAGGCTTAAAGTGGAAAGTCAGTAGTAAACTACCCTCTTAAAATAGGAATTGGAGAGAGAGATATCCAAAGGGAGAGGGGCTTTACCTAAATGGGGGTCTTGGGGGGAAGCAGGGGACCAGGGCTGAGAGCTGTGGGCAGAGGAGCCTACCTTCTTTTGAAGCACCAGCAGGTGGCACTCCCTCTTTGGGCTGGGAAGGCATCAGCCTCTGGTGGAGAAGGGTGCAAAGTTCTGTCGTGGGTAATTTTACTGATATGTGGGGGGCAACTGCTGAGTGTTGGGGGTTTCTCTGAAGTCCAGTGCAGTCAGCTGCGAACGCTTTGGTGCCTCTGGGTGGTGGCCCAGGGTGCTGCAGCAGAAGGCGTGAGAGGCGGAGGGTGGGCAGCACAGCTGAGCTCACCGCCGCCGCGGGTGCATCCATCCCTCCAGGGCCTATAATTTGGGTTCCCTGGGCCTGGCCGCCCCTATCAGCAGCTCAGCAATAGATGAGTCACACGGGACCCCGGGCCAAGGCAAACACGGGGGGAGGAGGAGGAGGCTTTTGAGGCTGCACTCAGCTTTAGCCACCGCCTCAGTTGCTGGATCCCCCAATCTCCAGGGACCCCCACTTTTTTCTTTGACCCCCGCCCTATAGAGTCCCAGTGTTCTCAGATTGCTCTTGATATGTCCAGCCCTATGATGGGAAGTCAGCCCCCTACTCTTCCCCGCAGGGGAAGGGGGACCAGCTTGCTCCCACTCCCTCTCTGAAGTAATGACAGCCCCTCACTTTCCCCCTGCTGTCATGGCCCCAACCCTTGTCAAGGTCTCTCTGGTTCCCGCCCCTCTCCTTTCCTGGAGCTGGCCGCGTGCTTGGGGTATTAGGCAATGGGTGTGTACCCACAGCCCTCTCCAGGCCCCGCCTGCCCCACCACCCTCCAGCCGCCTGCGGGTCAGTGCTCAGGCCAGCCGGTCGGGCCGAGGGCACTGGGGGCCAGCTCAGGCCACCCAGTCTGCCTGCCTGTGGCCTCCTGTCCCAGAGCTGGGCTTCTCCTGGGAAAGAAACAGGAGTATGGGTCTTTGGATTTGGGACAGGGCAGCCTGGGGAGCCCGGGGGTCACTAAGATGTTGGAATCTGTGGTAGTAGCTGTGACCCTGGCCCTTCCTTGGCACCTGACTATACCACAGCCCAACAAGGGTAAAATCAGAAGGAGCAGTCTGAAACCTGAGGGAGACTTGGAGTCACATGGAAAAATGCAAGTGTCCAAGAGCATGGGAAACCTTGTTCCCCTCCTCCAGGGACCTAGGTAAAGTTCCAGGCTGACATGCAGGAAGGACAAGGACAGGATCCAAAAGCTACTAAGATAGGGTGCAGATTCTAGTGGTCTCAAAAGCCACACATGGTTTGGTTCTTGGCCCCTAAACGGGAAGCAGGGACAAGAGCCCCTTCTCCTGTAGGGCTTCTCCTCTATTCCCCTCTCCACCCAGAGGTGAGAAAGCAGATAAAAGCACCCCTCTTTGATCACAGCTGTCCGGGGTCAGGAATTAGGGTACTTTCACCTCCCCAGCCTGCCTGCGGCCTGGCACATAAAGGTGATTAATAAATATCCCTACAGGTAAAAGTTATTAATCTCTCTCAGACGGCTTTGCCCCCTAGACAGCAGTGCCCCCTGCAGCCCAGGGCAAGACCTGCAGCCACACAGACTAGAGGCTGGCTGCCCAGGAAAGCTGCATGGCCACTACCAAGGAAGAGATGACTGTGGCTGTGGGTTTCAACCCCGTGGCTCTTCTTCCCCGGGGGGCCTGTCTCTGAGTCAACGTGCCAGCCTCGGGCGCGCGGGGCCAGCCGTGCCTTGGGCTGCGGTCTGGCAGGGGCGGGGGGCGGCTGGGAAGCCTGGGGCCCCTCTCTGGCAAAAATAGCCCACAGTGGTTAGAGCTGGGAGGGTGAGTCAGGCAGGAGCGCAGTGGCGCCTAACCCCTTCGCTGCCACTGGAACTCCCTAGGGTGGTTTGCCTCCGTCCGTGCAACCCACGATCAGACTCTGCCTGGCTGTCCTCAGGCTGGGCTCAGTTTGGGATCCCTCCTCTTTCCACGTGAAGCAAGTCTGCGAGTCTGGAGCAGGAATATGGGCCACCCCGGAGTGGCGACTTGGGATCTTAGGAAGGGCAGGGGACCTCTGCTGGCAAGGATGCCTGTGAGCCGAAGGAAGCACAGGGGCAGGCTGAAGATCTCCGGAGCTCCCGGAACCTCTGCCACAGCCAAACTCTGAGGCCAGAGCTGACCCCTCCCAAGGGGCAGGCGTAGGGCTCCGAGGTGGGCGGAAGCCAAGCCACCCAGAAGGGAGCTACTCCCGCCAGCTCAGATTGCCCTGCAGTGCGCTCTCCCCAGGCTGTCGCGCGGAGACCAAGCCAGTCAAGCCAGGCAAGTTCGATCTGAGTTCCGTCTTCATCTGGTCAAAGGCACCTTCCAGTCACTCAGCTATCGGTGGGGGAAACTGAGGCAAAGAGACATGACCACTGGGGACCAGAGGCTTGGCTCTCTAGTCTGGGTCGCCACACCCTCCTTGCAGCCTTGGCGGTCCCAGAGCAGGTGAGTGGAACTCTGGCCACCTCCCCCTTCGGTGGGGCCAAGCCTGAAACCCAAGCGTCGGGGGAGAGGGTGTGTGAGTACGCCGGGAGGAGGGGGAGCGGCTGGGCTCCCCGGGTCAAGGCGGGGGGTGTGAGGAGTTGGGGTGGGGATGCCCCGGGCTCGGGGAGGGGCCGCAGCTCTGTCAGCCGCGGCAGAGCCGCCGGTGAGCTCCGCGCGAGTAGAGCCAGAGCCCCCAGTTCTGTGCTTGCCCGCTCGCTAGCTTTCTCGATCACTCCCTCCCTTCCTCCCGGCGGCCGCGGCGGCGCTGGGGAAGCGGCGGAGAGGAGTGGCCCTGCCCTGGAAGAATGCGGCTCTGCCGAGGGGCCAGAACCCGACGCAGTCTCCCCACAGTTTGAACAGCTCGAGCCCAGGCGACCCAACCGCGCCTGTGGCAGACTCGGCCCCAGAGCAGCTGGAGGTAATCGGAATTGGGAAAGCAGGGAGGGCAGGGACTCGCACTCGGGGACGCGACAAGCACTCTGGTAGTCAGACAGACACGCATCCGCCCACGGGGGCGCAGAGATGCAGAGAGAGCCCGGGATATTGCCAGAGATAAAAGCCTAGCAAATAAAGGAGTGGCCCTAGATTTGGAGGCCAGTGAGTGGAGAGCGGAGGGGTGGGGGCTGAGGCTGAGGACCTGGTGGGGACCAGATGGGCAGTGCCAGGAGGAGAGGAACGTGTAGTTAGGAAAAGTAGCAGACGAAGTAAAGGACTCAGCCGGCACCACGGCCCATTTCAAGAGGGAAGCAAGGTCCCCTCCCAGACTTGTGGCACCTGGAGCCTCCCCTGGCTCCCTAATGGGGCTGCAAAGGGCAGAGTGGGAGGGGGAGCCCATTCCTCCACCCTTTTCAGGGAAGCTGCTAGATGGCACTTGGAGACTACACTCCCCCACCCCGCCCCCTCTCAATCCTGCCCCTAGGCCTCCTGAGCGTGAGAGGGTGAAGCTTTGTTGGGCCTGGGAAGCCAATCTTGGGGCCCTTGAAAAGGGAGCAGTGGACAGGGTAATGGAGAGCTGTTTGTGAGACTATCCAGCTGTTTGCACGTGAGTGTGTCAGTGTGCCGGGCACTGTGTCTGGCTGGGTGAGCTCCAGGACGCTGGCGTAAGTCCCAGTTTCTAGGCCCATACTTCTTCCAGGGCCCAGGTACTCAGGGAATCAAGGGCGTGATCTTACTGTTTTGTTTGAGCGGGATTAGTGGAGTGGCCCTGGTGAGTTAGGAGCGGGAGTTGGGCATCCTTCGGTTGCCCGGGTGAGCCACCCTATTCTGGAGCGTTCCCCAAGTGTCCCTGTCCTGCAGGCCCTGCTCGATCTGCCCATCGGGGCCTTCGGGCCCGGGATTCGACATGCGGGAGGAGCCCCGGCCGCGGCCTCCGCCCTTGGGCCTCGCCGGTCTCCTGTTCCTGGCGTTGTGCAGTCGGTGAGCCGTCCCCCTGTCACCCAGCCCGTGAGAGAAAGCCCTGGGTTAGAGGCCGGTCGGGAGACGTCGGAGGGGGCGCGAAGGCCTGGACCGCAGACCTGAGACGCCTTCTCGGTTCCCAGGGCCCTCGGCAATGAGATTCAGGGCTTGAAGCTGCCGGGCGGCGGCGAGCCGCCGCTGACCGCCAACACCGTGTGCTTGACGCTGTCGGGCCTGAGCAAGCAGCAGCTGGGCCTGTGCCTGCGCAGCCCCGACGTGACGGCGTCGGCGCTCCAGGGCCTGCACATCGCGGTCCACGAGTGCCAGCACCAGCTGCGGGACCAGCGCTGGAACTGCTCGGCGCTCGAGGGCGGCGGCCGCCTGCCGCACCACAGCGCCATCCTCAAGCGCGGTGAGCCTGACCGGGCGAGGCTGAGCCGCCGCCGGGGCTGGGGGGTGGGGGGGCACGCCGACGCGAGCGGAGGCGGGAAGGGACTGGTTCACCACTCCGGGAGGGGCCTCTCCGGGAATTCCCCCCCGGAGCTGCGCGGAGTAGGGTCTGGCCACCCGTCTGGGGCCCCGTGCTTCAGACTTCCACCTGCCTGCTGCCGGCAAGGCAGCTGGGTCCCTGCTCCCCTACCCCAGGGCCCCCCTTTCCTGCCTCCGCCCAGCTGATCTCGGCTGCACCTGTGAGCAAGTGATGCCCCCAGCCCTAGAAGCTTTAAATGCCCCCCTCCTCCCCGTCCCCCAATTTTTCTGCCCCTCCTCTCTGCATGGGACAAGCCCAGGCTGGTGTCCCCATAGCCTCAGCAGGGGTGGGGTGACGCCCCCAACCGTTTAAGGGTTAAACCTTCTCCCCTAATTACTGGGGTTCCCAGGAGCAGAAGCTGGGAACAAAGACCCCGATGGCTTTGAAGCCGGGGAGCATCCCCCTCCTCAGTGCTGTGGGGGCCCCAGGTGGCTCTCACTTGAGCAGGTGAGGAAGCACTGGAGGTGTTCACTGGAGGTGTTCCCCACAGGAGGTCACTGTGGGGCCTGGCCTAGGGGCCCTGGTCTGGAAGTGCATCACTGTCTCTTGCCAGGCCATGCCCCAGTTTACTCCCTAAAGGAGTAAACATCCATCTCAGGCTCAGCCCAAGGGTGGGGGCAATACTTTGGGGACTATGGGGTTAATAGGCAGCTGCCATCTGCGGGGGAATTCCCAAGACTTGTGAAAACAGCTTCACCCCTGGAGGCTTGAGGTTGGGGGATCAGGAGGCTGGGCCAGGAGCCCTGCATCCTGGGACGGGAGAGGCCTGGCCCCTAAAGAGGTGCTCACATCCACTCAAGGCTCCAGAGAGGGAGGCTGCTTTCCTACAGGGCCTGGCATAGGGGAAGGCTTTGATGGCCCAGTGGGAAGCATGTCTATCTAAGCTTGGGGAAGGCTTGTCATCCTGAGCCTCTGTGACTCCCAAAACATAACAAAGAAGTCAACATTTTAAGAGGACCTTAGGGAGAATCACCTCCACCTCTCTCCCTCTCCCAGCATTTTACAGAGTAATAACAGGTTAGGATAAATACAAGGGGCAGTCTTAACAGGCAAATATAAAACTAGAAACTGGAAAGAGGAAGGACAGCTCCACAGCTCCAACTCTTTGAGGATTTTGGGGCTGGTGGAGGGTAAGTTGGTGAAAAGACTGATTTAAATAACCTTGATTAAAAAAAACAACAACACAAAACCAAGGCCTCCGCTTCCATCCCACCTGCAGAGCTGGGGAATTTCTAAGGCTTTCAGATATAGAACTAAGTGAACATATCTTCAAAGACCTCAAGGACTCTCTCTTAGTCATCTCTCATCCCCAGGGGTCTTTCCCTCTAGCCTAGCTCTTTCATCCACACTTGACAATCCCAGACTTAAACAGAGCAAGAATGGGCCTCAGGGATCATCTCAATTCATCCTCTCCCTTTATAGATGAGGAAACTGAGACTCTGTGCTTTTAGGTTCCCTTCCTTCTCCTGTGACTTGCTCCTAAACTACTTAACTGGTAAAGGCAGGATCTGGAGTCAGTTAGGAAATTCTGGAATTGCAGGTTGGCTGTTTCCTTTGGCCTCCTTACTCTCAGTGGCTTGTCAGACCTACCCCTATCCACACCCCTTTCATCCCCAGGTTTCCGAGAGAGCGCTTTTTCCTTCTCCATGCTGGCTGCTGGGGTCATGCATGCGGTAGCCACCGCCTGCAGCCTGGGCAAGCTGGTGAGCTGTGGCTGTGGCTGGAAGGGCAGTGGTGAGCAGGATCGACTGAGGGCGAAACTGCTGCAGCTGCAGGCACTATCGCGGGGCAAGAGCTTTTCCCACTCCCTGCCCAGCTCGGGCCCCGGCTCCGGTCCCAGCCCTGGCCCCCAGGACACGTGGGAATGGGGCGGCTGTAACCATGACATGGACTTCGGGGAGAAGTTCTCTCGGGATTTTTTGGATTCCAGGGAAGCTCCTCGGGACATCCAGGCACGAATGCGGATCCACAACAACAGGGTGGGGCGTCAGGTATGTGTGTGCGCAACTTGTCCTGGGTCTTCCTGGCGTTTTTAAGGCCTGGCTAGATTTGAGAGGGCACAGCAGCACAAGAGGATGAGCTGTGGGGGGTGATTGTTACCTGCGGGGTGGCCTGGAGCCAAGCAAGTCACTGCCTTCCCTAGAATTTAGGGGTTCTCTGGGCTAGACTCCCTGGTTTACCAGTGTTCACTCTGGAAAGAGCACTGGACTGGGAGTCAGGGCAACTGGAGCTGAATCCTGTTGCCGACTAGTTATCAGCCAAATCTCTGTAACCAGCTGATTGTTGAAGATGGGCAATTTACTCTCTGCTCTGGCTTCCGTTCTCCAACATGAAACGAGGGAGTGGGGCTATTAGCCGTCCCACGGTGCCCTTTCTCTTCTGATAGTTCTTTGCCATTCTTCCCTCTGTTTGTTCCTGCATGTTCTCTGCTCCCTCCCCTTCCTGTACCTCTGTGCTCTGTCCATTTGCTGCCCTCCCCTCTCATTTCTTCCTCGCTGATGCTCTAGGTGGTAACTGAAAACCTGAAGCGGAAATGCAAGTGCCATGGTACGTCAGGCAGCTGCCAGCTCAAGACGTGCTGGAGGGCACCCCCAGAGTTCCGGGCAGTGGGAGCAGCCTTGAGGGAGCGGCTGGACCGGGCCATCTTCATTGATACTCACAACCGCAACTCCGGAGCCTTTCAACCCCGTCTTCGGCCCCGTCGCCTTTCAGGAGAGCTGGTCTACTTCGAGAACTCTCCTGACTTCTGTGAGCGAGACCCCACTGTGGGCTCCCCAGGCACGCAGGGCCGGGCCTGCAACAAGACGAGCCACCAGCTGGGTAGCTGTGGCAGCCTGTGCTGTGGCCGAGGGCACAACGTGCTCCGGCAGACCCGAGTCGAGCGCTGTAATTGCCGCTTCCACTGGTGCTGCTACGTGCTGTGTGACGAGTGCAAGGTCACAGAGTGGGTCAATGTGTGTAAGTGAGGGTCAGCCTCACTGCGGGGCTGGGGCAGGGGAGGGCCACCTTTGCAGCCTTTTGCTCTGATTTCTGTCCAGGGTCAATCTTGGCCCCTGGCAGCTCAAAGTGTCTACCTGGAAACAGCTTTGGGTCAGGTGGAGTCTGTGATGTGTGGCTTTCTCCCCCACAGTAGGAGGGCCTTGTCAGGGAGCTGTCACCCTCTTCTGCTCCTTGAACACCTGAATGGAAGAAGATGAAATGAACTGTGTTGCTCTCCCAGCCACCCAACCTGGGGTCCCTTTAACTCTCATATTCATATTCCTTTTGGCTGGGGAGTCCCTATAATTTGACCACTCTTTTCTTTTGCGGGATAGCCCCAGCATTGTGTGGAGCCATACAACCTATATCCAGAAAGAGACCTCTCACTCCTATTTGCTGTTTCCAAACTCCTCTACTGCAGCCTGGACCCCATCTTAGGGAGTCATAGGAGCCGGTTGTAGAGAGGTTTTTTCTTAGGGAAGGGACACGGTGCAGGGCACTCAAAAACCCTGAAAGTTGTCTGTCAAGGCCCTTAGGGAAGCTGTCTGCCCCTATTCAGATGTTGAAGGGAACCCTCCAAAGGAAGAATTTTACCCAAGACTCTCTGAGCCTCTTTTTCTTTCTTCAGCAGGAGGGGTGGGAAAGGCTAATTTATTGTACTGAGACTTGTTCTTGGTTCTTGTTTGTAATAAAAATAAATTAAGTTCCTGGAATGGTGACTATAGATGGTGATATTTCTAGCCACACTTGGGATCCCAGGCCTGGCTTCTTTTCCAGGTGAATTCTCTTACCCGCCCACACTCAGTGACTTTATGTATATCATGCCCCATTCCACAAAGGATTTGAAATGGTCTTCAGGTGACTCAGTTGACAATTTTTAGTGTGGAAAAAACTGGGTGGGGCAGGGGGACTTCTAGGTGTGAGGGACTCAAGAGGTAGACATAGGCCCCATTCTGGTTCTCTGTGTTCCGCCTCCAGATTTTGCCTTGGCCACTGCCCTATAACAGGGCTTGGATTTTTTTTTTCCTCAACTCACGGGCATGCCTATGTCCAATAAAACTTTATTCACAAAAATGGACTGCGGGGCCAGATTTGGTTCTTCGGCTGTGGTTTGTTTTGACACCTACCCTACACAGTAAGGTCACGTCTGTTCTGGGATTTTCAGGTCCTGAAGATGTCTCACCATTGAACCTGGACTCAAAAATGGCAGGTGCTTTTCTCTGTGGTTCCAAATTGGAGAACTTGATGATAGATGCAAGACTAACGGGAAACATATATAAAGGATTCCTACTCTCAAAATTGGGAGTTTTTTACTCTGGAAACCAGCCAAATCAGCATGCTATCCCCCTGAATTATTTGCATATGTAGTTTGTCTTTCCTTATTAGAGCTCTTTTGCACTTAATCTCAGCAAAATAGCTCCTTTATCTTTTAAGAGATAACCATAACTAGAGAAAACAGAACTTCTTTTATTCCAATTCCACTTTCTTTCTATTCCTAGTCAAGTATCATTGAAAATAAACAATCATCTTTAAATTCAGAAAAGGAAGCTATAGCACAAATTTAGAACTTTACAAATAACTGATTGTTTATGGGGTTGCAGGATGCTGACTCTGTCAGGTCATCTCCTTGGCCAGGAGATGTAGAAATAGTCCTTTTCACACCTCTAGGCAATAGCTTTATCTGCCCCCAATTACCCTTAAAATCAGGTAGGATCAAGGTAGGAAAGACAGCAAGGGGTGTTGGTTTAGGGTAGTACTTTATGGTAAAACTTGATGTCCTAAATTTTCACTTGCACACTGAGAATTCTTGGTTTGGAAATTTGATGGAGGTAGGCCTTTAGGCACTGACTGAGCTTCGTGTATGCATGGGACAGCAGGAGAGAGATGGATGCAGCTAGAATAGACATAGGATATGAGGGAAAATAATGATAAGGAACATCCAGGCTAGGAATTTCTCACACTCAGGAAGAGGGAAGAGAATGGCCAATGAAATCACAGCAGGACTATTTCGGTTTTCCTCCAGTTCCTTCCTCTGTGCTCTCTTTGGCTCCTTTTCTCTTACTAGCTTTCTCTCTTCTTTCGTCAGACACACTCTGTGGCAAACTGAAGCCCCAAACCACAACCTTGAGAAATTCCAAATGGATTTTGTCAGTGAGGCCAACACTCCCCTCCCCACCCCTGCTCCCGGCACACGCACTGGGCTCAGGCCCAGGCCTGGGGTCAGTGGTGGAGGGGGAGTGTGCAACCCACAGAGCGGGTGGCTAAAATTTCAGCCTTGGTTAGCGCCAATGGCAGCCAGAGGGATAGGGAAAGACTGATCAATTGCAGTCAGGCCTCTCGGCCTCCTTCAGCTCTGGATACAGCTCTTCTCCCCTTAGAGCATTAGCCTTTCAAGTGGCTGGGGAGCTGGGGAGTGGCAGTGGCTGGCTTATTGCTAGCTGAGCAGCAACCCTCCTGTCTGTGCTCCTGTTTGCTCTATAGGGAGCACCCAGTAATGCTGCAATAGACACTTCCCTCTCCAGACTCCAGAGGGTGAAGGATAGCAGGGCTGGAAGATTCTCTAGTTCCATTCATCAGTCCTGATTCAAATACCTTGGGACTTGCTGCTAACCATACAACACTGTCACCATTTCCTTCCTTCTATCATACCTGGGACTCAACCTTGAGAGGATCTGAAGACTTGGGCAGGAACACTGACAGGTGTCACCTCCTATCAGAGTCTCACAAGGCGTCTTGGTATGGTTGAGGCAAGGGCAGTTGCAAAGCATAATTTTGGTGATCAGTGTGAGGGCATAATCTGGTGGTGTGTGCCTTAAAAAATCTAGGAAAAGAAATGGAAAGAAAAATCATGTGGAGGTATCATGGAGCCCACTCTGCTGCTGCTGCGGCTAAATCGCTTCAGTTGTGTCCAACTCTGTGTGGCCCCATAGATGGCAGCCCACCAGGCTCCCCTGTCCCTGGGATTCTCCAGGCAAGAACACTGGAGTGGGTTACCATTTCCTTCTCCAATGAATAAAAGTGAAAAGTGAAAATGAAGTCTCTCAGTCGTGTCCGACTCTTTGGACCCCATGGACTGCAGCCTACCAGGCTCCTCCACCCATGGGATTTTCCATCCAAGAGTACTGGAGTGGGTTGCCATTGCCTTCTCCGGGAGCCCACTCTCAGTTCAGTTCAGTTCAGTTGCTCAGTTGTGTCCGACTCTTTGCGACCCCATGAATCGCAGCACGCCAGGCCTCCCTGTCCATCATCAACTCTCGGAGTTCACTCACACTCAAGTCCATCAAGTCAGTGATGCCATCCAGCCATCTCATCCTCTGCCGTCCCCTTCTCCTCCTGCCCCCAATCCCTCCCAGCATCAGAGTCTTTTCCAATAAGTCAACTCTTTGCATGAGGTGGCCAGAGTACTGGAGTTTCAGCTTTAGCATCATTCCTTCCAAAGAAATCCCAGGGCTGATCTCCTTCAGAATGGACTGGTTGGATCTCCTTGCAGTCCAAGGGACTCTCAGGAGTCTTCTGCAACACCACAGTTCAAAAGCATCAATTCTTCGGCGCTCAGCCTTCTTCACAGTCCAACTCTCACATCCATACATGACCACAGGAAAAACCATAGCCTTGACTAGATGGACCTTTGTTGGCAAAGTAATGTCTCTGCTTTTGAATATGCTATCTGGGTTGGTCATAACTGTCCTTCCAAAGAGTAAGCGTCTTTTAATTTCATGGCTGCAGTCACCATCTGCAGTGATTTTGGAGCCCAAAAAAATAAAGTCTGACACTGTTTCCACTGTTTCCCCATCTATTTCCCATGAAGTGATGGGACCGGATACCATGATCTTCGTTTTCTGAATGTTGAGCTTTAAGCCAACTTTTTCACTCTCCTCTTTCACTTTCATCAAGAGGCTCTTTAGTTCCTCTTCACTTTCTGCCATAAGGGTGGTGTCATCTGCATATCTGAGGTTATTGATATTTCTCTCGGCAATCTTGATTCCAGCTTGTGCTTCTTCCAGCCCAGCGTTTCTCATGATGTACTCTGCATAGAAGTTAAATAAGCAGGGTGACAATATATAGCCTTGATGTACTCCTTTTCCTATTTGGAACCAGTCTGTTGTTCCATGTCCAGTTCTAACTGTTGCTTCCTGACCTGCATACAGATTTCTCAAGAGGCAGGTCAGGTGGTCTGGTATTCCCATCTCTTTCAGAATTTTCCACAGTTTATTGTGATCCACACAGTCAAAGGCTTTGGCATAGTCAATAAAGCAGAAATAGATGTTTTTCTGGAACTCTCTTGCTTTTTCCATGATCCAGTGGATATTGGCAATTTGATCTCTGGTTCCTCTGCCTTTTCTAAAACCAGCTTGAACATCAGGAAGTTCACGGTTCACATATTGCTGAAGCCTGGCTTGGAGAATTTTGAGCATTACTTTCCTAGCGTGTGAGATGAGTGCAATTGTGTGGTAGTTTGAGCATTCTTTGGCGTTGCCTTTCTTTGGGATTTGAATGAAAACTGACCTTTTCCAGTCCTGTGGCCACTGCTGAGTTTTCCAAATTTGCTGACATATTGAGTGCAGCACTTTCACAGCATCATCTTTCAGGATTTGAAATAGCTCAACTGGCATTCCATCACCTCCACTAGCTTTGTTCGTAGTGATGCTTTCTAAGGCTGACTTGACTTCACATTCCAGGACGTCTGGCTCTAGGTGAGTGATCACACCATTGTGATTATATGGGTCGTAAAGATCTTTTTTGTACAGTTCTTCTGTGTATTCTTGCCACTTCTTAATATCTTCTGCTTCTGTTAGGTCCATACCATTTCTGTCCTTTATCAAGCCCATCTTTGCATGAAATGTTCCCTTGGTATCTCTAATTTTCTTGAAGAGATCTCTAGTCTTTCCCATTCTGTTGTTTTCCTCTATTTCTTTGCATTGATCACTGAAGAAGGCTTTCTTATCTCTTCTTGCTATTCTTTGGAACTCAGCATTCAGATGCTTATATCTTTCCTTTTCTCCTTTGCTTTTCCCTTCTCTTCTTTTCACAGCTATTTGTAAGGCCTCCCCAGACAACCATTTTGCTTTTTTGCATTTCTTTTCCATGGGGATGGTCTTGATCCCTGTCTCCTGTACAATGTCACGAACCCCATTCCATAGTTCATCAGGCACTCCATCCATCAGATCTAGTCCCTTAAATCTATTTCTCACTTCCACTGTATAATCATAAGGGATTTGATTTAGGTCACACCTGAATGGTCTAGTGGTTTTCCCTACTTTCTTCAATGGGGTTACATCCCAATAAACCCATTGTAAGTTGAAAATATCTAAGGTCGAAAGTGCATCATAGCTTAACCTAGCCTGCCTTAAAGATGTTCAGAATATTTACACTAGCCTACAGTTGGGCAAAATAATCTGACAAAAAGCCTATTTTATAATTGTGTTGAATATCTTATGTAATCTATTGAATACTATCCTGAAAGTGGGAAACAGAGTGGTTGTAAGTGTGTCAGTTGTTTACCCTTGTGATGGTATAGCTGACCGGGAGCTGCAACTCACTGCTACTGCTGGGCATCACAGAAGAAAATCATACCACACGGCCTGGGGAAAGATCAAATTCAAATCACAGAGTCTATTCAAGGCATATCACTTTTGCACCATCATAAAGTAAAAAAAAAGCATTAAGTGGAACCATTGTAAGTTTGGACCATATGTATAAGGAAACACATGGCTCTTCCCTAAAGCTTGAGCCAAAATTGTCGATTTTTTAAATTTGATTTTTTGGGCCTTATTTCTTGTCTCCTTCCAAGAAGAACTAGACTGGTAGATAACTCTGTCTACTCCTTGTCCTCATCAATCCCTGGTATATACATTCACCAATCCCTTCCTCTTATCCCAGTCTGTTTTCGCTCTTGTTTTAACCTGGAGAATAACACAACCCTAGAATGTGAAGTCAGCAGGAGCTTAACTTAAAATCGTGAAGGATGAATGATAACCTATATGATAAAAGAATCTAAAAATGAACAAATATATGTGGTATAACTGAATCACTTCACTGTATACCTGAAACTAACACATTAGTTTAGTAAATCAACTATGTGTGCTAAGTCACTTCAGTCATGTCCAACTCTTTGCAACCCTATGGAATGTAGCCTGTCAGGCTCCTCTGCCCATGGGATTCTCCTAGCAAGAATACTGGAGTGGGTTGCCATTCCCTTCTCCAGAGGAGCTTCCCAACCTAGGGATGGAATCTGTGTCTCCAGGATTGCAGGCAGATTCTTTATCATCTGAGCCACCAGGGATGCCCTTAAAATCAACTATACGCCAATAAAAGTAAAGTATTATTTTTTAAAAAGTTGGTGAAGGATGATCAAGAACAGACTTGTGGTTACCATATGAGAAACGTTGGGGGGCGAGGTGTGGGGGTAGGGATAAATCAAGAGCTTGAGATTAAAATACACACACTACTATATATAAAATAGATCACCAACAAGGACCTACTGTACGGCCCAGGGAACTCAAATATTCTGTGATAACCTATATGAGAAAAGAATCTGAAAAAGAATGAATATATATATATATATGAATAATATACATATGTATAACTTAATCACTTTGCTGAACACTTGAAACTAACACAACATTGTAAACCAACTATACTCCAATAAGATTTTTTTTAAAAGATGATGAAGGATGAGAGGACTAATAAGGAGTATGTTTACAACAAAAAGAATTGTATCCTATCCGTCCTGGGCTGTTGCCGTCAAAGGCCTTTGGCGATCCTAAACTCTGTATTTTAAATGGCAGAAGACTCCTCCAATGTTTTTACAGACTCCTAGAGTGGGCTCATTCTGTTCTCCAAGCCAGGCTTCAGCAATACGTGAACCGTGAACTTCCTGATGTTCAAGCTGGTTTTAGAAAAGGCCGAGGAACCAGAGATCAAATTGCCAATATCCACTGGATCATGGAAAAAGCAAGAGAGTTCCAGAAAAACATCTATTTCTGCTTTATCGACTATGCCAAAGCCTTTGACTGTGTGGATCACAATAAACTGTGGAAAATTCTGCAAGAGATGGGAATACCAGACCACCTGACCTGCCTCTTGAGAAACCTATATGCAGGTCAGGAAGCAAGTTAGAACTGGACATGGAACAACAGACTGGTTCCAAATAGGAAAAGGAGTACATCAAGGCTATATATTGTCACCCTGCTTATTTAACTTCTATGCAGAGTACATCATGAGAAACGCTGGGCTGGAAGAAGCACAAGCTGGAATCAAGATTGCCGAGAGAAATATCAATAACCTCAGATGTGCAGATGACACCACCCTTATGGCAGAAAGTGAAGAGGAACTAAAGAGCCTCTTGATGAAAGTGAAAGAGGAGAGTGAAAAAGTTGGCTTAAAGCTCAACATTCAGAAAACGAAGATCATGGTATCCGGTCCCATCACTTCATGGGAAATAGATGGGGAAACAGTGGAAACAGTGTCAGACTTTATTTTTTTGGGCTCCAAAATCACTGCAGATGGTGACTGCAGCCATGAAATTAAAAGACGCTTACTCTTTGGAAGGACAGTTATGACCAACCCAGATAGCATATTCAAAAGCAGAGACATTACTTTGCCAACAAAGGTCCATCTAGTCAAGGCTATGGTTTTTCCTGTGGTCATGTATGGATGTGAGAGTTGGACTGTGAAGAAGGCTGAGCGCCGAAGAATTGATGCTTTTGAACTGTGGTGTTGCAGAAGACTCCTGAGAGTCCCTTGGACTGCAAGGAGATCCAACCAGTCCATTCTGAAGGAGATCAGCCCTGGGATTTCTTTGGAAGGAATGATGCTAAAGCTGAAATTCCAGTACTCTGGCCACCTCATGCAAAGAGTTGACTTATTGGAAAAGACTCTGATGCTGGGAGGGATTGGGGGCAGGAGGAGAAGGGGACGGCAGAGGATGAGATGGCTGGATGGCATCACTGACTTGATGGACTTGAGTGTGAGTGAACTCTGGGAGTTGATGATGGACAGGGAGGCCTGGCGTGCTGCGATTCATGGGGTCGCAAAGAGTCGGACACGACCGAGCGACTTAACTGAACTGAACTGAACCCCATTTTAAGACAAGGAAAATCTGTACTGCTGTAAATGAGGAGAAAGGGCATTTCAAGAACCTTCTGTGCTTAGCATTACTAGTGCCCTTCTTGTATGACAGCTGTGACTGTTCCAAGGTAACTCTCCATGTCTAGACCAGGTGCAAAAATGAGTGATGAAAGTGGGAGTGGGCAGGAATAGAGAAACACAGGTGCAAAATCCCTCACTTTCCTTGTAATACTAAAATTCATATTCATCTAGGTATACTTCCTCAAACCACACCTCTGAATACTAGGCCTCAACTGTTTGTCTTTCAAGTTCCAACTTCCTAACTGGCCCAGTGACCAGTTGCTTCCTTCAGTCTCTTAAATTCATCACTCTCCCTCTTCCTTATGAAAAAAGATCTCTTGATTCAGACCCCCCCAGCAACCTAGTCTTAGCAGTGAGTAGCAACACTGGTGCAGTGAGGGCTCTCGGAGGCCTGCGCCTATCCCTGGTTAAGAAATGAAAATGAGAGCTGAAGGAGTAAGGTCCAAAGCAAGAGATGTTCACTCATTTTCTGGCTTCCTGACTTTGCCCAAGGAGCCCCAGTCTCCACTGCGCCCACTACGCCGCCTCAATCCTTAAATAACAGGCATAGCCCTGGGGCTTCTCACCTGTTCCCACTGTCTCACCCCCATTCCCTAGCTTCCGCCACCACCGCCCACAGATTCCAGCCCCCACATCGGACCCCGCCCGGACTTCGTCTCCAATACCGGTTGCTTCTGCTGCAGCCGCTGCCATGGTGATGAATCTCGCGAGATCTGCTGCTCGCCGGTGCGCAGCTCTCGCGCGATCGGGGAGGTGGGAAGTATCCCGGTCTGGGGGTGGGGGTGCGCCGCACAGCTCCTGTCGCCGTCGCTGCTTCCGGTGCTAGGTGGAGGGCAGGAAGGAGGGAGCCGGGAGCGAGGCCAGGGGAGCAGCCGCGCTGAAATCGGCTGAGGGAGCCGGAGAGAGTGGAGCGAGAGCCGAGCGGAGCCTGTGGGGGCGGAGGCGGCGGCCGCAGCGGCGGAGCTGGGAGCAGGAACAGGTGAGGGGCTTGGAGGAGGGAAGGCGGGTCCGGGTAGAGGAGAGGCTCGGGGTGGGGGCTGCGAGGATAGAGCCCTCTCGCCCCGCTCTCCGCTCGCTCGCCCGCCCGGCACTGCCTGGCATGGAGCGGTGTGGTCCTTCCCTCCCGAGAGCTCGGAGAAGGGGCGCCGGGCCAGCCACACGCCTGCCCCCGCATTTGAAGGACGCTGAGCTGGTGTGGGGGTGGGGGGCGCACACGGTTTTGTCCTCCGCCTCGCACAAGGGGGCGACCTGGGCTGCGGTGAGGAGCCCCTCGCCTGCAGGAGGTGGGCTTTTGAAGGGTCGGGGTTGAGGGGGAGGAAAGCAGTCCTGGGTGAGGTGACGTGAGGGCGGCAATGACTGTTTTGTATTCTTTTCCTATTAAAGGGCTAGGGAATAGCGCTTTTTCCTACCCGCTTTCCGCCTTCACCTTGGTAATAGACCAGAGAGAAGCCTTGCTATGGTGACACCCCTCCCCCTATCGTGGGGCAGGGGTCGGTAGGGGGGTTAGGGATTAACCTGGAACACAGGCTGGTGGGACACCCCAGGGACACTATTCTGATGGAGGTTGAGCTTTCGGGTCCTGGGAACCGCATGTTGAGAAGAGGGCAGCAGGTGGGGAGCCAGAAGAGAGGAGGCAGCAGAAGGGGGAGGGGGATCTGGTCTTGCTTGGAGAAGAGAGGTGGTGCCTTTCTCCCCCAGGCGTAGCGGGGGCGGTCTCACTGGAGGAGGGAGCTTCTGGTCGCCAGCTCTGAGTTTCGGTCTTCCAATCCGCTTTCTTTCTTTAGGAAGTACCAGGATTCCCGGAACCGAAAATGGAGCCGTTGCTTACACTAGTGTTTGAGGGAAGAAGGTGGGGGTGAGGGGTAGGATGGAATTCCCTGTTAAAACCGGGCCACTTGATTAGCCAAGTTGTAACTTCTCTTTGGGGAAAGTTCCCTTCTTTCTGGGTTGTATTACCGCTGGTCTCCCTCTGGCTAGGCCGAGAGGAGTGTGGTATGTGGTCAGGAGTGAGAAGAAATAGTGAGGTCATCGGGGGAGGAAGAAGTGTAACTTAAAACGTGTCTCCGTCGCTGTTGGATTGGGTCACTCCTGGTCTAGGGCATGAAAGTTTTATTTGGTAGGAGATCTGCTGCAGGAGTCTGATTGCTTAGGCCAGTGCAGCTAGGGTCTGCATACTTCCTTCCTCATCCCTATTCAGGTGGTGACAGTATTTGCTACCATTTTGTCTTGAGCTTGTTGTTGGGTTAAGTGTCTCCATTTGCTATGACAGGAATGGGTCAGTGAATTGGTCATTGTGCATTAGACTTGGGTTTGAATACCATGTCTATAAAAGCCCGTTCTAAGAAAGAAACTGATCCACCTTTTCACAGAATGAATCTTTGACCTTGGATTCAGCTTGGAAGGGTCCTCTTGTATCACATATTAACATTCCTCCTGCCTCCCCGCATAGAGTTATTGCCTTGGGTAGTAAAAAAAAAAATTTTTTTTTCTTTTGTAGTCAAAATTTTTATGCGTGTGTCTTGCTTTTCCAAAGAGACGAAACTTTGAGTGCAGGAATTAGATCTCGTCTTGTGTCCCCCACACTGCCTGGGCACACAGTAAGCTCTCATGAATACTGAATGTGAATGAATAGAACTTAGCTTTTCTTTTCTTTTTTTAAATATTTATTTATTTATTTGGCTGCACTGGGTCTCAGTTGTGGCACTTTAGTGCAAAATGCAGGATGGACCTGGTAACTCTTAGTTGTGGGATCTAGTTCCCTGACTAGGGATCAAACCCGGAAAGTCCTGAATTCCGGATTTCTGACCATAGTTTAAGGAAAGAGAAAGAGATGGCTTGGCTGTCATAGAGAGTTCCTGAAGATAGCTGAGTGAGGGTGTAAAGGTGTAAAGGTCTTTACCCTTTGTAATTAAGGTCTTGGTCTCCACGTTTCCTAAGAGGCACAAAACAGTTGTGGATAATGAAAGTTAAGACCCCCAAAAGAAAAGTATTAGAACACAGAGTCATTATTTAGCAGAAATCCTAGATCTCCTTTAGACCTAGGTCCTGCAGAGTTGTCTGCAGATTGAGTTCCTGATAATTACGGAGAAGGAAGCCCGTGTATGTATCTGGTACCTGGCATAGAATTGGTGGCAATGAATGGTAGCTGCTATTACTAAACTGAATGCAAGTGTAAAGGAGGACAGACAGCAGGCTAGAAAGAGTGGAAGTGAAGTCTTACGTGCACAAAGAGTCATAAAGTGTGTTCGTCTCTGCTACTTTCTTCCACTGGAGTCATAATAGAGGAAATGGACTCAGAGGACAGTGGGCGGGATTTATTGGTTAGAAGGAAGTTCTCTAAAACCAGGTTTGTTAAAACTGATTCAATGACTGAGGGAAATTGTGGAATCTTCTCTCCCATATACCTTTAGAAATGGATTTCAAGAGGCCTAAGACTCAAAACATGTCACTGTATTTCACTCTCCTCACCATTTTTTTTGTGTGGCTACTGTGGAACTTCCCTGACTTGGGATCGAACCTGTGCCCCGTGCAGTGGAAGTGCAGAGTCTTAACCACTGGATCACCAGGGAAGTCCTTCACATTTTTTATATTGCAGTATAGTTGATTGACATATTGTGTTCGTTTCAGGTGTGCAACAGTTTTCTTCACCATTTTTGTTACATGGTATGATAATTAAGAATGTGGACCTTGGAATTGGACATAGTTGGGTTCAAATCATGCCTCTGCTAATTACTAGTTGTATGATTTTGGTGAAATTATTTGTCTCTCTTAGCTTCATTTTCCTCATCTGTAAGGAGTATGATAATGATAGTGTCTGTTCATAGTGTTGGCATGGGAATTAAATGAGATAACATACACAAAGTGCTTAGGGTTATACAAAGCACACATAGTAAGCCTCAAGTAAATGTTAGCTGCTATTAATAATCACCATCATAACAGTAATAATAACATGAGCCCTCAGGGCTGCCTTAAAAAAGAGGAGGTTTACAAAAGAACAACTTGCTGCCTGAAGCGCCTATGTAGAGGGGTGATTGTTACCATGACTTTCTGTGCTGGTCGTAGGCTTATGAGCAATGAAATCTTTTTTCAGCATCAGCCTCACAGAGGCAGCTCCTGTTGGCTGAGTGGGAGGTGAAGCTGGAGCAAGGCAGGGGCCCTGAACCATCAACTGGGATGTAGAGTGAGGATGTGGGGGCTCAGAAATAGTGTTCATGATACAAAAGTCAGAGTGACTCTGAGGTAATGGTTGACTCTTCCGTGAAAGAGCACCCTAATTGGCCTATGTCAGGTGTTTAGATTCCTGGGTCCCATTATTTTAGATCTTGGTATTTTAGCATCCTCCATTTCCTGGGCCACTCTTTTCACTTAGTCATATCTCCTTTAAATGTCTGCTTCTGTTTCAGAATGTACTGTATTACAGTCCAGAGTTGCAATGTCTGTAAATCTGTCTACTATGCCTTTTCCAACATCTGTTTCAAGTATAGGTGGAGTGCTAATAAAGGTTTTGGATAATGAAAGGACATGGGGAGCATTTGGAAAGAGTTCTACAAATGTTTGAAGGCTTTGTCTTATAGTCTGGGAAAGAACTGACTGACGTAGGGATTCTACCAAGGTGTTAGAGATTTGTCATGGATTTCTGCAGAGGACCTGCTGCATCAGATGGACCAGAAAAAGAAATGGCTCAAGATATTAGGGATCCACGGTTATCACCATATTCCTGAAGAAAGTTGAAATGACTGGGCATGGCAGATATTAGTTCCTTGACAACCAGGGATTGAACCCAGGCCCTTGGCATTGAAATTGTGTCTAAACCACTGGACTGCCATGGAATTCCCATAACCTGCCCTTTATGAGCTTAAACACAAGCGTGTCAAGCATGAATGTTTACATTTCAACATGATTTAGGATGCAGAAGAACATTAGCTTTCTGTTGGAGTGGTTTAATTCTTCATCCTCCCCTTTTTGAAAAAAAGGAATCTAACCATACCTTATATAAAATCTTATTTGAAGTCTAATACGTAAAATGGATAAAAGCAGTGCTGCTGTGGTAGTGGTGGAGAGTGGTGGACCATAATCAGAACCTCTCAGATAGTTTTCCCTTTCCCCTAGGCAGGCTCTGAATCCCATCCAAGGAACCTGAGAACATGGAAGCCACTTTGCCAGTTTGTCAGTTACAGGAAAAAGATTGGAGATCACATGTAGAATACTGTTTTCCTCAACCTCACGAGCGTTTGCCACCATCAGTAGAACTGAGTTCAGCAACAAGTATATCAGTCACTAGCTACAGATCAGTCATGGAGCTGGATGCTGGGAGCATGAAACATGAATAAGGCACAGTCCCAGCTGTCAAGGGACTGAGAGTCTAGTGTTGTTTTCCCACCTTGGTGTCCTGAGAAAATGGTAACAGTGAAACAGGCATAGTTGCTTGCAACCTGAGATGACCGGCCCATGGGCTCTAGCCACTCTAAGCCCTAGCTATCCAGTATTGATGGGATCAGCATCTTCAGTTGACCTGTATTTCATTAAAGGCACATTATTTGGGAAGTTCCAGCTCTGGAAAGCAAAACACACCAAGGTAAATAAAACATTCTGTGGTAAGTCCTAGAGTAGAAGTGTGTTTGAGGTGCTGAGGGATCACAAAAGGCTCTTATCCCCCAAGGTAGGACATTCCCTGTCTTCTGTATTCTTAGGCTGCTCTGTTACAGGTGGCCTTGTCCAAATCATGGCCTCCTGTTTTCATCTGTTCACTGGCAGCTCCATTTTGACATGCATAGTGGGACCAGATTGGGGCAAAGGTTTACTAGGACTTTAGGCTGATTACTCATGGGATTTCAGTGATTTTGTAATTAGGAAGGTACAGTGTACTGGATATCCAAGGCTAGAGATGTGGGCATTGGAGCAGACATCAAATATCAGGATATGGTACAGTTGTAAGGTGGTCAAATTCTAAGAATAGGGCACACTGAAAGCTTTGATTAGAGGGCAGTGCCACGGAATGTTCCAGGGAAAGAAATGAGTCTAGTTTTTATTTGGTCACTGTCTTATCTAGCTAGGTCATGTATTCTGAAACAGACTTGAGGTTCTGTTCTGACTCACTTGCTGAGGTTTGTCTTTGGGAAAAGCCATACCCTTCTCTGGTGTGTGGGTCTATCAGGGCAGTTTAGAATCCTTCGCTTGACTTTGTGGCTTCCTTCAGGTTATCCTGAACTGGAGTCTTCCTCTTGGACTAGAAGGGAAACTGATGTTTAATGATTCTGACTCAAACCTAAATGCTGTTAGTTAAGTGGAGACTAATTTTAGTCATATGTTCTAATTTATAACAAGGCCATTCATTGATTGCCTAGTAGCTAAGTTCAGTAGGTATCTTTCAGGCCTTATCTTAATTTGACTTTTTCGTAGCCTTTGACCCTCTTTTTTTTCTTTCCTCATTGGTGTCTCTGATGCCTTAGTCTCTTGATTTCCTTTTTACCCTTTTGGTTGCTTCCTACTCTCTTTCCTGGCCTTTTTTTGCTGTAAATGTTGATGTGCCCCAGGTTTTTATCTTTGGGCTTTTCTCCTATCTGAGCATACACACTCTCTCTAGATACATAGATTAGGATGTATCAGTTGCAAAAGATAGAAAACACACCTGTGAAGGACTTCCCTGGTGATCCACTGGCTAAGAATCCGCCTTCCAAAGCAAAGAACTTGGGTTCTATCCCTAGTCCCGGGACGATCCCACATGCCTCAAGGCAACTAAGCCCGTATGCTGCAAGTGAGCCCACCCTCTAGAGCCTGAGCATCGAAGCTAGAGATAGCTCACATGCGACGAAGACTCAGCGCAGCCAAAATAAAAAAAGAAAGAAGAAAGAAAACACACTGTGGCTCAAATAATTCGAGGATTTATTAAACACCTAGCAGGAAATCTGGGTGAAATAAGCCAGACACAAAAGGACAGGTATTGTTTGATTCCACATTAACGTGGTACCTAGAATAGTCAGATTCAGAAACAGTATAGTGGTTGTTTCCAGGGGGTAGGGGAGGGGCATTACTGGTTAACAAGTAGAGTTTCAGTTTGGGAAGATGCAAAAGTTCTGGAGATGCATGGTGGTGATGGTTGCACAACAGTGTAACTGTACTTAATGCCACTGAACTGTACATTTAAACTTAAAAATGATTAAAATGGTAAATTTTATGTATATTTTACCACAAGGCTTCCCAGGTGACACAGTGGGTAAAGAATACCCCTGCAGTCCAGGAGACTCAGGTTCAATTCCTGGGTCAGGAGGATACCCTGAAGGCGGGCGTGGCAACCGGTTCCAGGATTCTTGCCTGGAGAGTCTCATGGACAGAGGAGCCTGGTGGGCTGTGGTCAATGGGGTTGCAAAGAGTCAGGCACAGCTGCAGCAGCTGAGCACACACTCACAGTCTGCCACATGCAGAAGTAGTTCAGGGGAAGAACATTCCTTCTTACAATTTTTTTTGATCTACCAACTAAACACTGGTAGGATCCAGGTTTTTCTGCTCTGATATCCTAGTGTTCTTGTGTCTGTCCCTTCATATACTCAAGATTACTCCAGCATCTCGCCCTTCTACATTAACATCCAAAAGCTAGAGAAGAGAACACTGATATATGTTCTTTTTTAAGATTGAGGAAATCTTTCCCAGATATTCCCAGTAGACTTTTCTTACATCTTATTGCCCAGAATTAGTGCTTGAGCATTTGTGACTCAAATCATGGTGAGAGAAATGAAATGCCCAGAGTCTTTGCTGATCAGCTTTCATACCCTAGGTCTGGGGAGGGGTAGCTCATAACCACTGCCTGCCAATGTCTGAACAAATTAGGGGTTCTGTTAGAAGAAAGAAGGGAAGATGGCTGTTGGGGCAGGCAGCCAGTAACTGCTGCCACCCTGAATCTTCCTGGTTCCTCTTGGGGCTTCAGTTACTATCTATGCACATGGTTCCAAATACCCTGACCAGACTTTTCTCCCGATCTTCAGACCTTAGCACTTCACAATTAATCTAAAAACAAGCATCTTTGCTGCCAGATCTGTTTCTGTAGTGTTTCCAGTCTAAAGAAGTGCCACTGACTCACACAGGCCAGAAACCTGGGAGTCGTCTTTGACTCTCCTCTCCCTACTATAATCAGCTATCAATCCTGTGAGGTCTACTGTTTTGGTGTTTCAGATCTGTCCTGTCCTCTCTATTGCCACCTCTGTTTCAGAACTTTTGATTTCTTTTTTTTTCTCTTTTAAAATTTTATTTATTGAAAATTTTAAATTTGTTTTTTCATTGAAGGATAATTGCTGTACACAGTTTTTTTTTTTTTTTTCCTATCAAACATCAACATGAATCATCCATAGGTATGTCCTATGTCCTCTCTGTCTTGAACCTCCCTCTCATCTCCCTCCCCATCCCACCCTTCTAAGAACTTTGGATTTCTTATCTGTATTACTGGACCTCCCAAGTGGTCTCTTTCCCTCTGTCTTTCCCCCTTATTCCCTAACTTATTCCCTAAACTGCTGTCAGAACGATCTTTCTAAAGCACATATCTGATCATGTTACTCAGTGTTACCTTTAGGGCCCTTCATGATCTGGCTCCTGCTTCCCTCTCCAGCCTCATCCCTTCTTTTTACTCACGATGCTGCATCCACATACATGGCCTCCTGGTTGCACCTGGCTTTGGCTAATCACTGTTCTAACTCATCTTTATGCCTGTGCCTACACTCCTCCCTCTTCCACCTTCCCTATTCTTTAGTGTCTGACTGATTCATATTCTTCCTTTAAGAGTCAGCTCAGGTGTGACCAGAGAGTCATGTCTTGGAATTGGCCTTCATCCTCCAGCCTTGATTAACTGCTCTAGCTTTCTGTCCCCATAATACTGTGTGCTTATCCCACTCTTAGCCTCACACTGTAATCCTCTGTTTCCTAGTCTTTCTCTCCCATTGACTGAGTTTCATGAAGGCAGAAACTGTCTTCCTCTGTATCCCTAGTTCATTATACTTAATAAACGTTTAATGAATGAATGGAAACTGACATCAGAAGCTGTTTCTTGGCTTTGGGAAATCTTTGAGTTTAATAGAAGCCATTGGGATACTAATCTATGAGTTCTTGTGTGCTGATTACAGTGCTCTTGAGACAAAAATTTGGAAAGTTTACATAGGTCACAAGCCAGCTGCATTAAGGAAACCAAATACAGGCAGACCTTGCTTTGGTTTCCCTAAATTTTTTGGTCTATTCCATGGGCTGTGCTAAAAATAGCATCTTTATTAGTGATGTCTCAATTTGAAAATCATCTGGGAATATAGCTGTTTTTTGTGCACTCTGCCTGGCAGCAGAGGGTTTGGGAGACTCTGGTCTTCTTTTCCTTTAGCCCATGTAGCCTGAAAAGGAGGTGCTGAATCAGGAGTCCCCTAGGGGTGTCTCAGGACACATGCCTGTGAGAAGAACAGGGAGTGTGCATGGCAGACTGAGCTGTGACTCTCAGAATCACCTGGAGTGTGAGGCAGACAGGCCTCAAGTCAAAGTGACTAAACAGTCAGTGACAGCAACAGCCTGCCTCTCCTGGGGTGGTGGGGGTGGGAGGGAGGGGTTGGGGGCCGTGAGTGATCGTCAGTGAGGGCATCCTCAGGTGAGGTCAGTCGGTGTGCCCGATCCAACTGCACTGTCCAGCACTGCTGCTGCTGCTGCTAAGTCGCTTCAGTCGTGTCCGACTCTGTGGGACCCCACAGAGGACAGCCCACCAGGCTCTGTGGTCCCTGGGATTCTCCAGGCAAGAACACCGGAGTAGGTTGCCATTGCCTTCTCCATTGTCTGAAAGTGAAAAGTGAAAGTGAAGTCGATCAGTCGTGTCCGACTCATAGCGACCCCATGGACTGCAGCCCACCAGGCTCCTCCATCCATGGGATTTTCTAGGCAAGAGTACTGGAGTGGGGTGCCATTGCCTTCTCCGACTGTCCAACACGGATTATACTAAAACACATTTTTAGAGTTCCTGTTGCTGCTTTTACCACTGATAACAAAGTTTGTAACTGTACAATAGAATGTTGAGACATCCTTTTTGTTAATAGAAATATTGCTGTATTCCATTTTTCATCTTGAGCCACTCACCTTCAGTGTTAACTGCTTCCTGTTTCTCCCAGCCCATGGAACCCTGGTATTTTGCCTTATTGACACAGGAATGCCATCTGTGGCAAAAGAAAATGACTATAGGCTGTACAGTACATAGACAATCCGAGGTTGGTTTGTTTGCCATTCTGCTTCCCAGAGCTGCTTCTAGCAATGCAGTGCTGTGAAAGTGAGAGCTGACTATATAGCCGTAGGTGTATGTTCATGGCACAGAGCTGAAAGTTGCCACCATCCTGGTGGTCGGGGCAGCATGCCATCTGGAAACAGACAGGAGCAAGGAAAGCCAAGACAAGAAAGCCAGCACTTGCTTTGGACTGTTCATCTGAGTCAAGCTCCTGATTATATTAAAGAAGAGTTGTAATGTTCATTAATTTCAAGGCCCTGGGGTGCCATGGGGGACGCATGGTAACTACTTGAATATTTCTTTAGTTATCTGCCAGCCCCATTGAGTTTTAAATGCCAAGAGAAAATTTTACCACTTTTAGTCTTCTCGTCCTTTCATGGCTTTCCCAAACCAGTCTTAAGGTCAGTATGTGTGGAAAATGGCCAGGAATTGACAGGAAAGCTGAGCAGCCATCTGTGCACCACATGGAGACACCAAGATACCAAGTACTGCTAGGACAGAAGAAATGATACAAGCCTTAGATGAGGCTTAAATCAGCCAGTGTGCTTGCTTGAACTCCTACAGCGGGGCTTGGCACTGGGAGCAAGGAAAGATCCAAAATAAATAAGAGGCATAGTCCTTGCACATGGTGAGCACATGGTTAAACTGGGGAGACAGTAAAAGCACAGATTTAGAAGGAAGAACTCCACAACATAGTGACACTTGAATGGTTCAGATAATTCAGGGGTCTTTTTGTAGCTTGCCAGGAAATAGAAATCAGTGTAACACTGGGATCTGCTTTTGAACCAAGACTTCAGTGTGATAGCTTAGCAAAGAAGCAAACCAAAGGACAGTGTGTGCATGTTCTGGGGCAAGGGCTCGCTTTCAGCCACTGCTCTACTCACAGTTGGTAATCATTTAATCAGCAATACTTCTAGTCATGAAGGATGGCAAGATAAATGTGTGGTATAAATTCAGTTCAGAATCTGGGCCAAAGCCTATTACCTAAGCTTTAAAGCAAAGTGTCATCTGGAGCTAAAGGAAAAGACACGTGAGCGGGAAACAAGGTAAAAACTAGGAGGACTTGGGGAAGGTATAAGTTTCTGGAAGTGAAGGCATCAGAACCAGAAGTCTGACTACCACGGATTACCAGAGTTGGTAGGATCTGATCTTACTAGCTGGGTAGGTTTCCCCTCCTGCCTCAGGAATCCTCAGGAATCTGTCTGCCTGGGTGGTTGAGGCAGGAGGGGCCGGGTGGATGGCTAGTGGGCGACTTGGCTGAAGTTGCACCCTAAAGTTGAGCCAGGCCCTCCCCCTGGGGTGTGAGCCCTCTGGGTCAGGGGCTGGGCTCCTCTGTGGAACCTACCCAGAGCACCACGCCTGGCTTATTAGTGAATGTCTGCAGAGGCCTTTGAAGATGAAACACTCCATAAGCACTGATTGTTTGTTTTTTGGACAAACTAGTACTTTGGTCTCCAGGGGCCGTTGATCTGGCTTCTTTTTACCAGTCTGGAATTCACTGCAAACTGAGGAGAGTAGGAAACAAATAAACAAACCTAAAATAGTTTTTGAAAAAAACAACTAAACTCCCACCAAACCCCCGTGCTTTAGCTTGAAAATAGGATTCCTCCCTGTCCATCTTTCACATTCTTGGGTTTGGGTGCACTCTGTCTTGACCTGTTCCTTTGCCTGCTGGGTTTGTGGTATGCATATGTGTACCTCTGGTTCCCAGACTGTGGAGAACGCCAGCAGCTGGCATATGGTGATCGCTGAATAAGCTGCTGCTGACGCATCGGCTCCTGCAGGCACAGAGAGCTGGCTGGCATGGGTGATTCTGAACCCCTGCTTCATTGTTGTTTCAAGGAGTCATTTCTGTGGCTGTCCTGAGCCATCCAGATGGGAGAGAAGGGAAGAAGTCAATGACTCTATGATTCTGTCAGTCTGGGGCAGTGGGCAAAGTGGGCAGATAGGCATTTTGTACTTTGGTAGTGTGCTAGCTGCTCCCTCATTTCCGCCAATGATGTATCAGGCAGAAGCGTCTAACCTGAGTGAGCTGCTAGTGAGGTCAGTAGAGACCTTGTGAGTTAATTCAGTTATCCAGCTATGAAGTGTGCCAGGCACTAGTCAAGGCACCAGGAACACAGCAGGGAACAAAATAGACAAGGAACTGACATGACAGTAGGAGGAGAAAACAGTACAGAAGGAAACAAGTACAGAACGTGTCAGACGGTGGTAAATGCTACGAGGAAGAAGCGGAATGATGGGTTAGAGAAGCGTGTGTGTGTGTCACAGGTGGCTGTGGAAGGCCTCTTGGATAAAGGGACAGTCGAACAGACACCTGAAGGAAGCGAGGAAGCGAGGAAGGCTGTCTCGGAGATCAACCTTCCAGGCAGAGTGAAGAGCAGGGACAAAAGCTTTGAGACTGGAGAGTGTTGGGGAACTGGAGTACGCACAGGGGAGAGTAGGAGGCCTGATGAGAGAAGCGGGAATGCAGACTGTGCCGGACTTTGTAGGCCATGATGGCTTTGGGTTTTACAGAAAGGGAGCTATGAAGCCCAGAGAGGGTTTTGAACAGAGGCGCAGCCTGACCTGGTTTTGCTTTTACAATCAGTCTGGCTGCTCTGGAGAATAGGTTGAAGAGGGTGAGAACAGAAGCAGAGAATGAGCTGACGGCCTCATTGCAGGTGACCCTGTGGAGCAGCTGTCCCGGGAGGCACCACAGGAGCCCAGGACCTAGCTGGGTGAGGAATGAGGGGGAGCCTCTCCACACCCCACCTCCCAGCTCTCAGCTCACTGTTGTATGCGCAGAGTACAGCTTTAGCAGCTGGCAGTTCACAGAGTGGAAAGGATCAGCTTTTCTTAGGAGTGCTGCTTTCTTCTCCTGCTTAATTTTGGTGTGTAGAAGGAAAGTGTAGAAACACAGGAAGGGAAGAAGCAGAATCTCTTGATTAGGGCTGAGAGCATAAACCTTGGGAACCTGACAAGCTTGAACCTTGTCAGGAATCACAAAGAGCCACTCCTTATTCCATTCCCTCCTCTCCTACCTTTTCCAGAAGTCTCAGGGCAAGGTTGGGGGAAGGAGAGGCATTAACGATCTCCCTATGCATTGGGATACAGTATAGAATGGCAGGACTGAAGGGACTTTAGAAATCATCTAGTTCAACCTCCTCCGTTTACAGGTGCGAATAAGAACAGGTGAAATAACCCATCCAGCGTCACCTGGGTGGATTACTGGCAGAAGCAGGGGACCTGAGTGTTCACTGCTTTGTCTCTGCTCCCAAAGGCTCAGGATCTAAGTGGGCCTTGATCTTCATGGTACGCTCAGGCTCTCGGTTTGTCATAAAAGAACTCCAGCCATGACTGTGGCCAGTCCCATTATCTTGAAGTCCTGACAAGCAGATGGTAGTGAGTCTGCATTTCTTTGCCTAGGATCAAGCCCTCCATACCAGGGTCCAGGCCCGAACCAGACTGCCACTGCCCCCACTGCACCCTACTGTCCTCAGAAAGCGAGTGCTGTGATCATGGGTAACATCTTTGGAAACCTTCTCAAGAGCCTGATTGGGAAGAAGGAGATGCGCATCCTGATGGTGGGCCTGGATGCCGCAGGAAAGACCACCATCCTGTACAAGCTGAAACTGGGCGAGATCGTCACCACCATCCCCACCATTGGTAAGGATAATACTCAGATGGAGGCTGTCATGCCCACCCCTGAGCCAGGTAGGGGGCCTATTCCTGGATCCCCCACCTGGCCACCGGCAAGTCCTTACGGTCTGTGGGGTTCAGGGAAGAGTGGTTATTTAGCTTCCCCGCAGGTGCTGGGCCTGCCATTTGCACACCTACCCTAGCCCTCTCTGATGCAGGAACTTCCTCACCCTGGCACCCAACAGTGGCCCTCAAGCACTGAGCTGGTTTGTTCTCTGTTGTTTGAAAAGCAGGTGAAGAGCTTTGATGTTCCTGCCAGAGGCCTGGAATTGCTTCAGTTTAGATCCTTGGTGGCCCTGATCCCAGTTAAGACCTGCCTCTGGGAGGGAGAGCATTTGCCTTGTGGAAGCAGCTCTAGATCACCATCATCAGCTGGTTCTGCTTTCGGGGCTCCAGGACTGTCACCCACTTCTTGTTCCCCATTCTGCCTCACAGGCCCCACTTCTCAGCTGAGGCCGACTCGGTGGCCCAGGGACAGGAGTGGGGCTGAGTCATTTCTTTTGCAGGAGAGTCAAAGACTGAGAATGAGTGGGGAAGGTTGTCTCACCCAGGCAGTTGGGAACCTCCCAACTGGCCCTCTTCGTCCTCTTCTGCTGCTTCTCTGAGGTTTTCTTTTTGGCCTTAATGCTGCTAAGTCAGGGAACACCAGGTCTGAGGAGGCCTTACTTTCTTTTCTTTGCTAGGCCTGGGGGAAACAGAAATAACCCAATGGGGCATTGTTTGCAGGCCTGGTATTTCTGGCCAAGTGACCACTGTCTGTTTTTTCCCCAAAGGGTTCAATGTGGAGACAGTGGAGTACAAGAACATCAGCTTCACAGTTTGGGATGTAGGTGGCCAGGACAAGATTCGGCCTCTCTGGAGACACTACTTCCAGAACACCCAAGGTAGGGCGTGTGAATTGCCCATGGACTGGCACGGGTTGGTTGGGTGTGAGCAGAGGGTGGCTGTTGTTCTTGGTTATCAGGCACCAGCTCTTGCCCTGCTGCAGCTCCTAGGGGTGGGAGACAGGAGAAGAGGGAGCAGATACTCGAAGGGTATAAGGAGGGTGTTTTCTCTTTGTGGTGGGGGAGGGGAGTTGATCTGTCGTCTCTGTGCAGCCCATGCTCTGCCTCCCCAGGGTTGATATTTGTGGTCGACAGCAATGATCGAGAGCGAGTAAATGAGGCCCGGGAGGAGCTGATGAGGATGCTGGCGGAGGATGAGCTCCGGGATGCTGTGCTCCTTGTCTTTGCAAACAAACAGGTGTGACATCTCCCTGCCTCTGCGTTTGAGGGAGGGCAGCCTGGCCGTGGAAGTCATGGGATCTTGGAGCCCATTGTGTGGTAAACCCTATGACTAGGCTGTCAATTTGGAAAGTAGGAAATATGATTAGGTGGCTTCTTTATGCTCTTCTTGTCCCCTTCCCCCATCCCAGCTTTACTTAGCAGTGTTTCTGTCCAGAGGGACTGGTGTGGTAGATCCTTTACCTCCAGCCCCTTTGTTATCTCACCTGTTATCTGCTTTAGTGGAACAGCCCTCTCTCTTACTGTCAGATGGACCTGATTGTCTGCCCATCTGAATCACTTCTCCACTTCCCTAGCAACCCCATACTTGGTTTCCAGCTCCTCAGTGGAATGACCTTTAGTGCCTTGGCTCTGGAGTTCTAGGATGATTAAATCCAAAGTGGTTCTTTAGGATCTTGCTCTGGGTTCCTCCACTGAAGAAGGAGGAGAGGGTGCTGGTATATCTGCCTTTGCTAGGTGGGTGCTCTAGAAGCTTCTGCAAGATCCTGAGGCTCCTTTTTGTGTCTCCCTTGTGCTTCAGGATTTGCCTAATGCCATGAATGCTGCTGAGATCACAGACAAGTTGGGCCTGCATTCCCTGCGCCACCGCAACTGGTACATTCAGGCCACCTGTGCCACCAGCGGGGACGGGCTGTACGAAGGCCTGGACTGGCTGGCCAATCAGCTCAAAAACAAGAAGTGAGAGCCAGACAGCCCTATCCGACCACCCCATCCACCCCTACTGTCTCCCTGACCCAGCCCTACCCTTTTCCTTCCTGTTGCCAGTGCGGCCAGAGCCCTGGGTATCATGTCCGCATGCCCAGCAACAGCCTTGCTTCCCCTGCCCTCCCCTCCCCCATCCATGACCAGTCCCCAGTTGCTGTCCTGATGATGAATCATTCCAATTTACCGGATTTAAAACAAAAAACAAGGTTGTTATGGTTTCATGGGGTGGGCCCCCCCCTCAAGCTCGGGCTTGGGAGGTGGGATGGGGTGTTCCCTCCGGTTTGCTTCGTTTGGCTCTAGTTGCTGTGCTCTTGGCATCTGAGTCCTTTCCCTCTCCCTACAGGCCCCTCTTCCCTTCCCCATCTTCCTTTCCTTTGCTGCTCTCCCCCTATTCTACATGGAAATTGCACGGGCCTCTCTGTGTGTGCGTGCATGTGTGCGCGTGTATATACCTGTATAGAGAGATATATATGGGGGCCAAGGAGCAGGTGGAGGAGGTGGGTGCAGCTCAGGGCTTGGAGCAGGACACTGCCCACTCTTGTCTATCAGCTGCTCCTCCCATGCTGGCGAGATAAAGGGAAGGAGATGGAGGGGAGGCTGCCCCAGTCCTGGGCTAGTGTCTCTCCACTGCAGGTAGGTTTTCCTGGATGACAGGGCAGATGACGGCTTCTCTGCCACCATCTTCCTCTATCCCTCTCTCCACCCCACCCAGGTCAGGGGGGTGGCATTTGTCTCTAGATGACTGTTCCCAAGGAGATGCCATTCTGCCCTGCCTTTTTGTGGAAGGAGAGAGGAACCCACTCACTCTTTATCAGCTCAGAGTGTTCAGCTGATCCTCCCCCTCGTCCTTAGATCTGTTCCTCCGAGCTGGAGCGGGGAGGTAGGGATAGCAAGACCATGGGTTGTATTTGGGACCCAGGGCACTGGGGAGAGGGGCTCAGGTTTTCCATCTTCATCCTCTTTTGTTATTAGGAGAAGGTGAAACACAGATCAGTTTCCCTATTCCTGCCTCCTACCCCCTCTGTCTTCTGATCTTGGGCCTGGGTGGTTCCCCTGTCCTTTGTCAGAAGTTTCCTCACCCTGGTAGTTCTGCTGGCCTTACCAGAGCCGGCTGGCTGGTTTGCTGAGGAGCAGGGGAGTGGGGTGACACAGCAGACCTCAGCAGCAAGCCACCTCTTCTCCATTTTTATCTAGTCCAGGGCATGCTGAACGATGGGAGTTTCTGTTTCCAGACCCTGAGACCATCCTGCCGTCACTCCCCACTCCATCCCAACAGCCTTTCCCTACCCTCTCCACCCACTTCCCATAAATGGATCTGGGCATTGGAATGGAGGAAACTGGGCTCCGAAGTGATTGTTGGTGCTGATGGGTTGCAGCGTCTTCCAAGTCCTCCCTCCATTATCATGTAGTTGTTCAGAAGCTGCTGCTACTGTGTCTCTGTCTACAGGAGGCACTTGTCCCTGAGATCCTGGCCTGGGTTCCTGACTTACGCGGTTTCTGTGAAGCCGTGGCTTTTCTGCGGGCTCCTGTGTGTGCTGGCTGCGCCCTGAGCTCCAAGACGGCCGCCCATAACCTTTTTGCTAATGTCAGGGCCCAGGGCCTCCATAGCATGGCTGAGGGACCCCTTCCCAGAGGGGCTGTCCCAAGCTCCACCCCATGGGGCCAGGCTTCCTGCCACCTTTGTCTACAACAGGCGGATCAGTACCCCCTACCCCACCTCAGATTGAACTGTGAAAGAGAGGTTCCAGGGGTGTCTCAGTGCCAGATCCTTAGTGATGTGTTAATTATCCAAGATGCAGTGGGTGTATGCAGGTCTCTTGCGCTCTAGGCCTTTGTGTGTGTGCGTGTGTATGTGTGGTTGGTGGCAGGGTAGGGGGAGGGGTTGCTGGAGCTTCTGGTTCATTTTAACATGTATTCACTCCCCTGACCCCACAGATGCTTCCCTCGTATTTTACTTTGCCTTTGTCTCTGTTTTGTCAGATGTTTTTTTGTTCCTGCTCCTGTTGCCTCTGCCTCCCAGAACTCTTTCCTTTGCCTTCTCACCTGCTTCACTGCTGTTGCCTGTTTGTCTCCCTTTTCCTTGGGAAAATTTCCTTAGGATTGCTCACTCTGTATCGTTGTGGTTGGTGAGGACTTTGCCTCCTCTCCTGCCTCACTCCCTCTCTAACCCTGCCAAGTTAGATGTCAGTCCCAAATGGGTTTTTCTCATTTTAGACCTACCCCGGACCTTGGTTTGAGGTCCTTCAGGGACTGGTGGGGCTGAGGGTGTTGGGAAACAGTCTTGGAGGTTGCCTGGGTGCTGCTCAAGGATCTGTCCAGCAGGGGGCAGTAAATGATCTTGTTAGTATGCCAGGCTGCTGGGCCCTCGGCAGGGGCGGTCTTTCTGCATTCCCATTCACCCAAAAGCGCTTTCGGAATTGGGTGTTTCATTCCACTTCTACCCACTCCCTCCCCTACTTTCCTCTGGTAGGTTTAATTTTTTGCTTTGCTTTGTTCCAGCCTTTCTTTTCCCTGGGAATTTCCCCTGTTCCCCCCTAAAAGTTCGTTTGTGGTGTTATAGTGGTAACTGCAGTTCTGAACTGGTTTTTCTCTTCTTTTTTTCTCCTCTGGAATGTAGACTGTATATGTTTAATAACTCACCTTCTCTCTCCTTGCTCAAAATGTGGGATACGCGATGACTGTGACCCTGGTTGGAAATTAAACTTGTTTTATGCAGCTTTGGAGCAGACCTTCATCCTTGATGTGCAGCAGCCGTGGCACAGAGTTTATTGGTGAGGGTAGTTCTGCTTCTGGTCCCCCTCTCCAGACTGCTCTTTGTTTCAGCAGAGGGGTAAAGGGTACTCTGGACTGGGGAGAGTGAAGTGATGGAGGTTCATCTCCACACTGCTTACTGTTTCCCATCATACCCCAAAAGGGGGCTGAAATGAATCAGGGCCCAGAGTTTGAGGGCTTTGTGACTTTGCCCCTCAAGTTGTAAAGGGTTTAACCCTGAACTTAGCCATGTTCATCATCTTCTAGTAGACTTAGGGACTCCAGTAGAGGGCCTTAATGCCTCACACAGCCCCCACTCTCAGATGTCCCCAGCCCTGTGCCTCAGGTGCTTCTAGTTGGACCAGGGTCCCCTCATCCATAGGTTGGAATCTGCTTACCCATCTAGTTCTGGACTTTGGCATTGAGTAAGGTAAAGGGTAAAGGTCTGAGTAGTGTAATGAACTTGACCCTCCTTATAGCTCATGGCCCTGCATCACCTCTGTTTTAGGTGTCCGGTTCCCCATTGTCAGGAGGCCAGACCTCATCCAGAGATAATGTTTTGAGGAAAAAGACAAGCCTTGTCCTTCCATCCAATTCCCACCACTACTCTTTTCCTCTCCTGCTGTTACTCAGGCAAAGAAAGGGATACTGCTCCCCTTTCTTGGTGAGGTCTGAGTGAGCCAGGCAGGCCTTCCCCGCTCTCACCACTTAACTAAGCTTTAATGACAGAGGTCTTCCCAACTCGATGTTATGGAAAAGGCACAGGATATAGGCATGTAATAAGTTTGAGAGCCCTAAATACCAGTGTGAAATTATCCTTTGTGTTCAGCTACCTCCCTGCTGCCTCCCCTGGCAATCTTCCTTTTCAGCCCCTCTCTTGCTATTAAAATAATCCATCATGGTTAAGGACCAGTGCATCTGCCCTTATGAACCCTTAAACTACTTCAGTCACACATTGCTTTATCAACCCCATAAGCTTTGAACACTACCCACATAACCCTCAAAACGAGGTGATGCTTTCCTCCTCCTGGGCTCCTCAGAAGTCCTGCTTAGTGACCAAGGTTGCTGATAAGTTAGGAGCACTTGCCCAAGTGCATTATTTGTATACTAACAAATAGATAACTTCTAGAGCTACAGCCCTACATAAGATAATGGTAATGGAGAGGACTTTAGCTGGATGGCAGGCCACTGGGGGTCTTTGGACCTCTGACAACTTGGGGAGAGGATGGTCTAGTGCCTCTGTCCCTCAGTAGTCAGTCCAGGATGCCAGGAAAGAGGGGGAGCTCTCTTGTGGCAGTTGCTTGAAACTTCTAGCTTTTGGGGGGATGGAGGAGGACATGGGGAGATGAAAGGGAGACTTAACCTGGAAGGTGAATGTTTAGCATCCAGCTCTTAAGACAAAAGCAACCTTATCTTCCCAGAACACGAATAGCTCCGTATTCATGGCTTGGCCCAGGTTAATCTGGGCAAGGGAGCTTCTGAAGTGAGCCTAGAGAAAGCTAGTGGAAAGCCTTGGATCGGGCCAGGTGGGATGGAGTCAGTGACATGCAGGATAAGTGTGAGTGGGTGTGACTTTCTTGGACTAGAGGCCTAAGGTCTGAAAGCTCTGGGAAGTCACTGCACTGTCTCCAGTTTCAGGTACTTAGATTGGTCAGAGCAGACAGCGGACAGGTATTTATTCTGTACCTTCGTGTCTACAGACCTGTGCTGAGTGGAGTTAAACCATGGTACTGAGGGAGAGACCAGGAAGTCTATTCCTAGGCTGCTCTGGAATCCTTTGGGATAACCACAAGGTACCACATGGGGTAGTGAGAGTGTAGAAGGGATACCCCCTTGCCGCTGCTTGGAGCAGGGAGTGGTGTCTTTGTGCAGGCAGTCATAATATTAAGAACACTCTCTTTTCCAGCTCAGAAGGGCATGGAGATAGAAGGGTCAAAGTCCAATTCTCCCCCCCCCCCACTTTTTTTTTTAAACTGGGAACTGGAGGTTTACAGAGTCAAGCTGGCCACTGGGGAGTCATGGAATCCAAGTGCCTTTTTTCCTCTGCAAGCTTTTCATTCAAATTAGGTTTCCTGGCCTTGATTACTGGGAAGGGTAAGGATGACCCTGAGTTCCTGAGCAAGGGAAGAAAGGGTTTCTACTACTAAGTCACTTCAGTCGTGTCCGACTCTGTGTGACCCCATAGACAGCAGCCCACCACACTCCCCCGTCCCTGGGATTCTCCAGGCAAGAACACTGGAGTGGGTTGCCATTTCCTTCTCCAATGCATGAAAGTGAAAAGTGAAAGTGAAGTCGCTCAGTCATGTCTGACTCTTAGCAACCCCATGGACTGCAGCCCACCAGGCTCCTCCGTCCATGGGATTTTCCAGGCAAGGGTACTGGAGTGGGGTGCCATCACCTTCTCCGAAGAAAGGGTTAGGTGTGAGGAAATCAGAGCCTTGACTGATAAAGGGCGCAGTGCTGCCGAAAGGCCATGGTGGAGGCCTGGAAGTGAGGGACTTGGGCCAGAACTATTCACCATCAAGGCTTGAAGGTAAGTGTCTCCTTGTTTGTGTCACTGTGGCCATGAGCCACGGAAGAGAGTATCTGGGCTCTAGTTTAGCAGCAGATCTGACTTCCGAGCTGAATGTGGTAGAGAGGGCAACACACAAGCCAGAACTCTGCTATCTCTGCCCAGAGCTGACAGCGCGGCCCATACCCGCTTCCTGCCTGACCCTTCCTTCAAAGCAGGTGCATTGAGAGCTGTCTCTGAGGAGATCTGAACAGTTAGGCTAGGCCAGGCAGGAGGTTTGAGAATGAACTGGTCCACCCAGCACTCCCTCCCACATGTTGTCGAGAACTGTCCCAGAACAGAATTGAGTACAAGGCCTTCTAAGGGTTGGAGGGCTTAGCTTGGGGTTTTGAACTACAGGGATTTGGATGCTAGCTTTTTTCTGAGTTCTGAATATAGGAATCCTGCCTTTAGGTAGAAGAGAGGAGATGGAGAATCTGTTTTTGCCTATGCCAGATCTTGTATCGATGGCACGATACATCCGTGGCTAGAACAGCCAAAGGGGATAGTGGCGGGGGTAACATATCATTCCTGGTTATGCACATATAACCAGATGCAAAAAGAAAACATCTAGTCAGCCTGGGTATGCATGGTCCTGAAAATATGGCATTCAATTTTGAACCCAGATACTTAAGTGTTTATTTGTTAGCAATCTGTTAAACATATTAAAACCATTTAAAAAGCAGTGCCTTGCTTGCTATCTGACACATAATAGGCACTCAGCTTTGACGAAGGAATCAACATCATTGTCTTTGACCAAGCTGGGCATGGTGGGTGCCCCGTGAAGCTTGGAAGCCAGGCGTATGTGGTAGTTTCTCCTACTTGCTGACACAGACACCTTTGAAGGTGGAAGCCGCTCCAGGGGTGGCCCTCTGATGAACTTGTGCCTTGAGTCAGGTTGGGCCAGTCTCCACTACCTTTCCCAAGGCCATGTCACCTTTCTCTGCCTGTCCACATGGCTCACTGGTAAAGAATCCACCTGCCAGTGCAGGAGACGTAGGACATACAGGTTTGATTCCTGGGTCAGGAAGATCCTTGGAATAGAAAATGAAAAGCCACTCCAGTATTGCCTGGAAAATTCTATGGACAGAGGAGCCTGGTGGGCTGCAGTCCATGGGGTCACAGAGAGACATGACTCAAGACACAACTGAGTGAGCATGCACACACAGGCTCCTAACTTGACCTAAGGAGAAGACTCCCTCCCTGGTCTCTCCTGGGTCCAAGAGGGCTTGTGCTGCCCTCTGTGGGTGATACTGTTGCCTTAGTTTTGCCCTTTTCTGCTGTTGCCCTCTCACCCGTTCCCATTCAGATGACCAAACAAAGCCTCCGAGCTGGACAAGACAGTAGCCTTCCACCTCCAGTACTGCACCAGCACGGCATTCAGTGCGGCCCTTTTGCCCAGAAACTTTCAGTGGGTTCTCACTACCATTCAAGTCTCTCCATACCAACTCTTACTTGTCTCTCCAGTTACCTCTGTCTACTCTCCTGGCTAAATCCCTTACTTTAGCCAAACTGATTTGTTCATTTCCCCCAAATATCTGACCCTCTGCCTTTATACCCTTTCTCACTTGTTTAAAAATACCACTTTCAAAAAAAAAAAATCCCACTTATAGGATCTGCAAAATTACCCGAGCTTCCCTGGTGACTCAGACAGTAAAGAATCTGCCTGCAATGTGGAAAACCTGGGTTCGTTCCCAGGGTTGGGAAGTTCCCCTGAAGAAGGAAATGGCAACCCCCTCCAGTTTTCTTTCCTGGAGAATCCCCATGGACAGCGGAGCTGATGGGCCACAGTCCATGGGGTCACAAAGAGTCAGACACGACTGAGTGACTAAGCACAAAGTTACCCATGACCTTTCTAATTACAGGAAATGTTTTTCAGGAATTCCCTGGTGGTCCATTGGTTAGGACTCAGCACTGTTACTGCCAGGGCCCCAGGTTCGATCCCTGGTAGGGGAACTAAAATCCCATAAGTAATGCAGTACGGCCGAAACGACAACAACACAAGGACGCTTTGCTTCTCAGTTTGGCTCCTTTAGCTCTGTTAGCCCAACTCCTTCAACACTTCCCACACATCGTCTTGGATGGCTGGATATCACGTTCATTCATTCAAAATTTTACAATTTATCTTTGTAACCCAAATAATTCCTATTGCAAAAGATTCAAATACTACATAAATGTTCAGAGCAACATGTAATACTCATTCCCCTCTGCTCACTCTGTTCCCAGAGGTAACCCCCCTCAGTTGTTTGGTGTGCATCCTCTAGTTCCTTTTCTAAATATATGTATCTGTCCATATTTGGGAAGGGGTTAAAGTACAAAGGGCTCATACCACATGTATCAGTCTAGTTTTTTTTTAACTTAAAGGTATATATGCTTGTCTTGGAGGTTTTCTCTATTAGTATAGTTAGGTTTTCCCTCTAATGGTATCTCAGTATTGCAATAGTATATTTACTCAAAGCATATTTGTCTAGAATCTGTTGTATGGAGGGTATTGTGCAGCTGGCACCTAAGGGACTCCAGATATGATCACAGCCTTGTCCTTGCCATTGGTGAGGTCACTCTTGGGGAGGAAGGAGCAGGAATACACAACTAACTACAACACAAGGGAGAATACAATAAAGTCCCCAAGCGTCTGCCTGAAGTTCAGAAATAAGTCACTTCGAGCAAGGGGATCAGGACTTCACAGAGGAGGTGATCTTTGAGCTTGGCTTAGAGGGAGCTTGGCTTAGAGGGAGCTTGACAGGTGAGGGAAGAGCATGAGCTGTGCACAGAGATGGAAACAACGCAGGTTCATCTGACGCCAAGAGCATCATCATGCCAAGAGGATTTGATTCAATTTATATGTAAACATTTATTGAGCATCTAATGTGTCAGGCACCATACTAGGCAATGAGAATATAAAAATGGGAAAAGTGAAGTTCCTGTTTTTAAGGCTTTTATTTTAATGGAATCAAAGCAAAATTTGGAAAGGCAGATTAAGACCAGATAATGAAAGCTTTCAATTGGTATGTCAGGTTGTCTGAATTTAATTCACTGGGCAATGTGGAGCCACGCAGGCTTTTTAGTGGCCAGGTAGATAACATGACTGAAGCTGAACAGATAGCCGCAGTGTACAGAATGGGCTAGAGTAGAAAGAGGCTGAGGGCTTATTACTCTTTGTTGTTTTAACAAGATAGAGGTTGATTTCTACCTCAGTTAAAAGGTACCTGGTGTAGGCTTGGAATGGTGGCGCTGTAGTTATCACTGTTCTCGTATGTAGCTTATGTCCTCATGCTCACCTCATGGTCTGACATGGCTGCTAGAGTGTAGTTCATCTTGTCTACATTCCAGGCAACAGGAAGAAGGAAGGGAAGGAGACTGGGGGAGGAGGTGAGGCACTATGACACATTTCTTAGCTAAATTAGCTCCTTTTAAGCAGCCTCCCTGAAAGTCCAGGACAATATTATGTCTTATTGACCATCAGACTTGAAGGGAGACTTGGAAATAATAGTTTTGGGTTTTTTTTTTAATATAGTTTTTTTTGTGTTTGGTTTTGTTTCCTTTTTAAAAAATTTGAGGTAGAATTTGCATACAGTGCACACATACAGTTTGATAAGCATATACCCATGTAACCCACATCCCTATCAAGATATAGAGTGTTCCATCACCCCTAGAAGGAGGCTTTAAAGAAAAAAAAGATAACCCAAAAGAGGGACTTCCCTGGTGGTCCAGTGGTTAAGAATCTGCCTGCCAATTCGGGGGACACGGGTTAGATCCTTGGTCCAGGAAGATTCCACATGCTTCGGGGCAACAGCCCAGGCACCACAACTAGTGAGCTTGTGCTTTAAGGGCTTTCAAGCTGCAGCTCCTGAAGCCCCAGCAGCCTAGAGCCTATGCCGCAAAATAAGAGAAACCACCGCAATGAGAAGGCTGCTCTCCACAACTAGAGAGTAGCCACTGCTCACTGCAACCAGAGAGAACACCCCAGCACAGCAATCCCAAAGAAAGAAAGAATGAAGGATTAATTAGGGTGGTAGCCATGGGAATGGAAAGAGAGCTGGAGAGGCTGTAGAGGGAGAATCCAGAGGAGACTGGTTGGATGTGGGGCAAGTGAGAGAAGAATCATAGAGAAGGCTGACAGCAGAACAAATAGAAACAGGACGCTGGGTGCAAAATCCAGATTGTTACAGGTGGGATGGAGGAGAAAGAGCAATGAGTATGGTAGTGTGTGTGTTGATTTGAGGTACTGATCAGACATCCAGGTGGAGGCCTGCAGTACACAAGTTGTGTCTAAAATTGGGAGGGCAGTCAGAGCTCATGGGCATCATGGACCGGAGAGATGTTAAGGAGGACAAGGCCTAAGAGGTGACCCCAAACGATGACTGTGAGCTCACTGATGGGCAGAATCCAGATACCTAAAGCCTAAGTGGGCAGTGAGGGCTTGAATCATGCAGAAGGGGATTGGTAGGGTCACCTGAAATAATAGAAAAACTCCCAAAAACTGAAGTCCTTGCACAAACAAAAGGGGTGTATGTAGCTGCCCTTTTGACAGGTTTGTTGAAAAAGGAAATAAATGGTACTCTCACAGGAAAAGACCAGGGATGCACCCCCTCCTTACCGTAAACAGCCCAGTGCTCTTTTCATCTAATGTCCCTAAGGGTGGGGTTATGGGACAGCACCCTGCCTCCTTTTGGGTATATGACCTCCAGGAATGCAAGCTGAAAGGCTGGATGTGGGAGAGGGCTGCCATCTTTGACAACTGCTGGGCTGGGGTGAGCCAGTCAGATCCTGCCAAGATAGGTGTGAGGAGACTTAAGAGGAAAGAGCAGGGAGCCAGGGGACTGGACTAGACTCAGGTAGTCCTAGGGTTGAATCCTGCCTCTGTCACCACCTAGCTAGTTAAATTAGTTTAACCTAGTTAGTTAAGCTAAACTAGCTAGTTTAACTTGAGTAAGTTAAAGTTACTTAACCCGAACACCCAGTTCCTCATCTGTGAAATAGAAACAATTATGTCTACCTTTCAAGGTGGTTTTGAGGATTACAGACAAGTGTCTGGAACACAATAGGTAATCGAAAATGGATGCTACGATGTGACTCAGCCCCTCGCTGTGGGACCCAGCGAACGGCTAACCGACAGGTCGGAGTCTCACCCTCGGGATCTCAGAGGGCCGGGAGAGCTCCCGTGGCCTCCTCCCTGCAGGAGGTGGGGACTAGGTGGAGGAAGGGCTGCGGGAGGAGGAGCTGGCGCGTCGCGACCCGCCCCGTCCCATCCAGTCTGGCCTGGGCGCCGAAGGAACTGCGGTCCCAGCCCCTGTCATCCAGCGGCTTGTCTTGCGTGCCCCGAGCCTTGCCCGCACCCAGTTATGACTCTGCGCCCCTCACTTCTCCCGCTCCGACTGCTGCTGCTGCTGCTGCTCAGGGGGGCGGTGTGTCAGGCGGAGGCTGGGTCCGAAACCGAAAGTCCCGTCCGGACCCTCCAAGTGGAGACTCTGGTGAGGAGGGGAGAATCCCGGGCAGGCGCTGTGGATGGAGGTCGGGCCCGGTTGCGGGGAAGGTCGGGGTCTAAAGGATCCTGGGAGCGGGGAGGAGGGAGTGCAAGCACCGAATTGGGGGTGCCGCGTCGAGGGGCAGGAACCTCCCTGACTCGTGTAGTGCGATCATAGGTGGAGCCCCCCGAGCCGTGTGCTGAGCCTGCTACCTTTGGAGACACGCTTCACATACACTACTCGGTGAGGGGCCTGGGGGGCAGCGGCGGGGCCCCGGGGGCGGCGCCCCACTGAAACACGTCAGCTTTGGCTTGGACACGTGGCAAGCGGTCAGGGAGTAACTCCAGCTCTGGGGTCCTCCGGCACGTGGCGAGGGGGAGGGGCGCACCTCTTCCCTACCCTTTCCTCTTCCCTGCTCTTCCGCAGTGAAGTGAAGGGTGGAGGGATCTCCGAGAAGTGCCAGCCCTTTTGGGGCTTCCTGTTCCTTTCTGCCCGAAAGGGAACGTTAGACTGCAGCTACTAGGGGTTGCGGGCCGAGGCCAGGTGTGTGCGCACCCTGCTGGGAGGGAGCGGTATAGGTGGGCGCTCTAGGTGCTCTCCCTCCCACCCCCAGGGCAGCCTGGTAGATGGACGCATCTTTGACACGTCTCTGACCAGAGACCCTCTGGTTATAGAACTTGGCCAAAAGCAGGTGATACCAGGTACGTGAGCTGCACTCCCATTCCATTTCTTCCCAACCTAAGCCCATTCTTAGTTTCTTTAACCTCTCAGCTGCCTTGGAAATGCCCTCCCCACCCCACCCCAACCCAACCCCCACCCCCACCCAGGGTTCTACCACTCACCTCCGGAGGTTCAAATCCCACTCCTAGTACTCCTCTTGCCGCATACCACATTGGAAGCCAGAGATTCCAGAAGTGGGGAGCTCAACTGAGGGTCATGGGGAATATTTGATCTTCCTCTCCCAGGATTTGGGGAATGTGGATAGCTTCATATTCATTTGTGCCTTCTTCCTCAAGGTCTGGAGCAGAGCCTTCTAGACATGTGTGTGGGGTGAGTATCTGGGCAGGGGTGGGCTTGGGTGTACCCCTTCTGCATGGGTGGAGGCCGTCTCTGCTCCTAGAGGAGGCAGGAGAATGGGCTCTGGCTTCGTACTGGGTAGGCCCTGGTCTCTGGGCATGGAGGCTCTGGATGAAGCCTCAGGCTTTTTCTGGCTGGGGGTTCTGTTGGTGGAATTGAGACACCTTGGCCAGTCAACCTGTTTGGTGCTCAGGTGGGAAAGTTCTTGTTTTGAGTGTGAATATTCAGAGGGTTTTGTTGGTGGGACTTCAGATGGACTGAGGTGGTTGGCCCACCTGGTTCTACCCCTGGCTATGACTCACATTCCTTTCCTTAGAGAGAAGCGAAGGGTAATCATTCCTTCTCACCTGGCCTACGGAAAACGGGGATTTCCACCATCTATCCCAGGTAATCTGATGAGGCGGCTCTCTGGCTCTCGAGATACCCAGTCCCTGGGATTTCCCTGGCGATCCAGAGGTTAGGACTCTGTGCTTCCAACTCAGAGAGCGCGGGTGTGAGCCCTGGTTGGGGAACTAAGATCCCACATGCCAGAGAGCAAAGCCACAAACAAACAAAAAAGAAACAGTCCCTAGGAGCTACAAGGAGCTATGCACTTTGAAGCCTGAGAAGGTCGAAACCCAGTTTGCTAAATGGTGTAGGACTGGCTGATGCCTCCTTCTGCAGGGCCTCCTTTTTCCTCTTCAGATCACCAGCAGGCACTAGAGACATATAACCTGTTAAAGCCACCTGGCTTGTCCTCTGGCAGCCGGCCACTTTCTAGGGAGGCAACCCTTGCTTGAGCCACACGAGTCTGCTGCCTGTGCCACCGCTCTGAGAGCTCTGGGCTGCTTTCCTGTGCTTTCCCTACAACTCCAGACTGTCATTTGTGCAGTCGGCATGGCTCCTCACCACATCTCCACAGTTCCTTTCAGCCTCCACTAGAGAAGAGCTGGTGAAAATGGTCACAGTCAAATAATTCAAAATAAAATAAAAACATTTAAAAGCCAAGCCTGGGGGCCTCCCTGGGGTTCTAGTTAACACTTCCCCTTCCAATGCTGGGGGTGTGAGTTCCATGTCTCTGGGCCAAAAAACCAAAACAAAACAGAAGCAATATTGTAACAAATTCAATAAAGACTTTAAAAATGGTCCACATAAAAAAAAAAACCCCAAAACTTAAAAAAAGCCAAGCCCTCACAGGTCACTGCTAATACCTATTTTTTAAGGCCTGAGCCTAAACAGATTTTCCGAGACGCAGATCTCTTGCTTTTGGTTATAAGAAATGTTCCATTAGCTAAAATGAGTTGTACTGGGATAAAAATTCTTATCCTAAGTTCTAGCTTAGAGGTAGACCCAGACAGAGGGTCAGGGGACTAAAGAGAAATTCTTTTACCCAAAGCTCTTTTGCCTCCTCATCTCCAGCACTGCTTGTTTACATTCTCCCCCATCTCACTCCTGTTCATTTCTCCATTCCGAACGTCTTAAACCACATCCTGCCTCTCTAGCCATGTTGAAACACCTGTTTTTTTCTTTTTTTAAAGAATCACAGTGAGTGTGCTTACTGGTTGGTGACATTTTAAAAAGTCTAGTTTAAGTCCAATTAATTTCAGCCTTGCAAAGATTCTATCCATGTGGCTGTTTAGAGATACATAGTACAGAAGTTCTCTAACTTATAAATGGAGAACAGCCTGTACTTTTCACAAAGGTTCTCCTGTTGTGTCAAAGACCTGTCAGTGAAGACAAGCCACACTTGTATATTTGGGGTAAACATGACTATCACTCAATAGCCTTATAACCCTCCTCTGCCTCTTGCATTAAGAGAACTCAGCCCCACATTTAAATCTTGCCAACTTCACAGATGTTGCTGCGGTGTGGTCTGCCCTCCCTATTTGCATTCAGATTCTGAGCCCTGGATACAGTGCACAGGGATTCTAACCTTCACCTCCTCTCTGCCTCCAGCGGATGCAGAGCTGCATTTTGATGTGGAACTGATTGCACTGATCCGAGCCAACTACTGGCAGAAGCTGGTGAAGGGCATTTTGCCTCTGGTAGGCATGGCCATGGTGCCAGCCCTCCTGGGCCTCATTGGGTATCATCTATACAGAAAGGCCAGCAGTCCTAAAATCTCCAAAAAGAAGCTCAAGGAAGAGAAACGAAACAAGAGCAAAAAGAAATAATAAACAATTTTTTAAAAACTTTGCATTCTTCACCTGATACTTTCTGCGGCTGCCTATGTAAGTGGGAATGAGATAAAGGGCTGAGGAAAAAGGCATTCTTAGTTGGGTTCTGCTTCGCAGGGGGTGGTCGGAGGCTTTGGATCAGTTCTCCTGGCCTCCTCTTCCTATCCTAACTTACACCAAGGACCATAGGATCTCTGGGTACTGAAAGCATGGGTTTTGGCTCCCGTGGTGTCCCGACACCGAGGAGCAATACCTCACTGAGAAGTAAGCGTTGGGGAAGTTGCCTGGCTACTCTCTCTACTCCCTGTGCTGTGTGTGTGCCGGGTCGCTTCAGTCGTGGCAGACTCTTTGTGACCCCATGGACTGTAAGCCCCTAGGCTCCTCTGTCCATGGGGATTCTCCAGGCAAGAATACTGGAGTGGGTTGCTGTACCCTCCTCCAGGTGGTCTTCCCAACCCAGGGATTGAACCCGCATCTCTTACATCTCTTGCATTGGCAGGTGTTTTTTTTTTTTTTTTACCACTAGTGCCACCTGGGAAGCCCTCTCTACTCCCTAGGGCTGCTGTATGCCTAATATCCTCTAAGTAGACTGTTTAATCCAACATGGAAAAGATATAGAGACCTCATAAACTCCATGGTGATTTTTAATAGCAAAGTCCTTGGGTTTCTCAAAACATTCTCTGGGAATTGAAAAGAGGTTTTCCCCTTGTATCACAGGGTGTGGGAGACCACATGAGCGGCTTCAATGATGTTGTAAGTGGCTGGAGGTTTTTTGTCACCTGGCTGGGCTGTGGGCATGGGCAGGAGCTGGGGTAAGTTGCTGCGGTGATTGACGATGAAGAGTGGGTTGAGCTGGCTCAGCACTTCATCACTCACGGAGATGCCATCCAAGTACTGCCTGAGCATCTCCCGCAGCTTCTCATTGATTTCTAACAACTGAGCACGTCTGTGCCGAAGGCTCAGTTGCTCCAGTTTCACTTTGTTGTACCTTTTCCAGAAATTCTCCATCCCTTTGTAGTCCATTATCACCTGGGAGTGAGTTACAGGGAGAAGGTGTGTGGTAGGATCTGTCAGCAAGTGTAGCCCAGTGCTCTGTCACCCCAGCCTCAGGTGGTGGCCTTGGGCCCATGGAACCTTACCTTTCCAAGCTCTTCATTAAATTCCTCTAGGTCCATTGTCTCTATCTCTTCCTGCTCCTTGGGAGTCAACACCGATGAATAAAAAGGCAGCACTTTTTCTTCTTCTGTTTCAAATTTCCTACATATTTCAGCAAGTTTAAGAATCTTTTCACCCTGTTGGAAGCAAGCAGAAACCTTCTATTAGGAAAGGGATTGGGAAGGGGAAATAGTGGAGTTGGTTACCCTGCTTCAATCCAGGGAAGCTACTTAGCCAAATGGGATACAAAAGTAATACATCCAACACAAAGGGCTTACAAGCACTATTCCAGATATTTTATATTCTTCTAAAACCCATTCACTATTAACTCATTAAATTGAAGAGGTGAGAGGTGAGGGACTTCCTGGTGGTCCAGTGGCTAAGGATCTGCCTTCCAGTGCAGGGGACATGGGTTCCACCCCTGGTTGGGGAACTAAGATCCCACATACCGTGGAACAGCTAAGCCCGAGTGCCTCAACTAGAGAGCCCGTGTCCTGCAACCACTGAGCCTGTGCGCCAGAACTAGAGAGAAACTCGCATGCCACAACTAAGACCCAATGCAGCCCAGAAATAAAAGAAATAAATATTAAATAAATGAAATAATACGTGAAAGGCAAGGGAACATGAAATAAAATAGGTATTCCAAGTGTGCACTCAGGTAGGAAGCTGGGGGAAGCCCTCTGTTTTGCCAGCCCCTTTCACTCTGCAGGGAGCCAGGTTCCCTGGTTCTGTTCTGGCTACCCTCTCCCTTTGTTACCTTGTCAACAATCTCCCTCAGGGCCTTGAGGGTAGCACTGCTTTCCAGGGTGAGTTTGACTAAGTTCTCCTGTGCTATTCCCCGGGCCTGAGTCCTCTGGGCCTTAAGTTTTCGCAGTTGTACCAGGACCAACTCCTTGTCTTCACGAATGTCCTGATTCTGTTCTTCACTCTCGCGGCTGTGCACCAGGATCTTGCCTTTAAAAATAATGATGGAATCCTAGAGGAACAGGGTAGATTAGAGGAAACACTTGACTACGTGAGGGTCTTCAGTAGAACAGATAGAAGGACTCTCTGGGGACTGAAATCAGAGCATACCATCTCTCCCCAAACAGTGATGAAGCCCAGGGGAAACGGGAAGAAGAACAGGGGATAATGGAGCAGTTAAAGCAGTGAGTCGCCCAGGTGAGCTGCACTAACCTGTAATTTCTGTATTTTTTTCATCTGTGCTTCAATCTCTCTGGAGCTTTTCTCGTCCTTCACCTTGAGAGTCTCGAAGGCAATCTTTCGATCCTCTGTAGCATCAGTGTAATTCTTGAGTGCATCCTGGAACCTTCTCCACAGATCTTCTACTATGTTCTCCAGTTGCAGTCTTAGAAAGTGCTTCTCTTCTAAATTCTGGGAAGTGATCCCCAAATAGCCAGTGTTTGGACTTAACCTATTAGCGCCCTTTCTCTGGCACCAACACCTCCCCCTCTTGAACTGTTTGTAGCACAGCATGGTGCAGAGGTTGCCAGTGAAAATGCCTACAAAGACCAGGCAGATGATATAAATAAGTGCTATGGGCTATGTGGGGCCGGTGGTGAATCCCGAAGGAAATGCCCCATTGGTGGGGGGGGGGCAGTGAGGGCACAGCTGCTCAGCTCCATGGGAACGTCCCCATTTGAAAATGTGGCCCACTGTTACCAGATCTTTAAATTGTTTAGGGGAAGTTGCAGTTTTGGATTTTCTTGTGAAATCTCCCAATTTTTAAATGTAGAAAGCTTATAAAAGTTTGTATGAAACATTATAGGCCAAAATGAAAACAAAGCACTCTACCCTCCAAACCCAGGTCTGCAGGCTGGCTAAGTTGGCAGCCTCCAAGGTGGTAGAAGCTCTTGAGGCCAAGTGGCAGGAGAACTGGACTTCCCCCCTGGCTTGATCACAGATCAGCAGCCTGACTTTGGCAGGTCATTAAAGTCCACTTTGGACCTTAATTTCTTCTTCTACAGATCACAGGGCTGAAGTGAGAGGATCTCCTTGGTGTGTGTTAGCTCTAAAATGCATTTTCTTGGTATTTCAGATGGTCTTTCGTCCTCACCAATTTTCACAAGATTACAAAAAGCCGCAGGGGTCTACCTACAGTGGCAACAGGCATTTTATTGACTGTATTGGTTAAAGGGATCTCTTCTAGCTCTACTACCTTCAGAACTTTTTTCTCCCTTTTTCCCACCTCCTGCCCATCTGCTCTCCCTTGGTACCTTGTTTTTCAGATCGTCCCACATGCTCTGGAACTCCAGCTTGCTTTCATATTCAGAATCTATGTAGTTCTGCTCCATGGCCATGAAGACATCTTGTAGGTAGTGAATCTCTTTTTCATGTTGGTCAATAATTGTTTTCCTGTAGGAGATAAGATACTGTTCCTGCTCTGAGGCATAAAGCATAAGGACCAATAATGACAATGCAAAGCAGAATGTAATAAAACTATACGAATGGTACAAACTCGTAGGTACTGAAGAAGGATAGAAGGAGCGCAGGTTCTGTCCTTTGCCGGGCCAGAAAAAATGAATAATATTAGTTTGATTTTTGAATAGGAAATATACTCATATGATAAAAAAAATAAAAAAGTACAAAATGTTGCAGTGAAAAGTCTCTTTCCCATCTGTATTGCTGATCCTGTTCCGGATGCCAATTTTCTTGCTGTTCACACTGTCCACACTGTTCGCTGAACCCAGGATAGGTAAACCCAGAGCTAAGAGGTTGGAAGAAGACGCAGACACTATAGGAACTGTAGCCAGGTTTATTCTCTCCTGGCTGGCATGGCAGCCATAACACAGCCTCTCTTCTGGCTGACGCTGCACCCATAGACATAACATAACACAACATAACTGCACACAACCCTTCTGGGCTTTTCCAGGTGATGCTCATATAGGCACACCACACAAAGGAGTCTGGAACCAACCGAGTACCTCCTGATGCGCATGCGCAGTGCTACAAGTGCCCTCAGCAATCACATAATCATTGTTTACAGAACATGGGGCAGAGGGCATGAGACGGTAGGGCGAGAGGGCCTGAATGGTGCCATCTTGTTAATTTCCCCATACTATCGCTATCCTCCAGGTAGGTAGATGGGTAGGATTTTGATTGCTAGAAGTGGGTGGCTGCTTACAGGTAGCATCTTGACATAGGCTCTGGATACGGCCCTGGGCTCAACACCCTCCCCCACCCTCATAGCTCCTCTTAGGCCCCCACACCTTTCAGTGTCAAACTCCTTGGTTAGGGCCTCTAGCTCCAAGTTGTAATTTTCCTCTAGGAGGTTGAGCCGGCATCTCTGCAGGGCCAAGAGCTGGTCGATGCTGTGCAGGTGGCTGCGCAGGGCGTGGGCGTGCTGCTCCTCGGCTTCCGACAGGTCCTTTGCTAAAGACTGGGTAGGAAACAGAGTTACCACTTTGGCTGAATGGCAGCTGGGTGAGAAAAAAATGTATTCAGCTAGCTAGTTCCTATTTTCCCTAGTACCTAAATGCCAATTCTTTGGCTCTGGGATCTCGGGTTGTCCCGCTTTGGAATGTAAGAAGCTAGTGCCGGTGGAGGGGCCCTGTGAAAGCATTCATTCCAGTCAACAGCCCCGCTGAGATCCCAGTGGACAGTCAGAATCAATGCCAGTCACCTTACACATGCAGCTCAGTCAAGCCCCCAAGTGTCATCTCACTGAAAACCGTGTGAGAGGTGCCAGGCGAGAACCTCCCTGCTAAGCTAAGTCAACCTATAGAACCCGGAGAGAGAGTGAAATAAATTGTTGTTGTAAGTCGCTAATTTAAGGTGATTTGTGATGTAGCTATAATAGATAATGAGAAGACATCCACTGGCAAAAAAAAAAAAAAAGCAACAGTGTGAACATCAATAAGGATAAGAATGGCAATGGGTTAAAAAATATCAAATGTGTTTAATTATGAGTTTATCAGGATACTTAAAAAAAAATCAATTCCCATTAGAGGATGCCAATTTTTTAAAAAAAAACTGGTTTATAAAAGGGAAGAGAAAGAGTCAGGCATTTTTTATATAAATTATACCTCTGGGTAACTGAATGGTAAATGATAGTAAGTATCTCTTTATAGAAGTATTTGAACTAATAAATGAAAAAAGAATGATACTATTAGAAAATCAGCATTAAAAAAAAGAAAATCAGCATTTTGCAACCCACAATGAATTAATCAATAGCTTCTATGAAAGAACACAGCACCTGCAAGCTTCTAGTTGGAATTACCAAAACACAGGAAATACTGAGGACAAAGTAACATGTTAAACCACAATACAGAATACTATGCAGTTGTAAAACACAATGAGAAGCATGGGCTAATGTGGAATAGTCCCCAGGATATATTATTAAATGAAAAAGGCAAGAGGCAGAACACTATGTAATACTACCATCTGTGTAAAAAAAAGCTTTATTCATGCAACAAAAATTACCAGGAGGGGCACTGGGTGGTTGAAAGGCACCAGTGGGAGGGAACTTTTCTGTACATAACTTTTTTATCTTTTGAATTTTGAATAATGTGGGTGAACTACTTATTCAAAAAAGCAAAACAAATTAAAATGAATAAAGCAAAAAAGCCTTTACGAAATGTCCAGATGATCCACTCACTGTAAACTACCACATTGCTAGCTTTTACTTATATGTTTAGTATGGGGCTTCCCTGGTAGCTCAGACAATAAAGAATCTGCCTCTGATGCAGGAGACCCAGGTTCAATCCCTGGGTTGGGAAGATCCCCTGGAGTAGAGAATGGCAACCCATTCCACTATTCTTGCCTAGAGAATACCATGGACAGCGGGGCCTGGCGGGCTACAGCCCCGTCAGGGAGTTGCAAAGAATTGCGTGGGGTCGCAAAGAGTCAGACATGACTGAGCGACTTTAGTATGGATAAGATCTTATGAAATAGGTGCTGATAATCGGAGACTATTCACTCACTCAGCTAAGGTGTACTAAATCTGCTCTGTACCAGCACTGTGCTGGATACTGAGGATTCAGAGATGAAAAGACTTTCACTGTCTCCAAAGGAGTCTGAAGTCTTGCAGTAGAAAAGGTTATATAAACAGAAAATTACAAATAAATTCTGAGAAAACAAAAAAACAGGTGCAGATTAAATTCCCATTTTATAAAATTTGAAAAAATGTTATAGCACAACATGGAAAATGCTATGAGGTTGATGATTCCCCAGTGATAAGGGGATAGAAAAGACAGAGTGCACTGGGGAAGGCTTCATAGTAGAGATGTCATTTGTGTCACTCTTGGAGGAGGAGTAAGAATTTGCCAGGAACAATGAGGAGATAAGGAACAGAGAATTCCAGACAGAGGGAACAGCATGTGCAAAGCCACAGGAAAGAAGGCTGGCTCTATGAAAGGTGCAGGTAGAGGCCAGGTCATGAAAGGCTTTGCTGTTCCTTCTGTGGAGGAAGGGAGCCATTATTTATGGAGCCACTACGGAGATTTACACAGTGGAGTAACAGGAACAGATTTTTGTTTCAGAAAGATAATCCTGGTCATTGTGTAGACAATCAAACACTGGAAGATAAGAAGTTATTGCAATAGAGATAATACCCAGGTCTCAACTACTGCAGGATAGTGGGAAAGAGCAGGGTGTGACTTATTCAAGCAGAAGACTTACATAAGACTTAGTACCAGAAGTCAGGGATGGAGGCCAAAGCTAGAATGATTCCCAGATTCCCGGGTTGGGTGATGGTGAATGGCACCAGCCACCCAAACAGAGAGTATGAAGAAGACCAGATTGTGGAGTATGGGAAAGGGGACTGGAGAGAGGAGGAACTCATGAGTTCAGTTGTAAGAACAGTGCAACAAACAGGAACAGATATTGAGGGATCCTAAATATAGGGACTTGAAATTCAAGAGAAAAAAATCCCTTGCAGAAAAAGATGGTATGTACTCAACTCAAGAACCTCCCAAGGGCATAAAGTTAGCTGATTGAATTGGTTAGAGATCCAGAACCGCTCTTACCGATGGAGATCTTCACAACCTCATCCAGGGCCACTGAAGTTGAATCCAAGAGGCCACATGGAATTGGTTGCATAAAGCACTGGAGTGGGAATCAAGAAATCCGTGCTATAGTCACAGCTCTCTCACTGACTAGCTGTGTGACCTTGGGCAAACTGCTTCTCTCTGGAACTAAGCCTTCTCACATTGAAATGAAAGTTTAGGACTAAGTTCAAGTCATTGGGTGATGTCTACTCTGCCTTTCAACTCTAATACTGTATAGTACTGGTTTGAGGCAGTAGATGATCAAGGAGAATGGCTCCTCTAACAGAAGGGGAGGGATGACAGCTCAGTATTCTATTTTTCACCTCAGTGAAATGAACGATAGCCTAGCAGCATCACAGCATGTGTCTTGGGAGCGCTTTAACATGAATTAATTCACTAGGCCCATTCTATTAAGAGATCAAAGGCAGTCATAATCAAGGGTTTCTTTGGGAAGAGAGCTTGCCTTGATGACACTGTCCTTGCAGTCCACCACTCGTTCAAATGTTTGGCTGAGGATCTCAATGTCCTTATGAAGCTCTCTTGTCTTGACTTCCCGAAGGACCGTTCTCCACTGTGTGTTAATCTTATTAAGGTTCAGAGCACTGTTGTGCTCCTCCTTGGCCAGTTTGTCCTGTGGGAAGGAATAAATATATCCCGCCCCACATACACACCAGAGGTCAAATGGTGAGATGGTTAGATAGCATCACTGATTCAATGGACAAATGAATTTGAGCAAACTCTGGGAGATAATAGAGGACACAGGAGCCTGGAGTGCTACAGTCCATGGGGTTGCAAAGAATCAGATATGACTTAGCCACTGAACAACAACAACAACTCCAGAGGTCAGGGCTAAAAGCCCTGATACAGTACAACAAACAAGATCAAACTTAGTTTGTCAACTAACATCTTACCCTTTGTCTTTTCTGAGGGACCCGATGGCTAACATTCAGGAGTTTTTACTCTTGTTTTGGGAGGGTCTTAAGTAAGACAGGATCTGCCCAGTGGCATTTTAGGGAGGGCTATGGTGAGTTTCCTTCTGGATGGAGGCATCAGAGCAGGACATTGTTTGTAATGGCTCATCTCGAGGGAGAATATCAGACTTTCAGATAGCTCAGACAGATGATAGCACCTACTATCCCAGTTCTGGGGCTCAGTAGTGATTGTCCAGCTCTATGCCATCTCCCTACCTCCATGCTTCACAGAGAACTGCTCCTTCCCCCATACAATATTGCTGAAATCTAAGTCTATCTGGGTCTTAAGATTTCCAGGGGGAGGGGAGGCTACCATGAAAATGAGGCTGCCACAAAGACAGGGTCAAGGCGACAGGACCAGGGCAGGGGGTGCGTGGGGTTGGGCATAGAGTAATGCAAAAACCCATCACCTTCAAGAACTGGTTCAGGAGCCTCTCTTTCTTCTTGGCCATCTCCTCCTCTGCCAGCAACTTCTGCTGAAACAGAAGCAGCTGCTCCTCATCCGACAACGGCACCTTGGCTTTTTTCCCTTTCTTAGACATAGCTGAATCTAGGCGAGGATCCTCCACCTGCCACGGCCAGCATTAAAAGGGCAGGAGGAAAACGTCCCCAGAGAAGAGCCTTCTGGGACTGCCCCTGCAAGGGAATGTGACCTTAGATCTCAGACCTCAGGCTAGAGAAAACTTGGGAGAGCGGTGTGGCAGGGTTCCCAAGCCAAAGGACGCTTCTCCGTCTCCTAGCAACGGAGATCTCACTAAGATGGCGCTGTAGCAGCTAAGAGAAGGCGCCCCGTCTTGGAGCGCCCTCTGCTCGCTGGAGGACCTCAGTCAGTTTCTGAGAGAGGGTCGTTTCCTCCTCAATGAATATTCTAAAAATCTTTTGGGGGTATTATTTTTCAGTAATGGCCATATCTTAAAATATATGTAATAACTAACTTTTGAGAGATATGGAGAAACAGGAATCTTCACAAACTGTTGGTGGCAAAGGTAAAATGGTAGACCATTTTGGCAGTTTGGCAGTTTCTTAAAATGTTAAACATAAATTTACCTTGTGATCCAGTAATTTCACGTTTAGATATCAATCTAAGAGAAGTGAGAGTGTATCCATATAACGACTGTCACAGGAATGTTCTTAGTGGCTTTAGTCATAAAGAGTTCAGTTCAGTTCAGTCACTCAGTGGTGTCCGACTCTTTGCAACCCGTGAATCGCAGCACGCCAGGCCTCCCTGTCCATTACCAACTCCCGGAGTTCACCCAAACTCATGTGCATCGAGTCGGTGATGCCATCCAGCCATCTCATCCTCTGTCGTCCCCTTCTCCTCCTGCCCCCAATCCCTCCCAGCATCAGGGTCTTTTCCAATGAGTCAACTCTTCGCATGAGGTGGCCAAAGTACTGGAGTTTCAGCCTCAGCATCAGTCCTTCTACTGAACACCCAGGACTGATCTCCTTTAGGATGGACTGGTTGCATCTCCTTGCAGTCCAAGGGACTCTCAAGAGTCTTCTCCAACACCACAGTTCAAAAGCATCAATTCTTCTGTACTTAGTTTTCTTTACAGTCCAACTCTCACATCCATACATGACCACAGGAAAAACCATAGCCTTGACTAGACTAACCTTTGTGGGCAAAGTAATATCTCTGCTTTTTAATATACTGTCTAGGTTGGTCATAACTTTCCTTCCAAGGAGTAAGCATCTTTAATTTCATGACTGCAATCACCATCTACAGTGATTTTGGAGCCCCTAAAAATAAAGTCTGACACTGTTTCCACATCTATTTCCCATGAAGTGATGAGACCAGATGCCATGATCTTCGTTTTCTGAATGTTGAGCTTTAAGCCAACATTTTCACTCTCCTCTTTCACTTTCATCAAGAGGTTTTTTAGTTCCTCTTCACTTTCTGCCATAAGGGTGGTGTCATCTGCATATCTGAGGTTATTGATATTTCTCCTGGCAATCTTGATTCCAGCCTGTGCTTCCTCCAGCTCAGCGTTTATAATGATGTACTCTGCATAGAAGTTAAATAAGCAGGGTGACAATATACAGCCTTGACGTACTCCTTCTCCTATTTGGAACCAGTCTGTTGTTCCATGTCCAGTTCATAATAGCCCGATTGAAAACAACCTAAATTCCAAAAACAAGTGAATGATGGACAAAATATGCTCTCTCCATACAGTGAAATACTATTCAACAATAAAAAAGGAACAGACTATGCATGCATGCTACAATGTGGATAAACCAGAAAAGCATACTCAAAGAAGCCAGATAAAAGAGGTCACATAAATTTCCATTTATGTAAACTATCCAGAAAAGGAAAAGCTATGAAGATGGAAAGTAGACTACAAATTATTAGGGGCAGGGGGTGAGGGAGATTAACATTAAATGTATATGAGAGATCATATTGGGTTGATCAAAGTGTTCTAAAACTGATTTATGCTGGAGAATTTGATGAATCTGGGATAAAAGCATCATTGGGTTATATGCTTGAAAAGGGTGAATTATGATATGCAAAATGTGCCTCAATAGAGTTGTTTTAAATAGAAGATATAATACCTGGATTGGAGTTTTTCAGAGAAACAGAGCCAATATTTTAAGTATATAATAGATAATATTTAAAATATAAATATTTAAGATATAGAATATCTATCTTCATCCATTTGATGTTTCAATCTGAGTCTAGAGGCCAGAAGGACCAATGTCCCAACCAAGCAGTCAGGCAGAAGAGTTCCCTCTTACTCAGCCCTTTTTTTCTACTCAGACCTTCAACTGATTGGATAAGACTCACCTACATAAGGGAGAGCAACCTGCTTTACTCAGTCTACTGATTCAAATGTTAATCTCATGAAGAAAAACCTTCACAGACTTACTCAGAATAATATTTGACCAAGTGTCTGGACACTCTGGCTCAGTCAAGTTGGCACATAAATTTTACAATCACAGGTCCACCTCTTGTTAATACACATCTTCTTAAACCATACCTAATCTCCAAATAAAGCCAATGACAAGGTCATGATACTTAAATATTATAATATAAAGTCAATACATCTTATGTTACATGATAGGGAATAAGAAAGGGGAAAAACAATTTTATTTTTATACACACACATTCATAACAAAATGAGGAAATATAAAAATTGTAGTTCTGCAATTACAGAAATCACATTTCTATAACTGGTCATGTTGTTGTACTGGGAATTTATAACTGCCTTCTCCCACTACTCATATTGTATTCTTTCTGCCTTCAGCAAGCACCTCAGCTAGTCATGGCTCTTTACCTGGTGGGGTGACCCAAACTCATTCCTGAAGGGTCTGGGCTGTTAGTAGTCCTGCCTGGATTGCCACTGTTGCTGGTACTGTAACAGAGTCTTCAAAGGGCCTTTCCACCATTTGATCAAACCAGTAGCTTCAGGATAGCAGGCAACATGGTAAAACCAGTGAATCCCACGAGCATGGGGCCATTGACACACTTCATTTGCTGATAAGTAGCTTCCATGATCAAAAGCAATGTTGTGTGGAATACCATGATGGTGGATTCAGATCAGATCAGTCGCTCAGTCGTGTCCGACTCTTTGCAACCCCATGAATCACAGCACGCCAGGCCTCCCTGTCCATCACCAACTCCCGGAGTTCACTCAGACTCACATCCATCGAGTCAGCGATGCCATCCAGCCATCTCATCCTCTGTCGTCCCCTTCTCCTCCTGCCCCCAATCCCTCCCAGCATCAGAGTCTTTTCCAATGAGTCAACTCTTCGCATGAGGTGGCCAAAGTACTGGAGTTTCAGCTTTAGTATCATTCCTTCCAAAGAAATCCTTCTGTAAATCCAGAGAATGGTAGTTTGGGCAGAAGACTTGCATGCAGAGAAGGCAAATGTATATCCAGAGTAAATATTTATTCTATTAAGAATAAAACACTGCCCCTTCCATGATGGAAGTGGTCAAATGTAATCAACTGTTCACGCAGGAATGGTACCATGCAGGGGGCCCAGTGTTGGTCTCTGCTGTTGCCAGATTGGGCACTCTGTGATTGCCTTAGCCAGGTTGGCCTTGGTAAGTGAAAAGCCATGTAGCTGAGTCCATGCATAACCTCTGTCATGGCTACAATGGCTACTTTGTTCATGGGCCCGTTGTGCAATGACATGGGTGGCTGGGAAAACAGACTGACTGGTATTCACATAACAGGTCATCCTATCCACTTGATTATTAAAATCCTCCTCTACTGAGATCACTCTTTGTGATCTTTTCCTTGGAACACAAATACCTTCATATTTTTTGTCCATTCGGAGAGTTCTATCCCATAGATCTTCCTCAAGTTTCCGTGTTACAAATTTTCCAATCACGTTCCATCCAAGTCCCTGACGATTCAGCCAAGCCATTGGCCACAGCCTAGGAGTTGATATACAGTCACATGTCTGATCATTTCTCCTTTCAAACAAAGTGAACGACCAGGTGCACTGTGCGACGTTCTGCCCACAGGGACCACTCCCCTTTGCAGTGCCCTTCAGGATGTCCCTCAAAGGGGCTACAGTATTGCAGCTGTTCACTTGTGGGTGGTGCCTGCATATTGCACAGAATTATCTGTAAACCAGACCTGAGTCTTCTCTTCTTCCATCAGCTGATCATAGGGAACTCCCTCTAAGGCTATGGGTGGAGGCTAGAAGAGACAAATTTGTGGAGCTGTGAGAATCTGGACCATTTCTCCATGTAACTTACTTGTACCTTCAGGGTCTATTCAGGCCTGATCTCTTTTAGTGAAAGTGAAAGTGAAGTCGCTCAGTCGTGTCCGACTCTTTGTGACTCCATGGACTGTAGCCCACCAGGCTTCTCTGTCCATGGGATTCTCCAGGCAAGAATACTGGAGTGGGTTACCATTTCCTTCTCCAGGGGATCTTCCTGACCCAGGGATCGAACCCGGGTCTCCCGCATTGGAGGCAGATGCTTTAACCTCTGAGCCACCAGGGAAGCCCCACCTTAATTTGGAAGGAAAGTTATGACCAATCTAGACAGCATATTAAAAAGCAGAGACATTAATTTGTCAACAAAGGTCCGTCTAGTCAAGGCTATGGTTTTTCCAGTAGTCATGTATGGATGTGAGAGTTGGACTGTAAAGAAAACTAAGTACAGAAGAATTGATGCTTTTGAACTGTGGTGTTGGAGAAGACTCTTGAGAGTCTCTTGGACTGCAAGGAGATCCAACCAGTCCATCCTAAAGGAGATTAGTCCTGGGTGTTCATTGGAAGGACTGATGTTGAAGCTGAAACTCCAATACTTTGGACATCTCATGTGAAGAGGTGACTCAGTTGAAAAGACCCTGATACTGGGAAAGATTGAGGGCAGGAGAAGGGGATGACAGAGGATGAGATGGTTGGATGGCATCACCGACTTAATGGACATGAGTTTGAGTAAACTCCGGGAGTTGGTGATGAACAGGGAGGCCTGGTGTGCTGTGGTTCATGGGGTCGCGAAGAGTCGGACATGACTGAGCAACTGAACTGAACTGAATTTGATGATGGAGTGCAGCTTTGCACACCCAACTTTATGGCTTGGTAGGTCAGTTCATGATGGGCAGCTCAGGTCACATAGTGATTTGGAGGCCCATGGTTAAGCATTCAGTCTCTACTAAGACCCAGTAGCAGCCAAGAGCTGTTTCTCAAAAGAGGAGGAGGGGCTTCTGTGGTGGCTCAGTGGTAAAGAATCCATCTGCCAATGCAGGCGACAGGGGTTTGATCTCTGGTCTGGGAAGATCCTACATGCTGAGGAGCAACTAAGCTCGTGCATCACAACTATTGAGCCTGTGCTCTAGAGCCCAGGAACTTCAGCCACTGAGCCCACACTCTGCAGTTACTGAAGACCATGCACCCTAGAGCCTGTGATCCACCACAAGAGAAGCCACCATAATGAGAAGCCTGTACAATGCAACAAAGAGTAGCCCCCTCTCACCACAACTGGAGAAAAGCCCACTCAGCAAGAAGACCCAGCACAGCCATAAACAAACAATTTTTTTTAAATAAAAAAGAGGAGTAGTCATCTGTGGAGGATGACAGGACTTGGCTCCAGTATTCTAAGGGCCTGTGTGGCAAGTCACCTCTTGAGGCTGCCAAATACTTCAAACAGCATCCCAGTCTGCCACTCCCACTTCAGCACCATTGCATCCACTGGATTGTGTGGCCCACACGGCACAGCAGCAGAGCTTGTGCAGCAGCTTGACCTGTTGCAAAGCCTTCTCTTGTCCTGGTCCCACTCAAAGCTTACAGCTTTTCAAGTCACTTGGTGATCAGGCCAATATAACACTCCCAAATGAGGAATATGCTGCTTCCAAAACCTGAGGCGGCCCGTTAAGGTGTTGTACTCCTCTGTTGATTGTGGGAGGGGCCAGAAGCCACAAGTTGTCCTTCACTTCAGAAGGGATATCTCCATGTGCCCCACACCACTGTACCTTTGAAATTTCACTGACAGGCCCTGGACTTTAGCTGGGTTTATTTCCCATTCTCTGACACACAAATGTTTCACCAATAAAAACCAATGTCTGGGGACTTCCCTGGTGGTTCAGTGGTTGAGAATCTGCCTTCCAATTCAGGGCACATGTTCAGTCCCTGGTTGGGGAATTGAAATTCCGATCACTTCTGGGCAACTAAGCCCACACCCCAAAACTAGAGAAGCCCTCTCGTAACAGCCTCTGTACTGCAACACAGACCTAGTGCAGCCAAAAATAAAAAAAAAAAAAATTGAAAAAAAAATACAACGTCTGGGGAATTCACTGGTGTTCCAATGCTTAGGATTTTGCACTTTAATTGCTGAGGGCACAGGTCCAATCCCCTGGTTGGGGAACTAAGATCTCATAAGTTGCGTGATGCGGCAAACAAAACAAAACCAATGGCTGCAATAGTTGCTCCTTCTTGCTCACTAAGTCCAATCTGCATAATGTCATCAATGTAATGGATAAGTGTGATATCTTCTGGTTTTGAAAGATGTCAAGCAGAACATCATGCACTGATGAACAGTGTCAGGGGAGCATTCCAACTACATGGAGGAAGAGCTAAGATCATCACAGTGCTGACCACCAGGAATAGAAGTCTAAGCACTTCTGCCCATTGCATGTTGGTATCAGAGTTGCCAAGGACAACAATGTAGTCAAGCACTGGGTGGAACAGTGCGTCACTCACATACAGAAGAGATAGAGCAAGATCACTTCAATAGTGGGGACTTCCCTGGTGGTCCAGTGGTTAAGAATCTGCCTACCAATGCAGAGGACATGGGTTCGATATCTGGTCCAGGAAGATTCCACATGTCATGAGCAGCTAAGCCCCTATGCCACAACTACTGAGCCATCCTCTAGAGCCCACATGCCACAGCTACGGAAGCCTGCATGCTCTAGGACCTGTGCTCCACCACAAGAGAAGACACCGTAATGAGAAGCCTGAACACCATAACAAAGAGTAGCCCCTGCTCACCACAGCTAGAGGAAGTCCATGCACAGCAATGAAGACTCAGCACAGCCAAAAATAAACAAAAATAAATAAAATAAATAAAATTTAAAAATAGTGAGTGTTGGTCCCCAGTGGCCAGTGGGTCCCCTCCTGGAAGCCAAAGCTGGGCAATTAGCCCACACGCACCCACTCTGGTGTCAAGTGAAAGACTCCTCCCCCTGCCCATAAAATCTGAAATAGCTGGGGGCAAGCCTGAGGACTAGTGGTGCATTTGCTTAAGCAGAACACAGGAGTACATTGAGCAGGATACAGAGAGATTCCCACACAAGGTGATAAGCTCATTCAGGCTGTGTGGGCTCTTTACCTCCTATCAGGCTGGATGAATCACAAGCTGGAATCAAGATTTCTGGGAGAAATATCAATAACCTCAGATATGCAGATGATGCCACACCTGGCAGAAAGTGAACAGGAACTAAAGAGCCTCTTGATGAAGGTGAAAAAGCAGAGTGGAAAAGCTGGCTTAAAACTCAACATTCAAAAAACTAAAGTCATGGCATCTGATCACATCACTTCATGGCAAATAGAAGGGGGAAAAGTGAAAACAGTGACAGACTTTATTTTCTTGGGCTCCAAAATCACTGAGGATGGTGATTGCAGCCATGAAATTAAAAGATGCTTGCTCCTTAGAAGAAAAGCTATGACAAACCCAGACACTGTATTATTAAAAAGCAAAGACATCACTTTGCTGACAAAAGTCCATCTAGTCAAAGCTATGGTTTTTCCAGTAGTCATGTATGGATGTGAGAGTTGGACTACAAAGAAGGCTGAGAGCTGAAGAATTGATGCTTTCAAACTGTGAAGTTTGAAAACTAGAGAAAGTTTCTCTAGAGAAAACTAGAGAAAGTTTCTCTAGAGAAAACTAGAGAAGATTATTGAGAGTCCCTTGGCCAGCAAGGAGATCAAACCAGTCAGTCCTAAAGGAAATCAACCCTGAATATTCATTGGAAGGACTGATGCTGAAGCCAAAGCTCCAATACTTTAGCCACCTCATGCAAAGAGCCAACTCATTGGAAAAGGATGAGGATGAGATGGTTAGATAACATCATCAACTCAATGGACATGAGTTTGAGAAACTCTGGGAAATAGTGAAGGACAGGGAAGACAGATGTGCTGCAGCCCGTGGGGTCTCAAAGAGTTGGATACGACTGAGCAACTGAACAACAACAAACAAGAAGGAAGTGTTCCAGGCCCAGCGTCCATTCTTACATTGCGGATTGGGAGTTGAAAGGTTGTAAGCGTTGGCTTTTTCAGCAAAAGGTGATCGAGATCCCTGTGAACTAAATGATGACACAGGGCTGCAGAGGTGATATACCCCTGAGGTAGAATTGTGAAGATGTATCACTGGCCTTGCCAGCTGAAAGCCAGCTGCTTCTGGTGGTCCAAATTGGCAAAGATGGAGAAAAAGGCACTTTCCAGATCAAGAGTTCCATGTCAGGTACTAAGGGCTTCCCAGGTGGCTCAGTGGTAAAGAATCTGTCTACCAATACAGGAGATGCAGATTCGATCCCTGGGTCAGGAAGATCCCCTGGAGGAGGAAATGGCAACTTACTCCAGTGTTCTTGCCTAGATAATCCCATGGACAGAGGAGCCTGGTGGGTTACAGTCCATAGGATCACAAAGAGTTGGACATGGCTGAAGCGACCGAGCACGCACATCAGGTACCAAAGGATGTGTTAATTTTGGTCATGCAATGAAAGCACATCTGGCAATTAGTCACCACCTGGTTAAGCTTGCAATAATCCACTGTCATTCTCCAAGATCCATCCATCTTCTGCACAAGCCAGATAGGTGAGTTGAATGGTGATGTGGTGGAAATGACCACTCCTGCGTCTTTCAAGAACTTTAGGATGGTAGTAATCTATGTGTAATCCCTTCAGGAATGTGGTATTGCTTTGGTTCACTATTTTCCTAGGCAGAATCAGTTCTAGTGGCTTCCACTTGGTCTTTCCCATCATAAAAGCCCTCAATCCACAAGTCAGGGAACCAGTGTTGGTATTCTGCCAGCTGCTGAGTATATTCCAATTGTGCATTGCAGAACTGGGAAAATACCCATAGAATGGGTTCAGGGACTCATTAACCCACTGAGATAGACTTCATAGCCTGGCACGCTACAGTCCATAGGGTTGCAAAGAGTTGGACACGACTGAAGTGACTGATCAAGAGCATGTACTGCAGTATGCCAGTCTTCCCTATCCTTCGCTACCTCCCAGAGTTTGCTCAAATTCATGTCCATTGAGTTGGTGGTGCTATCTAACCACCTCATCCTCTGCTGCCCCCTTCTCCTCCTGCCCTCAATCTTTTTCAGCTTCTGGGTTGCCCAGCTTCAGGGTCTTTTCCAATGAGTTGGCTCTTCAAATCAGGTAACCAAAGTATTGGAGCATCAGCTTCATCAATGATCCTTCCAATGAATATTCAGGGTTAATTTCCTTTAGGATTGACTGGTTTGATCTCCTTGCTATCTGAGGGACTCTCAAGAGTCTTCTCAAACACCACAATTCAAAAGCATCAATTCTTCAGCACTCAGCCTTCTTTATAGTCCAACTCACATCCATACATGACTACTGGAAAAACCATAGATTTGACTAGATGGACCTTTGTCAGCAAAGTAATGAATTATCCTCCAATTAAAAATAAAATAAAACTTAAAGTAAAAAAATGCATTGGGAAGAACAGTTTTTCTTTCTATTATTTGGAAAGATTTGTGTCCAGTTGGCTTTATTACTTCCTTAAATGTTTGGCAGAATTTACTAGTGCCACATCTGAGCCTAGTATTTGATTCGTGGGAGTTTTTAAAACAAGAGCTTTATTGAGATATAACTCATACCATACATTCATCCCCTTAAAATGTACAGTTCAGTGGTGTGTTTAGTACATTCACAGAGTTGTGCAATCATTGCCACAATCAATTTTAGAACACTTTCACAACTCCAGAGAGAAACTCCAAACCATTAGCAGTCATTCCCCTTTTGTGGCAATGTTTTTCATTATAGATTCAATTAAGAGTTTTATGCTTCCTTCATGGTCAAACCCAAGACTCAAACTTCAGGACTAGCTTTTCCCAGAGACTCCTGCTCCAGGATCAATGTCAGCAAATGATGAGGCACTTACCATCTGTGGCACTGGGCTGGGATGCAGAGAGGACATGAGTGAACAGGGCAATAAACCCAGGTTCTTTAGAAACCTGAGTTTTAGCACCAGGTTAGAGCTCAGCCTTTGAACAAGCTTCAATTCTCCCCTACCCGCTTTGGTTGCATCATGAGGCATGTAGGATCTTAGTTCCTCAATCAGGAATCAAACTCACACTCCCTGCATTGGCATCATGGAGTCTTAATCACTGGATTGCCAGGGAAGTCCGGACCACTAGGGAAGTCTGGACAACTAGGGAAGTCCCAAGCTTAAATTCTGAATCTGCTCTTTGCCTATCAAGTAGGGAGAGTAGTCTCCTTTCTATTTTTCATGATTGGGGTGGGACAAATAAGAGAAACCCACTCCAGTATTCTTGGGCTTCCCTTGTGGCTCAGCCGGTAAAGAATCTGCCTGCAATGCAGGAGACTTGGGTTTGATCCCTGGGTTGGGAAGGTGCCCTGGAGAAGGGAAAGACTACCCACTCCAGTATTCTGGCCTGGAGAATTCCATGGACTGTATAGTCCATGGGGCTGCAAAGAGTTGGACACGACTGAGCAATTTAAGAGAAAAGAAATTAGAGAAATGTGTGTGAAATCACTTTGAAAATTGTGAGGTATTCCAGTATTATTGAGGGCTTCTCTGGAGGTTCAGATGTAAAGAATCTGCCTGCAATGCAGGAGACCAGGTTCAATTCTCCGGGTGGGGAAGATCCCCTGTAGAAAGGAATGGCTACCCACTCCAGTATTCTTGCCTGGAGAATTCTATGGACAGAGGAGCCTGGTGGGCTATAGTCCATCAGGTCACATAGAGTCAGACATGACTGAGCAACTAACATTCTCACCTTTCGCTTACTTCAGGTATTATTGATGGGCTGGCAATTTAGCTAAGGAGACATAAATAATATAGAAATATAAGCATGGGCAACAATACATTTCTGAGCACTCGCTGTGTGCTAAGCACTATATTAAGTGCTGTGTATGCATTACCTCACTGGATTCTTACCATAACCCTGTGAAGTAAGTGCTGTTATTATTCTTATTTTACAGATGAGAAAAGTGATGCTTGGAGGGATTAAACAACTCACTCAAGGTTATAGAGTTAAAAGGACAGCACATGGGGAGGGGCTGGTCTGTCTGAGCTGACCAGTAAGCCCATGAGAGGACGGCCTGTATGGTCTGTCCAGAAAGCTGCTCCTCTTCACAGGGTGCAGGTTACTCCGGTAACCCTTATAAAGCAATCTCTCCCCAACCCTGACGTCTCTGGCCCTCTCCCCATAATTTCTGTGAATGTCTCCTTTTTGCCCTTCCTATGCACCCCACCCTGAAATTCAGATTCTTCTCATAGCTTCACAAATCAGTTCTGGGATGCTTGCAGAGGCTCCTGTTTCCATGGTGATGTGCGGAGGCTGGTACCACACACGCCAAGGGTAGGCGATGCAGAGAATTGGCTCAGGATCCAAAGGAGTCGGCAGTAGCCAGGCTCCGGGAAAAGAGATCGATGAGAAAGCCGAGTCTGAGTGGCTGGACCTCCCTTGGAGCTCCAGAAGGATTTCCACCCCCACCACACCCCTGCCCTCCTCAAACTCCTAATTTGGGTGTAGACCATAGGAGCCCAGGGGAACGGACGCGGTGGGGGCTTTGACTTGTTTGAAAACAAAGCGTAATCTTGGGAGAGGCTACCCAGTTGGGGGGCCCCCTCCTCCCCTGACCCCTCTGCCACACTCTCCTCTGCCTGCTCTGACCTCGTTCTTTGAACCGCTGCCGGGTCGCTGAAGGGGAGCCCGGCGGCCAGCAGGGGGCAGAGTCTCCCTCCGTCAAAGCTTCTGCCGGCCTCCATCCTCTCTGCTCCCGCCACCCCTGTTCTCACCACGATTATTTTCAGCTGACAGGCTGCAAAGGCGCAGTAGGTGGATTTCAGGACAGAAGAAGGGTTCTGGCAGGGGCTGTGAGCGGCTGATGCTTTAGTCTTTAGACTGTGCGCTCGGCTGGGGAGAGGGAGTGCTTAGGGCCCCGAGTCAGGGGCCGAAGCAAGGACACTTTAACTTCTACTGGCAAAGATTTCCTCTGAGGTTTATTTTGATCCGTTGAAACACCCTAACCCTGAGGAGGAGGCTTAGTCATCCACTCAATAACTGTTTATCGAGTGTCAACGATTATATTCACGGATGGATGCATCCAATCAAATCGAGTGTTTGCGGAATGTCCTTAACCTTTCCGGGGGGGCGGGGGGTGGCGGGCAGAGGAGGGGAAGTCACATATCCTTTGAGATTATGATAAAAAAAATACAGACTGTCTCCCAGAAAGAAGGCACTGCAAATCTAGAAATGCTGTTGTGTGGTTTGGGGAATCCCATAAACTCCTGGGAGTTCACCCACGGGCCTCAGGACTTAAACTCCTGGTTTACTGTGAGCCCTGTGCTGGGCTTTGAGGGTACAAGACAAATGAGGTACACATATCCCCACCCTGTCTGAGCTTCAGAGGCTAGTGGGAGACACAGATGATTAAAGACACTTTTACATGTTGAGGTATGGGGAAGTCATTATGGTTTATGTGTGAGTTAACTTGAATTTGATGCTAATTAGAACAGCGTGTTTGTGGCCTATCAAACATACATTGTACATCTGCTTTAATTATTAAGGAAAAGGGCACACTGACCAGAAGTAAAAGAATGTCCATGTTAAAAATAAAGATTAAATACCTCCCTTCCTGAGAAACCAGTGCTGAGTACTCCTTCAATGATAAGACTCCCTTCCCAGGTGCCAAGGCCATACTGACTCACTCTGTACAGTGCCGGTCTGGTTTTTCTTTTGAAACCTTGAAGGAAGATATCCCTGACTCTTTCGATGTTCTTTGTTCTGTGCTGAAAGCTGTGCTTTTCTGAACAGCTCCTCAGAGTTACCTGAGAGGCTGTCTTCCTGGCTGTAATCCTCAGTTTGGCTCAAAGAAAACTTTTTTCTATTGCTATTACAGATCGTTTATTGATTATTTTTCACTGACACAGGACAGTAAAGAAATGCTTAAAATACAGTGGGGAAATTCAGGAGACCCACCAGGACCTAGACCAGGGCCCTTACAGAAAGCTGAGACCTGAAGATGGAGCAGGAGCTGGTCAGGCAAAGGCTTGAGGGAGAACGCATTGGGCAGGAAGGAAAGCACAGGGAAACCCTCTGAGAAGAGGGGACAGCAAACCTGAGACACCAACAGGAGGCCCGTGCAGCGGGCTCAGAAGTGCCAGGCGGAGAACGCATGAGAAATGGGGCTAGAGGGTGAGTGCCATATGCAGCCCCTGGGATGCGACAGGGAACAGGAGACAGCTGCCACCCTCAAGGACACTGGCAAGCAAGCTGGTGGTTCTGCTGTAGAGGGGCGAGTTCAGCACCAGGAGTGAGCAGAGCATGCTGTGGGAGTGTGCAGGAGGAGCTGTATACCCAGTCTTGGGGATCGGCCCAGGGCCCAGGACGTGAGGCTCAGTGATACACATGGTATATACCCAGAATACCCTCAGCCTCTGAAAACAGCCAGAGGATGAATGGGGAGGGAGCAATCACAAGGGCACCTCGGTTTGACTGCATCCTATCGTTAGGAACACCTTTTATGCTGGGGGTGTAGAGGGCTCAGCTCAGCTCTGCCTACTTTTTAACTTCAGAGTTGAGGCCAGAAGCAGCCTTGGCTAGAAAAGTGGGTGAGGAGAGACAGCAATAGACCTGCCGTCCCCAGCCCTTGCTGTAGGTTTAGGGGTGGAACAGGAAGAGCACCGGATGAGACAGGCAAGCAGGTATTGCAGTGACTTGTTGTCAGTGATTTATTTTAACAAACACTCACCTAGGACTTACTGCATGCCAGGCACTGTCCTAAACACTTAATCAATTTTCATTCATAACACTTCTAAGAAATAGGCATGATCTTCAATGTCATTTTACACCCGGGGAAAATGAGGCACAGAGCAGTTAAGTGCCTTGGCAAAATCAACTAGCAAGGGACAAAGCCACCATCGGGACCCAGGCAGTCTGGGCTCTTCACCACTGAGTGAGGCTACCTCTGGAAAGGAAGGCAGTTGCAAGAGCTAAGAATTGAGCCTGGGCCTCCCACACGAGAGCTGAGAATTCTACCAGTCCACCTCCCAAGACACTGATACAGCACTTGGAGACTTGCTCTGCAGGAGGTCCTAGGGCAGTGGGAGGAGCACAGGGAATGGTGAGGCCTTGGACATCTGCTAGACTAAGGCTGAGGATCCAGGACTGGAGATGGGTGACAAGCTAAGTAAGAAGGTCAGGGGCAGAGTAAAGTGGACTCTCCTACTGCGGTCCCTGAGCGCCAGCCCCTTCCTCCCTTAGCACTGTCATCTCTAGCCATTCTCCCCTCATTCACAACGTTTTCATCTTGCTGTTCTTTCCTGCCCCCAGGGTCTTCGTACTTGCTGTGGCCTCTGCCCTGAACCACCCCACCCCCTGCACACAGATACACCCTCCTCATGTTTTCTCAGCCTCACTGTGGGTTTTTCAGAGAGGCCATCCTGGATCCCATCTCTGGATTAGGTTATTCTGTTATACTTTCATAGTAGTAACCTATTACTTCCCTTTATAACCTATATTATAATTTGAAGTTATAGATCCAATTGTGCTTGATGCTTGATTCTCCTGTTAGACCACAAGCTTCCTGAGGACAAGCTGCTGCTGCTGCTGCTAAGTCGCAGCAGTCGTGTCCAACTCTGTGCGACCCCATAGACGGCAGCCCACCAGGCTCCCCCGTCCCTGGGATTCTCCAGGCAAGAACACTGGAGTGGGTTGCCATTTCCTTCTCCAATGCATGAAAGTGAAAAGTGAAAGTGAAGTCGCTCAGTCGTGTCCTACTGTTAGCGACCCCATGGACTGTAGCCTTCCAGGCTCCTCTGTCCATGGGCAAGAGTACTGGAGTGGGTTGCCATTGCCTTCTCCACCTGAGGGCAAGGGCCCCACTCTATTCTCCACTTTGAACTTTGCTTATGGACTTCCCTGTTGGCACAGTGGATAAGAATCTGCCTGCCGATGCAGGGGACTTGGGTTCGATCCTGGTCTGGGAAGGTTCCACATGCAACTAAGCAACTAAGCCTGTGCACCACTTCTACTGAAGCCCAAGTGCGCTATAGCCCGTGCTCCACCACAAGAGAAGTCCCGGCAATGAGAAGCCCATGCAACGCAACGAAGAGTAGCACCCGCTCTCCACAACTAGAGAAAGCCCACACAAAGCAATGAAGACCCAGTGCAGCTCCTCAAAACACAAACAAAATGAAACCTTGCTCTTGGCATAGTGCTAGACACATATAGACACTCCATAACATTTTGCTAAATGAGTAAAATGAGTATATAAATTTAGAAGGATTTCAGAGGTCTACTGGTCCAATGCTTGTTTCCCTCTATCATATGCCCAGTAGGCAGTCATTTACTTTCTCTTTGAATATGCCTAGTGTCAGATAACTCACTACTTCACAAGATGCCCATTCCAGTTTTGAAGAGATTTAATAGAAAAAAGGGGAAAAAAAAATAGCATCATGATGGTTTAGCAGGTAAAGAATCTGCCTGCAATTTAAGTGACGCAGGAGACTTGGATTCAATCCCTGGGTCAGAAAGATCTCCTGGAGGAGGAAATGGCAACCCACTCCAGTATTCTTGCCTGGAGAATCTCATGGACAGAGGAGGCTGGGGGGCTACAGTCCATGGGGTCACAAAGAGTCAACACGACTAAGCACAGCACAGGTAAAAGAATAGTTCTTTCTTATTAAAAAAAAAAACAACAGATTCCCTGTTATTTCTTTGTCCTAGTTTGGCCCTCTGGAGCTACATGCAATCAAGACAGTCCTTTAAGCACTTACAGACAGCCATCCTCCTCGCCGCCTCCACCCTCAAGCCTTTGCTGTGCCACCTAAACAGTTCTTTCAGCTTTGGAAGCCTTGGTTTCTTAACCCTCTCCACCCTGGGCTCTTTTCTCAAGAAACACCCACTTTGGTCAGCACTCAGAATGTAGCCTCATTTATGAATTATTAGCCCCTACTCTCAGCCACATGGCATAGGTGCAGCGGGATGATGGAGGAGAAAGTGAGAAAAGAAAGCTGTTTCTTTCTCTCCGGTGTAAGCAGGGATGTGATTCTCCAGGAAACAATATTATTAATGATGGTTGGGGCCCCAGGCTAGTTCTGAACCAGATGTACAGCTGTTAGCTGCATTCTGGGTCAAGTGGCCTTTCTGGACCCTTTTCTTTGGGGAAAATGTGTTTAGGTTCCAAACAACCAAGTTATATATAAACCCTTTAGATAACCAGCTTACAAATTGGGAACTGCTTCTAGAGCAGTATTTAGGTAACACCGAGTGGGAGAGTGAAGGGACGAGAACAGAGTGGGTTTGTTCAGAAAAGTTTCCAAGAGGTTTTCAAAGCAAAGGCAGGGAAAGTGGAAAGGCACACAGGCTTCAGAGCCAGACAAACTTGAGTTCAAGTCACAGCTTTGCCGTTCCTACTGGGGGAGGCCCCGCTGTGGTCACCTGACTTTCCTTCGGGTTCCTGTGTCTAGAAAGACAACCATTGCAGAGTTGCCTGACAAGTGCTGATGAATGGTAGGTATTGTCAGGCTTTCAAAGTGTAAGTCTTTTCCCTTGAGCTGAGGTGTCACGATCCATGACTTACTAAGACCCTGACCTCAATACGCAGCTGGCTCACATGTTCATGCAGGAACACCAGCTGATTACAGAGGACTGTCCATAAGGAGATGTTCCAAAGCCTGGTGGGGGTAAAGGGGGTTTCAGAAAGAAGTTGGGTGACAAAGGCATTGAGGGTCTGAGTGTCCCCCCAAACAGGTGCGTCAGTGCACACCGTTTCTGTAGAGGTGTGTGTCTGTGTGGGCCCTGTGAGGCCTGGTGACTGTGCATGCCGGCATTCTGCCAGTCAATGGGACTCAAGAGATTCCCCTCCTTCTCTCAGGCTCCATTACTCAGCTCTCGGCAGTCCCGCTCTTATCGCTTAGCTGTCTGCCCTCTGGCCTCTTCCCTTTGTTTACCAGCTTGGCTCGCTTTCTCCTCTGGGAACAAAGGAGGTGTTCAGTTCTGGGCAGTGCCTGGCTCCAGCTCCCCGCCCCCACTCCCTTCCCCTCTCCCCTGGAGCGTTGCCCCCCACTCCCCCTTCCCGTCTCAAGCAGATCCCTTGGTTCTGAGAGGTTCCTTCCCACAGTTCCATGGAGAGACGAGGCTGGACTCCTTGGTCAGCATCCCCCTTTTTCTCACCCTCTAGCCCCATTCCTGTCCCCAATGAGGCCTCTGAAGCTTCACTTGTATGGGCTGGAGGCAGCTCCTCTCCCCTTTGTCTGACCAGGATTTGGAAGCTCTGGTTTCCATAGCAACCCCTGGGCATTTAATTAAAGGAGGAGGCCTTCATCTCTTCTAGTCCGGGCAGTTCCAAATCTCTGCCCGAAAAGGATACCCTGAGGGGGTGAGGGAAAAGCATTGTCCTCTAGTATAGCACAATTCTGGCTTCTCCACAGCACCCAGTATAGCTTTCCTAGCCCATCCCCTCCCACCTGCCAGCCGTCTCCCCACCACACCAGAGCAGGCTGGGGAAACCTCACAGACCAGCCAGGGCAAACCCCAGGTCCCAGAATAGCAGGGTTCTGGGCCGGGGGAGTAGGTAATTTCTGTAAGCCACCCCCTCTTCTGGCTTTGTTTACTGCACTAGTGGATTGGAGATGGGATGGGGTGGTGAAAAAAGTGTTGTTAGTCAGTTGTGTCTGACTTTGTGACTCCCTGCACAGTAGCCCGCCAGGCTCCTCTGTCCATGGAATTCTCCAGGCAAGAATACTGGAGTGGGTAGCCATTCCCTTCTTCAGGCGATCTTCCCGACCCAGGGATTGACCACAAGTTTCCTGTATCACAGACAGATTCTTTACTATCTGAGCCACCAGGGAAGCCCCTGGTGGGATGGGATGGGGGTGGGAGCTAATTCAACACTGGCCCTACCATCTAATTGCTCTTTGAAACCCCTGGAATTGAATGTAAAATGTATATAAATTCTTATAAGCTGCAACTCTTGTTGTCTAGTCACTAAGTTGTGACCAACTCTTTGGCGACCCCATGGACTGTAGCCTGCCAGTCTCCTCTGTCCATGGGGTTTCCCAGACAAGAATACTGCAGTGAGTTGCCATTTCCTTCTCCAGGGGATCTTCCCAACCCAGGGATTGAACTCTCATCTCCTGTGTGCTTTCATCAACTCCACAAAGGGATCTGTGATCTCAAAAATTTCCCTACATCTGTCATTTGCTAGCTTGAGACCTTTGGCAAATTACTTAACCTCTCTGTGCCTCTAAGTCCTCATCTGTAGAGTAGGGTTCATAATTCTTACTTTGAAAGATGATGAACACTTGGTAAGGGGTTATTCTTGTTACAGTTATTATTACTATGAGAGGGGGCTAAATGGAGGACCCTACCCCTTATTCGTTCCACACCCACAGCCCCTCAAGATGACAGGTCAGCCCTCAGTAGAAGGCTTTCTTTCACCTCCTCCTCCCTCCTCCCTGTCCGCCCCACCCCAGACTGCTGGAAAGTGCTCCAGACTCTGATCGGAAGTTGGCAGCTTTCAGTAGCTCGTCATGAGGTGGAATTTCCAAGCTCCAGTAACCGAGTTATCCGGGTTCCTGAAATTCCTGACTCCGATTTCTCAGCTGTTGCTGTGACCACTTTTTCCCATTTCTGGTTAGGTTAGTTTGTGTGTGTGTGTGTGTGTGTTTCCTTTTCGCTGTATTTTTAGACTTCGGAAAAAATAAACACAGCTCACACACTAGCACCTTCCTGATCTTTTGGATCTTCATAGGCGTGGGGGTGAGGGCAATTCTTTCCATGACCGTGACCATTCTTCAACCCTGCCCCACCCCACCCATCCTTACCTTCTGTTGAGAATTTCCAGCCTTATCCCACCCATCTCGCATTACCGCCTCTCCCATCCCCTCAACACTGGTAAATGTTGATTGTAATGTGAACCTTCTGGGTCTTACATCCTTTCTATACTTTTGTCTTGTTTCCCTCTTGTTTTCCCACAGTGGGAAGCTTCCCCACTGTGGCATTCTTTTCCCTCCCTTCAGAAGAGCCACTCTATTTCTGTGGTTCAGGGCTCATCCCACTGTGACAGCACCTGATTCAAAGGAGGAGCTGGGGAGTCCAGTGAGTCTAGGAGCCCACACCCCACCAATTAGGTTTAGGCTTCATCATCAATAAAATAGCACTTACCTAAGGCTCAGTGGGCTTCCCAGGTAAAGAACCTGACTGCCAATGCGGTAGACATTAGAGATGTGGGTTCGATCCCTGGGTTGGGAAGATCCTCTTGAGAAGGGAATGGCAATCCACTCCAGTATTCTTGCCTGGAGAATTCCATGGACAGAGGAGCCTGGCAGGCTACAGTCCATGGGGTCACAAAAGAGTCAGACACAACTGAGCGACTAAACAACCAGAGTTGTAGCGAGGTTGAAGTGAAATAATGCAAGGAGAGTGCTGAGCTCAGGTGCCTTGCAGGTGGCAAAGGCCTTAATAATGGACCTGAGGGTCCTCCAGGACGCAGGGCTGTTTCTCAGGCCTCTTTCATTCAACCCTGTCCCCTGCCCATCAGAGCCCTGAGCTGGACTCACTGCCGCCTGAAGACACAGGTGACGTCCAGAGGTGGCGCAGGAGAGGTGCCGGGGGAGGGCTCAGGGTTTTCTCTTGTGAAGGCAAGAGACAAGGATTTGGATTATCCAGTCTGGAGAAAACTGGAAGAGGGAAGGAGAGGCTTTTAATAATAATAACAGACTTCAGGGCTCTCTGTGTCACATTCTGTTTTCTCTCCCTCAGGGAAGAGGAAGTGCTGGGGTTGGAGCGTCTAGGAACTGGCGAGCAGAAGCATGTCCCAGCTGTGCATGAAACCCTGGCTCAAGAAATTCGAAATCTCTGCCAAGGCTCACAGAGGTTGCCTAAGGTCACAAGGCAGTCGGTGCTGGGCCCTGGACATGGACGCAGACCACGGCCCACTGAACGTGGGCCAAGGCTTTCAACCCACGCGCTGCGGCCAGAGGCCCGGAGGCCCAGGGGGTCAGATAGGTTGGCAAACCCAGTGGAGACTCCTGATTTGCTTAAGAGTCCCATCCCCAGGAAGTGGTGGAAAGAACACAAGGTAATGCAGTATTGCCACCCCCATTTCAGAAAAACCAAAGCTCAGTGAAAGATGGAGTAATTCACCCAGTTCACATAACTGGGAATGGCTGGCACCAGGATTCGAACCCGGGCCTCATGATCTGAGCACAGGTAGAGACCTGTGCGGCCTCTGGATGTGTGGAGTCTGGTTCTCAAGCTAGCGGGGCTGACTCCAGAGCGGAGATGCTAATGAAGTCCCATAGCACCTCTTGGACCCTTGGAGGACCGAGGACTGAGTGAGACAGTGCAGGTGGAGCCCAGCACACAGGACAGCCGTGGTGGCTCTCCTCTATGTCTGGCTGGCTTCGGGTCTGCCTTTCCACTATTTGCTCTGTGCCGGGGTTTATGCCCTTGGCCTTCACTAACCTGGAAGCAAATATCTGTCCTTCCTCCGTGTTTGTCCTCGTCAGTAAACAGGATTGTGGGTTAAGGGGTGACTGCCTGACCCTCGCAGTCCCACCCATGCCAGACTCTGGTTGTCTGGGGCGCATCCCCTGGCGTGCCCTGGAAGACTGGACTGGGGGTGAGCCGGGAGGCTCCCAGAGAGCAAGTCCAGCAAGTCATATTTTGTATAAGGATGCTGAGGTCCAAAGAGAGAGAGTCCGGGTCAGGGTCATTCCTTCCATCTGTCCACATTCACTGAGCCCCTGCTGGGTTCCAGATACTGTTCTAGACACTGGGGATATGGCAGGAAATGGTACTGAAAAGACCCCACCAAGAGGCAACGTAAGAGATGCAGGTTCGATTCCTGGGTCAGGAAGGTCCCCTGGAGGAGGGCATGGCAACCCACTCCAGTATTCTTGCCTGGGGAATCCCATGGACAGAGGAGCCTGGCGGGCTGCAGCCCATAGGCTCGAAAAGAGCTGGATGTGACTGCAGCGGCTCAGCAAGCACACGTTCGAGTCTGCCATACCAGAGTGGAGGAGAAAGACAACAAAAATAGGTACACAAAAAACACATGCCAGAAAAAGATCGTGGTGACCAATGCCAGAGAACATGAAAGGGAATTGTCAAGTGGTTACTTCAGTCAAGGTGAGTTCTCTGGGCAGATGACACTAAAACCCCAGATCTAAGGGATGAAGGGATACCAGTGGGGACCATCAAGGAGCAGGGTGCTCCGGAAGATGGAATGCAGCTAAAGGTTCCCAGGTACAAGCAGAGTACATGGTACTTGGTAAAGGTGACTGTTTGGGGAACTTTAATGTTCTTTTTTTTTTTCCCCCAGGAACTTTAATTTCATAGGGAGCTGTCATGCTGGGGGAAGTCTAAGGGAGGAAAGGCACTCAGGAACATGGGAGTGAGCTTGGAAATGATGTGAAGGCTGAGCCACACATATTCCCTTTCCAGTTTCCCAGGTCCGGCCACTTCCTCATCCGCTAGTGTAGTATGAATGTGTGTGTGTGTGTGTGCGATAAATATATATTTATATGTAACTGTATGTGTAGATAAAGTGTGAATGTGTCTATGTTTTGGGCTGTGATGTAACGTGTTTCTTTTTTAAAAGTGTTTATTATTATTATTATTTATTTGGCTGTGCTGGATTTTAGTTGGGGCTTCCCTGGTGGCTCAGGTGGTAAAGAATCTGCTTGCAATGCAGGAGACCCCGGTTCGATCTCTGAGTTGGGAAGATCCCGTTAGTTGTGGTATATGGTGTTTTCAATTTTCGCTGCAGCAGGCAAACTCTTAGTTGAAGCACGTGGGATCTAGTTCCCTGACCAGGGATTGAACCCATGTCCCCTGCATTGGGAACATGGACTCTTAGCCACTGGACCACCAGAAAAATTCCTGTAACAGATTTCTGACTATGACATGTGATAGAAAATTTGAGAGCCCTGATTGGAGGAAGCAAAGGTTCAGCATGGCTGGAGCACAGTGGGAGAGGGGAAGAATACAAGGGCAAGACAGGTCATGTATGGTTCTGAAAGCAACTGGATGTTATTCAAAATGAACCTGACCCCATAAGACTTAAGCAGAGACTGGACATGACCCATGTAGTTTCTTGGTTTTGTTTTTAATCTTGCCTTTTAGAAATAGATAAACTGAATCTCCTTATAGTTACTTTTCCACCAAAACAGATTTGCCTTGCTTTTGCTGGCAAGAAATCGGGTTGGGGGGAGGCAGAGGAAAGTTATACTTCTGTCCACCTTGCCAGATCAAGAAGGACCTCCTGGAAGGACCCAGGAGAGGGGGCACACAAAGATCCCCGGAAGGCTGTAATGAAGGGTTGCAGAAGGAGGCCCAGAGGAGGGCGGGGGAGTTGCTACACTAGCGGATGAGGAAGTGGCTGGACCTGGGAAACTGGAAAGGGGATATGTGTGGCTCAGCGTTCTCATCGCTTCCCGGCTCACTCCCATGTTCCTGAGCGCCTCTCCTTCCTTAGACTTCCCCCAGCATGATGGCCCCTAGCACCTTGGCCCTGACCAAGCCTTGGTGGTGGCAAAAGAAGGCAGGAAGCCCTACCTGCTGCGGTCTTACCAGGGTCCTCTGATCCAGGTACCTGTTTCAGGAATGGTGGCTACACTCTGGCCACACACTGCTCCTCTGTCCCCCACTTCCAGCCCACAGCTCAGTCCAGACCAGGCAGAACAAGGTTTCCCCAGGACCACTGTCTTTACTGGGTCCCTGTTTCCCTTCCTGCCCCATCCTCAGCCATCTTTTCCCTCCTAATTCTTAGTCTAGTTCAGGTAGCTTTTATTTCTGTCTCTTCCTGTATAGGCCTTTATACACACACACACACACACACACACACACACATGCATTCACTGGTCCTCTTTTTCCATCTCTTGCTTCCACATCATCCCAATTCCCTAGATCATTCCCTACATACTACCAACCTCTCAGCATCTTATTCTTACTTTAACCATAGCTCAATGCTACTTCCTCTAGGAAGTTTTCCAAGAAAATTCTCCATTTTCCTTTTGTTTCTGCTTCTAATCGCTCACTAGACTCATACAACACTCAGCTCTCGGGAAGAGGAGCAGAAGAGCCCAAGAAAGAGAAAAGCTGCAGGAGTGGGCCTGGCCTTCACAACTAATCTTTGGTTTTCTCCTATGGAATATAACACTTTCACAGAATATCAACATCAAGCAAGGCTATCTAATGACCTAAATAGATCAAGAACAAGACCTCGCTGTAGTCACATCCAAACACAGACAAAAACAAGAAATTGTCCAACCCATAAAAATGAACAAACATCCCCCTGTTCTAGCTCATACGAGTGGCTGATGCTCCTTTACCAGTCACAGCGTTAGTCTTGCTTCATTCTTATTTACTAAGGTACCACTATGGTTTAGAACTGAGAAGGTAGGGACTTCCCTGGCGGTCCAGAGGTTAAGACTCTGTGCTTCCACTGCAGGGGGTATGAATTAGGTCCCCGCTTGGGGAACTAATATCCTCCATGCCAGTGCGGCACAGCCAAAAAAATAGAACTCAAAAAAAAAAAAAAATGGTACCCAATTGTAGAATCCACCAGCTTCCTGACAACCTCTAACCCAGGGCAACCTTGCTTCCCTGCTGCTACTGCTGCTGCTGCTAAGTCACTTCAGTTGTGTCTGACTCTGTGCGACCCCGTAGACGGCAGCCCACCAGGCTCCCCTATTCCTGGGATTCTCCAGGCAAGAACACTGGAGTGGGTTGCCATTTCCTTCTCCAATGCATGAAAGTGAAAAGTGAAAGTGAAGTCGCTCAGTCGAGTCCGACTCTTCGGACCCCATGGACTGCAGCCTACCAGGCTCCTCCGTCCATGGGATTCTCCAGACAAGAGTACTGGAGTGGGGTGCCATTGCCTTCTCTGCTGCTTCCCTGACCTCTCCCCAAATCTGCAAATTTAAGTCCAAATCCTAAGCCTTTTCCTGGATGCCCCACAGTTGGTGTGTGGTCTTCTCCTTGATGAAATGAGTTCACAAACCCAATTCTGTTTGACTGTAAGTGTCTGCTGGTAGTCTTCGGCTGGAGGGCACTGACAATCAAGAAAAAATATACAAGTATACTTGTGCGTATTTTTTAAAACTCTGAACTCCTACGTTTTGGTTTTTAAGTGTATTTTATGATATTTTAGTACCACGTTCCCTTTCCTAATTATGTTCTCAGGCAAACTGCCCCACCCCCTGAATCATCTGCTTCAGCTGGTTACATTGATTCTTCAGTCCTTGGGCGAGCTGAGAATTTTCCTGCATCTCTCCTCTCCAGTATTTTTTAAAAAAATAATGTTGTCTGTTTATGTATTTGACCACCTTGGGTCTTAGTTGCAGCTCTCGGTAGCACTTGCTTCAGTAGTCACAGTGCTCTGGTTTAGTTGCTTCACAGCATATGGGTATGTTAGTTTCCAGAGCAGGGATTGAACCCACATCCCCTGCATTGTCAGGAGGACTCTTAACCACTGGAGCAGGGAAGTCTTGCCGTCTCCAGTCTTGTATTAAAATTGAGGCCCAGGAGAAACCACTCTCTTAGATCAGGCTTCCAAGATCACCTAACCAGATCTGACCTCTCCCTTCTCAGCACTCCTACTGCGCTTGTTTCAGTTACCTGCCAGGCTCTTGTTTTATCTCCTCCTCATAAGCTGTAAACTCCATGAAGATGGGGACTGAGTCTTAAAATCTTGTTTAGCACTCTAGTGAGTGCTCCAGCTAAAAGGCCCCGTCAAAGGGTCAGGTATTCCCATGGCTAGGAGCCAGAGATCCCTGAGATCATGAGAAGTTATGGTTTAGAATTGAGAAGTGGAGCGCCTGAGTTGTATTAAGGAGGGGTGAGTGGGCCTTGCCTTCTAGACTCCTGGGGGACACAGGTGGCAGTGTCCCTGGGAGCTCTTTGTAAGGATCCCTAGGGCAGAGAAAGTCCTGGGTTTGTGTACTCTGTGCTAAGAGTCAGAGTGGATTTGAATTTGCTACCACCCTGAACACCTTGGTGTGTTACATCACTGTCCTAGATAAGGACCTTATCAGAGTAATCAGAGTCAAAAAAAGATAGGACAGCCCTGAGCTTTGAAGGTGTGGTACACACACACACACACACACACACAAACACATACACACACACGCATGCACACGATATCCAGGCTAGTGGCTTTTAAATTGTGTTCCCTGGAGTTTGTCCCCTAGAAGTACCCTGGGAGGCTGAGTGAGTCCCATCCCAAGTCCCTAATTCTGATTTAACCACTGAAGTTTTGTTTTTCATCTTTTTGTGTTTGGGGATACTGCATGAGATGTAATTTGTAAAAGTGTTTAATGTATGTTAACAATACCATGGAGATGCAATCAGCAAAATCCAGAATATGGAAGACACTGTAGAATAAACAATGTGGTTTCTTCATCAGGTAAACTATAGGGGAAAAAAAGGAAATGGAACCTATGAAATAAAAGATGCTTAAGAGCCATACCAATGAAATTCAGTGAGTGGACTTTGTTTAGATTCCAATGTAACTAAATCAATGAATGACACAATTGGGGAAATTTTAGCACTGACTGACTATTTGGTGATTTTTAAGGAATTATTTATTTTTAGTGGGAATAATGGTATTTTGATTATGTTTATGAAGAATCTTTTTATTTTTCAGATAAGTACTGAAATCTCTATGGATTAAATGATATGACATCCAAAATTTGTTTTACAGTTGTCCAGTGAGGAGGTGTACGGGGAGAAGCTGGATGGGGTAGAGATGTAGGGTTGTGAGGATGATTGTTGGAGCTGGGTGATGGTTACAGATGGGTTCGTTGTATTTTGTATTTCTTTAAATGTTTGAACATCTCCACACAATAAGTTTTTTTTTAAGGAAAAAAAAACAAGTTAAAGGAGATTGTAAAGAAAATTTGAAATTATAAACTTACTTATTTATTTTTTAAGTAACCGCTTTGGACTTCCCTGGTGGCTCAGTGGTAAAGAATCTACCTGCCAATGCAGGAGACATGGTTCCAGCCCCGGTCTGGAAAGATCCTACATGCCGAGGAGCAGCTGAGCCCGTGACCACAACTACCGAGCCTGTGCTCTAGAGCCCGTGCTCTGACACGAGGGAAGCCACTGCAATAAGAAGCCTGCTCATCGCAACTAGAGAGCAGCCCGCACAGCAACAGAGACCCAGCACAGCCAAAAATAAATAAATAAATAAAATGTCAGAAAAAGTAACAGCTTTATCAAGATTTAATTCACATACCATACAACTCACCAATTTAAACAATTCAGTGGTTTTTAGTATATTCACAGAGTTGTACAACCATCACCATAATCAAGTTTAGAAGAGTTTTGTCACCTCAGAAAGAAACCTCACACCTATTGGCAGACATTCTACATTCCCCCACAGGTTTTACAGCCCTGCTGCTGCTGCGTCGCTTCAGTCGTGTCCGACTCTGCGACCCCATAGACAGTAGCCAACCAGGCTTCCCGTCCCTGGGATTCTCCAGGCAAGAACACTGGAGTGGGCTGCCATTTCCTTCTCCAAGCCCTAGACAACTACTAATCTCCTTTCTGTGTCTTTGGATTTGTTTTGGATGCTTCATACAAGTGAAATCATATAATATATGGCCTTTTGTGACTAGCTTCTTTTACCTTAGGATAATGTTTTCAAGTATAACCTTGTTTTAAATTTTCCTGCTCTTATAGGAGGGCTTCCTTGGTGGTTCAGTGGTAAAGAATCTGCCTGCCAATGCAGGAGACCTGGATTTGAGTCTTGGGTCAGGAAGATCCCCTGGAGAAGGGAATGGCAACCCACTCTAATATTCTTGCCTAGAGAGTTCCACAGACAGAGGAGCCTGGCGGGCTACAGTCCACATGGTTGCAAAGAGTCGGTCTTATAGGAAAAAACAACATTATACAATTATTACTCTGGCTTTGGATTTTTAAATAAAGATACATGGAAGAGGTTTAAACAAACTTGGGGGAGGTAGTCTAACTGCTAAAAAAAAAAAAAAAAAAGGCTAAAAACCCCTTCGTTAGTCCAAACCTTTCACCTTACATTCAAGGAATTAGGGGCCCAGAGAGACTAACCCAAACACACATAGTTTGTTAAGGACAGAGCTGGTCCAACATCTAGACCAGCTGAATTTTGGTTCCATCCTCCTTTCATGTTGCCACACTGCCTTCTGAACACACACACCCCCCACATGTCCCACCATAATTCATAAACATGTGACCCACAAAATATCTTCGGAGACACATCTTGACAAGGTGAAGGGACCTAGAGAAGAAGTCTGGAGAGCTCTCCCTTCTGCTCAAGGTCAGTTTTACTTCAGCCCTGATCCCCAGGAGGCCCCATCATGGGGGCTGCTCCGTCTCACGGCTCAGGCTTTCTGCTTTCCTCTCCTGAAATGCAACTGCTCAGGGAAGAAGCAGTGTTAGCACCAGTTCCCCGAATTTCTACCTCAGTGGACCTCAGGAGTGGCAATCTTGTTAGAAGTTAGAGGAAGTTGTTTGCATAGCAAGAACAGTTTTTACTTATTTGAATATTATTTGGAGTGCCTCGGGAGGGGGTCCGTGTAGGGGCAGGCTGGGAGAGAACATGGGGAGAGAGAGGGCTAAAGCCTTTGGGGCTGCCATTGGAGGGAACCCAGTTAAGGGTTAAGAGGCTGTATGGGAACCCCACTGGTGCTTCCAGAACTGAGTTCCGATGAGACGGAGGGAGGGAGACACCAGGAAAAAGTCATGCTGAGGGAGAGGACTCCAGGCTGAGGCAGTCTGTGATCTTACAGCTGTTCCTGGAACACTCCCAAACCATGTTTATGGGCAGCTCAGAGAGGCTGTCAGGCTGCTGCAAAAGGGCAGAAAGAGGACAAATTCTATAGACAGAACATTATCTTAGGGCTGAGGATGAGACCTGGGGAATGGTAGGGGAAAAGAAGCTTCCAGAGAGCCTGCCTGGGAGAGGAGGGTAACCAGCCAATGGTATCACCCGGTAACTGTCTTTCTACCCTGGAGATTCCCTGAAGTGATCCCTGATCCCTGGAAGGGGGGCCTTAGGGCAGAGGACAATGCAGGACTTAGCCCCAGGACCCTCAGCCAGGCAACTTGGACTAGACGCAGGAGACCTAGTTTTGATCCCTAGGTGGGGAAGATCCCCTGGAGAAGGGAGTACTACCAACCCCAGTATTCTTACCTGGGAATTCCATGGACAGAAGAGCCTGTCTGGCTACAGTCCGTGGAGTCTGGGAGGTCCCAAAGAGTTGGACACAACTGATTGACCACCTCTGTTGGGGCTTCCCAGGTGGTGCTAGTGATAAAGAAGCCGCCTGCCAATGCAGGAGACATAAGAGATGCAGTTTCAATCCCTAGGTCAGGAAGATCCCCTAGAGGAAGGCATGGCAGCCCACTCCAGTGTTCTTGCTTGGAGAATGCTATGGACAGAGGAGTTTGGTGGGCTACAGTCCACAGTATTGCAAAGAGTCAGGCGCTGAAGACTGAAGCTACTTAGCATGCACGCACATTGATTAGGCCACAGTCTCAAAATACTCTCCATTCTCCTGTCTATAGAGGGCGTTGGCAATCCTGTCCCTTTGGGACCAGGGAAGATTTTAAACATCGTATGTAACAGGGAACACACCCCCCTCCCTGCCCCAGTGGGGTAGCAGTGATGGCAAGTCAGAGTAAAGCTCAAAGGGAATACGGCTCAGCCTGTGCTCCAGAGGCACTGGGCTTCACAAGATGAAGGGACCTAGAGAAAAAGTCTGGAGTGCTCCGCTTTTGCCCAGGGTCAGTCTCACTTCAATCCCTGATCCCCCAGGAGGCCTGATCTAGACTGTTTAGGTTCCTGAATAATCAGTAGGTTATTCAAGCTGGTTCTGTCTAGTGGAGAGGCGGTAACATGAAGGGCTCTCAGGGCCAAGGGCTGGCAGGCAGTTACGTAGCTCATCTCAACCTCATTTTGCCCTTCAGCTTCCGAATCCCAAAGTCCCAGGCCCATTCTTCCAGTCTGGACTTCAACCAGCTGACACACGCAGTACAGCAGCGTCAGTAGGTGTCAACCTGAAACTGGACCTGTGCCTGATTCATCCAGGAAGCTGAACCCAAGAGGTAGAACAAACACCCCTAAAGCAGCTCCTGCTAGGCCTGGGGTGAGAGGTTGTCTGGCCAAACAGACAGCAACTTTGTTTGTTTTGCCCTCTTCATACCCCTCCCCACTTGCCAGACTCCCTCATTCCTTTCTCTGTGCCCATCTCTGGGTCACAAGCTCTGTGGGTTTTTTCCAGATGACGCAAGAAGGTTGTTTAATTTATGTACTTTTTAGTGAAGGTGATTTCTGAGGAAGAGACTTGGGTGTTGAAAGGGGTCCAACCGAGTTGATAAGGGGGTCCAGCAGGAGCTTCTGTGAAGAGAAGCCAGAAGTGGGAAGTGGTCCGAGTGGGGATTGGATGGAACAAAGGGGTCAGAGATTTCTGGGACCACCCCTTCCCCAGGGAAGTGCCACCAGTCCTCAATTTAGGCAAGTCCTGTTCTCCTGGGACAATTCCAGCTTGACTTCACTATCCACATTCTTGGCTAGTTTGTTGTTTTTGACACTAATTGGTGGACACTCAAGACCATTAAAGTTTGGTTGATTTCCCCCCACCCCAATCCCGATAGAAACGCAAAACAACGTGGGAATTCCCTTTCAGAGGAAGCAAGAAACGGTGCAGCTTTAAGAGAAAGGGAAGGGAAGAAGAGGGTTCTGACTCAGATCCTCCTGCCATTGGCTGCTAGAGGGGATCCCACTTCAGGGATTGGCTGTGACAGAGTCCGCCTTCTCTTGTGATTGGCTCAGCCAGGGCAATATAAGGTGGCCGTACTGGCCTCTTTCTCAGTTGGAGAGAGGCAGGGAATCCGGGTGGTAGTGTGCTGAGACGCACCTGGCATAACCCTCTCCGAGTCCAGCTCCCGCGGAGGCTGCAGCCATGAAGGAGAGACGGGCCCCCCAGCCAGTCGTGGCCAGATGTAAGCTCGTTCTGGTGGGGGATGTGCAATGTGGGAAGACAGCAATGTTACAGGTGTTGGCGAAGGACTGCTATCCCGAGGTGAGTTGCTCGCCCGCCCGCTGGCCACCTTTCCTCTTGACCGCCTGCTGCTGCGGGTAGATTCCCACCTGCCCAGGGGAGCTGTTTCATCCCACCCCACCATCCCCATCCTCAGCCGCCTTCTGGCTGGAGGACCGCCCTGCCTTAGCTTCCCCTGAGACCTGTTCCACTTCTGCCGCCCAGCTGGCTCCTCCTCACCTCTTCACCCATAGGTCCCTGATCAAATCCCCTCCTACCTCTCTCCATCCTGGAGTCTGCTTTTGGGAGAGGGAACTGGAGGCATTTGAGAGTCAGGGGTTTCTTCTTGACGTAACACCTGCCGTCCCTTCACCCATTCTGTGCGCTTGTCCCCAGGCAGGCTTCTGCCGCCCTGCTGGTCCCAGGGACCTGTGGGGAGAAAAAGAGCTAGAATTGATTTGTGGCTCTGAAATTTGAAGACAGGCAAATCTGGGGACAAGAGGAATCCGTGTGTGTGGTGTCTGTCTGTCTGTCTGTCTGTCTGTGGTGTCTCCCTGACCGACAATGGGGAGATTGTCCCTGGCAGGAAGTCTTTTACATTTCTCACTTTGATGGAGCAAAGTGCCTGAGCCTCTACACCCATCTCTCCTGTCCCATGTGGTCCCTCCTGCCCCAGGTATCCTCTCCTTTCCTGCCATGTTAGTGTCTCACTAGGGTGAGCGGCTTTGGTACGTCCAAGGTGTGAATAGTTCCTCTCTTTTCACAGACTTACGTGCCCACTGTGTTTGAGAATTACACAGCCTGCTTGGAGACAGAGGAACAGAGAGTGGAGCTCAGTCTCTGGGACACTTCAGGTAAGACTGCTGGCCCCAAGTGCCCCTTTCCCACCCCCACTGGTCTGTTGCAGTTGCTGTCTCTTAGAAATTGTTTTTCTCTCTGACGGGGAGAAGGAGTATGGTGCTTGCCTGTAAACTGAAAGAAAGAGACCTGAAGATTCTTTGGTGGGGGTGGGGCTTGGCTAACTCAGTTGGCTCATCCAGGGGTGCAGAATGGATGAACCCCAGAAGCTATCACTTTTCTTGGTCTGGCTCCATCCTTTAGAGAGCTGGAATGGGGAGGTGAATGGACCCCAGAAGACTACTGGAGGAGGCAGTTAGGGCTTCTGCATTTCCACACTCTGCCATCCAACACACGCACTCACAGCCTTTACTGCCCCAGAGCAAAGCCAAAGAAAAGGCAGGAGGCAGTGGTGGTTGTGGCAGGGAGACAAGTCTGTTTGGGGGGAAATGTTGCTCCTGACTCAGTTTTCTCTTCTGCATTTCATCTCTGGCCACTGCTGCCTGCCTGCCTGCCGCAGCTCAGCCCCACTGTCATACCTCTGCGGCTGAGGGATGAAGCGATGCATCGTCAGTGTTTTGGAGGGTGGGGGCTCAATATGGGTCATGGTCATGTTGTACATAGCAGGGGGGTGTTGGCTCTGACTAGGCTGAGGTAGAAGATGCTCTATCTTTCTGGAATGTGGAAAGCAATGTTTTAAGTCTCTCATCCCTAAACCTTCAGTGCTAGGCTATCCTTTGCTTTTCACTCTGACCCCCTTTCCATTATCTCTTTACCCCAGCCCTTTTAAAATAGACTGAGCTCAGAATCATAATTAAGGACTGAAAGCCAGAAATATGAGAAAGAAAATAAAATCCATTTCTCTTCAAAAATGCTGAGTTTAAAGAGGAACTATAAATCACTAGGGGTTTCCTGTTACATATAAATATGCCATCCTACTCCTCCAAAGATCTATTATTCCCATCATCCAATTTTGAGGATTGGAAAGACTGGAGGTAGGATATGGGTAATCAGAAAATGAGACACCCCCTTGCTCCCCACTCCCCAAACCAGGACAGAAATTCCTCCACCTGATATGCTTCCCTCTGTTGCAGTTCCAGGGGTTGGGAGCCAGGATTCTGATTATCCGGACTGTGCTATGCTGGCTGGATTGAGCTGGAATGCAGCTTGGCTGCATGATATATGGTTTTTCATCTGCTGTACTCTGCCCACCTCTCAATCTTCCCAGAATCTTCCTGCAGCTCGTCTCTTTTCACTACCACCGCCCCCAAAAAGCCCCTCCCCCTCTTCCCACAGTCAGAATGCAGTCCTTGAATCCCAGTTCAGATAATGGAAAATCAGCAAGGTGGTCTCTGTTCTCTGTGCCGCATCCCCACCCCCCAAGTTCCAAAAGGATGCCGGCTGTCCTTCAGCTTCAAACTCCCTCTTTCAAATGAGATGCCCGTAAGGAAGGAGGAATGGCAGGGGTGTGTGGGATGGGGCTTCCCAGCACTGGGGCCATTATTCACTTGCTGGTCTTAGAGGAGGGGGATCGCTTAGAGCCAGAAAAGAGGCCTCCTCTCCTCCTTCCCCAGTGCTGCAGTGTTCCTTTTGCCCAGTGATACTGTGATGAGACCCCACTTTATCCCTCAGAGAGGGATGGGGGCTGATTACTGAAGGAGCAGGCAGTTATCCCAACTCCCCTCTACTCCCTTTTTTTGAACCACCACCCCCCTGCCTCAGCTTGGATTCCCCCCAGTTTCCATGGCGATTGCGGTTCAGGGAGAGGGGCTGCTTGCTATTCTGAGCACGGATTGTCTGGGTTCCAAAGCTGCTACTGTTCCTTCTCCAGGGTGGAGGGGGGCAGGTTCAACCCCCAGCCTTCTCCCACATTGCACCACCTGGGTCTGCACTGCCTACTCCCCTCCCAGCCATGGACCCTTATTCGAGAGCCTCTAAATCCCAGCTGTTGGTGCTGCTGTCTTTGAGAATGCCTCCCTGAGATCTTGGGACAGGGGGCTGCAGCTTTCCTTTTGCTCTTTCCAGTGTAAGCTGATTTGGGTGGGAGGACCAGTGGGACCCTGAATTCCTGATGCTCTCCCTCCCCTGCCTGCCTCCTAGAGTTCTGACCCCATGGCAAAGAAGCAGGGCAGCCAGTTATATAACAGGCAGATGTGTTTCTTCACTGGGGAGATCCTGAAGCAGAAGCCAGGAGCAGAGGTTAGACAGCAGGCAGACTCTAGAAAAGAGACCTTAAACAAGGCCTGATCTCTCTGCACGAGTAGGAGCCGCTTCCCCAGGGACTCGGAAAACTGGTGGACCTTCAATGAAGCCCACTGTAGGAGACCCAGACAGGGCCCGATTATACTTCACCTTCCTTTTATTTTGCCCCTTTCCCTTTTTCAGGATTAAGGAAGATGACCTTGCACTGTCTCTTGGCAGGTGGTCAGGTCCCAAGCTTCCCATTGCAGCACGTTCCCCTGGGAGATAGGTGGGGCCCTCTCCCTTAAGGGACCAAGCGTGGTGTCCCAGTGCTCTTTGGGTTTAGGCCTCTAGGGGAGGGAAAGTGCCATGATTTACCATCAGCTCTCTCTTCCCGCTACCAGGGTCTCCCTACTATGACAATGTCCGTCCACTCTGCTACAGTGACTCAGACGCAGTATTACTGTGCTTTGATATCAGCCGTCCAGAGACTGTGGACAGTGCACTCAAGAAGGTAAGACTGAATGAATTCTACCATCTCTAGCTCAGCTGGAGAACAAAAAGGAATCTTGGGACCTTGTCATCTAACCCCTCTTGTGTAGGAAGAAATTGAGGCCAGGGAAGGAAGAGATTTGCCCGAGGCCACACCATTAGCTACAGTTCTGGGACCAGAGGGGCTTCCCAGGTGGTTCAGTGGTAAAGAATCCGCCTACCAACGCAGGGGCATGGGTTCAATTCCTGGATCAGGAAGATTCCCTGGAGGAGGACAGGGCAACCCACTCCAGTATTCTTGACTGGACAGTCCCACTGACACAGGAGCCTGGCAGGCTACAGTCCATGGGGTCACAAAGAGTTAGACACAACTTAGCGACTAAACACTGGAACTAAACCCAGATCTCCAGTCCCTCTTCATCCTGCCTTTGCCCCTATCCTGCACTGATCTGCCAGAGGCCCAGCAGGGGAGGGTGGTGCTGGAGACTCAGGAAGTGAGGGTTGAGAGTAGGGAACTTTCTGGTGATATGGTTTGAGGGTTGGAGAAGGGGCCTTTGGGTGGCAGCTTTACGGACCTTGATCCCAGGCCTTCTGGGACTTAGCCAGGCAGGCGTGAGCTGAACTGTTGGTAGGAAATGCCTCAGTCATGGTAGTAAGGTCTACCCATACTGAGGAGTCCCAGGAAGCCTTGTGTAACTAGCCCAGTTTCCCAGAAGACTCTGGGATTATCTCCTTCCCTTGGAAAGAGACTGGTTGGCTTCTTCTTGGCTTTCTGGACTTGTGCAGCCCTTTGGGTTGAGGGGGTGGACCCATGCCCCATATGCTTGGCGGAGAGTGAGAGATTTGTCCCTGTGCTCTCTTTGGAGACTGGGCCATTGAATTTGGGGACAGGCTCTTGGGTCAGCACTCCTGTGACCCCAAAGGCTGGGCAGGAAGATGATGTAATTAGTGCAGTGGCGATGCTGTGACTCACAGGGAGGGCTGGGCTGGGGATAAGCGGAATGGTGTATGTGATGTTGCCAACTGGGTTCCTCCGGGTGTCCGTCAGCCACTGACTGTCCTTCCTTCCTCCTTCCTATCTTCTTGTGCGGCTCTTCAGTGGAGGACGGAAATCCTTGACTATTGTCCCAGCACCCGTGTCTTGCTTATTGGTTGTAAGACCGACCTGAGAACAGACCTGAGCACTCTGATGGAGCTGTCACACCAGAAGCAGGCACCCATCTCTTATGAGCAGGTAGGTGTGTGTGTGTGTGCACGCGGGCCCATGTGTGGGCTGGGAGTTGAGCTGGGGAAGGCTACAGGAGAGGGCTTGGGAAATGGCTCTTGCTCACACTCTTTCACTATAGCAAGAGAGAATTGGTATTCTGGGGTGCCATCTGTAATCAGCAAACTAGTTACCTGGATGGAGGTAATGGATACCAATTTGCTCAGATTCATACTTCCCAGGTGGTGCTAGTGGTAAAGAACCTGCCTGCCAGTGCAGGAGACATAAGTGATATGGGTTCCATCTCTGAGTCAGGAAGATCCCCTGGAGGAGGGCATGGCTAACCCTCTCCAGTGTTCTTGCCTGGTGAACCCTGTGGACAGAGGAGCCTGGTGGGCTACAATCCAGAGTTGCACAGGGTTGGACACGTCTGAAGTGACTTAGCATGCACGCAGGCACATACTATAGTTTTTCAGGTGAGCCATTCCTGTGTGTGCCAGTGTTTCTCAAGTGGTTTTTTGTGTGTATGTGTGGACCACCTTCATTAGAATCACTAGAGGTGTTTGTTAGAATTCCTGACTCCTTATCTGCAGAGTCATTCTGGGAGAAAAGTATGGAGTTACATTATATATTAAGTCCCTGGATAATTTCTTATGCACATGGGAAGGTAAAGATCATTTCTTTAAACCAGTCTTTCACATTACAATCATCTGAGGAGTTCTTAAAAATACTAATTCCTAGGTCTACCCTCAAAAATTCCGATTTACTTGTTCTGGCATCAGTATGGTTTAAAAATGTTCCAGATGACTTTAAGGTGCAGTCAGGCTTCACTTTCAGAAAATAATCAATAGAGGGTGGTGGTGGGAGCCTGGCAGTTGGGTCCCTTGGAGCAGCCCTGGGGAGGACCACTACCCTGAGAAACCAGGGTTTCAGAGCCATTTTGGATCACTGCATGGATGACCTCACTCCCCCTGCAGGGCTGTGCCATTGCCAAGCAGCTGGGTGCAGAAATATACCTGGAAGGCTCGGCTTTCACGTCAGAGAAGAGTATCCACAGCATCTTCCGGACAGCATCCATGGTGTGTCTGAACAAACCCAGCCCAATGCCCCCGAAGAGCCCTGTCCGAAGCCTCTCCAAGCGACTTCTCCACCTCCCCAGCCGTTCTGAACTCATCTCTTCCACCTTCAAGAAGGAAAAGGCCAAAAGCTGTTCCATTATGTGAAGTGGGGGTTGGAGAGGGGAGACAACCTCCCACTTCCTCCCTTGGGTTGCAGAGGCACGGGGAGAGGGAGGAGGAGACAATTTAGGACTCTGGACATGAGATTTTCAGATGGCCACGGTGAGGGCTCGGAAGGAGACAGGAACGAGACAAGGAAAGAGCCAGGCCCGGCTTGAGGACCTGACACTGAGAAAGAACCATCACACCCCAAGCCAGGCACTAGGTGGTGGAGGGGGCGGCTGCCCCAGTGCCCTCTGCTCCAGTGGCAGAAAAGGTGTGGGGGTTTGGGGGGCATGCTGGCCTCACGGCTTTGGTTGGGGGCCTACAGGAGCCTCACTTCAGCATCATGCCTCTTCCACACAGCGTTTCCATGCAGGCCAGGGGATGGGAGGGGTCCCTGAGCCCTTCCCTTCCCCTCTGAGGAGGCTGCAGAGGAGTGGAGAGTGGGGAAGCCAAGAGGCAGCTCCCTTGGGAGCTCAGCCCAGGTGCTTCATAACTGGTAACTGAAATCAGAAGGCAGGAGCTGGTCAGAGCCACTGAGAAGGAAATCTCATCTTTGCATAGCCCATGCCTCATGGAGAGGTGACATCATACATTCGCATGCTTCTCACCTGAGTCCCCAGGGTCCAAGGGAGAAGCCCCAGACCCCCTTCTCTTGCAGTGTGGGGGTGGTGGTGCTGCAGGAGGCAGGGCTGGGTGGGAATCACCAGACTTTTTCTGCCCTTAGGGCAGTATAGCTGGCATTTGTTTTATAGACTCTTGTCTTTGGAATCGGGGGGAGGGGGGAGTGTTTCAATCTGTTATATGTTCTGTGTTTAAAGAAGAAAACCTATTTATTAATTAAATATATAAGACATACAAAGAAGTTGACTCCGTTTTCTTGGTTTCTTTCTTGGTTTCCTTTGGTCTCCGATACTGAGGAGAAAGTGGTGCTGGGGTCCTTTCTGTGCGTTGCAGAGGGGCTGCCTCCACTGTTCCCTGGCACCTCCAGCAAGGAACTGCTCCCTCTCCCCACATCCCTGCTTCATCCCTTTCCCCACCCATTTCCTGCTAATTGAGTGATGATCTCCTTACCTCTGGAGCAGGGTTTCTCAACCTGGGAACCAATGACATTTTGGAGTAGCTAATGCTTTGTGGTGGGGGCTCTCTTGTGCACAGGAGGATGTCTAACAACATCCCCGGCCTCTCCCTGCTAGGTGTGTATAGCACCCGAGTTGTCCCAGCCAAAAATGTCCCCTGCGTTGCAGGTAGACTCTTTACCATCTGAGTACCAGGGAAGCCCAAAATGTCTCCAGATGTTGCTAAATGTCTCCCAGGGCAAAGTCATTTGGGGTTGACAACCATTGCTCTAGAGAGTCTAGAGGAGAGAGACAAAATCCAGTGAAAGCATCAGATGGAGAGCCAACCGCACCCCTATAGAAAGTGGACAGGCTGAAGCCAAGGCTGGGAGGTTCCAAGGGTTCAGGTCTCCTCTGAATTCAAGGTGAGGTGATGCCTTTTGCTTTCTTGACCTTCTAATTCCAAGGCCTGTTGATGGCAGCTCAGGGGCCTTATCATCTCTTCTCTTCAGCTGCCTATAGCTCCTTTTTTCTAAGGTTCATACTGTACTGGAAATAAAAATTTACTGTGTATTGCGTACTTACTATGTGCTCAGCATTGTGCTGAGTGCTTTACCTTATCACATTTTTTTTGATTTAGTATTAAAAAAATCTTACGGTAGTTTATTTACAATGTTGTATTCCAGTGTACTGCAAGGTAATTCAGTTATATATTATTTTTCTTGTCCATTATGGTTTATCACAGGATATTAAATATAGTTCCCTGTGCTTTACAATAGGGCCTTGTTGTTTATCCATCCTATGTATAATAGCTTGTATATGCTGATCCCAAATTTACAATTCTTCCCCCTACATTATCACATTTCACCTCGTAAATGAAAATAACTAACATTTATTAAATGTTTACTATGGGTCAGGTGTGCTTATAAGTTCTTTATGTTACTTATTCTTGTGATAATCCTATGATGTACTAATGCCATTCTACAGACAGGAATACTGAGGTTCAGAGAGATTAATGTGCTCAAGGCCACACAGCTAGAAAGTGTTAGAACCTGGATACAAATCCAGGTAACCTGGCTGTAGAACATGCACTTAAAAAAATGAACCATTTACTTTTTTTTTATTAAAAAAAATTGAATGTCTTTAAATTCTTTAGTGCTGTGCAATTTTTAAGTTTCACACACATGATTTCAAATAATCCCATATTCTTCCCCCCACACCAATATTGCCCCTTCACTCTCCCCACTGGTAACCAGTAGTTTATTCTCTACAGAACATGGACTTTTTACTGGTCTGCTATCCTATGGTTGTAGTGGTGTTAGTTGCTCAGTTGTGTCTGACTCTTTGCGACCCCATGGACTATAGCCCGCCAGGCTTCCCTGTCCATGGGATTTTCCATGCAAGAATACTGGAGTGGGTTGCCATTCCCTTCTCCAGGGGATCTTCCAAACCCAGGGATTGAACCTGGGTCTCCTGCATTGCAGTCAGATTCTTAACTATCTAAGCCACCAGGGAAGCCCATGCTCTCCTATCCTGTGAGGCAAATGGTCTTATTATCCCTATTTTACAAATGAGGAAATAGAAAAGCCAGAGATGCCATGTAACTTGCACAAGATGGTACTCTAGTAAATAGTGGAGTCAGGATTTAAACCCAGTCTCAGTGTTAAACTAATTCCATGGGTCCTTTACTGCTAGCCATGTGGTACTGAAATAGGAGACTATACTTATGAACCCTAAAAGAATGTAGTCCCTTTGTCTCCATCTCCAAAGACGCATATTTGTGAAAGAGCTAGCAGGGTAGGACAAACCATGCAAGTATCCTTTAAAAAAAAAAATTTTTTTTTTTTTTGGCTGCACTGCTAGGCATGTGGGGTCTTAATTCCCTGACCAGGGATAGAACCCCTGCCCTTTGCATTGGATATGGAGTCTTAACCACAGGACTGCCAGGGAAGTCCTGCAAGTATTCTTTAATAAACTCAATGTCTCACAAGTATCATAAGAAAGCTATGTGCAAGTACTAGGGAACTCTGCCTCTATGCACTTGGACAAGCTTAATCAGTTTTCTGGGCCTCAATTTATTGATCTTAAAGATGATTGAGAATGGTAGCCTGAACATGGGGACAGCATCTACGCTGAAGTTAAATGAACTTGGAATTGAATCCTGGCTTCATTCTTTGAACTATGTGGACTTCAAAGGTATAATTAATCTTTCTGGGCCACAAATCTCCTTATCACTAAAATGCAGATAATGCCCATCTTAAAGTGTTAGAACAAGTGAAGTAAGTAAAGTAATTAAGTATCCAGCACAGAGTTGGGCAGTAGAAGGTAACTTAGTAAAGAGCAGCGGCAGCTCTACCCCTTGGTCTGATTGTTAGTTCCAGTCTGTGAGTGGAGAGCCCTCCAGTGTTCACTGGGTGAATTACACCTAACTGATCTTGGACAACTTTTCCCTTCCCTTTTCTGAGGTCCAAGTGGCCAGATACTGTGGGACTTTGTGCAGTGAGGTTCTGAGTTTTAGGTTATTTGGGCTTACTCCAGGCTCTGCTTCAGCAGCACTGAACACATTCAGAGAGAAAAACCAGACCAAGAGCCATGTGGGATTGAAACCCAAAAGCTTGTGATGGGAAAAAAGGAAAGGAAGGAGACATTAGTTACTTCCTGGTCCATGGTGCTGCAAAGAGTCGGGCACGACTGAAGCGACTTAGCATGAACGCATCTATCAAAACCGTCCTAGAAGTTGTCAAGATTTTTGTTTTGGGGAGGAAGGGAGGTAGAATTATTAACCACAAGACCAAAGAGAAACAAAATGAAAGTACAGTTTTTGGGGAAAAAAAGCTCATTGGAGGACTGAAGAGAGGGAACTAGAGAGAGAAAGAATAAAAAGTATTAAGATAACCCAAACAACTGGCGAGATTCCAAAGAGCAAGAATGTGAAAAGGGCAGGTCCTATCTGGGATGTTTAGAAAACCAGATGCCACAGCCCGGAAGATACTGTCTTTCCAAGAGGTGCAATCCATTGTGTGAGCTCATTTCAAAATGTTCAAAATGTTGTAACAGTAACTACGGTGTTACTGACGGGGCCAGGGTTGTTAATATGTTCTCCCAAAGCTGGGATAGTCTCACACAATGAACTGTCCCACCCTCACTGGTAAATACTAGGCTGCTCCTGTAACTTAAATTTTCATTTGTCCATCTGTAAAATGGGGCTAATAATCTATCTCAAAGATTTTTTGTAAAAACCGGCTTTTCCACAAATGGTAAAGTATTTATTGCTGTTAGTATAGTTGCTAGTTATAACTACGTGCTATTGATGTATAAGTTCAGTCCAGTTCAGTCGCTCAGTCGTGTCCGACTCTTTGCAACCCCATGAATTGCAGCACGCCAGGCCTCCCGGTCCATCACCAACTCCCGGAGTTCGTATGTAAGGAAAGCCTTAAATTTCTCCGTTGTAAGCCACCGGCCATGATGTCGTTAATTACAGTTTCCAGGAAAACCAGCATATTCCAGGAGGGCTGCGCCCACAGAGAGAATAACCTTCTGATGAAAGTCGACCTATGAAAAACTCTTGCTCCCACAGACTCAAATATTTGACAAACCACATTGCCCAGCGGCCCCCGCGTCCCGGGACCGGCGCTCGCGCCGTGCATTCTGGGATTGGTAGTTCTCGGCCATGCGTTGTTGGCCTGCGCTGCCCAGGACCAGGAACTCGCCTTCCCGGCTTGCCGCGCGGCCGAGGGAGCAGCCCGGCGACCAGGAAACGGGAAAGATGGCGACTACTCGGCGACGTTGAGGCCGCGTTGGGCGGTTTGGGCTCAAGAGTGGTGAGTCTCGGGCGATGGAAGCGGTTTCCACGAGCCTGCAGAGAAGGCGAGAATGAGGGTACAGCGGTCGACCCTGTCTCTGGGACGAGGCGAGGAAGAACGCCATAGGGAAAGGGCACGAGCTTGGAAAGATCTATCCAGCAGGAGGGAAGGGGCTCGGGCCCCAGTGGGAGTGTTGGCTCCGGCGGGGATAGGGCAGGTCCCTGGACGGTGTTACGGGTCAGACCTTTGCCCATGCGCACAGCACCCGTGATATCCTCAGTCCGATCTTACTCCTTCATGTTTGGAGTAGCCCTTGCTCCAGCCAAACTGAAACTTTGGCTTTTCTCCCATAACTAGTCATGCTTTCCCGCCTCTGCGCCTCCTGTATTATTTCTTTTGCCGGGAATGACTTCTTTCCGGCACCCTCAATTACACATCTTCAGATTCTACCTTCATTTTAATACTCAAGAGCCACTTCCTCTACACTCTTTGCAGATTTCCTTTTTCAAGTGAAAGGAAACTTCTTTGAACTCCTGCAATAATTCATCTGAGCCTGCATCTTGGTATGTGCCTCATATCCTCTATTGTTTTGTAAGCTTCCTGTGGACAGGATCTTCCTGATTTCCTTTTGTAACTCACACTGTGCCTAGCACTGTGCCTTGCATATGGTGGTGGTTTGATAAATGCATACTTCATTGAATGAAAAAAAAGACTGTCTCTGTCCTGCAAGCACTGAGGAACTCAAAGATCCGGAGGTTTGTGATGAGTAGAACCTATAATAAAAGTTGCCTGTGTTTACTGTCTGCTTATTTGCACTTCTCATTTTCTTCTAAACTCATTGCACTCGGGCTTTTACTCTCACCATGCCAGCTCTTGTCATCTCTGTTTTTACAAAGGCGAGGGTGACTCCTTTATCTTCCAGTCTTTCTCCCCTTGACACAGATCAGCATTCCCTCCTTGAAACACATTTTCGGCTTCTGTGATGGCATACCTTACTATTTCTTCTTTCCATGGTATACTTTACTATCTTTTCTTCTTTTCCACTGGCTATTGTTTCTTTCTAGTTTTCTTCTGTGGCTTCTACGCCTGACTTCTAAATGTTACAGTGTTTCGGAGCTTAATCCTGTGTCCTCTTTTTTTAAAAAATATATTTATGACTGAGTTGGGTCTTAGTTGCAGTTAGCCTGGCGGGGGGCGGGGGCGGTGTGGTGTAGGTTTTTCTTGCCAGCGCTTGGGCTCTCTAGTTGTGGCCTGTGGGCTTAGTTGCTGTGTAGCATGTGGGATCTTACTTTCCCGACCCGGGATCCAACCTGTGTCCCCTGCATTGAAAGGTGAGTTCTTAACCACTGGGCCACCAGGGAAGTCCCTGGGTCCTCTCCTCTGTTTTCTTCCTAACTAGAATGCCTACTTAGGTAATAATCATTTAGCGTCCTATGGTTTTAAAAGCCATCTGTATATTGATAACTCACATTACTGTCTCCAACTCTCTCCTAAGTTCCAGAATTGCATTTTCAGCTGCCTTCCTGGAATCGCTACTTGGTTTTCTTACTGACATCTTACATTCACTGTGATCAAAATGAAACATTAAATTTCTTCCTACATTTTCTCCTTCCCCAGTCTTCTGCAGTCGCTAACGGCGCTGTGAGCCATTTAAGTTGGTCAGGCCATATAGGAGTTTGAGTGTGTCTCCTCTTTGCTTCCTCCCTTCATCAGTAAGTCCTGTCAGCTCTGTCTTCAGAATCTGCCTTGGGGCTCTCTATTTCGTCCCATCTCCACTCTCACTTTCCTAGAACAAACCACTGTTACCTTTTTAAAAATATCTATTTATTTATTTGGCTGTACCGGTCTTAGTTGCGACACAAGGAATTGTTTAGTTGTGGCATACACACTCTTAGTTGTGGCATGTGGAATCTAGCTCCCTGACCAAGGATCAGAGGGCCCCTTGCACTGGGAGTGCAGATGGTGGTTCTTGGCCACTGAACCACCAGAGAGGTCCCCGCTGTTATCTTTTGTCTGCTGCTGCTAAGTCACTTCAGTCATGTCCGACTCTGTGCGACCCCATAGACAGCAGCCCACCAGGCTCCCCCATCCCTGGGATTCTCCAGGCAAGAACACTGGAGTGGGTTGCCATTTCCTTCTCCAATGCATGAAAGTGAAAAAATAAAGTGAAGTCGCTCAGTCATGTCTGACTCTTTGCGACCCCATGGACTGCAGCCCACCAGGCCCTTCCGTCATGGGATTTTCCAGGCAAGAGTACTGGAGTGGGGTATCTTTTGTCTAGACTACCATAATAGCATTCTCAGTGGTTCCGTGTGCATTCTTGCCTTTTGCAAGTCACCAAAGTGATTCTTTAAAAATGTAAAATAAGACCATATTACTTCCGGTTTAACACCTTTCTAAGGTTCCCACTGCAGTTAAACTAAAATCCAAGTTCTTCTAGCCTGCTCTAAAACACGTTTCCGTGATCTGACTCCTGCCTACCTCCTTGAACGCATCTTGAGCCAGTTTTCCCCTTGGTCATTGCCACTCCTGACCACATGAGTCTATTTTTTTGGCAGTGCTGCACAGCTTGCAGGATATTAGTTTCCTAACCAAGGACTGAACCTGGCCCTGGCATTGTGAGGGCCTAACTATTGGACCACCAGGGAATTCCACGCGTGTCTATTGTTAGTTAGCAAACATGCTAAGCTAGCTCTTGCCCCAGTGTCTTGCTGTTCCTTCTACACAATAAATTCTTTTCCTTGATTTTTATGGACTCTCTCTTTCCCATCATTCAAATCTCAGCTTACATGTCATTTAAAAAATTCTTTCCAGAGCCCTCTTGTTCATGCTGCTCCCCATCACACACCCTGCTTTGTTCTCTTTATTAGCACTTATACTGTTTGAAATTCTCTTATTTTCTGCCGAACTGCTGTCGTCTTCACTGGAATTTAAGCATTATGAGTTCAGAGGCTTTGTTTTGTTTCCTGCTGTATCTCTAGTACTGGAATAGTTTCTGGCACCTCTCAGGTACTCAGTGAGTATTTGTTGAAATAATGGTGATGTCCAGGATTGCCTTTCCTCTGATTGTTTTCTGAGGGCTATAAGTGAAAGAGAAATAAGTATAATGTCCATGGTCTGTGCATGATGTACTGGCAATTCTGAGGTAAAATAGGTTGTCTCCAACTTTTTTAAAGTGCTACTTGTTCATTTTTCTCTTCTTTACCTATTCTCCCTTCTTAAAGATACATGGCAGGAATTACATGGGAAAGGGGGATTGTAAGCTGTAGCTTAGGGAACTGTTATTGCATGGGAACCATTTGGAGATAAAGTAAATTTTGAGAAATATATCCCGAGGCTTAGGAATGATGATGGTGGTCGTAGAATAGAGGCAGATTCAGACTTGCTGTCTGAATTTAGTACCTCGCTGAAGTAGATTTTGTAGTCTAAAGGGCAGCTGACAGTATGGTATGGTGTTCAGTGTCCCCCAGGCAGGATGGGGACAGAACAATTCCTGCTCAGACCTTTTGTGGGACTGGATCATAATCAAGGCTGTGAAAATCTGAGTACGGAATGTCAGAACGTCTGTGACCTCTGATTTCTGGTACACTTCTTCCTCCCTCCCTCGCTCCCTCCCTCCCTCCTTGCTCTACTCCATCCCTTCCTCCCTTATTTTTAATTCTAAGATAATCATAGATTCACAGTTCAGTTCAGTCGCTCAGTCGTGTCCAACTCTTTGTGACTGCATGGACTGCAGCACTCCAGGCTTCTTGTCCATCACCAACTCCTGGAGCTTGCTCAAACTCATGTCCATTAAGTCGGTGATGCCATCCAACCATCTCATCCTCTGTCGTCCCCTTCTCTGCCCACCTTCAATCTTTCCCAGCATCAGGATCTTTTCAAATGAGTCAGTTCGAATCAGGTGGCCAAAGTATTGGAGTTTCAGCTTCAGCATCAGTCTTTCCAATGAATATTCAGGACTGATTTCCTTTAGGGTGGATTGGTTTGCTCTCCTTGTAGTCTAAGGGACTCTCAGGAGTCTTCTCCAACACCACAGCTCAAAAGCATCAATTCTTCAGTGCTCAGCTTTCTTTATAGTCCAACTCTCACATCCATACATGACTACTGGAAAAACCATAGTTTTGACTAGATGGACCTTTGTTGTCAAAGTAATGTCTCTGCTTTTTAATATGCTGTCTAGGTTTGTCATAGGTTTTCTTCCAAGGAGCAAGCATCTTTTAATTTCATGGCTGCAGTCACCATCTGCAGTGATTTTGGAGTCCAAAAAATAAAGTCTCTCACTGTTTCCATAAGATACAGATTCACAGGAAATTTTAAAACCAAAGTGCATGGAGGTCCTATGTACCTGTCACCCAAGTTTTTGCCATTCCATAACTAGAAGTACATTTCTTTTAATCTGTGTAAAAGTGAGTTTCTCTTCTCTTTGAACTTAGGTTTTCCTTGAGGTGCTGATCTTAATCCTACATCTCAAAATTAAACTCCTTTTTTCTCTTTTGAGTTTTCTTTATGCGCTCAAGAGAACTTATCTCCCTTAGATGTAGTTTATTGATCCTGGTGGGCTGGCAGATACAGTAGATTCCTAAGTTAAGTAATATAAGTTATTTCTAGAGATAGTATACTATTCATTTGGTAACATTTTTTTAATACTTTTGCAGTCTAATTATAAAAATTAGGTATGCTTATTGTACACTTTTGGAAATAAATATGTACAAAAAGGAATCCCAGAGAGAGAGTATTAATGAATAAGAATGGGCCTCTGGAGCCAGACTGCCTGAAACTCTGACACTTAACGCCCAGGTGTCCTTAGGCAAGTTACTTTATATATCTGAGCTTCAGTTTCTTTAACCATAAAGCAGGCACACCACTATATCTACTTCAGAGCATTGTTTTGAGATTAAGTAAATTGTTTGTAAAAAGTTCAGAAAAGTATCTAATACATAATAAATACTCGTCTTATGCACGATAGATGGCAGGAGAGCTGGCTGATAAGAAGGACCGTGATGCATCACCTTCCAAGGAGGAAAGGAAGCGATCTCGGACTCCTGACAGAGACCGCGATAGAGACCGAGACCGGAAGTCTTCCCCATCTAAAGATAGGAAACGGCATCGTTCAAGGGATAGGCGTAGAGGAGTCAGCCGTTCTCGCTCCCGTTCCCGATCCAAGTCTACGGAAAGGTAAAGTAACTTGCTGTGTGTTACCTGGAAAGGGAGTGTACATTTCAGACTCCTTTATTCTTGGTTCCTCTGATGCCTCCATATGGGGACATGAGTCTGTAATAGGTTTCTCTACACCTGGGACCCAGTAGCTCTTAAAGGTAAAGAAGAAACTTGTAAGATGAAGGTCCTAGTGATTGAGGAAAATAGTTCATCTCTTCACACAGTCCTATCATTGTCATTAATACTTAGCAGTAACGCTTGGAGCTATAAGACCTTATTAATAGAATTCTCTCATAACTTCTTGGGAAACACATTTTCTAATTTGTAAAATATTACTTTGGGAAGAAAAGGGCATGGGAACCTTCTAAGATAGGGCTGCAGTGCAGGTCCACAGGAAATATCACATGATTTCTTAATTGCTCTGTCTTCAGAGATCGCCGGCACAAAGAGCGAGAGCGGGATAAGGAACGAGATCGGAATAAGAAGGACCGAGACAGGGATAAGGATGGGCACCGAAGGGACAAGGACCGCAAGCGATCCAGGTACCTGACGGGTTGGATTGGGCTTTATGGCGACGCCCTCACTGCTTCCTCTCTGCATCTCAGCTCGCCCAGCTGCATGGGAAAGTGAATTTTCCACAGTGAATCCTATTGGTAGTTATTGCAGAGCTGTCTTTTAGAAGGCACACATCTTCTTTAGAATGTATAACCAGTTAGTGAAGTCACAGCCCCTTGAGGATCCACTTGTTCTTAGAATTTTGAAGTTAGTTTGAAAAGGTTACCAGCCAACAGAACATTCCTATAGCTTCATCAGACCATTCAGTTTCCTACCCAGAATATACAACATGTACTTGTTGGGTTAGCTTAATGTGCCAATATCTTGATGTCTTTGTTCTGGAAACTTTCTGTACAAAGTTTTTATTAGGCCCTGAATATGTAGGTTAGAATTCAGGGCGAAGGATAGCATCCTTATAACAAACACTGTGGTTATTTGAGATCTCTTGTATATTAAGCTTATAGCAGATGTGGGGAAAAGATTGCTGGGACCGATAGGAAGGAGGAATGAGCAAAGGACATATATAGCAGTATCTGGGAAGGGTGTGGGTGGTGGCCATGCTGGCTGAATTCATTGTGCATTACAAAGTAAGGCAGGGTCTTTTTTTTTTCCTTCTGATGTGCATTTGCTATTTGGAGGAATTTTTTTTTAATTGAAATATAGTTGATTTACAATATTGGGTTAGTTTCAGGTGTACAGTGAAGTGATTTCAGTACACACACGTATATATTTTCTAATTCTTTCCATTATAGGTTACTATGAAATATTGAATGTAGTTCCCTGTGCTACAAAGTAAATCCTGTTGTTTATTTTCTATAGAGTAGTGTGTATCTATTAATCCCATACTCCTAATTTAGCCTTCCCTGCCCACTTTCCCCTTTGGTAACCATAAGTTTGCTTGCTGTGTCTGAGTCTGTTTCTGTTTTGTAAATAATTGATTTGATTATTTTTGCAATTCCATGTATAAGTGATATTACCTAGTATTTGTCTTTTTCTGTCTGACTTACTTTACTCAGTATGATAATCTGTGTCCATCCATGTTGCTGCAAATGGTAATATTTCATTGTTTTTTGTGACTAATGTTTGGAGAAAATATTTTTGATATCAGTAGTTAAGACCCACTTCCCAGAGGAGATTGGTTTCAGAAAAGGACATTCAGGTATTATGGGGCCAAGACAGGGCCATCATTCGTTTCAGAGCAGGCAGAGTGACCAGGCCTGCAAAAGGAACTTTAGGACTTGTTGGATGACCATGGGCCAGCCTTGTTGAGTCATGGGAAAACTTCCATTCTCTTTTGGGGGCTCAGTCTGATTCTCATCCAGGGGCTAGAGTAACAGTGATATGGGGAGTGCGCTGGTGGTCCAGTGGTTAAGACTCCTCACTTCCACTGTAGTGGATCCCTGGTTGGGGAACTAAGATCTCACATGCTTCACAGCATAGCCAAAAAATAGTGATGTGGACTGTTCCCCTGTTCCTTTGCTTTAAAGTTTATCTCCTGGCCGAGGAAAAGATTTTAAATCTCGGAAAGACAGAGACTCTAGAAAGGATGAAGAGGATGAACATGGTGATAAGAAGCCTAAGGTAAAAAGAGGAAGAATTTTTTTTCCCCTTATCATCCTCTTCAGTTTAAGCCTGACTTTGTTGTTCTTCAGAGGGAGAGAGCCTCTATGGACTGAAGTCCTGTGTTTTATCTTCAGGCCCAGCCATTATCCCTGGAGGAACTTCTGGCCAAAAAAAAGGCTGAGGAGGAAGCTGAGGCCAAGGTAAGAGCTTGAGGGTCTGTATTAGTTGCCTAGGATTCCCATGACAGAACATACGGACTGAGTGACTTGAACAACAGAAATTTATCTTCTTACAGTTCTGGACGTCAGAAGTTCAAGATCAAATGGGGCTGTTTCTTCTGAGGCTTCTCTCCCTGACTTTTAGGTGGATGGCTTTTCCATCTTCACATGCTCTTCCCTCTGTGTATAGGCCCCTGGTGTCTCTGTGTGTCCAAGTGTTCTTATAAAGATACAGTTAGATCTGTGTGGGGCCTACCTTTGGAGCCTCATTTTACCTTAATCACCTCTCTAAAGGCTCTGTCTCTAAATACAGTCTACTCAGAGGAATGGGAGTTAAGGGCTTCAACATCCAGATTTTGAGAGAGACATAGTTTAGCCTTTAACAGGGTCCCAGGCCTGTTTGTGTTTTCCTCACACATTTAATGCCTGAGCAGGTATTTCTGGGCCCTTTGCCATCTCGCCATCAGTGACGTGAGTCTACCCTGTCCCCAGATCCTTGTTAACAGTTGTAATCTATTTTGTAGCCCAAGTTCCTCTCCAAAGCAGAACGAGAGGCTGAAGCCCTGAAGCGAAGACAACAGGAGGTGGAGGAACGGCAGAGGATGCTTGAAGAAGAGAGGAAGAAAAGGAAGCAGTTCCAAGACTTGGGCAGGAAAATGTTGGGTTCGTTTTCTTACCCCGTGGCCCTCGATGGGGGTAGGAAAGGGTGGGACAGGATTGTGGTGTCACTCAGAAGGGCTTGAGACCTGTTTGAGTTTGGAAGAGGGTGGCTGGGGCACGTTCATGAGAGACATCTCTTTCTGTTAGGTCTTCATTCCCCTTGTATCACGAATGTCCCCCCTTCCTTTTTACTCATTTGGTGTCTGTCGTTTGGATGATCTCCATGCCTCTTTTTTCTTCCACTGAGTTCTCCTGCAGCTTTGTTCTCTTTGGTCTGCAGAAGACCCTCAGGAACGGGAACGTCGGGAGCGCAGGGAGAGGATGGAGAGGGAGACCAACGGGAATGAGGATGAGGAAGGGCGGCAGAAGATCCGGGAGGAGAAGGATAAGAGCAAGGAGCTACATGCCATTAAGGTTTGGCCCCACCCTCCACACACACAAATGAGGTTTAGCTGTGTGGCCGTTCTGATCTCTGTTTGTGAGGTTTGGGCCTCCTGCTTGAAGGGCTTTGTGTTCTGTCCCTGGGCAGGAGCGTTACCTCGGTGGCATCAAGAAGCGGCGCCGGACAAGGCATCTCAATGACCGCAAGTTTGTCTTTGAGTGGGATGCGTCTGAGGACACTTCCATTGACTACAACCCCTTGTGAGTGGTTTCATGCCTCAGTGCTAGGTCTTTTAAACTAGGCAGTTGCTAGAGAGAATCAGTGATACAGAAATAGGAGTGAGATAGGCTGGGATGGGGAGATGGGTAAAACAGTCGTCAGCCGGCCCTCTGGGTGGGGAAGACTCTGACCGAAAGGGGAACTGGTACACCTTCAGCCTTGTGCTTAGCAGCTTCTTCTCTTTTCCTCTTCCTCTGTCTCAATCCCAGGTACAAAGAACGGCACCAGGTACAGTTGTTGGGGCGAGGCTTCATTGCAGGCATTGACCTGAAGCAGCAGAAACGAGAGCAGTCGCGTTTCTATGGAGACCTAATGGAGAAGAGGCGGACGCTGGAAGAAAAGGAGCAGGAGGAGTGAGTGATCAGGGCTGTGGGTGCGGGGGCACAGGTGAGTCTACAGGAAGGAGATGGAGGATATGGACCCCATTTATTCCCTGTGTCCTGCTCCAGGGCGAGACTCCGCAAACTTCGAAAGAAGGAAGCCAAGCAACGCTGGGATGATCGGCATTGGTCCCAGAAAAAGTTGGATGAAATGACGGACAGGGACTGGCGGATCTTCCGCGAGGACTACAGCATCACCACCAAAGGTGGCAAGATCCCCAATCCCATCAGATCCTGGAAAGACTCTTCTCTGCCTCCACACATCTTGGAGGTCATTGATAAGTGTGGCTACAAGGTGAGAACAAGCAGACTGGCCCAGAGATCTGACATGTTGCCAGATTCTAGGGGGTACATACTTAATTTGAGAACAGAAAACTTTGTTCCTTGACTGTTTGGTGCCTCCTCTGCCAGTGGGCACCAAGGTGATGTTGTTGTCAGTTTCTGAAGTATTGTTTGTTGATTGTGTTTCTTCTTGGGTCCCATACCTTTTCACTCTGCTTGGTTCCTTCCCATTGTGCCCACCCTGACAGCAGTAGCACAGGTAGCATAACTCTGTACCCATTGTCTGTACCCACTGCTGTCTCTGGGTCTCTGCAGGAGCCAACGCCTATCCAGCGTCAGGCAATTCCCATTGGGCTACAGAATCGTGACATCATTGGAGTGGCTGAGACTGGCAGCGGCAAGACAGCAGCCTTCCTCATCCCGTTGCTGGTCTGGATTACCACTCTCCCCAAAATTGACAGGTGAGAGCATCCGACATTGGTTCCACAGGGTGGGAAAGGTGAAAATGGCAGATGAGCATTTGGTCTTCTTTTTAAGTCTATAATCAGAAGGCCCCTTCTTTATTTAGCCTGGGTCAGATATTAGGGAATAATTGGATCATGATATTAAAGAAGCATATGGTTATTTTATTGCTGGTACAGATCACTCCTTGGAGTGCTTGGCTGTCCTGGAGTCTGATTTTTAAGAGCACTTGTTGCATTCTTTTCCCACCACCCTCCCCATTCTCATAGCTGCCCTTAAGAGTGACTTTATCTTGCTCCTGTTTGTGGTTGGATGAGAACCAAAGCTCATGAAACTGCGGGCTGCCCCATTTACCACAGGATCGAAGAGTCCGACCAGGGCCCTTATGCTATCATCCTGGCCCCCACTCGTGAGCTGGCTCAGCAGATTGAGGAAGAGACCATCAAGTTTGGGAAGCCGCTAGGCATCCGTACTGTGGCTGTTATTGGCGGCATCTCCAGAGAAGACCAGGGCTTCAGGCTGCGCATGGGTTGTGAGGTTGGTTCACCTAGCCAGCAGCCAGCCCACTGTTAGGGGCGGAACTGTTTCTAGTTCTGCCATAGATGTACAGTAAATGAAAAAAGGGGCTGGTTTATAGATATATGCTGTTATTTGTGGAGGACTTAGGCACCGGGGATTGTACTTTGCACATCACCGTCACAACCACCTTAAGAGAATGGATAATGGTACTTCCATTTTGCAGATGAAGCTGAGGATCAAGTTAATAACTTGCTCAGAGTCACAGCTGGTGACGGGCAGAACTGAGATTCATGTCTGAAGGCTGTGCTCTTAATCACTCTGCCAGACTGCATCATTGATTTTGCTTTGCATTCTTCTCAGGGTAGGGAAGGAGAGCTTTTTACAAGGAAGTCTGCTTCTGCAGGCTTCCTAATCCTACTATCCAACCCCCTCCCCTGTATCACTTAGTCTGTCTTCCACCTAAGAAGGTTCCTGTTGATGTTCCCTCTTCCATCTAACCCCTGGACCTGACCCAGAGACCCCATTCACTCCTGAGGAAAAAAATCCAAGTGATTTCATGCAGTTCTCTGGAATTTTCACTCGCAAACCTAAGTGGAGTTTGGGGGCCAAGTTTCTTAGCATTGGGGATCTGTTGCCCAAGTAGATGGATATTTGACAGGAGGGGAAGGAAAGGGTACCTGCTGGGGCCACACGTGACTCCCCTGTGCCCCCCAGATAGTGATCGCTACCCCGGGACGTCTGATCGACGTGCTAGAGAACCGCTACTTGGTGCTGAGCCGCTGCACCTATGTGGTTCTGGACGAGGCAGACAGGATGATTGACATGGGCTTTGAGCCAGACGTCCAGAAGATCCTGGAGCACATGCCTGTCAGCAATCAGAAGCCGGACACAGATGAGGCCGAGGACCCTGAGAAGATGCTGGCCAACTTTGAGTCAGGAAAACACAAGTACCGCCAAGTAAGGCTGCTTCCCCAGGCCGGGAGAAGTTGGGCAAGTTGCCAAACCTGCTCCAGGGCCCTTCTTGCCCTTGGTGGGCTAGAGTACATGTTTCCAGAATGGTGAGGCATGGCCGTGTATGATCCTCTCACAGTGCTAGCAGTGTAGCCTCTTAGCCTGGAAAGATGATTCTGGAGAGTCACGCCGCTGCCACTGCAGGTACTAGCAGATCACTCAGCCCTTCCTTCTATCATAAGGTAGAAAGTACTCTGCTGAGTAGCCACTGAGGAAAGAAGTGGGAAGGCGAGGGGCAGTTTTCTGAAACACTGTTTCCTGTCCAGGCTCATTTTCTGTTCTTTAGTTTGGGCTGCGCTGCTTGTGCTGATGGTGGGATGTGTGGTGTGTCTGCCTGAGCTCAGGGCTAGACCTCTTGTTTTCACAGACAGTCATGTTCACGGCCACCATGCCCCCAGCGGTAGAGCGTCTGGCCCGGAGCTATCTTCGGCGACCTGCTGTGGTATACATTGGTTCTGCAGGCAAGCCCCATGAACGTGTGGAACAGAAAGTCTTCCTCATGTCAGAGTCTGAAAAGAGGTATGGGGGCACCTGAGTCAGGGGAAACAGAAGGGAGAAGGGGCTCTTTTTAGTGTGAGTGGTGGCTGGAGGGTGATTGTCTGCCACATTGAAGAGTTCTGTTTTCTTGTACAGAATTCCACGGGCATTGGAGATTCTGGAATTGGTGTTTGTAGATCAGGGTTGGGCATTTCACTTGGAGTGGAGGGGTAGTATGTGTGTCATTTTTCTCATCCTTTTCTCTCCAGGAAAAAGCTGCTGGCAATCTTGGAGCAAGGCTTTGATCCACCCATCATCATTTTTGTCAACCAGAAGAAGGGCTGTGATGTTTTGGCCAAATCCCTGGAGAAGATGGGGGTGTGTCTGGCAGGGGAGGGCAACGCCTCGTCTCTTTGGTGCTGCTTTCTGAAGCTAGTCAGGCCCCCTGGGCTTCTGCTTTCAATGCCGACCCATTCTTGAACCTTTACAGTATTTAACAAGTCAGGGTCAGAGGGAAAGGGGTGGTAGATGGGGATAAAGAGGACTTGGTCAGTTGCTATGACTCCCTGTCCGTTCCAGCAGTGCCAGCCACAGCTGCCTTGGGTTTTCCTCCAGGTGGGCTGGGGCCAGGGAGACACATATCCTGGCAGGATCTGAGGGTGTGGAATGGAGTGGTTTGGAGTGTTTTGTTATGAAGTATTTTTGGGAGAGGGGATGGCATGGTCAGGAGGGAGATGTTAGTGATCAGCGTCCTTTACTCCTGAATCTGGTGTTTGAGGGGAAGGGTGTGTCCTCTCCACTCAATGCTGAAACGGCCTTAAATTTCTTGGTCCCTGCTTTCCACCCTCATCTCGCCCTCATTCTCTCTTCCACTACTTGTCATCTGTCTGACTCCATATCTCACCCTGATTGCCCTACCCTTAACCTTGTCCTGTCTGTCTGCCGCACCCCCGTCTCTCCCATCCCTTTCCTCAGCTCATCTGCTCCCTTCTTCACTTGCCCTTGTTCTCCCGCCTCCTTCCCCTTCCTTCTCCCTCTCCTGTCTGCAACCCTTCCTCCCTGTCCCCCCCTCCTACCTTCTGCGTCTCTGTGTGATCCCATTGCTCTTTCTTCACCTCACCATTCTTCCAACAGTACAACGCTTGTACGCTGCATGGTGGAAAAGGCCAGGAGCAGCGAGAGTTTGCACTGTCCAACCTCAAGGCTGGGGCCAAGGATATTTTGGTGGCTACAGATGTGGCGGGTCGTGGTATCGACATCCAAGATGTATCTATGGTCGTCAACTATGACATGGCCAAGAACATTGAGGGTGAGTGCAGGGGAAAGAGCTTCACTCCAGGGAAAGGGTGATTCCCTGCCTGCTTCTTCTCAAATATCTCCACCGAGGGGGCCGCTGCCGTCAGCTGTCTTAGCCTCGAGCCTGGGGTTGCTTGTTCCCGTGAGAAGAGCCCCTGCCCTTCATCTCACCTGGGTGTGTTGTCTCAGCACCTGGGACAGCACCCTTGTCTTCTGGGTGTGAAGAGTGGAGCTGGGCCACACTGTCCGAGTGTGAGAGGGTGACCTCCATCAGCAGTGCTGCTGGGGAGAGCACCGTGGGCCCTGCAGGGTCAGGCAGCACGAGCTGCGTTTACTGCCCTGGGTGGGGGTGGCAGGGAAGAGGATGCCTTTAGAAGTGGAGGCTTCAGACACTGCCCACCAGGGCATCTGGCCTGGTGCACTGATGTTTCTTCCCCTCCCCAGATTACATCCACCGCATTGGCCGCACGGGACGAGCAGGCAAGAGTGGTGTGGCCATCACCTTCCTCACCAAAGAGGACTCTGCTGTGTTCTATGAGCTGAAGCAAGCCATTCTGGAGAGCCCGGTGTCCTCCTGCCCCCCAGAGCTGGCCAACCACCCTGATGCCCAGCACAAACCAGGCACCATCCTCACCAAGAAGCGCCGGGAAGAGACCATCTTTGCCTGACACAACACTCGCCCCGGGGTCAAGGCCGTGCTCTGGAGCCTGTTCGTCAGGACCCTCACATCTCTTCCCAGGCCCTCACTCTTCCAGGGGCTTAGGGAGCAGTCAGACTCCCTGGCCTAGGCCCTCAGGTCTGAGGCCTGAGTGCAGGTCTGTCCAAGGGGAGGAAGCTGCTCTAGGAGGCAGGCAGAACAAACTACCAGGGTTTTGGCCCAGCTCTGCCCCTTAGGCGGGCTTTGGGACTGCATCAGGCCATCAGCTCTTGCCAGTTAAAGGGGCAGCCAATTGGCATAGCCTCCGACTGAACAAAAACCTGGCTGCTGGGCTGGGACTTCTTTGGCACAGACTTGACTGCCTAAGCTACGGCACCATCATTGCCCTAGATGACCCAGGGAATCGGGTACTGAGGATTATGGACCTTGGACTCTTATCGTCATTTTGACAGCTGTTTGCCCTTTTGGATTATAAAACAAGTCGAGAGCCTTGTTTAGAGTTGTGCACGGCCCCTGTGCCAAGGGGTGTTGTGCACTTGAGACGTCCCTCACCCAGGGAGTTTTTATAGTAGATGAGGGGACAGAGTGAGCTGGCTGAGTCCATCTTGAAGTCAGTGAAATTTCTGTTTTCTATTCTCTGAGAAGATGAGTTTGTATGTTCTGAGAATAAATACACGAATATGAAGGCTGTGTCTAGTTCTGGCTAAACTCATCTCCCAGGTCCTCCCTAGTACCACAGGAGACGGAAGGACAGCACTGGGCATGGTGGGTTGACTTGGGAGATGAAGGAAAGTCACATCCGGAAAAGATCCTTGGGTCTAGGCTGTTAGCCTTAAGTCTCTAGGAACTACTTGAGGGGAGATGGGAAAGGCAGTGACGGTGGGACTATCGTGCATCTTCCCTCCTCAGCTCTGGCTTCATAGAAGTTGTAGCTCTGGCCTGGGCAGCCTCCTGGGGTCTTCACACAAGGGTGAGGAAGGAAAGCAGCTGTGAAACTCTGGCAGGAGCAGCACAGTCAGAACCGTTCTCCCACCCTGGAACAGTGTGCTTGACCCCAAGTCTTCAGGACCATTGTTTGTGGCTCCCAGATTGCTGCTCTGGAGGGTGAGGAGATGGGCAGCAGAGACAGCAAGGAGAGATGAGCTGGGCCCGGCTGAGTCTCCGTGTGGGGAGGGGGCTGCAAGGCCTGGGTCCTCCCCCGTCTTACTCACATGCTCTTCCTTACCCCTCGAAGAGCTGGGCAAGGACGTGGAGTTCGAGTTGCAGCTCCTTCAGGGCCTTTCTGGCCTGAGGCTGGGACAGTGTGAGGCTGTGACTCAGCCTCTTCTCCACCTCCCTGAACAAGTCCCTTCTGTGCTGCTGACGGTCTCCCTCCAGGGGCTGGGCATGAGCGGGTGGGTAAAGGGGCGCCCGGGAGTCTAGTGCCTCCCCCAGCTCTGTCCTTTTCTCTTCCCACTCAGTGGGTCTTTTTTGAGAGAGCACATCGAGGATACGTCTTCAACTCCAGACTTGGGCCATGCAGTGAGGGCCTTGGCTCCCTGAGCCAGCAGACAGAACAGGAGCCCAAGGGTCTGCGCATGGTGTTTATTAGTGATGACAGGTGGGGCAGGGGCTTGTGGAGCATGCTCTGTAGGTCACACACGAGAGCCTCTTAAGACAAGGGTAGCCAGGCTGACAGGGCCTCTGGGGGCTGTCCGCTGGGTCCTATCTCCCCCTCTAATCCTAACTTAACGAGCAGCAGCTATAGATCAGGGAATAAAGTCTGAGGCCCATATCCCATGGGCATGGGAGGCATGAAGACCAAGAACAGAAAAGATAGGATGCAAGAGCAAAAGAATGAGTGGGGCAAGGAGGCGCCCGAAGCAAGCCGTCCATATATTCTCTGCTACACTCGCCCTCCCTTCCCCAGCCGCCAGTCCACCGTGTTCCTAGTCCCTGGTCCCTTCAGATGTTAAGCTGCTTCCTGGCAGGTGAGCAGAGCCCTTCCCTTCTGGAGCTTCAGCTGGCCCTAGCCCAGCCGTCCGTGCTCCAGCCTTTGTGTGGATGCCCCACCCCAGCTGATGCCAGGAGTGCCACCTTGCTGGGCTTCATTGTCTCATGTCTCATGTGTGGCAGTGAGGTGAGTAGAGGCCCTCAGACCCCAAAGCACAACCCCTGAGTCCCTCAGGTTAGGACAGGACTGTACCTGCTCAGGGACCTTGTTTCTTCCTTATGCCATGCTGCCCACGCCCCACCCTCTTGTCACTTTGAGTGGCATTCCTTCCCTGAGTCTGGTGGGAAGGCCCCTGCTAAGGGGGTCCTGGCCTGAGGGCACTGCCCAGTGGGGCAGTTTCTTGTGCAGGAGGAGAGGAAAGGTGCCAGGGTGCAGCACACACAGCTATTTCCTGGAATGGGAGCCTGGGGAGGGGTCACTGTGCCCAGGAGGTGAGGGGGCCCCCTGCTCTTCTCCCAGAACCTCGGGACTGCAGGCAGGCCTGGAGCTGGGGCTGGGCAGGGGGTTTCGGGGGCTGAGCCTAGTGCCAGCCTCATGCCAGTCTAACTCCAACCTGCCTGGCGCAGGGGCCCCAGCCAGCCTGTGCCTGCCGGGGCAGGGCGGCAGGAGGCTGTGTCAGTAGCTGTCCTTGGGCCAGGGCCGGTTACGTTGCCAGTTCCGCTCATTGTGGTTGTGCTCCGAGTCCTGGGCCAGGAGGCGGTCTTGGGGGTCGTGCCCGTTTGCACTAGGCAGCCCCGAGGTGTGTTGGCGGTGAGGCTGGTACAGGTCGTGATAGGCATCTGCATAGTCCTCCTCCAGGTGGCGGGAGCTGCGCTGTGAAGATCCCGTCCAGGCTTGGCGGGAGCTCTCGCTGGCCTCATCTGAGGGCATCAGGCTGTCCCGCTCCAGGGGCGAGTGCTCCTCGCCACGCTCCCCTAGCAGCTGCTGGTTCTGGGGACAAGATAGCAGCTCTAAGTGAGGCCATGCGGACCTCGCCTCAGTCTCCCTCCCCACTCTGGCAGCGTGAGGATTCCTGCCCTCAACTCTTGTTCCCTGTGTACAGGAAATGATCCAGAAGGAGAAGCACCCCGGAGCATTCTTCCACTTCAGACAAGGAAAACTGGAACTTTTGACTCCTGCCAAATCCAAACTCTGCCTTCAAGACAGACTAGGAGAAGAGTTTGGAGAGCGTGTTTCTTTGGAATCCTAGGAAAAGTGGCCTCTGATTACCTGTCTCATTGCTTTCTTCCCTCATCAGGAACTGCCTTCACCCACACCCCCTTGCTCTGCTCTCTGATCCTTTGGCCTTCAAATTGGAGGTCAGGAATGATCCGCCAGGTGGGGAGGGGGCATTGCTTTGGCTGGCTCAGCCTGAGCATCAGTGCCCTTGGAAATGGTTACCTGAAGTCCGGGGATGGCACTGGGAGGGCCCAGAAGCCCAGGGCCGGGGGCTGGGTGGTGGGTCGCCCTCCAGTAAACCTCCAGGTACTCAGCCAGGTGCTCGCAGGCATCTTCCAGCTGGTTTTCATCCAGAATCACATCAAATGACTCCTGGAAGGAAGGGAAAGGAGGAATGTTCTGTCTCTATCAGCCCACCCCAGCCCTGGAAAAGCAAGAGTGGGCACAGGAATGGTGCCCCAGCCACTTACGGGTGGGCACTGAACCAGCTTATCGTATGCCATCATCTGTACGGTCAGGTGCTTCATCTGCGACTTCCCCCGGGAGCGGATGAGACGCTGGAGTACCTGAGGGGCAAGGGCAGAGCTGGGCCCAGGAAGCACTGGGCATGTCCCCAACTCATGGCATGGGAGCAGGCAAGGAGGACTCAGAGCGGTGTTAAGCAGCAGCAGGAAAAGTGGCCTGAGGAGCCCCTGGGCAGGGACCAAGCAGAGCTGTACCGCATTCTAAGAGGGCAGCCCTATAGGCCTCCTCTATCGCCACAGCTGCCTTACCTTCGGTGAGGACACTTTGACAAAGACGATGATGGGGGCCAGCGAGGTCTTGGCCAGCTGTGCCGGGTGGTTGATGGTGTCGGCATCCAACACTACTAGCTGCAGGGATTTGGCCAGCTCGAATATGCGCTCAATCTCACTCTGTACTTCAGCTATGAAGGGAGGGACAGGGGAGCCGCAATGCTCACTGGTGGGTCCACCCCCGTCCGACTCCAACAGGGCTTTGGGGTCTCCCAAATGGTGGATGGGAAGGGATGGTGGAGGGAGAGGATGTTCATCAAGGCCTGGGCAGGCAGAGGCACTGGGGCATTGAGACTAGGGTGGGTTCTTGCCAATCCTGGGGGAGGTGGAGAAGGGGTTGGGCAGGAATGCAAGTTGCTAGGAAAGAGGAAGGTATGAGGAAGGTTTTCACTAATGCATGAGTGGGCAAAGAAGCAGGACTGGTGACTTCTCACCAATGCTGGAGCGGGCAGAGGAGCGCTCGATGATGGTCCTCTTGCCAGGATTGTTGAGCACGGATCGCTTTGCCAGTGAGAGGTCTGCGGTGACTCGGGTGATAGAGATCCTGGCGTGGGCAGGGAGAAGCACAGCCCGCCTCTAAATTTCAAGCCTAGGGCCCTCCCTACCCAGGTCCCACCAACTTTCACTTTAGAGGAGACCTGGCTACAGCACCTGGAAGGAGGCAAGGACTTCTCCCTGATTCTCATGCCTCCCCAGGCCAGAGTAGCTTACCTGCCATCAAACCTATGTTTGAGGAAGTCGAAGAGCGCCTTCTGCATCATGTCTGTGACCTGGGTTGGGGTGGGGGGAGGGTGAAGGGAAAGGCGTGTAATTGACTGGAGCCTTCTTGGAGATGGGCAGCATCCCCAGGTACGGCCATGGAGCTCACCCCCTCCATACAGACCTTGACGGATGGGCAGTAGGGAACATCCCCTCCCACTGTTTTTGTGGCAAGTTTGGTAGAAACAACTCTGGGGTCAGGGACCTCTCACCTCATAACCTTTCAGAGAGGGTCCCACCAGCACCACAGGCCGCATGGAGGGTACCACGTCATATGGAGGAATATGTTCCGCCTGCAGAATTGACCTGAGGTCAGGCAAAGTCATGGCCATGTGGCCTGCCCTTCACTTGAGTGGGGTGGGGCAGATGCAGACATCTGGGCCCCCTCCCCTCTGTGTTTTCTTGCCCGTTCAACAATGACTGCCCAGAAACCTGTCCCCACAGCCAGAAGCCATGAGCCCCCCAAGCCCCAGTCCCTTCCTTGACTCACCTGCTTTTGCTTCTGCTTGGCTTTTTGGAAAAGGAAATAAAAGATTAAAGTTGGTGAAGGGGGAAAGACCCCGAGGGCACGGTGTTCCCGTCCCCAGGGGAAACCCTGGGCTTCTCCCAGCTCCAACCCCTTCCCACACTGTTCATTGGGAGAATCTCCCTTCCCCCTGTGTCTGAGTGGCCCACCTACCCAAGATAGGTGGGTGGAGGGGAGGCTACCTAGAGATGGAGGTGGGGAGCGTCGGCTGCCAATGTCACTCAGGCTGGATGGGTTCCCAGATCTCCTGAGAGCAGAGAGGGAGGTCAGTGAGAGTCTTTGTGTGTCTGCTCTACACAGTACTCAATAGCTGTATACATCTCCTTATGTTTCTGCTAGTGAGAGAAGTGCATGTGATGTGAGCCTTTGTGTGTGAGCTTCAATACGTGTGCATTTGTACCTGTGCATTGTGAATGTACACGTTAGGTCTGAGTGTGCACACTGCGTATTGCGGAGAGGGGGCGGTATGCATGCCTGTGTGGTGATGTGGACTGTGGGTAAAGAGCACACGTGGGGAGGTACTTACTGAGTCTCAGCCCTGCTCTCACCTGGCCTTCTGCTCCTGCTTGAGCCGGATGCTCTCGAGGCGCTGGGGGCTGGGGATGAAGGCGATGTCTCCGCCCTCTTTCACTAGCCGCCCGATCCACCAGTCATTGCTGTATTTCTAGGGGTGGGGTGGGGCGGAAGGGGTGGTAGAGGAGGCAGTCCAGGCCTCAGCGCTGGCTCTTCAACGAAAAAGGAGGCGTTGGGAGAGCCAGGCAGCGCAAGGGGAGGGGGTCAGGAGAAGGTGCCAGAGGGGAGGGCAGCCATGTCTGAGACCCCCAAGATTTGCGTGTGAGGCCTCACACTGGTCACAGGGAGCCACAGAGGCAACTAAGCTAACTGCTCACTTGTACAGATTGGAGCTGAGGCCCAGGTCTCAGGAGGACAGAGACCCTGAGGACTAGGTCTCGGGTATGAGGGGTATGTGTATGTACAGAGGGGTGTTAACGATGAGTTTCGGAGTTTCGGGACTTGTTTATTAAAGAGGACTGAAGCAAGACGCCTGGGAACTTGGGTAAGAGCAGAGAAACCAAGCAGCTTCTGTTGGGAGGGGGTCAGTCACCTCTTTAATGTGCAGAAAGTCTTTGGCCTCAAAGTTGACTCCAGAGCCCTGGACCGGACACTCCTCATCCAGTACACCACAGTAGCTGACATTGGTCCTCACAGCAAATGCCACAGGTTTGTGCTGGGGAACGCAACAGTTGGCGCAAATGAGGGGAACCTCAAAGCACCCCTTCCAGGCTCAGGGCCCATCCATCCACCCAACCACACACATACTCATTCGCACATCCTGTCTGTTGACCCCTCGAGACTTAGGACCTGGCACCAGTTTCCACCCACCCTGGCCCACTGTGCCCCCAGCCGGCAAGAGGATACCTTGGCCCTTTCCAGCTGCTGCTGAGCCTGGCTCTCCACTTCACGCCGGGCACTCTCCCGGTCCTCCTCCAGGGAGACGTCTGAGTCCAGAGATGGGCGGCTGGTATAGGAGTCGGCTGAACCCTGGTGTGGGGAGACGCGGTGACCTGTGGGCTCAGGAGTGCTGGGCACTAGAAAGGCACCTCCAAACCCCATGAACCTCAGCCTCTCCAGCTCCATGGGGGTGGCTGGCCCTGTCAGTCCCTCCTGTTTCCCCAGGAAAGGCACCAGTGCTTCTGGGGCTGCGGGAAAGCCAGTCCAACCCATATGTGCTGAGATCTGGGCTCTTCCTCCCAAACCTATTAATACTGCAGCCGTGAATAGAGCCTTCATTTCCCTCCTTCCTCCCTTTTCTCCCCTTGACCATGTCCTGTGAGGCAGAGGGAGGTGAGATGTACTGAAGATGACATACTAGGGATGATTCGGAATCTTTGGAATCCAGAAGACCCAACCCTCTTGTTCACATCAGCATGCAAAGCAGCCTGGAAACTATTTCCTTAAAATGCCTGGCAGGAGTATAGCCAGCCAGGAGCAGTCAAGAGACACTGGTTGGCATGGCGCTGGTCCTGAGTGTCAGGATATAGCTGCCTACCCCCTTAGATCCCCTCTCTCATCCATGGTGAAGGAGAGGACATGGGGCTCCCAACTTCTGGCAGTTACTCCCTTCCTGCTCTCCCTACCCCTACTTTCTTTCCTCTCACACCTGCTGGGACAACTGGCCAGGTGTGGGCAGCATAGACTGAGGAGGCAACATAAAGCTACCTCCTTGAGCCCAGATGAAGCCTGGCCACGCCTACCACCTGGCCTATATCTCTCCATCCCTTGCCCGGGGGGGATATCAGCCCTGGAGGAAGGCAGTGCTGGTGCCCAGCAACCCAGCCAGGAGCAACCCTGGGGATGGAGGGAGGGGTCTCTGGTAACCTGAGGAAGGAGGGTGTCTGAGTCCTGCTCAGAGGAAGGGCCTCTGAGCAATGAGGGGCCTTAGGAGGGTGGCAGAGCTCACCTTCAAGGCCATGAGGGTGATGAACAAGGGAAGCTGGACCTCAGGGCAGGAGGGAAGAAGTCAGAATGTCTGGGTTTCCCCCTCAGTCTAGGGAAAAGGGAGTCTTTTGTTTCCTGCTTCAGTTTCCCCTCTTTATGAGCAGAAGCCTGAAGGGATACTTGCATCAGTTCTGAGGTCCAGGGGGCAGAGATCAGGCAGGAGCCTAGATAAAGGGACCGTGTGGGAATGTACACATGTGTGCGTGTGTAGTAGAATGTTCTCAGGCTGAGGAACATTCCTTCAGACCCACTGTGCATGACCACCACAGAAGGCAGCGGAGGCCTGATTCTGGGTGGGGAAGACAAACTCACACACCAGCCCACCGTGGGCAAGAGGGCTGGTCAGCCTGCGGGCAGCCCAGGTCCTAGTGTGGAAGCTCACGACAACGTCCGTGCTAGACCCAAGGCATGAAGACAGCACGAGGAGGGACGGGCCTCCATTTCACAGAGCACGTTCCCCATCTCCCTTGAGAACTAAATAAGCCTGGCCTGGGAGCAGGATAAAGAGCAGCTGAGCCCCGGGAAGAACCTTAGCTCTATCAGCTGAGGAGGGGACCTCGTCCCAGGGGCCCGGGGCACAGGAGATGCCTCCGTGGGAAACAGCTGTGTGAAGTGAACAGGGGCCAGCAGGCAAGGGGGCAGGTGAGGCAGGATGACCACATGCATTGGTAAGTACACGCCAGATGCTTCCTAGATGGGAGAGGAGCCTGACCCTTCCTCTCTGTTCTCCAGGCTCTCCGCCTGAGTCATTGTGCTCCTGCCTGGGGCACCTGGGTTACCTGACCTCTTGGACTAAGACGGGGATGACAGGGTCTCTCCCTAATGTTCCGTGAGTCATGCTCAGAATGCAATCCCCTCTCCATCTTTCCCAGGTCCTCAGAGCTCACCCATGACTCAGGGAAGCCAGGGCTGCCCCACCAAGCAGACCCTGGGGTCTTGCCTCCCCCACCCCCTGTTATGCCAAAACAGCCAGAGGCTCAGTGCTTTGGAGCTGCCAGGAGTTGGCACTGTGCCCTGGTGGTGCCCCCCTCGCCTGGTGAGTGTGTGGGCAGGCTGCAGCTCTACTCTTGCCTGGCACGGGGGAAGGAGAGGAGGGAGATGAGCCGTTGGATTTATTTAGAGCCTGATTTCCCTCCTACTGCTTCAGAGGGGGCCTCAGGGAGAGCAAGGAGCCAGGCAAGAGAAAGGAAAGTGGGGGAGGGTAATCCAGGAACCAGAGATGGGTGGGGAACCAGCAATGGGTTAGCAGGCTGCCCCAAACACCATCCCTATGTCAGGCTTTACCTTGAAACAGTCCAAGCCTTCTCAACTAGGGATGGGAAGAACCTTCTAGGGCCCTCCAGCCCCACAGAGGGAGGTTCATTCTCCAGCTCACCTTGGCACCCTGGGCCGTGGCCAGCTGTCCCTTCAACTGTCAGGAAGAGGTGTTCACCAGAGCCTTGAAAATCATCTGCTCTAGCTGCAATGTAATTAGCCCCAGAGGCCCAGTGGGGAATTGGGCCCAGCAGGGGCCCAGTCCCCGAAAAGGACTGATAGATAGGTGTCTTTCCTGAGCCCCAGAACTCATCTATCCTGGGCATGGCAGCAGGAGATGGGAGAAGACGCCAACACTCCCCCTTTGACCCTGGAGCACTCTACCCTTCCTATCAGATCAGAGACCCCTCTCAAGCCATCCAGCTGCTTTCATAAGGAGGCCTTCTTGTAGGATGCTGGAGAGAAGGGACTGAGACAGTGCTGCCCATCCTTGCCCCATCTTTCCAGGCACTCTCCCTGCCCTCTTGAGCTCCGGGAATCACTGCCTAATGAGCTGATTTGTCTCAGTGGGTCAGGAGATAAAAGCAAAGAGGAGAATTAAATATTTATCAGTTGCCTGGTTCTCTGAGCAAAGAGCTTTCTCTCCATCCCCAGGCCCTGGGCTTCTCTGGCTTCATCTCCCGGCCTCCCTGCTGAGCAGGTGCTCAGGATGCCCCCCTGCTTGGGGATGCCTCAGCAGGAGGAGTGGGATGGCTGGGGCACAGTCAGCCGGCCCACCCATGTGCTGGGCACCCAGTTTCCAGCCTGGGAGAGAAGCTGGGCTGAGGGGGGAGAGGAGGTAAGGCAGTGCCCGGGGATAGCCAGCTGAAGGCGATAATGGAGGTCCTCAAGTTTTATGATCCTTCTGTCTGAAGGGGCTGGTATGGGATCCTCTGCTCTTCTCCAGGTTCCCTAATCTGTTCTTTACTAAGGCACAGGAGGGCTGGATTGTCCCCCTCTGTAAGAACCCCCGCATCTCCTGTGTCTGCTGAGTTCAGACCCCAGAAACCCTCCCTCGGGGAACTCCAGACGTTGCCCGAGGCCTCTCTAATGCCTCCGTGCCCTCAGTCTCCAGCCCCGCCTCCCTCTACCCTTCTGTCCTGGGCTGTGGAGCCACCTGCTCTGAGCCTCCCCCCACCCGAGCCCCTCTCGGCACACACCGGATGCGCCCTGCTCTAGGACGGGGGCACCGGGCAGCCTCTGGCGTGAACATCCATCGCTCCACTTTGCTGGAGCGCCACCACCCCCCACCCCCCACGACATGCCCTGCCCCGCCACAGAGGCGTTCCTCAAAGTCCTGAACTGGGGGAAGGGTCCGAGGGACAGGAGGTGTCACCCCAACGTCCCCACCCCCACCCTCCCCGTGGGCACTCACCGCCTCCGAGTCCTCAAACCCGGGCACGTAGGAGTCGTCATACATGGGGGAGTCCGGGTGGGGGGAAGCGAGCGGCGCCGGGGGCGGGAGCGGCCCGGAGGCAAGGGCGATGACAGCGGGCCGCGCCCGGGAGATGCCACCGAGCCCCGCAGCCCTGCGGGCGGCGGCGGAGAGCGAGAGAGCGAAGGAGGGAGCGAGCCGCGAAGACCAGCTGCTCCGAGCTCAAATCACCGCTCCCCCCACCCCCCAAAACCCTGCCGGTCCCACCCCGAGCGCGGCTGAGGAAATCTGGCGCCGGCTCCTACAACAATAGCGCCCGCCCACCTGACCCCCCTCCCCGGGAGCGGGCGAGGGGGCGGCGGCGGGGGGCGCCGGCCGCCGGGGGAGCCCGAGGCCCGGCCTCCGGGGGGTGGCCGACGCCAGCGGGGTAGAAGGTGGGTCCCCGAGCACCTACGGGGCAGAGGGGCGGCGGGGAGGAAGGGGAGGAGAGACTGCGGGCGGGGCGGATCCCGGCGTGGAGGAGGCGGGCCGAGGAGGGACGCGGAGACCGAGACGCTCGGCAACCCAGGAAATGTTCCGCCGGGAAACAAAGGGCTGGCGCGGGGGAGGGGCGGGGCGGAGACCGCCGCGGAGCCGAGACCCTGCGAGCGAGGAGCGGGCGCAGGTTAAGGGGAGGCCGGAGAGAGGGAGACAGTGCAGGGGCAGAGGCCGAGAGAGGAAGAGGGGAGGCAGGGTAGTGGGAGCCTGGAGAGACAGAGGAGGCGGGGCGGGGGCGGGCGGCAGGTGAGAGGGCGGCGTGTCTGCGCCCCGGAGGCCCGGGAGACTCCAAAAGCAAACCCGCAGGGGTCCTGGGGGGGAGTGGCTTTAGCGACCCCCGGCCAAATGCCGAAAAGTAGCCCCTGTCCCCCGCCTCCCCATCCCCCTCACGCCAGACGCTCGGCCCCTTTAGTGCTGGGACTCTCTCGCAGCAAAGGGCCTCGGTGGTTGCCCAACCCGGGCGGATTGGGGCCCGGCCACCCTACTACACCTGTTGCGCGGGCAGATTTCATCCTAGTCTGGCCAGGATGGGGGTTCCCTTCCTCACTTCCTTGCCAAGGACTGTGCCAGGCATTGCCAAGGCATCGTGGGAACTGGCGTAGGGAGGGGCTGCTTTAGGAGAACCTAAAGGGAGGGGGAAAGAAGCCAGAGAGTGGAGACAGGGGGACGGTTGTGGCTGGGACTGAAGGAGGGAGCCTGGCCACACCGGGGTTGGCGTGGGGAGCAAGTCTCCTCAGAGTCACTAGTCTAAGGCCAGATACTCTCCTTAGCAAAAGGATGAGGGTGGTCCGGGTGGCCAGTGTGTGGGTTGGAGCCACATTTACCACTCTTCCAGTCAGTCTCCTTCAAAGGGGCACTAAGATTTGAGGTTAGAGACCCGAGGAGCAGCCCTTCTCTTGAGGAAACTTCCTCAAAGATCCACCCATTTGAACTCCAGAGAAAAGTTATTCCTTTGAATTTTGATTGCCTCCCTACCCTTTCCTCCCCTCTCTGCCTCCTCCCAGAGATTGGGGCCGGTGGCGGGGATGAGGAATGTGAGATAGAGGGGTGCTCTTGGACAGCTTCTGGGTCTCAGTCCTTGTCCTCTCCCAGAGTCTCACACCCAGGAGGGTGAATCTGATATTTGCTCATCCCTTTTCTTCCTGGGCTTCAGGGGAGTTAGAAAACCAAAAGTCTGACAGGGTTGGGTGAGATCTGTGGTAGGAAACACTGTGCCTGGGAGAGAGAGGAAGACCACCCAAACCAACTGGCTTCCCACTTAGGTCACTTGTTCGTGTTCCTTAACAAGAAAAAGAGAAGGGGGTCTCATCTTAAGACTGTCTTGGTCTGCCTTTAGTCTCTCACCACCCTGTGAATGGTGCAGTCCAGCCCTGCTCAGCATCTACCTCCCGCAGGGATTTGGCGAACAACTTTCTTGGAGCCCCTGTGGCCCACTATTGGGGGAGGCAGTGTACTTTCACAGCTCCCACTCCTGAGTCCAGCACCATTTGGGGCTTGGTTATATGTTGGATTCTTCTGTATCGGAAGTTCCCAGACACTGTCTTCTCGCTTTGTGCCCTCTCCCAGTTGCTCAGTATTTCTCATAGCCTCTTTTATTCTCTGTCTCTTCTGTCCTTCCAGAGGGGCAGAAAGGGGGCATTAAATGTGACACAATAAGACCTTAAGGTGCTCTTTCCTGGGAGATGGTTCTAATGAAGATGACAGCTACCGGGGCATCTGCTTCTCTCTCCATCCCTAAATTTACTCTCGTGGCCCCTCCTTTTGGGACTCTACCCACTACCGGAGTGTCCAGGGGACAGTAGGTAACAGTGGATCTGCTATCAACCTCACTCTTGTCTTACACACCTTGTCTTCATCCCCATCTGGGACAGTGGTGTCTTAAGTCTGCTCATGAAGCATGAATTGCCATGCCAACCACCCCCAGGAGATGTATTCAAGTTCCTCATACCTGGGCCATCTCCTGGGTCCTGCAGGAGCTTCAGAGCCTCTCCCTGGTTCACTTCTCTCCGAGTTGCTACTCACTGCTCTCTTCCATTTCTCACCTCACCCACACCTGCCTGCTCTAGTTCTCATGCCAGCCTAGTGCTTCCTGTCCTATAACAAGACATGTGCCGGTCACTATCCATGTGGTCCCTTATCCATTTTCTTTTCCCTGGCTAAGCATAAGGAGAGCGAGCTGGGGGTTGGGGTGGGAGGAGGATTCATGGACAGGATTCCTCCTGCCTTCCTCTTTCTAGGAGAGCGTCATTAGACTGGCAGCTGGCAGATACCCAAGGCATGGAAGCAGGACATGGGGTCGGGGCTGGGGGGAAGCCTGAATAACCAGGTTTGGGAGTTGGAATTCTTGGCAATCTCCAGAATACATTCTAGCTTCTCCTATAAGTGCACCAGGAACCTGGGTGGATCCCAGTCACAGAGTGTTGAAGAGAGGAAACTGAGGCAGAAGCTAGGACCTCTAGGAAGTCCTTCCCAGCAGTATTTAAGATCTGGAGAAAGCCAAAGCCTCTAGGATTCTAGCTGCTGGGCTGCTCCCAGGGAATGCAGGCAGGAGCACCAGGGGAGCTTTGCAGAGTCCTCCCCTCAGTCCTCACATCTAGACCCCTTTCTGGCCCCCACACAGTCCTCCCCACCCATTCCAGTCCCAGTGCTCAGAGGCTGCCAGCACTGGCGCTCCGTCCTTTCCTACCTGCCACCTCTACCCTTAGCCTCACCTACTCCGCCTCCCTCCCCATCACTGCAGTCTTCCCCCAAATGCCAGCCCTCTCCCTAGCTCGGAGTGGGCTCTCCTCCCACCCACTGGGGAAGGGGCCCTCGCGTTTACCTCATTCAGCAGGAAGGTTGCACTGGAGTCAGAAAAAGACATAGACTGGGCTGGTGGCCTCTCCCCTTCCCCCGGGCCAGGGGCTCCGAGGCGGGAGCAGGACCGGGCAGCTGCTCTGCACACTGGCTCCCGCCTGCACGCCTGGCCTCGCCCCACGCCCGGCTCCCACGGCGCTCTCTTCCCTCTCTCCGGGCTCCCTCCCTCTTCCCTCCTCCCTCCCTCCCTCCCTCCCTCTCTCTCTTCCTCCCTCTCTCTTCCTTTCTCGTCGCCTCTGTCACTCTCTCCCTCCCCTGTCGCTTTTCAGCCCAGCTTTCTCCATTTCCGTCTCTTACCCCCTCTACGATCCCAGTTCTCTGTTTATCTGGGGGCCTGCCGCTGTCCTTCCATCCACATATCTCGCCTTTCTTCCCTGACCGCCCCCCACACCACCTTCTCTTCCTTAACCCTCTCCCCAGAAAAGGTAGGGGCTCCGGAGCTCCCACTGCCGCAGGCAGAAGGGCAGGAGTAGCCGAAGGGCTGCCCGGACTCCGGACCTTTAGGCGGAAGGTTCCGCTCCCTCCCGACACCTGCTCGGTGCGCCCGGAAAGAAAGGCGCCTCGGTCCCAGAGACGACTCCGACCTGTCCTCAGCAGAGGAAATGATCGGAAAGGAAGAATGCTTGTGTACGGCTCGCTAGCCCCAGCGTCCAGCGCTCTCTCTGGGTTCCGGGGAAGCTCCGTCCATCCACCCGTCCCAGGCCCAGACCCAGTGGCTCCTATGGGATCCAACTGGCGACACCCCAGCGGGGATGCGCCCGGCACCCGGGGCGTCTCTACTGTCACTCTTCTCTCCCGGGTTCCGGGAGCCGTGGGACTCAGCTCGCACTGGCGGAGAGCGAGGTGAGGCGGCTCCTCCCGGCCGGCTGCAGCGCCCCCTGGGCTCGCTCGCCCCGCGGTCGCGGTCGCACACGCCCTCCAGGTGGTGGCACCCGTCCGGGGTCCGCCTGTCGGCCGGCAGGGCTCCGGCCCTGCCAGCAGGAGGCGCTGCCCTGGCTAGAGCAGAGGCAGCGCGTTTCGGAGCCAGACCCTCGCCCGCCAGAAGCCTAACAGGGCCCCCTCATCCGCTCTTCTTTCCAGAAACTGCGATCCCACCTCCAGACCCCTTTGGGATCTGCACTCTACCCCTCCCCCGAGGGGCTTCTTTGAGGTCTTTGGCCCTTCTGGGTCCCTACGCTGCTCCTACCTCCATCCTGCTCTCCGGGGGCGCTCCTGCTGAGTCCGGCGGCGTCCTGGCCCGGCCTGGGTAGCAGGGAGTACGGAGTCGTGGGACCAGTCCTCGGGTCAGTACCCGCTCCCGCCCGCTTAGGCGGGCACGTCAAATAGGACAAGCCCAAGTTCTGGCGGGGGAAGGGGGGAGCAGGGGTGTAGCCCCAGCCAGCTCTCTCCCTGCACCCTTGTGAGCGGATCAGCTTCTCATTGGTCCCTCTAAACCCCCAGTATCCCCAGGCTGGACTCTTCTCCATACCAAAGACCGCTGAGGGAGGGAGGAGGCGGCCGACTCCTATGCAGAGACAGATACACCCTGAAGCCCAGTGACCCGGCGTCTCCAACTTTCCCCTCGGCATCAATTAGAACTCTTTCCTTTCGGATCCAGGGTATTCCACTCTCCTTCTTGGCCCTTCTTCTAACTCCTTTCCTTTGGGGAGTTCCCGCTCCTCCTATCCTCTGGGGATCTTGGAAGACTTCTCCCCACTTCCCGTTCAGCTTACCCTGTCCTTGCCCCCATTCCGGAGGGAGCTAATCTGAGGGAGAATCAACTCTCCTCTTTCCACCCCCAGCTCCTCCTCATGCTTAACCTGCAAAGTCCTTTGGGAGAGCACCTCCTGTCTCTGTGGTCTAGTCCCTGCATCCCCTCCCACCCACCTACCCCTCAGTTACTCAGCTTCAACTATTCAGAGGAGATAAAGAGGTTGCATGTGTGCTTTAAAATTGTGCATGGAGGTTTTTATGGGTTTTGTTTTGTTTTGGCTCTAACAGAGGGAGCAGAAGCTTTGCTATCATTTGACAATAAGACCTGGAGGGAGAGAGGCCCCTCCCTACACCCCTGCTGACCACAGCTAATGGACTAGCTCCTCTGGGCCTTGGGGCAGCTTAAGTTTCCATAGGAGAAGGAGGGGGGGGGTGTGCTGGCCAAGGCAAGCAACTGTCCCTAGCTTCCCCCTCCCTCCCTCCTCTTCAAGAACCTACAGCCTCTTCATCCCTTACTTTAAAATAGAAATATCAACGACTTCTCTCTGAGCCTATCAGAGGGAATCTAGGTGCACAGGGACAGCTGGGCACCCTCACTTGTTCTCATTTCCACTCCAGCTGCTGGAGCACACACCCCTCTCTCTTCTGCTACTGGGAAAAGGTAGGACGCTTAGAGCTGGAGCTGGGAGCCCAGCCCCTGGGTCCCCAGAGCAGTCCTCTTCCAGCCCCCTCCATGTGAGTTGACTGCTTAGAGGACCCGCACAGTCTTCCTCCTTGCTTTACCTCCCTTAGTGCCCCCACCTCTGGCCCTGACCTCACAGTGTCTGACACCCTGCTCAGAGGGGCCTCAAAGCCTGGATGCACTCCTGTGTCCCATGCTCTGGGTTGGCCCCTTCCGGGCCCTAGCTCCAGCATCTGCCTCCCACCCCACCCCCGCCCTCCGGGCAGCCTTTCCAGACAGCCTTCATCCCTTCTCCCTGGTGTCACCTCCTCTCTGACCTCCCAGGTTGTCAGGACCTCAGGATATTTGACAGGACTCTGCTAGCCTTTTTGGTTAGCCTTTGTGCAGACACTGCCCTGCACAGGGTGTTGCGCTCCTGACCTAGAGCTAGATTTCAATCCCCACTTGCCTCCTCAGCAAGGCGTAACTCACATAACTGTACTTAGTGGCCCTAACATTTGAAAACCCCTGTACCACAAAGGACAGAGAACAGAGATCACCGTGTCTGTCCCTCTGTGTCTACCGAGAGCTTCTGAGAAAGCTCTGTGGGGTAGTTTCCACAGGGAATCCCTGTTGCCAACTCCAGATATTACTCTGGGGAAGTTCCTCTACCATCAAACCTCAATCCCTCTTGCTGCAATCTCTGTTTTCTTTTTCTGGGCTCTGCCTCTAGAACCGTGGTGATATTTGATGCTTCTGGGCACTTTCAGGCTCCATCCCCTGACGCAGCATTTGCTATAAATATGTCTGAAGAGTTTCTTGCTGACAGTGCCCAGCAAGACTGCACCTTCCTTCCCACACAAGGCCTCTCTAGAGGGACTGGGCTCTCAGCTATGTCTCCCAGACCCAACTCTTGCCAGTTCTGAGGCAAGTGGTGTGGCTGCTCTGTGGACTTGGGGGTTCCTTTTCATCCCTGGGAAGAGGGGAAGCTGAGAAGGCTGAGATGCTTAGCTCTCATTCTCTTTCTCCCTGGAGTCTGGCTCAGAGTAGGTGGCACATAGTAGGTATTTGACATATGTTTATTTTAGTTTTAGATCCTAGTTTCCATTGAATGTGACTGGTGATTCCAGTTCCACAAAATGGATTGGAGAGAGGAACAAGGCTGGACATAGGAGGGGAACTCTAGTGCTACGCCAGGTGGAGGAATGGGTACGAGAGGCAGGCTCCCTAGGGTGGCCTGGGGAAGGGGGTGCTGGCCTAGACTTTACCTCCTTTGCCAAACTCTTAACACTTCCAGACACTGAATTACAGCACCACCCAAGGGATCAGGTCAAGTCCTTTCTCCACTCTCACATATTTACAAGCTTTGTAAACATCAGAGGTTGGGTAGGGAAGCTGGGGTTGAAAAGAGATGCGATGGAGGTGGGGAATTCCTGGGAGGCATGCTGAGGCCTAAGTGGGGGCAGGATTCCCCCAAGTGGAGGCAGTGGAAGCATCCCAGGCCTTCCAAAAGCTGGGACAGAGAGGACTTGGGCATCCTTTAGAAAGGTGGGGCTGCTGATGAGAGGCTGAGGTGGCCTCAAGAAGGCTCAGGGCAATGGGAATAAGGCCAACCCTGATGTACATACAGCTGGAGTGAGAGAGCTGAGACTTGGGTCCTTTCTTTCTGCACCCCTGGGCTTACCACAGGTCCTCGGCTCCTTTATCTCTCATAGGACGCCTGACCTCCACCCAGATCAGTTCCCTTCTCTAAAATAAGAATTAGTGGGGGAGGTGTCTGTGGTGGGGCTGGAGGCTGGGTACTCTTCTACTTGCTTACTCTAGCTCTCTCACCCACCTGTGACTCCCACCACTGTCAATTCAGGATCTGAGCTGTGGTAGCCATCTCCAGCTCAGAATGAGGGTCTGGCGCCCTCAGCCTCCCCGGGAATGAATTATTGAAGAAAACAGAGTGCTAGCTGCTTGGGCGACTGCCCCCTGGGGCTTGCCATTGCCTCTCACTCCACTTCTCACGGCTCCTTCACCAGCTGTGAGGAAGATGAGGTCTGGCTGCCTGGGATGGGACAGGCCTTAGGAGATATTAAGGAGAGGCTGGAACTTTGTAGGGATGTGGAAGTGCTGACTCAGGCCTTGAGGAGAAGCCTTCTGGGGGGGATGGCAGAGGACTGGTGAAGAGTTGTGGCCCCTCATTGTGGATCATGACGGGGTGCTCACCCTGGAGCTGGGTTGGGAAATGAGCCTGGAAGACCCTTGACTTGAGGGGCTGCATTGACGAGGGGTGGATTCCTACATGCCTTTCTGAGTAACATAGAGCCAGGAGTCTGGATCCTTCTTTGAGTTAGCATCAGGTCACTAGGGGTGCTCTGTACAGAGCTCTCTGTTCCCCTGTGGGGCCCCCCCGCCCAGAAATAAGGCCCTATCAAGATTGCAGGAGAACCACAAAGCGGCTGGAAGCGGGTGCTGGTTTACGGGTGACAGGGAGGAGGGCAACAGTCGAGGGTCAAGGTTCTAGGTAGGCCGTTGGTGGAAAGAACACAGGATGTGGAGTCCGAAAACCAGCAGCCAAGTCCTAATTGTATCACTCGCTGGTTCAAGCGAGTCACTTGGAAACAGTTTTCTTACTTTTAAAAGGGACAAGAGCAGTGCTTGCTCAAGAGATTCTGTGAGAATTCAGCAGGAATATTTGCGTTTCATAAAATGTAAATTCCTATGGAAAAGTTAGTTGTTGTTATAAACAGGGAAGCAGTGCAGAGTGGAGAGAACCTGTCCAGAGTCATGATCTGGGTTACCACCCGTGCCCTGTGACTGACCCCTCGTCTTTCCACTTCTGTGCTTACAGGACTTTTCAAAAGGCCACACTCAGTGCTTGGATCTGGATTTAGACCTAGATCTTCAGATTCTATCTCCTGGGTTCTTTCCATTACACCACGTGGGCTGGACACTCTGGTCCACTCTGACCTTTGACCCGTGCTCAGCACAGGGGACTCCCCCGAAAAGTCCCCCACACCCTGATGCCACAGCGCTGAGTACTTCATTCTTTTGTCTCATGTCCGGCCACACCCCTCTCTCCTTCAGGAATAACACAGCAAATACATTTCTTAGCTTTCCCCTGAGGCAGCATAAATGATATTATCAAGCATTTGGAATGTAGTTTAAAAATAACTTTTTATCATTACAGAAGTAGGGGTTATGTATTGGAGAAAGGAAATACAGACAAGCAACAAGATGAGACGAATCAAAACACAGTATTCTCACCGCCCTGTTATTTCCACCATTAATGCTTTTGGTGTAATCCTTCTGGATATTTTTTCCTTAAAAAAACTGGGATATAACTTAGTTGTATATGGCGTACTGGTTTAAATGTACAATTGGGTAAATTTTTTGCATATACGTACCGATACATCAATGTCTGTGTAACCACATCCATGTCAAGGTCTGTGACATCCTCACTCAGGAGCTGTCCTTGTACCCCTTCATGGTCAGGATCCAGACTCTTGTGGTGATGGCTCCTTAGGCTCTTATCACCATAGATTAGGTTTGCCTGTTCTTGAACTTCATATAAAAAGGATTGTGCAGTGTGTACTCTCTCATATCTGGTGTCTTTCCCACAATATTACATTTTTGAGATTCATCTCTGTTGCATTTATCAACAACTTAAAAAATGTCATGTGGTATTCTATTGTTAGAACACACTATAATTTATTTTTCCATTCTCCTGTTGATGAGCACTTAGGATGTTTCCAATTTTGTTGTATACTGAATAAAATTACTATGAACATTCTTGAACATGTGTCTTTTGGTTAGACACATGAACTCATTCCTCTTGGAGGTATATAGCAAGAAATGGAATTGCTGAATTATAGGTTAGGCTGTATCTTTTTTTTTTTTTTAATGTACACACACACACACACACACACACACAGAAATGAATGCTTTTTTAACCTGCTTATTTTCATCCAATGTTTTCCACGATTCCACTTCATTAATTTTCATTTTATCTAATCCCAGTCAATATTCAGATCTCCCAATTGGCCCCAAAATGTCTTCTATAGCTGCTGTACCCTAATCAGTATCCCATCAAGAATTCACACTGCATCCTGCAACACCTCGCCTTGGGTCCTTGCTGGTTGGTGGCTGGAGACATGAGTTCCTTGCCACGTGGACCTCTATGCAGGACTGCACACACATGGCAGCTGCTGAGAGAGAGAGAGAGCGAGAGAGCAACAGAGAGAACAAGAGCAGGTCTTTTTGAAACCTAATTTTGGGAGTGACTTTTCATCTTTCTTGCTGCATTTTATTCCTTAAAAGCAAGTGACTAGATCCAACCTACACTCAGAGGGTAGCGATTAAACAAAGACTTGGATACCAGAAAGTAGGGATTGTGGGGAGCCATTTCAGAGCTGACGGGAAGATATATAATAATTTAAAGGGAACTTTAATGTATACATAAGGACTTCTTCCCTGATAGCTCAGTTGGTAAAGAATCTGCCTGCAATGCAGGAGACCCTGGCTCAATTCCTGGGTCAGGAAGATCTGCTGGAGAAGGGATAGGCTACCCACTCCAGTGGCTTGTGGCTTAGCTGGGAAAGAATCTGCCTGCATTGTGGGAGACCTAGGTTTGATTCCTGGGTTGGGAAGATACCCTGGAGAAGGGAAAGGCTACCCACTCTAGTATTCTGGCCTAGAGAAATTCCGTACACTGTGTAGTCCATGGGGTTGCAATGAGTTGGACATGACTGAGCAACTTTCACTTAATGTATATATGATACACACACACACACACACACACATATATAGACCAATACTTCTATTCACATTTTATGAGTGAGAAGACAGCCTCCTTTTTCATTCTATTTAAAGTAGTCCCTTTGCTCATAGACTTAGAGAACAAACTTACAGTTACCAGGGAGGAAGATGGGAAAAATGAGGAGGGGGAGGGATAGTTAGGAAGTTTGGTATCAACACGTTCACACTGCTATATTTTAAATGGATAACCAACTGTATACCACAGGGAACTCTGCTCAATGTTATGTGGCAGCCTGGATGGGAGGGGAGTTTGAGGGAGAATGGATACATGTGTATGCATGGCTGCCCACTTGAAACTGTCACTGCATTGTTAATCAGCTGTGTGTGTCTGTGGTCCGCTGCTCAGTCGTGTTTGACTTATTGCAACCCCATGGACTATAGCCCATCAGGCTCCTCTGTCCATGGGATTTTCTCAGCAAGAATACTGGAGTGGGTTGCCATTTATTCCTCTAGGGGATCTTCCTGATCAGATCAGATCAGTCGCTCAGTCGTGTCCGACTCTTTGCGACCCCATGAATCGCAGCACGCCTGGCCTCCCTGTCCATCACCAACTCCCGGAGTTCACTCAGACTCATGTCCATCGAATCAGTGATGCCATCCAGCCATCTCATCCTCTGTCTTCCCCTTCTCCTCTTGCCCCCAATCCCTCCCAGCATCAGAGTCTTTTCCAATGACTCAACTCTTCACATGAGGTGGCCAAAGTACTGGAGTTTCAGCTTTAGCATCACTTCTTCCAAAGAAATCCCAGGGCTGATCTCCTTTAGAATGGACTGGTTGGATCTCCTTGCAGTCCAAGGGACTCTCAAGAGTCTTCTCCAACACCACAGTTCAAAAGCATCAATTCTTCGGCAAAATCACTGCAGATGGTGACTGCAGCCATGAAATTAAAAGACACTTACTCCTTGGAAGAAAAGTTATGACCAACCTAGATAGCATATTGAAAAGCAGAGACATTACTTTGCCAACAAAGGTTTGTCTAGTCAAGGCTATGGTTTTTCTTGTGGTCATGTGAGAGTTGTGAGATGTTGGATGTGAGAGTTGGACTGTGAAGAAGACTGAGCGCCGAAGAATTGATCTTCCTGATACTCCAATATAAAATAAAAAGTTAAAAAAGAAAGTAGGTCCCTCCAGTTACCTTTTATTATAATTACCTTTTATGCTAAGTTCTCACAACACCCTTAAAAAATAGACTATTTTTAGAGCAGTTATAAGTTCACAGAAAAATTGAGGGGAAAGTAAATTTCCCATTAACACCCTCCCCCTACACGTGCACAGCCTCTCCCATTATTAATATCCCCCACCAGATTAGTACAGTATGATTTTGTTAAAATCAATAGAGGCTGATTTTGACACATCCTTGTTACCCAAAAGTCCCTAATTTACATCAGGGTTCACTCTTGGTGTTGTACATTTTATTGTTTTTTTTAAAATTTATTTATTCTTTAATTGAAGGATAATTGCTTTATAGAATTTTGTTGGTTTCTACCCAACGTCAACATGAATCAGCCATACATTCTATGGGTTTTGACATGTATAATGGAATATGCCCACTATAATGGGAATACCAGATCACCTGACCTGCCTCTTGAGAAACCTATATGCAGGTCAGGAAGTAACACTTAGAACTGGACATGGAACAACAGATTGGTTCCAGATAGGAAAAGGAGTACAAGGCTGTATATTGTCACCTTGCTTAAACTTATGTGCAGAGTACATCATGAGAAACTCTGGGCTGGAAGAAGCACAAGCTGGAATCAAGATTGCCGGGAGAAATATCAATAACCTCAGATATGCAGATGACATCACCCTTATGGCAGAAAGTGAAGAGGAACCAAAAAGCCTCTTGATGAAAGTGAAAGAGGAGAGTGAAAAAGTTGGCTTAAAGCTCAACATTCAGAAAACTAAGATCGTGGCATCTGGTCCCATCACTTCATGGGAAATAGATGGGGAAACAGTGGAAACAGTGTCAGACTTTATTTTTCTGGGCTCCAAAATCACTGCAGATGGTGACTGCAGCCATGAAATTAAAAGACGCTTACTCCTTGGAGGCAAAGTTATGACCAACCTAGACAACATATTGAAAAGCAGAGACGTTACTTTGTCAACAAAGGTCTGTTTAGTCAAGGCTATGGTTTTTCCAGTGGTCATGTATGGATGTGAGAGTTAGACTACAAAGAAAGCTAATGCTTTTGAACTGTGGTGGTGGAGAAGACTCTTGAGAGTCCCTTGGACTGCAAGGAGATCTAACCAGTCCATCCTAAAGGTGATCAGTCTTGGGTGTTCACTGGAAGGACTGATGCTGAAGCTGAAACTCCAATACTTTGGCCACCTGATGCTAAGAGCTGACTCATTTGAAAAGACCCTGATGCTGGGAGGGACTGGGGGCAGGAGGAGAAGGGGATGACAGAGGATGAGATGGCTGGATGGCATCACTGACTCGATGGACATAAGTTTGGGTAAACTCTGGGAGTTGGTGATGGACAGGGAGGCCAGGCGTGCTGCGATTCATGGGGTCGCAAAGAGTCGGACACGACTGAGTGACTGAACTGAACTGAAACTATTCTAGTAGGATGTTATCAGTTCAGTTTAGTCGCTCAGTCATGTCTGACTCTTTGCATCCCCATGAATCACAGCACGCCAGGCCTCCCTGTCCATCACCAACTCCTGGAGTCCACCCAAACCCATGTCCATTGAGTCGGTGATGCCATCCAACCATCTCATCCTCCGTCGTCCTCTTCTCCTCCTGCCCGCAATCTTTCCCAGCATCAGGGTCTTTTCAAATGAGTCAGTTCTTCACATCAGGTGGCCAAAGTATTGGAGTTTCAGCTTCAACATCAGTCCTTCCAGTGAATACTCAGGACTGATCTTTAGGATGAACTGGTTGGATCTCCTTGCAGTCCAAGAGACTCTCAAGAGTCTTCTCCAACACCACAGTCCAAAAGGATCAATTCTTCGGCGCTCAGCTTTCTTTGTAGTCCAACTCTCACATCCATACATGACCACTGGAAAAACCATAGCCTTGACTAGACAGACCTTTGTTGACAAAGTAATGTCTCTGCTTTTCAATATGTTGTCTAGGTTGGTCATAACTTTGCCTCCAAGGAGTAAGTGTCTTTTAATTTCATGGCTGCAGTCACCGTCTGTAGTGATTTTGGAGCCCAGAAAAATAAAGTCTGACACTGCTTCCACTGTTTCCCCATCTATTTCCCATGAAGTGATGGGACCGGATGCCATGATCATAGTTTTCTGAATGTTGAGCTTTAAGCCAACTTTTTCACTCTCCTCTTTCACTTTCATCAAGAGGCTCTTCACTGCCCTTAAAATCCTCTGTGCTCTGCCTTTTCATTCCTCTCTCCCCAAACCTTGGCAAACACTGATCTTTTTACAGTTTCCATAGTTTTACCTTTGCTAGAAGCTCATATAGTATTCGTTTTGTTGTTAGCAACTATAGTACAGTTGATAAGTTGTGTCCCCATGGACCACAGCAGCCAGGCTTCCCTGTCCTTCACTATCTCCCGGAGTTTACTCAAACTCATGTCCATTTAGTCGGTGATGCTACGCAACCATCTCATCCTCTGCCAGCTCCTTTCTTTTCCTACGCTCAACCTTTCTCATCTTATTGGGTCTTTTCCAGTGAATTGGCTCTTCAAGTCAGGTGGCCCAAGAATTGGAGTTTCACCTTTGGTGTCAGTCCTTTTAGTGAATATTGAGTGTGGGTTTCCTTTAGGCTGGACTGGTTTGATCTCAATGCTGTCCAAGGGACTCTCAAGAGTCTTCTCCAGCGCCATAGTTCAAAAGCACCAATACTTTGGCATTCAGTCTTCTTTATGGTCCAACTCTCATACCCATACATGACTACTAGAAAAACCATAGCTTTGACTATATGGACCTTTGTCAGCAGAGTGATGTCTCTGCTTTTTAAAATGCTGTCTAGGTTTGTCTTAGATTTCTTTCCAAGGAATAAACATCTTTTGATTTAATGGCTACAGTCACTGTCTGCAGTGAAATTGGAGCCCAAGAAAAAAATCTTTCACTGCTTTCACTTTTCCCTCTTCTATTTGCCATGAAGTGATGGGACTGGATGCCATGCTCTTAGTTTTTTGAATGTTGGGTTTTAAGCCAGCTTTTTCACTCTCTTCTTTCACCTTCATCAAGAGGCTCTTTAGTTCCTCTTTGCTTTCTGCCATTAGAGTGGTATCATCTGAGTGTCTAAGGTTGTTGATATTTTTTCTGGCAATTTTGATTCCAGCTTCCGATTCACGCAGCCTGGCATTTTGCATGATGTACTCTGCATATAAGTGAAATAGGCAAGGTGACAGTATACAGCCTTGACGTACTCCTTTCCCAATTTGGAACCAGTTCATTTTTCCGTGTCTGGTTATAACTGTTGCTTCTTGACCTGCATACAGGTTTCTCAGGAGACAAGTAAGATGGTCTAGTATTTCCATCTCTGTAAGAATTTTCCAGTTTGTTGTGATCCACACAGTCAAAGGCTTTAACATAGTCAATGAAGCAAAAGTAGATGTTTTTGTGGAATTCCTTTGCTTTCTCTATAATCCAACGAATGTTGGCAATTTGATCTCTGGTTTCTCTGCCTTTTCTAAATCCAGTTTGTACATCTGGAAGTTCTCAGTTCGAGCATTACCTTGCTAGCATGTGAAATGAGCATGGTTGTTCAATAGTTTGAACATACTTTGGCATTGTCATTCTTTGGGATTGAAATGAAAACTGACTTTTCCAGTCTTGTGGCCACTGCTGAGTTTTCCAAATTTGCTGACATATTGAGTGCAGCACTTTGACAGCATCATCTTTTAGGATTTTAAATAACTCATCTGTAATTCTCCACTTCTACTAGCTTTCTGTGTAATAACACTTCCTAAGGCCCACTTGACTTCACCCTCTAGGATGTCTGGCTCTGGGTGAGTGACCACATCATCATGGCTACCCTGGTTATTAAGACCTTTTATGTATATTTCTTCTGTGTACTCTTGCCACTGCTTCTTAATCTCTTCTGCTTCTCTTAGGCTCTTACCGTTTCTGTCCTTTATCGTGCCCATCCTTGCATGAAATGTTCCCTTGGTATCTCTAATTTTCTTGAAGAGATCTCTAGTCTTTCCCATTCTATTGTTTTCCTCTATTGCTTTGCACTGTTCACTTAAGAAGGTTTTTTTTCATCTCTCCTTGCTCTTCTCTGGAACCTTATATTCAGTTGGATATATCTTTCCCTTTCCCCCTTGCCTTTTGCTTCTCTTCTTTTCTCAGCTATTTGTAAAGCCTCTTCAGAAAACCTCTTTGCCCTCTTGCATTTCTTTTTTCTTTGGGATAGTTTTGGTCACCACCTCCTGTTCAGTGTTACAAACTTCCTTCCATAGTTCTTCAGGCACTCTGTCTACCAGATCCAATCCCTTGAATCTATTAATCACCCCTACTATATAATTATAAGGGATTTGATTTAGGTCATACCCGAACGGCCTAGTGGTTTTCCCAACTTTCTTCAATATAAGTCTGAATTTTGCAATAAGGAGTTCATGATCTGAGCCACAGTCAGCTCCTGGTCTTGTTTTTGCTGACTGTATAGAGCTTCTCCATCTTTAGCTGCAAAGAATATAATCAATCTGATTTCAGTATTGACCATCTGGTGATGTCCATGTGTAGAGTCGTCTCTTTTGTTGTTGGAAGAGGGTTTTTGCTATGACCAATGTGCTCTCTAGGCAACTCTGTTAGCCTTTGCCCTGTTTCATTTTGTACTCCAAGGCCAAATTTCCTGTTACTCCAGGTATGTCTTGACTTCCTATTTTTTTAAAAAAGAGATCTTTTTTAAACAGCACTGGGTCTTAGTTGCGGCATGTGGGATTCAGGTCCCTGACCAAAGATAGAACCCAGGCCCCCTGTGGGAGCATGGAGTCCTAGCCACTGAACCACCAGGGCACTCCTTGACTTCTTACTTTTGCATTCCAATTCCCTATGATGAAAAGGACTTCTCTTTTTGGTGTTAGTTATAGAAGGTCTTGTACACTTTCATGGAACTGTTCAACTTCAGCTACTTCGGCATTTGTGGTTGGGGCATAGACTTGGATTACTGTGATGTTGAATGCTTTGGAATGCCTTGGAAACCATCAGAGATCATTCTCTTGTTTTTGAGATTGTACCCAAGTACTGCATTTCAGACTCTTTCATTGTCTATGAGGGCTACTCCACTCTTCTAAGGTATTCTTGTCCATAGTAGTAGATATAACAGTCATCTGAATTAAACTCACCCATTCCTGTTCATTTTAGTTCACTGATTCCTAAGATGTCGATGTTCCATCTTGCATCTCCTGCTTGACCGCATCCAATTTACCTTGATTCATGGACCTAACATTCCAGGTTCCTATGCAATACTGTTTTTTACAGCATCGGACTTTACTTTCACCACCAGATATATCCACAACTGAGCATCGTTTCTGCTTTGGCCCAGCCACTTCACTCTTTCTGGAGCTACTAGTAATTGGCTTCCACTCTTCCTCAGTAGCATATTGGATGCCTTCTGACCTGGGAGACTCATCTAGTGTCATATCTTTTTGCCTTTTCATACTGTTCATGGGGTTCTGAGGTAAGAATACTGGAGTGGTCTGCCTTTCTCCTCTCCAGTTCTATAGTATATTCATATAATATGTAGCTAGATTATGCAATATACTTTTCATGATATATAGTTTTCTATTTCATTTGCCTGTTTGTTTATTATCTGCCTCCCTGGACTCGAATGCAAGTAGTATGAGGCCATGAACCTTGTCTACCTTTTTTACTTCCCATTATATCCCAGTACCTAGAATTGTGCCTGCTACCTAGTAGCATCTCATACGCTAACAAAGTAACGCTCAAAATTCTCCAAGCAAGGCTTCACCAGTACATGAACTGAGAACTTCCAGATGTTCAAGCTAGATTTAGAAAAGGCAGAGGAATCAGAGATCAAATTGCCAACATCCATTGGATCATCGAAAAAGCAAGAGAGTTCCAGAAAAACATCTACTTCTGCTTTATTGACTATGCCAAAGCCTTTGACTGTGTGGATCACAACAAACTGGAAAATTCTTCAAGAGATGGGAATACCAGACCACCTAACCTGCCTCCTGAGAAATCTGTTTGCCGGTCAAGAAGCAACCGCTAGAACCAGATGTGGAACAATGGACTGGTTCCAAATTGGGAAAGGAGTACGTCAAGGCTGTATATTGTCACCCTGCTTACATGCAGAGTACGTCATGAGAAATGCCGGGCTGGATGAAGCACAAGCTGGAATCAAGATTTCCAGGAGAAATATCAATAACCTCAGATATGCAGATGACACCACCCTTATGGCAGAAAGCGAAGAACTAAAGAGCCTCTTGATGAAAGTGAAAGAGGAGAGTGAAAAAGTTGGCTTAAAGCTCAGCATTCAGAAAACTAAGATCATGGCATCCGGTCCCATCACTTCATGGCAAATAGATGGGGAAACAATGGAAACAGTAACAAATTTCATTTTCTTGGACTCCAAAATCACTGCAGATGGTGACTGCAGTCATGAACTAAAAGATGCTTGCCTTTTAGAAGAAAAGCTATGACAAATCAAGACAGCATATTAAAAGCAGAGACATTACTTTGCCAACAAAGGTCCATCTAGTCAAAGCTATGGTTTTTCCAGTGTCATGTATGGATGTGAGAGCTGGACTATAAAGAAAGCTGAGAGCCAAAGAACTGATGCTTTTGAACTGTGGTGTTGGAGAAGACTCTTGAGAGTCCCTTGAACTGCAAGGAGATCAAACCAGTTAATTCTAAAGGAAATCAGTCCTGAATATTCATTGGAAGGACTGATACTGAAGCTGAAGCTCCAATACTTTGACCACCTGATGAGAAGAACTGACTCACTGGAAAAGACCCTGATGCTGGAAAGATTGAAGGCAGGAGGAGAAGGGGATGACAGAGGATGAGATGGTTGGATGGCATCACTGACTCGATGGACATGAGTTTGAGCAAGCTCTGGCAGTTGGTGATGGACAGGGAAGCCTGGCATGCTGCAGTCCATGGGGTCACAAAGAGTCAGACACGACTGAGCAACTGAACTGAACCTAGTAGGCAATTAATAAATGTTTGCTGAAAGGATGAATACGTTTTACAGTTTGTCCATGTTACATTCTGATTGGAATTCAGGTCTTCCTGACTTCACAGCCCAGATGGATGGGTGTTCATTACATCACATGCGTGCATGCTCAGTCACGTCCGAGTCTTTGTGACCCCGTGGACTGTAGCCCTCCAGGCTCCTCTGTTGCTAGGATTCTCCAGGCAAGAATACTGCTGGAGTTGCCATTTCCTCCTCCAGGGGATCTTCCCAACACCGAGACTGAATCTGCATCTCCTGCAGTTTCTGCATTGGTAGGCAGATTCTTTACCACTGAGCCACCTGGGAATCCCTCATTACACCTCATTGGGAAGGAAAAAAGATGATGGGAGAGAGAAGGGGATGGGCAGAAGGAGTGAAGGCAAGAAAGGAAAAGGATAGGAGGCAAATAGCTTTTATTTAAGCACACTTAGCCAAGGGAGAAGCTCTGGAAGGCTCTCCTTTCCCCTGAGAGCCCTGCCCCAGCAAGAAAGCTAAGAGTTCACCTGCCTCTGCAACAAAGACTGAAGATCCCAAGTGCTGCAACTAAGACCCGGCACAGGCAAACAAACAAATATATATATATATGTGTGTGTGTATATATATATATATATATATATATATATATATATTAAAGAAAGTTCCCATTCTCACTACAGCTGGCTTTATCCTTGGACATCCAGGCTTGGCTTCTTTATAGATCTTGCCCCCCAGATAACTGCTACCCAATTTAAAAGTTAGTTTCTTTCTTTCTTTCTCTCTCTTTTTTTTTTTAATGACTGCAGTCACCTTATATGCCTGCTGGGTTTCCCTGCCTCCCAGCTCCTAGCCTGTTTGCGCTGGTGGTGGGTGTGAGGACATGATAAGATGCCCTAAGCATGAAAAAGATTATAATGATCCTTGTACAGTGAAAAACAATTCAACCCTCAAGAAATTCAGCTCCAAAAAAATTTTAGAGGTTTAACAAAATTCTGAAAATTTTCATGACAAATTTGACGTGTCGGGGAAAATATCAAATATAAAATTATTTCTAAATAAATATTTTTCAGTGCCCTGTTTTGCTGACACCTAGCCCTCAGCATGTCTATTGAGTAAACAGTCACACTGTTAAATCCCCAAAACCCCACCTTGGCAGGAGGGAAATGTGAAATTTAGGGGAATTATAGTATATTGGGTCTTTCCTTATTTGGAGTATTTTTCTGAACTGGCATTTCCCCAAAAGTTTGTCTTGAAAGTTTCTAAACCTTTCTGTAGATTTAAAGTTGCAAGAATTATATGACTATATATGCCTTTCACTTAGATTCACTGGTTGTTACAGTTTTCCCACATTTGCTGTGTAGACATGTGTTTTTGCTGAACCATTTGAGTTAGTTCCAGATATCAGCTTCATTCCTAAATACTTCATCATGTATTTGCCAAGAACAGAGACATTTCTACATAAGCACAAAATGTTATAACATTCAGAAATTTTAACATTGTTACAATATTATCTACTATATAGTCTGTTGCAAATTCCCCCAATGGTCCCAACAATTTTCCTATGATTAAAAAAACAAACAATAAACCAAAAAAACCCTCCAACCCCCCAGGATCCAATCAAGCATCATGTATTACATTTAATTATGTCTCTCTGGTTTCCTTAAAACTATAAGATTTCCCTGTTCTATTTTTTTTTTCTTGCATAACATTGATATTTTTGAATGGTGCAGGCCAATTATTTTAGAAATATACCTCAATTTGTCTCCTTGGGATCAGATTCAGTTTAAACATTTTTGGTAGGAATACTATAAGTGACTTTGTGTCTTTCCTGCTGCATCCTATGGGGGACAAGTGATGTCAGTTTGTCCCATTTTTGGCGACATTAAATCTGATTACCTGGTTGGACTTCTCTGGTGGCTCAGTGGTAAAGAATCCGCCTGCCAATGCAGGGGACACAGGTTCCATCTGTGGTCCAGGAAGATTCCACATGCTGCAGAGCAGCAAAGCCCGTGCACCTCAACTGAAAAGGCCACACCCTGGAGCTGGTTATTGCAACCACTGAGCCCACACGCCTGGAGCCCGCGTTCCACAAGAGAAGCCACCCCAGTGAGAAGCCCATGTACTACCACCAAGAGGAGCCCCTGCTCGCTGCAACTAGAGAAAGCCCATGCAAAGCAAAGAAGACCTAGAGCAGCCGAAAATAAATAAAAGCATATAAAAATTTAGTCATCTGGTTAAGGTGGCATTCATGGCATTTTTCTTAATTAGGGAGGATGTCACCTCAGAGAGGAAGAGAGGGATGAGAGAGCTGGAGGGAAGAGTGAGAAGACCAGGGAGGAGGGGGAAGGAAGGGCTAAGGTTGGCCATCATTTTTCCTGGGGTCAACACTGCACAAAGTGAAGGGTGCTTCCTGCTCCCTGCCATGGAGCCTTGGAGCCAGCCTGCGCCAAGGCAGCAGCAACTCAATGACTTTCTCTTCTCCCTTCTCTTGCCTGATGCCCAGGTCCTGAACTAGGAGCTGAGATGCACCTGGGTCAAAGCCAAGTTCAAAGAGAATCCTTGTCTTGAGTGTCTGCCACCCACATCTACAGAGTGATAGCTGATTCCTAGTTGCTGGGTCTCCATCCTGGGATTTCTCTAGGATCCTTTCTCTTGATCTTGATCTGTCCTGAAGAACTAAGCACAATACAGATGGGGAAATGCCATATGCTAAACACCATTTTTTTAAATGATAATATCTATAAGCCAATGACAATCATCTCCACCCCACACCCTTCTATTCAGGGTGGATGAAAGCATTTTAGTGAGGTTGTATATATCTATCTATGTATATTTATGTATTTATGGGGGTTCCCAGGTGGCGCTAGCAGTGAAGAACCCACCTGCCAATGCAGAAGACCAGGAGATGCAGGTTTGATCTCTGGGTTTGGAAGATCCCCTGGAGGAGGGCATGGCAACCCACTCCAGTATTCTTGCCTGGAGAATCCCATGGACAGAGGAGCCTGGCAGGCTATAGTCCATAGGGTCGCAAAGAGTCAAACATGACTGAAGCGACTTAGCGCACAGCACACACACACATATATTTACAGCCTTACACACAACCCTCTGAGGCTTATGAGATGAGGAATTCTGATATTTATTAAATATTTTTCCTTTTAGTCCCACTCCCATCTTAAACACATATATAAAGCTGACTTTCTAGACCATTTTTTGGCAAGAGCAAAAGCAACTTTTTCCATGGCAACTACTCAGCCAGGGAGATTGGGAAGCAGTGGGAGAATGGCCTTATGACTCTCTCCTTACTACTCTAAAATATTTTTTTAAAAGTGTGGACATCATAATATTCTACCACTAAAAATTTCAGTAGTATTTCTCAAAAGGACATTTTCTCATAGCACTGAAATTACATTATCCCCCAACACAATTAAAAATAATTCCATGTGACACCCAGTACATCAAGCTTCCTCATTTGTAAGAAAGGTTGATTGGGAGGAGTTTGGGTTGAGGAGGGACTTGACAAGCCCTCAAGAAGGAAGTGGGATTCTGGGGCTTCCCTGGTGGTAGAGTGATTAGGACTCTGCACTTTCACTGCCTCAGGCTAGGGTTCAGTCCCTGGTTGGGGAATTAAGATCCTGCAAGTCGTGGGACATGCCACACCTCCCCCACCCCACCCTCCACCCCCCCAAAGAAGGAACTGTGATTCTGAACAAGGCCTAGAATGAAAACTAAAAGCTACCTCACTGTGGCAGGCTGACTCCAAGCTGGCTCCAAAGGAACCCTGTTTCTGGTATCCACTCCTCTGGCATAAGGGCCAGCCTTGTGACTTGCTTCTAGTTCACAGAACATAGCGAAAGGGATGAGATGGCATTTCTTTGATTAGGCTACAGGAGCCTGTGACTTCCATCTTGCTAGCAGACTCTGTCCCTCCAGTTTTGATGAAGTAAGCTGCCATGCTGGAGAGATACATGTAGCAAAGAGCTGAGACCCTCAGTCCAACACCCTTCAGGAACTGTCAACAACCACCTGAACCCGGAATTAGATTCTTCCTCATCCAAGCCTCAGATGAGACTGCAGCCCTGGCTGACACCTTGATTACAGCTCAGAGCATACAACTAAGCCACGCCCCGAGTCCTGATCCATAGAAAATGAGATTGTAAACATGTTTAAGGTGTTAAATGTGTGGTAGTTAGGCAGCAATAGACAACTAATACACTCATTTAGTAAAACAGCCTTGAAAAAAGAATTCACTTTCATCCCTTTTTACCAAAGAGGAAACTAGAGCTAAGAGAGGCTGGATCAATTGTCCAACCAATATATCAGTCATCTTCTTGGTTGTAAAAGCAGAAATAGACCCGACCAATGTGAACAGAAGAGATATTTATTGGAAGGTTAGGGAATATCTTGAATTTCCCTGATGGCTGATGATAAAACTCCGCCTGTAATGCAGGAGACCTGGGTTCGATCCCTGGGTTGGGAAGATCCCCTGGAGAAGGTAATGGCAACCCACTCCAGTATTCTTGTCGGGGAAATCCCATGGGTAGAAGCGCCTGGCGGGCTACTCTCCATGGGGTCACAAAAGAATTGGACAGGACTGAGCGACTAACAACAGGGAATAACTTGCTCATAGAATTGATGGAAAGGTCAGAGTACCAGGCTTAAAAAACAGGCAGGAACAAAGGGAAATTACTTCCCAGGTGGCTCAGTGCTAAAGAGCCAATGCAGAAGATGCAGGTTGATCCCTAGGTTGGGAAGATCCCCTGGAGGAGGAAATGGCAACCTGCTCTAATATTCTTGCCTGGAAAATTCCATGGACAGAGGAGCTTAGCAGGCTTCAGCCTATGGGGTCATAGAGTCAGACACGACTGAGAGACTGCACGCGTGTGCTCACACACACACACACAACCATGGAAGTGTCTGGTTCCCATAGTGTCCCCTGCCCTGCTCCAGCACGGATTGTAGATTGTATGGTGAAAAACTGGAGAGGCTAACTGTGGGCTGCAGTGTCAGGAATATGCCACCAGAGGGCACACAAGACTCAGAAATCAAAGGGAGCTGGAGGGTTTGGGGCAGTAGAACCGGGTGGTAGAGAGAAGTCGGGCTTGGCTGGGGCTCTGATGTGTTGAGGCTGTAGGGACTCAGGAAAGCGCGAGCACTGGTGTGGGCACCATCTGGTTTCTCTTGTCCTCATGGCCCTGACTGCCCCATCTCCCCATTGTTGGAGCTTTGGGCTCTCTCAGTCTTTGCTCTGAGATCTTGGGAGGACTTTGGACTCATTTTTTATGGCATCAATTCTCCAAGTGTAAACACTCCCCCCACCCCCATCCCATTAACTCCAGCTCAGCATTGGAGTATAGTGCAGGGGAGAGTGAGGGTGTGGCCATGGCCCTGAAAATGGGACAGGGCCTGGGGTGGGCAGTCGCTTGCCCAACCTAGAGCTTGATATGGTGGTGGGGCAGGAGAGGGTAGGTTTGTCTTCTCTGGACTGTAACTTCCAGCGCCTAGCACAGTGTCTGGCATACAGTGGCTGCTGAACACATATTTGTCAGTTTGGGATTATTATTTGTTGTGGATCAACCATGCAGAGGGAACCAAGACAGGTCATTAGGGTACTTCAACTCCAAACCTTTCACTTCTCAATAGCCCACTATTATCACCACCCTTGTCTAAGACTGTTTTCCACCTGAACCACTATAATAGCTTCCTAAGTGGTTTCCCTTGCATCTCTTGATCCCTTGATTTATTCTTCATCTAGCAGCCAACCTGATCTTTTAAAACCATAAATCAGATCATGCTGCTTCTGAGCTTAACATATTCCAAAGGCTTCTCATTACACATTGAATGCAGTCCAAGCTCCTCACCCTGGCCTCCGAGCTTTTGCACTAGCTAGGGCATGCCTCCCTCTCTGACCTCATCTTTACTCTCTTCCTCCAGCACACTGGGCTTCAACCTCATTGACTTGCTTTCTGTTTCTTGAACCCAGTGAGCTTGCTCTTGCCTCCGGACTTTTACATTAGTTGTCCCCTCTGCCTGGATGCTCTTTACTCATATTTTTTGCGTGGCTGATTCCCTGTCATTCAAGTCTCCATGAAAACATTACTTCCTCAGAGAGGAACTTACTTCCTATCTGTTCCCGCTTTTTTTTTTAATATTTATTTTTGGCAGTGTCAGGTCTTAGTTGCAGCACTGGGGAGCTTTCAGTGAATTGCACAGACTCTCTAGTTGTGGCACGTGGGCTCAGTAGTTGCAGAGCATGAGCTTAGTTGGCCTGAGGCATGTGGGATCTTAGTTCCCCACCAGGAATCAAACTTGGGTCCCCTACGTTGCAAGGTGGATTCTTAACCACTGGACCACCAGGGAAGTCCCTGTCCCCATTTCTAATGGTTATCATTGCAACTATCACATCAACATATCTTCTCATCTATTCATTTGTTTCTTGCCTCCTCCCACTAGAAGGAAAGCTCCATGAGAATAAGGACCCAGTCTGCTGAGACTGTAGCCCCAGTACCTATGAACAGAACAGGACCCGGCCTTAGTAAGCACTTGATAAGTATTTGTGGAAAGAATGAATGAATGATGGGGAGCTAAGGGATGAGGAAGTTTGTATCCATCTTGGGTTTACAGTTAATCGTTCCATTCCCATAGATGGTAGAGGCTGTGGGACTGGTGGTATCCAAGGGCTCCTCTAATCTGGGCCCTAGAGTAAGCCAAGAGTCTCTGGGGTGGTGACGGTGGCAGTAGCCACGTTCCAGTGGGGTAGTGGACAGGGGATATACGAAAGTGGGTTGTCTTGACACATTTTTCTTACTTTCCAGAAATGAAATACACAAAAATCTGATATTGAAGACAGAAAAGTCAGGGAATGGTTGTTTGCACTGTAAAGGAATCCTTGCCTTGTAAAAGGGAGTAGGCAAAGGCTCGCTTAGCTGTTTTCCAAACAACCCAGGGAAAGCTCAGGGGACCCAAGCTCTACCATTAGTTATGTTCCAGGGTGCTTTCAACACTGGATATTTATAGCATTGTCCAGATACACTTACAGTGATATGGAACTTGCATTTACAGATGATGCACTTTTCTCATAGGAATTTCCTCTTTGTGAAAATGAGGGGTTGAGAATATATCACTCCGTGACTGTGGCCTGTATTAGAAAAAGCCACAGTCATTGACATTAAGCTAGACTTGGACAATAGAAACAGTTCATGCCAGCTGCCTCTCTCTTTTTAATTCTCTTTGTTAGGGTTAAAACTTTCCAACTGATTCCCGACTGGTTTTATTTCCCACCCTGGGATAAGAAGGTCTTTTCTGAATATTTCACTTATTGTAGTGGTTCTCAAACCAGGCTCAGCAGGGCTGGTGTTCCCTCAGCTGGATCAAGGTGTTCTGCCATGAAAATTGAGTAATAGTCATTATGTTCTGGCTCAAGGACTAAAAATTAATAGAATTTTCTCAATTTTAAAGTTTCTCCAATATTTTTTTCTAAAACATTGGTGCTTGTGATTCTAGAGTCTATTAGATCTGGCAAAGCACAACATTATGTATTTTAATATATTAATATTTCATCATGGTCTGCTAAGAGTACCATTTCTTCCAGGGGCTCAGGATTAAGTCTGAGAACCACCATCTCAAAAATTCCATGTTTGCTATGCAAGCTCTTTTAAATAGCCTTGGTGCATTTCAGAGGGAGGTGATTTGACTTAAAAATGTCCCACACGTGGAACCTTCTCTCTCACTGAGGGGCTGGTGAAGGGCCCAGACTCTAACCCGTGGTCTAATCTGGAGTCACTGGCCCTCTACAGTCAGTCACTAGCAGCAGGTCTCACTCTTCTGGGGTCAGGAAGCTACAGATCAGGGGCCCACTGTCCTTACCCTTCAATGCATTCCCCACAGCCAAAGGGGAGAAAAATGTTGCCATCTGCCAGCAGGAGAATGTCGTGCCTCTGAGGGAACATGGGGAAGGATAACAACTCACGTCTATATGATCTTGGGTTGGCTAAAAGTTCATTTGGGTTTTTCCTTAAGATCGTATGGAAAACCCCAAACTTTTTGGGCCAACCCAGGGAAGCTGAGTGGAAAGGGAAAGGAACCGGGGCCAGGGGCTCTGTGTTCTGGTCCTCCTTCCGTTGCCAATCAGCTGTGTGATCATTTGCTGTTGTTCAGTCCCTAAGTTGGGTCTGACTCTTTGTGACCCGATGGACTGCAGCACGCCAGCCTTCCCTGTCCTTCACTATCTCCCAGAGTTTGCTCAAACTCATGTCCTTTGAGTCAGTGATGCTATTCAACCATCTCATCCTCTGCCACCCGCTTCTCCTGCCCTCAATCTTTCCCAGCATCAGGGTCCTTTCCAATGAGTTGGCTCTTTGCATCAGATGGTCAATGTGTTGGAGCTTTAGCATCAGTCCTTCCAATGAATATTCAGGGTTGATTTCCTGTAGGATTGACTGGTTTGGTCTCCTTGCAGTCCAAGGACTCTCAAGAGTCTTCTCTAGCACCAGAATTCGAAAGCATCAATTCTTCGGCACTCAGTCTTCTTTATGGTCCAACTGTCACATCTGTATACAACTACTGAAAAAACCATCGTGCTGTGCTAAATCACTTCAGTCGTGCCCAGTTCTTTGTGACCCCATGGACTGTAGCCCTCCAGGCTCCTCTGTCCATAGACTCCTCCAGGCAAGTATACTGGAGTGGGTTGCCATGCCCTCCTCCAGGGCATCTTCCCAACCCAGGGATTGTACCTGCGTCTTTTACGTCTCTTGCATTGACAGGCAGGTTCTTTACCACTAGTGCCACCTGGGAAGCCCATAGCTTTGACTATGCGGACTTTTGTCAACAAAGTGATATCTCTGCTTTTTAATATGCTGTCTAGGTTTGGGTGATCATAGGCAAGTCAATTCCCATCTCAGGGGCTGGGTTTTCCAGAGTCAGTAGAGGACAGTGGTGAAACACGCAGACTCTGAAGCCAAGCAGCCCGTGCTCAGAATCTGGACCTACCACTCTTTGACCCTGAGATTACTGAACCTCTCTGTGGCTCATTTTTCATGGGAAAAGTGAGGTACATCCTCATTCCAAGGTGAGCATAGTAATAGCATCATGAACTTAATTATGAAGATTAAATTAATTATTTTAAATCAAGGGCTTAGAAGACTACTCAGTGCACAGTAAATGATATGAATGTGCTTGCTATTTTGTTTATGGAAAGTACGCTGCTGCTGCTGCTGCTGCTAAGTCGATTCAGTTGTGTCCAACTCTGTGCGACTCCTTAGATGGCAGCCCACCAGGCTCCCCCGTCCCCAGGGTTCTCTCCAGGCAAGAACACTGGAGTGGGTTGCCATTTCCTTCTCCAATGCATGAAAGTGAAAAGTGAAAGTGAAGTCGCTCAGTCATGTCCGACTCTTAGCGACCCCATGGACTGCAACCCACCAGGCTCCTCCATCCATGGGGTTTTCCAGGCAGGAGTACTGGAGTGGGGTGCCGTTGCCTTCTCCGATGGAAAGTATAGCAGCTGAATTACATAAAGATTTCTTCCTGCTCTAATATCATATAGATTAAAATGTTTAATGATTGAATATTTCCCACATGCCTAGCACTAGTTCATGTTTCCTATCTGTGAAGTAAAGGGCTGGAATCATTTTTGTGGCCCCAATAGCGCTAGAAACAGATCCTCTGTGTAAGGTGCTGATAGTGGGGATCAAAGAAACATGTTGGTGACAGCCTTGGCCTTCAGAACCCAGAAAAGGACTGCAGGAGGCCAGACTGCCCTAGCAGCTCCACAGGAGGCAGAGGAGGCCAGAGATGCGCCCCTAGCATATTTCTTCAGCTTGTTTGGTTGGTGTCCCCCAAATTTTCTTTTTCATTCCAAAATAAAATGAAGGATCAAGGCTTCCATTCTGAAATATAAAATTTCGTAACACACACATTTCTTTCCCTCAATGTCTTTTGTATTTCCCCAATACTGTCTGTAAATGTATTATTCTAAGAGATAAATGGCAGATACTAGATTCAGATTGGAGAGGAAATTTTGACAGTGGTCAGAACACTGGCTACTTGAAGGGAGAAGTCAGGCAGAAAAGCCCCAAAGGTCAAATTACAGGCCAGGCGTGCACCACTGAGACTCATACACGGAAGAATAAACTGTCCCTTTTTTACTTTCAATTTTCGAACATTTAAACCAACATTTTTCTAGCTTATCCTGAAAATTCTGTAAGACAAGACAGATAGTTTTATCCCTATTTTATAGATGAGGCTCCAAGAGAGTAAGTGATGATTAACTGCAGATGAAGAGTTTGCAATTATATATGCCTGATAAGTGACTGAAATAGGCTTTTTTTTCTTTTTTTAAAAAATATTTATTTGACTGCACCAGGTCTTAGTTGTGGCATGTAGGATCTAGTTCGGTGACCAGGGATGGAAACCAGTCCACTGGCATTGGGAGCGCGGAGTCTCAGCCACTGAACCGTCAGGGAAGCCCCCTGAAAGGGATTTTCTTAATTCTTCCCCTCTCTTTCTGGCCTCAGACTCTGTCCTGGGCTGCGAAATCCTAGTAGGAGTTTGGCAAGGACAAGAGTTGGGCCCTGAAGCACAGGGCAAGGGAGGGCGGGAGGGCAGGAGGGCTGGGTCTGAAGAGCAGCTTCAGATACCCAGGCTGGGACCTCGGGTGGGGAAGGCGCTGCCAAAGGAAGGATGAACTACTGGTCTGGTTGAGGACCCTGCGAGCCGCCTCCAGGGGAAGGCTGACAAGCCGCCCTCTCTCCAGCTCGGGAGGACTGGCACCCGCTCTAAAGCCAGAATCACCGACATCCTGGGTGAGTTCACCCACCCTCTTCTCCTTTCTGGCTACACCGTCTTTCTAACCCTCAAAGGGTTAAAGCGGTTTCCACGTGATTTTCCCATCATCCAGGTTACTTGGGCTGCAGCTCCCAGCTTGAAAACCTGGGAAATAAATAAAAGTCCCAAACAATTTCTCAGTACCCTAGCAATGCACCCTCTCTCCACCCCCACCCCCACTCCACAGAGAAGGACAACCCTTTGGGTAAAAAGTGTGTGTGTGTGTGTGTGTGTGTGAAAGGTGCAGGTGTGTATCTCCGTATGGGCAGGTGCTGGGGAGCGGCTTCCCAGAGAAAGTGGGGCCACGTGGTGAGTGCCCCTTCCCTCAGTTCCCCTGGGGCTCTGGGTGCAGGAGATTCACGTGGGGCCAACGCTCTGGAGGGAGGAGGAAGAGGAAAAAAGTGGTGTGTGGGGAAGCAGGCCGCACACACCTGGCGCCTTGTGGAATGAAATCTTTATTAATTATTAAACCGAGTTCCCTCGGGAGCGAGCAGAGCCGTGGCAGGCGGGGCGGGAATGGCGGGGTGGAGGCTGGGGTAGGGAGGAGGGGTGAGGAGTGGGTGCTGGGCACCCGTTCAGTCCCAGGGTACCCCGACAGGAAGGAAGCTGACCCTCTGGGCGCGGGACGGGGGCGGGAGGGGGATCGGGTAATCGCTGCTAGAGAGTGGGTTTCCCCTGCGCGTGGGGGGACCCCGGGAGTGAGGGTGGGAAGAGAATGCTAGAGGAGGCAGCCCGGGGGTGGAGGGAAGTGGGGAGAGGGCCGGCCGGCCGGCTCCTCCCCGGGGTCTTGATCCCAGAACAGTAGCCGCCTGTTTTCCCAAGACTGGGGGAGGGAGCGGCCGGAGGAGAGGAGGGGGCGTGCGGAGGGAGGGTTTCCATTCTTCTTCGGTCTCGCTCGCCCCTACCCAGTTCCTCCGAAGGGAATCGGGCCGTTCGGCCGGGCGTCCGGGGTGGCGGTGGGGGGGAGGGGGTGCCCAGACAAAAGGAGCTTGTGCCTTTAAGGCGGGGAGTCCGGGAGCCGGCGGGGAGGGGACTTCTGGATCCGGGGTAGAGGGCGGCTGCGCTGGACAACAAGGGAGGGGGCGCGGGCCCGGCGCACAGCGGACGGCGGGCGGCACGGCCGGGACGCACGGGCACGGAGCAGGACCGCGGGACTGCCGGCCGGCCGGCCGGAGCCCGCGGGGAGGGCGGGGCGGGGGCTCCGGGGAGCCGCCGACCCCGGCCGGCAGGTGAGACCGCGCGGAGGAGCGTCGGGGGAGGCGGCGGCGCCCGGCGCTCGGATCTCCGCGCGGCGGCGGGCGGACTCCCGCGCGGCCCCCGGAGAGTTCTGTGGTCGCGGAGGAGCGGGGAGCTCCGGGCCCTAGGGACTGGCGGAGGGAAGTCCCGGAGGGGATGGATGGGGGACGGTGGACTCAGGTCCGGGGCTGCAGGCTCTCACCCTCACCCCTCGCCGGGCGCTTCTCTTTCTCCACCCAGAGTGAGTTCCCGGCCGGCGGGGAAGGTGGGGAGAGGCATGTACGGCGGGGAGGGGCTGCCCTGAGGTTTCTGCAGCCGGGCTGTGGGTGCGTCTCCGAGTTTGAGGTAGAGTGTGGTTGTGCTTGGGAAAAAGGGAGGGAGGGGTGCCCTCTGCCTGCAATCACCCACCTCACCCCAGACCTTGGGAACAGAAAGGGTTGGTGTGCTGGCTGGCTGCTAAGGCAGACTTTATTCAGAACAGCTCTGGGGCCCGACTGAAAAGCTCGAATCAGGAGTCAGGCGGTGGACTCTCTTCCCCCAGCCTCCCCTGCCCCGAGTGCCTTGTGACTGGAGGACCCTGATGGGGCTTTTCTGGCTGTGGCGGAGGACGGAGCTCAGTGCCATCTTCAGGGAGACCAGGGGCTACGGAAGGGAGGGGAAGGGTCGCCGGACCTCCTGATACAGGCCCTGGCCGGGCTCATCCACATCTGGATAGGCCTGGAATTGAGGCCCACGTCCCAGCCTGATGGGTGGTGCTGGCACTGAAGTGCCCAGCCTGGGCAGCGCCTTCTGCCATGAACTTTCTGAAGTCCTTTTAAAGTCCCCCCGGAGCCTCCTTTTGCCAAGGAGGGCAGGGGCAGAGGGGTCCTGGGGACAGGAGGTGGCCAGGAAGAGGGTGTAGAGGAAGGGTGTAGGGCGAAGCAGCGACTACAGCCATCCTTGGGGCTGGGGCCTGGCCTGCTGCAGGCTCCAAGTCGCAGACCCACTGGAGGATACAGATTTGGGGTCAGGGGCCCTGGGCCTGGGTCTGCCAGGCTGCATGGACACAGCTCCCAGATGGAGCTGGAGGTGCCTGTATCTGCGTTGGAGCAGAAGATCGGTGAGAGAGAGCAAAGAGACCAGGAGCCTGGGGAGGAGGGGTCTGGGGCACAGGCTCAGGAGCCTGCATCTGGGGAGGAGCGGATGGTCTGTGGTTCACAGAGTTGGGTTCCTGGACGTGTAGGGGTGGGGGCCCATATAGGGAAGTTTTGTGGCTTTGAACAGTACCCTGCCCTGTTCCCTGCCGTACCAGCCTGGCATGGGGTGCCAGGAGTGAGTTCTCCCAAGTTGGGCAGTGCTTGGAGTGGAGCCCAGGGTGGGATGGTTGAAGTTGGTTGGACAATTACAGATCTCCGAAGCTATCCGCTTGTGGGGTCAGAGTGTTCTTGGGAGGGTCATGCGTTCTGCTGGACAGTGTCTGTCCTTCCTCTGTGAGTACAAGCCACATGCTAGAATGCACTTCCAAGGGGCGGGAACATGGCCAGAAACGGGTCCTGTGGGAACAGAGGTCTGGCCAGTGGTGGGGGGGTGGTGGTAAGGACAGGTCAGGGGACGGGTGAGGGTGAGGAGACTGAAGCTAAATATCACAGGGAGTGGGCAACCTGCTCACTCTGGGCTGTGTCTCATGCAGCTCTGGAGACTGACAGTTGAGGACATAGCGACACGTGACTGGCTGGCATGCGTGGGGTTTTGCTCATAATTTTTCCTCTCTTTCCATCTCTTGGACATTGACAGGCTTTTGGGTGCAAAGTGGTGGAAGGCGGGGAGAAGAGCTCATGTTTATTAAATGCGTACTACGTGTGTGGCAGGAGCTGTTATTCTTTCCTCGCAACGTTTCTTATTCCCATTTTACAGATGAAGAAAGTGACATAGGGAGGTGATGTAACTTTGTCCAAGGCCGTGAACCTAGCAAATAATCACAGTAAGGTTTGAAGCCTGGTCTCATTCCCAAGACCCTGTTTCCAGGGAAGTGTTTTGAAGTTTTGAAGGCTTTCTTCGGTGACCTTTTCCAAACGCCAGCCTGACCAGAAGTCTTAGGTTTTGGATCTGTTTCTCCAGATGGTGCTGTTGGTGATGTTAAGGGGTTGAAGGACCCCGAGGGAACTTGGCAGAGTGTGCTTGGGAATGGGGGTTTCCCATGTGCAGAGAGGTCCCCAGGCTGCCTTTTGCTCTGTGGGTCCCTGGGTGTCAGCTTGAAGCACTGCTTCTGTGGCCACCTGGGGTAAGTGCTGGGTACTCCTCTTGTGAGTACAAATGTCAGTGCTGCTAGCTCTGCAGGTTTAAGTATGAGGAGCCCCTCAGGGTGCCCCGTGGCCATGGAGGAGTGTAGCCCTGGAGGGGACACAGGCATCCATGGTGGCAGGGCTCTCACCCTCACCTTCTGAGCTGGGCTCTGCTGGAGACACGTCCAGGGTTTTGTCAGGGAGTCCTCCCACCCCAGGTGAAGACACTTCCCTCCCAGAGACGTGAGATCTGGGGCTGACTTGATTACTCGTGATCTCTAGAGTCTGGGCCGGCTGTGTAAGACTACAGTGGACCTCAGTTTCGTTTTGTTTTGTTTGGCTGTCACATCTGTCCTGTGCACTGGGTGGCCACAGGACCAGCCTCACAGGGTTTTGGTTCAAAGCAGAGGGAAAGTGCATGGAAGTGTTGTCTATCCATCCATCCCCCAACCCATCTGTCCACTCAGTGAACATTCATTTAGACCCTTCTAGGTGTTGAAGATGTGGCAGTGAGCAAAACCAGCCAAAATCTTTGCCCTCGTGAGGTTGGCATTCCAGTTAGGAGAGACAGACAATGAACAAATAAGAAAAATATATAGAATGGCAGTTGCCGATAAGAGTGGTGGAGAAAAATAAAGCATAAAGCTCGGAAGAGAGATAGGGAGCGCCAGGAAAGGGGGTTGCTATTTTAATAGAGTGGTTAGGGAAAGCTCACTGATAAGGGGGTGTTTGAGCTGTGACCTGGAGGAGCCCTTGTTCTAGGCAAAGGGGACAGCAAGCACCAAGGTCCCAGGCTGCCTTGTGCTGGTGTGTTGGGGAACAGCAAAGAGGCTAAGTGAAGCAGAGTGCAGAGAGAGAAATGGAGAATCATAGGATTATCACTATTATTTCACGTTAGCTTCTCTGAACTAGTCCCTTGAGCTTGCTTTTTTTCTATCTTTTCAACATATAAATTGGTTGAATACCTACTATGAGCCAGGCTCAATGCTTAGGGTACTTGGGGCTGGGGATAAAGTGCTGAACAAACTAGGTATCATCCCTCCTTTCATAACACTTGGAGTCTGGGGGCAGAGTCACACAATAAACGAGGGGTGTTGTGGTTGCTGTTCAGTCTCTTAAGTCTTGTCTGACTCTTTGCGACTCCAAGGACTGCAGCACACCAGGCTTCCCTGTCCTTCATCATCTCCTGGAGTTTGCTTAAACTCATGTCCACTGAGTCAGTGATGCCATCCAAGCATCTTGTCTTCTGTGGCCCCCTTCTCCTCCTGCCCTCAGTCTTTCCCAGCATCAGGGTCTTTTCCAAGGGATGATTTAGTTTCAGTTGTGATCAGTACTACGGAGGGAATGCATGGAGAGTGAATAGGGACCAAACCTAGTCTGGGTTGGGGCGCTGGGACACCTCCCTGAGGAAGTTACGTTTAAGCTGGAACCTGAGGGAGAGTTTGACTTTCACTTGGTGAAGTGTGTGGTGTGTGTGTCTGCGCGCGCACACGTGCAAGATCCCCCCTTGTACAGAGGTCACCAATTGGCAGCTCACAGGCTGAATTCATTCCATAGATGTGATTTATTTGGCTTGCAGTATTGAGAAATGTTGGTTACTTGCCAAAGTTTAATTTTTTTTTTTTAATCTTTTGACCGCACCACATGGCATGTGGGATCTGGTTCCCTGACCAGGGATGGCTCCTGGGCCCCCTGCTTTGGGAGACTGGAGTCTTAACCACTGAAGCACCGGGGAAGTCCCTTGCCAACATGTAAAACCAGGAGATGGCGTGTTAAAGTCTACTTTTTTTTTTAAAGCTTCTGTTGAAAAATCAGATGGGATTCCCCTGGGACAGCAGTGGCACCGGTGCCCCAGTGTGGGGTGGTGCTAGCCCCTGTACCGGGTGTGCCCTCTCTCCTGAGCCAGGCGGCTTTTCACACTGAGAGGCGCTCGAGTCTGTGACCACCAGATCAGTGCCTTGTAGGGAAGAGGTGGATGTTTAAGTGAACTGCATCTCAGCTCTTACACTTGTGTGGCTGCTTGACCTTGGGCAGGTGACCCCACCCGTTTGTGCTTCGGTTTCCTCACCTGTTGATTAGGGCTACCCTGGTCTTCCTCAGAGTCATCTTAGGAGGAGGATGTGCCTGAAAGCGCTCAGCTCGGCAGCAGGAAGTGCTCAGGTAGTGAGAGCTGCTGGTGGTGGCGGCTCTCACTAACTGAGCAGGGTATTGACGCCGTCTCATTCCCTTCCTCCCCGCAGGATGTCATGGTTTAGCGGCCTCTTGGTCCCCAAGGTGGATGAACGGAAAACAGCCTGGGGGGAGCGCAATGGGCAGCAGCGGCCGCGCCGTGGGACCCGCACCAGTGGCTTCTGCACGCCCCGCTACATGAGCTGCCTCCAGGGTGCGCAGCCACCCAGTCCGACGCCCGCCACTGCCCCTCGGTGCCCCTGGCAGGATGAGGCCTTCATCCGGAGGGGGGGCCCAGGCAAGGGCCCGGAGCTGGGGCTGCGGGCGGTGGCCCTGGGCTTCGAGGACCCTGAGGTGGCCGGGGCCGTCGGAGCAGCGGAGGTGGCGCCTGCCGTGGCCACCAGGAGCAGGCGGGCCTGCTGGCGCCAGCTGGTGCAGGTGTTCCAGTCGAAGCAGTTCCGCTCGGCCAAGCTGGAGCGCCTGTACCAGCGCTACTTCTTCCAGATGAACCAGAGCAGCCTGACGCTGCTCATGGCGGCGCTCGTGCTGCTCACGGCCGTGCTGCTGGCCTTCCACGCAGCGCCTGCCCGCCCTCAGCCCGCCTACGTGGCCCTGCTGGCCTGTGCCGCCACCCTCTTCGTGGCACTCATGGTGGTGTGCAACCGGCACAGCTTCCGCCAGGACTCCATGTGGGTGGTGAGCTACGTGGTGCTGGGCATCCTGGTGGCCGTGCAGGTCGGGGGCGCCCTGGCAGCCGACCCGCGTAGCCCGTCTGCAGGCCTCTGGTGCCCTGTGTTCTTTGTCTACATCACCTACACACTCCTTCCCATCCGCATGCGGGCTGCAGTCTTCAGCGGCCTGGGCCTCTCCACCCTGCACTTGGTCTTGGCCTGGCAGCTCAACCGTGGTGACGCCTTCCTCTGGAAGCAGGTGGGTGGTCAGGGAGGTAGGCCTGGGGGCATCAGGCCAGGAATGAGAAGGGGTCTGGTGATCAGGGCGGTGGCTGAGCCCTGGATGGACACTGGGTGAGGGATGTCTGGCTGGATCTGGAAGGAGGGCTTGGGAGGCCTGGTTTCGGGGGTCAGTCTCCATCTGGGATCTAGGGCAGAAGGCCCTGCTGATGGGGAGGAAGGCTGCAGACCCTGTGCTCTGCTCCCATGGGCCGCCGTCCGCAACTCTTTAGCCTGAGGCTCTTGAAATAGTATCATCTGCAGAGACACGGTGGAGGGCTGGAGGAGGGCAGGTGATGTTTAGCCCCTGGGTGGGGGCAAGTCTGAGAGGGCAGGGGAGTCTACATCCTACCCTGACCCCTGACCCCAGCCTGAGACTCCGAGCTTGGTGCCATCCTTCTAGGCAGTTCTCGGCGGTAATGCGGGGGCATCGAGTAGGTTTTTGATGGAGTTAGCAAGGGAGGAGTCACCTGTCACCTGGACCGAGGCCAGCTCCAAGAGGACAGGGGAAGTGATGGGTGGTCTCTTCTCTCCTGGGCTGGGAGTAGTTTTGGGTGGGACTGTGCACAAGAGGGGCATTAGGCTCCGACCTCATCTCGCCTACTTCCCACTGAGCACCAGGGCTCTGGCAACTGCCTTGAGGCTCTCTGCCCATGTGGGCTTCCGCCTCTGGGTTCTGAGTGGTGTGTGAGGTGAGGCTCTCGTAAGCGCTTGGCTGCGGGCAGACCTGGTTGTCCAAGGGGCTGAAATCTTCTCTGTGAGAGTGCAGACAGCACATCTTGCCTCTCCCAGTCTTACTTTCCCTTTCTGTAAAAGGAAGATACAAACGGTGTCCACCTCGTGATGCTGCTGTCAGGGCCCTGCCCTCTGCCAGCATGGAGTAGAGCCTCATAGGGTGGTGGTCTCACCTGCAGCGAGGTGTGGGGAGGCTGGAGGGGATGGTACCCAGTGAAGGGGCTTCCGGGACGTCCATGGCAGAGAGACGTGAGCCAGTGGAGTCGACTGTCTCATGTCGTCCCCTGACCAGGCACAGGGGCTTTTGCCCAGCTGAGCCTTTGGGGCTGCTGTCGATACAGCTCCCCAGCACTCCTTGTGATCCCTCCATTGGCCCCTGCTTTAGATGGTGTTGCCCTCTTTCTTGCTCTGCCTTGCCCAGAGCTTGTGGCCTGTAGCCCACCCAGCCCCACCCACAAAGAGGAAGTTGCCTGGGGCTCCCAGGGTGAGAAGCTGGGTGCCCTGGCATGATGCCCTTCCCTGCCTTGCCTGTGGAACAGAATGTACCTTTTTAAGAGTAACCTTATAGCCACTTTGTTTGTGGAGCACATACCCGCAGGGCGCTGTCAGATCTCTTAAAGGGCCAGGGTCCTTCTGCTGTTGCTAGCCCCCCATCTCTCTCCAGGGGAGCTGTCACACTGGGCATTGGAGTTGGACTGCCCTCTTGGGGGAAGGAGGAGCTTGGAGGTGGGACCTCCCATCCCCCATCCTTTCTAGGGTAGATGGGTGTCTCTTCCCTCCTCTCTGCTGGCCTGGTGCCCAGAGCCAAGCCCAGGGCCTGACTAGGGAGGCACAGTTCCATGGAGGCCAGGACTGCACCAGTCTCCCGCCTCTCCAGGGTGCCCAGCCAGTGGGGCTCAGTGTGCACGTTCCTGGGGCAAGTGGAAGAAGCTGCCCATGGCCCATGCCAGCCCTTGGGGCCAGGGCAGCCCGTACCTCTCTCTGAACTGGGGATTCCCTGCACCCAGTTGGCTTTCAGGTTTCTGGGTGGGGCTCTGGCCTCCTTTCTATGGTCCTTGGGCAGCCCCTTTGCAGATCCATGCCCTTCATCCTCTGACCCGCTCACCCAGACACACTGAGCGGTTCCACCCAGTGACCCAGTCCAGCCTGGCGTGTCCTGCAGTGTCCTGGCAGCCATTTTTTCTCACAGTCGGATGGGGGTCTGTGTACAGATCTATTTCAGTCTCTTGTCCCCCTTCCCCTTCCCTCCACCATGACTCACATTTTCCTCTTGGGCTCCTGGGGCCAGGAAGGGAAGTTGCCTGTTTTACCCCCCCTTTTCTTCTCCCCCATTGGGGGCTATTCTTAGAAACCCCCGAGGGAGATAGTGTGCCCCCCTTCTTCACCCCTGCTGCTGGGAAGGGGGGGCTCTTGTGAGCTAGACAGAGAAGGGAATCTGGGAAACCAATCCTAGAGGGCGGGAGCTGGGAATGGTGGGGGGTTAGCTGGCCTACCCTCCGTCTTACCCAAGGAACAAGAAGCCGAGGTCCCAGAGACTGAGTGACAGGCCCAATTTTGCAGGATGAGTCCTGGTTCCAGGCAGAGCCCAGAACTCCTGGCTTCCAGTTGGTGCTCTTGCCCTCCCTTCTCCCAAAACCAGAGCCCTGCCCCAGCCAACTCTGGGGTGGAGCCACAAGTGCCAGGTTAACCCCTGAAGTTCCAGAATCACCGAGGCCAGCTTCCCTTAGACTCGCTCTCCAGTCACTGTTGCTGCTGCTGACTGAGGATGGAACACCTTGGGTTGGGGTCCTAGGGTGTAGGGACCTGGCTGGACCAAGTGTTGGGGGTGGCCAGGCATGGTGGCACCCCATCCCAGTTCAGAAGAGTTCTTCGTGTCTGTGGAATTAATGACTCCCAAGCCTGGGTTCTGAGGTGGGCCTCAAGAGCGTTGGTGAGTGGAGTGAGTTGGCATCCTGGGAACGCGGGCTGTAGTGCACGGTAGGGTTAGGACACAGCCTGGAGTCTGACTGTCCTGGACTTGAGTCCCACACCAGCTACTACCAGCGGTGAGATCCTGGGCAGGTATATAACTTCTATGCACCTGAGTCCCTCACCTTTAAAATGAGATCATGCTCCCATCTCATAAGAGTTGTAAGAAATAACATTCATTAATGTATAGAGCACACCTATAGAATCCAGGCACGTTGTAAATAGCCAACAAATTAGCTCCAGTAATAATAATAATAGTAGTCATTATTATCATATTAATTTATGTCAGGGTAGGGAGGAACCTTGGAGATCTTACTGTCCCTCTCCAGGTTCTAGACAAGCAGACAGGCCCAGAGAGATGAGGTGACTTGTCTTGGGCACGCACAGGAAGATTTAGGGCTCAGATCTCCTGGGTGTCGACCTGTGAGGAGAACCACGTGCTGGAGCCGCAGCATGTGTCTTTTGTTTGGGGTGTTTGTGGGGCAGGGAGTCAGAGTGCTGGGCCCAGGCCCTGTGACCTACCTGGCCCTGGCTGATGCTTCCACTCCCAGGAGCTGTGAGAAGATCATGTTTCTCACCACGGGTGAGCCAGGCAGGGAGCTGGACCCCTATGGGGAATGGAGAGCTGGACTGCAGGGCTGGGGCTGGCTTGGGGAAGACAGGGCACAGGATTCTGGCTTCCTCCCTGAGGCAGTGCGTCTACCGAGAGCCTAGCTAGTTGCAGCTGTGTGTGGGGGGGGTGGTCACCATTTGCCTCTGCCACCCCTTTGCAGCTTGGAGCCAACATGCTGCTGTTCCTCTGCACCAATGTCATTGGCATCTGCACACACTATCCGGCTGAGGTGTCTCAGCGCCAGGCATTTCAAGAGACCCGCGGTTACATCCAGGCCCGGCTGCACCTGCAGCATGAGAACCGGCAGCAGGTGGGGCTGCTCTCCCTGGTCACGGCCTTCCCCCGCCCCACCTGCCAACAGCTTGCAGGTTGGATCCGCCACCTTGTGCAACTCCATGGAATAGTGTGAATTGTTCCCCCTGACTGTGCAGCGCAGAGGCGCTCTGACTTTGGAGTTGCTGGCCTGTCAGAGGAGGGGAGGGAATAGATGGAGTGCACCTGAGGGGTTGAATGGGCTGTTGTCAGAGAAGACTGGGGTGTGTGTCTGCCGAGGGCTCTAACGGAGGAAGGTCAGGCTAGGTCCCAGGAGGGAAGCTCAGGTCTCCAGAGAGGTCAGGGAGGGTTCCAGGGATGTGGAGGGACCAGGAGGGGTTAAAGCATGAGGCCAGGAAGATAGTGGTGCCCTGTTGAAACCACTGGTCTAGGAGCGGCTGCTGCTGTCTGTGTTGCCCCAGCATGTTGCCATGGAGATGAAAGAAGACATCAACACAAAGAAAGAAGACATGATGTTTCATAAGATCTACATCCAGAAGCACGACAATGTCAGGTAGGGTGGGGGTGGGGAGGATACTGGGAGAGGTGGGGGGTGGTCTCTGAGGGCTACATCGTCCTTCCGTCTTCTGCCATCGTCCACAGCATCCTGTTTGCGGACATTGAAGGCTTCACCAGCCTGGCATCCCAGTGCACAGCGCAGGAGCTGGTCATGACCCTGAACGAGCTCTTTGCCCGGTTCGACAAGCTGGCTGCGGTGAGGGTGCTAGGGCTAGGGGGCAGGGCCGACCGGGTGAGGGCGCACCTTTCTGGCAGCAGCTTGGGGATGAGAGCCCGTGGAGTCTGCACTGAGAGTAGTGGGCTAGGTGGTAAAGGTGTAAAGTAAAGGTGCTGATGCTGCTAAGTCGCTTCAGTCGTGTCCGACCCTGTGCGACCCCACAGACAGCAGCCCACTAGGCTCCTCTGTCCCTGGGACTCTCCAGGCAAGAATACTGGAGTGGGTTGCCATTTCCTTCTCCAATGCATGAACGTCAAAAGTGAAAGTGAAGTCGCTCAGTCTCTCCCCTAACTCTTTCTGCTTCAGGAAAATCACTGCCTGAGGATCAAGATCTTAGGGGACTGTTACTACTGCGTGTCAGGGCTGCCAGAGGCCCGGGCAGACCATGCCCACTGCTGCGTGGAGATGGGGGTGGACATGATCGAGGCTATCTCGTGAGCACCGCCCCCCCTGGCCTTCCTGGGACTGAGGGGGGCTCCGCCTGCCCCTCCCCTTCGAGGTGTCCTTAGGACCTTTCCTTAGTCTTGGTTGTCTCTCTGTCTTGGAGATCCACGCCTGGGGAGTGGAAAGGCTTCAGCCCATGTGAAGATCCATGTGCACCTTAGACTCCAGCGGCTGGGATGGGGCAGGGGGAGTCAGGGTGAGGGGGGATTTACGCTGGAGAGAATGCCAGTTGTAGGCCTGCTGGGAGGGTGGTGATTCCTCATCTACTCGCCCAGTCCCATAGGACGCTGCTGGACCCCTGCTGGTGAACAGGGTTCCCAAAGGTTTGTCCTTGAGCCCCGTGCAGCCTCCTACCTGTGTCCGCCAAGGGCGTGCCGTGTGCCCTGTGGCTGGGCCTGTCCTTGGCCACTTGGCTCCAAGGCGAGCTCAAGGCCTGGGCTCTGGGCTGGGGGTGGGGAGGACTACCGAGAGCTAAGCCAGGCCACCTCCTCCCAGGCTGGTGCGCGAGGTGACAGGTGTAAACGTGAACATGCGCGTGGGCATCCACAGCGGGCGTGTGCACTGTGGCGTCCTTGGCTTGCGGAAATGGCAGTTTGATGTGTGGTCCAATGACGTGACTCTGGCCAACCACATGGAGGCCGGGGGCCGGGCCGGGTGAGTGCGGGTCCAGGGGGTAAGGGGTGGTAGCCATCGGGCAAGCTGGGGTCTTACCCGCCTGTCCCACGCAGCCGCATCCACATCACCCGGGCCACGCTGCAGTACCTGAATGGGGACTACGAAGTGGAGCCGGGCCGCGGTGGGGAGCGCAACGCCTACCTCAAGGAGCAGCACATTGAGACCTTCCTCATCCTGGGAGCCAGCCAGAAACGGGTCAGGGTTGGGTTGGGGAAGGTGGCTGGGGAGAGGGGCAGATGGAAGGAGCAAGCAGAGGTCTTCTCTGGGCGCCTCTTCCCAGCCTGTACCTGTGCTATCCACACAGAAAGAAGAGAAGGCCATGCTGGCCAAGCTGCAGCGGGCACGGGCCAACTCCATGGAAGGGCTGATGCCACGCTGGGTGCCTGACCGTGCCTTCTCCCGGACCAAGGACTCCAAGGCTTTCCGCCAGATGGTGAGGGTCCCACCGCGCCTGGGCCGGGCCTTGGTTCTTATTTCCCTCAACACTCAGTATTGCCCTGCCCTCTTCTGCCTCCCTTGTTGAGGCTGTTGTCTCTGCAGTTTCTGGAATTGGGAATGGGAAGGCTGGTTTCATCCCAGGGGTCCCAGGCTCCCCAGAGTCTCTGGGGAAAGCCCTCAGCACAGTGTTGATGGTGGGGAAGGAAGGGACTGTAGAGGTGAAGGTGGCCTGCCCGTCACCTCATTCACACTCTGTCCCTTTCTCCAGGGCATCGATGATTCCAGCAAAGACAAGTAAGTCAAGTTGTTGAGGAGGGCGGGTGGGGGAAGGCACTTGCAGCCTGGGGTGAGGAGGTGGGGAGCTGAGATACCCCTCTTCCCTGGACTTCAGACATGTCGCGTGGGACTGGGTGGCACCTGCCCCGCTCACACTTCTCCTCTGAGTGCTGCCCGTACCCCTCCCTTCTCATCACCTGTCACGTGGCCGTGGTCAGGCGCCTGGTGAAGCCATGTCCTCTGCCCTCAGCCGGGGTGCTCAGGATGCCCTGAACCCTGAGGATGAGGTAGACGAGTTCCTGGGCCGGGCCATTGATGCCCGCAGCATTGATCAGCTGCGCAAGGACCATGTGCGCCGGTTCCTGCTCACCTTCCAGAGAGAGGATCTTGAAAAGAAGGTTTGGGGGATGCAAGGGCAGGAGGAGGAGGTCCCGGCAGGGTGGTCTGAGCACAAGTGAGGGAACAGGAGAAGTTTCTGGGGAGCGGGGGGGTGACCACAGGGCACTGTGGGGATTCACCTCAGCTGGGCCAACTGGCAACACGTGGCCTTCCGAGGGCAGTGGCAGTGCCCAGCTCAGTCTCCTCTCCCTCAGTACTCACGCAAGGTGGACCCCCGCTTTGGAGCCTACGTGGCCTGTGCCCTGCTGGTCTTCTGCTTCATCTGCTTCATCCAGCTTGTTGTCTTCCCACGGTGAGAGCTCTGCCCCTCCTTGCTGGGCTTCTCTTCCCTCTACCACTTCCCAGGCCCTTCTAAAACACCCTTGCAAGCACACAGTCCTGGGGCCTGCCCCCTGCCTGCCCAGGGAGTGGGAAAGGACCCCCAGATCTCCCAGAGTAACATCTTCCCTGGCCCTCTCCCGCCCAGCTCAGCTCTGATGCTTGGGATCCACGCCAGTATCTTCCTGCTGTTACTGGTCACCGTGCTGACTTGTGCCGTGTACTCCTGTGGCTCTGTACGTGGGGGACCTTCCAGGGCTGGTCGGGGAGGCCAGACTGGGAGTGGGGAGGGAGGAGAAGGCGAGGCCTCTGCCACTGGGCTGGCCCTGGGTGGCCTTAACCATTGGGTGACGTGGTCTGTCTCTGTCTCTTGCCTCCTGACAGCTGTTCCCTGAGGCCCTGCAACGTGTATCTCGCAGTATCGTCCGCTCGAGGGCACATAGCACCGCAGTTGGCATCTTTTCTGTCCTGCTTGTGTTCACCTCCGCCGTTGCCAGCATGGTAAAGGTCCAGGGAGAATTCTCCTGCTCCTCCTCTGTGCCAAGCACTGTTCTGGGTGCTGGGGCTACAAAGAGGAACGAGACACATTTCCTCCCCAAAGCAGGAGTGAGGTTAACCCCTGTCCTCCTGGCTTGCTCCCTTTGCCTCTTGTTATCTCTCAGTGAGAACTTGGGCCTCTGGCATATAAGGTACTTGGGCATGGCCCTGGTAACCCCTCCCCTCCTCAGTTACCCTAATATATACCTCCTCTCCCCCTGTTTTTGCAGTTCACCTGTAACCACACCCCCTTACGAACTTGCGCGGCCCGGATGCTGAATTTAACCCCTGCTGACATTACCGCCTGCCACCTGCAGCAGCTCAATTACTCTCTGGGCCTGGATGCTCCCCTGTGTGAGGGCACCGCACCCACCTGCAGCTTCCCTGAGGTGTCCAGGCAGTGGTCAGGCGGGGTGGGGGGGTCCTGATCAGTACCAGTTCTTGACCTTTCTGTGCCAGGCTTGGTGGTGGGCACTGGGGACCCAGGATCTCACCAGAGTCTCCAACTCCAGGAGCAGCCCTGGCGTGGTGTGGTGTTGGGGTGTGTGGAGGGCGAAGGTGGCTTGGGTTTGAGGTGGTCGAGGGGGGCTCAGGTCAGGTGACGGCGTGCCTCGTGCTCTGCCCTCACCCAGACTTCCTCTGCCTTCGCTCCGCAGTACTTCATTGGGAACGTGTTGCTGAGTCTCTTGGCCAGCTCTGTCTTCCTGCACATCAGTAGTATCGGGAAGTTGGCCATGATCTTTGTCCTGGGGCTCGTTTATCTGGTGCTGCTTCTGCTGGGTCCCCCAGCCACCATCTTTGACAACTATGACCTCCTGCTGGGCGTCCATGGCTTGTGAGTTTATCCTCAACCCCTTTAATCTCCCAGGAGCCTCTTGACCCTGCTAGGTCGTTGAGAGACCTTTGTACCCTGGCATGCTACCACTCATCCCTCACATGCGGGGAGAGGAGGTAGCACCTGACCCCCAACAGTCTCCTCAAGGAAACCCCAGACCTGGGAAACCCCTTTGTCTTTAGGCTAGACATTAAAAATAAAAACTCCCTCTTGCATTTGCGTGTTGCTTTCATATCCACTCTTAACTACTTGTAGGTCACATAGCTGCTTGGGGTAGAGCCCCGGCTAGGAAAGGAACCAAAACTCGGGCTCCTGCTTCAGGGCTCTGCCTGGGACAACACTGGCTTTTCCTCTGTAAAAGCCCACACCTTATATGGCAGAAACATATGGTGTGGTAGAAAAAGCCTCTGCAGCCTGCTGAGTTTGAATCCCTACTCTGCCACTTATTAGCTGTGTGACCTTAGATTGGTGAGTTAACTTCTCCGAGCCTCAGTTTCCTCATCTGTAAAATGACAGTGCCATCTATATCACAGGGTAGCTGTAAAGATTATAGTAACTGACATTTATCGAAGACTTGCTGATGCCAAGCACTGTGCTAAGTCTTTTTTTTTAATTAAAAGCATTTTTTAAGAATTTAGACTGTGCTGTGTCTTTATTGTGCTACTTGGGCTTTCTATAGCTGTGGATTTGCTAAGCCTTTTGCTCACATTGTTTAGATCTGATCACTCTTGTATTGATGAGGAAACTGAGGCTTACAGAGTTAAACAGCCAGGTCACATAGTTGGTGGGTAGAGGAGCCAGGAGTGGAATCTCTGCTCTTAATATAAGCAAATGCCTTGGCCTGGTCCCTGATCTGTGGTGCTCAGTAAATGCAGTTTCTGTCTCCTCTTCCGTGCCCTGACCTGGCGACCGAGAAAGAACCAATGACTTTGTCTCTTCTATCTTCTTGCCAGGGCTTCTTCCAATGAGACCTTTGATGGGCTGGACTGGTGAGTGAGGGCTCCAGGGCAGCAAAGGGCTGGGCTGCCAGACGCCTCTTTCAGCCACTGAGCCCGCCTCTGCTTCCCTCAGCCCAGCGGCCGGGAGGGTGGCACTCAAATACATGACCCCCGTGATTCTGCTGGTGTTTGCACTGGCGCTGTACCTGCATGCCCAGCAGGTGGAGTCCACCGCCCGCCTGGACTTCCTCTGGAAGCTGCAGGTGACAGGGCAGGCCTCTGGGGTGGGTGGGTGGTTCCTGGGGGCGGAGCCTGGGCCGTGTCAGGCATCTCTTAGGTTGGTCAAGGTTTAGCCTGCCCTGAGCCCACCCTGGCTCCATGCTTTTTCCCTGTGCCCACCCCCATCCCCCGCCTCATTCTGTCCCTGCCCCCTCGGCCCCTCTGCCTGTTCTTTGGCCTCATCTCTCCCTGGTTTTCTTCTCCCATGCGGTTCCCTTAGATACCCTTCTCCAGGTGTTGGCTGCTGTACCCACGCCTTGTGGATGTTGGGCAGTGGGTGATGGGTGTGGTGTCCACAGGCAACAGGGGAGAAGGAAGAGATGGAGGAGCTCCAGGCCTACAACCGGCGGCTGCTACATAACATTCTGCCCAAGGACGTGGCCGCCCACTTCCTGGCCCGGGAGCGCCGGAACGACGAGCTGTACTATCAGTCCTGTGAATGTGTGGCCGTCATGTTTGCCTCCATTGCCAACTTCTCTGAGTTCTACGTGGAGCTGGAGGCCAACAACGAGGGTGTTGAGTGCCTGCGACTGCTCAATGAGATCATTGCTGATTTCGATGAGGTACTTGTCCCTTAGGTTGGTGCTGGCAGAGGGTGGGGGAATGTGGGGACCAGAGAAGTGGGAGAACTTTGGATAAGAAGGCAAGGATTGGAGGGCCTCATCTGATGAGACCCAGAGATGTGAAGGGCAGGAGTAAAGGTAGGCACAGTGGAGTTGGGGACAGATATGAGTGTGTCACAGGCAGCAGGGTCAGCTCCAGTGGGGCAGGGTCATTGTTACTGGGGAGCAAAGGAGGATGTGAAGATCTGTGGAGGGGCCAGTAGAGTTAGCAAGTGGATGTCATTGAAGAAGGAGCTGGTAATCTGTAGACTACGGCCTCATGAGGCCAAGTAATCAGGATGATCCCCTGAATAGAGAAAATGGAAGTAAAATACGAGAAAGCGTCCTGAACATCCAGGTCAGGTCTGGAGAGAAGGCACTTCCTCAGTCTGGGACTCTTTCCCCCAAAGTGAGGGCTGGAATCATTAATGCCTGATATCCCTTCTGTGGTTCTGGGTTCTGTAGCGGGCTGTCAAAGTTGTCCTGGAGTTGTGTGCTCAAGTTCCTGCTTGGGTTTTGACGGCTGCCTAGTAAGGGAGACGTTTTCCGGGTTCCTAGCCCAGCACCAAGAGCAGTAGTTGGAAGCGGGGCTCACTTACTGGAGGGAAGTATTGAGACAGGGAAGTGGGGCAGGGGGCCAGAGCATGGGCAGGAAGGAGCCTTGGGGCAGGACTGGGTCTGGCCTTTCTGCCTTGACAGCCAGGTCCCCCTGTGCTGTCCAGATCATCAGTGAGGAGCGCTTCCGGCAGCTGGAGAAGATCAAGACAATTGGTAGCACCTACATGGCTGCCTCTGGGCTGAACGCCAGCACCTATGATCAGGTGGGCCGCTCCCACATCACTGCCCTCGCCGACTATGCCATGCGGCTCATGGAGCAGATGAAGCACATCAATGAGCACTCCTTCAACAATTTCCAGATGAAGATCGGTAAGAAGGCCTGGATCATGGCACGTTTTCCCAGGGCTGTTTTTGGGGTGAAGCTGAGGCAGCAGGCTGGGGATGGTGTATCAGGAGTCCTGTGGGGGTTTCCTTTTCTCCTGCTCCCTATATCATCTGATGTTAAGAATAGATACCATTTATTAAGGGCCTCCTATGTGCTAAGCATTGTCTCAGATTTTTTTTTTTTAAACATATATCAATTCTCACATTATTATCCCCTTTTACAGAAAAGAGTTAGATTTTCAGAATGGGTAGATAACTCAGCCAAGGTCACACAACTAGTTATGGCTGAACTGGGATTCAAGACCAGGTTTATGTAGATACCAGTACCTATGTCCCCATCTGTGGCTGGTCTGATAAGAGGAACTTGCTCCCAGATGAGCCGGTGGATGGGAGTTGTTAATAGCGTGGGTTCTCGAGTCAGAATGTCTGGTTTGAATTCTGGCTCTTCCACTTATGGGCTTATCTAGCAAGTCACCTAACTTCTGTAAGCTTCAGGTACCTTTTCTATAAAATGGGGATGATGAGCCCTACCTTGTAGGGCTGTTGAGAGGCTGAGATAGTATAGAATGCTTATAGAGCGGTTGGCACAGCATGAACCTTTGTTGGATTAGCTGCTGTTTTGGCATAGCCCTTCTGACTCAGGGGAGCTCCTTGGCATTCTTTACAACCAGGAGACTTGTCCCTTTTCCATTCTTCTCTGGGTCCTTCTAAAGGTGCCAGGAGGTGGTGCCTCCCTGGGCTGACTGGGGAACATCCACTGCTCTCAATTTCTTACTTTTACCCACCCCAGGACTGAACATGGGCCCAGTTGTGGCAGGCGTCATTGGGGCTCGGAAGCCACAGTATGACATCTGGGGGAACACAGTGAATGTCTCGAGTCGAATGGACAGCACCGGGGTCCCTGACCGAATCCAGGTGAGGGGGTTGTAAGCGGAAGCTGGGAGGGGTCTGGTGTGGGGAGCTTCCACAGGGCCCCCTCTGCAGTCAGCCAGGACAGGGGTAGGGTGGCGATATTCTGTGTTTGGTGGAGGGGGTTATGGGGGCAGATAGTAGCATGACCAGAGAACCCCTGGGACCCTGCAAATGCAGCAGGAAGGATCCTGGCCTAAGCAGGTTCCCCCCCCCCCCACCCCGCCCCCCCAGGTGACCACGGACCTGTACCAGGTTCTAGCGGCCAAGGGCTACCAGCTGGAATGTCGAGGGGTGGTCAAGGTGAAGGGCAAGGGGGAGATGACCACCTACTTCCTCAATGGGGGCCCCAGGAGTTAGCAGGGCCCAGCTACAGATCAACTGAAAGGACCAAGGTGGGCATTTGTGTGGACTCTGGGCTTGCTGGGGGAAGCTGTGGCAGGGGGCACTGAGCCTCCAGACCCTGCTGATCACAAAGGGAACACCCCAGCAGGCTGTGTTCAACTACGTCCTCAGGCTGGTAAACGAGGGGATACCAAGAGGATTATGCAAGTAACTTTTTAAAACTAGGGTAGGGTTGTTTTCCCTCCTTTCTTCCAGCTTTTGGGAGCAGGGGAGGGGGCAGCAGCAAAGGTAGGGGGATCTTTCCTACCTGAGAGATTAAAATGGCAGCTTGTCACACCTCCCCTTTCCCTGTCCGTCTGGGCAACCGGCTCAGGGCTGGGCCCTTCCTTTCCCTTTTTCCTGGGAATCTTTTGTACAAAGACTGGGGCAGGCTTGAAGAGTGCCTGTTCCACGCTTGCCTTTGCTGTGCCTGCATCCCCAGCATGGGTCCTGGGCCCTCCCCACCCGGCCAGGTCTCCCTCAGGGACACAGGGCCAAGGAGGGAGAGGCTCGGGAGACCCAGCTCTGTCCATATTTCAGGGGAACGTTTCCATTTGCCAAATCCTAGTCCCACGATCTGTCCCCAAAGGGGAACAAAGGGACTTCTGACAGCTCAGATTAGCCCCAGTTCCTGCACAGCTCCAGGGAGAGGGGCATCTGGTCTCATTGGTACTGTGAAAACACCCAGGAGGGAGCAGGAATGTGCATGAGGGCATTAGAAGACTGGAAGGTGGATGTTCGCCTGCAGGTGCCAAAGAGAGCAGGCCGGCCAGGGATGGGGGTGGTGCCGGACTCCGAAGGTCAGGATCAGGCCGCTCTGCCCCCGCGCACTCTTGCTGTCTGCTGCAAGGGACACAGAGCGTCTCTACCCCTTCTGTTGCCAAATAGAACAGGGCCAGGGCCTGGAGGAAGACGACCCTGATCCTAGACCCGTCCTCCCAGACCTGGCACTGGGGAGGGCCTGTGTGTCTGTGTACTGTGTGTGGACGGTGGTCTGTGTGTGTGTCTGTTTTCCAGGTCTGTGTGTCCTTGCGCTCCTGCTCCTCGACTCTCCACCCTGGGTTGCCTCTTTCCTGTGGGCCTCTGTCTTCTGGGAATTAAGGCAGGATGTCTGATTTCAAGGGATGGAGACAGATGCCCAGTTTGCACAGGAGTGGGATGGGGTGTGGTAACAAAAGGAGGGTGACTGGGGAGAGGACTTTTGTGCCAAATCCCTAATTGCCTCGTGGGGACCACGTGTGCAGCATGACACTCTCTCTGCTAGGGCAGGGACCCAAGCGCCTGCTGGAGCCCCCGTGCTCCTTGCACTTGAACTCTATGGGGTTTGGTAGGCAGAGGCTCAGGAGTCCCCTGGATTTCCCCAGCTGGTATCCTGGGACGTGGTAAGCCTTGGGGCTGGGGTAGCATGGGATCCCCCGAGGACCCAGATTCTGGTACTAGGGGCAAGGGGAGGGGAACCCGGACCTCAGCCGTCCCCAGTGTACAGCCTGAGCCCAGTGTGCTCCAGGCTCCCCAGTCCCCATGAAGCCTGCGGGGGCTGGCAGGAGGGTTAGGAGGGCTGGGCCTTCGATTCCCTTCCTGTCCGCGCCTGCCTTTCACCCGCTTCCCTGCAGCCTTGCCTCTGGCCTGAATGAGTCGGTGCTTTGGTTTCTCTGTACCTGTTTAAGCTGAGGCATTGGCCACAGTTTTGCTTGAAGATCGCTTTGTCTCAGAGGTGTTAGAGGCAGAGGGGAGAGGGTCCCAGAGTTGCTGACTTTGGGGACTGGAAGGGGCAGGTGGTACTCTTGCCCTTCCTCATGCCCTTTCTGACTCTAGTTCCTTGCAGACATTGTTTCTGGCTCGTACTGACTGCTCTGGGGGATCTTCATGTATCAGCCAAGTGGGCCATCAGTCACTTCATTAGCCAAGGCAGGAGAAGAGAAAAGACTAGGTGGTCCAGATGAAGTCAGCTCCCCTTCCCTCAGCCACAGCCCTGGACAGGAAGGTTCTGCATGGGGTCCTGGGGTGGGGATGAGGCTGTAAGGAGACCAGAGTGGAAGACCGCTTCCCTTACAGCGAAAGTGAGTGACTTGTGTCTGCTTCTTGCCAGTGGAGGGGCCTGTCTGCACCCTGGCTCCCCGCACCACAGTGCCAGCCATGCATTTCCCCTGGGTTGATATTGCCCCCTTCCTTGCCAGTTGGTGGGGGAGTCAGTGGATGGGAGGCCCATGGACTTTGGTTTTATAATGTAACCAGTGTGGGGCGGGGGGGAGGGTGGCATACCATTGTATTTCAGTGAAATATTTAATATATTTAAATATCAATAAAAATCAAACTTTGTAAAATTCCGTGTTCTCTGCAGCTGTTCTGGGCCCTGGGTTGGGTCTGAAGTGGCAGAGCCTGGTGGAGGGCAGTCCCCTGCCGGGGTTCTGTAGACCTCTCTCATCTGCTAAGATGAAGCTGCAGTGTGCAGAGAACGTGACCACTCTGAGGCCTGGCAGCATTTGTTACTCTAACTCCTGCCATGCATGAGCTCAGGATCCCTTGTAGTGGTCTGTCCTGGCCCCTCCCAAACTAAGCACCAAGCTCTGACTCCTTCAGGAATCTCTCACAATCCTGATCTCACAGGAATTGGGGAATAATTTCCCACTCCCTCATTTCCTGTGTACACAAGTTACTTCTAGATCAGTCTGTTTATTGCACTTTCTCAGTCCCCTCTTCCAATTAGTCAGCCACTGGAACCAGGATCCCACCCTCTTCACCGCTCCATCTGCAGTACTATCTTGTTCTTCTGCAAACACATCCTGCTCAATACAGACTGAAGTTTCTGTCATTGAGAATAGAGTGATCCATAAACCTGGAAAAGAAACAGCCTCAGGTTCAGCCACGTTAGGCTGGACTGGGGGTGGGGGGGCACTTAAACCTTGAATGGGCATGGGTAGTGATGAAGAAGTGGAGCTGCTGCCAATGGGTGGTGCTTAGAGGGGTGGGAGGTGGCAGCGAAGGGAGCAGAAACATTCCAGGCCTCCCACAGGAATGCTGTAGATTCTTGAGTCTGTTCAGAAGTCATAGCCATAAGGTGAAACACAAAGACACGGATAAATCTTTAGCTCCTTTGAATAGCCACTACTGCCCAGATTCTGGGGCCAATTTTCCCTGGTCCAAATAGGAGCAAATAGGTTTTGATCCAAATAGGACCAAAACCTCCTATTCCATTTTCCAACTCTGAATAGAATGGAAAACATCTCCAGGATTTAAGTGATCTCCCCACCATTACCCCTCCCAACCTAACCTGGTCATTGCGCTTTTGATGAGGCAGTGGCGGGGGTTCTGGATCCATGGCATGGTCTCTTCTGGGCGCGCTCCTGCAGCGTTGGACCGCCAGAAGCTGAAGTTCTGAGCATCAGTCAGGGGGACCCTGAAGACCTGATTAGGGACTGAATGGTTGGGCAGGTTATTAGATTTCTTAGAGTTGGGTGCCCCCTTTTGTGCCTCAGGGCACCACAAGCCCAACCTAGCAACTAGGCTTGACCAGACGCCGAGAAGTCCTGGAAATGTAGTCACCACACCCAGCTCCACTTCTGGATTTCAGCATCTTACACCCTTCATGGTCAGTGGAATCAGTCTTGGTTCTTCCTGTGTTTGCCACAAGTCAGTCTCCAAGAGCGCTTTCCCCAGGTGCTAAGGTGGTGCCAAAACAAGTGGTCCACCTACTTGGTTTCTTTTCTGTTTGGCCGTGCCACATGGTTGTGGGATCTCAGTTCCCCAACCAGGGATTGAACCCAGGTCCTCAGCAATAAGAGTGCAGAATCCTAACCACACAACTCACTTGGAAAATGTGCAAGATGGGTCTACTGGTTCTTCCTCCCTTCCCCCTTTGGTTATTTCAGGAAATTCTTTGAAATTTAGCAGTGATACTGCCTTATATTTAGGTATTGCTAACATATAATTTATCAAGTGAAAGTGAAGTCGCTCAGTCCTGTCTGACTCTTTTCAACCCCATGGACTGTAGCCTACCAGGCTCCTCCATTCATGGAATTTTCCAGGCAAGAATACTGGAATGGATTGCCATTTCCTTCTCCAGGAGATCTTCCCTACCCAGGGATTGAATCCGGGTCTCCCACATTGTAGGCAGACGCTTTACCGTCTGAGCCACTAGGGAAGTCCTATAATTTATCCAGTACCTGTTAAATTCTAAATTTTGTATTAGATATTTAAAAAATTTTGAATATCAGACTTACCTAGATTTTTTTTTTTTGGATTTTCACTCTTAATTTATTGTATAAATCTAATTATATTATACCAGTGTATAAAATTTGTATATGTTTTAAAACTTAGAATTATAGCCTAATATTCTGGCTATCTAGTCTTTATTATTAAAAAAAAAAAACAACCCTACTGTACTATTGGGGCCTTCCAGGTGGCTTAACGGCAAAGAATCTGCCTGCCAATGCAGGAGACTCGGGTTTGATTCCTGGGTTGGGAAGCCCCTCTGAGGAAGGAAGTGGCAATGCACTCCCGTATTCTTGCCTGGGAAATCTCATGGATAGAGGAGCCTGGGGGGCTACATACAGTCCATGGGGTTGCAAAAAGTCCAATAGGATTAAGCAAAAAAAAAAAACAAACCACACTTCCACTTTTCACTGTTACAACTAGGCTATTAACATATTGATACAGTTCTGTCACCACAGGATCCCAGAGTTGCCCTTTTATAGTCACATACTCCTCCCCCCGACTCCTTGGTAATTAGTAATGTGTTCTTCAGTTCTGTTATTTTGTCAGTTTAAGAATGTTGTATAAATGGCATCATACAGGGGACTGGCTTTCTTTACATAGTAGAATTTCCTGGAGATTCCTGCAAGTATCTGCCTATATCAGTAGCTTGTCCTAGGTACTTTTTTAAATGTAAGTTTCTCTTTCACAAAAAACACTAGAGTGTTAATCCAGTTTTCAGATGGTCCAGAGAGGTTAAGTGATCAAAGGATTTTGCCCAAGGTCACACAGCTTGTTTGGAGTTGAAACTCAGTTCAAATTCCAAAGCTTTGATCCTCATAACAATCCTGTAAGATTGGTGGAGTTGGCATTTTCTGCCCTTTTTTTTTTAAATGAATGAGGAAACAAGTTAAAAAAGGATAAGTGACTTATCCACGGTGAGAGACTAGAAAGAGACAGAAAGTACCCACAGAGACAGAGCAGAACTCACAAAGTTCTGCTGTCAATTCTGATTCAGTTTTTATCTTATCTTGTTTACCTCACTACTGGAGCCTATTTCTCCCTCTTCTCAGTCTCTTTTTGGCTCTTTCTGACCTCGCTGCCTGCTCTAAAGCAGCGCCCCACCACATCCCAGCCACTTTAGCAACACAGACGCACCTTTTCTGCCCCTAGAATGGTGACAAATCCAAGACACTTACATGTCTTTAACGATACCTTCCGAACAGCTTCGTGGTACTTTGTGTGGCTATTTTGGTGCACAGAATAATTCCCATCTTCTGAGAAAATAGGGGGAAGCCTAGTGGGTACTGGATCCTTCTGGTCTGAAATGAGAGCAGACTTGTTCTGAGTACCTAGCAAATGGGATTATTCGACTTTCTCAGTCTCTGGTCTCCATGCTAACCAGGTACAGGGCAGGGATCCCTCCAAGCCCCTCACAAGCCAAGTGTTGCAGGGTAAGAAGGGGTTCATGGGACACAGTAGTATCAGGAAGAGCATTTTGGGCAGCAGGTATCAAGTGTGTTAGGAGCATTAGAGAGGTCTTAGCTTGCTTTTGGTTTAGAGCTGGACTGGTGCTGGGTCAAGTGGAGAGGGACAGGGCCAGGAGCTGGAAAGGCAGTATAGAGTGGGATAGTGTAGTCTTAGCATTCTTACGGGGGTTTAGGAATCTTATCAGATGCAAAATCTGTATCTTCTTATAGTGACTGAAAAGATGAGATTTTCCTTACCCAGTGCTGTGGTCTGAATGTTTGAATTCCCTCCACTCCCTGCCCCCCGCCCCCAACCAAATCCATATGTTGAAAACCTAATGCCGAAGGTAATAGCATTTGGAGGCGGGGCTCTTGGGGTGTGATTCATGAGATGAATCCCCCATGAATGGAACAAGTGCCCTTATAAAAAGAGGTCTGAGAGAGCTTCCTGGCCCCGTCTGCCATGTGAGGGAACAACAGGAAGTCTGCAACCTGGAAGAGAGCCCTCACCTGGCTTCCTGATCCTGGACTGCCAGCCTCCTCTGAGAAATAAATCTCTGTTGTTTATAAGCCACCCAGTCTATGGTATTTTGTTACAGGAGCCTGCATGGACTAAGATACCCAGCCTCTCTTATAGCAAGGCCAAGGGCCAAGAGTTTTGGCTAGGCCAATCAACATGTCTTCTTCAGATTTTGAATCAAAGATTGGGGTTGCAAAGAAGCTGGGACCATGTGAAGCCTTTTTCTGTTGATGGAGGTTGGGGCAGTGAAGCTGCCTCTTGTCTCCAGCAGCATTGTCTGGGGCCCAGTGTCCTCGGCGCCAGCAGTGTCCACCACAGCACTGAATGCACTGATGTCTCTGCACAGCCAGGTCTATGGCATGATTGTGAACCTTGTTCCTGGTTACTATCTGCCAAACTTGATTCTCTGTCCCTTCTACAGTTTTTCTGTGCCTCCTAATATTTTTTAAACAACTACTTCAAGGACTTGCCTGGTGGTCTAGTGGTTAAGAATTTGCCTTGCAATGCAGGGGGCTTGGGTTTGATCCCTGGTCAGGGAACTAAGTCCCACACGCCACAGAGCACCTGAGCCCATGTACCACAACTAGAGGGTCTGTGGGCTGCAGTGAAAGATCTCACATGTTGCAACTAAGACCTGAAACACCTGAATAATTATTTTTTAAAATAAAAAATTACTTATTGTATAACACACACACAAAAAGTTATATATATATAATTTATACAACTTAATGAGTTTGGAGATAAGTATACACCTGTGAAACCATCACTAAAATCTATGCCACAAACATATCTATCTCCTCCAAAAACTTCCTCTCACCTTCTTTATTATTATTCTGTAACAAGAACATCTAACATAAACTCTCGTCTCTTTGCAGAGTTAAACTTCCTCTCACCTTCTTTATTATTATTTTGTAACAAGAACATCTAACATAAACTCTCGTCTCTTTGCAGAGTTAAACTTCCTCTCACCTTCTTTATTATTTTGTAACAAGAACATCTAACATAAACTCTAGTCTCTTTGCAGAGTTTTAGTATATAGTATAGTATTTACTATGCTGTACAGTAGATCTCTAGGATTTATTCTTCTTGCATAGCTGAAACTTTGTACCCTTTGATTATTGCCCTCCTGTTTTTTCCTCCCCTGAGCCTCTGGAAAACACTATTGTATTCTTTGGTTCTATTGAGTTTAATTATTTTAGATTCCTCATATAAGTGGTATTGTGTAATATGTGTCTTCTGTCTGGCTTATTTCACTTGGCATATCTTCCAGGTTCATCCATGTTGTTGCAAATGCCAGGATTTCCCTAGGTTTTTTTTTAAGGCCAACTAATATTCCATTGTATGCATTTACCACATTAAAAAAATCCATCCAAGCCCTAATGGACATTTCTGTTACTTCCATGTCTTGGATAGTGTGCATAATGCTGCAACAAATATGAAAGTGCAGATATCCCTTTGAGATCATGATTTCAATTTCTTTGGGGATATATATACCAGAAGTGAGATTGCTGGATCATATGGTAGTTCTATTTTAATTTCTTGAGAAATTGCCCTGTTTTCTACAGTAGCTGTATCCATTTGCTTACCTACCACAATGCATGTGGGTTCCCTTTTCTTCTCACCAATGCTGTTAACTTTTGTGCATTTTGTTTTTTATTATACCCATTTTAAGAGGTGTGAGGTGATATATCATTGTGGTTTTAATTTGCATTTCCCTAATGATTAGATGTTGAGCATCTTTTCATATACCTGTTGGCCATTTGTGTGTCTTCTTTGGAGAAGTCTATTCAGATCCTCTGCCCATTTAATTGGATTTTCTTTATTTTTTGCTGTTGAGTTATAGGAATTCATTATGTGTTTTGGTTATTAACCCTTTATCATATATATGGTTTTCAAGTATTTTCTCCCATACTGTAGGTTGTCTTTTCAATTTGTTTCTTTTGCCATATGGAAGCTTTTAAGTTTGGTGTAATCTCACCACCATCTTTAAAAAAATTTCATGTTCTGCTTAAATAGGCTCGATTTGGCTTGCATCTCAGAACTGAGCTTGTCGTGAACTGGATCAAAGTTTGCCATTCTCTCTGGAAATCGTTTGTTGAGATTGCTGCCTCATCTTGGGTGGGTGGTGGGGATGCCCGCTGTTCTGTAGTTCTTCCGCAGTTCCTGCTTTCCCCTTTATTCTGCTTGGCCCCACACGTTCATCATCTCTGTCCCTCCACCCTCCCTTTTGCCCTCCCATGGACATCCTTAACATTCTCTGCGACAGTGACACCACCAGAGTGGGGCAAAGTTTGAGTCCCCTCCATTGACAGTTGAGGGCCGGGACAGGTGGAACCCTGGACTGAACCAGGGGTTGGCTTTGTACTTCATCACAGGTTACATTTCCTAGAAACAGTGTCATCTGAGTTTGGTTGTTTGACTTTGGGCTAAGTGAGGGTGGCGGAATGTCCATGGCCAAGTAAGTGCAGACTGAGGAAGAGCAAGAGCATATTCCTAGTGAGCAATGGGACCTGGACTGCAGGTAAGTACTAACTAGGGTGCAGGTGACAGTGGGAACTCTTTCTCTGGTCCTGAGGCCTCAGGCTGATTGTTCTTTAAAGTATAGCCATATGAGTATTATCAGATGACTGTTATGTCAGCTTCTGAGTAGTAGGTGCCCAGCTTCCTGTATGGGTTACCATGTGCTTGGAGGTATATTAGACAGTATCACCCACTTGGATGCCTTCCTCTTGAATCAAGCACCAATTGGCCTACTCCTCGGATCAGTATTTGGCAAGCTGGAAGATATTTTTGGTAACCCATAACTTTGCCAAGTTTTGGAAGCCATCTGAGGTGAAGGGTGGTGAGGGGTAGGTAAGAATCATGTCACAGCTACTGTGAAAGGGCATGTTCTGGATAGCGTGATGCAATGAACTGTTTATAAGCAAATTCCACTGTGGCAAGGGAGAAAATTTCATCATTTTTTTGGCAGATGGTATAAGAGAGGTTCTTCATCCACTTGGTTAATACTATACTGCATATGGTTTTTTGTGGTAAATAGATAGGAAGGGCCCTGACAGCTTCTTCTAGAACCAGGCCATAAGTTAGGAATTGCCAAATGACCAGATTTAATGCTTTGAATGGACTGTGAAGGATATATGGGATAATGCAAAAATAGTTGGCTGGATCTTCTACTTTTCCAAATATATGTTGCAGATTTCTCAGTAGTATAAGCTTCCCAGGGCCCCTAAGAAGGTCACAAAATCTTAGTTTCCCACTGCTTTGCCCACTGTTTCTGTTAGTTGGAACTGGGGCTGATTGGCCACAATGTTTTCAGGCTGAAAACTCTTTAGAATGGGTCTACCTATGATGGTTCAGATGGTAAAGAATCTTCCTGCGATGCAGGAGACCTGGGTTTAATCCCTGGGTCAGGAAGATCCCCTGGAAAAGGGCGTAGTTACCCACCCCAGTATTCTTGCCTGGAAATTTTCATGGACAGAGGAGCCTGGTGGGCTATAGCCCATGGGGTCACAAAGAGTTGGACGTGACTGAGCGACTAAGCATGTACGCTACCTCAGTGGCTCCCAGAATTCTGAATTTTAGGTTAAGGTATTTGCCTGTCTGTTCCAGATTCTTAGTACATAGTGATGATAATATCTAACAGATATTACTTGAAGTTGGTGTCACTGTAAGCAGAGTAATACCACCCAGACTAGAAATGCATGCAGGATATTTGTAGAACATACTTGTAGAAATGCAAACAACATTTCCAGATGTTGTGGTATTGTACATAAAATATGACTCCTATCTGAGAGGTTATATCAGATATGAGGCAAGTTGACTAGAGTATTAACACAGACTGAAACTGGTTGGAGTATTTTTGGGAGCTATCTTGCACTTAGTCTTTCCTGATATCAGGAAATTGTCAGTGATTTGGGAGAAAGTGAACAAGAACATAAACCCAGGGAACCAGACCAATTCACAGGGCACATTTTACACATGGAGGCAGTGCCTTTACCTCCAAAAATATCTTCCTTAAAGTGGTGCAGTTCTTCAGAATTCTGAACACAGGAAAAGTGTTGGGGGGGGGGGGGGCGGGGCGGCAGCCATGAGATAAGAGAGAGACAGTGCTGGTTGCAGACTGCTGATATAAAATGGACTGCATGGATCTTCTAGCGATAACAACAATAAGAGCTGATATGCAATGAATGTGCTTGGCACAACTGTAAATACAACGTGGGTACTATTACCTTATTTTATAAATGGAGAAATGGAGGCCCAGAGAAGTTTAGTGATTTGCCAAGATCACATGACTAGCATATGGCCAAGACATGATTTAACCCAGCACTCTGGCTCTACTGCCCATGCTCTTAACCACCACATTAAATTGGCTTCTGAAATATCATCAGGGTTTCCAGGAAAGACCAAGGGCTAAGGAAAAATATGAACTGATAGAACTACCCTCTTAGTGGGCTCTCTTGTGTATAGCTCAATGACGGCCCTGTTAAGGGTGTCTTCTCACCCTAAAGAAGCCTTGTGTTGGGTAAGGGACTTTGTAATGATATTACCTTGTTCCAGAAGCAGATCTCTGCCTCCCTGAGCGTCACTTAAATGCAGAACATCATTTCCTATGGCTAGCATGGAGGGAACAGAGAAGACTGGAACCTGGTGGGTCACTCTTCAGTGGATTAGACCAGTCTCAGCGGGGAGAACCGGTAGCGAAAGACCAAGCCCCTGTGAAAAAAGTGGTCTACCTGCTGCAATACAGACACAGGCATCTACCTTGGAGGTGCCCATTCCTGAGGCTTTGGCAGGGTGGTATTACTCTGCTCGCAGTTATACCAACTTCAAGACAACTGCAAGTAATGTCTATTAGATGTTATCTAACTGTGAGTAGCTTGAGTATCTTCTCCCTCTAGTTTCAGGTGGATGAGGATGACGGTCTGTAGCAGCTATGAGATGTATGAGTGTTTCCAAAAATTCACTTCTATAATTTCAGTATGTTTATCCATTTAGACAGGTGGAGGAGCTCAGACTTTGGCCAGTTCACTCTTGGCTGCATTGTGCCATTCACGCTCCTGTTCTAAAAGCCAGAACTACAGTGCCCTCTGCTGGAGTCTAAGAATGGCATATCCAGCTGTCTTCTCATAGCGGGTCATCAAACAGGCAGCTAGGAGAGGTCAACAGAACTAGGAGACTGAGCAGAGTACTTTCCAGCAAGGGTGGGGAAAACCACCTATGGGATCCCTTTGACAAGATCCAGAAAATGAGAATACAAGTGATACATACTCAGCTTTTACCAAAGATTTACTTTTTCTTTGAAGAGATTCATTTGGAAGTAAGAGCAACTAGGAGGACTCATTATGGAATTCCTCTGGGAGGAGGAATGATAAGGCTGCAGTGGAGGAAGATGGAGTGAGGCCCTTTGGATATGCAGAGCTCAGAGGTCACTGTGTCTGTGGCTGGAGGGCAGTCACTAGAGAGTCTGGCAGGCAGACTCTGTCATTTGTTTCCAATTAAGAACAAGTATGAGCACTCTTTACCGCCAATCCCCATCAGTCTGCCTCTGAGATGCCTGTCAGTGGGCAATGCCCTGAGTGGAGATGTGTGTTGGGATGATGTCTAGCTTGACCTAGGTTTTTCATATAACAAGGCAAGGGAGTTGTCTTAGCAAAGGGCCACATAAGGGAATTTTTCTGAAATTCTAAGACACTTCTGAACCAAGAAAAGAGTCCACATGTGATGCTAAAAGAAGATGGGAGAACAAGATTCAAAGCAACTTGTGAGACAGATTCAGCAAAGGAAAGGACAGATATGTGGCCAGGCTCTCCTGGGGATAGGGAAGGGAAAGTTTAGGCACTCGAGGTGGATGAACTCAGGAAGCTGGGCTGAACCTGCAGGGGCAACTAGTAGAATTAGGATCAGTAAGGTGAGTCTGGGAGGGGTAGGAATTACTGATTGATGGACAAGAGAGTTCTGGTCACTGGTCAGGGATGCTCTTCTGTGAGCAACTGCAATTGACCAGGCTCTTTCAGGGTCTGGATGAGCTATCCTTTGATGCCAGCTAGCATTTGTTGCTTCTCAAGAAATCTTATGGTTAAAAATATTGCTTTCCATGGGAACTCCCTGGTGGTCTGATGGTTAGGACTCGGCGCTTTCACTGCCAAAGGGCCCAGGTTCAATCCCTGGTTGAGGAACTAAGATCCAAATATATATACTGCTTTTTAGGTTCTCTACCCCTGGCAGGTATGTTTTGAGTAGCAAATATATTCTAGTCAGAGGAAAGGTATATATTCCCTATGTAAATAAAATTATGGTTTTTAACTTTTCTTCCAATCATCTGTCATACAGTTTTATGTGCTAGGTCTTAGGTGTATTACATACATTGAATATTTAATTTACTCTCCAAAACAGATCAGTAAGGAAGGCATTATCATCTCCATTTACAGGTGAGGAAAATGGGGCACTCTGAATTTGCTTAGTGTGAGATAGCTTTGAGTACCTGAGAAAAATGAGTTTCTGAAGTCAAGGATAAACCAAAATATGCTCTCCACACCCAGTTTTCCTCTTTGGCTTTTCTATTTTGGTTCTTTATCAGGAGGAAAAGAAAGGAAGGGGGCAGAGACTGGCAGAATATTTAGTTACCTGTGTTGACTCACTTCTACAAGTTTTCATTATAACAAGGAAAGCTTGAGTGGGCCCTCATATCTACTAGAAGTGAAAAAAAACTTTCTTCAAAGAAAAATTGTGAATAACTTAAAAATATCATTATAGTATGTGTTAAGAATGTGAAGTGTTAATAGGTTCATTTTAATGTTGCTGTTAAAGCCCTCACTGAAGAGCCAGGTAAGAGTGGCTGATCTGAGCATGGAGAACAGGTTGAAGTGCTAGTACAGGCAGTCAGAAAAAGGTCAAGCCTCTTGAGTGAATGTATTAACAAGGTGAAATCAGTCAGAAAGCGAGCAGAGCCAGAGACTCATTCTGAAGACAAGTGTGGGTTACAACTCACAGTCCTGTAAGATCACTTGTGTTGTGGAACTAAGGGTGAGCAGTCAGGAACTGTGTGTTCCTTAAATTAATGAATGTAGAAGTTGAGATTAGAAAGACCTGGTTAAGCATGGTGGATGGATGTGGTTTTGTAAGAGCCAAACAGAATGCAGAACACAGTATTTTCTCCACACATACTTTTTCCAAACCAGTTCTGAAGTAACAGAAAGGTATGAAGTAAGTTCCCCATTATGGTGGTCCACATTCCCAATCCTCTACCAGCTGACATATTGTAAGCAACATTAGCCCCATCCGGATTCAGAACCAGGTGAGCTCTGTTGCTCTTTCTTGTTAATGTGTTAAATAAGATGAAAGCTAAGAGTTTACCATTTAATTTAGCAACATCACCATGGATAGGAGCACTGGTGACTAGGTATGTTTCAGTGGACTGGTGGGGGCAAGAGCCCGATTGATGCAGGTTCAAGAGAGACTGGCAGGACATTTGGAGACAGAAAGACCCGACAATTCTTTTAAGAAGCTTTTGACAGAAAGACCCGACAATTCTTTTGAGAAGCTTTTCTGTATAGGGGGTAGGCAGGGAAATAGGATGTAAGGTTTTAAGATGGAAGAAATTATAGCATGTATGTATGTAGATAGGAATGGTTAGACACAGAAAAACTGATGCAACAGTTGGAGTAGTATTGGAGTAGTATCTTTGAATAGTCAAAGATCTGATGCACAAGTGGAGGGGTTGGTCTTAAGTGTGTAGAACATTCACTTGTTATTATAAGACATATATGGGCACAGATGCAGGTAGATAGATAGATACGGTTTGTGAGGGGTTATATAAATTATCTTCCAGTTGCTTCCATTTTCACTGTGAAATAGAAGGAAAGTCATTATCTGAGAGTGAGGATAGGGGAGGAAGTGGTGGAGGTTTGAGGGAAGAGAAGGTATGAAGAGGCCTTCAGAAGAGTGCATAGAACAAAGAAATGTAGTCTGACATTTGGGCAGCCATGAAGACCCATTTAAGTTTAGTGATCAGGAATTTTAAAGTGAGGTCAATCAGCATGGTTGTTTTTCTCCTGTTGATGAGTCTAAACTACTTTTCCTAGGAATTTTGGTATAATCACAAGTGGGAGGGGGGAGAGTGGTGGAGAAAGAAATGGGGACAACAGCTTGAGGGGACCATATGATCGGAGAGGATTCCTTTTTTTCCCAGATGGAAGAGATTACAGCATATTTGTATACTTATGGGAATGATCTGGGAAGAGGGAAAAAACTGAGGGAAAAGGGGATAATTACAGGAGCAAAATCCTTGAGGTTAAGAGTGGATTAGATCCATGACTTCCCTGGTGGTCCAGTAGTTAAGAATCCGCCTGCCAATGCAGGGACGCAGGTTCAGTCTCTGTTCCAGGAAGATCCCACGTGCCACAGAGCAACTAAGCCTATGTGCCACAACTACTGAGCCTGCGCTGCAGAGCCCATGCTTCATAACAAGACATGCCACCACAATGAGAAGCCCATTGCGCTGCAACAAAGAGTAGCCTCCACTTGCCACAACTAGAGAAAGCCCACTTACAGCAACAAAGATCCAGTGCAGCCAAAAATAAATAAACCTAAAAAAAGTGGATGAGATATAATAGACAAATGGAGTTAGTTCATTCATTGTAGCAGAGGGAAGATAGAAATGCAGTGGAATGTTAGATGTGATGATGGAAAGTGTCTTTTGATTACTCCTACTTAGTTAAATAAGGAACAAGGAAGTTATTACCTCAGAGTGAGGATGGGAGAGGGCATTTTAGAGATTTGAGGAGAGAATAGATGTAAAGTTGCCTTGAGGAGCAGGAGAGTGGCTAGGGAAATATAATAGGATTATCAGGAAGTCCCAAGTGCTCACTTGAGATTTGCGGTTATTGTTCCTAATCATTCTAGGAAGACTAGATGTCCAGGAGGACAGCCATATACACATACCTTTGTCTTGACAGATTGCCCTGGAGTTCAACACTCCAACTCCCTTGAGTTTCATAGCCTTATCCTGAGCTTCTAGAGTCAGCCTATGTACCCCAGAGCTTGGTCACATGAGCCCAGACTTCAGTTCTGGGGCAGCTGAAGTGGCTTCAAGGGAATACTAGAAACAGAACATAATTGCTATTGAGTGGAATTTGTACATAGAGGTCTGAATAATACAACTGAAACCAAACTTCGCAGAGGGTAGTCAAGTTCCCTGAATGTCTTTGTGCATAGATATTTCAGGATGTGCACAATTAAAATGACTGGTGAAGAACATACAATATGCTGCCACTTTATGGCAAAAGACACACATGGATTGAAAGTGAGGGATGGAAAAAGATACTTCATGCAAATGGAAACAGTAAGAAATCAGGGGTAGCAATAGTCTTATTAGACAAAATAGACTTTAAAACAAAGTCCATGAAGAAAGACAAAGAAGGACACTATATAATGATAAAGGAATCATTATATTACAAAAAGAGGATATTACATGTGTTATTAATAACATATATACACCCAATACATACCCAACAAGACAAAATGGTTCTCTGAAGAGGTATTACAAAATAGCTGAAAAAAGAAGAGAAACAAAAGGCAAAGGAGGAAAGGAAAGATATACCCATCTGAATGCAGAGTTCCAAAGAATAGCAAGGAGAGATGAGAAAGCCTTCCTAAGTGAACAATGCAAAGAAATAGAGGAAAACAATAGAGTGGGAATGACTAGAGATCTCTTCAAGAAAATTAGAGATACCAAGGGAACATGTCATGCAAAATGGGCACAGTAAAGGACAGAAACAGTATGGACCTAACAGAAACAGAAGATACTAAGAAGAGGTGGCAAGAATACATGGAAGAACTGTACAAAAAAGGTCTTAATGAGCCGGATAACCACCATGGTATGTTCACTCACCTAGAATCAGACATCCTGGAGTGTGAAGTCAAGTGGGCCTTAAAAAGCATCACTACAAACAAAACTAGTGGAGGTGATGGAATTCCAGTTGAGCTATTTCAAATCCTAAAGGATGATGATGCTGTTAAAGTGTTGTACTCAATATGCCAGCAAATTTGGAAAACTCATCAGTGACCACAGCACTGGAAAAGGTCAGTTTTCATTCCAATTCCAAAGAAGGGCAATGCCAAAGAATGTTCAAATTATTGTACAATTGTGCTCATTTCACATGCTAGCAAGGTAATGCTCAAAATCCAAGCTAGGCTTCAACAGTATGTTAACTGAGAACTTCCAGATGTACAAGGTAGATTTAGAAAAGGCAGAAGAACAGAGATCAAATGGTCAACATCTGTTGGATCACAGAAAACCCAAAGGAATTCCAGAAAAATATCTACTTCTGCTTCATTGACTAATCTAAAGCCTTTGACTGTGTGGATCACAACAAACTGTGAAAAATTCTTAGAGAGATGGGAATATCAGACCACCTTACCTGCCTCCTGAGAAATCTGTATGCAGGTCAAGAAGCAACAGCTAGAGCCAGACATGGAACAATGGATTTGTTCAAAGTTGAGAAAGGAGGCTGTATATTGTCACCCTGCTTATTTATGCAGCGTACATCATGTGAAATGCTGGACTGAATGACTTGCAAGCTGGAATCAAGATTGCTGGGAGCAATATCAGTAACCTCAGATATGCAGATGACACCACCCTAATGGAAGAAAGCAAAGAGAAACTAAAGAGGCTCTTGATGAGGTGAAAGACGAGAGTGAAAAAGCTGGCTTAAAACTCAACATTGAAAAAACTAAGATCAATAGCATCTAGTCCCATCACTTCATGGCAAATAGGTGGGGTAACAATGGAAACAGTGAGAGACTTTATTTTCTTGAGTTCCAAAATCACTGCAGATGGTGACTGCAGCCAAGAAACTAAAAGACACTTGCTCCTTGGAAGAAAAGCTATGACAAACTTAGTGTATTAAAAAGCAGAGACATCACTTTGCCAACAAAGGTCCATCTAGTTAAAGCTATGGTTTTTCCAGTAGCCATGTACTGATACGAGAGTTGGACCATAAAGAAGGCTGAACACCAAAGAATTGGTGCTTTCAAACTGTGGTGGTGGAGAAAACTCTTAAGAGTCCCTTGGACAGCAAGGAGATCAAACAGGTCAATCCTAAAGGAAATTTCCTGAATATTAATTGGAAGGACTGAGGCTGAAGCTGAAGCATCAGTACTTTGGCCACCTGATTCAAAGAACTGACTCATTGGAAATGGCCCTAATGCTGGGAAAGACTGAGGGCAGGAGGAGAGGAGAGTGACAGAGAATGGGATGGTTGGATGGCATCACTGACTCAATGGACATGAGTTTGAGCAAACTCCAAGAGATTAGTAAAGGACAGGGAAGCCTGGCGAGCTGCAGTCCATGGGGTTGCAAAGAGTCAGATGTGACTGAGTAACTGAACAACAATAATGGAAATACACCCAATATGGGAGCACCTAATACATAAAACAAATACTAACAGGTATAAAGGGAGAAATTGACATGAGTTATGTGTACATATGACGTATGTGTATATATGTAAATATATGTGCATATATACATACACACCTATATATGGTAAATATTTCAGTAATAGTAGAAGACAGCAATGGCACCCCACACCAGTACTCTTGCCTGGAAAATCCCATGGATGGAGGAGCCTGGTGGGCTGCAGTCCATGGGGTTGCTAAGAGTCGGACACGACTGAGCGACTTCACTTTCACTTTTCACTTTCATGCATTGGAGAAGGAGATGGCAACCCATTCCAGTGTTCTTGCCTGGAGAATCCCAGGGACGGGGGAGCCTGGTGGGCTGCTGTCTATGGGGTCGCACAGAGTCGGACACGACTGAAGTGACTTAGCAGCAGCAGCAGCAGGAGACTTTAACACCTCACTGACATCAAAGGACAGATCTTCCAGACAGAAAATCAGTAAAGCAACAGAAATCCTAAAGAACACAATAAAACAGCTGGACTTATATCTACAAGACACTACATCCAAACAAAACAAACAAAACAAAGAACCAGGACTTCCCTGGTGGTGCAATGGATAAGGATCTGCCTGTCAATGCAGGGGGCACATGGGTTTGATCCCTGGTTTGGGAAGATTCCACATGCTGAGGAGCAACTAAGCCCATGCACCACAACTACTGAGCCCATGCTCTAGAGCCCACAAGCTGCAACTACTGAAGCCCACATGCCTAAAGCCTGCGCCACAACAAGAGAAGCCATCACAACGAGAAGCCCATGCACCAGAATAGAGTAGACCCTGCTCGCCACAACTAGAGAAAGTCCGTACAAAGTAACGAAGACCTAGCACAGTCCAAAGTAAAAATAGATAAATAATTTTTTTAAAAAGAACCAGAGTACACATTCTTTTCAAGTCTCAAGGAACATTTTCTAGAATAGACCACATAATTTCACACAAAACAAGACTCAACAAAGTTAAGAGGAGAGAAATAATTTCAAGCATCTTTTCTGACCATAGCAGTATGAAACTAGAAATCAACCACAGGAGAAAAAAATGCATGTTACAAATGGGAGATGAGCCACAGGTTTCTGACTGGGATACAGTGAAAGTAGTCTGTGATCAAAGTGGGAGTTGGAAGTGCTTTGCTATAGTTTGGCCTTGAATTGCTTCTAGATTTTGAAATTCGCTCTTAGGAAGTTCTTGCCTTACCTCTACACATGGCTGGTTCATTCTCATTCTTCATGAAGTTGCTCAAACATTACTTCCTTGATTATTGTCTAAAGTGGACCTCTCCAAGTTACTTTCCATCATGGGATCTATGAACTCAGTTGCTTCCAAGAGTCAGGCAGATAATGAATGAAACAAACTGAGCAAGAAACTTGTCCAATCAAAATGGTCAGCTGCTACTTTGGCCTTTCGTGCTCATGTGGGAACTTAGGGCCAGTGCGGCCAGTTCTAATCTTTAAGAGAAGTCAGAAATGTGGAATTTACATAAAATCTCCTGAGTTTTAGATGTTGGTCCAAATTTTTTCAAGAAATCACTCTGCAGGCTGAGTCTGGCCCTCTGGCCAGCAGTTTATAACTCCTGAGCCACTGGATCAACTCTCCCACCCTTATATCCTTTCCATACTTGTTATACTTGTTATAATCTGTGAATATCTTGTTTATTTATTTATCGTCTGTGTTAGTCACTTTTGTATTCCCAGTGTCTAACACTGTGCCTGGCTCAGTCAGTTACCAAAAAATAAATATCTGATCTTGAACGAGAAGGGGAGTCTGGATTGATGCCCTATTTGGGGTTTTTCTATGTACTCTGAATATTATATATATGAATTATAAATGTGTTTTATATGTATGTGTGAATTATAAATTTGTGTTTCTATAGAGGTGTGTGTATATATATAAACATGTGTATACACACATACACATCTATAAATAGCAAATATTTTCTCTTAGTCTTTCTTTTATTTATTAAATTTTGGCCATGCTGCATGGCTTGTGGGTTCTTAGTTCCCAGACCAGGGATCAAACCCAGGTCCTTGGCAATGAAAGTGTGGAGTCCTGACCATATAGACTAACAGGGAATTCCCCTCTTAGTTGCTTTCTTACCTTTAACTTTATGATGTCTTTTGATACAGAATTATAATTTTTTATTTAGGAAAGGTTGTCAATCTTTAATTTTAGGCTTCTGGGTCTTATGTCCTATAAGAAAGCTTTCTGAAATCATCCTAGGATTGTGAAAATATTTTACATTTTCCTCTAATATTTCTATAGTTTTGTCTTATATGCTTAGGTCTTTACATCATCAAGAATTTATTTTTGTGTATAAATATGAGGTAGATATCATATTATGCTAATGATGTCCTTTTTTACTTAATTTACAAAGTGTTTTCTAAAAGTATCAAATGCCTTTTTAGTTCCTAGTGATAGTTGGATATAACTTTTGGACATACAGGTGTGATGTATTTATATTTATCTATTTCCTAATAGTAAATCCTCATTGCATTTCTGGAATAAATCCTACTTGATGGTATATGATTGTCTTTATTCTTGAACTTAGTCTATTAGTGAATTTGTCCATTTATTGGTCTATGGGTTCCTCTTTTGTACTGTATTCTGTATTGTTTTATGTTATTTTATCAGTTTGTGTTAGTATTATAAAATTAATTGGTTATTTTCATTTTTTTCTATAAAGAATGGAATTATCTGTTAACATTTTGAAAATATTTCCTGTCAAAATTGTCTGAGCCCACATTTTATTCTACACACTGTAATAACTTTCATTTTCTCTTATGATTATTGATTTAATAAGTTTATACTTATTTATTTTTAAATGTGTCTTATAATCCAAACATTTACAAAAACACAGAAGCCTCTTTTTACTTACTTGACAGTGTTCTTTGAAAGACAAAAGTTAATTTTTATGAAATCCAAGCTGTCTATCTTTTCTTCTGTCATTTATGCTTTTGCTGTCATTTATTACAAAACATTGCCTAATCCAAGGTCATGAAGGTTTTTCTTCTTAAAGTTTTAAAGTTGTAGGTCTTACATTTATGTCTGTGATCCATTTTGAGTTTATTTTTGCATGTGGTGTGAGGTGGAGCCCAATTTCATTCTTTTGCATGTGATTATCCAGTTTTTGCGACACCATTTGTTCAAAAAACTATCCTCTCCCATTGAATTGTCTTGGCACCTTTGTTGCAAATCAGTTGACCATGAATATAAGGGTTTATTTCTAGACTCTCAGTTCTATTTCACTGATCTAATATGGCAATTCTTAGGCCAACATCACCATGGTCTTGATTATAGAAGCTTTGTAGAAGAATTGAAATTGGGAAGTATGTCCTCCATCATTCTTATTCTTCAAGATTGCTTTGGTTATTCTGGATACCCTACTTTTTCATATGAATTTTAGAGTATCTTGTCAATTTCTATCAGATATCATTATTTTTGGGTAATATTTCTTTTTTTTTTTTTAACTGAAGTATAGTTGACATACAATATTACATTAGTCTCATTTGGGTGATATTTCACCACAAGGAATTCTAAGCTTCTAAAATATGTCTGGAAAGGGACCTCACATTTATCGCCACACCCCCATATCCTAACTTACATATAGAATTTGGCAAATATTCAGGAATCTCTAGCTTGGTCCAGGACAAGCTTATCTAAGTTTTTATCAATAATTCTTTTCAATGTCCTAGTTCCTTGATGTATTTTAGAATATTAAATGTGAATAGCTCAATATTATAAATATTAGGAGCTCTTCTAAAGAAGCTCCATTGAATAGGTTTGCTAGACTAATTAATGTTCTGCATTTCCTCTGAAAAATATATTAAAAGATGCCTATAACACTCCAGTTGCAGCCAAGAGCTACTCTCTAGCATACCTGCATACTTATGCTCCCACCAGTTGAACTGTATGCATACCAAGAGTCAGCTGTGATTTTTCTCCCTGCAAAATTTACTCCAGTTTTACTTTGTAATTACAATTTAATGATATATTACTTAAACTAATGGAATATGTATTTTTAAAAAAGGATCAGTGGGTGCCTCCATGAGGTTTACTGCTGCTGCTGCTGCTGCTAAGTCTCTTCAGTCGTGTCCGACTCTGTGCGACCCCACAGACGGCAGCCCACTAGGCTCCGCCGTCCCTGGGATTCTCCAGGCAAGAACACTGGAGTGGGTTGCCATTTCCTTCTCCAATGCATGAAAGTGAAAAGTGAAACTGAGGTTTACTAGGGGTACCCAAAGCAAATAGTCCCAACCTTTCTCTATAAAATGTATCAAGCAAGAATTAAATAAACTTCTGGGATATTAAAAAAAAGAGCAGTGATTTTGTATAAAAATGAAATTGAATGCTTTGGAAAAACTCATGCCTAAATTTTACACTTGGAGGTAAAATGGATGTGAGTTAGAAAATTACCATTTTGCAACTATCATAGAGATAACCGAATCATCAGTATAAGCTAAAATTAGTAAGAAAAAGTTTGATGTAAAATAGGGTATTTACATTTTTTCAAAATATCTTCCTGGAAATCACTACTAATTACAAAATAAAAATAGCAACTTTGAAACTGTTTGGGTTTCGTCTCAGGGGCTCTGAAGAGCTCTGATACTGTAGTACTTTATGTCTCAGTGCAGAAAAGAATTCAACAAGAGACAAAATGATAGATAAGAAGTAGCTGATTAGAAAAGGACACTTGGAGGCTTACAAGTAGGTGGACAAGGGGATGCCATGCTCCGAGAACTTACTGGGCTAGTTTTATAATCATAGGAAAAGTGGGGAGAGGGAGAAGGACATCTTTGTCTTTCTTGAGTAGACGTCATGCTTCCATCATCAGCTCCTCCTCCAGGTTGGGCAAGGGAGTTTTCTTGTCCCTACATGGTCAAGCTAGGTGCACAAATTATTGTTTTTTATGTGTGCAGAGAGCATGTCCTAGGGATCATTAACTTACTGACCTCAATGGGCAGGATGTGCGTCTCATGCCACCATTGTTTTATTGTTTTGGGGCATGTCTTCTGCCGCTGTGTGGTTCTGTTGCTAACCTAGTCTGCTTGGTTTCGTGGTTAAGCAAACCTGCTTTCTTAAGTAATCATTAAATGACAGGGTCTCCCATACTGTTTCGTACAATCTCCCAGGGGGATTAACTACTTATTTACCTATTTTGTCCCTTTACTCTGTCGCTATCAACTTGGCAGTGAAGAAGACTGGAAAACACCATCTTAATCAAATGGTCAAAGTTAACATCACCAATAATGGGACAAAATGACATCGCAAGCCTCCTGATGTGATGTATTAAAGACGTAATATTGCTTATTCCTGCCAAAAACATTTAAACCTGATCTAATCTTGAGAAAGGAAGTGTTAGTTGCTCAGTCGTGTCCAACTCTTGGCAACCCCGTGGACTGTAGCCCACCAGGCTCCTATGTCTATGGCATTTTCCAGGCAAGAATACTGGAGTGGGTTACCATTCCCTTCTCCAGGGGATCTTCCCGACCCAGGGATTGAACTTGGGTCTCTCACATTGCAGGCAGATTCTTTACCATTTGAGCCATAAGGGAAGTCCTTAATCTTAATAAACATCAGATAAACCCAAATTAAGAAAAACTGTATAAAATATCTTGCCTGTACTCTTAAAATTGTCAACGTCATGGAACAAAGGAGCAGAGGAATTTTTCCAGATAGAAGGAAACTAAAGAGGCATGCCAACTAAATGCAATGACTGATCCTTCAGTTCAGTTCAGTTGCTCAGTCGTGTCCGACTCTTTGCAACCCCATGAATCACAGCATGCCAGGCCTCCCTGTCCATCACCAACTCCCGAAGTTCACCCAGACTCACGTCCATCGAGTCAGTGATGCCATCCAGCCATCTCATCCTCTGTTGGCCCCTTCTCCTCCTGCCCCCAATCCCTCCCAGCATCAGTCTTTTCCAATAAGTCAACTCTTCACATGAGGTGGCCAAAGTACTGGAGTTTCAGCTTTAGCATCATTCCTTCCAAAGAAATCCCAGGGCTGATCTCCTTCAGCATGGACTGGTTGGATCTCCTTGCAGTCCAAGGGACTCTCAAGAGTCTTCTCCAACACCACAGTTCAAAAGCATCAATTCTTCGGGGCTCAGCCTTCTTCACAGTCCAACTCTCACATCCATACACGACCACAGGAAAAACCATAGCCTTGACTAGACGAACCTTTGTTGGCAAAGTAATGTCTCTGCTTTTGAATATGCTATCTAGGTTGGTCATAACTTTCCTTCCAAGGAGTAAGCGTCTTTTAATTTCATGGCTGCAGTCACCATCTGCAGTGATCTTGGAGCCCAAAAAAATAAAGTCTGACACTGTTTCCCCATCTATTTCCCATAGAGTGATGGGACCAGATGCCATGATCTTCGTTTTCTGAATGTTGAGCTTTAAGCCAACTTTTTCACTCTCCTCTTTCACTTTCATCAAGAGGCTTTTTAGTTCTTCTTCACTTTCTGCCATAAGGGTGGTGTCATCTGCATATCTGAGGTGATTGACATTTCTCCCGGCAATCTTGACTCCAGCTTGTGTTTCTTCCAGTCCAGCGTTTCTCATGATGTACTCTGCATATAAGTTAAATAAGCAGGGTGACTATATACAACCTTGACATATTCCTTTTCCTATTTGGAACCAGTCTGTTGTTCCATGTCCAGTTCTAACTGTTGCTTCCTGACCTGCATACAAATTTCTCAAGAGGCAGGTCAGGTGGTCTGGTATTCCCATCTCTTGAAGAATTTTCCACAGTTTATTGTGATCCACACAGTCAAAGGCTTTGGCATAGTCAATAAAGCAGAAATAGATGTTTTTCTGGAACTCTCTTCCTTTTTCCATGACCCAGCAGATGTTGGCAATTTGATCTCTGGTTCCTCTGCCTTTTCTAAAACCAGCTTGAACATCAGGAAGTTCACGGTTCACATATTGTTGAAGCCTGGCTTGGAGAATTTTGAGCATTACTTTCCTAGCGTATGAGATGAGTGCAATTGTGCGGTAGTTTGAGCATTCTTTGGCATTGCCTTTCTTTGGGATTGGAATGAAAACTGACCTTTTCCAGTCCTGTGGCCACTGCTGAGTTTTCCAGATTTGCTTGCATATTGAGTGCAGCACTTTCACAGCATCATCTTTCAGGACTTGAAATAGCTCAACTGGAATTCCATCACCTCCACTAGCTTTGTTTGTAGTGATGCTTTCTAAGGCCCACTTGACTTCACATTCCAGGATGTCTGGTTCTAGGTCAGTGATCACACCATCATGATTATCTGGGTCGTGAAGAGGTTTTTTGTACAGTTCTTCTGTGTATTCTTGCCACCTCTTAATATCTTCTGATCCTTAATTGGATCCTAAAAGGGAAAATTTTGTTCTAAAGGACATTAACAGGGCAACTGGAAAAATTGGAATACAGACTGTAGGTAATTAGATAATAGTATTGTATCAGTGTTAAAATCGCTGAGTTTGAGAACTCATACTGTGGGTTATCTAGAAAAATGTTATTCTTTAAAAAAAATAATTTTATTTATTTGTTTGTGGCTGTGCTGGGTCTTTGATGCTGCTCGGGCTTTTGTCTAGTTGCAGCAAGCAGGGGCTACTCTCTAGTTGCGGTGTGCAGGTTTCTCTTTCTGGTGGCTTCTGTTGTTGCAGAGCATGGGATCTAGGGCATGTGAGCTTTAGTAGCTGCGGCTCCCAGGCTCTAGGGCACACGCTCAATAGTTGTGGCACACTGGCTTAGTTGCTCTGTGGCATCTTCCCAGATCAGGGATTGAACCCATGTTCCCTGCATTGGCAGGTGGATTCTTTACCACTAAGCCACCAGGGCAGCCCCTAAAAAAGTGTTCTTATTTTTAAGAAATATAAACTGAAATATTTGAGAGTAAAGGACATAATATGAACTACTGATTCTCAACTAGCTGAGAAAAAAATAGATGTTTATATATAGATATGCTAATATAAATTATATATATACGAGGGGAGAGAGAACAAGCAAATATGGCCAAATATTAACAATTGACTAATTTGGGTAAAGGGTATAGGGAATTTCTTTGTACCAGTCTTATAAATTTTTATAATTTTGGAAATACATCACAAAAATCAGTTTTAAAAATGATTAACCATAAAGTTTATTTTCTTTCCCTCCGAAATGTCTTAAAATGACATCAAAATAGCAACAACAAGGACTTCCTTGGTGGTCCTGTGGTTGAGAATCTGCCTGCCAAAGCAGGGGACACAGGTTCCATTCCTGGTCTGGGAAGATTTCACATGCCACGGGGCAACTGAGCCCATGCATCACGACTACTGACACCAGTGTGCCTAGAGCCCGTGTTCCACAAGAGAAGCCACTGCAGTGAGAAGCCCACACACTGCAACCAGAGAGTAGCCCCTGCTGGCTGCAACTAGAGAAAGCCTGTGCACAGCAATGAAGACCCAGTGCTGCCCCCCAAAACAAACAAACAAACAAACACAAGAACAACAATGATAAAAATGGCATTAACCTTCAGGAGCAGAGAGAGAGTAAGGATACAGAAGCAAGATGATATATTTCACTGGAAACATCTTTCGAAGAATGGAAAGTGGATAAAGGGGTAGCAACTAACTTACCAGAATGTGCATGCATGAGAGCTACATCACTTCAGTCCTGTCTGACTCTTTGAAACCCTATGGACTGCAGTCCACCAGGCTCATCTATCCATGAGATTCTCCAGGCAAGAATACTGGAGTGGGTCATCATGCCCTCCTCCAGGGGATCTTCCCAACCCAGGGATAGGACCCACATTTCCTGCATTGGCAAATGGGTTCTTTACTATTAACACTACCTGGGAAGCCCCAGTTTATCAGAATAGGAAAAGTTTTAACTAAGTTTCTGCAACGGAGGATATATCTAGAATTGACCTAATCTGCTTGAGAAACTCAAACTTTAGTATATAGCAGGTACCACAGAAGGTAGGAGTAAAAAAATAGGTCTGAGAACAGGGAGGTATTCACTGAAACTTTCTCTACAGAGCACACGGCACAACCAGGCTCATCATATTCACCATGCCCTAGCAAGGGGATAAAAGATTTCTCTGTCCAGAAGCCCCATTTCTGGCTATATAGCCAAAGGCAATAAAAACAGGATCTTGATGAGAAATCTTCATTTTCATGTTCACTGCAGCATTATTCACAATAGGCATTTACAGAAGCTTAAGTGTCTGCCAATGAATGAATGGATAAAGAAGATGCAGTATAAATACATATACAATGAAATATTATTCAGTCATGGGAAAAAAGGAAATCCTGTTATTTGCAACCACATGAACGAACCTTCAGGGCATGATGCTAAGTAAGATAAGTAAGTGAGTCAGACAGAAGAAGACAAATACTGTACCATCTCACTTACATGTGGAATCTATAAAAGTAGAACTCAGAAAGTAGAATGGTGGTCACCAGGAGCTGGAGGTGAGGGGATGAGATGTTGGCCAAAGGGTATAAACTTCCATTTATAAGATGAATAAGTTACGGGGATCTAACGTACAGCATGGTGATTATAGGTAATTAAATGGTATTATATATAATTGAAAGGTACTGAGAGAGTAGATCCTAAATGTTATTACCACAAGAAAGAAATGGCAATTATGTGATGTCATGGAGGTATTACAGCTAATGCTACAGTGGTTAACATTTTGCAATATATTTAAAATGTATCAAATCAACATATTGTACACCTTAAACTTACACAATTTGCTTGTTGTTGTTTAGTAGCTAAGTTGTGTCCAACTCTTTGCGACCCCATGGACTGTAGCCCACCAGACTCCTCTGTCCATGGGATTTCCCAGGCAAGACTACTGGAGTGGGTTGCCATTTCTTTCTCCAGGGGATGTTCCTGACCAGGGATTGAACTCATGTCTCCTGCTTGGCAGGTGGAGTCTTTACTGCTGCGCTACCAGGGAAGCCCATACTTACACAATGTTGTATGTCAATTATATCTCGATAAAAATGGGGAAAAAAGAGAAAGATGTCTTTGGAGGAACTGAATCTTGGAGGCACTGCACTCTGATCACCAGCTCTGAGGAAAGTTAGCTGCCAGGTTAGAACACTCAAGCAGCTTATGTGGAGGCTCATGTGGTGAGAAACTGAGGTGTCGTGTCAAGAGCCAGAGATGCCCAGTTGTTGATAAGGACTGAGGCCTCCAGCCATGAGATGACTGGAGCCCCTGTTGACACCCTGTCTGAAAACACACGAGAAACCCTGAGCTAGAACCACCTACCTAAACTCCTTCTGGATTCCTGATTCACAGAGACTATAAGGTGATATGTGTTTTGTTGGTTTAAGCCTCTATGTTTTAGGGTAATTTCTTACACAGCAAAAGAAAATTAACCCAGAAGGTTGGAAGATAAAATTGAGGAGGCTCCCAAAGAGTAAATTTTTTAAAACCCAAAGGAAATATAGAGAAATATGAATAAAGTTAGAGGATCACCTCAGGTTTTACAGCTGATAAATGGAAGTTCCAAAAAGAGAGAAGAGAGAAAATAGAGAATAAATTAATAAACAAGTAATACAGGAAAATTTGTCAGAAATGAAGGGTACAAATGTCCAGGTTGAAAAAGCTCATGGAAAGTCTATCACAGTGAATGAAAAAAGACCTATACAGCAAGTTCCAACATTATGAAATTTTGAACACTTAGGGAACAAGAAAGAAAACAAAAAGCTTCTGGAGACAAATACATCCTACACAAAATAATACAGCTGGAAGTTAGAGGACAATAAAGTATACCTTCGAAGTTTTCAGAAAATGATTTTCAACCTAGAATTCCATATCTGGAAAAGCTGACAATCAAGTGTGATGGTAGTCTAAAACCATTCTTCACTCAAAAATATATCTCCGGTACATTCATAGAAAGCTAGTCAAGGATATATTCCAGGAAAAGGAGAGAGTAAAACCAAGAAAGAAAGAATCCAGGAAATAGGGAATAAAATCTTGGAGAGAGGCAAAAGCAAGTTTTAGGAAAGATCTATGTGCCAGGAATAGAAGGCAGAATGTAGGAGTAGGAGAGAGAAGTTTGGGAAAAAAGGAATTGGTAGATTACTTGTTGTGTTTTGAATGACTGGAAAAAATATCACTGGGCATTGGATAGAGTTGTTGAAGTAATAGCAGAGAACCAAGCAAATGGGGGGAAAAACAATGGTGGCAGTTCTTAACTCTAGGAATAAACAAAAAATTGAACAAAAAAGTTATTATAGTCAAATTAATTGCCTTAGAAGTAAACAATTTTTACATATTTTAAGACTACAGGACTATAGATATAAGCTTGTATTAGGGTTTCTACTGCTACATCTCAAATGACCACAAGTTTAGTGGCTTAAAACAATACCCTGGTGGTCCAAGTGGCTAAAACCCTGCTCTCCCAATGCAGCTGGCCAGGGTTCAATCCCTGGTCAGGGAACTGGATCCCATATGCTGCAACTAGAAGAGGATTCCCATGAGCACCAACGAAAGATCCCACATGCTGCAACTAAGATGGGAGAGCCCATCTGCCGCAACTGAGACCAGACACAGCCAAAATAAGTAAATACTGAAAACAACAACATCATTCACTCACTATCTGACACTTCTATAAGTCAGAAGTCTGGCAGTCTCTACTTAGTCTCACAAGGCTGAAATCTAAGTCTTGGCTGGGCTGGGGTCTTATCTGGAGTCTCTAGGAAGAGTCTATTTTCAGGTTCATTCAGGTTATTGACAGAATTCAGGTTTTTGTTGTTATAGGACATTGCTGACTGTCAGCTGGGACACTTTCAGCTCCTAACTGCCACCCACATTCCTTGGCATGCAGCCCCCCTCCATCTTCAGAGCCCTACATGCTTCCAATCTCCAAATTCCTCTTTTTCTGTTAACTGGAAAAAAACCACTCAGATTTTAAAGGGCTTGTGTGATTAGATTAGGCCCACTCACATAATCTCCTTTTTTTCTATGTAAAGTAACAATCACCAGAGTGTTTTCCATCATATTCAGAGGTTCCACCCACATTCAAAGGGGAGGGGATGATATAAGGCCAAGATTCATTGAGGGTCATTCTTAGAATTTTTCTTACCATAAACCTAAAATTGTGACATAACAATACTAGAAGAACTAGGATGGGAGAGGGGAAGCTAAATTCTCAACTATCATTACAGGAGGGCAATATATAAACCAAAATGGAACATGGGAAATTAGTGAGTTAGGCCAAGTGTTTTTCTATGAGAGAGGGTGATGAACTGAGAGAGGGTGATGAACTAATTTGGAGACAAAACTATCCTCACCAGGGCACAATGCTGTGACCCAGCTGGGTAGAGGCAAGTAGAGTGTAGAGCTATTAAGGGATTCCTGGGGTCTATTCGGAGAAGGCAATGGCACCCCACTCCAGTACTCTTGCCTGGAAAATATTATGGACAGAGGAGCCTGGAAGGCTGCAGTCTATGGGGTCACTGAGGGTAGGAGACGACTGAGTGACTTCACTTTCACTTTTCACTTTCATGCATTGGAGAAGGAAATTGCAACCCACTCCAGTGTTCTTGCCTGGAGAATCCCAGGGACGGGGGAGCCTGGTGGGCTGCCGTCTATGGGGTCGCACAGAGTCGGACATGACTGAAGCGACTTAGCAGCAGCAGCAGCAGCAGCAGCAGGGTCTATTAGTGGGACCCTTTGTACAAATCTTACCTGAATGCTAAATACGTGAAACAGAGCTTCTTTGATAGGATTAGAGAACAGAGAGTGCCCAAGGAGTCCTACACAAGCTCAGTCCTTCTCAGCCTTAACTTTGTGCTTTATCCTTCCCCAGTTATCTCCTCCCTTTACCCCAATACCACTTTTGCAACAGTTCCTGCCCACGCTTAATTTCCTTCACATGTGTTCTTCATTCTGCCTGGAATACCCTTTCTCTTTTATTTTCAAGCAATTCATCTTTTACTATCTTAATCTTGTCACATCTCCTGTAAATCCTCCCTTTAGAATTAGTCATTCAGTATCACTTATTCATTCACCCTACAAATACATTTATTAGACCTCTATTAGATATGAGGCACTGCTAGGTATTGCAGATATAATATGGGTCTGATTATTTACTCACTGCCTACTAAAATTCCTTCAATAGTTCCTATAAAGTTAAAAGGTTAGCATGGATAACATAATCCTCAATTATCTGGCCCCTGCCTAGTTTTCAACACCTGCTTCTTAGCTCCTGTCTACCACTGATCTGTACTCAAGGACTTGGAGCTCATTTAATAAGACTCTCAATTCTCTGTTCCTTTGTCTGTGCTTTATTCCCTTCTTGTCTCCTTGGTTAATTCCAATCATCCTTTAATATTGAGTTCTAGAAGCATTTCCTGTGGGAGTTCTTCTCTAAAGGATCCTTGTATTCTCATTTCAATCTAATAGCATTAGGTACTTCCTCTTTAGTGGTTCTACAACATTCCATATTTAACTGAATCATACACCATATTGCAAATTTTTTTGTTTGCATACTTATCTTCATTGGATAGTCGGCCACTTTATGGCAGAGAGAGGTCTAATCCTATCTATCTTTGTAACCCTAGTCACCAACATAAAGTCTGACACATAGTTGGTGCTTAATAAATATTGATTAAATGAGCAAATGAATTCATTCAGTTGAACAAACTGGGTGTCTTAACAAGGATATTAAATGACAGGAGAGGGAATGGATACTGTCTCTACTCCATAATTTTAACTAGTGTAGTGGTTAATCTCAGGGGATAAAACTCTAACCCAAGGTAGGAAAAGAAATGACTAAGAAGTGGCCCTTCTAACCCTCTATTCTATGTTTCCCTTACTTGTTTCTTCAGTTTTGTCCCTCTTCTTGCTCCGAAAGGAATTTTGATATCCTAACAGATGTAAGTTGAAGAAGGCCATCTCAGGTCCTCCCTGCCTTCTTCTAGAATGTTCAGGCTGGAGCAGTGGAGTCTGTATGGTAACCATGGTAATGTGATGAAAAGGACATCTTTTTTTTTGGGTGTTAGTTCTAGAAGGTCTTGTAGGTCTTTATAGAACCATTCAACTTCGGCTTCTTCAGCATTACTGGTTGGGGCATAGGCTTGGATTACTGTGATATTGAATGGTTTGCCTTGGAAACAGAGATTATTCTGTTGCTCTTGAGATTGCATCCAAGTACTGCATTTCAGACTCTTTTGTTGACTATGATGGCTACTCCATTTCTTCTAAGGGATTCTTGCTCACCATAGTAGATAAATGGTCATCTGAGTTAAATTCACCCATTCCAGTCCATTTTAGTTCGCTGATTCCTAAAATGTCAACGTTCACTCTTGTCATCTCCTGTTTGACCACTTCCAATTTGCCTTGATTCATGGATCTAAGATTCCAGGTTCCTATGTAATACTGCTCTTTACAGCATCGGCATTTACTTCCATCACCAGTCACACCACAACTGGGTGTTGTTTTTGCTTTGGCTCCATCTCTTCTTTCTGGAGTTATTTCTCCACTGATGTTGGGCACCTATTGACCTGGGGAGTTCATTTTTCAGTGTCCTATCTTTTTGCCTTTTCATACTGTTTATTGATTTGCAAGGCAGGAATACTGAAGTGGTTTGCCATTCCCTTCTACAGTGACCCACGTTGACCTCCACCATGACCCATCCGTCTTGGATGCCCTACATGTCATGGCTCATAATTTCATTGAGTTAGACAAGGCTGTGGTCCATGTGATCAGATTGGTTAGTTTTCTGTGACTGTGGTTTTCATTCTGTCTGCCCTCTGATGGAGGATTAAGAGGCTTATGGAAGCTTGGGGGAAACTGGGTCTTGTTCTGATGGGCAGGGCTATGCTCAGTAAATCTTTAATCCAATTTTCAGTTGATGGGCAGGGCTATGTTCCCTCCCTGTTGTTTGACCTGAAGCCAAACTATAGTGGAGGTAATGAAGATAATGGTGACCTCCTTCCAAAGGTCCCATGCAGGCACTGCTGCACTCAGTGCCCCCAACCCTGCAGGAGGCCACCACTGACCCACCCCTCTGCCAGAGACTCCTGGACACTCATGGGCAAATCTGGGTCAGTCTCTTGTGGGGTCACTGCTCCTTCCTCCTGGGTCCTGGTGTGCACAAGGTTCTGCTTGTGCCCTCCAAGAATCTGTTTCCACAGTCCTGTGGAAATTCTGGTGGCTCTATGGTGGGGTTAAAGGCAACCTCCTCCAAGAGGGCTTATGCCATACCCAGGTCTACTGCGCCCAGAGCCCCTGCCCCTGCAGCAGGTCAAAGGCTAACCGAGTTTTGCCAAGAGAACGCACTGGTCATAGCAAACACCCTCTTCCAACAACACAAGAGAAGACTCTACACATGGAAATCACCAGATGGTCAATACCAAAATCAGACTGATTATATTCTTTGCAGCCAAAGATGGAGAAGCTCTGTACAGTCAGCAAAAACAAGACCGGGAGCTGACTGTGGCTCAGATCATGAACTCCTTACTGCCAAATTCAGACTTAAATTGAAGAAAGTAGGGAAAATCACTAAACCATTCAGGTATGACCTAAATCAAATCCCTTATGATTGTACAGTGGCAGTAACAAATAGATTCAAGGGATTAAATCTGATAGAGTGCCTGAAAAACTATGGATGGAGGTTCATGACATTGTACAAGAGGCAGTGATCAAGACCATCCCTAAGAAAAAGAAATGCAAAAAGGCACAGTAGTTGTCTGAGGAGGCCTTACAAATAGCTGAGAAAAGAAAAGAAACCAGAGGCAAAGGAGAAAAGGAAAGATATACCCATGGGAATGCAGAGTTCCAAAGAATAGCAAGGAGAGATAAGAAAGCCTTCCTCAGTGATCAATGTAAAGAAACAGAGGAAAACCACAGAATGGGAAAGACTACAGATCTCTTCAAGAAAATTAGAGATACCAAGGGAACATTTCATGCAAAGATGGGCACAATAAAGGACAGAAATGGTATGGACCTAACAGAAGCAGAAGATATTAAGAAGAGGTGGCAAGAATACACAGAAGAACTGTACAAAAAAGCTCTTCACAACCCAGATAATCACGATGGTGTGATCACTCACCTAGAGCCAGATATCCTGGAATGTGAAGTGAAGTGGGCCTTAGGAAGCATCACTATGAACAAAGCTAGTGTAGGTGATGGAATTCCAGTTGAGCTATTTCAAATCCTAAAAGATGATGCTGTGAAAGTGCTGCACTCAATATGCAAGCAAATCTGGAAAACTCAGCAGTGGCCACAGGACTGGAAAAGGTCAGTTTTCATCCCAATCCCAAAGAAAGGCAATGCCAAAGAATGCTCAAACTACCGCACAACTGTACTCATCTCTCATGCTAGCAAAGTAATGCTCAAAATTCTCCAAGCCAGGCTTCAACAGTATGTGAATTGTGAACTTCCAGATGTTCCAGTTGGATTTAGAAAAGGCAGAGGAACCAGAGATCAAATTGCCAACATCTGCTGGATCATCAAAAAAGCAAGAGAGTTTCAGAAAAACATCTACTTTTGCTTTATTGACTATGCCAAAGCCTTTGACTGTGTGGATCACAACAAACTGGAAAATTCTTCAAGAGATGGGAATACCAGACCACCTGACCTGCCTCCTAAGAAATCTGTTTGCCGGTCAAGAAGCAACCGCTAGAACCACATGTGGAACAATGGACTGGTTCCAAACTGAGAAAGGAGTATGTCAAGGCTGTATATTGTCACCCTACTTGTTTAACTTACATGCAGAGTACATAATGAGAAATGCCGGGCTGGATGAAGCACAAGCTGGAATCAAGATTGCCAGGAGAAATGTCAATAACCTCAGATATGCAGATGACACCACCCTTATGGCAGAAGAACTAAAGAGTCTCTTGATGAAAGTGAAAGAGGAGAGTGAAAATGTTGGCTTAAAACTCAACATTCAGAAATCTAAGATCATGGCATCCGGTCCTGTCACTTCATGGCAAACAGATGGGGAAACAATGGAAACAGTGAGAGACTTTATTTTGGGGGGGCAAAGCTATGACCAACCTAGACAGCATATTAAAAGGCAGAGACAGTACTTTGCCAGCAAAGATCCATCTAGTCAAAACTATGGATTTTCCAATAGTCATGTGTGGATGTGAGAGTTGGACTATAAAAAAGCTGAGCACCAAAAAATTGATGCTTTTGAACTGTGGTGTTGGAGAAGACTCTTGAGAGTCCCTTGGACTGCAAGGAGATCCAACCAGTCCATCCTAAAGGAAATCAGTCCTGAATATTCATTGGAAGGACTGATGCTGAAGCTGAAACTCCAATACTTGGGCCACCTGATGCGAAGAACCAACTCATTGGAAAAGACCTTGATGCTGGGAAAGATTGAAGGCAGGAGGAGGAGGGGACAACAGAGGATGAGATGGTTGGATGGCATCACTGAAGCGATAGACATGAGTTTGAGTAGGCTCCAGGAGTTGGTGATGGACAGGGAAGCTCGGCGTGCTGCAGTCTTTGGGGTTCCAAAGAGCTGGACACGACTGAGTGACTGAACCGAACTGAACTGAATGTCCTGAAGAACTACTATGACTGAAACTCCCATTGTCTGAGGAGGCACAGGATTTATGGGTTCACAGTAGGGATGGAATGGCAGTGGACAAAGTAACTTCACAAAAATTGATGAACCAAGTGCTTGTTACCCTTTTTCTTGTCCTAGTCTTCTTTATACTGTAAGCTTCAGAAAGCAGTGAGTAGAAAGAGCACTGAAAAAAGTGAAGTGAAAAGTGTTAGTCGCTCAGTTGTGTCCAACTCTTTGTGATCCCGTGAACTGTATAGCCTGCAAGGCTCCTCTGTCCATGGAATTCTCCAGGCAAGAAGAGTAGAGTGGTTTGCCATTCCCTTCTCCAGGGGATCTTCCTGACCCAGGGATCAAACCCGGGTCTCTTGTATTGCAGGCAGATTCTTTACTGTCTGATCCACCAGGGAAGCCACTGATGTGGGCTCAAATTTTTGCCACATTCTAGGTGTCTTTGAACTGATTAAAAAGGGCTATGATATCTACTCATAGTTAACAGAATTAAATCATGTATGCAAACTTCCTCAGCATATAAGCATATAATAGGACCTTATATATGTATATAGTGCATTAATAAATCTGAATATGGTACTTTCAATAAGTCTTTAAGTTATTTCAAGAGTAATGTGCTGCGCCAGTTCATATTGACTTTTGAGAACTACTTGCTAAGTTTCCAGGAATTTTGTGAGCTGGTTGTTAACCTATTATTATTATTGTTGTTGTTATTACAGATAATCTACAGGTTATCTAGACTTACAATTGAATAAAATATACTTATTAAAAATAAGGGTGGTGGTTGTTCAGTTGCCCAGTCATGTCTGACTCTTTGCAACTCCATGGATTGCAGCATGCCAGTAGTGAATCCTAAAAATTCATCTTTTCCTAATTATTTTATTACATTTTACTATGATCTATGTTCATGAAGTTATTTACATCTACTGTATTTAGATATTCTGTTCTGTTGTTTTCATTACTTTTCCTCTTTGCTTTTCAGTTTGGGAAGTTTCTACTGACATATCTTCAAACTCCCTGATTCTTTCCTTGGTCATGTCCAGAGTAGTGATTAGCCCATCAAGGCATTTCTTATTTCTGCTATCGTGCTTTTGAATTCTAGCCTTTTGATTCTTTCTTAAGAGTTTTCATCTCTCTGCTTATATCACTCACTGATTCTTTCATGGTGTCCATTTTTTCCATTAGAGTTCTTAGGATATTAATGTTACATTTCCAGTTTCTGCCATTTATGAGTCTGATTCTAATGCTTGCTTTATGTGTACATATATTTATGTATCTCGAATGCCCTGGGCATGGCCAAATATATATTTGTCCAGTTGTCCAATATGTATTTGTGTATATGGCCATGCCCCAGGGCATGTGGAATCCTAGTTCTTTGACTAAGTGTTGAGCCTGGGCCCCTCTGCAGTGGAAGCATGGAGCCTAACCACAGGACTGCCAGGGAAATACCGACTGTATTTTTTGCATTTTAGCATGCCTTGTAAACTTTTTATAGAAAGTGAGACATGATATATTTGGTAAAGGGAACTGAGGTACTATGTTTGTCTGGCTGGGAGTTAGGCTATGTTTCCTGTTTGTTAAAGCTGTAGGTGTCAAATTTCCTCTGATGTCCTTGTTTCCTCTGATGTCTTTGGGTTTCCCTAGAAATTCCTTCTTAATAGGGTCTGAGTTTATAGTTCTTTTAGACTGAATCACCTGTTAATGTTACAGGAACTCAACTGATGTGTTGGTAAAGGGTGGGGAGGGGAAGTGTCCTGTAGGTCTCATTCTTTTAGTGAGATTGTGTCCCCGTACTCTGACCTTCATAGATGCTTTTTGTCTGTTTTCCCTCTTACATGAAACAATACAGCTACAGGAAACTGGAGTTGGCTTATTCTCCTTCTCCCACATTGGTCAGGCTCTGTTGAATAGTTTCCTTGAGGGAAGGGCTTTTTTAAGGAGAACTGAATGCTCTAGTATATTTCAAAATGGCTACTTTTCACTCTCCCCATTGGAAGGATGAAAGGATTTTTCTCCTATCTTCATAGTAAGACCTGTGGGGCTCTGAAAGGTAAAACTCATGAAAATGTGGATACCTACTTAGGCTGGGCACCAAGGAACTTTGTTTCTGGAAATCTTTCAATCAAGTTCATGTTCAGTCTCCAGTAGTTAATCAATTGTCCTTAAAATATTTACATCAATTACTGATTCCATGATTTTGCTCCTAGTAAGCCACGATTCTGTGTTCTGCCTGTTCTGATTCTTCTTTTTTTTTGTGGTAGAGGTTTGCCCTGTCACCTTGATTCTCTGATGGATCTAAGAAGGGTTACTGATTTTCAGTTTGTTCAACTTTTTTGTTGTGAGAACAGGAGTGATAACTTCTAAGCTCTTTATATGTCATACTGGAAACCAGAATCCCTGTCTATTACACCTGAATGGAGGAAATACTATGTGATGGTATGTTCATCTCTTCCCCATTTCATGATCAGTGATGTCACACTGGTAGTTTGAAATTAACTATGGTGAAAGAATTACACTACAGAAATTGGCAAATACTACAGTCAATTTATTTGCTTTGTCAACTGTTTATACTTAAAAAAGTGATCAAGAAAATGTTAATAATGTACATTAAGTTTAAAAATGTATATTTGCAGCCATTAAATATTGTCAAAAGCACAAAAAATTGAAATATTTTTCCAGTATTCAAAAACTATTATCCAATTCAGCAAAGATGTTGCTCAAGTCACTGACAAATAAGTGAAGTTCCAACATGTCTCTTTGCTTCACTTTCACTTTATTAATGTATGTGAAAATGTCAACCAGCAATCAAAGCTATACAGGCATCCCTCATTTTATTGCCCTTTACTTTTTTGCACTTTGCAGATACTGTGCTTTTTAAAAACTGAAGGTTGGAGTGAGTCTACCAGCATAAACTTTTTTCCAACCACATTTGCTCACTTTGTGTTTCTGTGTCACATTTTGGTAGTTCTCACAATGTATTGTCATTACTATTATTTGTTATAGTGATCTGTGGTCAGTGATCTTTCATGCTACTATTCCAAAAAGATTACAACTCACTGAAGGCTCAGATGGTGGTTAGCATTTTTAAGCAACAAAATATTTTTTAATTAAGGTATGTATTATTGTTTTTTAGATATAATGCTACTGCACACTTAAGAACCAAAACATTCATGACTTGCTTTATTGCAATATTTGCTTTATCGTGGTGGTCTGAAACCGAGCCCACAATATCTCCAAGGTGTGCCTGTATTTGTCTGTCAAATGTCACCAAACATTTGGTTCTTGATTCAAGATTTGGGAAAATTCAATGCAAGCATTTCATGAGGATCAGCTGGCTATACAAAATTTACAATAAAGAAAATTATATATTTTAGTTTTATAAATTGCATGCTATATATCCTATCAGTAAATTTTGTAATAAACTTATGTAAATATACACATCACTCAACTTGGAGCTGGGGATAGTTATGAATAGCACACCATCTTTTCATATTTTTGTTTGGAAACTACATGAATGTGTGGAGAAATTGTTGTAAAAGCAGTAAATGGTAATGTGTGACACGACTTAAATATGACATTCATAAGCACAATGCAAAATAAGATCAAAGCATGAAATATCATCCTATACCCAGAATGAATAGCCTTGTAAGTGTGACAGGAAACAGAGTCCTATTTAAAATGTAAAAAAAAAAAAAAAAAAAGAGGGAAATTTCTCTGGTCTAAGATTTTGTCAGTTGTTCTTTAAGGGCCATGTGTCTGAAAGTTAACACTATTCTGACAATAAGCATATGGTGAACACCTACCGTGTGCCAAATGGTGTTCTGTTCAGGATGACATTTAAGATCACAGCTAACAGCAACCAGTGAAGAAAAATAAGTAAAGGGAATCCAAACCGGAAAAGAAGAAATTAAACCAACACTGCTTGCAGATGACATGAGAGTATACATAGAAGATCCTAAAGACGCTACCAGAAAACTACTGGAACTCATTAATGAATTTGGTAAAGTTGCAGGTTACAAAATCAATACACAGAAATCTGTTGCGTTTCTATACACCAGCAATGAAAGATCAGAAAGAGAAGTTCAAGAAGCAATTCCATTTACCATCACATCAGAAAGAATAGAATCAGTTCAGTTCAGTTGCTCAGTCATGTGCGACTCTTTGTGACCCCAAAGACTGCAGCACGCCAAGCTTCCCTGTCCATCACCAACTCCTGGAGCCTACTCAAACTCATGTCTATCGCTTCAGTGATGCCATCCAACCATCTCATCCTCTGTTGTCCCCTCCTCCTCCTGCCTTCAATCTTTTCCAGCATCAGGGTTTTTTCCCAATGAGTTGGTTCTTCACATCAGGTGGCCAAAATATTGGAGTTTCAGCGTTAGCATCATTCCTTCCAAAGAACAGCCAGGACTGATCTCCTTTAGAAGGGACTGGTTGGATATCCTTGCAGTCCAAGGGACTCTCAAGAGTCTTCTCCAACACCACAGTTCAAAATCATCAATTCTTCAGCACCCAGCTTTCTTCACAGTCCAACTCTCACATCCATATATGACTACTGGAAAAACCATAGGTTTGACTAGACGGACCTTTGTTGGTAAAGTAATGTCTCTGCTTTTTAATATGCTGTTTAGGTTGGTCATAGCTTTTCTTCCAAGGAGCAAGTGTCTTTTAATTTCATGACAGCAGTCACCATCTGCAGTGATTTTGAAGCCCCCCAAAATAGAGTCTTTCACTGTTTCCATTGTTTCCCTATCTATTTGCCATGAAGTGATGGGACTGGATGCCATGATCTTAGTTTTCTGAATGTTGAGTTTTAAGCCAACTTTTTCACTCTCCTTTTTCACTTTCATTAAGAGGCTCTCTGGTTCTTGTTCACTTTCTGCCATAAGGATGGTGTCATCTGCATATGTGAGGTTATTTATATGGAATATTATTGAGCCATAAAAAGGAACACATTTGAGTCAATTCTAATGAAGTGGATGAACATAGAGCCTATTATAGAGAGTGAAGTCAGAAAGAGAAAAACAAGTATCGTATACTAATGCATATATATGGAATCTAGAAAAATGGTACTGATAAAATTATTTGCAGGGCAGGAGTAGAGACACAGACATAGTGAACAGACTTATGGACACAGTGCAGCAGGCAGTGGGGGCGGGGGAGGGGGCGAGGAGAGGGTGGGATGTATGGAGAGTAACATGGAAACTTACATTACCATATGTAAAATAGATAGCCAGTGGGAATTTTCTGTATGACTCAGGCAACTCAAACCAGGACTCTGTAACAACCTAGAAGGGTGGTATAGGGAGGAAGATTCAGGAGGGAGGTATACGTATGGCTGACTCACATTGACAGTTGGCAGAAACCAACACAATTATGTAATTACCTTAAATTAAAAAATATAAAATTTAAAAAAGGAGAGGATTAAAAACAACAACAAAAAAGATTCTATCACTCAGGGATGAGCCTTAGAGAGCATCACTGGCTGCCCTTGGCCTTTGTAAGGCTTAGTAAAATTGGCCTGGTGTAGGGATGGAGAAGCCTTTAGTGGCCAGAGGACTGCCAGAAATTGTGATGAGGAGGCAATGGAGCAGAAGATGCTGAGCTGGGAATGAGGGGAATGGGTGTAAATGGTTGACACTGTGGACTCTGGCAAGGAACACTAGACTCTCACTCTCAAAAAAAACACGAGACAGCAAAAGAGACACTGATGTACAGAGCAGTCTTGTGGACTCTATGCGAGAGGGAGAGGGTGGGAAGATTTGGGAGAATGGCATTGAAACATGTAAAATATCATGTATGAAACGAGATGCCAGTCCAGGTTCGATGCACGATACTGGATGCTTGGGGCTAGTGCACTGGGACAACCCAGAGGGATGGTATGGGGAGGGAGGAGGGAGGAGGGTTCAGGATGCGGAACACATGTATACCTGTGGCGGATTCATTTTGATGTTTGGCAAAACTAATACAATTATATAAAGTTTATTTTATTTTTTTTTGGTTTATAAAATGTAATTTTATGTTACTCTCCTGTTACATAGGGTGTAACATTTTCACAAGGCTTTTTTGGGACTACAGTCAATGATTAGCAACATACAATAGTGGTCCAACTCTCTAAATAACAATCACTAGACAAACTGGACACCCTCTCACATGTGCACAAATCTGCATGGAAAAGTACTAATGTTTTAGACTGGACTGTGTGCTTTTTTCCCCCTTTCTAGTGTATTAAGAAATGACATGCACTTTAATTTGCCAAAAGCAATGGTTGTATTCTGGCAGCAACATGCTACTTCTATTACATAGTAAAGTGAATACCAGAACTACAAAGGCAGAAGGTGTAAGTGAGTTTTTATTGGGAAGGGAAGTTGTCAACTTAAACAGCAGCAAATGAGAGTGAATAAGGAAACTCCCTGTTGTCACAGATACACAAGACCTCCATCACATATGATACAGGAGGCATTTAATCTGTGATTCCCCCAGCCCCAAAATGTTGAATGCTTTTCCATTCAATCTAATACTTCTGGATTCCTACTAAAAAGGAATACATTAAGAGGATGGAAAAGTTGCTCACTGAAAGGAAATCTCTGAAGAAGAGTAAAGGAGGGAATGTAGAAATTAAGAAGTTATGTAGAACACTCTTTAAATTGTAATTAGCTACATTTTCATATCTTCACAGTAATACAAAACACAGTCACTTGCAGAACTGGTTCAGATTACTTAAATACCAGATACATTTTTAGTCTTCTACATAAGTGTTTGGAAGTTACTTATGTTTGTATGAAATGAAGCTATTAATACTTTTCTACAGCAGTAACTGCACACCAGGAAGGCTAAGACAAACACAAATCAAGGAATGGAGTTTTCCCAAAGCTGCAGTGTGAAAAGACTATAAACAGTTGATTCCATACACATGAATGGGTTTCTTTGCTATAGGAAATCCAAATGGAATAAGGAATGGAGATGAGTAAAAAGGTTTCAAGGGGAAGAAAGATGACACCCTGTATGCACTTCGTTTTCTGCCCCTTCTGCCGCATCACATTCTTCTCCTGCACTGTCTGATGTCCATAATGTGAGGTTGTCTCTCAGCAGCTGCATGATGAGGGTGCTGTCTTTTGTACGAGTCTTCATTCAGTGTGTCGAGTTCTGCAATAGCCTCATGTAAAGTTAAAAAAAAAAAAAAAAAAAGGCAAAAATGTGAGATAGAAGTACTGTACCTGTGCAGAACAAGTTCACGGAACAGAACAGACCAGACCAGACCATTCGTACAGAGGATTCTGGATTATTTATAGATTCTACCTCCTCAGCACGAACACTAGGTCATATTAGCTACATTCTTCCATATACTCTGACAACAGTTTTACAAGGAGAAAGGGAAGGATAATACGGTTTGAAATACTGAAAAGAGACTGTTAAACCAGAAGAAACTGAACTATCTTAATGAAATAATTAAACTATTGGATCTAAAATTTTACCAGATTAGATTAACATTTATTTTCTCCTCTATTAATGGGTAGTACAGGTGTGTATGTGTAGAAAAAATTGGAGAATGAGAACACAGGGAATATAGCCAGTATTTTATGATAATTATTAATGGAGTATAACTTTTAAAAGTTGTGAACCACTATATTATATATGTGTAGCTTATATAATATTATATATCAACTAAACATCCATATAATATTTTTAATTAAAATAAAAAATAAATAGGAGCTTTCTTTCAAGAAAAAAAATGTGATACATATATACAATAGAATATTACTCAGCCAAAGAAATAAGGCCATTTTCAGCAACATGATGGACCCAGAGATTGTCATACTGAGTGAAGTTAAGACAGAAGGAGAAATATCCTATGACATCCTTTATATATGGAATCTAAAAAGAAATGATACAAATGAACTTACTTACAAAACAGAAAGAGACTCATAGACTTAGAAAATAAGCTTATTGTTGCGGGGGGGAGGGACATTTAGGGAGTTTGGGAAGGTCATGTACACAATACTATATTCAAAATGGATAACCAACAAGGACCTATTGTATAGCACATGGAACTCCACTCAAAGTTTTCGTGCCAGCCTGGATGGGAGAGGGCTTTGGGGGAGAATGGATACATGTATATGCACAGCTGAGTCCCTTCAGGGTTCACCTGAATCCACTGAACACTGTTTACTGGCTTTACCCATATACAAAATAAGAAGTTTAAAGTTAGAAAAAAAATAACAAGTATTTTTTAAAAAAAGATCACACAGCTAGTCAATACATAACTGGCAATTTTTAGAACATTATACTAAATGAAACATTATACTAAGTGAACATTATCCAGTCACAGAAAGACAATCCTGTGAGACTGTCTCATATGACATATATGAAATACCTGTCCACTAATATGAATAAATACCTTTCCACTTATATGAAATATCTAAAGCATTCAAATTCAACAGAAAGCAGAATGGGAGTTGTCAAGGTTAGGGGAGGGGGAACTGGGAAGTTTTTCAGTGGATAAAGAGTTGTAGTTATGCAAAAAGAAAAATCTGTAGATACCTGCTGCATAACAATGCAGTTGACACTGAACTATACACTTCAAAGTGGTTAAGACAGTTTTAAAATAACTGGGATTTGAAATCAGTCCTGAATCAAAAAGTTATGTTTAGCAATTATGTAGTCACTGCTGCTTACTTTCAATAATTTTATCTTCAGTCAAAGAACATTTCCTTTCTCTGATTTACACAGGTCCTCCTCTTCCGTATGACAGGGTAGTAAACCATTGGCTAGCATTTGCTTTGCCTGAAGCCTGTCAAACACAAGAACTTTTTCTTGGAGGACTGGTGCACAGCTACGGTAGCAAATTCAAAATGGAGTCATCAATCCAACAGATTTAGTGGAAAACAAACACTGGTCAGAGAAATAGGCAAGAGGGATCTGGGAGAAATAATTTTGGCTGTTTAAAAGACAAAATTCATGATGACATGACTGAAAAGTGCTTTTGCTATTAACAGAAAAAGTCTGCCATGGAAAAAGTTTGAAAGAAAAAATGTTTAATGTTATAATTTGAAATTAAGTATTTTTGAAACCATTTGGTGTCATTTCAGGGGCTCTGAAGAGCTCTGGTACGAGTCCTTTATATCTCAGCACAGAAAAAGAATTCAGCAAGAGACAAAATGATAGATAAGAAGTGATTTATTAAAATTGAATGCTTGTGAGGCTTATGAGCAGATGGAAAAAAGGATGCCATGCCCCAAGAGCTTACTGGGCTAGTTTTATAATTAAAGGAAAAGTGGGCAGGAAGAGCAGAACTTCGTTGTCTTTGAGTAGACATCACGCTTCCATCATCAGCTTCAGCTCCAGGTTGAGCAGGGGGGTTTTCTTGTCCCTACATGGTCAAGTTAGGTGCACAAATTAATGTTTTTTATGTGTGCAGAGAGCATGTCCTAGGGATCATTAACTTACTGAGCTCACTGGGCAGCATGTGAGTCTGATGTCACCACTGTTTTATTATTTTGGGGCATATCTCTTGCTTCTGTTGCATGATTCTGTTGCTAAACAAGCCTGCTTGGTTTTGTGGTTAAGTAAACCTGCTTTCTTAAGTAATTATTAACTTACAAGGGTCTCTCATACTACTACTACTTACAATCCCCTAATGGGATTAACTATTTCAATCATCTACTTTATCCTTTTACTCCGTACCTATCATCTTTTCCTCAATTTTTCTGGAGTAAAATGGAGCTAATGGTAGCTCAGATGGTAAAGAATCTGTCTACAATGCAGGAGATCTGAGTTCGAATCCTGGGTCGGGATGATCCCCCGGAGAAGGGAATGCCAATCCACTCCAGTATTCTTGCCTGGAAAATCCCATGGACAAAGGAGCCTGGCAGACAGAGTCAGACAGAACTGAGTGACTAACACTTCAGTCAGTTCAGTTCAGTTGCTCAGTCGTGTCCAACTCTTTGAGACCCCATGAATCGCAGCATGCCAGGCCTCCCTGTCCATCACCAACTCCCGGAGTTCACTCAAACTCACGTCCATGGAGTTGGTGATGCCATCCAGCCATCTCATCCTCTGTCATCCCCTTTTCCTTCTGCCCCCAATCCCTCCCAGCATCAGAGTCCTTTCCAATGAGTCAACTCTTCACATGAGGTGGCCAAAGTACTGGAGTTTCAGCTTTAGCATCGTTCCTTCCAAAGAACACCCAGGGCTGATCTCCTTTAGAATGGACTGGTTGGATCTCCTTGCAGTCCAAGGGACTCTCAAGAGTCTTCTCCAACACCACAGTTCAAAAGCATTAATTCTTTGGTGCTCAGCTTTCTTCACAGTCCAACTCTCACATCCATACATGACCACTGGAAAAACCATAGTCTTGACTAGATGGACCTTTGTTGGTAACGTAATGTCTCTGCATTTCAATATGCTATCTAGGTTGGTCAGAACTTTCCTTCCAAGGAGTAAGCGTCTTTTAATTTCATGGCTATAGTCACCATCTGCAGTGATTTTGGAGCCCCCAAAAATAAAGTCTGACACTGTTTCCCCATCTATTTCCCATGAAGTGATGGGACTAGATGCCATGATCTTAGTTTTCTGAATGTTGAGCTTTAAGCCAACGTTTTCACTCTCCTCTTTCACTTAATGCTAATTATAGGCAGTATATGGCAGAGGAAGGCTTGCAGTAAAAGAAAATACTTCTGAGAATGAAGTAGAATCAAAGTGGGAAAAGCCGTAGAATCAAAGTGGGAAAAGCCGTGTCCAAAAATGACAAAACTCAAAATATTTTTTATAAAAGACAAAAGGTTCTAATATTACTCAAATATAATCAAGGTGAATTGACTGTTCCAGGAGAGCAAGAACAATGAAATTATATTTGATTTTAAAATCTACATTTACAAGTGGTGTAGTGTAGGGCAAACTACCTAATCTCCCAAGCCTCAGTTTCTTTATTATAGGTTGTAGTGACCATTTGTTTGACAAACACTCATTTACTAGGGCCAGGACTACAGTAGGTAGGTGCGAAGGCTACAAAAAGCATAGACGGTATTGTTCCTACCCTCAACTTCACATAATGTAATAAATATTATGAGGAAACCTACTGAATGTTTTCTATGTGCCCGGTACTACTATAACTGCTTATAACTTATCAAATCACTTAATCCTTTTCAGAAACTAAAACGTATGTACCGCACACCATTTATAACAGGTACAGAGAAGTTAAGTATCTTGCCTGCTAAGTTGCTTCAGTCGTGTCCGACTCTGTGCGACCCCACAGACGGCAGCCCACTAGGCTCCTGAGTCCCTGGGATTCTCCAGGCAACCCACACTAGGAACAAACAATCCTCAAACTTGGAGTAGGGATATAGCTTGACAGTGGACAGGAATTTAAAAATCTGTGCATGCGCAGGATGGTAGTGGAAGTTTTCCACACGGAAGGAGCAGTTTTAGTTCATCCGGTCATACAATGGGGTTAAGATAGTACCATTTTTTCGGGTTGTGCCGATTGAATAGTGTAGTTAAGAGTCAGCGATGTGGTAAGCACTAAATTATTAATAAAATGAAATTATTAATTTATTTTATTCCTTTAAATTGGTTCAGCGTGGCAAATCATTAGTGTTTTCGAGGATTTAGCTACGCGTTTAAGCTTTTCAAATGGGTAAATTATACTACTACCAACGAATTCAAGAGCTTCCGGTGGCTGTATGTAACGATATACGATAGGGCTACTCGCTTTGATTACTTTTTTCGGTTTTTGACACTCTTACCCATTTTCTCTGTCAAGTTCTCTATCCGCCTCGTTTTGTACAGCTACCACCGTCACAAGCGAAATTCTCCGAGAAACCGCCGCGCGGCGCGAGGGCGGGAGCCCCATCCACCCACAGCCTTTGCCTCGCTCCCTCGCTCAGGGCGCGAAGGCTCAAAATAGTTCTCGCGAGAGGAGACACTTTTTTTTTTTTTTTTTTTTAAGCGGAGCTCCTAACCCCACCTTGCCTCTCCAGGGTCACATGACTGGCGCCTGCGTCCTAGAACCAAGGATTTTCTGATCGCCTACTGGCTGTTAACTCGGAGGCAGGCTGACCAGGGGGCCATTCCGGAAGTAGATCCTTTAACTAGCACTTCCTCCCCGGAAGCGTGTCACAACCTAGCCGTCCGGCCTTTGCGGAAGTTCGTCACGTCGCAGTTGCCCCCGCTCAGCGGATGTGTGTCGCCGCTTAGGTGACGCTGAGAAGTGCTTGCAGCCGCCGCCGCTGCCTTCTGGTTGAAGCACTATGGAGGGAGAGAGGAAGAACAACAATAAACGGTGGTATTTTACTCGAGAACAACTGGAAAATAGCCCGTCTCGTCGTTTTGGCTTGGATCCAGATAAAGAACTTTCTAATCGCCAGCAGGCGGCCAATCTGCTCCAGGACATGGGCCAACGTCTCAACGTGTATCCTTGCGGCCTAGGCCTTCGGCCTTGGAGTCAGTCCCGCCCTGCTCTGCTTCCAGTCTTCAAGGTCTGTTAGACGAGAAGAGGGTGGGCAAGGACTGGGGGTCTAGTTAGGAGAGCCTACGATGGGCAAAAGTTAAGTGTTCGCGAGAGGGAAGCGAGGCGGAGTTAATTTCCCGCTCGCTCACCCGTGCCACCAGCCTTGGGAATGCGTTTCCTTCCCACTTTGTATTTTAAAGTAGTAGTAGTCCCATTTCGGTGTGTTGTGATCTCCTGTTCTGGTGACTTTGAGATTCTGCTTTTCTGTTACGCCCAAAGTGTCTAGTGGAGGTTTCACTGTTGACGGCTGCCTTCTTAAACTTACTGTGTAAAGAGAGTTTTGAGAAATTTCAGTGCCTGAAGGTCTTATTAAAAGGGTGGCCTAGAATTAGTACCCCAGCTTTGGCTTAAAATCCATTCCTTCCCCTTACTGGTTGTTTAAGACTGGTTTATAAAATGAGATGATACCTCTTGAATTTGATTTCTATGCCCAGCAAAATATTTGGCACTTATATGTTCAAAAAGTAGTTACTGTTAAGAGTTTTACAGTATTTCAGAGAAAGGAACGATGTCAGTTTAGTTTGTAGGCAGGTAGACTTACAGATCTAATGTTCTGAAAAATCCTTTATGAAATTCTGGGGTTTTAAGTTACTCAAAATGCTAATGTATATTCGTTTTTCTCATATTTAAACGATTTAGTGGGATTTTTTTTTTCCCTTTAAGTGTTTTGGTCAGAAAGCCTACTCATTTTGTAGCAGAGAAAGCTGTAGAGTTTTGAAGTTCTTTCCACTTAGGAAGTAAAAATTTGTTTTTGGGCGCAACTTCTATTTAAATGTGTTGCTGGCTGTCTGTTTAAGGTTGTCCTCACTTGAAAAAAGGTGTCTTTGGTGCCCATATTCAGTTTGTTTCCTAAGCATCCAGTCAGTACTGAGTTAGAAAATTTTTTTTTAATTCTGTTTTAGTGCATCCTAGTATTTTCCTTATGTGTGTATTATTGTGGTACTGTCTCAACTCTGTGTGCTCAGTCGTGTTCCACTCTTTGTGGCCCCATGGACTGTAGCCTACCAGGCTCCTCTGCCCATAAAAATTTCCAGGCTAGAATACTGGAGAGGGGTGCTATTTCCTACGGGGAGAGGGGAGGGGGAGAATCTTCCTGACCCAGGGATTGTTCTTGTGTCTATTGCGTCTCCTGCATTGACAGGCAGTTTCTTTACCACTAGGGCCACCTGGGAAGCCCCCATCTCTGTATATCCCACATTGTTTTCTGAGGTCTTTTTAAGTAAGGCATTCAGAAATTTCCCTTTTCAAGAGAACCCTTGGACAGTGTTGGTGGTAGTGTATATTGGTGCAGTCATTGTGGAAAACCAAATAGAGGTTTCTCAAAAAGCTAAAAATTGAATTACTATATGACCCAGCAATTCCACGCCTAGGTATATATCTGAAAAAACAAAGACACTCATTTGGAAATATATGAGCACCCAGTTTTTCATAGCAGCATTGCTTATAGTTGCCACGATATGGTAGCAAACTGAATGCTCATGGACAGATGAATGGGTAAAGAATAGGTGGTATATATAGGCAATGGAATACCGTTTAGCTGTAAAAAAAAGTATGAAGTAATGCCGTTTACAGCAACGTGGATGGACCTAGAGGTTATCATACTCAGTGAAATAGAAAGGAAAAGACAAATATATGTTATTTACATGTGGAACTTAAGGAATACAACTGGTGCAAACAAAAAGGTAGATTCACAGATCTAGAGAACCAACTAATGGTTAGCAGTGGGGAGAGGTGAGGGGGCAATGTAAGGGTGGGGAGCGGGAGGTACTGGGTGTGAGGTAGACTCCAAGGGTGTATTTTACAACAAGAGGAATATAGCCAGTATTCTGTAGAAATTGGAAATGGAACATAATCTTTAAAAATTGTGTTAAAAATTAAAATAGAAATTTTTCTTTTCCGTGAATATCAAATAATTCATTAAATACCAAGGTGTTTCTGGTCCCAGGGATCACCTTATGAGAAGGTTTTGTTGCCAGAGGGAAGTAGAACTGAAAAGTTAATTGCTGGAGCTTAGAAGATGAGGAGATTAGTGGAAACATACCTAGGAGGAAATCAATCCTGAATGTTCATTAGAAGGACTGGTGCTGAAGTTGAAGCTCCAATACTTTGGTCACCTGATGCGAAGAACTGACTCATTTGAAAAGACCCTGATGCTGGGAAAGATTGAAGGCAGGAGGAGAAGGGGACGACAGAGGATGAGATGGCTAGATGGCATCACTGACTCAGTGGACATGAGTGTGAGCAAGCTCCGGGAGATGGTAAAAGGGAAGCCTGGTGACACAACTGAACAGCAACCTAGGGGGCAGATCAGGGAGGGCTTGAGAAGATGAGATAAGCAGCAGCATACCTAGAGGACAGATCAGGGCAGGGTGTTGTAAATCAGTGTGAAGAGATTCTGTGATAATGGATCACCTTGGCAGGATTTTCAGTAGACAGGTGACAGGTTTAGGTCTTAAATAGTTTTGTTTGTATTCCTTCTTGATCCACACATATTGAGACCTTGTTTATTAATTCAGCAAGTTTATAGTGAATACCTGTTTCATAGACGGCATTGTGTTAAGTGTCAATAGTTTGATGAAAACATTTGCTTTTTAATTCTGAGAGGCAAGTATGATATCTTTTTTTAAAATTGAAGAATTACAATGATTGATTTCCAACATTGTCTTAGTTTCTGGTGTACAGCAAAGTGATTTAGTTATATGTATATATAAATATCCTTTTCCATTATGGTTTTTTACAGGATATTGAATATAGTTCCCTATGCTGTTATCTGTTTGGTTATATATATATATAGTTGTTTGTATACTAATGCCAGGCTCCTAATTTATTCTCTCCTGCCCTCTTTCTTCTTTGCTAACTATAGTTTGTTTTATATGTCTGTGAGTCTGTTTCTGTTTCATAAATAAGTTCATTTGTGTCATTTTAGGTTCCACATAAAAGTGGTATCATATGGTATTTGTTTTTCTCTTTCTGACTTCACTAAGTATGATAATCTCTAGGTCCATCCATGTGGCTACAAAGGGCATTATTTCATTCTTTTTTATGGCTAAGTAATACTCCATTGTGTATATGCACCACATCTTCTTTATCCATTCATCTGTCCATGGACCTTTAGGTTGTTTCCATGCCTTGGCTTTTGTAAATAGTGCTGCTGTGAACATTAGGGTGCATGTATCTTTTTGAATTAGAAGAATTTTCTATGAATATATGCCTAGGAGTGGGATTGCTTGATCATACGGCAACTCTGTGTTTAGTTTTTTTGAGGAACCTCCATACTGTTTTTCATAGTGGCAGCATCAGTTTACATTCCCCCCAATAGGGTAGAGAATTCCCTTTCTCCACACCCCAAAGAGGTAAGTATGATTTTCATTTAAGAGCATCTACTGTGCTTGGCTGCATGGTCCTTTTGGGGGCATATAGAGATTGTATTTTGGGGATTGTACTGTCTGTTTTGGGACCTTAACTTGAACGTTTTAGCTCACAATTGACCATCAACACTGCTATAGTGTACATGCATCGATTCTACATGATTCAGTCCTTTACACAGTTCCATCGAAATGTAAGTATAATTTTTTTATATGGTATAATTCTTTCGTGATTAATTTCAGCTTCATATTTCTTTTGTGGTTGATCTTTGCTGCTGAACTGGGGTTTGAAGTTTAGAATTTAGTATTGATCGCTTTCATTGTAATCACACTGCTATTCTGAATCCAGCCTTCTAGTTTTCCTGTTTAGTGTCTAGCTACTTGTTTAGCTTTAGTGCATTCTTAGAGTAGGTGGATTCTCTAATAGATCATTGAACACTTAGAGTTAACATTTTTGGTTTGGGAGAGTAGTGTTAAAGGGGAAACTAACTTAAGTGTAACTTTTGAACTGGTTAATAATACAGGCACAGGAAAACAAGTGAATGTTAGTCATTTACATTTTCTAAAAATATTTGAAAAGAGTCCAATCAGTGTCTGGTTGGAAGGGGAAGGTACATTATGTGATGACTGGGTGATGACTTTTAAGAGGAGAAAAATAAAATAATAGTAATAAAGGGATTTTTTTTTTCTGGACAGAATTGTAAATAATGCTATTTTCAGTTTTGCTACCTGAAATGGTCCTATTTAACATTATTGTAAATGACTTGGAAGCAAGTGCATAGTGATATTCCAATTGCAGGTAAGAATATATTTGTTTAATAAAATCACAAGATAATAGGGCTGAACTTGATGAATACTTCATGTGGATTTATGAGTCAAATATTTCTTTTTTTTTTAAGAAAAAGTTATGTTTTGAGGTAAGGTGTTTCAGACTTACCCTTAGGATAATAGGGTTTAAATTCTGTTTTTTATGCCATAGAAAAAGAAATTGAAAAGCAAGATATTAGTGGACTCATTATTGGGAATAATTGTACAGGAAACCCTTGAGATTTATGGATTAAATATTCCCAATTTTTGCAGATTGTTCAGTCATTTTGGCTGTTTCCTATCTTTAACCCCTCTACCTCCTCTGATTGCCAGGAACACATTCTTCTTAAGAGAGAGAAGCATTTATTGAGGCTGTCTGATAGCTCTAGAAGAGAAAGTAGTGGATAAAAAATGGTATATGAAGAGGAAGTCTATTGCTATCTTGCCCATTCTAAAAGTTTTCTACATTTCTTTTATTATGGTAAAGATTTGAAATCCAGGGTGAAATACATCTCACATCAATTTGTTCACTCTATGCATGTGTGTGTATTTATATATATGTGTGTGTGTGTGTGTATGTATGTATGGGCTTCCCTGATGGCTCAGTGGTAAGGAATCCACCTGCCAGTGCAGGAGATGCGGTTTCAGTCCCTGGGTCAGGAAGATCCCCTGGAGAAGGAAATGGCAACCCATTCCAGTATTCTTGCCTGGGAAATCTCATGGACAGAGGAGCCTGGCTGGCTACAGTCCATGGGGTCAGGAAAGAGTCGGACACTACTCAGTGACTAAACAGTAATGTGTGTGGGTGTGTTTCCCCTGCTTTACCTTTTAAATTACATCTTGTCTTATTTTCTATGTATTTATCTTAGCAAGGACAGAGACTCACTTTTCTGTGTATCCTCTAAAGCATCTTCAGTAAACTTAATGAATGAATGATCTGGTAATTATCCAATATAGAGATATTCTTTTGGATTTCAGTACCTTTTCGAGAATCCATTGATTCTTTTAATTTGGGGTTATTGATCCTCTTCAGAGAACTGATTTTAGGAACATTCTGGAATTAATGGATGAAAAATATGACTCCTGTAGGATGTTAATTCTAAGGGTTTAGCTGTGGTAAGTCCAAATTCAAATTTAAGGGGATTTAGTACATTGTGGCATTGATATATAGTATGTCCTGTGAAGTGCTCATACATTTTTCTTGTTAATTTTTTCTTATTACAAAGGTAATAAATGGTTGTGGTAAAAATTAATACAAGCATGTGTAATGTAGAAAGTAAAAGCTCATCTGTAATCCCATCCTCCAAAAGTAACTTTTGATAAACATTTCGACAGTAGTGTCTCAGGCCTTTTTTTGTGCCTGTAGTACCAGCATTTATGTATTTCTATAAAAATCACTTGTTACTATACTACTCTTACGCAATTGCCTTTTATCACTTAACAGTATATGTACTGGGCATTTTCTTGTTATTTTAAATGGCCACATAGTATTTGAGTAGTTCCTATAATTTATTTTACCAGCTTATGATTGGTGGATGTTTGGGTGGTTTATAGTTTATTGTATTATAAATAATTTATATAAGATAGTCTGGTAAACATGACTGTTTTATAAGTTCCTATAGATGGAATTGTGTCCAAGGGTATGCATTTAAAATATTTTTATTGTGTCTATTTGCTCTACTGAAAGATTATACCAGCATACATTGTTTCCAGCACTGTGGAAGACTGTTCTTTTCTCTCCATCCTCACTAATAACAAATACTCATTATTTCAGGAAATACTATTTGTCAAGTACTACAGCAGGGATAGAATGGTGAGCAAGATAGTGGGAGTCCTATTTTCTGAATTTACATTTCTTCAGTTAGTGAAGTTGAACGTCTTATGCCTGTTGGTCATTGTTCTTCTTATGAAATTGAAGAATTGACTTAAAAATTCTAATGAGGTGGATGAAACTGGAGCCTATTATACAGAGTGAAGTAAGCCAGAAAGAAAAACACCAATACAGTATACTAACGCATATATATGGAATTTAGAAAGATGGTAACAATAACCCTGTATACGAGACAGCAAAAGAGACACTGATGTATAGAACAGTCTTTTGGACTCTGTGGGAGAGGGAGAGGGTGGGATGATTTGGGAGAATGGCATTGGAACATGTATAATATATATGAAACAAGTCGCCAGTCCAGGTTCAATGCACCATACTGGATGCTTGGGGCTGGTGCACTGGGACGACCCAGAGGGATGGTATGGGGAGGGAGGAGGGAGGAGGGTTCCGGAAAAAAAAAAAAAAAAAATTCTCTGTTGATTCTTTATACCCCTATTTTATTTTGGTTTTCTCATCTATCAAAGCTGTGTGCCATGTGCCGTGAATACTTTTCTTGTTTTGTTGTAACTCTTTTATAGTGTTTCGGAGCCTATAGCTCTTGCCTTTTTAAAAAAAAATTTAAAAATCTTTATTGAGGTATAACGTAAAGCATGGGCTTCCCTGGTGGCTCAGTAGTAAAGAATCCACCTGCCAATGCAGGAGATGTGGGTTCAATCCCTGGGTCAGGAAGATCCCCTGGAGAAGGAAATGGCAACCCACTCCAGTATTCTTGCCTGGAAAATCCCATGGACAGAGGAGCTTTGCAGGCTACAGTCCATGGGATCACAGAAGAGTCAGACAGGACTTAGCAACTAAACAACAATAGCAGCAACATAAAGCACTCAAGTCTGAGGTGCAGCACAATTGTTTTTTGCATTTTATTTATACATAACCTCCACTCAGAACAAGATACAGTGTATTTCCAATACCTTTGAAGAGAACTTACCTTTTGATTGTATAAATTGCATTCTTTTAGTGGACATGATTAAATGACTGGTTTATTTTTACTTAAATCCTGGCATTGCATTCTTTTTTTGAGAAGAAATTAAGCCTCACTATAGTCCATGGGGTCGCAAAGAGTTGGACACGACTGAGCGACTGAATTGAACTGAATTGAATTTCTATATATATACTATCTTAAATGTTTTCAGGTGGGGGAATGTAAAAGTAAAGGTGAGCAACTTGATGTGTGTGTATTTATGTTGCATTTTCTAACATTTGATTCACAGGTGTTGTAATAGCTGACAAATTTGGGTGTATATTACTCTCATTAACTGACTCTTAAAAGGTCAAGTTTAGTATTTCAAATCCTGATGCTGTGAAAGTGCTGCACTCAATATGTCAACAAATTTGAAACACTCAGCAGTGGCCACGGGACTGGAAAAGGTCAGTTTTCATTCCAGTCCCAAAGAAAGGCAATGCCAAAGAATGCTCGAACTCCTGCACAATTGCACTCATCTCACATGCTAGTAAAGTAATGCTCAGAATTCTCTAAGCCAGGCTTCAGCAATATGTGAACCATGAACTTCCAGATGTTCAAGCTGGTTTTAGAAAAGGCAGAGGAACCAGAGATCAAATTGCCAACATCCACTGGATCATTGAAAAAGCAAGAGAGTTCCAGAAAAACATCTATTTCTGCTTTATTGACTATGCCAAAACCTTTGACTGTGTGGATCACAATAAACTGGAAAATTCTGAATGAGATGGGAATACCAGACCACCTGACCTGCCTCTTGAGAAACCTGTATGCAGGCCAGGAAGCAACAGTTAGAACTGGACATGGAACAACAAACTGGTTCCAAATAGGAAAAGGAATATGTCAAGGCTGTATATTGTCACCCTGCTTATTTAACTTATATGCAGAGTACATCATGAGAAGTGCCAGGCTGGAGGAAGCACAAGCTGGAATCAAGATTGCCAGGAGAAGTATCAATAACCTCAGATATGCAGATGATGCTACCCTTATGGCAGAAAGTGAAGAAGAACTAAAGAGCCTCTTGATGAAAGTGAAAGAGGAGAGTGAAAAACTTGGCTTAAATCTCAACATTCAGAAAACTAAGATCATGGCATCTGGTCCCATCACTTCATGGCAAATAGATGGGGAAACAGTAGCTGACTTTATTTTTTTGGACATCCGATCTCATCATTTCATGGCAAATAGATGGGGAAACAGTGGCTGACTTTATATTTTTGGGCTCCAAAATCACTGCAGATGGTGATTGCAGCCATGAAATTGAAAGACTCTTACTCCTTGGAAGGAAATATGCTGTCCAACCTAGACAGCATATTAAAAAGCAGAGACATTACTTTGCCAACAAAGGTCCGTCTAGTCAAGGCTATACTTTTCCCAGTAGTCATGTATGGGTGTGAGAGTTGGACTATAAAGAAAGCTGAGCGCAGAAGAATTGATACTTTTGAACTGTGGTGTTGGAGAAGACTCTTGAGGGTCCCTTGGACTGCAAGGAGATCCAACCAGTCCATCCTAAAGGAAATCAGTCCTGAATATTCATTGGAAGGACTGATGTTGAAGCTGAAACTCCAGTATTTTGGCCACCTGATGCAAAGATCTAACTCATTTGAAAAGACCCTGATGTTGGGAACGATTGAAGGCAGGAGGAGAAGGGGACAGCGGGATGAGATGGTTGGATGCCATCACCGACTCAATGGACATGAGTTTGGGTAAACTCCGGGAATTGGTGATGGACAGGGAGGCCTGGCGTGCTGTGGTTCATGGGGTTGCAAAGAGTTGGACATGACTGAGTGACTGAACTGAATTGAGTGGTTAAGAGGATGATCTCTTGAGTCAGACACATCTCAATTTGGATCCTTGCTGCACTGCCTACAGCTCTTTGGCCTTGGGCAAGTTACCTTGGGCCTCAGTTTTCTCATCTCTTTGGAGTCAAAAATGGTGCCTACCTCATAGGATATAGGTGAATTAATTTGCAGAATGCCTGCACATAGCAAGTATTAGCTGGCATTATTACTGTTTATAATATGGACAAAATCTTACACTCTTAACTTGGCGTAAGAATTCCTTTTGAAACTACTTTTGATAGGAAAATACTTTGATAAACTAGCTTGGTGTATGATTGCATGAGGAGCAATGAGTATATGGTTGATTGCACAAAAATTAGGTTGAAATTTATCTGTTGCAGTCTTTCACTTAGATAGTGCCTTGTTAGACATTGCTTTTATTATATATATACATATATATATGTTAGATTCTTTCAAGTGTATTTTTAGATCCTTGAAGGCAAAGTTGTAGGCTTAATATCTTAGTATTGCCTTTGAGTTACCTTTTTCCTTCTCCCCTTTGTCCAATCAGTTATAAAGTCCTATTAATTTATATAATGGTACTGTTCTGTTTTTCTCACCCTATAAACATGTATTTTTATCATAAAATTAAAGAGGACAAATTAAAGGAGGTAATTATTTCTCTGTAACTCTGGTCTTCAGAGATAATCCTATTAACCTTTTGGCATATATTTCCACTAGAATTTTTTTCTCTTCATGCAGTTACACACACACACACACACACATATTTACTGAAAACCTATTCATTTTTCCAAGGTGAAAACTGCGTCTCTTTTTTCCTTTATTTCTACTGCTAGTGCCTATTCTAAACTTTGTTTCTTAGTGCTTGTATTAGTAAAATTTTCTCTTAGAAAAAGTAACTTAATATATCTGTCCTTTTTTCCTTTTAGTCCCATCTACCACTGGATTAATCTTTATAATTATTTCTTAAACTCTACATTTTTTTCCCCAAAATGTTTAATGTCACTCTCTTCTTAAAAATCTTTTGTAGCCCACTCCAGTATTCTTGCCTGGAAAATCCCACGGACAGAGGAGCCTGGTGGGCTACAGTCCAAAGGGTCACAAAGAGTCAGACATGACTGAGCACGCACACACTCAATGGATGTTCAGAAATATATCAGAACTAGTCTTCCTGAACAAAAACTCTAAATAATTTTCAAATCTTTATTAGTTTAAAATATAACACTGTAAAAGATAAAGTCCATATTCTAAACTTTGGCACATGAACTTGTACGGTACCACAATTCTGGTGTAAAACGTTTTGCTTTAAAGTCAGTAGGGCCTAAAATCCTTAGATTTCTAAATGGTTAAAGGAAATCATAGGTTCTTAAATGTTTAATGAAAAATTTTATGTACAACAATTGTATTTGCTTGCTTGACCTTTTGCATTCAGTTTTTTGTGAGCCATTAAGGCGATCTCAAGCAATGTTCTCAACAACTCTAAATGCTGTTAGTACCATAACTTAGATCATTATTTATTATTATATCTTCCCATTGAGAAATCTTTGTAATAAGCTGAGCTCTTAAATACTGACAGCTGGCCCAGAAATAAAGCATTTAGGATACATCAAAAGAAAAAAAAATCTTTTGTGACCTATATCCTTTTATTTATATCCTTTACTCAATGTACTGTTCACAATGTGCTTGATGCCCTAATTTCTCATGTCTTTGTTCACACCCATTTTCCTCTGGTTTTTCTTTGTTTTAAGGTCTAGTAGAATATTTGTAGCAAGCTCGATATACAACTGCAACAGATAAAAAGGAAGAGGATTATTATTCTGAATTGAATTTGTGGAGAAAAATATTTTCACAAAGTAATACAAATAAATATTAGAATTCTTATCAGTTATACTCAGTAAATAAATATTTCACTTCTATAAAATTATTTATTGTTTTCTTTAACTTCTGGTGAATTCTGTCTAGTTCATGCCATTGCCGTGTTTGATTCGCTGACATATTCTTGTTAAGATTCTAGAGAAGTTCTGCTTCCTGAGATTTCCCAAATCACCAGGGTATGTTTATGTCCTATTCTGATTTCTTTTTTAGCATCTGAGTTTTCTGTCTTCTTGTGTATCGGCTTGATTTTTTTTTTTGGCCTCACAGCATGGCTTGTGGGATCTTAGTTCCCCGAACAGGGATTGAACCTGGGGTCCCAGCAGTGAGAGCACTAATTAAAGTTTTGTGCTCTTCTCCATATGTAAGTATAATTGAGATAATATGCATACGATAGAATTCCTTCTTTTGATTTACAATTCACTGGTTCTTGGTATATTCAGAGGTCAGCAACCATCACCATGATCTAATTTCAGAACATGTACATCACCCCAGAAAGAAACCCCTCATACTTCAGCAGTCACTTCCATTTCTCTTTTCCCAGCCCCTGGCAACACTTGCTGATTCTGGACATTTCAATTTACTCCTTGTTTTGTTGAGAGTTTTACTTTCGTTTTAGATTTGAAGAATTCGTTAACAAAAGAAACCACTCTTTACCACAAATAAATTCAGTTTTCTTATAGAAGGGTATTTGACTTAATTTAAATATACAATATTAAAAAACAACAACAACAACAACAGTAGAGAGAAGTAACAGAACTGGGCCGACAGCCTATATCCAGACTTGAACAGCACTGGCCAGTCTCTTGTTAACAGCAGTCTGGATCCCCAGTTGGAAGGATCCTGGGTGGTACGTCCACCCCACAGGTGAGACTTCAAATTGCAATTTTGGGGGCTCCTGTTTGTAATCTCAGGCTGCAAACTGATATAAGTTTGTGTGCAAAAAATGAGCTCTTGTGAGAATGTAACATTGTAAATATCATCTCCGCATAGTTTTTGGTGACTGATTATAAAAATAATTTTAAAAGATTACCTCAAAAAGATGCAGCTCTAGTTTTACTTTAATTTTACAATGCTGTTTGTTTTATCTTCCTGAGTCTTAAGAATTTTTAGATGGGGAAGAGAGGCTGGCCAGGCCCTCAGGGGCTTAGGGATTTCAAGTCCTATTCCCTTTCTTCTCTAAAGTGCCGACTGACCTGATGGTAACACTTGATGTGCTTGTAGGCAGGCATGTAGTCCAGGCAGTGTCTGGGCAAGGTCAGAAGTGGGTCAGAGGCCTGCTCCCCTATTTCTGAACCCTGAACAAGACTCATCCTTACCAGCTGACCTCAGAATTGTTGAGGCTGAAGAGCATAGGAATAAGGCAGAGTAACATGAACAGTCTCTTTAATTCTATAAGTCAAATAACAGTTCCAGATAGTCAATAGAAATAAAGTGATCATAGAAATATATAATGGGTTAAGCAGTGCAGAGAAGAATCTTTGAGCAGTAGGGGATTTAGTAAAGAAAAAGACCCACCATGAATGAGAAGTACGTTTTTGTACATCAACTCCTACATCCATTAAGTTATTGGCAGTTACAGTAGTAACAACAAAATGCTCTATTAAGGTATGATTATATTTATCTATGAAATTTTATAACTCTTTGATTCCTTGCAAAATATTTCATAAAGGTTTTAAGGGGAAGCTAATACTGGGAACAGAGAGAGTAAGGAATAGGATTTGAGTCCACTATACCTAAGTTCTCATGGAGGAAAAGTAATAGGTGGTCCCCTTCCAATATAAATGATCAATATGTGTTAGGCATCTGGAAAAAGGGGTTCTTAGCTGAAACGTAGAAGTTAGTTTCTACGTAACTGGTTACAATACATACAAGTTGAGGGGCTATTTAAAAAAACATGGGATTTAGGGAACATAGTCCATTCACAATACTTCATGAAGTTCTGTGATAAGTAGTGTTCCCAAATGTGAGATGTTGGTCCACTTAGCAGTCTCTTGGTAGCCTTATTATAGTCTGTCAGTAAGTGGTGCGATTATTAAAGTCCAAACAATTCCCAGTAAAATGCCACAACGAATACTCTCCCCCAGATACAATGAGTAACACATGAAATTGGTGTAATGTAACAGACAGATAAATTTTGTCCATAGAAAGTCAAAGTTAAGAAAGAACAGGCCTTGTTTGCAAGGCAGGTGAAGTTATCCTGAGTTTGGGTCTGGCTCGTAATTCTCCATCTGAAGATTCCCCAACATTTTTCGTCATGTTCTTTTCTTAACTGTAGCAGATAATCAGGAGTTGAGGTATGAATAACAATCCACATTACAGTAAGGCTCCAAGAAGAGTCTTTTCTTGAGAATAACAGTATGTTAATGGCACATATTTCCATTTTTCCTGTCCGGAGATTATATGACAGTGTCCTTCCCCTGTGCAGTCATATCAGCAGCAGGTATGGGAGGACGGTTAGGCTGCTTCACCCAGATTTTAGCTTCAATAGTATGTATTTCATTTGTGGACCCAAACCCTCTATCACCTCTGACCGTTAGTAAGGTGGGAGGTTCTCCGTTTTGTACTTTGTCAGTTACAAATGGAAGAATCAGCAACTGACAACTTGGTTGTGTTTATTAATAAGTAGATCATCCTTTTCCTCATTCTAGTTACAGTCTAGGTCTGTGACTCCCCCACAGACACAAATCCATGTTAATGCTAAACTGAAGCATTCTTGGATTAATTCAAAGTGTCTGGGAGACATTTTAATTGCAATACCAGTTGAAATAGCACATACCAATCCTTCAGTAAGTCTGTGTTCAGATGTAGGTGACAAATCCAGTCTGGAGACCTCAGGGAGTAGCTCAGAAAGGAGCTAGTGCTCCTGGGCTGATTTTCTAATTCTAGCTGTCTCAGGATGGAAGTCTGTTTTATGAATCTGTACGTTCAGAATAGTCATCTTCATCAAAGGAGTTTCTAATTCTCCTATAGGTCTATTATTTAAAATATTGAGGGCAGTATTTAAATTAGTCCTTCAGTTTTTATAAGAACCCTCTCCAAGTTTAATTAATTGCTATTTAAACAGATCATTCATTCTTTCAGTCAAGCCAGCATCTTGAGGATAATAAAATATGAAAAATCCATTGTACATTATGTTCCTGGACAAACTCTTGTATTAACTTACTTTAAAGTGTGACCCATTGTCACTCTGAATTTGAAGTGGAACACCATAATATAGATGAATTATCTCTAGTGTTTTAATAGTATTACTCTGGCTTTCCCCAAGGGAATGGTCACTAAATACTCAGAATAGGTGTCCACAGCAGCACACACACTGGCACCCTTCTTCCCAAATTAATGGACCAATATAATCAGTTTGCTGTATTTGCCCAGGCAGCTTGCCATGTGCCACTTGTCCTTTACTGGTTGTGGCAAGCTTCTATGCTTAATTGTTGACAAATTGGACATTGTAAAATAACATTTAATGAGATCTATAGTGAAAGAAATAGCTCGATCCTGAGCCCACCTGTATGTTGTTGTTTCTCCCAAATGGCCACATTTTTGGTGTGCGCATGAAGTCGAACATTTTAAGTTGCTGGAGTCTGGATCAACTTCTGCTGCTTGAATTCAGGTTTGTTCATTTCTAATAGAGTTATACCATTATTTCCTAGAATTTGGGACACTGTGAGCATCTACATGAAAAACTGAAACAGTAGTAGTTTGAACAGTTTCCCAAATGTCAGACCATAATTCCTTTCCCCATAGCTCTTTGGAGTGAATTCGCCAGTTATTCTTTACGCTTAGGGGAAGCCAAGTGGCCAATCTGTTCGTTGGCTACTGGCCAAGAGTCTGTATAAATATGACATTCTGTTAAATTGTCTTGTTTTCGAGCCTGATATACTGTGTATAATTCAGCCAATTGACTGTTCTTAGTATGACTGTTTCCGGCCTCTGGAAATTTCCTGTTCTAGAAACCCAAGGGCTCTATTTTGTTTTTTCCATAAGCTCCAATTACATATAGTTCATTGATTGATACAGGTTATTTTATGTCACAGGGTATCTGCTCTCCATCCAAAGATAGATTACTGAGATAAGCTTTAGAAAAATTAAGTTAAATGTCTTAGCAATATAACAGCAAGGAGCTATCTGGGAAGTAAGTCTTGGTCAACATAGATCTCAGTTAACAAAACTAGAATTTACTATTAAGTGAAACAATTTTTTGTGAAGGCATTAATCCTCTAGTGAGGGTTAATGGTTAGTCCCATCAAACAAAAAATGAGGTTTATCAGGGAGCCGGGAAAAGTCAAGCAGCCATCTTGGATTTCCCAGTCCCCTGACTGATTTATAGCCTTTGTTTACCTGTTTTAAATTCCTTGATTTAGAAGTAGACAGTTGCCATGTTCTAAGAACATCAGGATAGCAAAAGTCTGACAATGAAAGATTAATTATTTGTAGAAGCAAAACGAGCTTATCTCTGTGTGCCACAGTCTTCATAGATCATTGTGAAATATTCATTTACTTTACCAAAGTTGCAAAAGATTTTAAAAACAAATATAAATCACTTAAAGGCGATGAAATTCTCACAGTCTTGTTATCAAAAGCCACATCCCAAGAAAGCTGTTCTCTTAACGAGAAAACCAAGTTCCAGTCTGATACAAGCTTATTGTTAATAACAAAATTTGTTTATCTATTAATAGTTAATTTAATCTTCAAGATTTCTGTAAATCTTGAAGAGGTGATATTTTTACAAAGTTGTTATTCAGTCGCTAAGTCATGCAGCATGCCAGACTTCACTGTCCTTCACTATCTCCCTGAGTTTGCTCAGACTCATGTCCATTGAGTCAGTGATGCCATCCAACCACCTCATCCTCTGTCTCACCCTTCTCCTCTTGCCGTCAGTCTTTCCCAGCATCAGGGTCTTTTACAGTGAGTTGGCTCTTCGCATCAAGTGGCCAAAGTATTGGAGTTTCAGCTTCAGTATCAGTCCTTCCAGTGAATATTCAGGGTTGATTTCCTTTAGGATTGACTGGTTTGATTTTGTTGTCTAAAGGACTCTGAAGAGTTTTCTCCAGCACCAGTTCGAAAGCATCAGTTCTTCGGTGCTCAGCCTTCTCTATGGTCCAACTCTCACATCCCTACATGACTCCTGGAAAAACCATGGTGTGTGTGTTAGTCACTCAGTTGTGTCCAACTCTGCAACCCCATGGACTGTAGCCCACCAGCCTCCTCTGTCCATGGCATTCTCCAGGCAAGAATACTGGAGTGCGTTGCCATTCCCTTTTCCAGGGGATCTTCCCAACCCAGGAATCAAACTCAGGTCTCCTGCATTGCGGGCAGATTCTTTACCATGAGCACCACCAGACCTACTATGGAAAAACCATAGCTTTGACCGTACAGACCTTTGTTGGTAAAATGATGTCTCTGCTTTTTAATACACTGTCTAGGTTTATCATACCTATTCTTCCAAGGAGCAAGCGTCTTTTAATTGTTTTTACAAAGCCATCAGAATAAAGCCATAACTAAAATGACAAAAGACTTTACTTAATAATTTTATTTATTTATTTTTTGGCTGTGCTGGGTCTTCATTGCCGTGTGGGCTTTATATAGTTGTGGCGAGTGGGGGCTGCTCACTAGTTGCGGTGCACAGGCTTCTCATTGTGGTGGCTTCTCTTGTTGTGAAGCAAGGGCTCTAGAGCCTGCTGGCTTCAGCAGTTGCAGCGCTAGCGCTCAGTTCCAACTCTAGAGCACAGGCTCGATGGCTGTGGTGCACAGGCTTAGTTGCTGTGTGGCACGTGGGATCTTCCAGACCAGACGTGGAATTCAAGTCTCCTGCTTTGGTAGGTGGATTCTTTACCACTGAGTCACCAGCAAAGCCCTATTATGTTAGGGAGACTTTGCTAAAGCATAATTATTCTTAATAAAATTTGATTTAAAAGCTCTTATCTCATTTACATTTTCTTTCCTTAAAAATTTCTTCACATTGAGTTACTTTCCTTGCTGACAGATTTGTAAAGGAAACAGCAAGATTTTATTTAGCTTTACATTAAGCCTAGGCACAGTGAACGTATTCTACTGATTATTATACGATGATTCTAAGACAGACATATAAGACGTATTAAGAATCTATACTGATTAACTCAACAGACTTAAACTATCTTCAATAGCAGATATCGACTTCGTACTAAATATTTCCCAGATCTTGCGGTCCTAAACTTTATCTTGGCCAGTTTTCTAGATATTTAGCTTTAATTTGTAAGCGCTTACTTTTTAAGTCAGTTAAATAGAGCTCATTTACAAGTAAACCTTAGCAGTGTTATCCAAGGACAAAGACACATACTGAGACAGACACATATATCCAGACAGGCGGTGGTTTCAGTTTCTGTTTGAGATTTAAAATGTCTCTCGGTCTCTTTTCCCCCTGTCATTTCCTGAGACTGAACTTCTTTTTGTTAACCTTGCCGTGCTCCTTTCGATATTTAACTCGTGCAGCCTTTACAGCAGCTTTTTCAGCTACCAACTGGAAAATGGACACTTGGTCAGCTACAATGTAGTTTTGACATTATAACATGAACAATCAACCTTGCAGGTCGCATAATTCTTTCTCCAGTTTTGACTTCTTTTCAACCAGTTTTAGTTTGGCTTCTTCAACCTTATGGTAGGCAGAGAGGATCCAGCCTCTCTGATCCATCATGGTACATTCTTGTTCTTTCTCACTTGGCAAGAGCCACAAACATTCAGTAACTTTTGAAGGTTCAGCCCTCTTTAATTTGGGGTCCCAATTGGGGTTCCAATTCTCATACAGTCCAGTGGATATGTCCCATTCAGTAGCCAACAAGAAGTAAGGCACATCTTCCCATCTGGAAATAAAGACTTATTTAATCTTAATGTCTTTCTTCTTAAAGAGTGGCATTTTGCTTCACGAATCCTGCTCACAGTGCCAATTTATGTTTTGCCAAAAGTTTTACTTTCGTTTTAGGTTCGAAGGATTCATTAACAAAAGAAACCACTCGTTACACACAAATAAACAATTTCATTTTTTTATAGAAGATTATTTGACTTAATTTCAATATACAGTCATTAAAAGAAAAGAAATAGAAGTGTAACAGTGTATACATCACCAAATTGGGCTGACAACCTACATCCAGACTTGAACAGCCGTGAGAAGTTAACAGCAATCTGGAGGCCCAGTTGGAAAAGATCAGGGTGGTACATCTACCCCACGGGTGAGACTTCAGATTGCAGTTTTGGGGGCTCCTGCTTATTATAGTCCTATGCTGTAAACTGATGTCTTCATCAGTTTGCTAGCAAAAAAGAGGCTCTGGTTTTACTTTACAATGCTGTTGATTTCATCCTGTTAGTCATAAGACTTCTTAGACCCTGGAGGTGGGACCGGGCTGGCCAGGTCCTTAGGGGCTTAGAGATTTCAAGTCACATTCCCTTTCTCTATAGTGCCTCTTGACTTGCTGGTAATGGTTGGTGTCCTTGCCAGGCAGACATGTAGTCCAGGCAGAGTCTGGGCAAGGTCAGAAGTCACTCAGAGGCCTGCTGCCCTACTTGTGAAGTCTGAACAAGACTGGTGGTGGTGGTTTAGCTGCTAAGTCATGTCTGACTGAGCCCGCCAGGCTCCTCTGTCCATGGGATTTCCCAGGCATGAATCCTGGAGTGGGTTGCCATTTCCTTCTCCAGAACAAGAGAACAAGGTTACCTCTATTTTAATTTCCCTAACAGTCCTTAAAAAAAAAGTATATAGAGTGCTTTGATAAAACTTAATCTCATTTTAAATAGAAAGCTGTCTACTTAACGTCTAGTGGCTACTTAAAAGTAGCTTTTAATGAGAGTTCATTGAAGGATTGATTTAGGAAGTGGGCTTGGGTTAATGGATAGAGGAGAAGATATTGTAAATAGAAGGGAAAGCATAACAGGAGGTGATGAAAATTGAGGTAAGCAAAGAAGTTGGTTTAAAACTTAGTTCTTTTTTAGAACTACCTTGCTCTAGAAATAAATAATAAAAGTGATTTATTTTCTCTTCATCCAGTCTGTGGCTCCAGCAGCCTTATTTTTAGCAGCCAAAGTAGAGGAGCAGCCAAAAAAATTGGAACACGTCATCAAGGTAGCACACACTTGTCTCCATCCACAGGAATCACTTCCTGATACCAGGAGTGAGGTAGGGGGTTGATTAATTGCATACATCTGTTTTTCTTAATTTATTTTGATCATAACTTAGTTTTACAACTTTGATTTACTGAAATCTCAATGGGGACTGTTAAAGGAACTTTTAGTGTTTGTTTTTTCCTTAAAACATAGAAATTTTATGGTAAAAGATAATTGTATTTTTTCTGGTAAAATTGGAAAGTGCATAAAAAGAAGAAAATATATTAACTAGATATAATTTGTACCACAGATATATAAATGAACCAGTATTTCCAGCTTCTTTTCTATAAGTAGTTGTACATGTATATATTTTATACCTACTTTTTTCACTTACTGTATGTCAAATATTTCCCCGTCAATTCTCCACTTTCTTTAAATATTGATACAGAATTTCATCATGTACATACATATATTTTAACCATTATCTCTTAAGATAATTTCCAGCTTTTTACTGGAAATATCTCTATGGAGAACATTATTTTTGTTAATGAATTTTTAAAAAATGGATCCTGTCATTTATGTGTTTAACTTTTTAACAAATTCAGGTATGCTCATCTCCCCTTCTCCTAGGAGAATACTGTTGATTATAATTCAGATATATATCCTTCTACCCCTTTATCCTTTGTGTCTACATATAGCTTCCCCTGCCTCCCCCCTTCCATCTTTCCTTGACCTTATGAAGAAGGGAAACTCTCCTGGCTTTAGAATTCAGTGACTGGGGAGCAATGAGTTTGAAGAAAAACTACAGATTTCTGTACCAGGTTATTTGTTTGTTACAGTGGATGCACTTCAGAGAGAAGTGGAATTGTGGAATCACAGCTCCTAGTTATATGAGTCAAGTGTTTAAAATAGCAGTGTCTTGACTTCATTTTCTTTCTGGGCTGCACCAGAGTAGTTTTGTTGAAAAGTTGTTGGTCTGAACTTTTATTTATGTTTAAGACTACTAACTGCCATTGGTCCGTAGAATTGACCAAATAACAAAATTTTATTGAAATAAAAAGTAAAATCCCAACTTTTTTTTCTTTAAAGTATATTTACATGACTTCTCACCTGAGTCTGTCTTATGAGGTGAATCGGAGAAGATACTTTCTTCATTATAGGGAAAGGAGAGCTACCGTAGGTTAAGTCCTTATTGGACTCACTAGAGATCATAAAGTTCAGTGGAAAGTTAGCAGCAACATAAGTCTCTTAACTCTTGGCTCAAGCTTCATTCTCCTAGAGCTCTATACCAGTGCTGTCCGATAAAAATATAAGGGAAGTCACATATGTAATTAAAATTTTTAAGGTTTTCATTAAGCTTTTATTTTAAATTTTTATTTAAATTTAAAATTAATTTAACATATTTTATATAGCATTTTGTTTAACTCCAAAATATAGTCATTTCAGCATAGAGTCAATTTTAAAACATTATTAATGAAGTGTTTTTTAACATTATTATTTTTTAACTAAGTCTTTAGAATTCATCGTGTATTCTACATTCATAGCACATTTCAGGTGCTTGATGGCCATGTATGAATAGTGGCTACTGTAATGGCTGTACAAATCTGAAGGATTTTTGTTTGTTCCATTTTCTTGTGAACTCCTCTGTGAATTTTAAAAATCTAGCATTACTCTAAAAGGAAAGTTTAACAGGAATCAAATGTTTGAGATTGCGTACAGTACTTTGGGAAGGCTGTGCAGTGTGTTTTGATGATGTTAAAAAAAAGGCATGTTAATATTTTAATTTTAGAAAAGTTTTTAATCTGTATCATATGAACATTATAACCTAAAACGTCAGTCTGAAAATGAACCAGATATCTGGTGTTTATTCTGTAGCCCTTTATAAATAAAGTGACATCTTTTGCTGTACCACTTATTTATCTGTTTCTTTTTTTAAAGGAGAATCTGTTAGGGATAAGGATTAATTTCAGTTCCTACTTGCCCTCATAACTGCACCCTTGCCTTTTGTGGCTTTGGTTTCCTTTGGAGGTTGTTATGATAGAATTGTCTACACTTTATGTTATATACTGTGTCTTTTTGGGGAATAATTTATGTGTCTTCTCACACCTGCAGGCTTACCTGCAGCAAGTTCAAGATCTGGTGATACTAGAAAGCATAATTCTGCAGACTTTAGGTAAGTTTATTTTCCTTTAAAACACTAAAGAAATATGTATGCAATATAATGTTTTTCTAATTTGCAAAATAGGAAACAGGAAGAGAATTTCTTGGGAAGGTTTTTGTACTTTGTAGAGATTGCTTAACCCTGCCACAGAGAGAATGAAGACACCACTGACCTTTGAGATAGCCATTAGCAGGTTTTTTCTGTTTGTTTTTATTCTAGGATTCATGATTTGCTTGATAAGATTTGGGAGTTTTTAACTTTCTGATAAATAATGGCAGAAACTATCTAAATAACTTTTTTCCTTCCAGGAGTTTTCATAGTCTGTCCTTATATTTAGATAATTTTAAAATTGGTAATTAGCGTTCAAAACAGTAGAGTGGAGATGGAGGAATTCAAGCTAAATTGAATTGATAGGCTAAATAACTGATGATGTTCTGTTATTATCTATTATTATTTTCATCAGACTGCCTTTAAAAGCTTAGCAAATATGGAAAATAAAGATTTTCTAGTTCTTTTGGGCTCTCATTTGTCTCTTTAGACAGAGTATTTCATGAGTCATGTTGGAAAGTTGCTGATCAGCCTGTATTTTTTGCATATACACCTATACACACAATGAATTCTTCAAAGTTTATCTCTGAAATTAGTTTCTGCTAATTTTTACTTTAAATTAGTTATCTTCAAGGTAACCATACTTTAAGGGACAATGATGTTTTTCTGCTGGGATACATTTTAATATTTTACTGTGAAAATCTGTAAAATCTAACTTGTGAGAATCAGTTGTGCTTTTAGAATAATTTGCATCAAGTAAATTTTGCAATAGAATTTTCTTCTTTTTTTTAGTCAGTTTGCCTCAGACTTTATTTTTAGTTTTTGGGCGTGCTGCACATAGCTTGTGGGGTCTTAGTTCCCTGACAGGGATTGAACCCCGACTCTTGGCAGTGCAAGTGTGGAGTCCTAACCACTGGACCGCCGGGGAATTGCCTAGAATTTCTTTACTCGTACTAGATAATTTTATTTACATACACAAAAAGAAATTTCTTCGAAAATTTTTATAGACATACTACATTTTGGTTAAGATCATTTAGAGTTAGATAAAATGATTGGTACTTAATGATGATTGAGATGATGAAAAGGAAGAAGACTAAGGTAAGAGAGGAGTAGGTTTTAAAAATATTTTCTAAAGGTTAAGCTTTCACAAATAATCATTATGTAACTGCTTCTTTTCCAATCATATATTCTGTTGTCCCTAAGAACATGCTTTGTATTCAGATGTTATTGATAGTTCAGGGATCTTGAGACTCTATTAACTTCATTATCTGAGTGGTGCCTTTGAAGATAATCTTAAGAGTGTGCTGCATACTTTATGTGACTCTCAGCCTCTCAATAGGCAGTTTTGGGACCAGAAAATGAGAGAAGCTTTCAATGATGACTCAGATAAAAGCAGTATAAAATATTTTGAGTATCTTTAGGTTTTTTAACCAGTTACTTTTTTTTAGGCTTTGAACTAACAATTGATCACCCACATACACATGTGGTAAAGTGCACTCAGCTTGTTCGAGGTAAGGAATCCCAATCCCAACCTGAGATGCTATCCTAAATTGTTTTACCATTTAGATGCTAAGATTTATTGTGGGTTAATACATAATACAGCTGCTTTGGCCAAAATTTAAATTAAAAAACCTACCTGGCTTTTAAATTTCAAAGTGAGTGGTTGGAGCTTTTCTCTTGAGTTCTTGTAGTGTTTTTAGGTGATCTCCAGATAAAGTGAGTGAGTTTCTTGTTTGTCAAAGCTGGAGGCAGATTTTGAAAAGTCACTAAAATCAAAGTATCCAATAGCAGTTTTAAGGATGTCTTGGGAATGAAAGGTGAAGTCTCTCAGTCGTGTCTGACTCTTTTTGACCCCGTGGACTGTAGCCTACCAGGCTCCTCTGTCCATGGGATTTTCTAGGCAAGAGTACTGGAGTGGGTTGCCATTGCCTTCTCCAGGGGATCTTCCCAACCCAGGTCTCCCATGTTGTAGGCAGATGCTTTATGGTCTGAGCCACCAGGGAAGTGATCTTAATTTGATTCTAGGGTTGATTGTCCTGGACACTGTTAAAGGCTACCCAGAAGGCCATGTAGAATTGATTTGAACTTACTTTCATCATTGTTAATTCATTGGCAGACTTGCTTTTTATTCTAATTTAACTTCAGTAGCCATGATTGCATTAGGCCTAGTTCTTCTTTTTATTCAAATAGTAATATCAAGAAAGAAAATCTAGATACCATTGTGCATTTAAACATAATTTCTTGTTTTGCAGATTTTCACTAATAATTGGCCTTATCATGTATTTCATCTGAAAATTCAAGTTTTTTGAGTTCTTTATATTTTGAGAGCATGAAAGGTTTACATTGAGCAAACATAGTGTTAAACAGAAATGGGTTAAATATGTTAATATTTCATCTAAGGAAGATTAAAATTTACTTTGTCACCCAAATTTTTTTGAAGGAGGAATTTTTTTATTGTAATATGCTTAAATAATTTATGTCATTTGCTGATTTTTTCCAAATATATAAAGGTCTTCTGATCTTGCCTCCAGATTAGTTCATCCCCTAGCTTAGAATTTCTTAGTGGACTCTTGTATCAGGATCTCTGAGTTACTTGTTAAAAATGCTCATTGTTACTACATCCTTCTCCAAAAGTGTTGAGTTAGACTCTAGGGAGGATGCCCAGGAATTGGATTTTAAATATCTAATCCTTATACCTGGTGTGCAGAATAAAGCTTAAGTCCCTAAGTCTGGAAGCAGCATAATTGTTAATGTAGTTAAAAATCACTTAAACTGTTTCATTTGACAGTGGAATGTAAGCGTCAGGTGGTCAGAGACCATGTCTGTCTCATTTGCCATTGTATTCTCTGCCTTGCAAATAGTAAATGCTTACTAAATAATTATTGAGAATGAATGGAACTAATCTCCCCCCTCCTTTTTTTTTTTAGCAAGCAAGGACTTAGCACAAACTTCTTACTTCATGGCAACCAACAGGTTTATATTTTAATATTTTTCTCTTCTCTTTTTGGGATAGTACTTTACTTGGGTTGGAATTGTCACTTTTTGTTGGGTATATGGAAAGATGATAGGTCTGGCACTTAGTAAACTAGGAGCCAAAGATCTAGTCAAGGATCTCTGATATTAATAGACTGTGTTATAGACAAGTCCATGGTAAATGTTGATTTTTCTGCACAGTTGTCATGCGTGCCTTAAAATTTCCATGCTGCTTTTTAAATTTGTTAAGGTGATAAAATATTTTTGTTGCTGATTGATAGCCAATTTAATTCTGCATTTGTTACTTTGCATTTAAATATCCAAGAGCATAGTTTTGAAAGTTTATTTAAACTTGGATTTCATTGCCAGTTGGTGACTAAAATGTAGTTTGGAGGATTCTGCTGTAATTGTGGTATTTTAAAAGGTACTTTTTGTCTTCACTCACTCCCAGATAAATGGGCACATATATGTGCTAAGAGTTGTGATACTTTTTCTTTGTTGTTCCCTTTTTAAAGAAAAAAATTAACACATAACTTGTATTACCAAATGATTTGCACATTCTCATCTCCAATCTACTATGTAGTTCTTGGAAACCAAAGATACTCCTAATGACCGTCAAGGCTAAGCAGTTCATTTTTATAGCCTGATGGGAGAGATTTTAAAAATAAACTATCAAGTATATTCACACTTGAGAGAGTGATTATCTATTCATTATTTAAAAGAGACCAGACCTATGACTGGCAAGAAATAAGATAATTTTTAGGATAGTTCCTTAAGTATTTGATTTAGGGATTGTACATCTTAAAAATGTTAAAATTTTTCTTATGTTCTGACCTTATTCTTAGGATGATTAATCCTTATTTAAAAAAACTTGAGTACTCAGTCTTTTATTTTTGTTTTTATTTTTTCCGGTCCTTCATCAGTGTGTGGATTAAATGATGTATAGTCAAAAAAATTAGACAAGTTGTTACCTGAGCAGATGGGTTAATGGAAAGATTGGGTTGGGTGTTGGATCAGAGCACTGGCTATTTCTTGCCTTTCTTGCTCTCCAGTGTTTTTTTCTTTTTCTTTTTCTTTTTTTTACTTTTTTTTTTCTTTTTTAATAATGGAGAGTTTTTTAACTTTGGGTTCAGAATTGAGAGCTCATGACACTCTCTTGTTTCCTTCCCTCTGATGTCAGCCTGCATTTGACCACATTTAGCCTGCAGTACACACCTCCTGTGGTGGCCTGTGTCTGCATTCATCTGGCTTGCAAGTGGTCCAACTGGGAGATCCCAGTCTCAACTGATGGGAAGCACTGGTGGGAGTATGTTGACGCCACTGTGACCTTGGAACTTTTAGATGGTAAGTTTTAGAGGAAGGGACCTTGAAAAGCACTTGCTCTTGATCTGTCACATACCTGGCCAAAGGTGACTTGATTTCAGATGAATACAGTTAGTTGAGGTTATCCTTGTTTCATTACCTCTGCCTCTCTGAGTTTTTCTTAAATGTTCTAATTTCATTTGTAGAACTGACACATGAATTTCTACAGATTCTGGAGAAAACCCCCAACAGGCTCAAACGAATTTGGAATTGGAGGGTAAGAATTATTGCTGTCACTTTCTTTTGACTGTACCAGCGAGATACCAGATACGGATATGTACCCTAGGTTTGGAATTTCCACTTTTTATAGTTATGCAACAGTTATGATTTCAACTTCATAGCTGGGATACTGGCTCAGAAATCCATTGATGTAGGTAACAGCAGGATTTATTTTGTGTTTTGCAACTCTTCATGGTTTAGTCATTTGGTCAGCAACGTTGGTTGAGTGTTTTTTTGTGTGTAGAGAGTGGGAAGGGGGAAAATTTGGCTTTTCGGAGACATAGAATGTTGGCTTCTTATATAGGAAAGATACAGAGTTAGGAGGTTAGAGCTGGTATTGTAATTTTATCTTTGACATTACTTGCTTTTAAATGGATTTTCGAATTTTGTTTTTATATAGATCACAGTTCAAAGTTATGTTTCAAGTATTCTTGAAAGTCTTATTTATGATTAACGAAATAATTCTCTCTTTTTTTTTTTCAGTGTCAGAAAACTTAAAAGTATTCCTTGCATTTCTGAGAATTCTAGACTGAGGATGCTTAATTTTCTTAATTTTCTTTCTCCTAAGTTGAGTTATAGAAAATGAGTTTGCCTAGGGTTCAAAGGAGATTTGAGAGGACACAAGTCTTATCCTTTACTTTTGTGTAAAACTTTACCAAAATTTCTAGAGTTCTAGACTAACTGTAATCGTAAGATAAGGATGTTCATGAATGAATACAACTTCATTATTTTTATTGCCTTGTAGCGGGATCTTAGTTTCGTGTGTGTGTATATGTGTGTGTGTGTATGTGTGTGTGTGATCAGTTGTTTCTGACTCTTTGCGACCCCATGGACTGTAGCCCACCAGCCTCCTCTGTCCATGGAATTTTCCAGGCAAGAATACTGGTGTGGGTTGCCATTTCCTCCTCCAGGGGATCTTCCCAACCCTGGGACTGAACCCACGTCTCTTGCATCTCCTGCAGTAGAAGGTGGATTCTTTACCACTGCACCAGTTGGGAAGCCCCTAGTTTCATGACCAGGGTTAGAACCTGGGACCCTGGCAGTGGTAGCACCGAGTCCTAATCACTGGACTACCAGAGGATTCCCACAATATTATGTTTCACTGTAGGTACTATGTTGTACAGAGGATCTCTCGGGTATATTCATCTTATGTAACTGAAACTTTTTGCCCTTTGACTAACATGTCCTTGTTTCCTCCTTCCCTCAGTCTCTGGAAACCACGATTCTACTCTCTACAAGTTTGACTATTTTAGATTCCTTACATAAGTAAGATCACATAGTACTTGTCTTTCTGTGTCTGGCTTGTTTTACTTAGCAAAAGGTCCTCCAGGTTCATTTATGTTTGTTGCAAATGGCAGAATTTCCCTCTTTTTAAATTTTTAAAAAAATTTTAAATTGTGGTAAAATACAAATAACATAAAATTGACTGTCTTAGCCATTTTTAAGTATACAGGTATTACATGGATTTATACTGTACTCCAGTGTTCTTGCCTAGAGAAACCCAGGGACGGGGGAGCCTGATGGGCTGCCGTCTATGGAGTCGCACAGAGTTGGACACGACTGATGTGACTTAGCAGCAGCAGCATACTGTTCTGCAGTCATTATTACCATCTATCCCCATAACTTTTCATTTTATAAAACTAAAACTCTATAACCATTAAACAATGACTGTCTATTCCTTGACTCTGGCAGCCACGATTATATTTCATTATTTAGACTATTGTTAGTACCTGTAAACCTCATGTAAGTGGAATCATACATTATTTGTTTTTTTGTGACTGACTTATTTCAATTAGCACATCCTCAAGGTTTGTCCATGTTGTAGCATATGGTAGAATTTTAATTGTTCTCTTAAAAGGCTGAATAATCTTCTGTGTGTTTGTACCACATTTTATTTATCCATTCTTCCATCGATAGACATTTGGTTTGTGTCTGCATTTTACCTTTTGTATGTAATGCTGCAATGAATATTGGTGTATAGTATCTCTTTTGAGACCCTGCTTTCTATTCTTCTGGGTATATACCCAGAAGTGGAATTGCTGGGTCATATGCTAGTTCTATTTTTATTTTGTTGAGGAACTGTTTTCCATACTGGTGTACCATTTTACATTCCTACCAAACAGTTCACAGAGTTCCAATTTCTTTATATCTTTGTTAACACTTGCTGTTAATTTTTTTTTTGGCAGTAGCTGTCTAAAGGATGTGAAGTGGTCTTTGATTTGCAGTTCCCTAATAATTAGTGATGTTAAACATTTTTCATATTCTTATTGGCCATTTGTGTATCTTCTTTGGAGAAATGTCTACTCCAGTCCTTTGTCCATTTTCAGATTGGGTTGTTTGGTTTTTGTTGTTGAGTTTTAGGAGTTCTTTGCACATTCTGGATACTAATCCCTTATCAGATATATAATTTACAAATATTTTCTCCTATGTGTGTTGCCTTTTACTCCAGATAGTGGCTTTTGATGCACAAAATTTAAATATTCCCATGGAGTCCTTTTTGGGGAGGGGTGTGGTCACCTGGCCTTTTCTATCATATCTAAGAAGTCATTGCTAAATGCAATGTTGTGAACCTTTTGTTCTTTGCTTTCTTCTAAGAGTTGAATATATGTATTTTTAATTGGAGGATAATTGCTTTACAGTGTTGTGTTGGTTTCTGCCTTACAATAAGTGAACCAGCCATTGTTGTTCAGTTACAAAGTCATGTCTGACTCTTTGCAACCCCACGGACTGCAGCATGCCAGGCTTCCTTGTCCTTCACTATCTCCTGGAGTTTGCTCAAACTTGTGTCCGTTCATGCCATCCAGCCATCTCATCCTCTGTCGTCCCCTTGTGCCTTCAATCTTTCCTAGCATTGGTCTTTTCCTTTGAGTTGGCTCTTTGCATCAGGTGGCTAAAGTTTTGGAGCTTCAGCATCAGCATCAGTCCTTCTAATGTATATTCAGGGTTGATTTTCTTTAAGATTGACAGCTTTGATCTCCTTGCCGTCCAAGGGACTCTGAAGAATCTTCTGTAGCACCACAATTCAAAAGCATCAATTCTTTGGTACTCAGCCTTCTTTATGGTCCAACTCTCAGATCTGTACCTGACTACTGGGAAAACCATAGCTTTGACTATACAGACCTTTGTTGACAAAGTGATGTCTCTTCTTTTTAATACACTATCTAGGTTTGTCCATAGCTTTTTTCCAAGGAGCCAAGCATCTTTTAATTTCATGGCTACAGTCACCAACTGCAGTGATATTGGAGCCCAAGAAAATAAAATCTGTCACTGTTTCTACGTGGTAATGTATATATTTCAGTGCTACTCTCAATTCATCCTACCTTCTCCTTCCCCCACAAGGGGAAGTTCTCTGTGTTCACAAGTCTGTACTCTGTGTCTGTTCCTGCCCTGGAAATAGGATCATCAATACTATTTTTCTAGATTCCATACATATGCGTTCATATATGATATTTGTTTTTCTCTTTCTGACTTATTCTGTATAACAGGTTCTACGCTCATCTACCACAGTTTAACTGCCTCCAATTCATTCCTTTTTGTGGCTAAGTAACATTCCATTGTATATAGGTATCACAATTTCTTTTATCCATTCATCTGTCGATGGACACCTAGGTTGCTTCCATGTCCTGGATATTGTAAATAAATAGTGCTGCATTGAACATTGGGGTACATACGTCTTTTAGGATTATGGTTTTCTGAGGTATATGAGTTTTACTGTTTTGGATCTCAGTTTGGATCCTTTATCTGTGTTAATTTTTGTATATGGTATTAGGTAAGGGTCCAGTCTCATTCTTTTGCATGTGGATGTGTAGTTTTCCTAGCACCATTTGTTGAAAAAACTGTCCTTTCCCCATTGAATGGTCTTGGCACCCTCGTCAAAAATCATTTGACCATGTATGACAACGTTTTTTCTGGACTTCTGTTTCGTTCATCTATATGTCATTACCCCACTGTTCTGATTACTGTGGCTTTGTAGTAAGTTTGGGAATCAGGAAGTGTGAGTCTTCCTGCTTGGTTTTTCATTTTCGAGATTGTTTTGTCTATTCAGGGTCCTTTGAGATTCCATATAAATTATAGGATGGATTTTTTATTTCTGCAAAAAATGTCGTTGGAATTTTGATAGTGATTGCAGAAGTCTATTCATTGCTTTGAGTATGCACATTTTAACAATATTAATGTTTGAGTTAATGTTTGGATCGAGTACACCGGATGAGTTTCTGGTTATGTTTTCCATAATACCTTTCACCAGTGTTCTGCAGTTGTCACTGTGCAAGTCTTTGTGTGTTAGTCACTGAGTCGTGTCTGACTCTTTGTGACCCCATGGATTGTACAGCCCACCAGCCTCTTCTGTCCATGGGATTTTCCAGTCAAGGATACTGGAATGGGTTGCCATTTCTTTCTCCAGGGGATCTTCCCAACCCAGGGATTGAACCCGGGTCTCCTGCATTGCAGTCAGATGCTTTACCGTCTGAGCTACTAGGGAAGCCCATGCAAGTTTTTACTTAGTAATTTCTAAGTATTCTTTTTGATGCTGTTGTAAATGGGATTGTTTTCATATAATTTCCTTTTCAGATTGTTTACTGTTCATTCAGGGAATTGTAACTGAATTTTATTTATCTTGCTACTTTGCCTAATTCATTGATTAATTCTAATAGAATTATAGAAAATAATTTTTTGATGGAATCTTTGGGGTTTTCTGCATATAAGCTCATGTCATCTGCAGACCAGTAATATTACTTCTTCTTTTCCAATTTGATGCCTTTTCTTTCTTTTTCTTGCCTGATTGCTGTGGCTAGGACTTCCAGAAGTGTATTGAAAGTGAGCATCCTTTCCTTATTCTTGATATTAAGGAAAGTTTTCAGACTTTAACCATTGAATATGATATTCACTGGGTTTTTTATATATGGCTTTTATTATGTTTAGATAGTTTGCTTATATCCCAAGGTTGTTGAGTATTTTTATGTTGAAAATGTGTTGAATTTTGTCAAATGCTTTTTCTTCATGAATTGAGACGATCATGTATTGTTTTTTTTCCCCCTTCATTCTGCTTATGTGATGTGCTTGTGTACGTGCTCAGTCGTGTCTCACTTTTTGTGACATAGCATATCAATTGATTTCCGTATGTTGAACTGTCTTTATATTCCAGGAATAAATCCCACTTGGTCATGATATGTAGTTTTTAAAATAGGCTGTCAAATTCATTTTGCTAGTATTTCGTTGAAGATTTTTTATCTATGTTTTTAAGGGATATTGGCCTGTAGTTTTCCCTTCTTACAGTGTTTTAGTCTGATTTTGGTTATCAGGGTGGTGCTCACCTCATAGAATGAGTTGGGAAGTATTCGTCCTCTTATTTTTTGGAGTGTTTGAAAAGGATTGGTGTTCCTTCTTGTGGTGGCTTCTCTTGTCATGGAGCACGGGCTCTACGTGTGCAGGCTTCAGGAATTGGAACTCACAGGCTGAGTAGTTACAGGTCAAGGGCTCTAGAGCCCGAGCTCAGTAGTTGTTGTGCATGGGCTTAATCCCATGTCATGTGGGATCTTTCTGGACCAGGGACTGAACCTGTGTCCCCTACATTGACAGGCAGATTCTTAACTACGTGACCACCAGGGAAGTCCCCAAATTTTATTTCGATTTTTCTCTATTTTTCTTTTCTCCATTTTATTCTCTGCTCTAATCTTTATTGCATCTTTCTCTCTGCTACCTTTGTTCTTTTTCTAGTTCCTTAAATTGTAAGTTTGTTATTTTGAGATGTTTGTTGATTTGTTTTTGTGTTTCACAGCTTGTGGGATTTTAGTTTCCTGATTTTAGTGTGTTTATATCTGTAAATTTCTCCCTTAGCACCACTTTTGCTACATCCCTTAAGTTTTGAAATGTACTTTTGTTTTCCTTTTTCTCTTAAGTATTTTCTCATTTCCCTTTTGATTTCTTTGATCCATTGTGATTTTTTCCCCCCAGTTTTCACTAACTTTTATCTCGTTTTGATTTTTAGTATGATATGTGTCTTTTAAAATCTTTTGACTTAAGTTTGCGGCCTAACATATGGTCTGTCCTGGAAAATGTCTCATATGCACTTAAAGAATGTATGCTGCTCATTTGGGGAGAGTGTTCTGTATATGTTTGTTGGATCTAGTTAGTTTATTTAAGTCCTATTTCCTCATCCTCTTGTCTGATCTATCAATCATTGTGAAGGGGGTATTGAAGTCTTCAACTATTACTGTAAAGCTGTCTATTTTTCTTGAATTCTTTTAGGTTTTGGCCTCATATATTTTGATGGCCTGTCACTAGGTATGTAAATGTTTATAACTGGTGTGTCTTATTTCTGTACCTAGCCTTTTAACATATATAATGTCCCTTCTTTGTCTCTTAAAACCTTTTTTGATTTAAAGTCTATTTTGTCTGCTCTTAGAATAGCCATGCATGTTCTCATGGTTACTGTTTGCATTGTGTTTCTTTTTCCATCCTTTCACTTTGCTTGTTTGGGTCTTTGGATCTCAGTGGCATATAGATAACTGTAAGTTGGAGTTCGAGCATATGTTTTTACCCATTCTACAAATCTGTCTTTTCCTTAAGAGTTTAGTCCACTTACACTTAAAGTAATTAGAGATAAGGAGAGACTTACTTCTTTTACTTATGGTATTTTTTATATAGGCATACCTAGTTTTATTGCACTTCGCAGATAATTGCACTCTTTATAATGAAGGTTTGTGGCAATGAAAAGGTCTGTTTGTGCCATTTTCCCAACAGTATTTGCTCACTTTGTGTCTGTTACATTTTGGAAATTCCTGTTATGGTGATATGTAATAATATTACTACCACAACTCAAATGATGGTTAGCATTTTTTACCAATAAGGTATTTTAAATAAATGTATGTGTTTTGTTTTGTTTTGTTTTTTTTAAGAAATAATGCATTGCATATTTAATAAACAACATAAGGATAATTTTTATATGCACTGGGTAATGAGAAGTTTTTTGTGGCTTGCTTTATTGTGGTGGTGGTGGTTTAGTTGCTCAGTCTGTCTGACCCTTGCTACCCTGTGGACTGTAGCCCACCAGGCTCCTCTGTCCATGGGATTTCCAGGCAAGAATACTGGAGTGGGTTGCCATTTCCTTCTCCTGGGTATCTTCCCAAGCTGGGGACTGAACCTGGGTCTCCTGTACTGCAGGCAGATTCTTTACCGACTGAGCTACCAGAGAATTCCCTGAGTTTATTGTGATTAGCTTCATTGAGATGGTCTGAAACTGAACCCACAGCATCTCCACAAGTATGCCTGTGTGCCTTAGAGCTTTTTGTTCATTTCCTGCATTACTGTTTTTTGTACTTAGTTGATTTTTCATAGTGAAAAATGTTAAACTTTCTTGCTCGTTTTTTGTATTCTAGGCTGTTTTCTTTGAATTTATCATGGGATTATCTTTGACATCCTAAAGTTATAGTACTCTGATTTTTTTTTCGTTTGGTTCCTCAGACTTGATATAATTTCCATGGTGCTGTCTTCAAGTTTGCTGATTTTTCTGCCTCATCTGTCTTTTAAATCCTCCAGTGCATTTTTCATTTCAGTTATTGTACTTTTCAGCTCCAAGATTTCTTTCTAGTTTCTTTAAACATTTTTATTTTCTTTTTAAATCTCTTTATCTCATTTTGTTAACATGTTGTTTTCTTAACTTTCAACTTCGTTTCCTTAAGTGTCTTTAAGGCAGTTATTTTAACATCTTTGCCTAGTAGATTTGCCATTGGGTCTTTTTCAGGACAGTTTCTGTTGATTTTTTTTTTTTTTTTCCTTTCGAATGGGCTATACTTCTTGCTTCTTTATATGCCTTGTGATTTTTTGTTGTTGAAGATTGAATGTTTGAATCTAATAACACGGTAACTCTGGAGATCAGATTCCCTCACTTTCCTGGGGTTTGTTATTTTTTATTTTTGTATATTTGGGCTGGTGGCTTGATTTTTCAGGGATATCTCTGTGCTGAAGATTAGCCTGATGTGTAAAATTATGGACTTCTCTTTTCTGAGCCTTCTCCTAGACATTTCTGTATGTGTAGTTTTTAAATTTTCTACCATAATATCTGGCTCCCAAAGAGGGAAAAGGAAAAAATGAAGTGGGGGAGGAAAGGTGTTGGCCCTTTGTATCTGGGGAATTCACTTCAGCCAGAGGAGGAGGGGATCACAACAATGGAGGGAGGTGCAACAGTGGTCTCCTGCCTGTTTGTACCTCTGTGATTGAAAGCAACAGTCAGCGATCAGAGCACAGATCTCCAATATTTGCCAGTCAGGCTTCCCCAAGCTGTGAGAAAGGTACTATAGGAACAGATGCACAGCTACCTGGGGCTGAGAGCTGAAACTGAGGGAAATTAAACCCAATTATTTGTCCATGGCTTACTTATCCTGGAAATTACAAGCCTTCAGCAGACTGCAGTGTTCCAAAATAGTTATATCAAAAAGATCCTGCCTGTGAAGTTGTTGTTTAGGTGGGAGACAGATTCTTGAGGCTTCCTACTCTGCTGTCTTCACAGAATTGCCCTCCTCTTTTAAGGCTAAATGATACTTCATTGTATGTACAGGCCACATTTTTAAAATCCGTTCTTTTTTGTTGTTGGACACTTGGCTTGCTTTCATACCTTAGGTATTGTGCCTCTTTGCGATCTTGTGATTCTTGATTGAAGTTTAAAAAATTTTAAATCTCCTGATGGTAATAATTATCAGTCTCATGTTAGAGTAGCCTTCTGGTTATGGGCTAGCCCAATTCCCAATGCCACAGCAGACACAGTCTACTCATTTTAGTGTTTTTTTCCCATATGATGAATTACTTGAATTGAAAAAAATGCTATTTGCTTTATTCTAGGCATGGCAGGCTGACAGGAAAACAAAAGCAGATGACCGAGGAGCAGATGAAAACTCTTCGGAGCAGACAATCCTTAATATGATTTCCCAGAGCTCTTCAGATACAACTATCGCAGGTTTAATGAGCATGTCAGCTTCTTCTACCACAAGTGCAGTGCCTTCCCTTCCAGCCACTGAAGACTCAAAGAGCAACTTAAGCAACGTGGAGATGTTGTCAAGTGAGCGTTGGCTGTCCTCCCACCCTCCTTTCAAGGTAGAACCTGCTCAGGGTTATCGGAAGAGTGAGAATTTAGCACTTGTAGGAGCTGATCATTCCTTACAACAGGATGGTTCAAATGCGTTTGTTTCCCAGAAACAGAATAGTAAGAGTGTGCCGTCAGCTAAAGTATCACTGAAAGAATACCGTGCAAAGCATGCAGAAGAGTTGGCTGCCCAGAAGAGGCAACTGGAGAACATGGAGGCCAATGTGAAGTCACAGTACGCGTATGCTGCCCAGAATCTTCTGTCTCACCATGATAGCCATTCTTCGGTCATTCTGAAAATGCCCATAGAGGGCTCAGAAAACCCTGAGCGGCCTTTTCTGGAAAAAACTGACAAAACAGCTCTCAAAATGAGAATCCCAATGACAGGTGGAGATAAAGCTGCCTCTATAAAACCAGAGGAGATAAAAATGCGCATTAAAGTTCACACTGCAGCTGATAAGCACAATTCTGTAGATGATAGTGTCACAAAGAACCGAGAGCACAAAGAAAAGCACAAAACTCACCCATCTAATCATCATCATCATCATAATCACCACTCACACAAACACTCTCACTCACAGCTTCCAGCTGGTACTGGGAACAAACGTCTGGGTGATCCAAAACATAGTAGCCAGACAAGCACCTTAGCACACAAACCCTACAGCTTGTCTAGCTCTTTCTCCTCTTCCAGTTCTTCTCGTAAAAGGCCCCTCCCTGAAGAGACTGGAGGGGTGGCGTATGATCATTCAACCAAGACCGCCAAGAGTGCTAAATCCTCTTCCATAAATTTCTCCTTCCCACCTCTTCCTACAATGGCCCAGTTGCCTGGGCATAGCTCAGACACAAGTGGCCTTCATTTTTCACAGCCCAGCTGTAAAACTCGAGTTCCTCACATGAAGTTGGATAAAAGCTCCACTGGGGCCAATAGTCACAATACACCCCAGACCACAGACTATCAAGATACTGTGAATATGCTTAACTCCCTTCTCAATGCCCAGGGTGTTCAGCCCACTCAGCCCCCGGCGTTTGAATACGTTCATTCTTATGGAGAATATATGAATCCACGGGCTGGTGGAATGTCCTCCAGATCTGGCAACACAGACAAACCCCGGCCGCCACCTCTACCATCAGAACCTCCTCCACCGCTTCCACCCCTTCCCAAGTGAAAAAGAAGAAGAGAAAAAAGCTTCTTTAAAAACGCATTTGTTTTTAAACTACTGATTCTGGACTAAGAAAAGTACTTCTCATATGAAATATGTCACCCTTGTTGGACTAGGGAATAAATTAATATTGAGACATAGGTGGGAGGATGGTTGAGGGCCTTGGTTGTTAATGTCTCCTGCCTCAGAAATTTAACTATTATAGTTTTTACTGGTATTGGAGAGGTGAGAATGTGTTAAAGCTGTGAATGATTCAGAATACTTTCTCTCTTCTTGGCCTCTCCACCTCCTAATTAGGTTGATTAGAGTTGATATCTTCCCTCTTCTTGCCAGGACTGAAATATGGAGGGTTTGTTTTATCAAACAGTTGTGGATCCTTTTGGTGTTTAATATATCAGAAGAGAGGAAGTATTTAAACATCAAAATCTTTTAAGAGACTTTTAAAAAATAATTTAAAGAAAGTAAGTTATCTGTTTAGTTTTTTTTTTTTTATATAATTGGGGAAGGGGTAGGGATTTTGCTGTGTGTATGAGATGCACAGTAATGAGTCCTTCCGGGTGGGATTGGAGGGTTGGGGGTGTGTGTAGGTGGGTTGGGAAGATAGGATTTTGGCCATGAGTGCTGAGACAGGCTCTGGCCACTTGAAGTGTTTCGACCTGTAAGTGTGTATATAAGTGTGGGTATGTGTGATATTAAGTGTGTGTGTGTTTAAAAATCATGTTTTATCTTTCCCTCCCTGTCCTTCACCATTTCTACTTCTCGACAGTCTACTAGGGAGAACACGGTGTGGCCTTTTTGAGCATAAAGGGAGGAAGAGGCATATATTTGGTGTGATATTTTCCCCTATTCTTTATGTTGTAATTGAAGGTAGCCTTCTAAATTCTAGTTTGGGCAGGTGCAGCCAATAGTCTGATATTGGACTCTTACACAGACTTCCTTTTTTACCCTCTTTTTCCTTTTGATAGAGAACAAAGATGGGATTGAGGAAGAAGGCTGGAGAGCTAGGCTGGCTTCGGCCCTACAGAATTGTATTGTGTTTTTTTTCCCCCCATGTTGGGCTTTTGGAAAGTGTTCAAGTGAGAGCAGTCTCAGGGTCCCTGAATGGAAGTGGGGTGTGCTATCCTTTCGGTGAAGCCCAGACCATATGTGAGCATAGTTCTGGGAGAAGCCATGGAGCTAGAGGATACTGAAAACAATGAAAATTGTGATTGGGAATTTTTAGGACATTATATTTTAAATTATATTATGAATGTAAGACTTTCTGTATGTCTGAAGGGAAGCAGCTGCATCCTCAATTTTTGCAGTCTATATGACTTCAGAGATCGAAACTTACGAATTTAACAGTGCTGATGCCATGAGGGTGAGCAAGCCTAGCCTACAGATAACTGTTATGTTTAGATTGTCCATCTTTGGTGGCTTTAATTCTAAGCAGAAGTTCTTCTGGAGATTTCTAAAAGTCCTTTAGAAAAATGGATCAGGAGTCCTGTTCTTATGGGTACTTAATTGTCCCATATTTTAGGAGTGAATGTTTTTGTTGAAAGAAATCTTTCAGGGGGCTAGAAAGAATTCTAAGCCAAGTTGTCCAGCTGAAAATGCCACCAAGTCACAGATCATTTCATGTGATATTCTTCAGTCTTCATGGTGTTTTTTGCTATGGAAAAGGTGATGCAATTTGAATTTGTCTTCTTGATTTTAATGCAGCTTTTTTCACACCAAATATTCTTTATGGATAAATTGAATTTTTTCATTGAAAGTCATAGGGAGATAGGAGTTTTGTGTGTGCTGCTGCTTGCCAGGAACAGGTTGGGGAGAAAACTGAGGCAGTTGGAATTGCTGATGCACTGGCCTAATACAGGAGGGAATTTGTACAATAAACCTTAACCGAAGATGAGTTAGTGTCCTTCGTCTCTGCATATTTTAACTGTCTAGAGTGCCTGCTATTGCTGTGTAAAGTGAGCTCTCTGCTGATCGATACACCAGTAATACTTTTGACTTGGAATGTCACTTTACTTTTACAGATGACATTTTCCTCTTTTTCCTTGATATTTTCTGTGTTATGTTTGGTAATTGGTAGATGCGTGATGTGTTTACTAAATTTAGGCTGTTCGTTTAGATTTTGTTTGGTGGAGTCAGCTTTCTTCCCTGACCTTTAAAGGTTATTTAGTTTGCTTTTGTATCTTTGTGGAAGTGATGATCACTGATTTGATTATGAAAATGTCTCTTACAGCTTTAAGTTTTTCTCATGAAATGTCACATATTTTCTAATCACATTCACTTCCTCACCACAGACATACATATCCACTTGGCCTCAGCAGTTCTTCATGGCAGTCTGTAGTTAGTTCCTTAGAACTTTGTCAGGAGTGACCTTGAAAAAAATGCTTACTAGAGCCTAAAAGCTGCTTTCTGCTGTATAGTCTGGCCTTTGCACTAGTAGATCATTGCTGATGTAGGTCAGTTTAGAGACTTTTCTATATTAGTGCCTCCTGATACTGTTTTAAGATACCTGCAGTGTCTGCTTTTGTATCTCTGCATATGTTATGAGCCTCCTTATGGGCTCTGCATGAAGTGTTTGCTGCATTGTCTTTGGGTTAGCAGATGTCCCTGTCAACTAGCATGCATGTTGTCCAAATTCCATAAACTTAGGCTTCATGAGGTTGTGTGGTTTCTAAACACTGTGTCGTCTTTTACCCTCACCACTTCAAAGGGTGAAAAACAGGATTTATACATCCAAAGTTAGTCTAGTAAACATGGCTTTCCCCCCCTCTTTTAACCTAGACTATCAAGGATAAGTGGTGATAAGCAGGCCTGGAGCCTCAAGTTCTATAAATCTCATTCCTGAAACTTTGCTTGAATCTCATGTTGGCAAAAACGATTATCTGTGAATTGTTCGTAGGACTTTTAATCAGATAACCTGTGTTGCTGTTTGCTTACCTTTAGTGAAGCATTAATCTAAAGCTACATTGGTCTTCTGAAGTATCAGTTATGCTTTTGGGGTTTAGAAAATACATAGGAATTAGTCTGGTCTTTTTACTTGAATCAGTGTGTTTCCATATCTGAGACCCTCAGCTTCCCCCCCCCCCTTTTTTAATGATTTTAGTGTTTTCATTTAATGTATCCTTTTACATAGTTCTGTATTATTGGCTTCACCAGTATTGATAGAAAAATTAAATCTCCAGGTGGAACAGCAATGGATTAGAATATAAAAATAAAATCCTGGTAACATCAGTGCTGGATTTACTTTCACCTCTGCTACCTAATTCCCCATATTGAAAATCCATTCCCCTCTTTGTTCCTGGACAAAAGCCGATTATAGTTGGATTCTAAACATACCTGTGTTTCCCACAGAAACAGGGGACTGTGGGAACTTGGGAACTGATTTAACTTTTAAAAGGATTATTCCTTTGTTGATAATCTGTTTTGATCTTAATGCCAGGGAAAAAGGATTCTCCAACATCTTTAAGTTGGAATATAAATGTTATTGTCTTGGGGTTGGGAGAATTTAAGCAGCCTATGCAACCCTTCACATGGTGAGAAGTAAGCCCTCTGCAGTCCCACTAAACGTTTAGTGACTGATGCCTCCCCAGATTTCTTGTGTTGCTGCTTGTCAACACCCAGCTTTTAACTGAGTATCTGTTCCTGGTGGTTTAAAGAATGTTCATGTTGTATCACACTGTCAGTTTTATCTCTCTATCCCTATGTGGGATAAAAAGCCTGGTACTATAATCCTGCCTGATAGAGTGGTCTTGAGTGAGAATTATTTTTAAGTGGGAGACCCTTCCATTTTAATGTCTCTAAAGGAATGTTTACTGAAAGTGGTGTCTACTCTTCCTGTTTTTAAGTGTGTATTCATGGTGAATGAAAAGAGAAAGACTTGGGTTTTCTGTTGCCATATTAAGCATGGAGAGGGATGCTTGACAGCATGCTAATTGAAGCCAGAGCAAGTATGTCTCCATCAGGTTATCAGGAACTGTTCAGTTGAAAGCTGAGGCCTTAACTGATTAGTGGTTGATCACATTGGATTTGGTTACAAGATGGAAGTGCTGGCTGGGTTAAGCACACAAAAGAATGCAGCTGACTTGACTTAGTGTTAACTTAGGTTCTGGATTTGAAACTGACCACCTCCTCACCCTACTCCCCACACCTAAAACTTTTCTTATCAGACCAAAGAGCAAAGAAGGAAAAAAAAATGAAACACTTTACCAATCTGTGTCACTCAGGTACAATTTTGTGGTGATATTTTTGTCTTTTTTTTTTTTTTTTTTTTGTATTGCTCTAAAGAGTCCTTTCTCAGCATATTATTCTGCTCTTGCCTCTGTCTTCCTCGGGGCACCTCAGTTCTGGATGCTACTCCTGGGATCTCTACTGTTGTTATGTGAATGATAAGATGTAAGTGACCATTACAGTAAGGGCTCTTTGTAAAAAATTTTAAAAAATGTTTTTAAAAATTTAAAAAGTACATTGTATACATTTTATAGTCTGGCTATCAATTTGATATTTTGCTGTCAAGTATGTTTCTCAATCTGTATTTATCCATCCCATCAATAAATGTTAAACACTCATCTGATGATCATTTATGTGTGCTGAGTCTTCAAGTTAGTCTTTAACTGTCATTTCATTGATACGATAATAGTTGTCTTAGTTTTGGTAGTATAGTATGTACTTTCTTACTGCACAGGATCCTGTGGGAATTGAGTTCAGTGGGAATACCTAAGATTTGATCATCACAGTGAAGCTGACAGTGTAAGTATGATGTGGCTGAGGGGAGAAACCCCTCATTCTACACTGTCACATGGGTACCTGGAAGGATGCCTGGCACACAGAGAAACAGACAGCTCTAACAGAAGATAGCAACATGTACTGCTTATCTAGTGAGTGCTCTCAGTGATTCATACTTGTATATTTGGTTCTTTGAAAAAATCTGAAATGTTGGTATAGACAGCAGTGCTTTTATAAGAAAAAAAGTTAATAGCCTCTGATAGTGAATACTCACCCTTTTCCTGGGAAATAAAATCACATATACAAGGTAATTCTTGTAAATTACACATTTAAATGGAAAGAATTTTTATGCTATAATGATTAGATTATTTTTTAAAAAGTTAGGAGTAGCTATAGTTTAAAAGCCCTAAAAGGAAAGAAAGATAAATTTAACAGTGTTAAACACTTCTGAAAAAAAAATCGAGTTCTGTGCATTTCTTCTTCCATTTTCTGAAATACTACAAGAACATTTTTGTTGGCGGTGCCCCTCCTGAAACTTGAGTGATAAAGTTGCTGATATTTTAGGAATATTGGTCTGACTTAAATGGAAGAATAGAGAAGTACTAAATGAACAGTGTGAGAATGGATGATATAAATTTATTACAAAGTCATACATTTAGTGATTTGCTTTTGTTAAAAGAGGTATCAACTGTATCATCGTTGGGAATAGGTGAGGTATAAATCAATACAAACTTCCAAACAGCTGGATCCCTAGTTACAGAGGTTTGTTTAACTGGCATAGCGTTACATTTCATCTTACCATCAGTGCCTAAAGCATCCCGGTCTCTGACAGTTTTGAAAACCAGTAAGATTGGCTTGATCTCTATCATTCAACATTCTGTAGAAAGTTTGAAGCCCTCTCTATGACTTCTGTGGATTCCCTTAGAGGCTTGTATTTATTGTAATCTCTAGCTCTGGGGCCTACTTCTGTTGAATTCATTCAGTTTGTGGATTTTCACTTGTCTTGTGCTACCTTTTTTGCACTGTGGAATCTTAACCCCTTTTCTTGATTCACGTAACACTCAAAACCAAAGAACCCTAGTCATGAAAACAAGTTAAAACTGAAAGCTAGATACATCTTTTCTGGAAAGTAGTTTTAGGCACTCCCTTGCCTTTCATTTATTCCTTAGTTAGAATATAGTATTTACTAAGTACTATATACCATTTACTGATGGCAGTAAACAAGCATCTTGGCCTCATACAACTTACATTCTAGTTGTAGAAGAGACAAAACATGCTAGATGATAAGTACTTTGGAGAATGTAAAGCAGGGAAGGAGAGGGATTTCGTGTGTGTGTGTGTAAGACTGTTGAAATTACAGTTCATCAAAGACCTGAAAGAGGTGAGAGAGCAAGCCATGGGAATATTTGTGAGTAAGATGATTCTAGGTTGCCAAGTTTGTGAGGTGAGAAGATACTGGCATGTTTGAGAAAGAGCAAAGAGGCCAGTGGGGCTAGTTACAGAATTGACTGAGGAAGATGGTAAGTAGTAGGATAACGTGGTTATAGAAGCAGCAGAAGGCTAGATAAAGTAGGGGCTTGTAAGCCATTATAAAGACAGTGAAATGGAGCACCAGTGACAAGTGTTGAGAAGTGACATGATCTAGCTTGGGCTTTAAAATATTCATTTGGTGGGGAATTCCCTGGTGGTGCAATGGTTAGGATTTTCACTGCCGAGGGTCCAGGTTCAATCTCAGGTCAGGGAACTAAGATTGCGAGCTGCTGGAAGCTATGAGGCATAGACCTCCACTCCACCCCCCAAAATATTCATTTGGCTGCTGTGTTGAAAGTGGACTACAGGAAGTCAAAGGTAAGGACACAGTAATTAAGCTACCAGATAAAACTGGCTTGGACCAGGTTATAAGTGCTGAAGGTAACAAGAAGTACATATTTTGAAGTTGGAGCTGGTAGGATCTGCTGTATGGAGAAGGAAATGGCAACCCACTCCACTGTTCTTGCCTGGAGAATCCCAGGGACGGGGGAGCCTGGTGGGCTGCCCAGTGACTCTCTGCTGGGGTTGCACAGAGTCGAACACGACTGAAGTGACATCAGGATCTGCTGTAAGGTTCGAAGAGAAATCAAGGATGACTCCCAGTGTTTGGCCTGATAAGCTGGAAGGAAAATAGATGAAGATGACTATAGAAAGTACAGGATTTTAGCATTCATTTATCCCCCTCCCCCTCCAACACTCACTTCCTGTAGGACTAGCCCCCCAAACTCCAAAATTAAAAATGTCCTTCAATTCATCTTTCCTAACCTCTACGAACAGCCTCAGGTCTACTTTAACCTGTTCAGTAGCTAACAAAGTGTTCCTCGGATTAAAAACAGCCATCTACTTTGATAAAAAGCAGAAAGAATTTGCCAGTATCTTGACTGTTTAATAATCTCTACCTCTCCTCAACTTAGAAGTGGTTCTAAATAGCATTTTTTGTCTTCTCAAGCTTAGCAGGATTTCACAGCCCCCCCCCCCACACACCCCCCCCCCCCGCCCCCCCGCAACTAAGGCCTTCTCTAGACTCCCTAATTAAAGCCTTTGTTGCATCTCTACCTAGTCCCTAATGCCTCTTTACATTGTTCCCTATAGTAGTTTTAATTTTCCTTTTTGATATCACTGCATTTGGTTGAAGATTCCCGTGTTTTCTGTAATGTGACTGCCTCCCCGTTTTGAGTTATAGGATGTTTATAACAAATCTTGCTACATCTGAGGGTTGGAATGTTTGCTTATGTATGTAACACAGTTGCTATTTAATGGTTGTATTGCATCCACAATTCTAAACTACTCTAGAATGTGTACTCCAGAGGAGCAGAGTTATCATTCTCATTCTCTGAAAATGCCTTGTAGGATTGCCCTCATCTTTGGGAAAAGGCACCTGTAAGCCTTCCTTTCCCCATTTTGGTTTTAATCACTTCTTGTGCCTAAACTGCTGTTCTGGAGCTTTGTACATTCTCTACCATGCTCACCGGCTTATTGGTAGTGGAGAAATAGCTAACTTAAATGAAACTGACAGCAGATACGAGAGTTTGGGAAGGTTGGGATGCAAAAAAGATCAAGGGTTATGGAGAGCCACTCCAGTACTCTTGCTTGGAAAATCCCATGGGCGGAGGAGCCTGGTGGGCTGCAGTCCATGGGGTCGCTAAGAGTCAGACACGACTGAGTGACTTCACTTTCACCTTTCACTTTTCATGCATTGGAGAAGGAAATGGCAACCCACTCCGGTGTTCTTGCCTGGAGAATCCCAGGGATGGCTGAGCCTGGCGGGCTGCCGTCTATGGGGTCGCACAGAGTCGGACACTGACTGAAGAGACTTAGCAGCAGCAGCAGCAGCAGCAGCAGCAGCATGTCTACCAAAGTCCTGGTGAGATGAAATGCTTTTAACTAAAAAATCCTTAAAGGATTTTAAGATTGGGATTTATCTGCCATTCTATGTACCTGTGTTATTTAGCATGGAATTGTAGAATATTTTAGAGAAGCAAGGCCTCAACTAGAACTCATTTACTCAATTTTCTCAGAACTCAAATTTTCTGAGTCCAAAAAGTGAAAAAAAGTGAAAGTGACTCCCTCAGTCGTGTCAGACTCTTTGAGACCCCATGGTCTACAGCCTACCAGGCTCCTCTGTCCATGGAATTTTCCAGGCAAGAATACTGGAGTGGATTGCCATTCCTTCTCCAGGGGATCTTCCCGACCCAAGGATCCAACCCGGGCCTCCTGCATTGCTGGCAGATACTTTTACCATCTGAGCCATCTGGGAAGCCCTCTCAGTCCAATGCACTTCACTATAGAAGAGAGAAGAAAGGGATAAAGAATAAGTGTTAGTCACTCAGTCGTGTGCCACTCTTTGCTACCCCTCTCCGCCAGGCTCCTCTTGTCCATGGGATTCTCCAGGCAAGAATACTGAAGTGGCTTGGCTTTCCCTTCTCCAGAGGATCTTCCGGACCCAGGGATAGAATCCGGATATCCTGCACTTAAAGTGGATTCTCTACCGTCTGAGCCACTGGGGAAACTCAGAATAAGGGCTGGGTTCAAATTCACCTCCTCGCCCTATTTACTAGATATGGGCCCGTTCTGTTCATAGTTTCTACTTCTTAGGGTTCTGAAAATTAAAAGTTTGTATGTGTAATTTCCCAGGCTCAGTAAATACTTGAAAAAATGTTTCCATAAATGAACTGTTCACAAAAGAAAACAAAAGCCTTTTCCTGTATAGACAATGAGAGTCAAATGTACAGTGATTCTTTGGCCTCTACATGTTGATTTTGTTGTACCCACTGTGTAGGGGTGGTGAAATAGCTGCGGCCTAAGATCACACACACAGCGCCCCCAATCCGCCTGAACATCAGCCACGATCGGAAATGTAAAGAGCAGTCTCCACCGAGCAGGTCCCACAACCCACGCTCCCTCCGTCTCACTCTCTCCGGAGCTGAGTCGCTAACAGACACCTCTTCTAGCCACCCAGCCGCGCCTTTTCCCAGCGCCCCGCCCCCTGAGCTCGATAGGTAGCCAATGGTGACACAGAGTCGTAGGCTCAGTATCCAATCAGTGGCTGGGAGCCCGGAAAGGCATGGTTAGAGGTGGCTGGCGCTGCCAGAAAGCGAGTGGCGCGGCGCAGCGGCAGAGGTAAGATGGCTGCTGTGCTTGCTCTTCGCCTTTGGAGTTAGGCTGCTGCTTCGCCCCTTCTGTTTGTTCCGAGCTGCTACTCTGTCTCAATCAGCGTCAGGGTCGCTTTACTCCTCTAGGCTTCCAGGACCCAGATTCGCCGGTGCTCGGAGTCTTAGGGCAAAATGGCGCTTGCACGGGGCCTCCGAGGATGGGCAGGGCCCAGCCTTCAGCTTTGAGGCAGGCCGGGACAAAGGCGGCATGCGGGGAGGCGGAGGCCAGGGGTGGGGCGGGTGGCTCTGCGGCGTTGCGGCGGGGCGTTGGGCAGGAGCTGGCGCTTCCGCCTCTTGCGGCTTCTCCCTCGTGTGGCGACCGTGCGAGCCCTTGAGATACTTTCAACGTGGCTGTGGTCGGAGTTGGGGGAGGGCTTGGACAGAGAAGTTGAGATGAGGCAAATTCAGTAACATCTTGGTAGACCTGGGCGGAAGGGAGTTAAGGAGCGTGACTTCCGCCTGGCGTTTTAGAAGCCGCGTGCAGTCTGCCCGGTATTGTGGAGCTGGGGTTTTCGGGAGGGTAAGGGCTTTTTGATCTTTGTGCGACCCTGCAGGTTTTGGTATGAACAGGATTCGGATTCACGTCTTGCCGACCAATCGGGGGAGGATCACCCCAGTGCCCAGATCTCAGGAGCCCCTGTCTTGTTCGTTTACTCATCGTCCATGTTCGCAACCTCGTCTGGAGGGGCAGGAATTTTGCATTAAGCATATCCTTGAAGACAAGAATGCGCCTTTCAAGCAGTGTAGTTATATATCGACGAAGAACGGGAAAAGATGTCCCAGTGCTGCCCCAAAGCCTGAGAAGAAAGATGGGTATGTGTGTGTATATATATGTATAGAGAGAGAGAGAGAGACAGTTAGATACCTGTCGTATGTACTTGTAGTTTTTAAGTGAGAGGAAGATGTGGCAGGATGTGGCCTTGGAAACAGCCGCCAAGTTTTTTAGGCCACGTGTTTCTAAAATTGAAGTTATGGGTATATCCTTGGAAAATTTTTTTTAATGGTGAAAACGAGGAGACATCTCCTGGTTGGGCCATTTTATTATCTCTTTGGCTATTTTACCTTACCTGTAAAATAAAGATTGTTCTTAAGCCTAGGTTCCATGGCTCTTGAGGCTGTCCTTGAATCTTAGGTAATGCAAAATTGTATACATGTGTATTTTTCTAGGAAAAATTTTCATCATTTAAGCAAAGTATCCATGCAGAAATTGGCTAGATAATTCTGCATTGTGTCCCACATCTTACTACCTACAATGGATTGATTTTGAAGTGTTATAAAATGTAAAATTGCCTTCCAGAACCAATTTTGAGAGATGAAAGTGGATCAGTGTGGTTTGTTGCAAAATGATAACCAGCATTTTTATAGTTGGAATATTTCCTTAGATGGATAGATCACTAGGGTATGTTAACCTGCATTTCCCTTCAGTAATACCAAATGAGTTGACCTTGCCTGTTAAATTATTCTGCCTCACTAGCGTTTTTAATCTACAAATGAAGATAATAGTCATTTTAATTTCCTGAAAATGATCTAAAGATCACTGTCTATGGAAATCATTGAGCTCTTGTAAGAGGGAGCATGAGTATGAAACGTTAATATTTTGTCTCCTTAGGGCATCCTTCTGTGCTGAACACGCTCGTAGGAACGCCCTGGCACTTCATGCGCAAATGAAAAAGACCAGTCCAGGGCCTGTGGGTGAAACACTCTTGTGCCAGCTGAGCTCATACGCTAAGACAGAGCTGGGGTCTCAGACTCCAGAAAGTAGCCGCAGTGAAGCCAGCCGAATTCTGGGTAAGAATCTTCTCTCTCATAATGAAAAAACAGGAAGAAAGTTAACAAAGAACTTTGGTTTATCTTAGTGCCTTGAACATATGTGGCACTTGAAAGTACAATATTATTATTAATTCATTGCCAGTTTGGGAGAATTCAGGACTGCTGCTGTTCACCAGTCTTGTTGGTTTTAAGTAGTGTGTGCTTAGGTTTACTTTCCTGAGTTAATGACTCTTTCAGTGATGTTTTTATACTTAACTTTGTTAGGTAAGATAATTTCAGGAAACAGAATAATTTTGAGTTGACCTTTCTGTCCTTTTGAGGCTATGGTTAACTCATTTGTGACTCAGAAAGTATATTTCTTAAGCCATTTTTATTTGCTGGTGCTTCTGTATTAAGCATTTTTAATTATAAGATTTGGATTGGTGTGTTAAGTAATCTAGTTTTGTGTGGTGGAGTTACAGAGGTGGGAAGTCTTAATGGCTGCTCTCCCTTCCTTGCCTCAGATGAAGACAGCTGGAGTGATGGGGACCAGGAACCCATTACTGTGGATCAGACATGGAGAGGTGACCCTGACAGTGAAGCTGATAGCATAGACAGTGATCAAGAAGATCCCCTAAAGTAAGTTGTAACTCCACATAGGGCTTTAAAATATTTTAGAAGGTAGTATGTGGAATGTAGTACTGCATGCTGTTAATAGGTTAATAAGCTAGGAGGGTTGAAGATAGCTTAGCTGTTTGTGAGCAGTAATAGCTTCTGTATTTAAAAGTGTCATTGTTCATCACCATCTTGCCTCAGAGTAGGATTCGATTCTTTTTTTAGAAGTCTTGTAATTTGGGAAAATTTTTGGACATCAAATTCTACATGTGAGAAAGTGCAGGGGGTAAATAGATTTCTTGGACATAGGAGTTGAGAGGTGGGTGGAGATCAGAGAAGAGAAAAGTGGTGAGAATTTGCTCTTGACTTAAACCTCAGGAATAAAAAACTAATTATATTTGAATAACAACTTTTCCCCCTCAAAGTTCTGATTAATTTATATTTTATTTAACTTTATATGTTTAAGAAAAATTAAAAGGTGTTTAAGAGCTTCCTTTGGTTTCATGCCTAAGAAAGAGAAACTGATTAGAAACCCAGGAGTAATCGTCCTAATTATATCTTACTAAGGTTCTGCTCTTTACTTAACCCACGATCGCTTTGGAGTTATGGAACATTGCCACTCAAAAGTCTAATGTTGCTGTGTCTCATAGTTTGGGTTTAGTTTTTGTTTTTTCCTAACTTCTATCTCTTGATACTTCCCACTGACAGTTTAGGTGGAATAACTCTTAAATAGTGGGAGGGGTAATACATTTCTAGACTTGACTGTGTTTGACAAATTCTAAGAATAGCATCTTCTTCATTCCTTGGATTCTGAAGTTTATAAGAAGTCATTTAGGGTTCTATTTTCTGAGTAGAGTAGTTTCATTATTTTAAGTAATCTGAATATAGAGAGCTATTCAGGAACTACGTGTTTGGAAAGTCCATGTAAGTAGTTTGAGAAGAAATGCTTGTTTCTAGCAGGATATTTTCACAGTAGAAACTTTATACTAAGCCATAGATAGATAGATAGATATAGATATTATATATAGGTATATATATATAGATGTAGATATAGATTTAATTTATATAGTTATATTACATTGTGCATCTGGAAATGCCATACTTGATTGAGGTGTACATGCTGTAGGATCACAAAGTGATTGTCTTTGGTGTGGTAAACACTCAGTTTGTAAGGTCCAGAAACTTTATTTTCTCTCTACTAATCTAGAGTGGGTCAATCTTCACTGATCCACGTTTATGCTAACCTGACTTACATACAAGAGATTTGGTGGTTTAGTCGCTAAATCATGTCCAATTCTTGTGACCCCGTGGACTGTAGCCTGCCAAGTTCCTCTGTCCATGGAATTCTCCAGGCACGAATACTGGAGTGGGTTGCCATTTCCTTCTCCAGGGGATCTTCCCAACCCAGGAATTCTTCCCAGGATTCTTAACCCAGGATTTGAACCTGGATCTCCTGCATTGCAGCCAGATTCTTTACCGACTGAGCTAGGAAGGAAGCCCTTAAAGGAGATTGTTACGTGAAACAAAATACCAGTTAATTTTATGAGAAATATAAGTGTTAAAAGGGTTAGATGTCAGTTTCCCCTGAAAGGAACATTCAAGGGGAAAAAACAATTTAACACGATATAAAAAGTGATTCCCTTTTTTGAAATTGGTCTAATATTAAACCTAGACTTACATTTGTGCATATCAGAGCAAGAGTTAGTACATGATTTTTTAAATTAAAACTAGCTGTGAATATTTGTGGCTCCATCTTTAAATAAATGACTCATTTGTCACATGAACTAGGCATTTACCTTAGTTAGGATGCTCATCTGCCTCCCCAAATGATTTGTTGTAAATTCTAATTGTAGTCCCCAGTTAAGTCCTCTTCTGACAGGGTACAATGAAATTAATTTCATTTTAACAAATGATGTTAGGTTAAGGCCTCAGTATTTTAGGGATACAGGCATTAATGCAGACATGCCCCATTTTCCTGAATATGAATAACCTCATCACCTTGTTTAAACATTAGATATTTTTGAAATTTTCACATTTTCTGAGTCTTAGATTTTGCCATTTTTATAATTTCAGAGTACTTTGTAGTTGTAATTTTCTAATGCACAGGTATTATCTCCTGTTTATATTTAAGAAAAGTTTTTGGCAGAGATTATTTGCTCTCAGTCCTAAAGTTAATAGTTTTATTCTGTGTATTTCAGTGATTTAAGAGTTAAATTTTAAAGAGCACATATTTTTTGGATTTAAAATTAGTATATAGTTCCTGTATATTTTGCCTTTTAAATAATAGAAATAATTTTTACTAGGTCAAAATACAAGAGTATCAAGTCAGGGTATATATCTAACTTTTTTTTTTTTCCCCCTAGAATAAGGGTTTTTTTTATAAAGTTTTGTTAATTCATAGTTGGTGGCAAAGCTTAATAAAGTTGATGTGGATCTAGATCTTTGGCAATTAAGGGTTTCTCCAGGGTACTATATTTTGAGAATATTGTGAAGAGAATGAACTGAGGACATTGACTAGCCATTGGGATCAGTGTTTTGAGGGCTGGTATAAACTCCAAAATATAAGTGTAGCTTATTTTTATTTATTTATTTTTGGCTATGCTTTGTGGCTTATGGGATCTTAGTTGCCTGAACAGGGATTGAATCCAGGCCTTTCAGCAGTGAGAGCGTAGAATCCTAACTACTGGACCACCAATTAAAAGTGCACTTTTAAATTAGAAGTTGTAATTGTTTGTGATCTTTTGTACTTTAATTAAAATATATTGAGATACATGCTCTTAACACTGTAATTTACTGGTAGGTGATTTTTTCTGTATTAAATTATTAAAGGGAACAAGACTGTAGATTAATAAAAGTTTTGAGTGTTCTGTTGCAAATAACTAGGGAGCGTAATGAAACGTTTTTCCTTCTCCACATTTTGAGATCATACATTAGTATCCATTCTTGGGTATTTTGTTTTTTTATTACAATAGTAAAATGCTGTGAAAACATTCTTATTTAGTAAGGTGATTATCTCAGCACTGACTGCTTGTTGAATAGCAACCCTAAGTCTAACCTTTACTCTTTGCTCCTTTTAAGCTTGGGTCTTATTGTTGTGCCTTCTTATCCTTTTTGAATCATCTTACTCTAGACATGCTGGTGTCTACACGGCAGAAGAAGTGGCCCTGATTATGCGTGAGAAGCTTATTCGTTTGCAATCTTTGTACATTGATCAGTTTAAACGACTTCAGCATCTGCTCAAAGAGAAGAAGCGACGTTACTTACACAATCGCAAAGTGGAACATGAAGCTCTAGGCAAGTTTTATGCCAGTTCCGACAACCTGTCATGGGTTTAATCAACATGTGAATTCGGTAGTTAGACTTATTTCTTTTTTGTTACCTGGACTGGAGAAGGATTTGCTTTTGAAACTGTTTGAAGATGCATCCTTGGTTGCTTGGCAAATAACATCTTGACTGTTTTGACTTTCCAGGTAGTAGTCTCCTGACTGGCCCAGAGGGACTTCTGGCCAAAGAACGAGAAAACTTAAAGCGTCTAAAATGTCTTCGTCGGTACCGTCAGCGCTATGGAGTGGAAGCCTTACTACACAGGCAGCTGAAGGAGCGCAGAATGCTGGCCACAGATGGTGCTGCCCAACAGGTAATTTGTGTATATACCTTTAAGATGTATACATTTGCTTTTACAGAGTTATGGTGAACACTGCTGTACAGTTTTGGTTCTAAAATCTCACTTACTAGGCTTACAGGGCTTCTCTGATGGCTCAGATAGTAAAGAATCTGCTTGCAACATGGAAGACCTGGGTTTGATCCCTGGTTTGGGAAGATTTCCTGGAAAAGGAAATAGCTACGCACTCCAGTATTATTGCCTGGAGAATCCATGGACAGAGGAGCCCGGTGGGCTACAGTCTATGGGGTTGCAAAGGGTTGGATGTGACTGAACGATTAACTCTCACTTGCAAAATTTTTGTTCTGAAATCTAACTTACTGGACATGGGGTATATTGAGCATTTACCTGGGAGTCCAGAGACATGAGTTTTAGTTCCCTTCTGATTAATTCTGTGCCTGCTCTGATAAATGAACCTCTCTGTACTCTTATTTTCATCTGCATATTGAAGGATTGCTATAGATTTCTAAGTTATTTGGTTCACAAATCTTCATTTCAGAAATAGGCACAGAACACTTAACAGTTTGTGACTCTTGTTTTAGAAAGCAGAGAAATAAGAACAATGAATGTCAGTAAGTTTGATGAACCAAGTTAAGTGATCATTTTTAAACTTGTTTAAAACGATTTTTAAATAAAACATCAGAGTAATTCCATTTTTCTCATATTTTTTGAGGCTCAGCATAAGACTACAATTTAAGATAAGTAAAAGATGGGTAGTTTGAAAAACTCTAGGCCTGTGTATCACACTTTTGTAATATGGAGGAGTTGTATTTCAAATTATGGTTGGCTCGATATTTGCACATGAGGTTTAAGTTTTTTTTCCTTTTGCATAGCATCGGTGAATAAATTGTTAAACGATAGATAATTTATTTTGACTAACATGTTTTCTCATTTTAGGCCCATACCACTCGTTCCAGTCAGAGATGCTTGGCCTTTGTGGATGATGTTCGTTGTTCCAATCAGTCTCTTCCAATGACCAGACACTGCCTTACCCGTATCTTTTTTGCTCTGTTTTTAGTTTGCTAGCTAATCTGAAGACTAGTGGGGATCTGTGATAGTTTAGTTAATTGAAGGTCTTTGTATTCTTTTGGCCCTGAATCAAGGCCAGCAGTTTGCTGAAGCTGTTGGTTTCAAACAGGAGCCTAAAGAAGTCTCTTTCTATGGTCTGTTGGCCATTTCAGATCTTGGAAATGTAATGGTCAATTCATTAGAAAGAAACATCTCAAGTCATTGGTGATAGGGGCTAATACTTATTTGTAGTTGATTAATACTAGGATTCCAAAATTTAGAGATCCCTGGTTTAACTTTTTCATTAAAAATATAATAATGTTAAGTCCAGTTACTATAAAAGAAAATTGTTGTGTATCCAAAAACAGTGGGATGATTCTGAACTGTGAGCTGTCTTTGAATATTATCCTTTTGTGTGGTCAGGGCCATGACTTATATATTTTAGTTTTCATTCAAATAGGAAACTTACATTTGTAATTCGGTTGTAAAATTTTTTGAGTTGTGTATTAGATTGTGAAAGTGCATCTACATTATGAACATTGAGAAAAGTCACTTTCATAGTTAATGCACTTTTAAAATATAATCTTTATTATATGAAAGGCATAAATCTTGCTGGATTTCATTTGCCTGGCAAAATACACAAATATTTGGAAAGTAAAATGTATTTTCTTTGGTAAGAAGGGAAGGAAAACTTTCTTTTTTGAAAGGAAAACTGACTTTTTTTCTATTCTGTTTATTAAATACTTTACAAGTTTATTAATTATTGTAACAAATGTTTGATAAAGGATTTTGTCCTTGATATCATTAAAAACTAAAGATAAATACTGAAAACATAATTGGGCAAAGGCTATCTACGGACAGATTAAAAGAAGTGGCTGATAGTTGAAAAGTATTCATCTTCACTATAAATAAATAAGAAAACAAGGAAGTTTTTTTAATTATGCATTTTGTTTTTCTTTTTGGCTGTACTGCCACAGACTGTGAGATCTTAGTTCCCTGACCAGCGATTGAACCCAAGTCCTGGCGGTGAAAGTGCTGAGTCCTAACCACTGGACCACCTGGGAATCCCCTAATCTAGAAATTTGATACTTATCTATGTATGAAATATAATTAGTAAGTTTCAAAAGTTTCTGAGGAAATAGTGAAATGGGCCCTTCTAAACATTGCCAGTGAGACTGTAAAGTGGTATAGGCTTTTTAGAAAGCAGTTTGACAATATTCATATATTTTTTTTTTCTTTTTTAATGTTCATGTTCTTTGATGTCATCTTTGGGAATTTAAGAAGATATCAAATACGGATCACTATTTTTACATAAAATTCTTCGAACTAGAGACAGCCTTAACATTTTCAGGGATGGAAAATAGGAAAATTTTGATAAAATGTAATATGGAATATGTTCAGGAATTAAACATATTTAAAGTTTATGAATGACAAGAAAATGATAGTGACAAAAATAGAATATGGAATTCAGTAGAGTATGGTTTTAACTACATGGAACTAATACTGGGAGGGAATATAACAGAAATGTGACTATTATTGGATGGTGGGGTTATGAATGTCCTTTTTCCCTCTGCCTTGTACTTTAAGGTTTTCTTCAGTGGCCTTGAATTACTTTATAAGGCAAAAAACCCAACTTATGGATATTAAAGAGTATTCTAGATTTTTTCCTACTGCACTATTCTCAGTTTGTTAGAATTTTAATATTTTAAAAAAGCAAAGTTGAACATAAAATGTATTTGAAAAGAGAAGGGAAGTTATTATTTTTCTCTTTTATGCTCTTTTCCTTTCCACTCCATGGTTGCCTAAGTCACTTACCCTTCCTTAAGTCCTTATCCCAGAGAAAGATGCGACTGCCATTGGTGACCTGTTAACTCTTTACTCTGGTCTAATGGAGAGAGCCCTGGACTGAAAGTGAAGGACCCAGTCTCTAGTTGTAGGTCAACCATTCCCTTCTTTTGTCTGTTGTCCCCATCTGAAAGGAAAGGGGTGGAGGAGGGGGGTAAAAGGGTTTCCAGGGATACTGTGATAGTAAATAAGAGGCTTGTGAAAGTCCTTTGAATTACATGAAAAAGGTTCTAATTAAAACATTTAATGGATTAACATTTAAGATTTTGATAATTTAAACAAGATTGGGCTTCTTAAGCACACAGAGATTGCAGTTTGTTAACTTGAGCATTGGTTTTCATTTCAATAGTTATTTGTTTACAGTAAGCTGTATACTGTACCTTGAGAGCAGTTATTCTCAGCAGGGGCCATTGCCCCCCATTTGGCAATGTGTGGAGATATCTTTGTCCGTCATAGCTCTGGTGGGGGTGCTGCTGACATCTAGTGGGCAGAGGCTGGGAATGCTGCTAATAAACATTCCACAGCACACAGATAGCCGTAATGCTGATGCTGGTAGTGGCAGTGCTGTGTAACTCTGTTTTAGAGAGTTTGGCAAGTTCTAAGAATGGATTAAAAAAAGTAACTTTCTTCAAGAGGTTTTATTTGGCTTAAAAATTATAATGTACATTGGATTTTTTACCTGTAAAAACTTAACCTTAAAATTTGGAGGATTAAAAATTACCCATACTTGCATAATCAGTTTATAGAAAATTGGGTACAATCAATTTATAGAAAATTGTACTTTCTGGTTTTAAAAATGAGCCCAAATTTGAAATGACAATTGTCTATTAATTTAGGGAAAACAACTGTGTAGTTAGGATATCAGGAAATGCTAAAACTTGAGGAAAATGTATTTTGTAGACTGACTTCTGAAATTTTGCTATCTAATCATGATTTCAATGTTCGTTCATCCTACAGCGCTTCTTTGCCAATTTGGAAATATAGCCCCTTTCTGTTTCTACCCATAATAGAAGTTGTTAGGGCTCCTGGAGTGTTCTTGGAGCACTTCTTTCCATGGGTCCTGATTAAAGCAAAGTATTTCCTGTTAGAGTATGATAGCTAATTACATTGCTAGAGCTTCTGTTTTCCCCAGTACCCTGCTTCTTTTAAACAAATTTATGTAATAAACATTTTGGAAACAAAGTTCAAAATGTGTTTTTAAAAAAATAAAAACAACTTTCTGCCTATCTGCTTAACAGCAGAAACAACGTTGTATCTTTTGACTCTTGGAAGGAGTCTTGCAGAGATAGGGGCCTCTGCAAGCTATTTGCTTTTGCTGTGACATGTTTCTTCTGGATAGGTAGGGATTTCTAGGATCATTACTGTTGACACTTAGCACTATGTTTTTAAATGTTTCATGTTTGACCCTCATGGAGAGAATGAGATTAGTGTCTATTCTAAAGTATAGATCCTGAAATGAAGGTTGGGGACTAGTTTTACACTACTGGTAGAGCTAGAATTACTCTAGTAAATGAAAATTTGAGAAATAACTTTAAAAATTGTTACCTGCATTTGATTCTGTATCAAATGTAACTAATAATCTTATGTAGTCCAGACCTTGAATTTTACATGGCAGACAACTTTTTTATGCCTCGGACAGATCCATTTTATTTCCCTTGACCATTTTTCTACAGATATTTGTCAGGACACGAATCAGGTTCTCTTCAAATGCTGCCAGGGGTCTGAAGAGGTACCCTGCAACAAACCAGTTCCTGTAAGCCTTTCTGAGGATCCTTGCTGCCCACTGCATTTCCAGTTACCTCCTCAGATGTATAAGCCCGAGCAGGTACTGTCTGTGCCAGACGATCTGGAAGCCGGCCCCATGGATCTGTACTTGAGTGCTGCCGAGCTTCAGCCCACTGAGAGTTTACCTCTGGAGTTCAGTGATGTAAGTTAGAGAAGCTCTGCTCTGGTTGGCCCTTGAGGCAAGGCCTTGTTTATTAATGGTGAGACTAGGTTAGTCATTTGTGGTTTAAAAAAGAAAAAAACTGATAAATTTTTTGAAATGATATGTATGGTCGTATTTGTATGTTAACACATTCGTTTAGAGACAGTTTAAATTTACAGAAGTTTTTCTGAGGGCATGATAAGGGAAATTATAAACTAAAAGAAGTTGGAGGAAAGTCTCTGTGATTGGATTTACGTAGCTGGGAAATTTGGTGCCCATTCACAAGGTAATTCACTAGAATCTTAACAATACAAATGATTTCCAATATCTACTCAGCAGTGCAAAGTGTTTTGATTGTGTATTCAGGGTTATCATTTTTAGATTAATGTGTCCCCCCCAAAAAACAGCCCTAAACTTAGCTCTGCCTACTGTTTTTCATTTTTGATAGTTATTAAAGATTCTTTTGTGAACAGACTTGGATATCATTGACCTCTCTAAATTTTACTGTGACAACCTTCTAAGTATATACACTTCATTGCCTTTTTCAGCCTGCTTCTCGCTCTTAAACACATCTCTCATTGTATTTGCTTCCCTAATTAGCACTACCCTACTATGTCATTCACTTTAGGGATCAGTTGATGTTCCCTCTCTCTTTTTAGCACTTGGCTTAATCTTTAGCTTTCTAATAAAGGTTTTCATTATTTATTATGAAATCTTCTGAATTTAATATGTCTTGTATATAACCATAGCATATTTAAAGTGACAAATCTAAATAGAAAATTTAGTAAAGTTTGCAGTATTGTTTGTGTAGGGGTAGAAGCAGGATTTGGATGGCCTACAGTATTGCTCACTAAAAAGATAAATCAGGAAAGGCTAATATCTTAAAAAGTGGTACTGATTCAGTAAGCTGATTCCAAGGAATTCCCTAGAGGTCCAGTGGTTCGGACTGGGTGCTTTCACTGCTGTGGCCTGGGTTCATTCCCTGGTTGGGGAGCTAAGTTCGCACAAGCCAAGTGGTGTGGCCCAAAAAGAAGAGTGAACTGAATAAATTTCCTTACCCTCTTTTTTGATTGTATACTGTCTTTAGGCTTAGTATGTTAATGTTTGTCACTTTATGATAATAAAATTATACTTTTGGTTATAATCTTGATTATGATTGCTTTTTAAAACATTTCTTTCTGGACTTCCCTGGTAGTTCAGTGGTTTGCACGCCCCACTTCCACTGCAGGGGCATTGGTTTGATCCCTGATGGGGAAACTACAATCTGGCAAGGTGCATGGCACAACTAAAAAAATTAAAAATAATTAAAAAATTTTTTTCTTTCAAACAGATTCATAGGATATGAGAATCTTAGAGATTATATACTCCAGTGCTTTGTAAAGTTTTCCAGTGAGATTGTGTTGAAGAGAGTAAATGAATAGATAGCCCTAGATTGATGGGCAAATTTTTGTCCACTTTCTTCATTTTTACATGTGAAGAAAACCCAAGAAAACCCAAAGAGGTACTATCTTTCCTTTTTTTTTAAACTTAGTAACGTGAACAGATTTATCTGTTTTAAAAACAACCTGATCAAGTACTACATTGCCAGATTCCCTTCACATAGTAATGTATATATGTAGAAGTTAACACGTGTTTTATTTAGATGTACTAGATTATTGTTAATTTTTATTTCATGTGATTGTTAATTTCTAGAGCCATTTCTGTTTTGTCCCTTTTGTTTCCCCTTTCACTTGTTTTTGTCATTAATTTTAAAGAGTGTTCTCAAACTTTTGATGATTTAGATCTGAGAAAATATGACTCTTTGTTGAAGATTGTATTCTTGTCTTCAGAGAATAATGACACAAAATGTTAGTGATTATGAGATGCGAAAGAATGTACGAGAAGTAACTTTATTTTTGAGAATCTAATGGGTTTTTAAGAGGGACCTATGTTGTTAGAGGCTTAAAAGTGATAATTAACTATTTGTACTTGATCATCTATTATGTCTGTATTAATGTACTTTAGATGAACCACATTGGTCATTTAAAAAGTAGTTTTATTCTTTGGAGGTAAAAATTCTCCAGAAAATGTTGAAACACATTCAAATTCAGTTTTATAAAAGAATTTTTGTCCTCCCATAAATTCTGAATATCCTAGTCTTGCTGGAAAAAAATAGTTTCTAATTTAATACCTTAATCCTATTACTTTGAGCTTGCTCTCTTTTTGTGTTGGTTTGTTTTTTGAGTTCCGTTTTTGACATCAGAACAAAATGTGGATTCTATCCTATGTTCTGGTATGTCTCTACATATTCCTCTTATGTTAGGCATTTCTGCTGATCCTTTCTTCCTCTTATTTTAGGTTCCTGTTCCCAATTTTAATTCTCATAACAGACAACACTCAATATGTGAAGAAAGCGCTTTTAGTATCTATTTTTCTTTGAAAACTTTCTATGCCATTGTCATTTCGAGACTTTGAAACGTTTTGCCACATTACTTACATGGGTTCTTTTAAGTTTCACCTTAGTTAATTATGCAGTTGACTCTTGAACAACATGGGCTTGAGCTTGTGTGGGTTCACTTACTACGCAGATTTTTTTTTCCAGTGAATACTTTTTACAGTCTCCATGATCTGCAGTTGATTGAATCTGAGGGTACAGAACCATGGACACAAGGCTGCCTTGAAGTTATGCCCTGATTTCTGACTGGACACTGTTGCCCCTAGCCACTGCATTGTGCAAGGATCAAGTGCATGATAATTGTGCATACTAAAAGAATTGGATAGAACAGTTCACAGTCTTTTTTTTTTTCCCCTTCTGTCTGCAGCATGCAAGATCTTAGTTCCTTGAAACCAGTGCAGGGATCAAACCGGCACCCCCTATAGTGGAAGCATGAAGTCTTAACCACTGGGGTGCCAGGGAGTCCCAATAGTTAATAGTCTTAACGGTATGAGAACACTGGTTTCTGTGTACAGAAGTTTCTAACACATCTGAAATAGATGTTAGGTAGCCAGCTATATCCTTTTCCTTATGTTTCTGCTTAGATTGAGCAGCTTTTTAAGTCTAGCACATTCTTTATTAGTTCAATTCAGTCACTCAGTCGTGTCCGACTCTGCAACCATGGATGGCAGCATGCCAGGCTTCCCTGTCCATCACCAACTCCCGGAGCTTACTCAAACCCATGTCCATTGAGTCAATGATGTCATCCAACCATTTCATCCTCTGTCGTCCCCTTTTCCTCTCGCCTTCATGAAGTCTTTCCCAGCTTCAGGGTCTTTTCAGATGAGTCAGTTCTTAACATCAGATGGCCAAAGTATTGGAATTTCAGCTTTAGCATCAGTCCTTCCAATGAATATTCAGGACTGATTTCCTTTAGGATGGACTGGTTGGATCTCCTTGCTGTCCAAGGGACTCTCAAGAGTCTTCTCCAACACCACAGTTCAAAAGCATCAATTCCTCAGCGCTCAGCTTTCTTTATAGTCCAACTCACATCCATACATGACTACCGGAAAAATCATAGCTTTGACTCGACGGACCTTTGTTGGCAAAGTAATGTCTCTGCTTTTTAATATGCTGTTTAGGTTGTTCATAACTTTTCTTCCAAGGGGCAAGTGTCTTTTAATTTCATGGCTGCAGTCACCATCTGCAGTGATTTTGGAGCCACCAAAAATAAAGTTTCTCACTTCTCTACTGGAGAAGGAAATGGCAACCCACTCCAGTATTCTTGCCTGGAGAATCCTGTGGACAGAGGAGCCTGGCAGGTCACAGTTCATGGGGTCTCAAAGAGTCGGACACAACTGAGCAACAAAACACCCAGCCACACACACAGTTTCCATTGTTTCCCCATCTATTTGCCATGAAGTGATGGGACCAGATGCCATAATCTTAAGTTTTCTGAATGTTGAGTTTTAAGCCAACTTTTTTACTCTGTTTACTTTCATCAAGAGGCTCTTTAGTTCTTCGCTTTCTGCCGTGAGGGTGGTGTCATCTGCGTATCTTAGGTTATTGATATTTCTCCCAGTGATCTTGATTCCAGCTTGTGCTTCATCCAGTCCAGCATTTCGCATGATGTACTTTGCATATAAGTTATATAAGCAGGGTGACAGTATACAGCCTTGACGTACTCCTTTCCCAATTTGGAACCAGTCTGTTGTTCCACGTCCAGTTCTAACTTGCTTCCTGACCTGCATACAGATTTCTCAGAAGGCAGATCAGGTGCTCTGGTATTCCCATCTCTCAAAGAATTTTCCAGTTTGTTGTGATCCACACAGTCACAGGCTTGAAAGTTATATTCCTTCCTTTACCTTAAGGATATGATTCTTTGTTTTGGTGATCAAAACCAAGGGAAAATATTTCGAATTCTTAAGACTTATTTTTAAAGCATAGAACTTCGCTTTTCTCAAGAAGCTGAATTACTGGAGACATGGATCCTCTGTAAAGTGCCTTGAACACAGGACAGTTTAAACCCTTGGATAGTTTTCACTCTTGGGAGGCAGAGTTTGGCAGTAATGCTTAGAAAGCAGAGGCATGAAAGTGAGTTTGACACATTGTCTGAGCTTTTATAGTGCTTTAGGCCCTGAATCAAGACCAGTGGTTTGCTGTAGCTATTGGTTTCAGACAGGAGCCGAGAGCATTGTCTTCCTATGGTCTGTTGGCTTCAGCCCTCCAGTGGGAATAGCCAGTTCAATTGGAAGAAACATAGTCTGTAGAATATAATGTCATGTGTGTGTATTTTAAAGGGCAGTTGGATTATGTTAGGTTTAAAAATCAGGAACTTATTCTCTGTAGGCATAATGACTTAACCAGAGTATTTCCTGGCCATTCAGAAGGACTTGGAGTTTCTTTGTCTTCCTTCTTTCTTCCCTATACCTCTTCCTGTTTTACTCACTGGCTGGCTTTGGGGCTGTTAGAATATTTATCAAGTGGTCTCATATTGTCCAATCTATTAAGGCAGTATTTCATTTTAGTTTATAATTATGCTGCTCTCCATTTTAGATGCATCACTCATGAACTTAGAGGTCGCCTACAGCTAGTCTTAGAAGTATATGCCTGTTCTGGGGAGGGAGGGGTGCGGCACAGGTCTAGTTCCCCAACCAGAGGTTGAACCTCCACCCTTGGCAGTGAAACAAAGCATGGAGTCCTAACCACTGGACTGCCTGGGAATTCCCAGTATATGCTTCTTTAAAATATTTTTTATTGTGGTAAGATATTTATAATGTAAGAGTTGCCATTTTAAAACATACTATTCAGTGGTATTAAGTACATTTAAACTATATTACAACCATCACCACAGTCAATTTCCATTGAACTTTCCACAGAACTTTTCTCAGTGCAGACAGAGACTGTATCCTTTAAACTGTAACTCCCACGTCTCTGTCTCTAGCTCTTGGTAGCTACTATTCTACTTTCTGTCCCTGAATTTTCCTGTTTAAAAAATACTCTTAAAGCTACTATAGTGGTCTGCACTTTATATTTGGCAGCAAGAATCAGTACTTTTCCATCTTGTCCCATTTGTTGCACGCACATGTGTTTTTGTTTAAAGGTAGACAAGGGGTGAGGGAATGATGGGAGAACTGCTGTGAGAGTTGCTAAAAGTGGGCAAACTTTAGCTTGTTGGTTCACTTGGTGTTGCTGATAGGTTTTTTTCTTCTCTTCTCTTAGGATTTGGATGTTGTGGGTGACGGTATGCAGTGCCCTCCTTCACCCTTGCTTTTTGATCCTTCACTAACCCTTGAAGATCATCCGGTCAAAGAAATTGCCGAAGGCCCAGTGGATATTTTGGCAAGTGAAGAATAATTTCAGCCAGGCAGAGAGCTCCATGCTGGCTCTGGCTGGCATGTACTCCCCGGGGTTGAGGTTGTCATCACTGTCTGTATAGGTGCCCGTGGTTGGAGTTTTCCAGCTGGGCCTTAGAACATTTACTAGCCCCTGATCCCCATATCTGGGAGAGCAGGACATAAGTTTATTTGGTTAACTAGGAAAGGTTGAGGCAAGGAATGTAGGTTGATTTAAGGGAGAATTCAGTATTGGAATTGTTTTCATCATAAAGTTAAGCACAAGCAGTGTGATTTGGTTTCTTTGAGCTTTGTCTGGGACACTCATGGCCCTGACTGAAGACCTGCAGTTACACTATAGCTGCTGGTTTCAAACAGAGGCCCAGAGCACTGTCTTCCTGTGTGATCTGTCGGTTGTTCTGTAACCTCAGCAGGGAATGGCTGTTTCATTTGGAAGAAACAACCCACAGCTTTCCTTTGCATTGGAAAGCCTCGGGAATGCTACCAGTAATGATTTGCGACTCCAGGGGTCAGGAATAGTCAAGTATGGGGAAGAGCAACTACATAGCTACTTTATATCTGCTGTCTTGTTCTGGTTGCTTACTGTACATGGGCTTTATGTAAGTCAGATTCATGCTGCAGGCCACAACGAATGAGTTTGTAACCAAACTGACTTTGTTTTAACAGGGCCAGATGCAGATGGCTGGAGATGGGTGCAGATCACAGGGACCTCGAAATTCTGAGAAAACCCCTGCACCATTGCCTCAGAGTGGAATAGCTACTGCAAATGGGAAGCTGGAACCCACTTCTGTTAGTTGATAGCTTGTTCTGGGAACCAGTTGACTTTGGAGGATTTGTATTTCCCATTCTTTAAATAAGTATTTCTGACCCATCTCTCACTATAAAGGACAGTCCAGACTACCTTGTTTTTCTTTTGGGTTATCGAGTGCTCTAGTCAAACAAATGTTGGGGGCAGGGACCAATAGTGTCTACAAGCTGTGGATGTCTTCCCACTCCATGCAGGGGGGAGAGGTAGGTGATTCCCATCAGAGCTGCTGGGATTGAGAGTCCTGGAGACTGTGCCTAAGGGAAGAGAGGTTTTTGTAATGCTGTTTCCCAAGTCTTGGGATGTTGAGGGACCCAGTGGTTGGTTATCTCTGTCTAGCAGCCTATATTTTAGCCTTTCCTCACCTCCCATCCTTATTGGGTACTCTGAAGCTCCTCCTCAGTGAACTCTGACCCATAGTCTTTGAAAAAATAGCCCACAGGATTGGGCCTTCCTAAACAATCCATCTTGCTTCTAACCTATGTAAATTTCTGTAGTGGCTATCTTATGTAAGATAAAATAAAAAATTATTGTACATAGTTTCTATTAAATGTTAAAGTGTTATGAAAATATAAAACAATGAGTTGAATGCATGTTTTGTGTTTGAGAGTGTGGTGTCTATATGTTGGGGGGTGGATTGGGAGCTGTCTGATGAGAAAGGGAAAACAAGACAGATACACTTAAAAGATTTAAAAACCTGTAATAAGTAAATGGAAAGGGCTCCCTTACTAAAACCTACTTGCCTAGTTATGGTATTTCTGCATATTCCTCCCAAATGTGTTTTTCACCTCTGTGCTCCTTCCTCCCACTCAAATTTTTTTCTCACAATTAATGGCTGATTGTTGTCTCAAAATCCTCTAAGGCTAGGATTATGTGTGTGTATTTGTGTGATCTCCAGCGTTCTCTAAGGCTAGGAGTGTGTGTGTGTGTGTGTGTGTGTGTGTGTGTGTGTGTGTGTGTGTGTGTAAAGCTGGGAGTGTGTGATCTCACCATAATGTAATATGACAAGGAGGCCAAAAAGTTACCCTTTGTGAAAACGGAATAGAGAAAAGTTATATAGTTACATTATCACCTTGGCTTTAGTTTATTTCTTGGGAATGGTTAGGAAGTGACTCAGAAGACATGTCAGATGAATCCTGAGATCACCTTTAATAGGGCTTGCTGTATACTCCAGTTATTTGTTCCCACTGCTTTCTTGTCTAGTACTTTTTACAGTATTCATGAACATCTCTTAGGCAGATTGAAAAACTTCTGCAACAAGATTAGGGATTAAAATATCTTCTTCCCATTGTTTTTTTTTTTTTTACTCCACCACACAGCATGTAAGATCTTAGTTTCCCATTGAGACCACCCCTGGTGGGGTGGTAGTGCAGAGTGCTAACCACTGAATTGCCAGGGAAGTCCCATCTTTCCATTGTTTTAAAAAGTTATTGGCAAACTGCCAGCATCCACGTCACTCAGTCTGGTGGTTTTATAAATTAACAGGTTCAGATACCTTTGAGGGGGGTACGGAGTAGAGGCCATGGAACCTGTATCCTAGCACCCAGAGATTCTGATGGCCACTTGTCTGGAAATGCAAAGTGAAGAGTTTGGAAAAGGCCACACCTAGTTACTACTCTCCTCCAAGGTTTTATCCTCTGTAATTAAGATGTGGTAGGAAGAGACTAATATTTGGGCTGCATTATAGCTCAGGAAGTGCGGGAGTCCCTAAGCAAAGGTTACCTATTAGAAGACGTGGCCTGCCTGTAGTGGCAGCATCCTGAGGGAGCTATGGCCTCAGTGTAGATCTAAAGATGGAGCTGGAGCCCTACGTTCAGCTGGTCAGTTATCCTGCTGAAATGGAGCTCCTTTCCTGGACAGAATTGGAAGTTCCCTGGTGGTACTTCAGAGAAGATGGTTGGGGGTGTGATTGAGTCAATGAAGAGGAGTTTGAGCAAACTCCAGGAAATAGTGAAGGACAGGGAAGCCTGGCATGCTGCTGTCCATGGGGTCGCAGAGTTGGACATGACTGAGTGAACAACAAATAGATCCTATCTTCACCAGTAAGAATGCCTTTGGGATCAGGACCTGTAATCTTGCAGAGCCTAAAATCGGGTGGAAATACCCCAGCAGGTCATGGGTCCCAAGCCCATTTTTTAATTCCCAGGGGAACATAACAGTTTATTGAGATCTCTTATTTAGTGCATGTTGTGCGTGCTGAAGAAGAGGGCCTCCCCAGAGGCCCAGCACCTGCAATGCAGGAGACCTGGGTTAGATTCCTGGGTTGCAAAGATCCCCTGGAGATGGAAATGGCAACCCCCTCCAGTAATCTTGCCTGAGAAATCCCATGGACAGAGGAGCCTGGTGGGTTACAGTCCATGGGGTCACAATAAGAATTGGACACAACTTAGCGACTAAAATAATGAACAACTGTGTCCTGAAGGATAGCACCCATCCTTGAATTTCCTCCATGCTGGTGTTTTTCAACTGTACCTTCAGTAGGCTGTTCCAGGGCTGTCTAAGGCCAGCTGCTTCTGGATGGTGCAGTGTGTGATATGATCAATTGATTCTCCTTTGCTGTGCAGTGGATTCCTTAGGTGCTATGTCATGTGGAATTTCATCCCTGCAGTGCTGTCTGAAGCCTTGTGAACAGGAAAGGCAAAAACCGTACCTGAAATAGGCATCCCTGTGAGGATGTATCACTTGCTCTCGAAGGACTGAAAGGGCCTGGTGTGTTCTACTTACTACCAAGAAGGTGGTGTGGTTGAGGGATAGTGCATAACAGGGGCTCAGGGTTGCCTCTGTTGGTGGCTGCTTAGACGTTCGGAGGGGACAGTAACCAGATGATAACTAGGAGTCCATTTCAGTATAACCTCCATCTTTGTCTACTTCGTTTATGTATCTGTCCTAGTTCTAGGGTGAAGATGAAGGATAGCTAACGTCAGCTAATCAAGTCACTTTGTCTACTTGGTTTTTCAGTGCCATTTTTAAGTGGAGAGTGCTTTCTGGTGGTTGTTAACAAGTGATAGGAAACATTTTCATGTTTCACTCATATTCTCATGTCTTGTCATGTATCTTTACCTCACTCTCTTTGTGTCTTCTAGTCCCTTTTCTTCCAATTTCCTGACCAGTCAGCCAGATCCTTGGTTGCTGCTTAAGAATCTGTGTATATTCTCACCTCCGGCCATGTCTCCTTCCTCAAAAAGTGGATGGCCAAGTGCACTGCTCATGTCTTCATCTACTGAGATGTTTTTTTCTTTTCACTGAAGGCTGAATTAAAGCATATAGGAAGATGTCCCTAGGTTATATGCAAATACTATGCAGATTTAGGTATGCCCAAGTGTCCTTGAATCAACTCTCCACAGATACGAAGGGATAACTGTTAAATGCTCCAATAAAACATGGGGATAAATCTTCATAATTTTGGATTTAGCCACAGTTTTGTAGATCTGACAGCAAAGCACAAACAGTGAAAAAGTAAATTGGATTTCCTCAAAATTAAAAATCTGTTTGCATCAAAAGATATAATTCAAAAAGTGAAAATATAGCCCATAGAATTAAAGAAAATATTTGCACATTAAATGTATGATGAAACGTTATCCAGAGTATGCCAACATAAAGACAAACCCCCAATTTTAAAATGGATAAATGACCTCAATAGACCATTCTCCACACAAGAAATATAAATGGTCAGCAAATAGAAAAAAAAGATGTCAAATATCATTAGTCATGATGAAAGTGCAAATTAAAATCACAATTCAACAACTTCTCATATTCTAAAATGGTTATAATCAAGAAAATGAAAAATAACAAATGTTAGCAACAATGTAGAGAAATTGGAAACTTTAAAAATTGTGGAAATGGGAAAAGGCACAACCTATGCTTACAACATAAATGTACAATTAGCATGTGGTTCAACAACTCTGCTCTTAGATACATACCCCAAAGAAAAGAGCTGTACACATGTTTATGGATGGCAGCACTGTTCACAAGAGCCCAGAGGCAGAAACAATGCAGATATCCATCAGTGGGTAAATAGATCAGCAAAATGGAGTAGATCCAGAGGTTAAGAATCCTGATGGTCCAGTGGTTAAGACTCCACACTTCCAGTGCAGGGGTGCAGGCTTAATCCTTGATGGGGAACGAAGATACCACATGCTGCACAGTGTGGCCAAAAAATAACAAAAATGGGGTAGATTACATACACATCATTATTATCTGTCATAGGAGGAATAAAGTAAAATGGTTCAGCTTCTGTGGAAAACAGTATGATAGTTCTTTAAAAACTTAAACACAGAATTAATGTATGATCAATTTCACATGAGGATATATGCCAAAAAGACTGAAAGCAGGGACTGGAACAGATACGGGTACAGTCATATTCATAGCAGCATTAACCACAAGAGCAAATGGTAGAAGCAACCCAAGTGTCCACTGATGAAAAGAATGGGTAAACTAAATGTGGCATATACACAAAGTAATGTAATTCAGTCTTCGAAACTAAGGAAATATCAGCACATGCTACAATGCGTATGAGCCTTGAAGTCATGATGATGAGTGAAATAACTGTCACAAAAAGACAAAAATGTGATTTCACATGTATGTGGTATCCAGAAAAGTCAAATTCAAATTCAGAACATAGAATGTGGTTGGTTGCCAGGAGCTGAGGAAAAGTAGAGCTTAATGGCTACAGAGTTTCATTATTGAAAAGTTCTGAATATGGATGGTGAGGATATTTGTAAAACAATGTGAATATTGTTAATGCCATTGAATTTAAAGCATAGTTAAAATGGTTTGAATGGTTAATGTTATGTATATTTAAGCACAATTAAAAAAATGAAGTACTGATACATATTACCACATGGATGAACATCCCAAGTGAAAGAAGCCACACAGAAAAGAGTAGCTTGATCATACTCATCTAGGGGACTTTAAATCCATCAAGATGGTGAAACTGAGGTACAGTGTCAGTAATGGTTCCAGAAAAAGAAAAGTGGATCAGTTTTAGTCTGGTGACAAAGTGAAGAATCAGAGGCCACGGTAGATCCCCTCGATGGAAGAGTGAATAGACACTCCTCTGAAAGAACAGTGTGCAGGACCCATCGAAGTCCCACAGTGCATTTTTGTACAGCAGTGCTGATCCTTAGAATTGGCCCCACTAAAATTCTTGCTCAATTTTTCAAAGATCCATCACAGTACTGGTTGAAATAGTAGGAAATTGGCAACAACACTGATGTTCATGGAGATGGGGATGGGATCCATCAGTTTTAGTCCACATGGATGGACGAATTCTGTGCAGCTAAGAAAGTGGGTGTAGGGTCTCTATCTGATGACAAGGAGACCTCAGGGTTCTCTTTGTGTATGTACAAGGACCAACTGCATCCAGGATCCTATCTATAAGACCACATTTATGTGACATTCACATAGAGGTAAATGAATTTGCTTGTGTGTAAGAGAGAGAGAGACAGAAGAGAGAAGCAGAGCCTGAGAGATATGAGCAAAAACATTCACAACGATCACTTCTGGGGATGGGACTTACAAATCTCTTCTCCTTTAGGTGAAATTTCATTTTTCAATAATGTGTATGTGGTATTTTAATAATTAAAAAATAAAATCGTGTGTTAAATGTGGTCCATTCATCACTCATCTATGGTGGCACTAATGGTAAAGAATCTGCCTGCTAATGCAGGAGATACAAGAGACACTGATTCAATTCTTATATTGGGAAGATACCCTAGAGAAGGAAATGGCAACCCACTCCAGCATTCTTGCCTGGAAAATTCCACGGACAGAGGAGCCTGGTGGGCTACAGTCCATGGGATCGCAAAAAGTCGGACACAAAAGCATAGCAGCAGCACAGCATAAAGAACTACAACTTAACAGCAAAAAAAAAAAAAAAAAAAATCTGTTTCAAAATTGGGGAGAGGAACTGAATAGACGTTTTTTCCAAAGAAAACATACAGAGGGGCAACAGACACATGAAAAGATGCTCAACATCACTCATCATCAAGGAAATGCAAATCCAAACCACAATGAGGTATCGCCTCACACCTGTCAGGATGACTATCATCAAAAATACCGAGGATGTGGGGAAAAGGGAAAGTCATTGTTGGTGGGAATGCAAATTTGTGCAGTAGCTGTGGAAAATAGTATGAAACTTCTTCAAAAAATTAAAAGTAGAATGACAATGTGATTCAGCATTTCCACTCCTGGGGATATATCCAAAGGAAGTGAAATCACTATGTCAAAAGATGATGCTGTTAAAATGCTGCACTCAATATGTCAGCAAATTTGGAAAATTCAGTAGTGGCCACAGGACTGGAAAAGGTCAGTCTTCATTCCAATACCAAAGAAAGGTAATCCCAAAGATTGTTCAAACTATCATACAATTGCCCTCATTTCACATGCTAGCAAGGTAATGCTCAAAATCCTTCATGGTAGGCTTCAACAGTATATGAACTGAGAACTTTCAGATGTACAAACTGGATTTAGAAAAGGCAGAGCAACAAGAGATCAAACTGCCAACATCTGTTGGATCATAGAAAAAGCAAGGGGATTAGAAAACAAAACATCGCTTTATTGACTACGCTAAAACCTTTGAGTGTGTGGATCACAACAAACTGTGGAAAACTCTTACAGAGATGGGAATACCAGACCACCTGACCTGCCTCCTGAGAAATCTGTATGCAGGTCAAGAAGCAACAGTTAGAACTGGACATGGAACAACAGATTGGTTCAAAATTGGGAAAGGAGTATGTCAAGGCTGTATGTTGTCATCTTGTTTATTTAACTTATATGCAAAGTACATCATATGAAATGCTAGGCTAGATGAATCACAAGCTGGACTCAAGATTGCCAGAAGAAATATCAACAACCTCAGATATGCAGATGATACCACTCTAATGTCAGAAAGTGAAGAGGAACTAAAGAGCCTCTTGATGAGGGTGAAAGAGGAGAGCAAAAAAATCTGGCTTAAAAACTCAACTTTCAAAAAACTAAGATCATGGCATCTGGTCCCATCACTTCGTGACAAATAGAAGGGGAAAAAGTGGAAACAGTGACAGATTTTGTTTTCTTGGGCTCCAAAATTACTGTGGACGGTGACCGCAGCCATGAAATGAAAAGATGCTTGCTACTTGGAAGGACAGCATATTAAAAAGCAGAGACTTCACTTTGTTGAAATGAAGGACAGGGAAGCCTGGCGTGCTGCAGTTCCAAGGTTGAAAAAAGTTGGACACAACTTAGTGACAACAAAAACAATGTCAAAGAAATACCTGCACCATATTCACTGCAGCATTATTTACAATAACCAAGATATGTAAACAGCCTAAGTGTCCATCGACAGATGAATGAAGAAAATTCAGTATGTAGATACAATGGGATCTCATTGAGTCATAAAGAAAAAAAAGCAAATCTTGTTATTTGCAACAACATAGATGGACCTCAAGGGCATTATGATAAATGAAATAAGTCAGACAGAGAAAGACAAATATTTATGATCTTAATTATGTGTGGAATCTACAAAATAAACTGAACTCATAGAAACAAAGAACAAGTTGATGGTTGTCAGACGCAGGGTGTTGAGGTGAATGGGTGAAATGCGTGCAGATGGTCAAAAGGTGCAAGCTTCCAGCTATATGATAAATCCTGGGGATGTAATGTACATCAGGGTGACTAGCTAACAACCCAGTGTTGTGTGTTTGAAAGTTGCTGGGTTTGATCCCTGGGTCGGGAAGATCCCCTGGAGAAGGGAATGGCTACCCACTCCAGTATTCTTGCCTGGAGAATTCCATGGATGGAGGAGATTGGCAGGCAATTGCAAAGAGTTGGATATGACTGAGCGACTTTCACTTTTAATTCTCTTCCCCACCCTCACAGGGGGCTTCCCAGGTGGGGCCAGTGGTAAAGAACCCGCCGGCCAATGTAAGAGACCTAAGAGACAGTCCATGGGGTCGCAAAGAGACATGACTGAAGTGACTTAGCACACACACCCTGAGAGAAGTCTCAGTGTTCCCATTTTACACATGAGAAAACAGGCTCATTTTGCTTTTAATAAGCCATCCAAGTGGTGGAGCAGCTTTGAACCCCAGTGTTCTGATTCCAAAGCCCCAATTTCTATATGGTGGGAGTCCAGGCACTAGAGACTATCCCTTCCACACTGATGGTTTGCTGTAGGGCCGGCCATACCAGAGGCTGCTGGATTAACCATTTAATCCACTTACTCTGCATCCCCTCAGCCCTTTGGCGGCTGCCCTCCGGCTGCTGCCCGACACTTCAGCCGACTGAGGTTTTACAGGTATATCATCACCATCCCCCTGCTCTCCCTGCCACGTGGGGCAGGCCCCTCCTATCCTCATTATTCTAAATCTTTAGCTCACAAATCTGCAGAACTGTGTTAATAAAGCCCTGTTCACCGCGTGTGTGCAGGCTTTGAAAAGGGAATCTGAGAGGGAGTTTGGGGTATGAAAGGGACAGTATTTATGTCCATAATGGGACTTAATCTGAAGCTAAAAACTAGGTCTCAGAGAGAAGAAAAAAAAAAAAAAAAAAAAAAGCTGAGGCTGAGGGCTACAAGCTGCTGAAAAGGGGGCTTGACTACTGGATTGTAAATGTGTAATTTAATTAAAAAAATCAACACCTGGATGATCGCCAGATTGGCCACCTGACACTTGGGCATTCCTCAATTCTGGGATGTGATTGTCTCTCAGATTTGGGGGGCCTTGACTGGGGGTGCTTTCCTCTCAGTCATGGGCACACCCACCCACATGTGGACCCATGACTGCAATTCCTACAGGGCAGGGTGCTCCTCATGCCTGGCCCTAGGTCATAAGGAATGAATGGCATGTCTGTGCAGTCACACATGTGCCCTCTGCAGGAATGAGCATCACATGGAGCAGAGGCCTCCCCACTCAGCAAGCAGCCTGGCTGGGGGTAGAGGAGCTGCCCTGCTCTGAAGTCATAAAGTGGATGGTAGATTGGGGTCCCTCCGCCCCAGACTCACCAGCAAGCCCCTCACCCACATCCACCTTCTGCTCCCTCCTCTGTAAAGTGGTTGACCACTATGTAAATTATAACGCAAAGTACTGGGTGTTTTGGGCACCTTGGGTTGTGTGGGTCCCACAGCTGGGCAGAAGGCAGATGGAAGAGGAAAGATGTGGGTGTAGCAGGCATGACAGCAGAGCTAAGAACTGGCCAAGCATGTGGATTTTAATATCCAGAAACAGGTAGTTGCCACAAGCAAATCCATTAAGGCCATGTTTACTCTCTCATCAGTTACAATCATCTGTTTGAACAGAAGCCTCTGGAGTTTATTAAGGACATTATTGCCCATCACAGAATGACTCTGCTCAGCTCCTAGGCACTGGGGCCTCCACGCACCACAATTTCCCATGTGCTATGCACTCACTTTCTTGGTTAGTGCCTCTCAGTAGCTCCCTGTTGCCTAGGGCCTGTCCTGCTCCAAGCAGAAACCACTTGGAGGTCCTGCCCGCCTTCCCCACCTGTGCTGTTTGCCTGCAGCAGTGAATCACCTGCTGACTTAAAGAATAGTCACAACCTAAAACCTGAGAGTTATGCTTCACTTGGTGGGAATTTTTAGGACTTCAAGCCCGGGAGACAGCATCTCAAGTAACCCTTGAGAGAACTGCACTGAGGAGGTGAGGGGAGGAGCCAGATTATATAGAAGTTTCGCAACAAAGGGCAGGTAATCTTAATATTAAAAGGTCATTGTTAATCAAAGAATACTAGTTATCCAAAGTTAGGGAGTTTAATGCTTTTCTATGTATGGGAAGATACAAGAGTCTGGGCTCACTGAAATTCATTTTGTATGCATGTCAGCTATCCTGGGCCAGTATCCTCTGTTCTTTCACATCTTGAGCTCCCTTGGGGCTCACCGTAGGGAGTGGCTGCAGTCCTGATGGCTGTCGGATCACAGGTATTCTTCCTGAGTGCACTTAGGGCTTGCCAGCTCACATTGGAGGGCTGAAATTGCTAATGATTGTGACATCCTTGTTTACTGACAAGGCAGGAAGTGCTCCATTTCTCACACCAGTGATCCCCAAGCATTCAGGTCAGGTCACTGCCTGTACCTCTACACCTTTGCATGTGCTTCTCCTCCTGCTCTCCTGTTCCCTTGTCTTTGAACCCTCAGCTCCCTTGTCATTTCCCCTTTATAGCAAGACGGTGTTGGTTGCTCACCTGGAAATCTTTGCCCAACCCATCCTGACTTCTTCCTGTGGATGTTAAATATGGAGGAATCATTATTGGTCCAAGCCAGCCATGACAACCACTTCCCCCACTGGTGATTAGTCAGGACAAGGACTCATGATCCAGTTCTGGCAAATGAGATACGAGAGGAAGTCTGCAGGGGCTTCTGTGAGAGCTTTTCCTTCCTGAAAAGAAAGAGATGGGCAAAGAAGAAGATGCCTCCTTGTTTTGGGCTTGAGCACTCTGCCGCACACTATGTGGTCCTGAGGAATTCCTCCCCCTCTCTGGGCTTCTGCTTTTTCATCTGCAAAACAAGGCAGTAGGGAAAAAGAGGGTCTGGAGCCTCCTCAGCTCTGACATATTGTGGTTGGTGACTTAAAAATGTCTCTCCAGCTGTAAGTCAGCCTATGAGCACCATGGACAGTGACCACTATTTTCCCAGGACAGGGCTGAGCTGAAATGAGTCCACAATCACATCTAAATCCTTCCCTTGCATGGCTACTGAGGGCACCCGGGATGGATGAGGGTCAGGGTTTCCTGTGCCTGTGAGGACTCTGGGCTCTAGGTGCCTATGTGATTCCCCAGTGCTGCTGCTACAGAAAATCTCCCTTGGGGCATTTGTGAATCTCAAGCCCTCCCACTGAAAGGCAAGTCTGGAGCTCTGAAAGGGAAGCAGAGGGAGCCCACATGGAGGTGGGGAGGATGATGCAGAGGTTCCAGAGCCTATCTATCATCTCCTTCTCTCTTCCTCTCATCCTCCTCTTGCCACAGATGAAACTTTTTGTGGCTCCTTGAAAGAATAGAGATCCCTGGTGTGGGTCCCTCTGAGGCAGGCCCAGTGGAGAGACTTTTTTCTTCTGGATAAGTCAAGTTTCTCTTCATTCTTTGAACTTTTGGGGACATGAACTAATTTTCTTGGCCAATCTGTCGTTTATTGTTGATTCACTCAGGCTCTCATCACCTTGTTAATTCATGTGTTCCCTCCTTTATTTAGCTCTTACTTTTTTTTTTTTTTAAGCAAGAAGGGAGTTTTATTAGAAGAAATCTAAGAATAAATTATGGAACCATAAAAGACTCAGAATTGCCAAAGCAATCCTGAGGGGGAAAAAACAAAGCAGGAGGCATAACTCTCCCAGACTTCAGACAATACTACAAAGCTACAGTAATCAAAACAGTGTGATATTGGCACAAAAACAGACATACAGATCAATGGAACAGAATAGAGAGCCCAAATAAACCCACACACTTCTGGTCGGTTAATCTTTGACAAAGGAGGCGAGGATATAAAATGGGAAGAAGTCTTTTCAGTAAGTGGTTCTGGGAAAGTTGGACAGCTGCATGTAGATCAGTGAAGTTAGAATACACCCTCCCACCATGCAAAAAGTAAACTCAGAATGGCTTAAAAAGTTAAATATAAGACATGACACCATAAAACTCCTAGAGGAGAGCATAGCAAAATATTCTCTGCCATAAATCATACCAGTGCTTTCTTAGGTCAGTCTCCCAAGTCAATAGAAATAAAACCAAAAATAAACAAATAAGACCTTGCTTTTGCACAGCAAAGGAAACCACTAAAAAATGAAAAGAAAACCTATGGAATGGGAGACAATATTTGCAAATGATGCAACAGACAAGGGCTTAATCTCTAAAATATACAAACAGCTCATACAACTCAACAACAAAAAATGGACAGGGGACCTTAATAGACATTTCTCTAAAGAAGACATACAGATAGCCAGTAGGCACATGAAGTTGCTCAACATCACTATTAGAGAAATGCAAATCAAAAATAGAGTGCAGTACCATCTTGCACTAGTCAGAATGGCCATCACTAAAAGGTCTAAAAATAACAAATGCTGGAGAGGGTATGGAGAAAAGGGAACTCTCCTACACTGTCGGTGGGAATGTAAATTGGTGCAGCCACTATGGAAAACATTGTGGAAGTTCTGCAGAAAAATAAAAATAGAATTACCATATGACCCAGCAATCCCACTCCTGGGCATATACCTGGACAAAACTATAATTCAAAAAGATACATTCATGCCTATGTTTACAGCAGCACCACTCACCATAGCCAAGACATGGAGACAACCTAAATGTCCATCATGAGATGAATCGATAAAGAAGATATGGCTTATATACAAGGGACTACTGCTTACCTATAAAAAAGAATGAAATATGCCATTTGCAGCAACATGGGTGCAACTAGAGATTATCATACTAAGTGAAGTAAGTCAGAAAGAGAAAGACAAATGGCATATGTTGTAACTTACATGTGGAATCCAAAATATGGCACACATGAACTTACCTACAAAACTGAAACAGACAGACAGACGGGGAGAACAGACTTGTGGCTGCCAAGGGGGGTTGGGGGTGGGGGAGGAAAAGACTGGGAGTTCGAGATTAGCAGGTGTAAACTATTATGTATAGGATGGATAAGCATCCTATATAGAGGGTGTATAGCACAGGGAACTATATTGACTATCCTGTGATAAACAGAAAGGAAAAGAACATTAAAAAAAGAATATCTATAGATGTGTAACTGAGTCACTTTCCTTTACAGCAGAGATTGGCACAACATGTAACCAACTATACTTCAATAAAAAAATAAAAATAAAAGGTAGCATCATCATGGGTTCACAGTGTTAGGTAGTTAGAATAGGGAAAAGGAGTCCAGAATGGCGTTGGCTAAAAGATAAGGAAGAGAAAAGCCCACGAAAATAGAACAAAGGAAGGTCTGAGGACCAGAGTGAGGACCTCAGGTAAACAAACAACACTCCTGGCTGGCCCAATTTACATAGGACAGGCCCAGGGGGAAAAAAAAAACCAAACAAACACAAAAAAGAGGAGCCAAAGCTAGCTCTCTCTCGTCTCTCTCTCTCTCCGGCGTGCTGGGGCGCTGTTCTCTTCACATCTTTGGGTCGACATGCCCTCGCGCCTTGAAGATGGATTTTCCTGCTATTATCTAAATAAAATAGAGCTGTAACACTGAGCTGTAACACTGATTTGTCTAAGAGCTATAACACGGTCCGCTTGAGACCTGACAGCTATAACACGGTCTGTCCAAGACCCGAGAGCTGTGACACGCCGAGGGGGCTTTAATTTCTGTCACTCCAAATCTTTGTTGTGATGAGACAAAACCTGAGGAGCATACACTTGCACGACAATAGTGATGCTTCTAATTCAAATGCAGAACTTTATAGGATTTTAATTTAACCCCACCAATCTTATATGTGCTTCTTCTTTCCACACATTGGAATTTTCAGGGTGCAAAACAACAAGATAATTATTTATTTGCAACATCCCACCCATGTAGAGCATTTCAATAACAGAACATGCAGTTTCTAATTTTATCTGAAAGCTCAGCTGTAAAGAACATTTGTTGACAAGATGATGAAGCATATTCTGATTAGAACAAACAGCATGTGCAAAGATCCAGAGGCTTGGGAGCATATAGTTCACTTAGGAAGGAGCAATATTCTTCTATAGGAGGAGTGAGGGGTTACAGAGTTGGAAAGGCATTGGAACACAAGGAGCCTCACATTCAATGCTGGTATGTTAGAGTATCAACCAGATACTTATTTGATACAAGTTGATACAAGTATCAACCAGATACTTGTTTTCCTTTTCAGGAGGAAACTTGCTTTTGTTTTTCCCATCCAAGTACTAACCAGGTTCAACTCTGCTTAGCTGCAGAGATAAACAAGATCAGGCATATTCAGGGTGGTATGGCTGTAAACTTGCATTTGTTTTTAATAAAAATACTGCTTTTGTACTTTGTCCATATAAGCAGAAAAAGGGTAGGGGTTATTTTAAGGATTACTATCCTTGCTTTCCAGGTGGTGCAGTGGTAAAGAATCTGTCTGCCAATGCAGGAAACACAAGAGACCTGAGTTTGATTTCTGGTCCGGAAAGATCCCCTGGAGTAGGAAATGGCAACCCATTCCAGTATTCTTGCCTGGAAAAGAGTCAGACGCGACTATGCAGGCACGCACACATACACAGCAGTTCAGGGAAAACATCAGTGAGAGTGTAACTCACTTATTTTCTGACATTTGAAGATGCATTTGCATATTAAGGCCCCATTGTTGTGGCATTTTTCTCCCCACAGAGGACAAAGTATGTACCACAGTGTCTCAAGATTTGCAGATGCAGATGACCTTGGTGGGCTACAACCCAGAAAAATACACAGGGACCCAGCTCATTTACATCACCTCCATGGACCAGACCAGCACCATCACTAACAGCGCCAAGTACTATGAGCAGTACATCTCCTATTTCTGAAAGATGTTGAGGTTGTTGAACACCCCAGGTAGGCTGAGAATTAAAATTAGAATTAAAATTACTATCTCAACTGGTGCTTGGAATGACCTAAACCGTGTCTTTTTTCAGTCAAATAAGGATCATATTTTGGAGTGATTGTGAGAATTTAATGAAGTAATGCACTAAGTGCTTATTATAGGACTTAATAAATTATAGATAGTATATTATTTTTTAATATCAAGAAGCTTTAGAAGTGGCATTATGTCAGAGACCAATGGGCTGTTTGATGTCCCAAATCAGTGCTGTATTGGAATCAGTGTTGTAGGGAGTCACTTACAGAGGAGAGTTATAAGCAAGACAGTATATAATATTTTGAAGACTAAGTACTTTTTATGTGCAAAGTCTTGTGCTAAAATTACAGATGAGTGTAACCTATGAACTCTGAGAAAGTAAAACCTGTAAAATATGAAAATGATAAGTTCAGACAATTAGGGCTTCTGCTATCTGGAGAAAGAAGACATGACTGTGGCTGAGATGTTAAAGTGATGCTTTAATGAAAGAGGTCGAAAGACAATTTGAGGTTGGTGAAAGAGTGTAAACAAGAGTCTAGAAGACAGAGTACAAATGATCTTTCAGGCCATGGTGAGAAATAGTTTAGCAGAAGCAGAGTTCGTGGCCAAGAGCAGTAAGAAATAAGGTTGGAAAGTAAAAATGGGAAAACCTATGGAGAAAATGAAATGCAAGGCTGGGAATTTTCCTGAAGCTTGTGCTTCTCAGGCCTTAATATGCATGCAAATCACCAGGAGAGATTAATAAGACACGAAGTGCAGGACTCCATTTCCTGAATTTCTGATTTGATAGATCTGAGGCGGGGCTCCAGAATTTTCATTTGTAACGAGTGCTGTGGGCTGAACTGTGTCCTCCCAAATTTGTGTGCTGAAGTCCTTATCCGCAAAGTATTTGAAACGAGGCTTTTAGAAGGTTATTAAGGTTATATGAGGTTCCTAAACTGATTGGATTGGTGGCTTATAAAAAAAGGAAGAGCCAGGAAGAGACCTCTCACTGGAAACCAAACTGGCTAGAACATTGATCTGGGAGTTCCAGTCTCCAAAATTATAAGAAAACAAATGTTTACTGTTGACTCCACCCAACCAGCCATATTTTGTTATGGTAGCCTAAGCATTCTAGTCCAATGAGTTCCCAGGTGCTGCTGCTGCTGCTGGTCTAGAGACCACTTTGAGAAACATGGTTGTGGGCAATGGAAATCTGTTAAGGTCCCTGCTGTTTTTCTGTCCACTTTCATTATCACAGATATTTTTTTTTTCTTAGTGGATCCCGTTTCCAGTGCCAGGAAAGGTCAACCAAGGATTATAGAAAAGCCGGGGCACTCGGCACAATGAGTGAGTCCCGTTAGCTTGTCTTGCACTCAGTTTCACGAGTTTCACTTTGCTCCTTGTTGAAGTTAATTCCAAAGATTTCAGTCAATCAGTCTCCAGTCCTGGAGGTGTTAGGGGTGAGGGCAAATTGCTGGCCAGAAAAAGTAATTTCAAGACATGTATTGTGGAGAGACCAATACCACAAAAGGTTTATGGCTTCTGTTTACATAAAATATGTGTTAATCGCTCGGTTGTAAGTCTGACTCTTTGCAATCCCATGGACTGTAGCCCCCCAGTAGGCAAGGTTAATATGATGGAAGTTCTGGTTTATTTTTTCTCTCAGTCTGTAATAGGCATTTTATAGGCATCTTAGATTGCTAAAAGCAACCTGGTCAGAAAGGTGCTGCCTTTGGTTTTCAGTTGTGTTTCTTACATGAAGTGCTATCCTGGAATTACTAGTTTGTATACTCTTGGTATGTATAAGCACAAAGGAGTTTAGCTTTTAAAACTCTTTATTACTAAATGTAGACTTGTTAATTTATTTACCCATTCATCCATCCTGTAATTCATTAATTCTCTGTACCAACATTCGCTGAATATCTTCACTATGTAAATTAACTTTCTAAGTCCCGTGGAGAATAAAAATAAAGTCCAGTTTTCTGTGTAGCAAAATCCGTTTAACACTAAGACATTACGAAACTAATATAAACTTTCCATCTTAAGGGATGGAAATACATAGTTGTGAAATAATTTAAAACAGGAAAGGTTTTGTGCAATCACATATATACATAGGGCTTCTCAGGTGGCAATAATGGTTAAGAACCTACCTGCCAGTTCAGAGATGTAAGACTTTGATCTCTGGGTTGGGAAGATCTGCTAGAGGAGGGCATGGGAATCCACTCCAGTATTCTTGCCTGGAGAATTTCATGGACAGAGGAGCCTGGCGGGCTACAGTCCTTAGAGTCTCAAAGAGTTGGACACGACTGAAGCAACTTAGCAGGCTTGCATGCACATGTACGGGTTTCCCAGGTACTGCTAGCGGTAAAGAAGCCACCTGCCAAGGCAGGAGACATAAGAGATGTGGGTTTGATCCCTGTGTTGGGAAGATACACTGGTGGAGGGCACAGCAACCCACTCCAGTATTCTTGCCTGGAGAATCCCATGGACAGAGGAGCTTGGCGAGTTATAGTCCACAGGTATGCAGAATCGGACATGACTGAAGTTACTTAGCATACATACACAAATATATAATTCATGTATAAGTATATATACATGCATATGTATATATAGTTTTATATATAGTTACAATTTTAGAAGTAATAAACATGATTTTCCATAGTTACTTCTTTAAGATAACAAATACAAGTCTTAATGCTTATATATGATTCAGAAGATATCCACTCACAGAACAGTCAAGAAGAGTAACTATTCATTTTTGGCATACGAGAACAGCCGTAACAAGTTACCTTAAGCTTTAGGTTGGGGCTTCCTAGCCTTTTTGGGATTGAGAATGTTAGCTTCATAAAGACACGGCTGCTGTCTTTGTATCACCAGTATTTAGAACTGTGCCCAGCGCATAGCAATACACAGGAACACAGTTAACATTAGTTGAATGGTTGAAGGACAGAATGCAAAACCCTTTCAATGATCGGCAAAGATACATGAAGCATTTCCACAGAAAAATGACCCAAGTCCACACACCATTTTGTGTACATTTCAGGGAAGCTTTGGTATCCCCTAATCCTTACCCACAACTGCCAGGTTAAGAACGCCAGCCTCAGCTGAAAGAAAAGAAAAAGACAGGAGATGTACAAAAGAGCATCAGCCCAAAGCACAGAGTGTGGCTTCTGTCAGGGGCCAGGCCATTTCTGAAATGTCCACGTGATACTAGGAGGGAATTTCCATATAGTAGATTTCGTGTTAGGTAACTTATCTTTTAAACCAGTTGTGCTATTCCAAGATTATCTCAAATATACCAAATATATCTCTACTAGTCAACTTCATGTCATCTGTTTTTTTTTGTTATCTGTTTTATCATTCAAAGAATGTTGCTCCTGCTAAGTCACTTCAGTCGTGTCCGACTCTGTGCAACCCCAGAGATGGCCTCCTACCAGGCTTCTCTGTCCCTGGGTTTCTCCAGGCAAGAACACTGGAGTGGGTTGCCATTTCCTTCTCCATTGCATGAAAGTGAAAAGTGAAAGTGAAGTCTCTCAGTCGTGTCTGACTCTTAGGGACCTCATGGACTGCAGCCTACCAGGCTCCTCCATCCATGGGATTTTCCAGGCAAGAGTGCTGGAGTAGGGTGCCATTGCCTTCTCCGAAAAGAATGTTAGGAGGTAGATATAGTATGTGATACTACATGGATAAGAAAAAAGAGGTTCTGGTGGTTTTAGAATGTGCTAGTAGTGTCCTTCAGATACTGACTGGCAAATCTAGTCATATTTGGACTCCTGACCCCCACTCTCTTTTGGACACCTCACTGGTAATTTTTCTGGGTCATCATGTTCTAATGTATATCTGTTGCTTGTTAAAAGAGAGATTGGAGTGTTAGTTGTCACTTAGTTTTAATATGTGACGTAATGACACTGGAAATGTAAAAGCAGGTTTTCTTTTTTATCTGTGATGACACAAAAAAATTAACGTTTTCATTTTTTTTCCTCATGGAGAAACACAGAAAGTGAAAGTGTTAGTCATTCAGTCGTGTCTGACACTTTGTGACCCCATGGACTGTAGCCTGCCAGTCTCTGGAATTTTCCAGGCAAGAGTACTGAAGTGGGTAGCCATTCTCTTCTCCAGCAGATCTTCCCAACCGAGGAATCGAACCCAGGTTTCCTACACTGCAGGTGGATTCTGTTACCGTCTGAGCCACCAGGGAAGCCATACCCAGAAATTAATGTTTAAAAAAATGTGACTAATAGGATCCATTCTTCTATTTGTATTAAAAGGTCAGAGGACATGTAGTCAAGACTAATTGATTAAATTGTTCACCTTGCCCCTAAGATTTAATAGATGATCAGTTTAAAAAAGTTAGTTTAGCACAAAACAATTTTTAACAGAGAAAAGACACAGGTTTAGCATATTTTATCAGTTTATACTCTTATATACTTCACAGTTACGCTAAGAATATTGTGTAATTGTTTGTTTATCATATTCTCTAAGAACAAAAATTGCCTGCTTATAAATCATAGGTGTAGAACCAAATGGATATTGTTCAAGTTCTTACAATTTTTCCTTCTTAGCACATATTTCAAAGTTCCCAGTAATCAACATAATGGTTGGTTTTCTTTTGATGTAATGCAAGCACAGCTCTAATTTCATTTCTCTGGAAAAATCCTTTATATATTTGAGGAATTTTCAAAAAAGATATAGCAGTACTAATATTGTTGGATAAAATTTCTCAATCCATCTTATTCATTCTCCCTTTATACTGTGATCTCTCAATGTATTCTAATATCTACAATTGTTGAATGATGGTACCAATTTTAAACTGAGTCAAATTCTGTTTTTCATTTTATACTTTTAAATTGCCATCCTCATTGTTAGTCTCAACTAGTTATTATTTTCTTAGTGCCTTTTTCTTTCAAAGTAAACTGTTTACTAGGTTTTGGGAGGTTTTATTTCATTTTACAAGTATTTCAATTACCATGGTTATCAGTATAAAAATCCTATTTATTTTTAAGTAAGCATGATCAAGTAAGAACCTTATATTTCTATTAAATGCATAGCTGTCAAAGGAATAATGCTAATTGATTTAGGGCATCTGCCAGCTGGAGAAGAGAATATTTCATGTGGATATTTGTCTATGGTAATAGTGATAGGACAGGGAGACAGTTTTTAAAAAAAGTTTTTTCTTTTCTTTGTGAGGGGATGGACAGAAAGCAGTCTCTGACTGACATGAAGTGAAAGGAATTTCCTTTCACCCCTCAAATAAAATTTCGTTCTTGCGTGCTAAGTCGCTTCAGTTGTGTCTGACTCTTTGTGACCCCAAGGACTAGGGATTCCTCTGTCCATGGGATTCTCCAGGCCAGAATACTGGAGTGGGTTGCTATTTCCTCCTCCAGGGGGTCTTCCCAACCCAGGGGTTGAACCCCTGTCTCATACTTCTGCACTGGCAGGGGGTTCTTTACCACTAGCACCACCAGAGTTCATCTACTTCCAAACCTGCTACTGGCTGTGCAAGCTCTTACATGTTGTGAAGAATCTGTGTCAAGATTGTGTAGTCTTGCTTTCTCTGTCCCCTTCTGGTTTTTCTACCACGATTTTAAGATTTATTTTCAGAATTCGGTTCAGTCTTTTTTCTCCTTCATGATAAAGATGTGTACTGCATTGAACATGAAGCATTTTGAGATTTTGTTGTTGTCTCTCTACCTAAGCTAAGAATGAAAACCAAAACCCTTATCTTGACTTTACAGAATCTTTCACGGTCTGTCCCCTGACTGTTTCTCTGGCCAAACCCATTGCTCTTCTTGTTGCTTACATAGCCTGAAGCCTCAAAATGGGGATTCAAATCCAGTTCTATCCGGCTCTGAACCTCATTCTCTTAGCCATGCCCTACACTACAAGCACCTCACCTCTCTCCCACAGACTGTAGGTGGTCCACAGGTCTAACTCCAACTCCTGTCTCCACCTCAAAACAGTTCTTTTCTTGAAGTCAAATTTTGTTTAAGTATAACATCCATTGAGGTATATGTAAAAATCATAGCTATAAAGCTTGATTACTTTTCATGAATAAATATATTCAGGCAACCAGGAACTAGACCAAGAAGTGAAATAAATACTACCGTGTCCCAGCAGAGCTCATGACCACCCCTGCAGAACCGGCTTCCCCCAGGGCAACCACTTTCCTGAAATCTGAAACCACTGGTGTTTCCCTGTGGTTGAACTTTACAGGTCCTCTTTTGTGTCTAGCTTCCCTTACTCTCAATAGTGAAAACTAGCTCTTCAGCTATAATCACATACCCAAGAGCTCCATTTCTCAAATTATATCTCAAGAAAGGTTAGTGTCCAAAGATGTTCATTTGAGAGTTACAAGTTGATTTACTTTAACAAGCATTTTGAATTCCTAAGAGTAGAATGCAGTATGGAGAATGTCCTGCAATGTTTCCACAGCACAGTTAATAACACGTGGGACACATTATATGATGGGTAAAGCTCGAGTCTGGGGGTTTTCTGTGGGGTTCTCAAGAGTTCATCCTCACAGTCTATGCCCTTCTCCATTAATTAGTTCCTCTGGCAGTGACCCATTCCCTGCTAAAGAGGATAGGCTAACTTGAATGGGATGGCCCCAAGTTAATGGACAAGTGCATGCTTGTCCCAGGATACTGGCCATACCTGCTTACACGATTGGTGATTCAATCTTCAGTTCATTCACCATAGTGGATAGTATGAAGGACCATTCAAAGGGGGCTGTTGTGTTTCCCCACTTTAAGGGAAGCCCACTGGGCATCTCTGTCTTCTTTTTGTAGAGAATTCATTAGAGAACCAGATACTGATCTTAGGCAAATGTTGGTTTGGATACTCAAAAGATTTTTTTTTTCCTGTAATTGAAAATCTTAGAAAAAATTTAAAAAATTGAAGTATAGTTGATTTACAATATCATGTTAGTTTCAGGTATAAAACATAGTGATCCAGTTATATATATATATATATATATATATATATATATATACTTTACAGATGGTGCTAGTGATAAAGAACCTGCCTTCAATGCAGGAGACATGAGACATGGGTTTGATCCCTGGATCAGGAAGATCCCCTGGAAAAGGGCCTGGCAACCCACTCCAGTACTCTTGCCTGGAGAATCCCATGGACAGAGGAGCCTGGCAAGTTATAGTCCATAGGGTTGCAAAGAGTTGGATATGAAAGAAGCGACTTCGTGTGTATATATATATATATATATATATATTCCTTTTCAGATTCTTTTCCCTTATAGGTTATTACAAAGTACAAAGTAGAATTTCCTGTGCTATACAGTAGGTCCTTATTGGTTATCTATATTATTCATAGTAGTGTGTATTGTTAATCCCAACTTTCTAATTTATCCCTTACCTACCCCCCTTTTCCCTTTGATAACAATATCTGTGGTTGTGAGTCTGTTTCTGTTTTATAAATAAGTTCATTTGTATCATTTTATAGATTCAACATAGAAGCAATATCATATATTGGCTTACTTAGTATGATAATCGCTGGGTCTGTCTCTGTTGGTGCAAACAGCATTATTTAATTCTTTTTTATGGCTGAGTAATATCCCATCATATATATATATATATATATATATATATATATGTATCACATCTTCTTTCTTTATCCATTCACCCATCGATGGACATTTAGGTTGCTTCCATGTTTTGTAAATAGTACTGTAAATAATGCTGCTATGAACATTAGGGTCACTTCCACCTGGCAGGGGTGTGGGGACAGGAGGAAGAGGCTCAGATGGAGAGGGAAGAGGGAGGTCTGGGGAGAAATCTCCAGAAAGAGGGCACAAGGAAGAACTCTCCACCCGCCAAAATACCACCACTTTCACACACTCCACATTCATGGCCACCATGCCAGTTTTCCACATGCCACCACCCACGCAGCCTGCAGCTTGAAAACTGAAAGCTTAAGAGTCAACGTATTTCTGGGTCCCAAGTCCTGTCTCTCGAGACACAAAAGGCAGTCAGACTGCAGACGGCTGCCCACTGGGTTGCAAGACCAGGCTGGAAGTACCCTATCAGATGCTGAAGGCAGACCTCTCTCTGTCCTTCTGTGACGCAAGGGAATGTGGGCCAGAGAGTCAGAGGCCTTCGGTAACCAACCCCTCCTCTCTGGGCTCTGAGTGGGCTGACCCCATCTCCAAGGCTGCAAGTCTGGCCCCAGAGCCTCAGAGCTTCCGCGCCCTCTAGCGGCCTCTCTCCGTAACGCCCACACCCAAGCCTTCCACCCTCTTCAGGACTTCTTCCTCTGTCTTTCCGGCAGCATCCGGACCACAAGAGCTCCTGCAGATGTGTCGCTCCCTAGAGGTGCTGTTGGGTTGGGCCAGGCTCCTGAGGCCGCCCCCGGGGTGGTCCCAAGCTTTTAGTCACTTTTCTTTTGTTCGTATCTCTAGCCAGCTACCTGCCATTGGCCAGTACAGACTTCTGCTCTGAGGTGGGCCCACATGCGGATTGCCCCGGGGGAGGCCCACCTGAGGGAGGAGGGTCCGGTCTGCCCCGCCCTCCGAGGGGCCTGAGGCTCCAGATGGGAAGCCCTGTCAGTGTCTGATCACAGGGGACAGCATTCTCCAGGTAAACCTGTGGAGTTACCTCCATAACGTTTTTTAAATAGATCTCCCACTCCTCATATTTACAAGATAAAGAATTTCCCCTATTAAATTTGGGAAATATATTATTATTAAAAGGAACAGGAAGACACAGGATGCTCCTAAACGAGCTATTACTTGGAAGATTCAACAATTCTAATGAGAGAACACCCATGCTCTTCACCCCCTGGGACATCAGCACAAGTTGGGAATTGGTTGCAGTCTTTATTAATTCCTCTGATTTCTCCAGAACCTTTCCTTCAGGGAGAAATCTCTGGGCTCTGCAGGGACTGTGGGTGGTGACAGGTAACTCTGAGACTGAAAAGCTGGAGGAAAAGAGACAGGGGACAGAGATGAGAAGTGGTGATAAGGAGCAGCAGGAACGTCATGTTTAGTCTCAGGCTTAGAGTCTCAGTTCATCTCCAGCGAAGGTAAGGACCACCAGGAGCTGGCCCCACTGGCCTTGTCACGTCATGTGGGAATGGAGGACAGCCAAACCACTGGGGCCACTTTCAGAGAAATACAGAAGAGTGAGAGGGCATCTCTGGGAGACGGTTTGACATGGTAATTGTTGTGAAATGATGAACTTTTCAGAAAAGTGAAGACTGTTCTTTTGATTTTCAAGGACTTGCAGTTTTATGGTTGAAAGGAAAACTTGACATGGAGAACATCTAATGATTAAGAAAGAAGAGAAAGGAAAAATGTTAGACAGCAAGAAAAGGAGAGAGGGGGAAAGATAGAAGGAGGAAGAGTACAATTGATAACAACATCAGGTGCCTGGGTGTCAAAGATGGTAACAGTGGGGAGAAATATGGCCAGGCTGTCAAGAAGCACTGGACTTTTAGACAAAAATATCACTCATCAACAAGAGACTTCAGAATTAGAACGATCCAACTAATACCAACTGATACTCTTGATGAAAGTGAAAAAGGAGAGTGAAAAGTTGGCTTACATTCAGAAAACTAAGATCATGGCATCTGGTCCCATCACTTCATGGCAAATAGATGGGGAAACAGTGGAAACAGTGGCTGACTTTATTTTTTCGGGCTCCAAAATCACTGCAGATGGTGATTGCAGCCATGAAATTAAAAGATGCTTGCTCCTTGGAAGAAAAGTTAAGACCAACGTAGACAGCATATTAAAAAGCAGAGACATTACTGTGCCAACAAAAGTCCATCTACTCAAAGGAATGATTTTTCCAGTAGTCATGTATGGATGTGAGAGTTGAACTATAAAGAAAGCTGAGTGCTGAAGAATTGATGCTTTTGAACTGTGGTGTTGGAGAAAACTTTTGAGAGTCTCTTGGACTGCAAGGAGATCCAACCAGTCCATCCTAAAGGAAATCAGTCCTGAGTATTCATTGGAAGGACTGATGCTGAAGGTGAAACTCCAATACTTTGGCCACCTGATACGAAGAACTGACTCATTTGAAAAGACCCCAATGCTGGGAAAGATTGAAGGCAGGAGGAGAAGGGGATGACAGAGGATGAGATAGCTGGAAGACATCACTGACTCAATGGACATGAGTTTGAGTAAACTCCACGAGTTGGTGATGGAGAGGGAGGCCTGGCGTGCTGCGATTCATGGGGTCGCAAAGAGTTGGACATGACTGAGCGACTGAACTGAACTGAACTGAACATTTCAATAGCTAACTTGCAGCTTCCTTTCATTACCTAGGAATTTTAACAGCCACTCTATATTATTAGTGATAAATGGAACCAAGGCAAACAAAAATAACCCACACAGGATGACCTACTAGCAATAGGAACAAAGACAAGACTGAGAACCTAATTTCCCAATGTAAGTCTTTACTGGGAACTGATCCTTATGCTAAAAAATGTAAGTTACTCTGAACTTAAATTAAAAGTGGAAGAGGAATTAGACAATAAATATATTTTTATCACTCCTGGCCAACTCTTTTATATTCCATTCTGATGATATTATAGTTTATAATTTATATTCATTGTTTTATTATACCCATAATATTCCCAGCAAAAACAAGACCAGGAGCTGAGTGTGGCTCAGACCATGAACTCCTTATTGCAAAATTCAGACTTAAATTGAAGAAAGTAGGGAAAACTGCTAGGTTATTCAGGTATGACCTAAAGCAAATCATTTATGATTATACAGTAGAAGTGACAAATAGATTCAAGGGATTAGTTCTGTTAGAGTGCCTGAAGAACTATGGATGGAGATTCGTAACATTGTGCAAGAGGCAGTGTTCAAAACCATCCCCAAGAAAAAGAAATGCAAAAAGGCAAAATGGCTGTCAGAGGAGGCCTCACAAATAGCTGAGAAAAGAAGAGAAGTGAAAGGCAAAGGAGAATAGGAAAGATATACCCATCTGAATTTGTAGAGTTCCAAAGAATAGCAAGGAGAGATAAGAAAGCCTTCCTAACTGAATGGTGCAAAGAAATAGAGGAAAACAATAGAATGGGAAAGACTAGAGATCTCTTCAAGAAAATTAGAGATACCAAGGGAACATTTCATGCAAAAATAGGCACAATAAAGGACAGAAATGGTATGGACCTAACAGAAGCAGAAGATATTAAAAAGAGGTGGCAAGAATACACAGAAGAACTATACAAAAAAAATCTTAATGATGGATAACATGATGGTGTGATCATTCACCTAGAGCCAGACATCCTGGAGCGTGAAGTCAAGAGTGCCTTAGGAAGCATCACTATGAACAAAGCTAGTGGAGGTGATAGAATTCCAGTTGAGCTATTTCAAATCCTAAAAGATGATCCTGTTAAAGTAATGCACTCAATATGCTAGCAAATTTGGAAAACTCAGCAGTGGCCACAGGACTGGAAACGATCAATTTTCATTCCAGTCCCAAAGAAGGGCAATGCCAAAGATTGTTCAAACTATTGCACAATTGCACTCATTTTACATGCTAGCAAGGTCATGCTCAAAATCCTCCAAGCTAGGCTTCAACAGTACATGAATCGAGAACTTCTAGATATACAAGTTGGATTTAGAAAAGGCAGAGAAACCAGAGATCAAATTGCCAACATCTGTTGGATCATAGAAAAAGTAAGAGAATTCCAGAAAAACATCTACTTCTGCTCTATTGACTATGCTAAAACCTTTGAATGTGTGGATCACAACAAACTATAGAAAACTTTTACAGAGATGGCAATACCAGACCACCTTAGCTGTCTCCTGAGGAACCTATATGCAGGTCAAGAAGCAACAGTTAGAACCAAACATGAAACAATAAACAGATTCAAAATTAGCAAAGGAGTGCGTCAAGGCTGTGTATCGTCACCCTGTTTATTTAACTTATATGCAGAGTACATCATGCGAAATGCCAGGCTGGAAGAATCACAAGCAGGGATCAAGATTGCTGGCAGAAATATCAATAACCTCAGATATGCAGATGACACCACCCTATGGCAGAAAGCAAAAAGGAACTAAAAAGCCTCTTGATGAAGGTGAAAGAAGAGACTGAAAAAGCTGGCTTGAAACTCAACATTCAAAAAACTAAGATCATGGCCTCTGGTCCCATCACTTTGAGAGTGTTAATGGTAGTCTTGGTAGGGAGGCCAGAAGACCCCAAGTGGCAGGAGGAAATAAAACTGCTAGTGGCAGACTTTTTTTTTCTTTTCTCTTCTAATCTATGTTGTCATGGTGACACCTGATTCTGCCTGAACTTTATCTCAAACCTTGAGCTAACCAATGCATTTTTCTCATGGAAATATCTTTCTTCAGTTCAGTTCAGTTCAGTTGCTCAGTCGTGTCCGACTCTTTGCGACCCCATGAATCCCAGCATGCCAGGCCTCCCTGTCCATCACCAACTCCCGGAGTTCACACAAACTCATGTCCATCAAGTCAGTGATGCCATCCAGCCATCTCATCCTCTGTCATCCCCTTCTCCTCCTGCCCCCAATCCCTCTCAGCATCAGAGGCTTTTCCAATGAGTCAACTCTTCGCATGAGGTGGCCAAAGTACTGGAGTTTCAGCTTCAGCATCATTCCTTCCAAAGAAATCCCAGGGCTGATCTCCTTTAGAATGGACTGGTTGGATCTCCTTGCAATCCATGGGACTCTCAAGAGTCTTCTCCAACACCACAGTTCAAAAGCATCAATTCTTTGGCGCTCAGCCTTCTTCACAGTCCAACTCTTATATCCATACATGACCACTGGAAAAACCATAGCTTTGACTAGACGGACCTTTGCTGGCAAAATAATGTCTCTGCTTTTCAATATGCTATCTAGGTTGGTCATAACTTTCCTTCCAAGGAGTAAGCGTCTTTTAATATCATGGCTGCAGTCACTATCTGCAGTGATTTTGGAGCCCAAAAAAATAAAGTCTGACACTGTTTCCACCGTTTCCCCATCTATTTGCCATGAAGTGATGGGACCAGATGCCATGATCTTAGTTTTCTGAATGTTGAGCTTTAAGCCAACTTTTCCACTCTCCTTTTTCACTTTCATCAAGAGGCTTTTTAGTTCCTCTTCACTTTCTGCCATAAGGGTGGTGTCATCTGCATATCTGAGGTTATTGATATTTCTCCCAGCAATCTTGATTCCAGCTTGTGCTTCTTCCAGCCCAGCATTTCTCATGATGTACCCTGCATATTAGTTAAATAAGCAGGGTGAGAATATATAGCCTTGATGTACTCCTTTTCTTATTTGGAACCAGTCTGTTGTTCCATGTCCAGTTCTAACTGTTGCTTCCTGACCTGCATATAAGCTGTATTAATTTGCTATGTATTTGCTTGGAAATCTGCCTTTCTTTACAATTCATGTCAATTGCTTTATGCCTGGGGATGACTCATCTTGTGCCAATGCTATCTCAAAATGCATGTTGTGGGTGAGGGGCATGGTGCAACTCTCAATTTTGAGGTGTTTCCTTTCTCTAATTAGCAGTTTGCTAATAGATATATTACTCATAGCTAAAGACTAGTGATGGGGGACTCTTTCTGTCCCCTTCTGATGTCTATGTCAGAAGATTTCTCTATCTATTTTATACTTTAATAAAACTTTATTAAACAAAAAGCTCTGTACCATCAAGCTCATCACTGGCTCACGATCAAATTCTTTTCCTCCGGAGGCCAAGAATCCTGACATTGTTCACGGCTCATGGCAGCAAACTTTCAACTTCATGACATAGTTGGGGAAACAATGAAAACAGTGACAGACTTTATTTTATTTTGGGCTGCAAAATCACTACAGCCAGTGATTGTAGCCATGAAATTAAAAGACACTTGCTCCTTGGAAGAAAAGCTGTGACAAACCTAGACAGCGTACTGAAAAGCAGAGACATTACTTTGCCAACAAAGATCCATAGAGTTAAAGCTCTGGTTTTTCCAGTAATCATGTATGGATGTGAGAGTTGGACTATAAAGAAAGCTGAGCACTGAAGAATTGATGCTTTTGAACTGTGGTGTTGGAGAAGACTCTTGCGAGTCCCTTGGACTGCAAGAAGATCCAACCAGCCAATCCTAAAGGAAATCAACCATGAATAGTCAGGAAATCAACCTGATGCTGAAGCTGAAGCTGCAATACTTTGGCCACCTCATGTAAGAGCTGACTCATTGAAAAAGACTCTAATGTTGGGAAAGATTGAGGGCAGGAGGAGAAGGGGATGATAGAGGACTAGGTGGCTGGATGGCATCACTGACTCAATGGACATGAGTTTGAGCAAACTCTGGGAGATGGTGATGGACAGGGAAGGCTGGCATGCTGCAGTCCATGGTGTCACAATGAGTCAGACACAACTTAGTGACTGAACAACACCAACAACCAGAAGTCCTGATATTATAGGTCAGCATAATCTTAGTGTGCCCATGGTTTACTGGGGAAGAAAAAAGCAGAGATATATCTATCTAAGACATAATTTTTCAATATTCACTAAAATTTTTTTCCCAATCAAGTACCTACCCTCTGGCAGACACTGGCATGGGGACTAGGTGAATGTTATAGAGATAAGCAGGGCATTTCCACCCTCCTGCCTTGCCATTCTTTGTCATAGATATGGTGTAAATTTTGAAGTCCCTAACCTTCAGCCCTGTGTTTTTAAGAGAAACCTGTGTAGAATAGGGAGGTGGATGTGTTGTTGCTGTAGCTGCTTTTCATTAATGTAAGTAATGTTACAGAAGAACTGAAAAATAGAGAAAAGAATAATATCCACCATCCCACCATACTAAAGCAACTACTACTACCAATTTTACGTAATTTACTCTAGACTTTTGACAATTTTTTTGATTATCCAGGAATACATAACTTTGCATTCTTTTTCTTTTTTTTTTTTGCATTCTTTTTCTATGGAGCTATGTTTTATAACCATCATTTTATTAATTCTAGAATAATACAACCAGAGGTTATCAGTATTTACTTGTGTCGTCATTGGACGGCTATTAAGTAGTAGAGCTGGGCAGAGCTGTGAACCCACATGTGCTGCCCTCCAAAGATCTGAAATCACACGACACAGCTCCCTTCTCCAACCCCATCTCGTACCACTCTACTTTCTACACGGCTGATCTTCTTTGAGCTCTTCAAACATACTATACTCTCTAGTTAGGAATTATAGGAATAGAAACCAGACAGAGTGACAGAAATAGAAAAATGACAGCTCTTAGGAATCAAGTGAAAATTTTATGGTTAAAAATATTCTTTAGTCACAACTGGTTTAACGATTTCATGTAAATTGTGTCATAAACTGAAGACAGATTACTACGTGCTCTTTTGGGTCCTTTCTCTTCTGAGCATTAGCCCCACCTTGACCACCCCTGCCTCCTCCCAGACTTACCAAATAAAACACAAAGCTCAGATAAGCTACACTGACCACTGCAGCCACCACGTACAATGCCACGTGCCCTAGACCCTGCACATAAACCATGACAAAGTACATGTTGATGAAACAGATAAGGACCATGATACTGCCTACGATCCTCCAGCCTCTGTCAAAAGAATCAGCACAGTTATTGGTGGAATAGTCCAACCTCTCCACAAACAGAAAAAGACATTGTGTTTTTTGGGATTACAGGACAGGAGTAAGCAGCATTTCAAAATAATCTGAAAATTGCTTCTTATGTCCCAAATTAGGTTAAATGAGCCAAAGTTACACAATGATAGGGAGAAAGAGGAAAAGAAAAACACTATCAAATAATCTCTATTATTTAAGTCCTTACAAAGGCAACAAGCCTACAACTGAAAAAGTAATGAGTCCCCAGAGATCCAACAATTCGTTTCAAGTATCCCACATCCTTTAGCTAATAAAAGGTATTAGCTTATGCCTCACTCATCGAGATCATTTAACATGGAATTAAGATGCTTTAACTTTCAGTGGCTGAAGTTGAAGAGTTAAAGCCCTAAAAGCTGAAAAACTTCTCCCAGAAATAAAAAATTGTGCTTTCCTTCCTTTGTTACATTCACTATCTCTATTTTCTTTTTTTTAATTTTTAAAAAATAGACATATAGTTGATTTACAATGTTGTGTTTATTTATTTTGAATTTTTGGTCACACCCTGTTGGTCCCTGTGGGACCTTAGTCCCCTGACCTGGGATTGAACCGTCACCCCCTGCACTGGAAGGCAGAGTCTCAACCACTGGACCACGAGGGAAGCCCCCAGCAGTCTCTGTTTTCTAAGTCAGAGATTAAAGGGGCAGCTCTAGCAGTCGCCTCTTCAAGCATATAGTTCCCCTAAGATGGATTTTCTGACTGGCCTGTTTGATGAAGATACCATTTCCCCCCACATCTCTGGGAACTAAAAGAAGTGCACTCACAATCCATTGGCAAATTTGCTCATCACCGGCTGCAAGCTCGTAAACGTGAGGATGGATATGAGAGCAAAAGGAAGCTGCAAAAGAAAAAACTAAGATCACATAGGGCTACTGGGAGTCCTGTAACACCCCAGAGGGCAGCACTTTAGCAAAAGGGAACCACAGACCCTGCCTCATCTACTCTGTGAGAAATGATTCCTGTCATCGCAACATGCTGGAGGGTTATGTGGAAATGTGTAGCATGAACCTAGCATCAATTATGCTCACAATGTCTAGAAAATTTATATCTGCCTTGTCTTCTTAATCTCCATAATACCCAACAGTCTCCTTTACATTATTTAATGTTTGCTTGGATTAATGAATAATAATTTTATGTTCTATATGTAATTACAGCTTATAATTCCCATTCAACAGGCTTAGGAAAAAAACAAGCCACTTCTAAAAGCCTTTTAGATTCCAGAGACTTCATATGCATTCACCATAGACCAAGACTGTGCCTCTTTCTTCCTCTGAATTTTCCCCACACCCACACTAGGCTTGGTACCTAAGGGCAATACAGAATGCCTCCTGACTCAATGGGATGTGAGTTTCCCCAGTTCCCTCCTCACCTGTAAGCTCTGAAGAACATTCAGGATGTCATTCATCCCTGTTAGATGCTCCACATCTTGGAAGATGGCCACAAGCCCAATGGGGATGATGGCAATAGAGCGGGTCAGACTCACTCAGGCAAAGCATGACCATTTTAGGTTTAGGAATCCCTGGAAGAAAACACAGAAGCAGGATGAATGTCTGGAAGAGGAAACAGAAAAAGGTCTGGGGAGGTTCAGGAAAATCTTAGAGGCATGGAATTAAGAAGGGACAAAAGGGCAACGTCTCCTTCCTCTTGTCCATCCCAGTCACAGCAGCACGTACCTCCATGACAAACTGGCCGGAATAGGTTCCTGTCATGGTGGAGCTCTGCCCCGCAGCCAGGATCCCCACCACCCAGATGCAGAGAGCAGAAGGCCTGAAGTAACACCCCAGCACAACACCCTGGAGAGGCAAGGGAGAGAGATCATCTGAGACAACACCCCAAACATATCCTTGGTGTCACTTCTCCCCATTCCTGGCTATGCACCCACCTCTACCAAGCGCTGTGCTGGCACTGTCCCAGAAGCTAGACTCGGGGCCTGACCTCATTCTAGAGGCTTTCAACCTAAATTCTGCTGGATGGGCCCCCATTCCTCCTCAGCCTAGTCCCTTCTCTTCTCTAGGCTCCTAAAGCCTTTATCCTCAGCTCATATGTAAACTATTAAAAAAAAGTTTACAACACATTTCCCAAATCATATTCCTTAACACAGTATTCTTGAAGATGGTCATAGGAATGGAGAGAAAGTGCAAATGAATTCTGGAGACGCTACATACTATATATTCTACTCTTGGAGGTTTACAGTGTAACCAGGATAAAAGGGACAAAGAGATCCCAATAAAGACCACTTTACTGGGACTTTCTTGGTAGTCCACTGGTTAAGACTTCATGCCCCCAATATAGGAGGTAGGGGGTGTTCAAACCCTGGTCAGGGAACTCAATCCCACATGCCACACAGTGTGGCCAAAATAAATAAATAAATAAAGTCTCCAGCCACTGTGGCTGGGTGGGGAATACATATTAAAAAAAAAGAATACTAAGAGCGCTTTCTTTACTCACCCCAATTAAAACCTAGAGAACAGTGTACTATCAACACAAGTTTGGGAATTGCTGATACAATCGATTCATCTTTTTGGCTGATCCTCTAATCCCTTCCACGTAATCCAAAATCCTGTTTGGCATCCGAATCTCTGAAAACAGATACTCCAGAGAAGATATGCTGAGCTCTGAAGTGAACCCGTGGAAAAGACCAGATACTAGGCTAAGAATATTGATCCAGGAGCAAAGATCAGAAATTTGAACAGGTTTATGCCTTTGTAGATGTCCACAGCTAGTGTTGGGTTATCATCAGGGAAAAGGTGAGTGTGGGGACTGCTGCTGTTTTTACAGACTGCAATCTGGTACCAAAGCAGTTTAGGAACAGCTTTTAATTTTGAATCCAGGACTCAGAGAAGAAGACCTCTCCTATAGATCACATACCGGTCATCTAAGAGATGGATGCTGGAGGTGAGACACTGGACACGCATTGATGACAGAAGAGACTGGCAGCAGTGTCACTGAGGTCTTCCTCCGTAATTTTTCTATACCCTCACGTCATCAAAAACTTCCTGAGTTAGAATGTGCATGGTAATACATGAATGCTGGGTCATTTTAAATGATGACAGGAGCTGAGGGCCCTTAGAAGGCTTCAGATATGAGAGGGCACCCAGAATAGGGAGTCCTTAGTCAGAGCAGAGCCAGGAGTCAGAGGTCCTATGATGGGAAACTAAAGAGCGAGCAAAACTAGATTGGCAATCAGGAGTCAGGAGGACAGAGAATTCAGTGTGATAAAACAGCCTGTCTAGCCACAGATTCTATTTCCTGTGTGTTGGCTCCTCCGAACCTGTCACCAAAAGGCAGGGCTGGAAAGCAACCAGTATTTAGAAGGGAAAGGGGATGAGAAAGAGTCAAACAGACATAAAGCCACTAACAACAGCTTGAGACAGTCCTTGTCTGAGGAAAACTCCTTTCCCAGTCCAAAGCTGGGAATGATGGGTCTGGACTTGGCCACAGCCCCAGACTGTAAACACAGCTAGTGCAGTGACTTAGGGGCAGCACTGAGATCTATTCCTGAGCTCTAAGTCACTGTCACATTTTCCTGCCCCAAGGCGGCCTCTTCTTTACCCTCACATTCATTACTACCCAGTTGGTTTTCTCAAAAAATGCTTCGGCAAATACTGAGGTAACAAAGATGGTGATAAAGGAAACAGAGCAATGCAGGATTCAGTGAAGAAGTACTTATAGGCTTATCGAACTTCCTGCTTATTGGCTCAGTCTACCTGTCTGTACTAGAGAGATAATAGCGACGGTCATTTTTTGACTAGTTGGAACAAGTTTCCTTGTGATATTTCATGAGTTGGAGTCAGCTGAAAGTCTTAGAGGGCAAACAACCGATCACATGAAATGTGGGACTCCACTTATATCCTTGTTCACTGAGTAAGAAGTCATGACCCTTTGATGACATCACATATCCAAAATAGGAAAAAAGAGACTGAGTGACTGCCCTCAGTTACTGTGGCTGGAAGAACCACTGACCTACATAAACAACCTGATTTCAGGGGGAAATGACCTTAATTAAACAAGTCTCTGAAATCTCCCAGCAAATGATTGTGTTGGACTGACTGGTAAAAGCCAAGTTGGGCTCTTTCCTCCTGACCTCCACAAGGCCACTTAGACTTCTGAGATTTAAGGAAAAATGACATGGTGCCCCACAGATTTTTTAAGAAGGACTTTAGTCCTTTCTGTATGGGGTCAGTTATCTCTGGTCACCTTGGTGGTAAAAACAGAGTCCAAGTATGTCGAGTCCAACTGTGGAAAAACGCCGTGCTCCTCCAGGGCTCCAACAATTGTAAACTAAGGGCGTGTCCCTTGTAACGAAAGGAAGAGAGGCCATGAACTACATAAGTCACTGAGATAAGATAGGTCTTGCTCACCTTGAATAAGGCAGAATGCAGGTGGAGGTTGCGTGTCGTGATCATGGTGCCCACGGTGGCCACAGCCTGCATGATCTGTGGGGTGCGACAGCCTGAACAGGATGGCAGGAATAGACCTTGGAGACCTTGGAGGACCTGGGTCTGGCTGGGTTTGACTGTAGCATACTACATACAAACAACAGCTATTAGCTTTTTCTGGAACATGAGACCAGGGAGTAACACAGTACTAGTGAATGCTGAATTCTTTACTTCATCAATTCCCCCTTCATCAACAACTACATAGGAAATGAGGAACACAGAACCATCCAAAGAAACCAAGCAGCACAAGGTCAGAGAGTTTAGGACTCGGGTATCCAGACATTTCACATTATATTTTAGATATACAAAATAGATGTGTAGAGAATTTAATTAATATTCTAAAAAAATAAAATGGCTGCTAACGGCTTTATTGATATTAGTGTCACAATAACTCCAGTGAGACACACCTTAGAATATAGTCAATTTTTGATTACCCACACTAATCATGCTTCTGTGCTCACCTATGTATAGAAAAATCACTTACGCTTGCCACTAGCATCTGCTGAGACTCACTCAGAGGCACTTCTCATACACCCTTTTTCCTGGTTCAGCATTTCTCTTGGAAGCCTTAGACATTGCTGTATCATCTACTCACAGAGTAGACACATTTTCAAAAGCTTAACTAGGCCAATAAACAGAAATCAGTTTATAATCATTAGACTTAGAATGGTGCTGGGTTTCACCTCACTGCATGACATCTAATAGAGTGTCACGACTGGGGCACAAACCAGGAAACACACCCTATATTCCCTCTAGTTCATTAACTGCTACAATACAAAGACCAAGCTGCAATTACTGTCAACCAGGATGAGCAAAACAGAACCCATCAACGTGACAGCCGAGAATGACCTTGCAGCTTCTCTCCTAACCCTTTCTAAGGCTGTTCTGTTGTTGGGCTATTCTTTATTGTCTCCTGTTTATAAAAGAGAAACTTAGACTTGGTGAGTTTTAAGTCAGTTATTCAAGGTCATTATGGTGGAGTCATGATTTGAACCCAAGTTTGCTTGACTCCAAACCTCCTGCGTCGTTTACTGTCTCACAGTGCTTTCCCAAATACTTTCTGAGTGAACTGTTTATCTGACAATCTTGGCTGAGCATCAACAGGAGAACCATCCCTGGTAAACTCTTCTGGAACGGTAGGAGAGGGCTCAGGACTTCTTGGGGAAATGGTTGTACTCTGAGGTCATGCACATTCCTGAAGCAGTCCCTCATGTCAGACTATTTTCACTGTCCAAGAAAAGGAGACTTGGAAATCCTAATAAGCAATGTACATCATCTACTCTATGAGAGACGCCATAGAGAAAGATCTGAATTAACTCAGATCCCACTCTCCTGGGAAGTCATTCTTTTGACTTCCTTGGACAAGTGGCCTGGTGACTGTTAGTAAAGCCATTTTTAAACTTTGCCCAGTCTCTGATCAGTTTGTTGGAAACTGAGGATACTTTCTTTTTCTTGTTTCTCCTGCATTATGTTCCCTATATAGGTCAAATGCCCCATTTACCTCATGTAACTCTAGATTCTTTAGAAACATCTACCCTTGCATAGGATTATTTTTCTCTCAGTTATTGCAGAAAGATAATACCAAATAGACAGGAAAACCTCCATAAGTACTTGTAGAATAAATAAATAAATAAGTTATAATAATAACTTTCCAACAATAAATTGCCATGGAAAATTTTAGCAACTGAAATTAATGCTTGGGATAGAGAATGAGACATTTAAATGATTCCTAAAAGGAAGAAAGCATCTCTGGTTCCTCCCCTAACTGAGGGAGTATTGAAATATTGCTATTCAGAGCTTGAGATGGAACCATGATTAAGATTGGAGGTGGAAGTCAAAGAGGGGTGTGTGTGTGTGTGTGTGTGTGTGTGTGTCTGTGTGTCTGTGTTAGTCTGGAGAAACCAGAAGGCCCAACATAATGTAGAGTTTTCTCAGTTTTGAAGTTAAGAAAGGTGACATTCCACATTAGTGGCTGGCAGCAGGAATGCAGGGTGTTTGTGTTCTTTTCCTGGTCCTACCTCTCCTTCTGGTCTTGAGCTGACATCATGCAGACCCCCTGGTCACAGGGGATGTATAGGCATAGAGCAAATAGAGTACTTTCATATGTTTTTGAACATATTTTGTCTTCTATGTACTAGTGACATCTTTTTTAAACATTTATTTATTTTTAATTGAAGGATAATTGCTTTACAATATTGCTTTGGTTCCTGTCATACATCAACATGAATTAGCCATGGGTATACATATGTCCCCTCCCTTGTGAACCTCCCTCCCACTTCCGACCTTTTCCCACCCCTCTAGGTTGTTACAGAGCCTCCGTTTGAGTTCCCTGATTCATACGGCAAATTTCCATTGGCTACTAGTGACGTCTTAAAAAGCTAGGGAGGTACTTGAAATGAGAGTGAAATAGGACTCTATGTTTAGCAAAGAGATGGAGCAAGAGAAGAAGCCAGTAAAACTAACCAAATCAACAAACCAGTCCACTGACTCAAAACTTTTCAAATCTGGACTCTGAATCAATGCTTATGATCAGAAAATTATCATTGCTCTTGTTAACCAGTGAATTTGACCTTGATCCCTGGTAAAATTCTTAAATAGATGTTTTGCAAAACATTTGGAATTCTCAAAGGATGTATCATCAGGAGCTATATAAAGCAAATCACAGTGTGAAACTTCACATAATGTCTTCTATCGATAGTATTAATAATAATTTAGTAGATCAAAACCAATCTAGTAAATCAGGAGAAAGGAGTAGAAAAAGGGGATATCAGTTCCAGTAAGTGTCATAGAAAGGATGATGACTATGAGGTTAAAGAGAATACTCTTAGTTTGGCTACTATAACCAAAATTATTCATTAATAACCCTTTGAAAGTCTGAGAAAGACTTCTAGTGAAAAGGAGAAGGCTTTATAGATCTTGTCTTCTCCTGTTTTAGCAGTGTCTTTGATAGCCATAGCAAACATGCATGGCTTATCAAACTTCAGATGATGTGAATCAAAGAAGGAAAGCAATATTATAGATAATAAAATTATAATTCAAAATATTCTTGTCTTTTGGAACGCTAGACTAAAAAACAAGATGAAATTTAGCAAGGGCACATATACAATCCACATGTAGACTTCAACAGTCAGCTGAAAAAATACAGGAAGGTTAAGACCTGATTTGGTAGCCATTCATGTGGAAAAGATTTGAGGCTTTTTTCAAGAATTTTTGGATTATCATGAATTAGGATTTAGTAGGTATAAAGTACGGGCTTCCCAGATGGCTTAGTGGTAAAGAATCTGCCTGCCAATGCAGGAGATGTGAGTTCGATCCCTGGGTCAGGAAGATCCCCTGGAGGAGGAAATGGCAACCCACTCCAGTATTCTTGCCTGGGAAATTCTACGGACAGAGGAGCATGGCAGGCTTTAGCCTGTGGGGTTGGAAAGAGCTGGACACGACTGAGCACACAGGCACACCCGTATAAAGTATGAGGAATATCTGAAGAATGTGGAGATATTTAATCAGGAAAAGACAAAACAAATGGAAGATGTGATAGCGGTCTTAATACTGTTGTTCAGTTCCTCAGTCGTGTCTGACTCTTAGAGATCCCATGGACTGCAGCACACCAAGCTTCCCTGTCCTTCACCATCTCCTGGAGTTTGCTCAAACTCATGTCCATTGAGTCTGTGATGCCATCCAACCATCTCATCCTCTGTTGTCCCCTTCTCGTCCTGCCTTAAGTCTTTCCCAGCTTCAGGGTCTTTTCCAATGAGTCTTCAGTATTGGAGGGATTCTTATGAAGAAGAGGGATTATAGGACTAAGGGGGTGTTTGTGGTGGAAAATCCAAACCCACCTACCTGAGCTGGTTTTATAGAGGTGATTCCTATCGGGTTAACAGTTGTTATTTACAGCATGGTTTCTGAGTATGAAAATAAACTAAGGCTCCCTGAAGAGGGTCAGATTGGGGTAAATGAAGTTTCTTCCTAGAGCCTCCAGAAGAATGTTGGCAAATATGGGCCCCATTCATTGGAATTTCCTGGAACTAACACAGACATTAGAAAAATATGGCAAGCTTCCAGATTTGTTTAGGTTGGGTCACAGGTGGTTCTCTCTGTAGGTAGAGAGTAGTGTGGGTCCAGATGACTTCTAGGTACTCAGATTCAGTAGAGAAGGAAACCTGACCTGCTTTGGGCTTGGAGTCAACATCTTCTCTCCTGATTGTCTTACCCCTGGACTAAATTCTTCTGCCAGCTTACAGGTCTGTGGACGTTCTTCTCTTCTATGAGCCTTATTCTCTCCTATGAAGGCTCCATGTATTGGCTTCTCCCCAACCCTGGATACTCACAGAAGACTGTTGACTGTATTCTATATATGCTGCTATCGACAAGACAGACTCCTTTTCTTGTAGGGGTTGAAGAAAAGCCTCCCTAGGGAGGAGATGTATCTTGGAATCAACCAGATCAGCTGCAGCTATGTTTTTGTTCCAGGGGAAGGTTTTGGTTCATTAGGGAACACATCTAGGTGTTTCACTCAAATGTAATGACTTTTTCCTTATTAGACAGAGAAAGACTAGAAAGAATAGCCAACATTAAACCCAATATTTATCTAATAGTTTATAATTCACAAAGCAAATATTCACTTATTTAATAACTATCTGATACTCTGAATGAACCCCAAGGTGAAATGTGAGTATGCTGTGATTTGTTCTTGCATCACTGGGATGGATTACCCCTAAGGTCAATAGTAGTCTTTCTACTCTGGAAGGGGTTAGGACCTGGGTCCTGCTTTAGTCTCTTAGCAGAAAGGAGGAAGGAGAAGATGGCTATATAATTCTGTAGATTATTTAGTTCTGTTTAGTTTTTAGCATTCAGTTCAGTTCAGTTGCTCAGTCGTGTCCGATTCTTTGTGACCCAATGAACCCCAGCACACCAGGCCTCTCTGTCCATCACCAACTCCCGGAGTTCACTCAGCCTCACATTCATCAAATCAGTGATGCCATCCAGCCATCTCATCCTCTGTTGTCCCCTTCTCCTCCTGCCCCCAATCCCTCCCAGCATCAGAGTCTTTTCCAATGAGTCAGCTCTTCACATGAGGTGGCCAAAGTACTGGAGTTTCAGCTTTAGCATCATTCCTTCCAAAGAAATCCCAGGCCTGATCTTCAGAATGGGCTGGTTGGATCTCCTTGCAGTCCAAGGGACTCTCAAGAGTCTTCTCCAACACCACAGTTCAAAAGCATCAATTCTTCAGAGCTCAGCTTTCTTCACAGTCCAACTCTCACATCCATACATGACCACTGGAAAAACCATAGCCTTGACTAGACCGACCTTTGTTGGCAAAGTAATGTCTCTGCTTTTGAATATGCTATCTAGGTTTGTCATAACTTTCTTCCAAGGAGTAAGCGTCTTTTAATTTCATGGCTGCAGTCACCATCTGCAGTGATTTTGGAGCCCCCCAAAATAAAGTCTGACACTGTTTCCACTGTTTCTCCATCTATTTCCCATTAAGTGATGGGACCAGATGCCATGATCTTCGTTTTCTGAATGTTGAGCTTTAAGCCAACTTTTTCACTCTCCACTTTCACTTTCATCAAGAGGCTTTTTAATTCCTCTTCACTTTCTGCCATAAGGGTAGTGTCATCTGCATATCTGAGGCTATTGATATTTCTCCCGGCAATCTGGATTTCCAGCTTGTGCTTCTTCCAGCCCAGCGTTTCTCATGATGTACTCTGCATATAAGTTAAATAAGCAGGGTGACAATGTACAGTCTTGACGTACTCCTTTTCCTATTTGGAACCAGTCTGTTGTTCCATGTCCAGTTCTAACTGTTGCTTCCTGACCTGCATATAGGTTTCTCAAGAGGCAGGTCAGGTGGTCTGGTATTCCCATCTCTTTCAGAATTTTCCACAGTTTATTGTGATCCACACAGGCAAAGGCTTTGGCATAGTCAATAAAGCAGAAATAGATGTTTTTATGGAACTCTCTTGCTTTTTTGATGATCCAGCAGATGTTGGCAATTTGATCTCTGGTTCCACTGCCTTTCCTAAAACCAGCTTGAACATTAGGAAGTTCATGGTTCACGTATCGCTGAAGCCTGGCTTGGAGAATTTTGACCATTACTTTACTAGCATGTAAGGTGAGTGCAATTGTGTGGTAGTTTGAGCATTCTTTGGCATTGCCTTTCTTTGGGATTGGAATGAAAACTGACCTTTTCTAGTCCTGTGGCCCCTGCTGAGTTTTCCAGATTTGCTGGCATATTGAGTGCAGCACTTTCACAGCATCATCTTTTAGGATTTGAAATAGCTCAACTGGAATTCCATCACCTCCACTAGCTTTGTTCGTAGTGATGCTTTCTTTTCTTTTCTTTTTTTTTTTGGTTTATTAATAAGCTTTATTATTTACAAGAGGCAGATGGCTACAGGAGTCTGAAAGTCAGGAAAGAGCTTCATGCTGGAAACAGCCTTGGGATCATGACTTCAGAAGAAGTCAAAGTTACAGGAGAGAATGAAACTGCTCGGGAGAAGAGAGAAGGGGCTCAGATGTAACACGAGAAATCTCCTCTTGGCTAATATGAATGCAGACCTACCGTGTGCTTGCCAGTCACCTTCCTAATCTGTCTTCTACATTTGACTTTTAGGGAACGTTGTCTCCTACTTCTTCAGTCCCCATCTCCAGATGTTCTAAGTCTGGCTTGAAACTGATAAAATGAATCTTTACTGAAGACCATATGGAATGCTCACAAAATTAACTTGGAAATTCCTGTGCTAATTGCTCTCCATTAATTGGGTTCATTAAAAACTTCTGTCATTATAATTATATAATCACATTACAAAGCATTTTAAAATTTGAATTTTTTTTCTCTACGCATGTACTTTTCTCTAGTCATAGTGTGAAATATAGCTAGGTGTGTTTTTATTTATTTATTTATTTATTTTCTAATTTTATTTTATTTTTAAACTTTACATAATTGTATTAGTTTTGCCAAATATCAAAATGAATCCGCCACAGGTATATATGTGTTCCCCATCCCGAACTCTCCTCCCTCCTCCCTCCCCATACCATCCCTCTGGGCCGTCCCAGTGCACCAGCCCCAAGCATCCAGCATCGTGCATCGAACCTGGACTGGCAACTCGTTTCCTATATGATATTTTACATGTTTCATTGCCATTCTCCCACATCTTCCCACCCTCTCCCTCTCCCACAGAGTCCATAAGACTGTTCTATACATCAGTGTCTCTTTTGCTGTCTCGTACACCGGGTTATTGTTACCCTCTTTCTAAATTCCATATATATGCGTTAGTATACTGTATTTATGTTTTTCCTTCTGGCTTACTTCGCTCTGTATAATAGGCTCCAGTTTCATCCACCTCATTAGAACTGATTCAAATGTATTCTTTTTAATGGCTGAGTAATACTCCATTGTGTATAGGTACCACAGCTTTCTTATCCATTCATCTGCTGATGGACATCTAGGTTGCTTCCATGTCTTGGCTATTATAAACAGTGCTGCGATGAACATTGGGGTACACGTGTCTCTTTCCCTTCTGGTTTCCTCAGTGTGTATGCCCAGCAGTGGGGTTGCTGGATCATAAGGCAGTTCTATTTCCAGTTTTTTTAAGGAATCTCCACACTGTTCTCCATAGTGGCTGTACTAGTTTGCATTCCCACCAACAGTGTAAGAGGGTTCCCTTTTCTCCACACCCTCTCCAGCATTTATTATTTGTAGACTTTTGGATCGCAGCCATTCTGACTGGTGTGAAATGGTACCTCATAGTGGTTTTGATTTGCATTTCTCTGATAATGAGTGATGCGTAGTGATGCTTTCTAAGGCCCACTTGACTTCACATTCCAGGATGTCTGGCTCTAGGTCCAGTGATCACACCGTCGTGATTATGTAGGTCATGAAGATCTTTTTGTATATTTCTTCTGTGTATTCCTGCCACCTCTTCTTAATATCTTCTGCTTCTGTTAGGTCCATACCATTTCTGTCCTTTATTGAGCCCATCTTCGCATGAAATGTTCCCTTGGTATCTCTAATTTTCTGGAAGAGATCTCTAGTCTTTCCCATTCTATTGTTTTCCTCTATTCCTTTGCATTGATCACTGAGGAAGGCTTTCTTATCTCTTCTTGCTATTCTTTGGAACTCTGCATTCAGATGCTTATATCTTTCCTTTTCTCCTTTGCTTTTTGCTTCTCTTCTTTTCACAGCTATTTGTAAGGCCTCCTCAGACAGCCATTTTACTTTTTTGCATTTCTTTTCCATGGGGATGGTCTTGATCCCTGTCTCCTGTACAATGTCATGAACCTCATTCCATAGTTCATCAGGCACTCTATCTATCAGATCTAGTCCCTTAAATCTATTTCTCAGTTCCACTGTATAATCATAAGGGATTTGATTTAGGTCATACCTGAATGGTCTAGTGGTTTTCCTTACTTTCTTCAATTTCAGTCTGAATTTGGCAATAACAGGTGTTTTGTAATGTTTTTAACATTAGAGATTTATATAAACCATTTCGGTCCCCTTAAAAAGAATACAAGTAAATAGTAGAATGAAGCTAAATGACAGATGTAAAGAAGAGAGCCTGCTGTAGGAATACAGCACTGAGTTCCTTCTACATAAAAGCAGAGAATAAAGGTTGGCCAGTAGGAGGACAGCACAGGGTCACAGCAGAGGTTGAATTTCCCTATTAACAGATTAGGATGGCTCCTCCTGGAATAAATTGGGTAAGTGTCTTACTTTGACAGGTCAAAGGCAGAGTGGAAAGACTTGAACAAGGAAAAGGCAACCTGCAAGGAAGTTCCTAACATATTGTCTTTCAGAAAATATTAATAGCTTAGAATAAAGTATGACTGCCTAGGTTTTGGGTTGTGAAGAGCCTGAGAGAGATGCCAGATGACAAAGAAAAGAGTAAGAGACTTTTCTAAGTACAGAGGAAATCCAATATTTTAAACTTAGGATTTATTATATAGTAATAATAGTAATAAAAAATCCACCTTGTGTTTAAAAGTTTAATTTCAGCATTTTTTCCTGAGGTGCTTTTTTTCATCAAGTTTTTATTTTTAAAATTTTTATCTTATATTAAACTATAGTTGATTTACAATGCTGTGTAAATTTCAGAAAAGTGATTCAGTTATACAGATACATATATTTATTCTTTTTCAAATTCATTTCCCATTTATTATAGAATATTGAGCAGGGTTCCCTATGCTCTACCTTAGGTCCTTTTTGGTTATCTATGTTAAATACAGTATTGTGTATATAGCAACCACAAACTCCCAATTGACTCATTGGAAAAGATCCTGGTGCTGGGAAAGATTGAAGGCAGGAGGCGAAGGGGACAACAGAGGAAGAGCTGGTTGGATGGCATCATCGACTTGATTGACATGAGATTGAGCAAACTCCGGGAGTTGGTGATGGACAGGGAGGCCTGGCGTGCTGCAGTCCATGGGGTTGCAAAGAGTCAGACGTGACTGAGTGACTGAACTGAGACTCCCAGTTTATCCCTCCTCCCACACCTGTCCTCTTTGGTAATCATAAGTTTGTTTTCTGAGTCTGTTTCAGTTTTGTAAATAAGTTAATGTGTATCAATTTTTGAAGCACCGTCTGTAAGTGGAAATGAAGGGTCTAAATGCGGTTTTCTAGGTATTAGCTTATATTTTTGTATAAAACCATGCCACACATTAATTAATTCAAGAAATACCAAGTATTTGTGACCTGTTGGGTGCTGTTCTAGACTCTAGGTATTAATATAAAGCAGCAAACAAGTGGTTAGCGGAGTTACCTGAACTCCTTTCAGTTTCCTGTGCCTTGATGACGGGTCCATATTACTCTCATGGGTCACTTCTTTCATCCAGAGCTGGCATTCCTGAATGCAGAAATCCTGCTGGCAGAAAAATTCATCTCCATAGGGCTAGCTTCCTGTATCCCGTATCCCGACTAAATACTATAAGCATCAAGAATGAGTGGAGAGAATATAAAGAGGATCATGTGGCAAGATGTCGTAGCAAAATAATGATACCAAAAGTGTTCATTTAGTGACTATCTCTGTGTGCTAGGCACTATGATAAGAGTCTTACAAAATTATCTCATTGAAGCCTCACATGAATCAGGGGAAGTAGTTATTATCATTATCTATAATTTAAATATATCCGGTGAGCCAGGCAGTCAGGCAAGAAAAGGAAATTTATTAGAGGGAAAATAAGAGTGTGACTGGCCCTTGAGAAGAACCGGTGTCCTCCCTTTCTGATGGGGTCTTTCTTATACCCTACCAATGAAAAATTCTCTGAAGAGATGGTTAAGTTTTAGCCTGTAGCCGAGTCCTGTGGTCACGTAGCGGGAGGTCTGGAATCTGGTGGTCTTGTAGCCTTAAGAAGGTAGGGGCCAGTGGGAAAACAAAATGTCATTTGGGCAATTTTTTAAGTCTCAAGGGTCACTGTGACTTTATTCTTTGTTTGCGAGGTCAACATAATGAGACATTTTAACAACGAGCCCCATGTAGTACCCATCAATAGAGAGATCAGTACATTGTTCAGGACCATACAATTAGGAAGTGGTGAAGCCTCAATTCAAATCTAACATCCCACAGTCTAGCCTCTGGATAATGAGGAAAGGTAAACAGAAGATATTAAGAAAAAGAAGAAAATTGTGATGGTCTGAAAATATGATTAAATTGGTCCATAAAAGTTATATTCAGATATTGCTGCCTCCTAAATATTGTGGAACAGACACACAGATCTACAGATATACATAAAATGTATCCTAAGTTGGTTCCTATTGATTGCCAGAAGTTTATCCTGGAAAAAATAAAGTGGATGTTATCAAACAATGGCCTCAGTCATTAACAAAGTCTTAATGAAGCCACTCTAACAAAACTACACTTTGAACAGTAGAAGTTCCTGGTGAACTCTGCAGGATAAACTTGTCACAACTACCTATTTTTCTCAGTAAGACTGTTAGTTTAATCCAGTAAGATGTTGGAAGATATGTAATAAAAGTAAAGTTTGGCTTTTGTAATAAATGTCATCTCATGCCATCCTTCATGAAGGTAGTTCGATAGCCAGGCCAATTGTCTTTCAAGATTAATTTTAGATCATGGCAATAAGAACGTGAACAGCACACACACCTTAAAATAACTCCATTACTCCAAAGTATTTTCCTTCCAGTTTTTTATATGCATTTTATAAATAGTTATAATTATTATCATACATACAATTTTAATCCTAGTATTTCACCTAACATTTTATTTTAAACATTTTATATTGCTTCATTTAAAAAATCATATAATATTCATTACATATAATAGCTATAACACCATTTGCTTAACTATTTTTTCATTGGAGCTTTGTGTCTATATATAAACCATATATATACACACACACACACACACACACATCATATATATCCCAACCTTCCACTAAGTGGGAAGGTTATTTATCCTTTGCTATGTGTTTCTACTGATACTGCTGCTGCTTGCTGCTAAGTCGCTTCAGTTGTGTCCGACTCTGTGCGACCCCGTAGACGGCAGCCCACCAGGCTCCTCCGTCCCTGGGACTCTCCAGGCAAGAACACTGGAGTGGGTTGCCATTTCCTTCTCCAATGCGTGAAAGAGAAAAGTGAAAGTAAAGTCGCTCAGTGGTGTCTTCTACTGATAAGAAGACAATATATTTTGGGGAATCTCATTTAATAAATGTATTTTTGAACCCTACAACATGTAGGGCATTATGGGATGGTCAAGACATAGAATTTTCCTGTAGATAACTATGGCACAATATGGAATGGGATAACTGCCACAAAAGAGCTACACAGTTTACTGAAATTATAGAGAAAGGAGTAGGGAAATGAATGGGTAAGGTGGAATATGAACTAGAATTTAAAGGACAGTAAAGACTTCAGAAAGTTAACAATGAGGTTGTGTCTTCAGCTTCCACCTATTAAGGAGTAGACTGGCACCAGGTTAGCTCTCCTAATGTAAACAATCACATAATTGACACAATATGTGAAGTATCTGTTAATAGCTATTGGAAAACATAACACAGGAGTGTAACCCCCAAGAGAAACAGTGAGAGACTATTTTTCTGGGCTCCAAAATCACTGCAGATGGTGACTGCAGCCATGAAATTAAAAGATGCTTGCTCCTTGGGAGAAAAGCTATGACCAACCTAGACAGCATATTAAAAAGAAGATCAATCCTGAATATTCGTTGGAAGGACTGATGCTGAAGCTGAAGTGCCAATACTTTGGCCACCTGATGTGAAAAACCTAGTCTTTGGAAAAGATCCTGATGCTGGGAAATACTGAGGGCAAAAGGAGAAGGGGACGGCAGGATGAGATGTCTAGATAGCATCACTGACTCAGTGGACATGAATTTGAGCAAACTCTTGGAGATGGTGGAGGACAGAGGAACCTGGTGTGTTGCAGTCCATGGGGTCACAGAGTCAGATATGACTTCGTGACTGAAAAACAACAGAGCAGGTAAAGATTTAACCTTTATTCTTGGGCTAATTTTATCCTATTTCTAAAGTGTAGTCTTTCTGAGGTTCTATTGAATGCTCCCAGTTTTCAATAAGATGTCTCCACTCTGGTTGATTGGACCTTAAATATCTCCAACTCTGTATGAATTCCAGTAGTTACTCAATCTATACTTCTAATAATACTCAGCTAAAGTCTTGTGGCTATCCATATACAGGTTTCTAGAATTCTTTTTCTGCATGTCTCCCTCCTCTTCTGCCTACAAATTCAGACAATTTCTGCTTCCCCCAATGCTGATCTCTGTCTCTTCAACTCAGTGAGATAATCATGCCTTGCCCCTTCTTTGATCTTGAGTCTGGAAAGGCAGAAAGTCATGGTGGTCGTATAGTTCACTTCAATCATTTCCCTTCTCTCAGGGGTTCAGTTCAGTCACTTGGTCGTGTCTGACTCTGCGACCTCATGGACTGCAGTACGCCAGGCCTCCCTGCCCATCATCAACTTCTGGAGCTTGCTCAAACTTGTGTCCATCTAGTTGGTGATGCCATCTAACCATCTCATCTTCTGTAGTCCCCTTCTCCTCCTGCCTTCAATCTTTCCCAGCATCAGGGTCTTTTCAAATGAGTCAGTTCTTTGCATCAGGTGGCCAAAGTATTGGAGTTTTAGCTTCAACATCAGTCCTTCCAATGAATATTCAGGACTGATTTCCTTTAGGATGGACTGGTTGGATCTCCTTGCAGTCCAAGGGACTCTCAAGAGTCTTCTCCAACACCACAGTTCAAAAGCATCAATTCTTCAGCGCTCAGGTTTCTTTATAGTCCAACTCTCACATCCATACATGACTACTGGAAAAACCATAGCTTTGATTAAATGGACCTTTGCTGGCAAAGTGATATCTCTGCTTTTTAATATGCTGTTTAGGTTTGTCATAGGTTTTCTTCCAAAGAGCAAGTATTTTTTAATTTTTTGGCTGCAGTCAACATCTCTTTTGGAGACCAAGAAAATAAAGTCTGTTCCTGCTTCCACTTTTTCCCCCTTCTATTTGCCATGAAGTGATGGGACCAGATGCCATGATCTGAGTTTTTTTTTTTAATGTTAAGTTTAATGTTTAATTTCTTTTAATGTTGAGCCAGCTTTTCTCTCTCCTCTTTCACCCTCATCAAGACGCTCTTTAATTCCTCTTCACTTTCTGCTATTAGAATGGTATCATCTGCATATCTGAAGTTATTTCTTCCAGCAATCTTGATTCCAACTTGTGATTCATCCAGTATTCTGCATATAAATTAAATAGACAAGGTGACAATATACAGCCTTGTCATACTGTTTTCCTAAGTTTGAACCAGTCTGTTGTTCCATGTTTGGTTCTAACTGTTGCTTCTCGACCTGCATACGGGTTTCTCAGGAGATAGGTAAGGTGGTCTGGTTTTCCTATTTCTAAGAATTTTTCACAGTTTGTTGTGATCCACATAGTCCAAGACTTTAGCATAGTCAATGAAGCAGAAGTAATGTTTTTCTGGAACTCTCTTGCTTTCTCCATGATCCAGTGAATGTTGGCAGTTTGATCTCTGATTCCTCTGCCTTTTCTAAATTCAGCTTATACATTTGGAAGTTCTTGGTTCACGTACTGCTAAAGCCTACCTTGAAGGATTTTGAGCATAATCTTGGTAGTATGTGAAGTGAGTGCAACTGACCTGTTCTAACAAAACATAAAAACAAATCTCAATAGATTAAACTGAATCTTAAGTATCCTCACTGTCTAGCAGTACAAAGCCAAAACTCTTTAAAGGAAGGCAATACAATTCAGATGCTCAATAACAGAACACCCTTAACGTCCAGCATCTAATAAAACAATTATTAGAAATGCAAAGAAGCAGAGAAATGTGACCATTAGGCAGAGAAAAATGAGGCAATAAAAGACATTAGCAAGATGGCCTAACAGGAAACCTCAGTAACTCCTTTGCCCCTGGAGACAAGGATTTAACAACATATGAACCAATTGCCTCTGTGAGAAATCTAGAATCCAGTTAAGAAATTCCTGGGAGAGGGATCTTCCTGTTAGATTTTGGGAGTTCAGATTCTTCTTTCAGCTTCAGCTACTAACTGGCTGTCCTCTTCCTCTTTCAATAAAATAGCAAACTGAAACAATGTAAACAGGGACAATCCAGTGCTGTACTTCATTAAAGCGTGGCAGGCTCCAATGCGATGGGACACCCTGGTACTCCTAAGGTTTGTTAAATGGGTAAAATATCCTTCCTCAGCTCTCCTCCTGGTGATTCCATGAGACTAGCTGGCAGGCTTTCAGTCACAGCTGGAGACAAAATTGCCCTGAGTCGGGACAGTGGCACCAAACTGCTCTCCAAATGGTTCCGAAGAAATGTATCTTCCATTCTTCATTTCTTGTATCAGAGGAATTGTGGATGTCTGTAGAAATAAGCCATTTGTAATTTTGTGAAAGTGAAATCCTCAGATTTGAAAGGTTATGCCATTTAGATGTGCCCATTCCTAAAATTGGGTACAAACTGTTGTCTCTCATCTTTTGAGGCCAGCAGGCCCGAAACAGGAGTAAAAGAAAATACATACTTCTATTTTTGGCCCGAAAGTGGTAAAGGCAATTTTGTGTTTAAAAAAAGAGAGAAAGAGGGAGATAGAGAGAGAAAGATTTCTGCTCCCAATGCAAGCATGAAGCCTGGCAGGAAGATTCTTTGCATTCATTCACCAGAGCACTTTCCCTCAGCATGGCTTGGCATAATTAAGGAAATTTCTAACTCCTGAATTCTTCCTTGGGAAGGAATGAAGTGAAATGTATATAATATTCTGAGTTTTTGTGGTGCTGCCAAGGGACTTGTTTCTGTCTTGTCTGAATCTAAGCACTGAGAAGAATGGGATATCAGATTGGAGGGTCATCGAGAACAGAGGCAAACAAGGTGGCTTGGTCTAGCACCAGTTTGCAGTGCCACAGAGAGACACTAGGTGGAACTCCAGTACCGCAACTTTCTACAGTGTCAGAGACGCTGCTGCTGCTGCTGCTGCTGCTGCTGCTGCTAAGTCGATTCAGTCGCGTCCGACTCTATGTGACCCCATAGACGGCCTCCCCCCAGGCTCCTCCGTTCCTGGGATTCTCCAGGCAAGAACACTGGAGTGGGTTGCCATTTCCTTCTCCAATGCATGAAAGTGAAAAGTGAAAGTGTAGTCGCTCAGTCGTGTCCGACTCTTAGCGACCCCATGGACTGCAGCCTACCAGGCTCCTCCTTCCATGGGATTTTCCAGGCAAGAGTACTGGAGTGGGGTGCCATCGCCTTCTCCTTCAGAAAAATTAGAGTATTGCAAACACAAAGAGGAGATCTTAGGGAGAACTGGTAAACTTCTTAATTAGGAGGTGACATATGTGCAGAAAAGGCTTGAGAGGTCTCCAGATTCTCCAGCTTATTGGAGAAAGTCCTCCCTGAGGAAACCAGACCACAAAAACTAAGAGAGGTAGCTGAGTTTTCAAATGCTGAAGTCCTAACAGAAAACAACACACACAAAGAAACAGAAAAATATTGCCTATCTAAAGGAACAGATTAAAACTCCAGAAACCAACCCTAAAGAAATGACAATATATGAATGACCAAAGAATTCAAAATAATTATAAGATGTTCATGAATTAAAAGAGAACACTGAGAGACAATTAAAATGAAAGCAGGAAAATGATACATGAACAAAACACAAATATCAACAAAGAGAAATTGTAAGGAAGAACCATTTAGAGAATTTATGAATTTTTGCCTAGTTAAAAAAATTTATGACATTTTGATTCTTACTTGTTTGACTTAGTATGAAGAGAATGCCTGATTTCTAACATATATTCATTCAAAACTTTGATATAATTCCTTGTATTTTGACATCTATTATTACTGCTAAGGGTCTAGAAAATTTATTATCTTAGTGATTTAAAAAAAATTATTTATTTGGCTGTGCCAGTTCTTAGTTGCAGCATGTGGGATTTAATTTCCTGACCAGGGATCAAACCTAGGGCCCCTGCATTGGGAACCTGGAGTCTTAACCGCTGGACAGACCACCAGGGAATCCCTTGTTTTTTAATTAATTTATTTTTTAATTGAATGATAATTGTTTTTTTTTTCTGTTCTGGAAGATTTTCTTTTCTTTCTTTTTTTTTTGGCCACTTTATTTATTTATTTATTTTTACAATGTGATTTTTCTTATTTTAATTTAAAATACATGTTTATTATTTTAAATTTATTTAATTAAAGGATAATTGCTTTAAAAAATTTCATTTTTGTCTGTCAAACATCAACAAGAATCAGCCATAGGTACAGCCATGTCCCTTCTCTCCCGAGCCTCCCTCCCATCTGCATCCCCATCCCACCTCTCTAGGTTGATATAGAGCCCCTGTTTGAGTTCCCTGAGGCATACAGCAAATTCCCACTGGCCATCTATTTTACATGTGGTTGTGTAAGTTCCCATGTTACTGTCTCCGTACATCTCACTCTCTCGTCCCCTCTCCCCACCGTGTCCATAAGTCTGTTCTCTATGTCTGTGTCTCCATTGCTGCCCTGCAAATAATTTCCTCAGTACCATCTTTCTAGATTCCAAATGTATGTGTTGGTATATGATATTTCTCTTTCTCTTTCTGACGTACTTCACTCTGTATAATAGGTTCTAGGTTCATGCATCTCTTTAGAACTGACTCAAATGCATTCCTTTTTATGGCTAAGTAATATTCCATTGTATATACGTGCCACAACTTCTTTATCCATTCATCTTTCAATGGACATCTAGGTTGCTTCCATGTTCTAGCTATTGTAAATAGTGCTGAAATGAACATTGGGGTACATATGTCTTTTTCAATTTTGGTTTCCTCAGGATATATGCCTAGGAGTGGGATTGCTGGGTCATATGGTGGTTTTATTCCTAGTTTTTCAAGGAATCTCCATATCGTCTTCCATAGTGGCGGTGTCAATTTATACTCCTACCAACAGTGCAAGAGGTTTCCATTTCCTTCACACCCTCTCCAGCATTTATTGTTTGTAGATTTTTGATAATGGCCGTTCTGACCAGTGTGAGGTGATATCTCATTGTAGTTTTGATTTGCATTACTCTAATAATGAGCAATGTTGAGCATCTTTTCAGGTGTTTGTTATCCATCTGTATGTCTTCTTCATATAGCTAGTGGAGGTGATGGAATTTTAGTTGAGCTATTTCAAATCCTAAAAGATGATGCTGTGAAAGTGCTGCACTCAATATGTCAGCAAATTTGGAAAACTCAGCAGTGGCCATAGGACTGGAAAAAATCAGTTTTCGTTCCAACCTGGGAAAGGCAATGCCAAAGAATGTTCAAACTACTGCACAATTGCACTCATCTCAATGGCAACCCACTCCAGTACTCTTGCCTGGAAAATCCCATGGATGGAGGAGCCTGGTGGATTGCAGTTCATGGGGTCACGAAGAGTCGGACAGGACTGAGTGACTTCACTTTCACTTTTCACTTTCAAGCATTGGAGAAGGAAATGGAAACCCACTTCAGTATTCTTGCCTGGAGAATCCCAGGGATGGGAGAACCTGATGGGCTGCCGTCTATGGGGTCGTACAGAGTCGGACATGACTGAAGTGACTTAGCAGTAGCAGCAGCAACACAGGCTAGCAAAGTAAAGCTCAAAATTCTCCAAGCAAGGCTTCAACAGTACATGAACTGTGAACTTCCAGATGTTCAAGCTGGATTTAGAAAAGACAGAGGAACCAGAGATCAAATTGCCAACATCCATTGGATCATCAAAAAAGCAAGAGAGTTCTATTAAAATATCTACTTTTGCTTTATTGACTATGCCAAAGCCTTTGACTGTGTGGATTGCAACAAACTGTGGAAAATTCTGAAAGAGATGGGAATACCAGACCACCTGACCTGCCTCCTGAAAAATCTGTATGGAGGTCAAGAAGCAACAGTTAGAACCGGGCATGAAACAACAGACTGGTTCCAAATAGGGAAAGAAGCACATCAAGGCTGTTTATTGTCACCCTGCTTATTTAACTTATATGCAGAGTACATCATGAGAAGTGCTGGGCTGGATGAAGCACAAACTGGAATAAAGATTGCTGGGAGAAATATCAAATACCTCAGATACACAGATGACACCACCCTTATGGTAAAGTATCTTTAATATTAATTTATTATTAACTTCTCATTTAAATGCTTTCTTCTCTGCAATCACCTTCTATGCTTTTTTCAGTCTAACTGTATAGAGGCTTTTGATGGCCAAGTCGAAAATCTCTCTTGGTAAATGTCACATTGCACTTAAAAATATGTGGGTTATTTTCAGATATATTTTTATATTGATTTCTAACTTAATTCCACTGTGATAAGAGAATGGACTGTGCATGATTTCAATACCTTTAGACAATGAATTTTTTCATCTTGTTTTATGTCCCTGGATATGTTTCAGTGTCTACTAGTTTATAGTCTATGGGAACATGAATGGAATTTGTATCCTACTATTGTGTGAAAATTGTATAAATCTTAATTATGCTGAATTGGTCATACTGCTTTTCAGGTCTAGTATATCCTCCTACTTCTCTGTATATTCATTCTATTAATTTTTGAGAGTTTGATATTGAAACTTCAACTAAAAATCTTAATTTCAGTTCAGTTCAGTTCAGTTGCTCAGTCATGTCCGACTCTTTGCGACCCCATGAATTGCAGCATGCCAGGCCTCCCTGTCCATCACCAACTCCTAGAGTTTACTCAGACTCATGTCCCTTGAGTCAGTGATGCCATCCAGCCATCTCATCCTCTGTTGAGCTACTTAAAAAATAATTGTAATATATAGTGGAACTATATATAACCTTGTTTTGTATTTTCCATGTCTTCTATAAATGAGTGTCATACTTTCAAAATTAAAAAAAAATATATATATATATAAAGAAGAAAAACCAAACCAAAATTCTGCAACTGAAAAATGTAATAACTGGATTGACTAATGTAATATAGGGCATCAACAGCAGACTTTACCAGGCAGAAGAATGATTCAGCAAATTTAGGATTTTTGAAACTACTGGGGCAGAGGAGCTGAAAGAAAAAGGAGAGAAGAAACATGAAGATAGCCTCATGGGATGCCATCATGCAAAGAAACATATGCATTATGGGAGTCACAGAAGGAGGAAAAAGAGAGAAAGGGGCAGAGAGCATATATGAAGAAATAATAGGTGAAAACTTTCTAGATCTGAGGAGAGATTTGGACATACAACTTCAAGAAGCTCAAAAAAACTCCAGTAGGATCAAACTAAAGAGACCTACATTAAAATACACTATAATCAAACTGTCAAAAGTCACAAAGAGAGTATCTTAAAACTAGTTTGAGGAAAGTGACTTGTCACTTACAAGGGGGCTCTTAGTAGATTATCATCCAATTTCTCAGCAGACACCTTGCAGGACAGAGGAAGTGGGATGATATATTTCAAGTGTTAAAAGAAAAAACCTGCTAACCAGAATACTGTATCAAGCAAAAATGTCCTTCAAAAATGGAGAAATTAAGAGTTCCCCAGATAAACAAAAACTGAAGAAATTCATTACCACTAGACCTGCCCTACCAGAGAAGGTGATGGCACCCCACTCCAGTACTCTTGCCTGGAAAATCCCATGGACAGAGGAGCCTGGTGGGCTGCAGTCCATGGGGTCGTGAAGAGTCGGACACAACTGAGTGACTTTCACTTTCACTTTTCACTTTCATGCATTGGAGAAGGAAATGGCAACCCACTTCAGTGTTCTTGCCTGGAGAGTCCCAGGGACGGGGGAGCCCATTGGGCTGCCGTCTATGGGGTCGCACAGAGTTGGAAACAACTGAAGCGACTTAGCAGCAGCAGCAGCAGCAGACCTGCCCTACAAGAAATACTGAAGAAGTTCCTTCAAGTTGAAACCAAAGGATGATAAACAGCAATACAAGACCATTCCAAAGTATAAAACACTCTGGTAAAGGTAAATATATGGACAAACATAGAATCCTACAGTATTGTAATGTAGGCATGTAAATCACATTCAAAGTTGGTATAGAACTTAAAGTACAAAAGCATAAAACGTAATTATAAATCTATGTTACTGGATATACAATATAAAAGATACCTTTTCTTTGACCACAGGGAATGTAAATTAACAAATCAATAGGGTTAAAATATCTAGAAACAGCTCTAAATATTGAGAATTTAAACAACATACTTAAAAATTTGAGATATAATTGGCATATAGCATTATATTAGTTTCAGGTATTCAACATAATAATTTGACATTTGAATATATTGCAAAATGAGCACCATGGTAATCTAGTTAACATCCATCACCAAACACAATTGCAGAATTTTTTTGTGTCATGAGAACTTTTATTTTATTTATTTATTACAATTAAGTTTCTTTCTTTCTTTCTTTGTCTTTGGCTGCACTGGTTCTTTGTTGTGGACTTTCTCTAGTTGTGGGGAGCAGGGGTTGCTGTTCATTGTGGTGCGTGAGCTTCTCCTTGTGGTGGCTTCTCTTGCTGGGGACCACAGGCTCTTAGTCACCCAGGCTTCAGTAGTTGCAGTGCATGGGCTCAGTAGTTGTGACTTGTGGGCTCCAGAGCATAGGCTCAGTAGTCGGAGCACTCGTGCTTAGTTGCTCCACAGCATGTGTAGCTCCCTGGACCAGGGATCAAACTGGTGTCCCTTGTAAGGCAGGTTCTTAACCACTGGATCACCAGGGAGTCCCCAGGAGAATTTTTAATATCTATTCTCTTAGCAACTTTCAAGTATTCAGTACAGTATTATTAATTACAGCAACATACTGTTCAACAACTGAAATGTAAAGGAAGAAATCACAAGGGAAATTAGAATATATAAAAATTTGTGTGATACAGCTAAAGCAGTGCTTAGAAGAAAATTTATATCTTTAAATGGCTATATGAAAAGTGAAAGTGTTAGTTTCTCAGTCATGTCTAACTCTTTGCAACCTCGTGGACTGTAGCCTGAGAGATTCCTCTGTCCATGGAATTCTCCAGGCAAGAATACCGGAGTGGGTAGCCATTCTCTTCTCCAGGGGATCTTCCTGACCCAGGGATTGAACCTGAATCTCCTGCATTGCAGGCTGATTCTTTGCCACCTGAGCCACCATAGAAGGAACTTTATATTTTTAAATGGCTATATAGGAAAATATAAAATTTTAAAATCAGTAATCTAAGCTTCCACCTTGAGAAGCTAGATAAAGAAGAGCAAGGTAATCTCAAAGAAACAGAACAAAGGAAATAATGGAATACAAAATGAAATAATGGAAAACAATGAAATACAAAAAGAACCAATAATACCAAAAAAACAAATAAAACCAAATTACATCTTTGACAAACCAATAAAATTGATAAATATTCTTTTAGATGATTAAAAAACAGATTAAGCACAAATTATTAATATGAGGTGGCACTAGTGATAAAGAATTTACCTGTAAATGCAGGAGATGCAAGAGACACAGATTCGATCCCTGGGTCAGGAAGGTGCCCTGGAATAGGAAGTGGCAACCCACTCCAGTATACTTGCCTGGAAACTTCCATGGACACAGGAGCCTGGTGGGCTATGGTCCATGGGACTGCAAAGAGTTGGACATGACTGAGCAACTGAGCACAAACACACATTGATGTGAAAGAAGAGATATCACTGCCGACCCTACAAATATTAACAGAGTAAAAAGACAGTATTATGAACAAACATGCCAATAAACTTGACAAATGAAATAGGCAAATTATTTGAAAGATACCAATTACCAAAATTGGCACAAGAATTAATTTTGTTGTTCAGTTGCTCAGTCATGTCTGACTCTTTGTGACCCCATGGACTGCAGCATGTCCATTGAGTTGGTGATGCCATCAAACCATCTTATCCTCTGTCATCCCCTTCTCCTCCACCCTCAATCACCAACTCAATGGACAATGAGTTCGAGCAAGCTCTGGGAGAAGGTGAAGGAGAGGGAAGCCAGATGTGCTGCAGTGAATTCTATAAAACTTTAAGAAACTCTCTCAGAAACTAGAGGAGGAGGGAACATTTTATAACTTGTTTTGTGGGACCAGAATAATCCTAACATCAAAACCCAATAGAGATATTATAAAAGAAGAAAATCACAGATCAATGAGATCTTGGATGGCCTCAGCCTGCAGCAGCTTAAAGCAGGGTTTTGATTCTGGCCAGAGATTGAGGTCAGGTTGTAGCAGTGAGAGAGCTGAATCCAAACTCCTAGACTTGTGGCCAGTGACAAGGCCCTGGCCCTGCAGAAAAAAATTCCCACAAAGATGGAAAGTAGTTCCATTGATCTATATTTCTGTCTTTGCGCCAGTACCATACTGTCTTGATAACTGTGGCTTTGTAGTAGAGCCTGAAGTCAGGTAGGTTGATTCCTCCAGTTCCATTCTTCTTTCTCAAGATCGCTTTGGCTATTTGAGGTTTTTTGTATTTCCATACAAATTGTGAAATTATTTGTTCTAGCTCTGTGAAGAATACTGTTGGTAGCTTGATAGGGATTGCATTGAATCTACAAATTGCTTTGGGTAGTATACTCATTTTCACTATATTGATTCTTCCAATCCATGAACATGGTATATTTCTCCATCCATTAGTGTCCTCTTTGATTTCTTTCACCAGTGTTTTATAGTTTTCTATATATAGGTCTTTAGTTTCTTTAGGTAGATATATTCCTAAGTATTTTATTCTTTCCGTTGCAATGGTGAATGGAATTGTTTCCTTAATTTCTCTTTCTGTTTTCTCATTATTAGTGTATAGGAATGTAAGGGATTTCTGTGTGTTGATTTTATATCCTGCAACTTTACTATAGTCATTGATTAGTTCTAGTAATTTTCTGGTGGAGTCTTTAGGGTTTTCTATGTAGAGGATCATGTCATCTGCAAATAGTGAGAGTTTTACTTCTTTTCCAATTTGGATTCCTTTTATTTCTTTTTCTGCTCTGATTGCTGTGGCCAAAACTTCCAAAACTATGTTGAATAGTAATGGTGAAAGTGGGCACCCTTGTCTTGTTCCTGACTTTAGAGGAAATGCTTTCAATTTTTCACCATTGAGGATAATGTTTGCTGTGGGTTTGTCATATATAGCTTTTATTATGTTGAGGTATGTTCCTTCTATTCCTGCTTTCTGGAGAGTTTTTATCGTAAATGGGTGTTGAATTTTGTCAAAGGCTTTCTCTGCATCTATTGAGATAATCATATGGTTTTTGTTTTTCAATTTGTTAATGTGGTGTATAACATTGATTGATTTGCGGATATTGAAGAATCCTTGCATCCCTGGGATAAAGCCCACTTGGTCATGGTGTATGATCTTTTTAATGTGTTGTTGGATTCTGATTGCTAGAATTTTGTTAAGGATTTTTGCGTCTATGTTCATCAGTGATATTGGCCTGTAGTTTTCTTTTTTTGTGGGATCTCTGTCAGGTTTTGGTATTAGGGTGCTGGTGGCCTCATAGAATGAGTCTGGAAGTTTACCTTCCTCTGCAATTTTCTGGAAGAGTTTGAACAGGATAGGTGTTAGCTCTTCTCTAAATTTTTGGTAGAATTCAGCTGTGAAGCCGTCTGGACCTGGGCTTTTTTTTGCTGGAAGATTTTTGATTACAGTTTCAATTTCCGTGCTTGTGATGGGTCTGTTAAGATTTTCTATTTCTTCCTGGTCCAGTTTTGGAAAGTTGTACTTTTCTAAGAATTTGTCCATTTCTTCCTCATTGTCCATTTTATTGGCATATAATTGTTGATAGTAGTCTCTTATGATCCTTTGTATTTCTGTGTTGTCTGTTGTGATCTCTCCATTTTCATTTCTAATTTTATTGATTTGATTTTTCTCCCCATAGATCAATGGAACAAAATAGAAAGCCCAGAGATAAATCCACGCACATATGGACACCTTATCTTTGACAAAGGAGGCAAGAATATACAATAGATTAAAGACAATCTCTTTAACAAGTGGTGCTGGGAAATCTGGTCAACCACTTGTAAAAGAATGAAACTAGAACATTTTCTAACACCATACACAAAAATAAACTCAAAATGGATTAAAGATCTAAATGTAAGACCAGAAACTATAGAACTCCTAGAGGAGAACATAGGCAAAACACTCTCTGACATACATCACAGCAGGGTCCTCTATGACCCACCTTCCAGAATATTGGAAATAAAAGCAAAAATAAACAAATGGGACCTAATTAACCTTAAAAGCTTCTGCACATCAAAGGAAACTATTAGCAAGGTGAAAAGACAGCCTTCAGAATGGGAGAAAATAATAGCAAATGAAGCAACTGACAAACAACTAATCTCAAAAATATACAAGCAACTCCTACAGCTCAACTCCAGAAAAATAAATGACCCAATCAAAAAATGGGCCCAAGAACTAAATAGACATTTCTCCAGAGAAGACATACAGATGGCTAACAAACACATGAAAAGATGCTCAACATCACTCATTATCAGAGAAATGCAAATCAAAACCACTATGAGGTACCATTTCACACCAGTCAGAATGGCTGCGATCCAAAAGTCTACAAATAATAAATGCTGGAGAGGGTGTGGAGAAAAGGGAACCCTCTTACACTGGTGGTGGGAATGCAAACTAGTACAGCCACTATGGAGAACAGTGTGGAGATTCCTTAAGAAACTGGAAATAGAACTGCCTTATGATCCAGCAATCCCACTGCAGGGCATACATACTGAGGAAACCAGAAGGGAAAGAGACACGTGTACCCCAATGTTCATCGCAGCACTGTTTATAATAGCCAGGACATGGAAGCAACCTAGATGTCCATCAGCAGATGAATGGATAAGAAAGCTGTGGTACATATACACAATGGAGTATTACTCAGCCATTAAAAGAATACATTTGAATCGGTTCTAATGAGGTGGATGAAACTGGAGCCTATTATACAGAGTGAAGTAAGCCAGAAAGAAAAACACCAGTACAGTATACTAATGCATATATGGAATTTAGAAAGATGCTAACAATAACGCTGTGTACGAGACAACAAAAGAGACACTGATGTATAGATCAGTCTTATGGACTCTGTGGGAGAGGGAGAGGGTGGGAAGATTTGGGAGAATGGCATTGAAACGTGTAAAATATCATGTATGAAACGAGATGCCAGTCCAGGTTCGATGCACAATACTGGATGCTTGGGGCTAGTGAACTGGGACGACCCAGAGGGATGGTATGGGGAGGGAGGAGGGAGGAGGGTTCAGGATGGGGAACACATGTATACCTGTGGCGGATTCATTTTGATATTTGGCAAAACTAATTATGTAAAGTTTAAAAAATAAAATAAAATTAAAAAAAAAAAGATGGAAAGTAGTGAAACAGGTAAAGTGCTTACTAGAAGGAAAAGAGCATAGTATGTGTGGGTAGACATGCAGGTAGGCTCAGAGAATCATGCCTTGTGGTAGCTTGAATCACTTTTATGGGGCATTTCTGTTGAGTTTCCTTTGGCTATCATTTTGATTTGCTTGTATTTGGTATATCTCAGGATCTTCCCATATGTGCATGTGCGTCTCTCAACCAAGATGGCCTATGGGTAGCTTTGACCTCACTCCCAATTTGACCTCCAAGAAACTCTCTAGTTGAGAAGGTTTTCTTGACTTCAAGAGTGAGAAATATGTGGTCTCTTATCTTTTATCTGGTCAAGGTCCAGCCTCCTCTCTCAATTGTTTTTTTTTTTTTAATTTAAATTTATTTATTTTAATTGGAGGCTAATTACTTTACAATATTGTATTGGTTCTGCCACACGTCAACATGCATCTGCCACGGGTGTACATGTGTTCCCCATCCTGAACCCCCCTCCCACCTCCCTTCCCATACCATCCCTCCGGGTCATCCCAGTGCACCAGCCCAAGCATCCTGTATCGAACCTGGACTGGCGATTCGTTTCTTATATGATATTATATATGTTTCAATGCCATTCCCCCAAATCATCCAACCCTCTCCCTCTCCCACAGAGTCCAAAAGACTGTTCTATACATCTCTGTCTCTTTTGCTGTCTCGCATACAGGGTTATCATTACCATCTTTTAAAATTCTATATATATGCATTAGTATACTGTATTGGTGTTCCTGTCTCAGTTGTTCTGCTATTGATGTTTTGGAATTTCTGTCCATAGGGAATGAATTAAAGTTACTCGCCCTGGGGCTGGGCGCAGATCTACCTCTTGCCTCAAATGTATATTGTGAACATAGACAAAGAAGTCCTTAACAGAATTTTAGCAAACTAATTCTAGCAATATTCAAATATGCTTATATGCTATGACCAACTGTGGTTTATTTCAGGAATGCAAGATTGGTTTAATACTCAAAAATTAGTGTTATTCACCACATTAAAAAATGGAAGGGGAGGGAATTCCCTGATGGTCCAGTGGTTAGGACTCTGTGCATCCACTGCAAGGGGTCTGGATTTGATCCCTAGTTGGGAAACTAGATTGTGTGAAATTACAAAAGATCTTGAATAACAAAAGCTATCCAGTGAAAGAACAAAGCTGGAGGTGTCACACTTCCTTATCTCAAACTACGTTACAAGGCTACAGTAATCAAAACAGTATGGTACTGGCATAAAAACATACAGGTTGATGGGACAGAATAGAGAACTCAAATATAAACCAATGCATACACAACTAATCTTTGAGAAGGGAGTCAAGATTACTCAATGGAGAAACAATAGTATCTTAATAAATGGTGCTGAGAAAACTGGATATTCACATGCAAAACAATGTGAATTGGACTATCTTATACCACTCACAAATATTAACTCAAAATAGATTAAAGAGTTAAATGTAAGACTTGAAATGATAAAAATTCTAAAGGAAATTTATTTTAAAAATAGTTTTCAGAATATAAACTTGCATAACTTATTAGAATAAAAAAATAATGTTGCTATAGCATCAGGTACACAATGGGATATTATTCAGCTTTAAAAAAGAAGAGATCCTGCCAGTCCAACAATATGGATGGAACTTGATTATGCTAAAGGAACTAAGTCAGAAAAAACACTCACTCCCCAAATTTTATTTGCTTTAAATAACTAATTCATTTAGGAATTTGTCTAAATTTGGGTTTCAATTCTAAAATCTAACTTTATTTTTCACCTAGTGATAACTTACCTTAATTATAGGAGGAAGCAGGAAAAGGTGAGGATATTAATGGTAAGGTGTGAGTGTTAGTCGCTCAGTCTTATCTGACTTTTTGCAACCCCATGGACGGTAGCTTGCAAGGCTCCTCTGTCCATGGAATTCTTCAGGCAAGAATACTAGAGTGGGTTGTCATTCCCTTCTCTGGGGGATCTTCCCCACCCAGGGATCGAACATGGGTCTCCTGCATAGCAGTCAGATTCTTTCTGTCTGGGCCACCAGGGAAGCCCCCATAAGGAGTAAGGAGTAATGGTCAATATTATTATGGCTCTCAGGGTGTTCCCTCCAAGTGGTGGCCGAGGTCTCTATCAATTACTAATCATCTACAAACCACAGTGTCGGATGGCTGCTGCCAAATGTGTTTTGAAGAAGGTGCTTCTGATTCCTCAATCTCTGGAAGTCCTTCATAGGACTGGTTTGAGAAACTTTGATTTTTGCCATCAAAATTTTACCCTCAAAAGCATCCAAGGGAATGAGCATAGCTTCCTAACGTATTTCTGAAAAATCCAGCATCTTGTAAATATCTCTTCACTTGCTTGAGCCAGATCTTGGCCTGCACAGAGAGCACCCTGTGTCTCTGGAGAGATTTTGGCAGAGGCTTTCCTTCATCAGCAATGCTCACGTCTTTCCATACACTTCCTCAATGCTGAGATTGTTGTTTGTTCTTCTTTGATCCATCTCTAAGAACTGACATCTTTCTCTGAAAAGTTTGTAATTGTTTCCGAAAGATACCTATCTTCTTTATCAGACAACCCAGATATGCTATTTTATAAACATTTCTAAGGAAATAATGGTTCCTCTTGCCTGGGGTATATTTCTTTTCTTTTTTGCATTTAGTTGTGATTCCTTGCCTAGTATGCTGCTTCTTGGAAGGGCAGAAGCATATAAACTACCGAATTATAGGCAAATAGGCCACTGCCATAAACCTTGACTTGGCTGAAAGTGTAAGAAAGCCCCTGTGATTCATGACACATGGCCCATCATTTTATTCTATTACAGGTACTTTTAGTCCACAGCCCTGGGCAGGAGACATTTTACACCAGGTACCTCTGTTGAAAAGACTATTCTTTAGGACTAGATTTTCTCATCTATCCCTCTTCCACATGGTTCAAGGTCATCCTCTCACTCCCAACCATATTTTCAATCATACTTGCTTAGGGTGAGAGAATTTCTATTCCTGTTCTCCATGTACTCTTAGAATTTCTATTCCTATTCTCCATGTACTCTTCCAATGCCTCTGAATGGAATGGAGGAGAAATGCAGTTGAAGCACTTCTGATATTAGGACTTTCTGCTCATCTCTCTTGGAACACCAAGATCCTCTACACTCATTTCACTCATGGTGCTGATGCCAAAAACTTGGTCTCTGTGCACTGAATTGAATCTTGGAGACAGAGTTTTGGGTGAAGTAGAAGATAATAGCTGTATTGCTTTTCAAAGCAAAGGAAGGACACAATGGGCTCATGCCCCTCAAAACTGTATATCTCAACCTGGGAAGATTTGGTGAGGGTTTTTTTTGCAATGCTTCAAGGGCAGGGTTGTTGATAAGAGTAGGATGTGTTCAGGGCCTTCACTTTGAGCATTCTTTGGCATTGCCTTTCTTTGGGATTGGAATGAAAACTGACCTTTTCCAGTCCTGTGGCCACTGCTGAGTTTTCCAAATTTGCTGGCATATTGAGTGCAGCACTTTCACAGCATCATCTTTCAACATTTGGAATAGCTCAACTGGAATTCCATCACCTCCACTAGCTTTGTTCGTAGTGATGCTTTCTAAGGCCCACTTGACTTCACATTCCAGGATGTCTGGCTCTAGGTCAGTGATCACACCATCGTGATTATCTGGGTCGTGAAGATCTTTTTTGTACAGTTCTTCCGTGTATTCTTGCCACCTCTTCCTAATATCTTCTGCTTCTGTTAGGTCCATACCATTTCTGTCCTTTATCAAGCCCATCTTTGCATGAAATGTCCCCTTGGTATCTCTAATTTTCTTGAAGAGATCTCTAGTCTTTCCCATTCTGTTGTTTTCCTCTATTTCTTTGCATTGATCGCTGAGGAAGGCTTTCTTATCTCTTCTTGCTATTCTTTGGAACTCAGCATTCAGATGCTTATATCTTTCCTTTTCTCCTTTGCTTTTTGCTTCTCTTTTTTTCACAGCTATTTGTAAGGCCTCCTCAGACAGCCATTTTGCTTTTTTGCATTTCTTTTCCATGGGGATGGTCTTGATCCCTGTCTCCTGTACAATGTCATGAACCTCATTCCATAGTTCTTCAGGCACTCTATCTATCAGATTTAGGCCCTTAAATCTATTTCTCAGTTCCACTGTATAATCATAAGGGATTTGATTTAGGTCATACCTGAATGGTCTAGTGGTTTTCCCTACTTTCTTCAATTTAAGTCTGAATTTGGCAATAAGGAGTTCATGATCTGAGCCACAGTCAGCTCCTGGTCTTGTTTTTGTTGACTGTATAGAGCTTCTCCTTCTTTGGCTGCAAAGAATATAATCAATCTGATTTCGGTGTTGACCATCTGGTAATGTCCATGTGTAGAGTCTTCTCTTGTGTTGTTGGAAGAGGGTGTTTGCTACGACCAGTGCATTTTCTTGGCAAAACTCTATTAGTCTTTGCCCTGCTTCATTCCGTATTCCAAGGCCTAATTTGCCTGTTACTCCAGGTGTTTCTTGATTGCCTACTTTTGCATTCCAGTCCCCTATAATGAAAAGGACCTCTTTTTGGGGTGTTAATTCTAAAAGGTCTTGTAGGTCTTCATAGAACCGTTCAACTTCAGCTTCTTCAGCATTACTGGTTGGGGCATAGACTTGGATTACTGTGATACTGAATGGTTTGTCTTGGAAATGAACAGAGATCATTCTGTCGTTTTTGAGATTGCATCCAAGTACTGCATTTCGGACTCTTTTGTTGACCATGATGGCTACTCCATTTCTTCTAAGGGATTCCTGCCCACAGTATTAGATATAATGGTCATCTGAGTTAAATTCACCCATTCCAGTCCATTTTAGTTCGCTGATTCCTAGAATGTCGACATTCACTCTTGCCATCTCTTGTTTGACCACTTCCAATTTGCCTTGATTCATGGACCTGACATTCCAGGTTCCTATGCAATATTGCTCTTTACAGCATTGGACCTTGCTTCTATCACCAGTCACACCCACAGCACAATTGCACTCATCTCACACACTAGTAAAGTAATGCTCAAAATTCTCCAAGCCAGGCTTCAGCAATATGTGAACCGTGAACTTCCAGATGTTCAAGCTGGTTTTAGGAAAGACAGTGGAACCAGAGATTAAATTGCCAACATGCACTGGATCATTGAAAAAGCAAGAGAGTTCCAGAAAAACATCTATTTTTGCTTTATTGACTATGCCAAAGCCTTTGACTGTGTGGATCACAATAAACTGGGGAAAATTCTGAAAGAGATGGGAATACCAGACCACCTGACCTGCCTCTTGAGAAACCTATATGCAGGTCAGGAAGCAACAGTTAGAACTGGACATGGAACAACAGTCTGGTTCCAAATAGGAAAAGGAGTACGTCAAGGCTGTATATTGTCACCCTGCTTATTTAACTTCTATGCAAAGTACATCATGAGAAACGCTGGGCTGGAAGAAACACAAGCTGGAATCAAGATTGCCGGGAGAAATATCAATAAGCTCAGATATGCAGATGACACCACCCTTATGGCAGAAAGTGAAGAGGAACTCAAAAGCCTCTTGATGAAAGTGAAAGTGGAGAGTGAAAAAGTTGGCTTAAAGCTCAACATTCAGAAAACGAAGATCATGGCATCTGGTCCCATCACTTTATGGGAAATAGATGGGGAAACAGTGGAAACAGTGTCAGACTTTATTTTTTGGGGCTCCAAAATCACTGCAGATGGTGACTGCAGCCATGAAATTAAAAGATGCTTACTCCTTGGAAGAAAAGTTATGACCAACCTAGATAGCATATTCAAAAGCAGAGACATTACTTTGCCAACAAAGGTCCGTCTAGTCAAGGCTATGGTTTTTCCAGTAGTCATGTATGGATGTAAGAATTAGACTATAAAGAAAGCTGAGTGCTGAAGAATTGATGCTTTTGAACTGTGGTGTTGGAGAAGACTCTTGAGAGTCCCTTGGACTGCAAGGAGATCCAACCAGTCCATCTTAAAGGAGATCAGTCCTGGGTGGTCATTGGAAGGACTGATGCTGAAGTTGGAGCTCCAATACTTTGGCCACCTGATGTGAAGAACTGACTCATGTGATAAGACCCTGATACTGGGAAAGATTGAAGGCAGGAGGAGAAGGGATGACAGAGGATGGAAGAGTTGGATGGAATCACCAACTCGATGGACATGAGTTTGAGCAAGCTCCAGGAGTTGGTAATGGGCAGGGAAGCCTGGCGTGCTGCAGTCCATGGGGTTGCAAAGAGTTGGACATTACTGAGTGACTGAACTGAACTGATAGTGTAATCCATGATACAGAATATAGGATAAAAAAGAGGAAGAGTTTGCCCTGATTCTGAAGAGTTGTAGGATATAAAAGTTTAGAATACCTTTAGTTTGGAAGTCTTAAATTATTTACTTAGGATGGGTACCCACTGCAATATAAGAAATCAGGCTTTAGAGACTGATGTAGAGAGAATGAGCCCTGGCATACAAGAAGCTAACAGCTATTCGTTATAGCTGTTATAACCAATATATAACCAATATATTGGTTATATAGCATGAAGCTTGATGCCAGCAATTTGAAGGAACCATTTAGAACTAGTATCCTAAACTCTACATGTTCCAGGACACTGATCTTAAAGCTCAGGTTCAGAATCTTGTTTTATAGGCTCTAGGTGTATATTGTGGGGCTTCCCTGGTGGCTCAGATGGTAAAGTGTCTGCCTGCAATGTGGGTGATCTGGGTTCGATCCCTGGCTTGGGAAGATCCCCTGGAGAAGGAAATGGCAACCCACTCTAGTACTCTTGCCTGGAAAATTCCATGGACAGAGGAGCCTTGTAAGCTACAGTCCATGGGATTGCAAAGAGTCGAACACAACTGAGCAACTAAGCACAGCACAGTACAGTATACACCTGTGAGGTGAAGTGAAGTGAAGGTTCAATGCAGGGTCTCCTGCATTGCAGAAAGATTCTTTACCATCTGAGCCACCAGGGAAGCCCAAGAATACTGGAGTGGGTAGCCTATTCCTTCTCCAGGGGATCTTCCCGTCCCAGGAATTGAACTGGAGTCTCCTGCATTTCAGGTGGATTCTTCACCAGCTGAACTACCAGGTGGATACTACTCCAATATTAAAGTGCTTAAAGTCCAGTTTTCCCACCTTTCCCAACAAGGTTGGGTCACTCTTTTTTAACCTTCTGTGGCCTACTCTGAGGCTGTCTACAAGCTTATATATTTATGAACACATTTATTGCAAGTTGTTAGTTTTAGATTTACAATGTGGTATCTGGCTATTTAGTGGTATTGGTGGTTGGGGACGGGGAGGCTGATAGCATCTCAGAGGGCAGCTAGATACTGTCATACACACTTTTCAAGTTCTCCATTTTTGTGAAATAGAAAGTCTCTGGATCTAAGTTATATGTGATTCTCAGTCTCTGTGGTCATATTCTGTTTCTACTCCTGACCACTCAACAAGGAACCAAGATATCAAGGGACACTTCTTTTGTTTCATGCCTGGGTTGAGTGGGCCATGACATATGATGATGTACAGTCCTTTCCCATATTCTGTATGTCTCTAAGGGGAAGGAGGAGTTGGCCGTGGACCCTTTGTGCATTTTCTGATTGCTTCACTTGTATTACCCCTGAGGCCCCCTTTGTTCCTGAAGTAGGTTGGGCACATCTTGCTTCCTAGAACCAACACTACCAGAAACAGCATAAATAAAGCCAAATGGGAAACAGGATCATGTTTGTAACACTCTTTGGGCAGGTAACAATACCTAGTATGGACTAGAGATTCTGGGGAGGAAAGGAAAAGTGGGGTGAAATTACTGAAGGAAGCTCAATGTTTCTTTGTTGGTTTTACTGGCCTCTCTCGTCATCCTCTTCCTGGATGTAAGGCTTGATGCCAGGGCCCCTGAGGCTTTTTCCACAAATAAAAGGAGGTGAGCAGTGTGGTGATCCCATTTCAGGATCTTGGGGGGTAACCAAAATGATGTCCTTTGTCTCTCTGCTCCTGGTAGGCATCCTATTCCATGCCACCCAGGCTGAACAGTTAACAAAATGTGAGGTGTTCCGGGAGCTGAAAGACTTGAAGGGCTACGGAGGTGTCAGTTTGCCTGAATGTGAGTTCCCTGCTATTTTGCTTTGTCCCATAATTCATCCTCTTCACTCTTTCCCTCCATTCTCTTCATCCTCTTTTTCCCCTCTACTTTTAATTATCAAACAATTCTCTTATTTGTTTACTCTTTTATTACATTTATTTATCTATCTCTCCTTTTTCCCATTGTCTGATCCTTTGGAACTCTTTTCACCTTATCAAGATACTCTGTGGTCTGCCATATTTGGAGATTGGTTGGAGACCCTTTTTCGGTCTGGGAATACAGGTCCTCATTTATGCTATACATGAACATCCTTGTGAAATATCTTTTTCATCTTTCTTTCAGGGGTCTGTACCACGTTTCATACCAGTGGTTATGACACACAAGCCATAGTACAAAACAATGACAGCACAGAATATGGACTCTTCCAGATAAATAATAAAATTTGGTGCAAAGACGATCAGAACCCTCACTCAAGCAACATCTGTAACATCTCCTGTGACAGTGAGTAACTTCTTTTTACTCTGTTCCTGTGTTTTTCTGAAACCTACTCCTGGGATAACCTCTTTTTTTGGTATGAAGCACACCTCTGGCTTCACTGTCTTGGACTCCAAATTAACTGTGGGACTTGATAATACCGAGTAAGAGGCTCTTAGAATTTTTCATTAACACTAAATCCCCAGACAGTTTCTTAAAGTTCATGGGTAGGTGACCTGAGCTGTTTGGGGATCTTGATGTATAATACCCTGTATTTTCAGACTAAGTTGGTTGATGAAGTTGATAATTCCTAAGGAGCTGCCCCAGAGAAGAGAAGGGAGTCCTTACCTAGGGATAGGCATTACTGTATTAAATTTCTCACCCAGAAGGCAACAGGCATAAGCCTCTAGTTCAGAGAAAACCAGAGAAGAGGGAAATTCATTATCCTTCTGGGTAATACTTAGCTCTCTCATTTTTTCCACCTATAACTCCTGCCAGAGTTCCTGGATGATGATCTTACTGATGACATTATGTGTGTCAAGAAGATTCTGGATAAAGTAGGAATTAACTACTGGTGAGTCGCCTCTCTATTTTTCACTTAATCTTTCCTCTCTTTCTTCTCAGTCCTTTCGTCCCAGCACTATACTCCTTTCTCTCTATTTCCTGGTCTTTTAAGCTAGAATGTAATCTTAAAAACAAAAATCATCAAGCAGACTCTGGTTTCCAATTTTGAAGCTTCACTTACTTCACTCCCGTTAGCAATTTTCCTACCTAGGGTTCCCTAATAGAGGGCTGAGATCCAGGATTTCCTTCACCAGGACTTGAACATCTAATTCTACTTGTTCAGTCCTACATCCTAAGGCACGCCCTTTGACCACTGCCCCGCAATTTTCTTGGAGTTTTAAAAAATGGACCTTACTCCACTAAGTGGCTCAGTGTCTCTAGCCATGTGGCTAGGAAAGTCTGTCTGTAATTTTCACCCACAGTCTTCCACCTCAGCCTTCCTGGGGATAAAGCTAGATGTAAATCTAACCAAGATCCTGTCAGTAATTTGCCTTGTCTCCTTCTTCATGATCAGGTTGGCCCATAAAGCACTCTGTTCTGAGAAGCTGGATCAGTGGCTCTGTGAGAAGTTGTGAACACCTGCTGTCTTTGCTGCTTCTGTCCTCTTTCTGTTCCTGGAACTCCTCTGCCCTGTGGCTACCTCGTTTTGCTTCTTTGTACCCCCTTGAAGCTAACTCGTCTCTGAGCCCTGGGCCCTGTAGTGACAATGGACATGTAAGGACTAATCTCCAGGGGTGCATGAATGGCGCTCTGGACTTTTGACCCTTGCTCGATGTCCCTGATGGCACTTTTAATGCAACAGTACATATTCCACTTTTGTCCTGAATAAAAAGCCTGATTTTGAGTGGCTGGCTGTATTTTCTTCCTGGTGGGAGAGGGAGGAAATAGGGTGAGTAGGTAGACCTGGCCATGGGTCACAGACCCCTTCATCTCTACTAAAGAGGATAGAGAGGCTGAACTTATAACAACTCAAAGATGGAGATTACTTTCTGTATTAATTCAATTCAACAGAGTTTTATTGATCGCCTAGCATAATTTAAAGAGCTATGGAGGGGATCCAAAGTTGACTAAAAGCATCTCTTACCTAAACTGCTGCTAAGTCACTTCAGTTGTGTCCGACTCTGTGTGACCCCATAGACAGTAGCCCACAAGGCTCCCATGTCCCTGGAATTCTCCAGGCAAGAACAATGGAGTGGGTTGCCATTTCCTTCTCCAGTGCATGAAAGTGAAAAGTGAAAGTGAAGTCGCTCAGTCGTGTCTGACTCAGCGACCCCATGGACTGCAGCCTACCAGGCTCCTCCATCCATGGGATTTTCCAGGCAAGAGTACTGGAGTGGGGTGCCATTGCCTTCTCTGCTTACCTAAACTAGTATACTACAAACATTAATAAATAGTTATAATACAAGATTCAATGGACATGGACTTGGGCAAACACTGGGAGATGGTGGAGGACAGGGAGTCCTGGTGGGCTGCAGTCCATGGGGTCACAAAGACTCAGACATGACATAGTGACTGAGCAGCAACAACAACAGCAACATAATACAAGATATAGTGTCACAAGTATCATTAGAGAGGTTAGAAAACTGTCAATATCTTCTAATTCCCTCCTCTTACCTCTATACCCACTGGGCCTTTTGGCATTCAGACTATATTTGTCTTGTCTCAGAGACGAGCAGCTCCCAAATGAAGCTGCCATAATCTTTTTAGGGACATATAGGCCCTGTCGAGCAGTGAACAGGACATCCCTCTCTTACACTTATGAAAACGAACTCTCAGGAAATAACTTGGTATTCATCATATGATTTTAGTCTGAATTTGAACACAATGTGACACATCTCCCAGGGGTACCGTATGCTATTCCTTCCCTAATTATGGGACAAAATGTTTTTCCCCAAGTCTACAAGGTTTTAGAATAATCGCTGTTCACAGTTGTATATGGGAGGGTAGGATTGAATGACCATTCCACCAACTAAACGCACACATCTCCTTATTATATGCTTCAGTTACAGTCTCAGGAAGGCATCACTTCAGTTCAGTTCAGTCACTCAGTCATGTCCAACTCTTTGCAACCCCATGAACCGCAGCGCACAAGACCCACCTGCCCATCACCAACTCCAAACTCATGTCCATTGAGTCAGTGACGCCATCCAACCATTTCATTCTCTATCGTCCCCTTCTCCTCCTGCCTTCAATCTTTCCCAGCATCAGGGTCTTTTCAGATGAGTCAGCTCTTCGTATCAGGTGGCCAAAGTACTGGAGTATCAGTTTCAACATTAGTCCTTCTAATGAACACCCAGGACTGATCTTTAGGATGGACTGGTTGGATCTCCTTGCAGTCCAAGGGACTCTCAAGAGTCTTCTCCAACACCACAGTTCAAAAGCATCAATTCTTCAGCGCTTAGCTTTCTTTGAGTCCAACTCTCACATCCATACATGACCACTGGAAAAACCATAGCCTTGACTAGATGGACCTTTTTTGGCAAAGTAATGTCTCTGCTTTTTAACATGCTACCTAGGTTGGTCATAACTTTCCTTCCAAGGAGTAATTGACTTAATTTCATGGCTGCAATCACCATCTGCAGTGATTTTGAGCCCTCAAAAGTAAAATCTCTAACTGTTTCCATTGTTTCCCCATCTATTTGCCATGAAGTGATGGGACTGGATGCCATGATCTTCATTTTCTGAATGTTGAGCTTTAAGCCAACTTTTTCACTCTCCTCTTTCACTTTCATCAAGAGGCTTTTGAGTTCCTCTTCACTTTCTGCCATAAGGGTGGTGTCATCTGCATATCGGAGGTTATTGATATTTCTCCCAGCAACCTTGACTCCAGCCTGTGCTTCTTTCAGCCCAGTGTTTCTCATGATGTACTCTGCATAGAAGTTAAATAAGCAGTATACAGCCACAATATACACAATATACATCCTTGACGTACTCCTTTTCCTATTTGGAACCAGTCGACTATTCCATGTCCAGTTCTAACTGTTGCTTCCTGACCCGCATATAGGTTTCTAAAGAGGCAGGTCAGGTGCTCTGGTATTCCCATCTCTTTCAGAATTTTCTACAGTTTATTGTGATCCACACAGTCAAAGGCTTTGGCATAGTCAATAAAGCAGAAATAGATGTTTTTCTGGAACTCTTTCTTTTTTGATGATCCAGCAGATGTTGGCAATTTGATCTCTGGTTCCTCTGCCTTTTCTAAAACCAGCTTGAACATCTGGAAGTTCACGGTTCACATATTGCTGAAGCCTGGCTTGGAGAATTTGGAGCATTACTTTACTAGTGTGTGAGATGAGTGCAATTGTGTGGTAGTTTGAGCATTCTTTGGCATTGCCTTTCTTTGGGACTGGAATGAAAACTGACCTTTTCCAGTCCTGTGGCCACTGCTGAGTTTTCCAAATTTGCTGGTATATTGAGTGCAGCACTTTCACAGCATCATCTTTTAGGATTTGAAATAGCTCAACTGGAATTCCATCACCTCCACTAGCTTTGTTCATAGTGATGCTTTCTAAGGCCCACTTGACTTCACATTCCAGGATGTCTGGCTCTAGGTGAGTGATCATATCATCGTGATTATCTGGGTTGTGAAGAGCTTTTTTGTACAGTTCTTCTGTGTATTCTTGCCACCTCTTCTTAATATCTTCTGCTTCTGTTAGGTCCATACCATTTCTGTCCTTTATCGAGCCCATCTTTGCATGAAATATTCCCTTGGTATCTCTAATTTTCTTGAAGAGATCGCTAGTCTTTCCCAGTCTGTTGTTTTCCTCTATTTCTTTGCACTGATCACTGAGGAAGGCTTTCTTGTCTCTCCTTGCTGTTCTTTGGAACTCTGCATTCAGATGCTTATGTCTTTCCTTTTCTCCTTTGCTTTTCACTTTTCTTCTTTTCACAGCTATTTGTAAGGCTTCCTCAGACAGCCATTTTGCCTTTTTGCATTTCTTATTCTTGGGGATGGTCTTGATCCCTGTCTCCTGTACAGTGTCACGAACCTCCGTTCATAGTTCATCAGGCACTCTGTCTGTCAGATCTAGTCCCTTAAATCTATTTCTCACTTCCACTGTATAATCATAAGGGATTTGATTTAGGTCATACCTGAATGGTCTAGTGGTTTCCCCCACTTCTTCAATTTAAGTCTGAATTTGGTAGTAAGGAGTTCATGATCTGAGCCACAGTCAGCTCGCAGTCTTGTTTTTGCTAACTGTATAGAGCTTCTCCATCGTTGGCTGTAAAGAGTATAATCAATCTGATTTCGGTGTTGGCCATCTGGTGATGTCCTTGTGTAGAGTCTTCTCTTGTGTTTTTGGAAGAGGGTGTTTGTTATGACCAGTGCATTCTCTTCACAAAACTCTATTATCCTTTTCCCTGCTTCATTCTGTACTCCAAGGCCAAATTTGCCTTTTACTCCTGGTGTTTCTTGACTTCCTACTTTTGCATTCCAGTCCCCTATAATGAAAAGGACATCTTTTTTGGGTGTTAATTCTAAAAGGTCTTGTAGGTCTTCATAGAACCATTCAACCTCAGCTTCTTCAGCCTTACTGGTTGGGGCACAGGCTTGGATTACCATGATATTGAATGGTTTGCCTTGGAAATGAACAGAGATCATTCTGTCGTTTTTGAGATTGCATCCAAGTACTGCATTTCGGACTCTTTTGTTGACTATGATGGCTACTCCCTTTCTTCTAAGGGATTCCTGCCCACAGTATTAGATATAATGGTCATCTGAGTTAAATTCGTCTGGAAAAGGTGAAGGACCAGCTTCATCAGATGGGCAGACCAGAAATTTAACTAAAGTTGGGACTGTTTCATTTAGTTCCATATCCCTGGCCTTCAATATTTTCATCTTGGAAATCTCACTTGTGAGTGTACTGTATATGAGGCCATGATTTTCAGAGGGCTTTGCCAAAGGAAATTGACAATTGCAGAGAGGATCTTAGCCTAGGCTCAACGGATTGACAATAGATAGAAACCAGGGAGCCCGCGTGGAAGTGGTCTTGACTGCTGCAGGCTTGTCAGCCTTTGAGTAGAGCAATTGCTATTGTTCTCTTTTTGAGAACTCTCTTTGGAGCTGAATGAGAGATTGAGGTGGCAGCCGAGTCATTTTTTCTGCATTCTCCAACTACTTCTTCCTCTAGGCCTGGAACAAGTCTTCCCCCCCCCCCCCAATTTTAGACTTTTTATTTTGTATTTAGGTATAGCTGATTAGCAATGTTGTGGTAGTTTCAGGTGAGCAGTGAAGGGACTCAGCTATATGTATACATGCATCCATTCTCCCCCAAACCCTGCTTCCATCCAGGCTGGCACATAACATTGAGTATAGTTCCGTGTGCTATATAATAGCTCCTTGTTGGTCATCCATTTTGAATATAGCAGTGTGTACATGACCTCCCCAAACTCCCTAACTATCCCTTCCCCCTGAGCAACTGTAAGTTTGTTTTCTAAGTCTATGAATCTCTTTCTGATTTGTATCACTTATTTTTAGATTCCACATATAAAGGATTTCATATGATATTTCTCTTTGTCTGACTTACTTCACTTAGTATGACACTCTCTAGGTCCATCCATGTTATTGCAAACAGCATTGTTTCAGTCTATTTAATGCCTGAGTAATATTCCATTCTATATATGTACCACGTCTTCTTTATCCATTCCTCTGATGGGGGGCATCTATGTTGGCTCCATGTCTTGGCCATTGCAAACAGTGCTGCAGTAAACACCGGGGTGCATGCATCTTTTTGGATGATGTTTTTTTCATGGTATATGCCCAGGAGTGGGATTGCAGGGTCATATGGTAGCTCTATTTTTAGTTTTTTTTTTTTAAAATTTATTATTATTATTTTTGCTTTACAATATTGTATTGGTTTTGCCATATATCAACATGCATCTGCCATGGGTATACACATGTTCCCCATCCTGAACCCCCTTCCCACCTCCCTCCCCATACCATCCCTCTGGGTCATCCCAGTGCACCAGCCCCAAGATTCCTGTATCCTGCATCAAACCTGGACTGGCGATTCATTTCTTATATGATATTATACATGTTTTAATGCCATTCTCCTAAATCATCCCCCCAGCCGACAGAGTCCAAAAGACTGTTCTATACATCTGTGTCTCTTTTGCTGTCTTGCATACAAGGTTGTCGTTACCATCTTTCTAAATTCCATATATATGCATTAGTATACTGTATTGGTGTTTTAGGAACCTCCATATTGTATTTCCTAGTGGCTGTACTGATTTATATTCCCACCAACAGTGTAGGAGGTTTCCCTTTTCTCTCCACCGTCTCCAGCATTTGTTGTTTGTGGATTTTTTGGTGATAGCCATTCTGACCAGTGTGAGGTGATATGTCATTGTAGTTTTAATTTGCATTTCTCTACTAACTAGTGACATTGAACATCTTTTCACGTACCCATTGGCCACCTGTATGTCCTCTTTGGAGAAACGTCAGTTCAGGTCTTCTGCCCATCACAAGCTGGAATCAAGATTGCCAGGAGAAATATCAATAACCTCAGATATGCAGATGACACCACCCTTATGGCAGAAAGTGAAGAGGAACTCAAAAGCCTCTTGATGAAAGTGAAAGTGGAGAGTGAAAAAGTTGGCTTAAAGCTCAACATTCAGAAAATGAAGATCATGGCATCTGGTCCCATCACCTCATGGGAAATAGATGGGGAAACAGTGGAAACAGTGTCAGACTTTATTTTTTTGGGCTCCAAAATCACTGCAGATGGTGACTGCAGCCATGAAATTAAAAGACACTTACTCCTTAGAAGGAAAGTTATGACCAACCTAGACAGCATATTGAAAAGCAGAGACATTACTTTGCCAACAAAGGTCTGTCTAGTCAAGGCTATGGTTTTTCCAGTGGTCATGTATGGATGTGAGAGTTGGACTGTGAAGAAGGCTGAACGCCGAAGAATTGATGCTTTTGAACTGTGGTGTTGGAGAAGACTCTTGAGAGTCCCTTGGCCTGCAAGGAGATCCAACCAGTCCATTCTGAAGGAGATCAGCCCTGGGATTTCTTTGGAAGGAATGATGCTAAAGCTGAAGCTCCAGTACTTTGGCCTCCTCATGCGAAGAGTTAAGACTCTGATGCTTGGAGGGATTGGAGGCAGGAGGAGAAGGGGATGACAGAGGATGAGATGGCTGGATGGAATCACTGATTCGATGGACATGAGTCTGAGTGAACTCCGGGAGTTGGTGATGGACAGGGAGGCCTGGCGTGCTGCGATTCATTGGGTCGCAAAGAGTCAGACACGACTGAGCGACTGACTGAATTGAACTGAAGCATCATAAGCTGTTTGTACATTTTAGAAACTCATCCCTTATTAGTCACATCATTTGCAAATATTTTCTCCCAGTCTGTGGGTTGTCTTTTTGTTTTGTTTATTGTTTTCTTTGCTGTGCAAAACCTTTTGAGTTTAAGTAGGTCCCATTTGTGTATTTTTGTTGTTATTTCTGTTGTTCCAGGAGATGGATCAAAAAATCTCTTGCTGTGATTTATGTCAGACAGTGTTCTGCCTGTGTTTTCCTCCAAGAGTTAATTGTGTCTGGTCTCACCTTTAGCTCTTTAATCCATTTTGAGCTTATTTTTGTGTATGGAGTTAAAGAATAATTTAATTTAATTTTTTTTTTTTTACATGTGGCTGTCCAGTTTCCCCAGCACCATTGTTGAAGAGACTGTCTTTCTAACATTGTGTAGTCTTGCCTCCTTTGTCATAGATTAATTGGCCATAGGTGCATGGGCTTATTTCTGGGTTTTCTATCCTGTGGAACAGATCTTGAAGCAGACAGAGATCTGAAGTGGTCTGGGCTCAGGTGGGTGGTAGTTCTTATGCTCAGCTTTTTTTTCTTATACTCAGGGCAGGGTGGCCAGACTGCACACAATTCAGTGAGCTCTGTGAGGATGACCCAGGTTGGCGTCCCAAAATATGGACTTTTTTCTCCCTTCCTGTCCTGATCTCTCCTCCATGCTACTTTTCTCTGACATCTATATTGTCATGAAGGCAGGAATTTTACAGGACAAAATTAAATGATTTTTTCATATATTCCTTCTCTCACTTCCTTCAATCTCATTCATTCTTTTTTATTTTGCACACTAATTGAGAGTCAATTAAGTGATAGTATCTACTAGACACTGGGGATACAGAATCTGTTAGCCTGGGCTTTGCTGTCAAGACTTACACTTTATTTTAAAATTTTATTTATTTATTTAGGTGAATGTGTTTATTTTAAACTTCAACTTCAGTGTATATTAACTTTCTGAATATTAGTTCCTTGTTTAAAATGGATGTGATGAGCCAGAACTCAATAAGACCTTTTAAGTCCTGTGTTTCTGTGTGATTGCTAAATATCACAGCTCTGTCTTCCATTTCCCAAGACTTACACTTTAAATGTGAATAGTTCCTTCTGTTTTCTAGGATCATGTAAGAGACAGGACTGCTCAGACAGATCCACCATTCATTCCATCACTCACTCCATAATCAACAAATAGTTACTGAGGATTTGCTATTTGCTATGTTCTATTTTAGGTGTTGATAGTTAAGGACAAAGACAGGAGGAGATATACTGATTTTCATTTCTTTCCAAGTTACTCTGGACCTCTAGATTTTGTCAGGCAGTATTTGGTATGGGAACACAGGAGGAGCTGGGTCTCAGTACTAAGATGGGACTCTTCCAGAATGAAGTGGTAAATTTGCTAGTGGTCAGATTTCTACTTTGTGCATAGACAAAAGTAAAAGATTGAGGGAGAGGCAAAAGCGGACAGGTCAAAAGGGTAAGCAATGAAAAGGAAAAGCAATAGTTGTGGAAATGGCTGGTAGAGCTGTGAAGATATTCTTTATTTCCCCACCCACCTCTAGATTATTGGAGAGACAGTTGACATACATTACTGCATAAATCTGTATAAGTGCAAGGTGTAGAGCAGGATGGTTAGATATACATATATAAATGAGTATTGCAACAGGTTCAGTCAATATTCTTCATCTCAAAACTCCTAATTGAGAAAATCCTGAAAGTTCCCTCTAATGGAGAAAATTTTCACACACTGAGGTATGGGAAAGTCATTTTGGCTCATACACGGTTCAACCTGAATTTTGTGTGAACCTGAACAGCTTGTAAACACGTACAGCATGTCTGCTTCATCATTAAGGTAAATGATGTCTGTTTTGAAGATAGGGATAAAGAAACTCCATTCTCATGACATCCATGTTAACATTCCCTGAAAGATTGTGTTCCATTCCTAGACACTAGGGTCCTGCTGTTAAAAAGAGTCCAAGCTTGCTCTGCTTGCTGCACAATAGGCCAATGAATCTGAGAGACGAGGTGTTAAGGCAAGGAAAACAACTTCATTCAGAAAGCTGGCTGACCAAGAGGATGACTTGGTAGAATAATGTCTCAAAATAACCATATTGTTGGGGTCTGGATGCCAAGTTCTTTTATGGATCAGAGATGGGGGGAGATGAGGAAACAAATTGAAAAGGCCATTTAACCTTGTAAGTACCTCCTAGATTGGCAAGCCTCAGGCAGGGACGTGTATTAATTTCTCCCTTCCTGTCATCTAAGGTGGACAGGGTTTTGAATAAAGGCACTTGAGCTGAACAGTCAGGTTGAGGGGCAGGATTTTCTGAGGCTGGCCATTATGTGTGACTATAATAATAAAAGTGGCCAAGGAAACAGATACAGCATGGAAGAATCAAAACTGACTCTTCCCTGTTAACACTGCTGTGTCGCTGTCTATATACTTAACCTGTGTCTTTTGGAAACTGGATGGAATACACCCCGTCACATTTGATGTATGTTCTGTGTTCTGATAATGTAAATGACTGTGTAAAAAATAATGGTTCAACGGAGCAGTTTCTCAGAGTTATCTGAGAGGCTGTCTTCTGGGCTATAGTTCTCAATGTGACTCAAATATAACTCTTTTCTATATCTAAAAAAATCAATTATCTTATAAAAATAAGTATAAAGAAACAAAGAAGTAAAAAAAGGGAAAACTTTACTCCTAGTGATGTAAATCCCTAATATTTACTCTCTTAACAGATTTCCTATATATCATACAATGGTGTTAACTAGAGTCACATTGTCCATCACATCCCTAGTGCTTATGTTACACTGGAAATTTTATGATCACCTTATGATCACCTTCCTCCAAACCCCCTTCTTCCCACCCCTCTACCTCTGATGACCATTTGTTTTCTATGAGTTTGATTTTTCCCCATGTTCTGCAAATAAGGGAGATCATATTGCATTTGTCTGACATTTCACCCAGCATAATGTTTTCTTTTCTTTTTTTAAATTAAATTAAATTTAATTTTTAAACTTTACAATATTGTATTGGTTTTGCCATATATCAAAATGAATCTGCCACAGGTATACATGTGTTCCCCCTCCTGAACCCTCCTCCCTCTTCCCTCCCCATACCCTCCCTTTGGGTCGTCCCAGTGCACCAGCCCCAAGCATCCAGTATCGTGCATTGAACATGGACTGGTGACTTGTTTCATATATGATATTATACATGTTTCAATGCATTCTCCCAAATCATCCCACCCTCTCCCTCTCCCACAGAGTCCAAAAGACTGTTCTATACATCAGTGTCTCTTTTGCTGTCTTGTATACAGGGTTATTGTTACCATCTTTCTAAATTCCATATATATGCATTAGTATACTGTATTGGTGTCTTTCTTTCTGGCTTACTTCATTCTGTATAATAGGCTCCAGTTTCATTCACCTCATTAGAACTGATTCAAATGTATTCTTTTTAATGGCTGAGTAATACTCCATTGTGTATATGTACCACAGCTTTCTTATCCATTCATCTGCTGATGGACATCTAGGTTGCTTCCATGTCCTGGATATTATAAACAGTGTTGTGATGAACATTGGGGTACACGTGTCTCCTTCAATTCTAGTTTCCTCAGTGTGTATGCCCAGCAGTGGGATTGCTGGATCATAAGGCAGTTCTATTTCCAGTTTTTTAAGAAATCTCCACACTGTTCTCCATAGTGGCTGTACTAGTTTGCATTCCCACTAACAGTGTAAGAGGGTTCCCTTTTCTCCACACCCTCTCCAGCATTTATTGCTTGTAGACTTTTGGATTGCAGCCATTCTGACTGGCATGAAACGGTACCTCATAGTGGTTTTGATTTGCATTTCTCTGATAATGAGTGATGTTGAGCATCTTTTCATGTGTTTGTTAGCCATGTGTATGTCTTCTTTGGAAAAATGTCTGTTTAGTTCTTTGGCCCATTTTTTGATTGGGTCATTTATTTTTCTGGAATTGAGCTGTAGGAGTTGCTTGTATATTTTTGAGATTAGTTGTTTGTCAGTTGCTTCATTTGCTATTATTTTCTCCCATTCTGAAGGCTGTCTTTTCACCTTGCTTATAGTTTCCTTTGTTGTGCAGAAGCTTTTAAGTTTAATTAGGTCCCATTTGTTTATTTTTGCTTTTATTTCCAATATTCTGGGAGGTGCCAAAAGCTGGTTCTTTGAAAGGATAAATAAAATTGACAAACCAGCATAATGTTTTCAATGTCAATCCATGTTATCATGAGTGGTAGAATTACCTCATTTTTATGGGTGAATAATATTCCACTGCTTTATCCATGCCTTCTTTATCCATTCATCCATTAAGAAAACATAGGATCTTTCCATGTGTTGGCTATTGTAGATAATGCTACTATGAACACGGGTGGTTGTAGATATCTTTTTGAGTTAATGTTTTCATTTACTTTGGATATGCTCCCAGAAGTAGAATTGCTGGATCATATGTTGGTTCTATTTTTAGTTTCTCAAAGATCCTCCATATGTTTATTGAGAAGATTTTCTTGTGCAGTGACTGGGTGCCCTGTGGATGGGTGCCATTAGTTCTCTAGAGGTTTCCCCATCTTGCTTGACTTGGGGAGGGCACAGGGATCAGACTAACAAAGACTTCTGTTGTGGAGAAGAATTCATGCTGAGATAGCTTAGGAGTGAAGTCTTTCTGTTTCCTCTTCTTTCTCATGACTTTTCCTGCTATTTTCCTCCTATTATGAGGAGGCAGTAGAGCCTGGCTTAGAAGGTAAGCCTGGGCTTCCTGGCCAGCATCCTCCTTAGAGCTGCCTTCACCTCCTGGTTCTTCAGACTGTAGATAAGGGGGTCCAGTAGTGGGGTCACCACACTGTACTGTAAGGATAGGACTTGCTCCAGGACTGAGCCGGAAGCTGGAGTCATGTACCTTGAAGGGAATTGCACAAAGGAATAAAATGAGGTCCAGACAAAGGCCACAATGCTGTTGGGCAGTCAGGGTCCATCCCATCCCAAATTCTGCAAGGATGGTCCTCTGGACTGTCAGCTATCAGTGGTAGAAGCATCTAGAAATGACTATTATCAGTGAGAAGTCAGTCATTCCTGCTTTCAAATGCCTCTAACATGAGTGATCATATGCAAGACATTAGAGAAACTGCCCTGGAGAAAAAGGAAGTTCCGCAGCATATTAAGTGCTACAGGTTAGAATAAAACTAAAAAAAAAAAAATCATGCATTTCTATAGCACTTCACAGTTTTCAAAGTGTCTTTCCTTAGTAGTTATGATGATAATCTGAGGATTTTTGCCTCTTCTTTTATATATACAACTGCATGCTCTTATCTTGTGATGATTGTTCCTAACAAAACTATATGATAGTCTAATAAAGTTGTCATTTTTTCCCTACCATTTATGGCTCTGGGAATCACCTCAGAATCACAGCCCATTATTTTTATAATGCTTAGTGGACCAAAATTGTGTCCTTTTTAGCACATTTGTCTTTGACTTGGGAAAGAAGCCAAGCTTTGTAAATAAAGTGAAAGATACAAATGTATCTAGCATGAGATACAAATCCAATATAGTAAGATTAAAATTGTGGGTGTATGTTGCTGCTGCTGCTGTTAAGTCGCTTCAGTCGTGTCTGACTCCGTGCGACCTCATAGACGGCAGCCCACCAGGCTCCCCCGTCCCTGGGATTCTCCAGGCAAGAATCCTGGAGTGGGTTGCCATTTCCTTCTCCAATGCATTAAAGTGAAAAGTGAAAGTAAAGTCACTCAGTCGTGTCCGACTCTTAGTGACCCCAGAGACTGTAGCCTACCAGGCTCCTCTGTCCATGGGATTTGCCAGGCAAGAGTACTGGTGTGGGGTGCCATTGTCTTCTCCTCATGGGTATACATTGTTAAGTGTCATTGTGAGTATTTTTGAAAGAAGCATTCAAATTTTATTTTTGCAATTGTGTCATTATCACTGGAATGATCTTCATGGGTTTTATGTACTTGGTTAAAAAAGATACTAATTTTACTGTCATTTTTATTTTTAAATTTATCCCTCCTAACATTTTTTCGAAGTGGTTGGAAGAAGTCTTATCATTCCCCTTATGGCAAACGAGGAAACTGAGAAAAAGAGAGCTGAAGAGTTTTGTCTTCAGGACAGGTGAGCTCTCTTGGACCTTATCATTTCCCATCCCTTACTTCGCACTGAGAAACAACCAGGTGAGGAAAGTTCAGGGCAATTTGTGCAAATACATCTCCAGTTCACTAGTAGAGAGCACAGGCCGTTAGTTACTCTGTTTCCTGGGAGCAAGGACCCATCAACTAGAGCTGTTTGTGTCTGAGAGAAACACGGTAGAAAAGAGCTTGAGGTTCCAAGTCAGTGAGCCTTAGTTTATATTTTGGCTCCATTCCTAGCTTGTTCTGGCAGCTTTTGTAAGGTACCTGGTTACTCCTGAAACTCGGTGTTCTTTTGGAAAATGAGGTTAATAGTGTTTATATTGTGGTGTGATACATACTGAAATTGATCTTGATTGTGTAAAGCAGCTGTAGTATAGTAACTAGCTAATCAATAGTTACAGTACAAATAAGCTTTGGAAACATCATCTTCCAGTAGGAAAGAGAAATGGCATGTTTTAAGGATGATGTATTTAATTTTTTTGTCCAACACTGAATAAAAGTCTACTAAAGACTTTCATTTTCCCCTTTGATGACTCCCAAATAATGCTCAAAATTCTCCAAGCCAGGCTTCAGCAATATGTGAACCGTGAACTTCCAGATGTTCAAGCTAGTTTTAGAAAAGGCAGAGGAACCAGAGATCAAATTGCCAAACATCCGCTGGATCATTGAAAAAGCAAGAGAGTTCCATAAAAACATCTATTTCTGCTTTATTGACTATGCCAAAGCCTTTGACTTTGTGGATCACAATAAACTGGGGAAAATTCTAAAAGAGATGGGAATACCAGACCACCTGACCTGCTTCTTGAGAAACCTATATGCAGGTCAGGAAGTGACAGTTAGAACTGGACATGGAACAACAGACTGGTTCCAAATAGGAAAAGGAGTACGTCAAGGCTGTATATTGTCACCCTGCTTATTTAACTTATGTGCAGAGTACATCATGAGAAACGCTGGGCTGCAAGAAGCACAAGCTGGAATCAAGATTGCTGGGAGAAATATCAATAACCTCAGATATGCAGATGACATCACCCTTATGGTAGAAAGTGAAGAAGAACTCAAAAGCCTCTTGATGAAAGTGAAAGAGGAGAGTGAAAAAGTTGGCTTAAAGCTCAACATTCAGAAAATGATCATGGCATTCGATTCCATCACTTCATGGGAAATAGATGGGGAAACAGTGGAAAGAGTGTCAGACTTTATTTTTTGGGGCTCCAAAATCACTGCAGATGGTGACTGCAGCCATGAAATTAAAAGATGCTTACTCCTTGGAAGGAAAGTTATGACCAACCTAGATAGCATATTGAAAAGCAGAGACATTACTTTGCCAACAAAGGTCTGTCTAGTCAAGGCTATGGTTTTTCCAGTGGTCATATATGGATGTGAGAGTTGGACTGTAAAGAAAGCTGAGTGCCGAAGAATTGATGCTTTTGAACTGTGGTGTTGGAGAAGACTCTTGAGAGTCCCTTGGACTGCAAGGAGATCCAACCAGTCCATTCTAAAGGAGATCAGTCCTGGGTGTTCTTTGGAAGGAATGATGCTAAAGTTGAAACTCCAGTACTTTGGCCACCTCATGGGAAGAGTTGACTCATTGGAAAAGACTCTGATGCTGGGAGCTATTGGGGGCAGGAGGAAAAGGGGACAACAGAGGATGAGATGGCTGGATGGCATCACTGACTCAATGGATGTGGGTTTGGGTGAACTCCGGGAGTTGGTGATGGACAGGGAGGCCTGGCGTGCTGCGATTCATGGGCTCGCAAAGAGTCGGACACGACTGAGTGACTGAACTGAACTGAACTGAACTGAAATCATGGTTTAATGGAAACAAGAAAAACCTCAGTCTTTGTATAAGCTTATTTTTCAGAATTAGACAATTGAGACCTCAGAAAGAAAATGATTTTTTTTTTTTAATAATTCACACATCTAGTCCACAGCCGAGGTGGAACTGGAGCCCAGGCCTTCTGAGTTCCAATAAAATTTTTTTCCTGCTACTTTGCAATGTTTTGATCTATAGACCAAGGTTACTTTAGAGTGGAAAATATTGTACATTATATTCAAAGCTTCAGCAATGATATACCTCAATGTTCATGAACCATAAAGGATGGTGATCACAATAAAATGAGATGAGCAGATAGAGAAGTCTTGTTCCAACCTGTGGCAGAGTTGATTCCCAAGGCTGTCTTGATGATACAGGTATAAGAAACCAGCACTAGGACAAACCTGCTAAGGCCCAGGACCATTATGGTGGTCTGAACGGAGGCAACGCTCATGTAGAGGTCAGAACAGGCCAACAGGAGCACTGGAGGAAACCCACAGGCAAAACTGGGGACAAGGTTGGGGCCACAGAAGTGCTGCTGAGACAGGAGGATGGTATTAAGCAGGCCAGTCCCCATTCCTATGACCCAGGGGGCTCCCGCCAGGCCAGCACACACCTTCTTGTTCATGGTCACCACATATGACAGCGGGTGGCACACAGCCTGGTACTGGTCACAGGCCATGACTGAAAGGAGGCGGGTTTCAGTGCCCCCTGAAAATATGATCAAGGAGATCTGGGTGAAACATTCAAGGAAGGAGATAGTCTTCCACTTGGAAAGTAGATTCTCTAGCAGCTTAGGCACAATGACTGAGGAACAGAAAGCATCTGGGAAGGAGAGGTGACTGAGGAAGAAGTACATGGGGGTGTGGAGGTGCGAGTCAGTCCTGATCACCAGCAGCATCAGCAGGTTCACTGTGAGGATCAGGAGGTAAATCACCAGGAATGTTATAAAGAGTACTACCTGAATGTGAGTGTTATTGGATAGTCCTTGGGGAATAGAGAAAATGACTGTGGTTGTGTTCCCAACTTTCATGGAGCATTGGAGTTTCCCTTTAGAAGGACAAGAACAGAAATAATTCTCCAATGTGTTATGAGTCTCAGAGCATGGCTGGGGATGAGGTGTCAGCTTCAGGACTGACCCTGGACAGATCGTGTAGCAGAGGCAACCTTGCCATGTCAGATCTCATCAACCCTTCCCAGCTCAGGGCAATAATCTATTGGTTTATTGGGCTAAGGTGGAGATGGTGGGGAGGAAGATATAGAGAATCAAACTTAGAAAGGAAGATTATTCAGACTGGAGATGGAAAGGAAGGGATTTGTAAACAGCCTCCAGACCACCGCGAAGTCCTGTTCTTGGTTCCAAAAAGAATGGAGTTCAAACCACAGAAAGGTTCCCTGACATAGTGAATAAGCCATAAAGATGTTGACCGACCATCCTGCTTGACGGTCCGTGATGTGTGTTTGAATGATTGCTGGAGGGATTGTGACAGCTGATGATGCCACAAGACCTTTCGGTGTCACTGTAAGTTCATGAATAATTTCCTTGGGTTTCTCATTAAGAAAAAAATTCTGGGAAAAACAAATGGTTCCTAAAATCCATTCCAGCTTAGAAATTCTAAGGTCTAGTGGCCGAGACTCAGCAATCCCAATGCAGGCAGCCTGGGTTTAACCCCTATTCAGGGAACTAGATCCCACATGCTGTAACTAAAGATCTGAAATGTCACAAAACAAAGGTTGAAGATCCTGCTTGCTGCAACTGAGACCCAGTGCAGCCAAATAAATAAACAATAATAAATATTTTAAAAAAACTTGGGAACAACATTCCTTGGGTTTCTCTGTTACTAAATGGAAACCCTCTCCCTTTCTGTGTCAACACAAGCAGAACTGGCACAGGAGTAGTCTGGTTTCATGGAAGCCAGGCAAGAGGAAGCCCTTAGACGGGAGGCAAGGGCTGTGCACATCAGTTACTCAAGGGCTTCTGTGAATTTATAATGTCCACTGTTTGCACTATAACATCAGAACTTAACATTAGAGCCCACGAAGACCATGTTTTTCTGTGAGTTGCTACTAGGGATTTGGATGAAGCCAAGTCAAATTTGGACCACCTTCTGTGCATAACAGAGATGGAAAAGGAAAAAAAAAGCAAAGGAAAAGACTGTACAGAACACCTGATAAAATAAAAAGTTAGAGGGTTTCGTGTAGAGCAAAGGAATATAGCATGGTCACCCCTCTCCCCTTAAAGGGTGACTCAGGAGGGTGATGAATGAGGATGCAGTTACTGTTTATGGCTTGTACACTCACAAGTTCCCAGAGTGGATAGTTTTAGAAGAAGATGGAATTGAATGAGAAGGGCAATTTTCTTCACTTGGTCTCTTTCAGCCAACAAGAGATACTTTCAGTAGAGGATACCTAAATGGCATCCTTTCTAACCAGCAAAAGCCAGAGATATGATTAGGACTTGGTGGGCTTCCCTGAACTTTGTCATTCTTTCAGAAGATGCCACCTCATGAGAAGAGTTGACTCATTAGAAAAGACTCTGATGCTGGGAGCTATTGGGGGCAGTAGGAAAAGGGGACAACAGAGGATGAGATGGATGGAAGGCATCACCAACTCGATGGACATGGGTTTGGGTGAACTCTGGGAGTTGGTGATGGACAGGGAGGCCTGGCATGCTGTGATTCATGGGGTTGGAAAGAGTCGGACACGACTGAGTGACTGAACTGAACTGAAATCATAGTTTAATGGAAACAAGAAAACTTCAGTCTTTGTATAAGCTTATTTTTCATAGTTAGACAATTGAGGCAGAGGTGGAGCTTTTCAGCAAGGAAATATCCGTATAGTCCTTCTGTCCAACAGAAAGATTTCTTGACTCAGCCTCCAATATAACAATGGCCAGAGGGACTTGATCTCAGCTCTAGGCCTTGGAGAGTGATGGTGGTCTCTGGAGAGTCCATTAAGCAGGAGTTCTGCTCTGATCTGTATGAATTCTCCAGGGCCAACAATTCCTTCCCTGTATTACTTTTTTCAGTGAGTTGCATTATCTAAGAGGTACTTGTCCATGCCAATTATTTCTAAAGATTAAAATACAGAGTTCTAAGATTTCTTAGTTGTAAATCTTGGAATTCCTTCCCTTCTTCCCTCTCTCCTTCCTTTTCCTCTCTTATATTTTAAATAATATTTGATTATAGAAAGATAATAAAGGATATAACATGAAAACTGATATTGAAGGTATTTTAAATTGAGAAGTGTATTAAAGATATTTTAATGATAAAAGAAAGTACAAGTTTATCATGTTATCCAAAATTAATTGTTTTATTTATTGCAACAGTTAGACCTGGACATGGAACAGTAGACTGGTGACAAATCAGGAAAGGAGTGCGTGAAGACTGTATATTGTCACCCTGCTTATTTAACTTATATGCAGAGTACATCTGCATCTGTGAAATGCTGGGCTAGATGAATCACAGGCTGGAATCAAGATTTCCGGGAGAAATATCAATAACCTCATATATGCAGATGACACCATCCTTATGGAAGAAAGTGAAGAAGAACTTAAGAGCCTCTTGATGAAAGTGAAAGAGGAGAGTGAAAAAGTTGGCTTAAAACTCAACATTCAGAAAACTAAGATCATGGCATCCGGTCCCATCACTTCATGGCAAATAGATGGGGAAACGGTGGAAACAGTGACAGACTTTATTTTCTTAGGCTCTAAAATTACTACAGATGGTGACTGCAGCCATGAAATTAAGACGCTTGTTCCTTGGGAGAAAAGCAATGACCAACCTGCTGCTGCTACTGCTAAGTCGCTTCAGTCATGTCCGACTCTGTGCGACCCCATAGACGGTGGCCAACCAGGCTCCCCCGTCCCTGGGATTCTCCAGGCAAGAACACTGGAGTGGGTTGCCATTTCCTTCTCCAATGCATGAAAGGGAAAGTGAAAGTGAAGTCGCTCAGTCGTGTCTGACTCTTCGAGACCCCATGATCTGCAGCCTACTAGGCTCCTCTGGGTGCCATTGCCTTCTCCAATGACCAACCTAGACAGAGACATTACTTTGCCAACAGAGGTCCATCTAGTCAAAGCTATGGTTTTTCCAGTAGTCATGTATGGATGTGAGAGTTGGACTATAAAGAAACCTAAGCGCCGAAGAATTGATGCTTTTGAACTGTGTTGTTGAAGAAGATTCTTGAGAGTCCCTTGGACTGCAAGGAGATCCAACCAGTCCATCCTAAAGGAAATCAGTCCTGAATATTCATTGGAAGGACTGATGCTGAAGCTGAAATTCCAATACTTTGGCCACCAGATGGAAAGAACCGACTCATTGGTAAAGACCCTGATGCTGGTAAAGATTGAAGGAGGGAGGAGAAGGGGATGACAGAGGATGAGATGGTTGGATGGCATCACTGACTCAATGGACATGAGTTTGAGTAAGCTCCGAGAGTTGGTGATGGACAGAGAAGCCTGGCATGCTTCAGCCCATGGGGTCGCAAAGAGTTGGACATGACTGAGCAACTGAACTGAACTGAAAATATCCAAATAAGTTAAAAACTTTAAAACAGTGTTGAGTTAGCAGATACACACTATTAGATATAGGATGGATAAACAACAGTGTCCTATTGCATAGCACAGGGAAGTATATTCAACATCCTGTGATAAACCATAATGGGAAAGAACATTTAAAAAATGCATATATAGATGTATAACTTAATCACTTTGCTGTACAGCAGAGATTGGCACAACATATAAATCAACTAACGTCAATTAAAAAAAGTTAAAAAACTTTGAAACATTAACTGTGGTAGAAAGTTTTTATTATGGAAAAATAAGCATCTACAAAAATAAAAAGAATAGTGTAATAATTCCTCTCTATCCATCACCTAGGTTCAATAATTATCAACTCATTGACTGCTTTGACCTCATGGGAGTGAAAAATGTGGTCTCTGTATTACATGAATAGTTGTGTCTAAAACATGGACATATTTTACTACTCAAAGGTAAAAAGGAAGGATAGATATTGAAGATATCTAAGATATTAGATATCAGTCTTTGCCATGGATAAGGACTGAATGATGGTTGACTGAATAACTCCCTAGGAAATAACAAAGAACAATATAGGAGGAACTTGGGTTTTCATTCTGGACTATTCAGTACGTCTCTGGACTGAAAAGAAAAAATAATCTTTTATTTTGTTTGATTCACTTTATTTTGGGATCTCTTCTACAACAGCTTAGCCATTTCCCCCCTAAAACAGATTTCCTAACTAAGCCCAATTATCTTCAACTTCCCACCATCAAAAATAATATTACAAGAATAAATTTTTTTGTGCCTTCAGAAGCATGTCTATTATGTTTGCGATGATACATCAGGTGCTCTCTGAGCTACAAGGGGTAAAAGGACACCTCATTACAAACTGTTAAAAGTAAAAAGTAAAGCTTTCTCTTTTTTTTTTTGTAGAACATGAACCACAAACTCAGAAATATAGCTGTGTTTAAAACAACTTACGTAATTCTTAGTCTTTTATAATTTCATAAAGATAATGATGTCTTTAGTACATTGCAAAATACATTTTGATATATCAAAGGAATAAGAATTACAAGTAGGCATTTTAAGCATAAGTAATCTAAAGCTACGAAGTTGTACTCTTGATAGCATTTATGTTTTGGGGAGTCTCCCAGCCTTCAAAGGACAAAAGCAAAGAGTAGAATCAGTGTAACATCTACATAGACTCCATACTATAAAAGGTATAAACATTTGTAGCATCATGAGAAGATGTCTTCTGCTCCTTTACATTGCGCACAAATTATGAGAATTATGTGGTACATCTCTTGGTCCACTGTCCAGCTCTCTTGTCATTTTCTGCTCTGTTGATCAAATACTGAATGTATATGCAGTTGAGCAGAGGATCCACAGGGTTGCAGTCAGTCAGAAGACAACAAACGGACAGCAAAACCTTTGAAATAGTCAAAGGTACTCCAGTTGTCTTTAAGGATGTACAGACAGATGACTCCTGGACTGTTGATGTTGCCATAATAGATTCTGGTGCAGAACACAAGGACCTACTGGGTAGCACAGAGAGCTCTACTCACTACTCTGTAATAACCTACATGGGAAGAGAATTTGGAAAAGAAGAGATACACGGATATTTATAACTAATCACTTTGCTGTACACCTGAAACTAACACAACATTGTTAATCAACTATACTACAATATAAAATAAAAATTAAAGAGAAACCACTGGTGTGGACAATAAGATGAAAATGTATATCCAGAAAGAACATGTCACCTTCACACACAGAACCTGGTGGGCCAAGTGTAGTCGATCTCCACTCATCAGTGTTGTCTCCATTGGCCCAGCATGGCAGTTAGGAGGGGGAGAATCAAGGGTTATCTCAGCTAGTTCCTGCTGAGTTCTTATGGTGCTAGTGGATAACTTAGCAGTGGTTTTGCTAGAGTGTGGTGGTTTTCTTCTCCTGGGCAGCAGAAAGTTTTCTCACTTGTTCTTCAGGCTCTGGAGTGGCTGGATCTCTGATCCATGTCTGAATTAGCACTGTCGGTCTGTAGCTCTCATCATGAGACATTCACCAGATTTGGACATCTTGGAGAAATTATTTCTTGGAAAATTCTGCTGCCTGCTCAGCCCAGTCCCTGGATGCTATGGTTGTTGGAGGAGGTGAGAAAGAGGCGGTCAGGGCAAAAAGGAAGCTGAGGAAGTTCAGGCCAAGAGTGTGGAACACTGAAAGTTGAACAGAGTTGTCTGCAATAAACATTTAATACGTATTTCCTTAAGAACTTATATGGCAATATTTTTGAGAATTTTACCCAGATGAAGAGTATCTGGGACATAATTATGTGTAGGCATAGTTTGATCAAATACTCATGCCTTGGAGAGGTTGCTGGTGGCTTAGCTGGTAAAGAATCTGCCTGCAGTGCGGGAGACCTGGGTTCGATCCCTGGGTTGGGAAGATCCCCTGGAGAAGGGAAAAGCTACCCACTCCAGTATTCTGGCCTCAAGAATTTCATGGACTGTATAGTCCATGGAGTCGCAAAGAGTCAGACATGACTGAGTGACTTTCAACTTCACTGGAGAGGTTGCAACTTTCACTGTAATCCTTGTGGGTTTCTCTATCACAAAATACTTGCCAACTAACTAATATTTGGTCATCTATCAGGCGTGGAGTGTCATCTCTTTGCTGTTTTAAATTATGATATTAATAACTAGTGAGTTTGAGCATCTCCCTAACATTTTTTCCATTATCATTTACCATAGGATATTGAATATTGTTCCCTGTGCTACACAATAGGACTTTGTTGTTATTCATTCTCTTTATAATAGTTTGCATCTGCTAGTCCCAAACTCCCAATTTGACTCTCACCCCGCTCCTACTCCTAGGCAACCATAAGTCTGTTCTCTATGCTTGTGAGGCTGTTTCTGTTCCATACCTTCTGTAGTCACGTGTTTCCTTTTACAGGAGTATATGTATCATATCATTTGGTGTCACACTTAGAACAGCAGAGTGTATCCCAATTTTATGCCCATATTTCCTATGTTTAAAATCTCATTTTGTACATCTCATCTGTAATGCATCTGAATTCCTCTTTCAAGTAACAAAAATGCTATTTCAGATAAAAATAAAAAGTAACCAGTTATTTCTTAAAATATGTGGACAGACACAAAAAGCCACATTTTTAATCATTTCATTTATAGGAAACATTGACAATAGGTAAAGAAACAGAGAAAGAGGAATTCCCTGGTGGTACATGGATAAGAATCTGTCAATGCAGGAGACACTGGTGTGATTACCTGGTCCGTGAAGATTACACATGCCAAGGAGCAACTAAGTCTGAGCACCACAACTACTGAGTCTGTGCTCTACAGCCCACAAGCCACACTACAGAGCCTGTGTGCCACAGCTACTGAAGCCTGCAAGCCCTAGGGCCTGTGCTCCACAGAAGTCACTGAAATGAGATGCCTGTGCATCACAACGAAGAGTAGCCCCCACGTGCTGCAGCTGGAGAAAGCCCGTACAGCAATGAAAGCTCAGGGCAGCCAAAAACAAATAAATTGAGTTAAAAAAAGAAACAGAGAAGAAAGAGGATTATGGTTGTCAGAGTCTGGGAGAGGAGGAATTGGGAGCTGCATTCTTTGGATATAGGGTTTTATTTGGGGAATAAAATGTAGAAACTAGTAACTAGGCAGTGGTGATGGTGGTACAGTATCATGAGTGCATTTAATGCTCCTGAATGGCAATATTAAAAAGGCTTAAATTGTATTGTTATAAACTTAAAACACGAAATATACAATGCTGTAAATAATATGAAAGACAAAACAATAAAAACTGTAACACAAACAATGACCGGAGATGAAAAGTAAAGTTTGGATGAAGGAGCGGGAGAGGGTTGATGATGTGTATTGAAAGTGATGGTGGCTGCAGATCCAAATCTGCCCTTGAGGGTGCTGATTCCTGAAATGGCTGTGGGTCTCCCTTCAGAGGTGCAGTTCAACCCGCAAGGGCACTGGTTCCTGACCTGGCCCAGAGTCTCCTGCAGGAGCCAGAGCAGGTTCCCCTGCAGCAGTGGTGAATCCACATGGGTCTCCTGCAGGAGCAGTTTTCAGTTTTCAGGGGGGAAGGTTCCTGATGTGGCTCTGGGTCTAATGCAGGGCAGGAGCAGCTTCTCCATGAGGAGTTCTATACACTGACCTGGTCTGCGTCTCCTGCAAGAGAAAGAGCAGGTTCAACCTGCCCCGTGTTGGTTTCTGACCTGGCTCTGTGTCCTCTGCAGGAGCAGCTGCAGGTTCAATCTGCGAGGATCTTGGCCCCTGACCTGACTCTGGATTTCCTATAAAAGCAGGCACTCGTTGGTTTCTGAAGTGGCTCTGGGTCTCCTGCAGGAGATGGTGTAGATTCTACCTACAAAAATCCCACTGTTTCTGTCACATCCAGGTCATCCGCAACACTGATGTCCTTCCTGTATGGCTTCTTTCACATGGGGTGTTTTCAACGTCCATCCGTGTTGTAACATGTATCAGTATTTCTTTCATTTATTTCGTTGTGCCTAAATATACAAACATTTACTATTCAAGCCATTTTAAATATACAGTTCTTTGGGATTAATTACATTCACATTGTTGTACAACCGTATCCCCAACAAGCACACTCAGAGCATTCCAATTTTCACTAGTGAAACTCTGTAGCTATTCAACACTAATTCCCGGAGTCCCTGGCAGTGAGATTCTTCTTTCTGTCTTTGACTTCAGTGGATACCTCATGCAAGTGGATTCATATATTTTTGTCATTTTGTGACAGGGTTATTTCACTTATCATAAAGACTTTAAGGTTAATATTGTAGCATGTGTTGGTATTTCCTTTGTTTTTGAGGCTGAATTATACTCCTTTGTGAAAGCCACATTTAGGTTATCCATTCATTTATTGATGGACACTTGGGTTGCTTCTTCCTTTTGCTCTTGTGGTTAATGCTGCTATGAGTGTACCCATACCTGTTCCAGTCCCTGCTTTCAACCTTTTATGTATGTACCCTGATGTGAAATTGGTGGATCATACGTTAATTCTATATTTAAGCTTTTGAAGAACTGCCATACTGTTTTTCACAGAGACTTTATTCTTTTATTTTACTCCCTCTATGGTGAATAATATGTCTGTTTACAGATGTGCACAATTTTGTTTATTCATTTAACCGCTGATGGACTTTTGCATTGTTTCTGCCTGTTGGCTATTGTGAACAGTGCTGCTGTCAATATATGTGTACACCTGTTATCAATTCTTTGGGGTATATTTCTAGGATGGAGTTGTTGAACAATATACTAATTATATATTTATATTGTAAATGTGGACTTCCCTGGTGGTAAGCCCATCTTCTCAGATGGTAAAGAATCTGCCTGCATTGCAGGAGACCTGAGTTTGATCCCTGGGTTGGGAAGATTCCCTGGAGAAGGGATTGGCTACCCACTCCCGTATTCTTGCCTGGAGATTTCCATGGACAGAAGAACCTGACGAGATACAGCCCATAGGGTCCCAAAGGGTCGGACGTGAATGAGAGGCTAACACATCACATTGCAAATGTAGGTCTCACCCTTTTCTATTTTTACAAGTAATGTTTGAAGGTTCCAATTTCTTTACATTGTTGTGAACCGTTGTTATTTTTAGATTTCTTTATTTTAACCATTTTAGAATATGTGAAGCAGTTGCTGCATTGCGGTTTTAATTTGCATCTCCATCATGACTAATGATCTTTGACATATTTTTATGGCTTGGTGACCATTTGTATGACCTGTGTGGAGAACAGTCTATTGAAGTCATTTATCCATTATTATAATTGTTTTTTTGGTCTTTGTGTTGGTGAGTTGTAAACATTCTTGAGATTCTTCGGATAATGATTTATCAGATATATAATGTACAAATATTTTTAAAAATTCTGTATCCTTTAAATGAACTCTAGAAATGTGAACCCTGTGGATATTGGATGTTGACTGTAATTTCACTTCTTACATTTAAGCCTTTTATGTATTTTGGGTTACATTTTGTATGTGGAAGGAGGAGAGGGTCCAATTTCATTGCTATGCATGTGGATAACCAGTTGCCTAGCACTGTTTGTTGAAAATATCATTTTCCCCCAATTTAATGTTGTGGACTTTTGTCTAAAATGAGTTCACCATAGATGGGTGGGTTTATTTCTGCGATCTCCCTTCAATTTCATTCATCTCTATGTATATCTTTATGCCAATCTCATAGTGTTTTATTCAGTGCTTTTTGTATCAACATGTAAAAATGGGAAGTGTGAGTATCTGTAGGGAGAGAGCAAATTAGCCAAGATGGTGGTCAGGCTCTCTCGCCCCATGTTTGGTAAATACATGGCTATATAACAGCTGAGATCATTTACAGCGTGCCACGAGGTACTCACTTGGTCACGGGCTACTTTGTGTGATATGCCTATAGAAGCACCATCTGAGAAGTCCTTGAGGCCGCCTTATGGCTCCGTGTGACTGCCTATGGTTACGTTGCTGGATCAGCCATGAGAGGAGAGAATACAGTGCGTCTGCTGCTGCAGCTGCTGTGCCAGCCAGGAGAGAACAAACGTGTCTGCAGTTCCTACAGCTCCTTGAGTTTTCTTCCAGCTTCCCAGCTCACATCTTGCCTACGATGGATTCAGTGAACAGTGCGCATAGTGAAATACAATGAGACAGCAGCCAACTTTGATTTTCTTTTTTAAGACTGCCTGCTTCTGGGATAAATTCTTTTTTTGGTGTCAAGCACACCTCTGGTTTCATTGCCTAGGACTCTACACCAAGTGTGGGACTTGAACTGATATTATTAAGAGGCTGTTAGAAATTTTCATTATCACCAAATCCCCAGACAGTCCCTTAAAGTTCCTGGATAGATGATCTGAGTTGTTTGGGGATCTTGAAGTCTAATACTCTGCGTTTTCAGAGGAAGTCGGCTGATGAAGTTGATAATTCCTCCAGAGATGCCCTGGAGAAAGGAAGGGAGTCTTTACTGAGGGGGAGGCATTACTGTATTGGATTGCTCACGTAAAAGGAAAACAGGCTTAAGCCTTTAGTTGAGAGAAGGACCAGGGAAGAGGGAAAATCATTACCTTTCTGGGTAATACTTAGCTCTCTCATTTTTTCCACCTATAACTCCTGCCAGAGTTTCTGGATGATGACCTTACTGATGACATTCTGCATGTCAAGAAGATTCTGGATAAAGTGGGAATTAACTACGGTGAGTCTCCATTCTATTTTCTATTTTACACTTCCTCTCCCTCTTCTCAGCCCTTTAGTCCCAGCACCATACCCCTTTCTCTCTATTTCCTGGTTTTAAGCTAGAATATAGTTTGCAAAACAAAACTCATCAAGCGGACTCAGGTTTCCAATTTTCAAGCCCCACTTACTCCACCACTGTTTAGCAATTTTCCTAACAAGGATTCCTTAATAGAGGGCTGAGTCCCAGGATTTCCTTCACCTGGACTTGAACATCTAATTCGACTTGTTTAGTTCTAAGCGCTAAGACAAACCCTTGTTACCACTGCCCTACAATTTTCTTGGAGTTTAAGAAAATGGACCTTATTCCACTAGGTGGCTCAGTGTCCCTTGCCACCTGGCTAGGAAAGTCTGTGTCTGTAATTTTCACCCACACTTCCACGTCAGCCCTCCTGGGGATAAAACTGAGTGGGAGTTTGAGCTAAAATCCTTGTCTCCTTCTTCATGATCAGGTTGGTCCATAAAGCACTCTGTTCTGAGAAGCTGGATCAGTGGCTCTGTGAGAAGTTGTGAACACCTGCTGTCTTTGCTACTTTTGCTGTCTTTCTGTCCCTGAAATTCCTCTGCCCTTTGGCTACCTCATTTTGCTTCTTTGTACTGCCTTGAAGCAGATTTGTCTCTGAGCCTGGGCCCTCTAATGATGTTGTTGGACATACAAGGACTATTCTCCAGGGATCTGTAAACAGTGCTCTGAGACTTTTGACTCTTGCTCAGTGCCCCCAGTAGCACTTCCACTACAACAGTGTCCTGTGTCCTAAATAAAGGGCTTGGTTTTGAGTGGCTGGTTGTTATTTTCTTCCTGGAGGGAGAGGAAGGAAACGGGGTGAAAGGTGGAGATGGCCAAGGGTCACAGCCACCTTCATCTCTACCAGAGAAGAAATAGGCTGAACTTACAACATCTCAATGATGGAGATTCCTTTCTGTATCAATTCAATTCAACCAAGTTTTATTGATCACCTAGCATAATTCAAAGAACTTTGGAGGGGATCTAAAGCTGGCTAAAAACATCACTTCCCTCATGGACTAGTAGGAATCATAAGATAAACATTAATAAATATTTATAATACAAGATACAGTATCATTAATATTATGAGAGAAGTTAGAAATGTGCCCTGAGTATTGGTAAGAGGAAAGATAATTTATATTTGGTGGAAGGCTGTGAGCAAAAGGGCTCAAGAAAAGATTCATGACAAGAGTGAATTTAAGCTCGTTTTGAAGTATTGGTGGGATTTTAACAGGTAGAGATGTGGAGTGGGAAAAGGACAGGAAGAGCAGGGGCTCCAAGAATCTGAAATGGGTGACTTGAGGGGGGTTGAGGTACTTCCTTACCCCTAAGATAAGAAAATACCCTTCACAAATTGGTTACCATCTAGATCTACCATATCTTCTTTATCTGTTTCTCTGTTGATGGAAATTTAGGTTGCTTCCATGTCCTGGCTATTGTAAATACTGCTGCTATGAACATAGGGGTGTATGTGTCTTTTTGAATTATGATTTTCTCTGGGTATATGCCTAGGAGTGGGATTGCTGGGTCATATGGTAGTTCTATTTTTAGTTTTTTAAGGAAACTCCATATTGTTTTCCACAGTGGCTCTATCAATTTACATTAGCACCAACAGTGTAAGAGTTTCTCTTTTCTCCACACCCTCTCCAGTGCCTACTGTTTGTAGATTTTTTGATGAAGGCCATTCTGACGTGTGTAACGGTGTACCTCACAGTAGTTTTCTAGTAAATAGTGATGTTAAGCACCTTCTCATATGTTTGTCATCTAGAAAAATGGTATAGATGACTTTATTTCTGTTGCTGGCCAAAATCTTGGCTTTCTATGCCCACCAAAGCTGAATAAAAGATATGGAGACAGAGTTTGGAAATAGAAAGTTGATTTAGTTCTCAGCTGGCAGAGGGGGGAGTATAGTAGGCTCATGCCTCAGGAACTGTGCTCCCACTCCATGAAGATTCTAGAGGCTTATATAAGATGAGGGTTCCCAGTCAGGAATCTTTGATGAGGAGCAAGCATTTTAGGATCTTGTCAAAAGCAGCCATAGGCTGGCATATGTAATGCAGTAATCGAGTGTAGCAGTTCAGTGGCTCTGTGGCCTTCTTTCTAATATTTAACAAGGGGAAGGATGTTGTAAGGGTAAACACCATATACAGGCTGTATTGAGCATAGAGACAAAGGAAAATAGGTGTGAAGTGTAGCTCCTGCAGAGTTAGGGGCAGAAACACAAACTTAGTTATAGACATGCAGAATTAGGAGCAGTTAAAGTGAACAAAACAAAACAAAACACTAGGAATGTTCAGTCCTGCTCACTGTTCTCTTTGTCTTCTTTGTTCTCAGCAAAGAGAAAGAAAAAAACTCATTCCTCTTTTTTTCCTTTTCACTGCAACATTTCCAAAGCAGAAATAGAGACTTAAAAGAACAAATGTATGGAGCTCAAGGGAGAAAGGGGTAGGGTGGGAGGAATTGGGAGATTGGGGTTGACACATAAACACTTTGGATACTGTGTACAAAATAGACAACTGATGGGAACATGCTAAATAGTACAGGGTACTCTAATTAATGAACTGTGGTATCCCAAATGGGGGTGAAATCACAAAGGGAAATGATATATGTGTATGTAGGGCTGATTACTTTGCTATGGAGTAGAAACTAATACGACATTTTAAAGCAACTATACGGCAATAAAAATTAATTAATAAAAATAAATGAATAGATAAGAACAGCTTGGTAATGGAAGAATCTGGACACTTGGGGCCTTTTGGTTGGGACCCTGCACAGTATTACTCATCCTTGCTGCGTCTCTGGTTTATAGGAGGATGTTTGCAGAGCTTTATTCTAATTTGATTATAAGGAATGCGAAAGATGGAGAAGCAGGAGATATGAGTCCTGAAGTCTGTTTCTGCTTCTTACTGATGGTCTAAACCTGGGCAAGTCATCTTTGTTTCTGTGGCTCACTTTCCTCATTTTTAAATGAAGATTTTGGTCTGGTGATTTTTATGAGATCTTTTCCTGCTTTGACAATCCAGCCTACCAAAACTCCAATTTATACCCCATTTCTGTATTAGACAAGTTATATTTTCTAATTCCCTCTTCCTACCTTATATATGCAATAGGGCTTTTGGCATTCAGACCATATTTCTCTTGTTTCAAAGCCCAGCAACTCCCTAATGAAGTCCCCATAGCCTGTTTAGGGACATATAGTGCTAGGCAAGGGGGGAATAGGACATTCCTCTCCTATTCTTAATGAAAACTAAGACTTAGGAAACAACTTGGTATTCATCACATAATTTTAGTTTGAATTTGAACCCAGTGTATTCCCATGCTCTTCCTTCCCTAATTATGTGACAAAAGGCTTTCCCTCAAGTCAACAGGGTTTTAGGAATAATCCCTGTGTGTGTTTGTGTGTGTGAGGGCAGGATTAAATGGCTATTCCTCCACTGATCTCACACATCTACTATTATTTTGCCTTAGTTACATCCTCAGGAAGGCACATGCTCTGGAAAACGTAAAGGACCAGCTCCACCAAGTGTGCAGAGCAGAAATGCCATTGAAGCTGGGACTGTTTGACTCAGTTCCACTCCCTAGCCTTCCTCTCCAGAGAAATAGCCTCATCTTGGAAATTTCTCCTGTGAGTGAACCACATTATGAGGCCATGATTTTCAGAGAGCTTTGCTGAAGGAAACAGACAATTGCAGAGAGGATCTTAGCTTGAGGGTCAAAGGATCAAGAACAGATAGAAGTCAGGGAGCTGGCATGGAAGTGGTCTTGGCTGATGTGACCTGTCAGTTTTTGGATAGAACAATTGCTGTTGTATTTCTGAGAACTCTCTTGAGAGCTGAATGGGAGATGGGGTGGCAGTTGAGCATTTGTTCTGCATTCTCTAACTCCTTCTCCTTCCTCTACACCTGGAACAGGTCTTGAACCAAGTCAGGGATCTGAAATGGTCCAGGGTCAGATAGGTGTTGGAGAGACTCTGGGGAGGGGGTCAGAGTGCTCATGCAAGCTCTTGTGATGATGACCTTGGGTGGTGAACCCAAATTTGGACTCTTGTCTCTTTGGATCCCAATCTCTTCTATAGTACTTCCCTCTGACATCCGTATTGTCATGAAGGACACACTTTTTTTTTTTTCATATGCTCCTTCTCTCACATTCATTATTTTTCTTTGCACACTATTCCCTTGTAGCCCAGCTGGTAAAGAATCCACCTCCAGTGAGGGAGACCTGGGTTTGATCCCTGGGTTGGGAGGATCCCCTGGAGAAGGGAAAAGCTACCCACTCCAGTATTCTGGCCTGAAGAATTCCATAGACTGTATAGCCCGTGGGGGTTGCAAAGAGTCAGACAGGACTGAGAGACTTTCACACTTCATTAACACTAACAGAACATACTAAATATTGGAGATACAGAATCTGTTAGACAAGGTTTTAGAGGAGGATATGTGCTAAGTTGCTCAATTGTGTCTCTTTCTGACACTATGGACTGTAGCCTGCCAGGATCCTCTGTCCATGGAATTCCCCAGGCAAGAATACTGGAGTCAGTTGCCATGTCCTCCTACAGGGGAATCTTCCCAACCCAGGCATTGGACCCACATCTCCTATGCCTCCTGCATTGACTTTACTACTAGTGCCACCTAGAAAGTCCTTAGAGGTGGATGCTGCTGCTGCTAAGTCACTTCAGTCGTGTCCGACTCTGTGCGACCCCATAGACGGAAGCCCACTAGGCTCCCCTGTCCCTGGGATTCTCCAGGCAAGAATACTGGAGTGGGTTGTCATTTCCTTCTCCAATGCATAAAAGTGAAAGTGAAGTCGCTCAATCATGCCCGACTCTTAGCGACCCCATGGACTGCAGCCTACCAGGCTCCTCCGTCCATGGGATTTTCCAGGCAAGAGTACTGGAGTGGGGTGCCATTCCTCTTATTTCCTAGGACCATATAAGAGAATGGACTCCTCAGACAGGTCTACTATTCATTCCTTCATTCACTCTATAATCAACAAATAGTTATTGAAGATTTACTCTTTGCTATGTTCTACTCCATGTGTTACTTATTAAGGACAAAGACAAGAGGAGACACACTGATTTTATTTCATTTCTTTCCAAGTTACTCTGGAGCTCTAGATTTTGCCAGGCAATTTTTGGTATGGGAACAAAGAAGGTCTCAGTACTGAGATGGGACTCTCCTGAAATGAAGTGGGGTATTTACTAGTGGTCACATTTCTACTTTGTGCATAGTAAAACAAGTGAGGGAGAGGCAAAGAGGAGGTGTGGAAAGGGCAAGAAATGGGAGGAAAAGCAAAAGCTGTGAAATGGCTGATGGAATTGTAAAGATCTTTTTTACCTTTTCCCCCTAATTTTATGGAGAGATAATTGACATAACGGAGAAGGCAATGGCACCCCACTCCAGTACTCTTGCCTGGAAAATCCCACGGACGGAGGAGCCTGGTGGGCTGCAGTCCATGGGGTCGCGAAGAGTCAGACATGACTGAGCGACTTCACTTTCACTTTCCACTTTCATGCATTGGAGAAGGAAATGGCAACCCACTCCAGTGTTCTTGCCTGGAGAATCCCAGGGATGGGGGAGCCTGGTGGGCTGCCATCTATGGGGTTGCACAGAGTCGGACACGACTGAAGCAGCGCAGCAGAAGCAGCAGCAGCAGCAGCAGCAATTGACATAAATTAATGTGTAAATTCTAGGCATACAGCATGATCGTTTTACAGATATATATATTGGAGGAAGATATGGCAATCCACTGCAGTATTCTTGCCTGGAGAATCCCGTGGACAGAGGAGCCTGGTGGGCCACAGTCCATAAGCTTGCAAAGAGTTGAACATGACTGAAGTGACTGAGCACACATGCATATATATACATACACACATATGTGTGCATGTATATATATGTATATATACATATATGTGTATATATATATGCATTGCAATAGGTTTAATTAATATGCATCATCTCAAAACAACTAATTGGGAAAATCCTGAGAGTTCTCTCTGATGTAGAATATTTTTACACATTGAGGTAAGGGGAAGCATTTTTGGCCCATACATGGTTCAGCCTGAATTTTGTTGAACCAGAACAGCCTGTCAAACTCACAGAGAATATCTGTTTTAACCACTGAGATAAAGAATGTCTGTTTTGAAAATAAGGATAACAAACTCCCTTCACACAACATCCATATTAACATCCTCAAAAATATGGTTCCATTCCCAGACACTAGGGTCCTGCTGTCTCACTGTATATGGATTATAACTGTCTCTTTTTGGACACTTGAGGAATACACCCCTGTCATGTTTGATGTATGTTCTTTTTTCTGTTAAGGTAGATGATCATGCTAAAAATCATGCTTCAGTGGGGAAGTTTCTCAGAATTATCTGAGAGGCTGTCTCCTGGGCTATAGCCCTAAATTTGGCTCAAATAAAACTCCTCTATTCTTAAAAAAATTCCCATCATCTCATAAAAGTGAAAGTGAAGTCGCTGAGTCTTGTCCGACTCTTTGCGACCCCATGGACTATAGCCTACCAGGTTCCTCCATCCATGGGATTTTCAAGGCAAGAGTACTGGAGTGGGGTGCCATTTCCTTCTCCAGGAGATCTTCCTGACCCAGGAATTGAACCCAGGTCTTCCGCATTGTAGGCAAACGCTTTACCATCTGAGCCACCAGGGAAGCTCTCATAAAGATATCATATAAAGAAAAGAAAGAAGAAAGAGGAAGATCTTTTCTCCTTGTGATGAGAACTCTTAGGATTACTCTCTTAACAAATTCCCTGTATATCATACAGTGGTGTTAATTATAATCATCATGTTGTGTACATCCCTATACTTATTTTACACTGGAAATTTGTACCTTTTGATCACCTTCCTCCCACCCTCCACTCCTGATAACTACATGTCTGATATCTTTTTCTATGAGTTTGGTTGATCTCTAGGTTCCACATGTATGTGACATCATATTGCATTTGTCTTTCTATGTCTGACCCATTCCACTCAGCATAATGCCTTCAAAGAACTTCCATGTTGTCACAAGTGGTAGAATTTCCTCATTTTTAAGGCTGAATAATATTCCATTGCTTTATCCATACCTTTTTAATCCATTCATCCATACCTTTTTTAATCCATTCATCCATTAATGAATACCTAGATTCTTTTCATGTCTTGGGTACTGTAAATAATGCTGCTATGAACTTGGGACTTCCTGCATGGCTCAGTGATAATGAATTTGCCTGCAATGCAGAAGGCACAAGAGACAGGGGGTTGATCTCTGGGTTGTAAAGATCTCTTGGAGGAGGAAATGGAAATGCACTCCAGTATTCTTGGGTGGATAATCCCATGGACAGAGGAGCCTGGAGGGCTACAGTCCATAGGGTCGCACAGAGTCAGATGTGACTGAGCACACATGTATCAACATGGGAGCTCATATATTTTTAAAAGATATTTATTATTTATTTACTTATTGGCTGTTCTGGGTCTTTGCTGTGGCCCCTAGGCTCATGGAGGTGTGCAAAATTTCTCTAGCTGAGGTGGCTGTGGGTGTATTTTGTTGCCCCACACAGGCTTCTCTTACTGCCCTCCAAAGGCTTCTTGAGGGGCCTGATTTCACGGGCTCTAGAGTGTGCAGGCTCAGTAGCTGTAGCTCATTGACTTAGTTGCTCTTCTGTATGTGGGATCTTAGTTCCCTGACCAGGGATTGAACCTATGTCCCCTGCATTGCAAGGCAGATTCTTTACGACTGGATCACCACAGACGTTCTTGCACATGTCTTTTTGAGTTAGTATTTTCATTTCCTTTGGCTCTATTCCCAGAAGTGGAGTTGCTGGGACATTTGGTGGATCTATTTTTCACTTTTTGAGAATTCCTCTATATGGTTTTTGAGAAAATTTTCTTGTGTAGTGACTGGGTCATCTGTGGATGGATGCCATCAATTCTCCATCTTGCTTGACTAGGGAAGCGCACAAGGGTCAGAGGAACTAAGACTTCCATTTGGGACAAGAATTCATGCTGAGATATCTTAGAAATGAAGCTCTGTATCTCCTCTTCTTTCCCATGACTTTTCCTCTTATTATGAGGAGGCAGTAGAGTCTGGCTTAGAAGGTGAGCCTGGGCTTCCTGGCCAGCATCCTCCTAAGAGCCGCCTTCACCTCCTGGTTCTTCAGACTGTAGATAAGGGGGTTCAGTAGTGGGGTCACCACACTGTACTGCACAGATAGAACTTGCTCCAGGGCTGAGCCAGAAGCTGGAGTCATGTACCTTGAAGGGAATTGCACAAAGGAATAAAATGAGCTCAGGACAACAGATACTTGGCTGTAGGTAGCCAGGGTCCATCCCATCCCAGACTGCAAAGAGGGTCCTCTGGGTTGAATTAGCTATCACTGGTAGAAGCATCTAGAAATGACTGTATTATAATGAGAAGTCAGTCATTTCTGCCTTCAAATACCTCCATACATGAGTGATCTTATGCTGAACATTATAGGAGCTGCCCTAAGGAGAAAAAGGAAGTTCTGCAGTATATGAAGTGCTCCAGGTTAGAATAGAACTAAAAATGATTTCACGCATTTCTATAGTACTTCATACTTTTCAAAGTGTTGAGAATATGAAGAATGTTTTCTCTTCTTTTTTTTTAAAATATATACAACTGTATGTTCCCATCTTGTCATGATTGTTCCTTACAAAACTATATGCTAGTCCAATAATGCTGTCATTTTCCCCAACATTTATGGCTCTTGAATTATCCCCGAATGACAGCACATTTTTTTTCTAACGCTCAGTGGAACAAACATTTGTCTGTTTTAGCACATTTAGCACCTTTGGCTTAGAAAAGAAGCCAAGACCTGTAAATAAAGTGAAAGATAAAACTATGTTTAGCACGATATGAATGCTAAATGATTATGAATCCAATAATGGTAAGACTAATTGTGCAAATCCATCTCCAGATTCACTAGTAGAGAGCACAGGCCACTAGTGACTCTATTTCCTGGGAAGCAAGGGCTCATCGACTAGAGCTGTTTATGTTTGAGAGAAAGGTGGTAGAAAAGAGCTTGAGGTTTTCAAGCCAGTGAGACTCAGTTTATATTTTGCCTCCATTCTTAGCTTGTTCAGGCAACTTTGATAAAGCACCTGGTTACTCCTGAAACTCAGTTTTTTTAAATCAGAAATTGAGCTTAATAACATTTATCTTGTGGTATGACACATACTAAAATTGATCTTGATTGTGCAAAGCAGTCGTTGTAAGTAGCTGCCTAATTAATAGTTATAGGACAAATAGGCTTTGGATCATCATCTTTCAGTAGGAAAGAGAAATGGCATCTGTTTCAAATACAATATATTATATACATATTTTATCAAACTCTGAATAAAAGCCTACTAAGGTCTCTCTGATTCCCTTCCAAAACTGCCAAAACGTAGGTTAATGAAATTAGGAAATCCTTTAGTCCTTGTATAAGCTTATTTTTCAGAGTTAGACAACTGAGGTCTTGGAAAGAAAATAAATTTTTAATACTCCACACAGCAGAGCCAGAACTAGAACTCAGGACTTCTGAATTCTTGTGCAGTTCTTTTCTTACTACTTTGCAGTGCTCTGTTCTACAGATCACCATTAATTTCAAGTGAAAAATATCCCACTTCCACATTCTGGAGGTATAGCAATGACATACCTGAAAACTCCTGAGCCATAAAAAATGGTGACCACAAGAAAATGAGATGAACAGGTAGAGAAGATCTTATTCTGACCTGAGGCAGAGTTGATCCCCAAGGCTGTCATGATGATATGGGTGTAGGATCCCAGGAGTAGGACAAGGGTCCCAAGGCCCAGGACCACCATGGTGGTCAGGATGGAGGCAACGCTCATGTAGGGGTCAGAACAGGCCAACAGGAGCACTGGAGGAAACTCACAGGCAAAACTGCGGATGAGGTTGGGACCACAGAAATGCTGCTGAGCCAGGAGGATGGTGTTAAGCAGGCCAGTCCCCATTCCTATGGCCCAGGAGGCTCCCACTAGGCCAATACATATCTTCTTATTCATGGTCACCACATATGACAGGGGGTGGCACACAGCCTGGTACCGGTCATAGGCCATGACTGAAAGGAGGCAAGCTTCAGTGGCCCCAGAAAATATGACCAAAGAGATCTGGGTGAAACATTCAAGGAAGGATATAGTCTTCCACTTGGAAAGTAGGTTCTCTAGCAGCTTAGGCACAATGACTGAGGAATAGAAGGCATCCAGGAAGGAGAGGTGACTGAGGAAGAAGTACATGGGGGTGTGGAGGTGGGAGTCAGTCCTGATCACCAGCAGCATCAGCAGGTTCCCTGTGAGGGTCAGGAGGTAAACCACCAGGAATGTTACAAAGAGTACTGCCTGGATCTGAGGGTTGTTGGATAGTCCTTGGAGAACAAACACAGTGACTCTGGTTGTGTTGCCAACTTCCATGGAGCATTAGAGATTCCCTTCAGAGGCACAAGAACAGAAAAGAATGGTCCAGTGTGCTATGAGTCTCAGAGAATGTCTGGAGATGAGATGCTATGAATAAAGCTTCAGGGCTGACCCAGGATGGATTGTGTAGCAGAGGCAACCTTGCCATGTCAGACCTCATCAACACTTTCCAGCTCAGGGCAGTAATCTATTGGCTAAGGTGGAGGTGTAAAATGGGAAAGAAATATGTAGAGAATCAAACCTAAAAAGAAAGGAGAAGAGAAAAGAGATTATTCAGGCTGGAGAAGGAAATGAAGGGAATAGAAATAGACACCAATGCACTGAGAACTGTCATTCTCCAGTTTCAAAAGGAACAAAGTTCAAACAACTGGAAAGCTCACTGGCATAGTGAGTAAGCAATAAAGATATTGACTGGTCATCTGGCTGATAGTCTATGATGCACGTTTGAATGACTGGCAGAGGTACTGTGACAGCTGTTGATGCACAGAAGCTTTCTCTGTCACTGTAAGTTCATGAATAAGTAACTTGGGTTTCTCACTAAAGAATAATCTAGGAAAACTAGATGGTTTCTAAAGTTCTTTCCAGCTTAGAAATTCTAAAGAATGGGGAATAATCTTCTTTGGATTGCTCTGGTACTAAATGGAAAATTTCCCCCTTTTGTGTCAACATAAGCAGAAGCAGCACAGTAGTAGCCTCATTTCACAGAAACCTGGTGGAAGAAAGCCCTCAAATGGGAGACAAGGGTTGTGTACTGCAGTGACTCCAAGGGCTTCCCATTCCAGGATTTTTGTGAATTTATAATGTCCACTGTTTGCACTGTCATCTCTGTACTTAACATGAGATTCCATGAAGGCTGTGCTATTCTGAGTTGGTACTAGAGGATTTGGATGAAGCCAAGTCAAATTTGGAGCACCTTCTGTGCATCACAGAGATGGTAAAAGAAAAAAAGAGGAGAGATAAAAGGCCGCCTAGAACATGTGGCTAAATGGGGAGTTAGTGCATTTAGTATAGAGCAAAGCAAGTTACAATATTGACTTCTCTCCCCTTGAACGGTGACTCAGGAGGGTGATAAATGAGAATATGATCTCTATTTATGCCTTGTACAGTCATGAGTTCTCAGAATGGATAGTTTTAAGATAAGATAGAGCTGAATGAGAATAATATTTGTCTTCGCCTGGGCTCCCTAGGCCAACAAGAGATGCTCTCAGTTGAGGGCACCTGAATGTCATTCTTTCCAACACTGGAGCAAAAGCCACCGATATGGCTAGGGCTTCATGAGCTTCCCTGAACTTTGTCCTTCCTTTATAAGATGCAGAGGTGGTGCTTCTGAGCAAGGAAATGTTCCTATAGTCCTTCTGTCCAAGGGGAAGTTTTCTTGACTTTGCCTCTAAAATAACAATGACCAGAGGGACTTGATCTCAGCTCTAGACCTTGGAGAGTGTTGGTGGTCCCTGGAGAGGCCCTTAAGCAGGAGGCCTGCTCTGATCTGAAAGAGTTCTCCAGGGCCAACATTCCTTCCCTGTGTTATTCTTGTTTCAGTGAGTTGCATCATCCAAGAGTTACCCATGGGTGGCCAATAATTTCTAAAAATAAAAATATAGAGAGAGTCTTAAGTTTTCTTAGTTCTAAACCTTGGAATTCCTTCTCCTCTTCCCTCCCTCCTTTCTTTCCTTCTCTTTCTGTTAAGTTAAAAAAAAAATATATATATATACATTTATTTGTTCAAATTTATTTTCGCTTGCAGTGGGTCTCTTGCTGAGTGTGTGCTTTCTCTAGATGTAGAGAGTGGGGGCTCCTCTTCGTCGCTGTGTGGCTTGCAGGCTCTAGAATGAATACTCAGAAGTTGTGGTGCAGGAACTGAGTTGCTCCCTGTCATGCGGAATATCCTGGACTAGGGATAGAACTCATGTCCCCTTCATTGGCAGGCAGATTCCCAACATTGTACCACCAAGAATGTCCTCTTTTTCTTTCAATTTTAAATAATATTTATGATATAGAAATATAATGATACTATATATAATAGGAGAAAAGATATTTTAGGTATTGTAAAATTGAAAAGTATACTAAAGATATTTTCATGATAGCAAGAGAAAATACAATTTTATTATGTTATCCAAAATTAATTATTTTATTTATTGCAATTCAAAAAAAATCCAAATAGATTAAAAATCATAAAACTGTTTTGGGTTAGCAGATGCAAAGGAGTATGTATAAAATGAATAAACAACAAGGTCCTACTGTGTAGCACAGGGAAGTATTGTTAATATACTGTCATAAACCATTATGGAAAAGAATATAAAAAAGAAATATATATATATGCATAGCTGAAGTTTTTTTATGTACAGCAGAAATTAACTCAATATTTTAAATCATCTAACTTCAATTAAAAAAGGAAAAAAACAAAAAAAATTTTAAACTGTGATTAAAACTTTTTGTTATGGAAAAATTTAGACATATTTAAAATAAAGAGAATACTGTAATAATTCTTCTTTTTCCATTCTCCAGCTTCAACAATTATCAACTCGTTGACTATTATCCATCTTTGACCACATGGACAGAAAAAAATGATCTCTATGCTACACGAACAGTCAAGCATCTAAAACACGGACCTGTTAAAAGAAAGAAGGGAAGGATAGGTATTGAAGAGCCATTATCAGTCTTTGCCATGGATAAGGACCTAATGATGGTTGACTGAATAAATCCCTAGGAGATCAGTTCAGTTCGGTTCGGTTCAGTTCAGTCACTCAGTCGTGTCCAACTCTTTGCGACCCCATGGACTGCAGCATGCCAGGCCTCCCTGTCCAATGCCAACTCCTGGAGTTTACTCAAACTCATGTCCACTGAGTCAGTGATGCCATCCAACCATTTCATCCTCTGTCATTCCCTTTTCCTTCTGCCTTCAACCTTTCCCAGCATCAGGGTCTTTTCAAATGAGTTATCTCTTCACATCAGGTGGCCAAAGTATTGGAGTTTCAGCTTCAACATCAGTTCTTCCAATGAATACTCAAGACTGTTTTCCATTAGGATGGACTGGTTGGATCTCCTTGCAGTCCAAGGGACTCTCAAGAGTCTTTTCCAATACTACAGTTCAAAAGCATCAATTCTTTGGCGCTCAGCTTTCTTTATAGTCCACCTCTCATATCCGTACATGACTACTGGAAAAACCAAAGTTTTGACTAGATGAACCTTTGTTGGCAAAGTAATGTCTCTGCTTTTTAATATGCTGTCTAGGTTGGTTATAACTTTTCTTCCAAGGAGCAAGTGTCTTTTAATTTCATGGCTGCAGTCACCATCTGCAGTGATTTTGAGCCCCCAAAATAAAGTCAGCCACTGTTTCCACTGTTTCCCCATCTATTTGCCATGAAGTGATGGGACTGGATGCCATGATCTTCATTTTCTGAATGTTGAGCTTTAAGCCAACTTTTTCACTCTTCTCTTTCACTTTCATCAAGAGGCTCTTTAGTTCTTCTTTACTTTCTGCCATAAGGGTAATGTCATCTGCATATTTGAGGTTATTGATATTTCTCCCAGCAATCTTGATTCCAGTTTGTGTTTTTTCCAGTCCAGCATTTCTCATGATGTGCTCTGCATATAAGTTAAATAAGCAGGATGACAATATACAGCCTTGATGTATACAGCTTTTCCTATTTGGAACCAGTCTGTTGTTCCATGTCCAGTTATAACTGCTGCATACAGATTTCTCAAGAGGCAGGTCAGGTGGTCTGGTATTCCCATCTCTTTAAGAATTTTCCACAGTTTGTTGTGGTCCACATAGTCAAAGGCTTTGGCATAGTCAATCAAGCAGAAGTAGATATTTTTCTGGAGAACTCTTGCTTTTTCAATGATACGACAGATGTTGGCAATTTGATCTCTGCTTCCTTTGCCTTTTCTAAAACCAGCTTGAACATCTGGAAGTTCACGGTACAGGTACTTTTGAAGCCTGGCTTGAAGAATTTTTGGCATTACTTTCATGTGAGATGAGTGCAATTGTGAGGTAGTTTGAGCATTCTTTGGCATTGCCTTTCTTTGGGATTGGAATGAAACCTGATCTTTCCCAGTCCTGTGGCCACTGCTGAGTTTTTCCAAATTTGCTGGCATATTGAGTGCAGCGTTTTCACAGCATCATCTTTTAGGATCTGAAATAGCTCAACTGGAATTCCATCACCTCCACTAGCTTTGTTCGTAGTGATGCTTCCCAAGGCCCACTTGATTTTGCCTTCTAGGCTCTAGGTTGGTGATCACATCATCGTGATTATCTGGGTTGTGAAGATCTTTTTTGTACAGTTGTTCTGTGTATTCTCACCACCTCTTCTTAATATCTTCTATTTCTTTTAGGTCCGTACCATTTCTGTCCTTTATTGTGCTCATATTTGCATGAAATGTCCCTAGGAGATGACAAAGAACAATATAGAAGGAACTTGGGTTTTTCACTCTGGACTGTCAAGTACATGTCTGGGATTAAGAGAAAAATAATCTTTCATTTTGTTTGATACACTTTTTGGGATCTCTTTTGTAATAGCTTAAGCCTTTATCTTTCTAAAACAGACTTCCTAACTGACCAGTTACCTCCAACTTCCCACTACAAAAAACAAGGTTGCATTTTTTTTAGTGTCTTCAGAAGCAAGTCTATTATGTTTGAGAGGTACATTAGGTGCTCTATTAGGTATTGAAAGAGCATATTCAAAGTTGGGATGCTCTGGATTTGACTTTCTGCTGGGCTTCTCCTGTGACCTATGTGTATGTGCTCATTCTTAAGATCAGCCAGGAATGTGTGGCCATGTGAGCAGCCTCAGCCAGGAACAAGCTTACTTCACACATGATTGAAGCTGGATGTGCTCAACTGGGCAGCTGATTGGTGGTGGCAGCAGTGGTGGTTAGAGCCTGCAGTAGGGAGCTCAAGGAGAACCAGGAAAAGGCTGGCAGAGACTGAGTAGGAGCCCAGGGCAAGCCTGCGAGGAAGGAGGCTGAAGGAGGAGCATGAGGAGTCTTGTAAAATATTATGATACAGGAAGAGGCTGGAACCCACCAAAAAAAAAGATACCTTATACCCAAAGAGAAAGAAGAAGCCAAAACGAGACTGTAGGAGGGGTGTAATCATGTTAAAATCAAATCCTATGCCAGTCAGGTGGGCGACCCACAAATTGGAGAATAATAATACTGAAGAAGTTCTCACACTGTTGTGAAAGTTCTGAGCTCTACGTAAGGCTTCCCAGCCTGATGATCTGATGAAGGGACTGAGAATCCCCAGGGAATCTGACTTTTAAGGGCAGCAGGATTTGATTACAGAACTTTCACTAGACTGGGGGAAACAGAGACTCTTGGAGGGCATGAACAAAACCTTGTGTATGTCAGGATCCAAGGGAAAAAAGTAGTGACCACACAGGAGACTGAGCCAGACCTGCCTGTGAATGTTTGAGGGTCTCGTGCAGAAGTGTGGGTCAACAGTGGCCTGCCTCGGGGACTGGGGCACTGGCAGCAATAGTCCTGGGAGGCATGTGTTGGCATAAGTCCTCCTGAAGTTCTCCAATAGCCCTACTATAGAGCCTGTAGACTCTGTAGACTGAGATGCCTCAGGCCAAACAACTAACAGGAAGGGAGAACAACCCCACCCATCAGCAAACAATTAGACTAAAATTTTACTGAGCATAGGTCTGCCCACCAGAAGAAGATTCAGCTTTCTACACAGCCAGTCCCTCCCATCCTGGAAGCTTGCATAAGCCTTGAATTCTCATCCATCAGAAGGCAGTAAGAAGAAACAAGAACTACAATCCCACAGCCTCCAGGATAAAAACCACAATCCCAGAAAGCTAACCAAAATGATTACATGGATCACAGTATTGTGGCAAAGGGACTTGTGTAACTCAATGAAGCTACGACAAAACATGGTCCACTGGAGAAAGGAATGGCAAACCACTTCAGTATTCTTGCTTTGAGAACCCCATGAACTGTATAAAAAGGCAAAAAGATATGACACCAGAAGATGAGCCTCCTAGGTCAGAATGTGTCCAATATACCACTGGGGAAGAGTAGAAAAATAGGTCCAGAAAGAGAGCTGGGCCAAAGCAGAAATGGCACACAGTTGTGTATGTGTCTGGTGGTGAAAGTAAAGTCCAACGCTATAAAGAGCAATATTGCATAAAGACCTGGAATGTTACGTGCATGAATCAAGGTAATTGGACATGGTCAACCAAGCTAGGTAGCATATTGAAAAGCAGAGACATCACTTTGCCAACAAAGGTCCATCTAGTCAAGGCCATGGTTTTTCCAGTGGTCATGTATGGATGTGAGAGTTGGACTGTGATGAAAGCTGAGTGCTGAAGAATTGATGCTTTTGAACTGTGGTGTTGGAGAAGACTCTTGAGAGTCCCTTGGACTGAAAGGAGATCCAACCAGTCCATTCTAAAGGAGATCAACCCTGGGTATTGTTTGGAAGGAATGATGCTAAAGTTCAAACTCCAGTACTTTGGCCACCTCATGCGAAGAGTTGACTCATTGGAAAAAACTCTGATGCTGGGAGGGATTGGGGGCAGGAGGAAAAGGGGACAACAGAGGATGAGATGGCTGGATGGCATCATTGACTCGATGGAAGTGAGTCTGAGTGAACTCCAGGAGATGGTGATGGACAGGGAGGCCTGGCATGCTGCGATTCATGGGGTCGCAAATAGTCGGACACAACTGAGTGACTGAACTGAAGCAGGATGTGGCAAGAGTGAACATCAACGTTTTAGGAAACAGTGAACTAAAATGAAACAGGAATGGGTGAATTTAATTCAGATGACCATTATATCTATTATTGTGGGCAAAATCCCCTAGAAGAAATGGAGTAGCTCTCATAGTTAACAAAAGAGTCTGAAATGAAATGCAGTACTTGGATGCAGTCTTAAAAATGACAGGATGATCTCAGTTCCTTTCCAAGGCAAACCATTTAACATCACAGTAATCCAAGTTGATGTGCCAACACTAGACCCAAAGAAGCTTAAGTTGAATGGTTCTATGAAGACCTACAAGATCTTCTAGAACTAACACCAAAAAAAAAAAAAAAGTCCTTCTCATTATAAGGGATTGAAATGCAAAAGTAGATAGTCAAGAGATACCTGGTATAACAGGCAAGTTTGGCCTTGGAGTACAAAGTGGGCAGGGCAAAGTTTTGCCAAGAGAACCCGCTGGTTATAGTAAACAGCCCCTTCCAACAACACAAGACAACTCTATACATGGGCATCACCTGATGGTCAATACTGAAATTGATTATAGTCTCTGCAGCTGAAGATGGAGAAGCTCTATATGGTCAGCAAAAGCAAGACCTAGAGCTGACTGTGGCTGTGATCATGAACTCCTTGTTGCAAAATTCAGACTTAAATTGAAGAAAGTAGGGAAAACCACTAGGCCATTCAGGTATGATCCTTATGATACTAGTATCAAATCTCTTACGATAATATGGTGGAGGTTACAAATAGATTCCAGTGTTGTTGTTCAGTTGTTGTAAGTATCTAACTCTTTGTGACCCCATGGACTGCAGCATGCCAGGCCCCTCTGTTCCACTGTCTCCTGATGTTTGCTCAGATTCATGTCCTTTGAGTTGGTGATGCTATCTAACCATCTCATCCTTCACCTCCCCTTTCTCTTTTTGCTTTCGATCTTTCCCAGCATCAGGGTCTTTCCCAATGAGTCGGCATCAGTGGCCAAAGGGTTGAGCTTCAGCTTCAGTATCAGTTCTTCCAATGGATATTCAGGGTTGATTTCCTTTAGGATTGACTGGTTTGATGTCCTTGCAGTCCAAGGGACTCTCAGGAGTCTTCTCCAGCACCACAATTAAAAAGTATCAATTCTTCAATGCTCAGGTTTCTTTATGGTCCAACTCTCAAATCCATATATGACTACTGGAAGAACCATAGCTTTGAATATATGGACGTTTGATGGCAGAAAGTAATGTTTCTGCTTTTTAATATACTATCTAGGTTTGTCCTAGCTTTCCTTCCAAGGAGCAAGCAACTTAAAAAAAATTTAATTGAAAGATAATTGCTTTACCGAATTTTGTGGTTTTCTGTCACACATCAACAAGAATCAGCCATAGGTACACCCATGTCCCCTCCCTCCTGAACCTCCTTCCCATCTCCCTTCCCACCCCTCCCTTCAGCCTGTCACAGAGTCCCTGTTTGACTTCCCTGAGTCACACAGCTAATTCTTATTGGCTATCTATTTTACATATGGTATTGTAAGTTTCCGTGTTACTCTCTCCATACATCTCATCTTCTCCCTCCTCCCCTCCCCCCATATCCATAGGTCTGTTCTCTGTCTGTTTCTCCATTGATGCCCTGAAAATAAATTCATCAGTACCATCTTTTTAGAGTCCATATATATATGTGTCAGTATATGATGTTTATATTTCTCTTGCTGACTTACTTCACTCTGTATAATAGGCTCTAAGTTTGTCCATCTCATTAGAACTAATTCATGTGCATCATTCCTTTTTATGGCTGAGCAGTATTCCATTGTATGTATGTACCACAGCTTCTTTATCCATTCATCTGTTGATGGACATCTAGGTTAGCAAGTGATTTTTAATTTCATGGCTGCAGACATTGTCTGCAGTGATTCTGGAGCCCAATAAAATAAAACTTGTCATACTTCCACTTTTTCCCCATCATGTGCCATGAAGTGATGGGACAAATGCTATGATATTAGTCTTTTGAGTGTTGAGTTTTAAGACAGTATTTTCACTTTCCTCTTTTACTCCATCAACAAACTCTTTAGTTTCTCTTCATTTTCTGCCATTAGAGTGATATCATATGCATATCTGAGATCGTTGATATTTCTCCTGGAAATCTTGATTCCAGTTTGTGATTCACCCAGCCCAAAAATTCACATGATGTACTCTGTATAGAAATTAAATAAGCAGGGTAACAATATACAGACTTGATGTACTCCTTTCCAAATTTTGAGCCAGTCTGTTGTTCCATGTCCGGTTCTAACTGTTGCTTCTTGACCTGCATACAGTTTTCTCAGAAGACTGGTAAGGTGATCTGGTATTCCCCTCTCATTAAGAATTTTCCATAGTTTGTTGTGTTCCACATAGTCAAAGGCTTTAGCGTAGTCAATGAAGCAGAAGTAGATGGTTTTCTAGAATCCCTTTGCTTTCTCAAGATTCAGTGAATGTTGACCATTTGATCTCTGGCTCCTCTGCCTTTTCTAAACCAGCTGGTACATCTGGAAGTTCTCAGTTCACCTACGGCTGAAGCCTAGCTTGAGGAATTTCAAGCATAACCTTACTAGCATGTGAAATGAGCAAAATTTTACAGTAGTTTGAACATTCTTTGGCATTGCCTTAAAGCTGACATTTTGGAATCCTGTGGTGACTGCTGAGTTTTCCATATTTGCTGGCATATTGAGTGCAGCACTTTGACAGCACCATCTCTTAGGATTTGAGATAGCTCAGCTAGAATTCCATCATCTCCACCTTAGATGGAGGGGATCTAAAGTTGGCTGAAACCATCTCTTTCCTCAAGGAATAGTAGGGAAGATAAGATAAACATTAAGAATTAATTAAAATGCAAGCTATAGTGTCATAAATAGAGAGAGATTAGAAATGTGCCCTCAATGTTCATTAGAGGGAAGATAATTTATATTTGGTGGGGGAGCTGTGGGTAAAAGTGCTCAAGGAAAGATTCATGAGATTCTGACAAGTAGAGATGTGTGATGGGAAAAAGAAGCCAGGGCAGGAGCTCAAAGTATTTGAAATGAATGACTTGAAGGGGGTTTGAGTTATTTCCTTACCTCTGAAATAAGAAAATACCTTTCACAAATTGCTGTGAGAGGAACAACTCTTTCTGAAAACAATAGAGGAGGAGAGCTGAGCAATGGAAGAATCTGGACCCCTGGGGCCTTGTTGTTGGGACTCGATTTCATTACTGCTACTTCTTGTTTGATCATTAAGGAGGATGTTCGCAGAACTTTATTCTAATTTAATTATGAGAAATGCGAAAGAGGGTAATCAGGAGATTTGAGTCCTAAATCTGTTTCTGCTTCTCATTGGTGGTCCAAAGCTGGGCAATTCATCTCTGCCTCTGTGGCTCAGTTTCCTCATTATTAAATGAAGATTTTGTTCTAGTGATTTTTCTGAGATCTCTTCCTGCTTTGACATTCCAAAGCAAGTATTCCAAAGCTTCAATTTAAATTGCCCATTTCTGTATTAGCCAAGTTATATTTTCTAATTCCCTATTCTTACCCTATATACCCACTGGAGTTTTGGCAGTTAGACCATATTCCTCTTGTCTCAGAGCCCAGCAGCTCCCTAATGAAGGCCCCATAGCCTATTTAGGGACATATCAGTTCAGTTCAGTTCAGTCGCTCAGTCGTGTCCGACTCTTTGTGACCCCATGAATCGCAGCGTGCCAGGCCTCCCGGTCCATCACCAACTCCCAGAGTTCACTCAGACTCATGTCCATCGAGTCAGTGATGCCATCCAGCCATCTCATCCTCTGTCATCCCCTTCTCTTCCTGCCCCCAATCCCTCCCAGCATCAGAGTCTTTTCCAATGAGTCAACCCTTCGCATGAGGTGGCCAAAGTACTGGAGTTTCAGCTTTAGCATCATTCCTTCCAAAGAAATCCCAGGGCTGATCTCCTTCAGAATGGACTGGTTGGATCTCCTTGAAGTCCAAGGGACTCTTCAAGGGTCTTTTCCAACATCACAGTTCAAAAGCATCAATTCTTCGGTGCTCAGCTTTCTTCACAGTCCAACTCTGACATCCATACGTGACCACTTGAAAAACCATAGCCTTGACTAGACGGACCTTTAGGGCCGGGCAAATGGTGGGCAGGACATCCCTTTCCTATACTTAATGTCAACCAAGTCTCAAGAAATAACTTGGTATTCATCCTATGATTTTAGTCTGAATTTGAACATAACGTAACACATCTCCCAGAGGGTGCTGTATACATTTCCCTCCCTAATCATGGGGTAAAAGACTTTCCTCCAAGTCTTCAGGGTTGTAGGAATAATCCCTGTATGTGGTTGGGTTGTATGTGAAGACAGGATTGAATGGCCCTTCCTCCCACTGATCTCACACATCTACTGAACTTTGCCTCAGTTTCAGCCTCAGGAAGGCATATGCTCTGGAAAATGTAAAGCATAAGCTTCTCAGAGCAGAAATGCAGCTGAAGCTGGGACTGTTTTGCTGGGCTCTACATCCTTGGCCTTCATCTACAGAGAAATAGCTTCATCTTGGAAATTTCCCCTGGGAGTGTACTACATATGAGGCCATGATTTTCAGAGGGTTTGCTGAAGGGAACTGACAACTGAGGAGGGGATCTTAGCCTGAGGGTCAAAGGATCACGAACATATAGAATTCAGAGAGCTGGCATGAAAGTGGTCTTGGCTGATGTTGACCTGTCAGTATCTGGATGGAACAATTGCTGTTGTCTTTCTGAGAACTCTCTTTGGAGCTGAAGGGGAGATGGGGTGGAAGCTGAACATTTGTTCTGCCTTCTCCAACGACTTCTCCTTCCTTTAGGCCTGAATGAGGTCTTGAACCAGTCAAGGATCTGAAGTGGTCCAGGCTCAGGTGGGTGGTGGAGAGATTCAAGTCAGGGGTTCTCACAGTGCACAGGTTTCAGTGAGATTTTGGGAGGAATACCCAGGATGATGTCTCAAAATATGGACTCTTTTTCTTCCTTTCTATCCCAATCTCTCCTCCATGCTACGTTCCTTGACATCTGTATCGTCGTGAAGGCAGCAATTTTACTAAACAAAATTAAATGTTTCTTTTCATATGTTCCTTCTCTCTGATTCATTTTTTTTTGCACACTTATTGTTAGCCAATTAAGTGACAGGACTTATTAGACACTGGGAATACAGAAGGCTTAGACACAGTTTTGCTCTCAAGACTTACACTTCATTTTAAAATTTTATTTATTTAGGTAAATTTTTTTATTTTAATAACTTCAACTTCAGTGTACATTAACTTTCTGGATATTAGTTCCTTGTTTAAAATGAATTGTCTGATTGCTAAATATCACACCTCGGTCTGCTATATTCCAAGGCTTACAGGTAGATAGTCCCTTCTATATCCTAAGATCATACAAGAGAAAGGACTCCTCAGACTGATCCACCATTCATTCCTTCATTCACTTCATAATCAACAAATAGTTATTGAGGATTTACTGTTTTCAATGTTCTACTTTCAGTTCAGTCGCTCAGTCATGTCCAACTCTTTGTGATCTCATGAAGGCACGCCAGGCCTCCCTGTCCATCACCAACTCCCGGAGTTCACCCAAACTCATGTCCATTGAGTTGGTGATGTCATCTAACCATCTCATCCTCTGTCATCCCCTTCTCCTCCTGCCTTTAATTTTTCCCAACATCAGGGTCTTTTCAAATGAGTCAGCTTTTCGCATCAGGTGACCAAAATATTGGAGTTTCAGCTTCAACATCAGTCCTTCCAATGAACACCCAGGACTGATCTCCTTTAGGGTGGACTGGTTGGATCTCCTCGCAGTCCAAGGGACTCTCAAGAGTCTTCTCCAACACCACAGTTCAAAAGCATCAAATTCTTCGGCGCTCAGCTTTCTTTATGATCCAACTCTCACATCCATACATGAATATAGCCTTGACTAGACGGACCTTTGTTGGCAAAGTAATGTCTCTGCTTTTGAATATGCTATCTAGGTTGGTCATAATTTTCCTTCCAAGGAGTAAGCGTCTCTTAATTTCATGGCTGCAATCACCATCTGCAGTGATTTTGGAGCCCCCAAAAATAAAGTCAGCCACTGTTTCCACTGTTTCCCCATCTATTTGCCATGAAGTGATGGGACCAGATGCCATGATCTTAGTTTTCTGAATGTTGAGCTTTAAGCCAACTTTTTCACTCTCCTCTTTCACTTTCATCAAGAGGCTCCTTAGTTCTTCTTCACTTTCTGCCATAAGGGTAGTGTCATCTGCATATCTGAGGTTATTGATATTTCTCCCAGTAATCTTGATTCCAGCTTGTGCGTCTTCCAGCCCAGCGTTTCTCATGATGTACTCTGCATATAAGTTAAATAAGCAGGGTGACAATATACAGCCTTGACGTACTCCTTTTCCTATTTGGAACCAGTCTGTTGTTCCATGTCCAGTTTAACTGTTGCTTCCTGACTTGCACACAGGTTTCTCAAGAGGCAGGTCAGGTGCTCTGGTATTCCCATCTCTTTCAGAATTTTCCACAGTTTATTGTGATCCACACAGTCAAAGACTTTGTCATAGTCAATGAAGCAGAAATAGATGTTTTTCTGGAACTCTCTTGCTTTTTTGATGATCCAGTGGATGCTGGCAATTTGATCTCTGGTTCCTCTGCCTTTTCTGAAACCAAGTTTCTCTGGAGCTGTAGGTTTTGGCAGGGAGTTTTCGATATGGAAATAAAGGAGGAGCTGGCTCTCAGTACTAAGATGGAATTCTCCCAAAAGCAAGTGGTAAATTTTCTACTGGTCAGATTTCCACTTTGTCTATAGACAAAGTAAAGGAGTGAGGGCAAGGCAAAAGGGAGGGGCTGAATAGGCAGGAAATGAGAGGGAAAAGCAATAGCTGTGGAAACGGCTGGGGATCTGTGAAGATATTCTTTACTCTCCCGACCTCCAGTTTTATGGATAGAGAATTGACGTACATTACTGTATAAGTCTGTATAATTTCAAGGCATATAGCAGGATGCTCTGCTATACATATATAAATGAGTATTACAATAGGTTCAGTTAATATCCATCATCACAAAACTTCAAACTGGGAAAACCTGAAGATTCCCTCTGATGGAGAAAATTTTCACACAGTGAGTTTTGGGGAAGTCATTTGGACTAATACATTTTTCAACCTGAATTTTATGTGGCGAGCCTGTCAGCCATACACAGCATATCTGCTTCAATTATTAAGGTAAAGAAAGAATGTCTGTTGTGAAGACAGGGATAAAAATCTCCTTCCTTATGACATCCATATTAACATTCCCTGAAAGATAAGGTTCCATTTCCAGGCATGACCATCATGCTGTCTCACTCTATATTTACTAAACTTCTCTCTTTTGGAAACTTGAAGGAATATACCCCTGTCACATTTGATGTATGTTCTGTGCTCCGATAAGTTATATTACTATTCAAAAAAAAAAAAAAAAAGATTCAACTGAGCAGTTTCCCAGAGTTATCTGAGAAGCTGTCTCCTGGGCTACAGTCCTCACTGGGATGCAAATATAACTCTTTTCTATTCCTAAAAAGTCCATCATGTCCAAAAAATAAATATATAAAAAACAGAAAAGCAAAAGGAAAAAAAAACACAAAAACTTTTTTACTTGTGATGAGAACTCTTAGGATTTACTGTGTAAATCCTATGTATCATACAGTGGTGTTAATTAGTCATTATGTTGTACTTACATCCCTAGTACTTACCTTACACTGAAAATTTGTACTTTTTATCACCTTCCTCCAATTCCGTTTCTTCCTACTTTCCACTCCTGACAACTACATGTTTGTTTTCTGTGAGTTTGGTTTCTCCCTAGGTTCTGCACGTGAGATCATATAGTGTTTGTGTTTCTTTGACTTATTTCCCTGAGTATAACGCCTTCAGTGTCCATCCATGTTGTCACAAATGGTAGAATTTCCTCCTTTTTATGGCTGGATAATATTCAGTTGCTTTTCCATGCCTTCTTTATCCATTCACCCATTAAGAAAACCTAGATTCTTTCCCATATGTTGACTGTTGTAAATAATGCTGCTGTGAACATGGGTGTGTAGATATCCTTTTAAATTAGTATTTTCATATCCTTTGAATATATTCCCAGAAGTGGAATTGCTGGGACATAGGGTGGTTCTGTTTTTAGCTTTTTGAGAATTCCTCTGTATGGTTTTTGAGAAGATTTTCCTGTGTGGTGACTGGGTCATCTGTGGAGGAGTGCCATCAGTTCTGTGGAGGTTTCCCCATCCTGCTTGACTGGATGAGGGCACAGGGGTCAGAGGAACTAAGGCTTCTGTTGTGGAGAAGAATTCATGCTGAGATAGCTTAAAAGTGAAGCTCTCTATCTCCTCTTAATTCTCTTGACTTTTTCCTCGATTACGAGGAGGCAGTAGAGCCTGGCTTAGAAGGTAAGTCTGAGCTTCCTGGCCAGCATCCTCCTAAGAGCCGCCTTCACCTCCTGATTCTTCAGACTGTAGATAAGGGGGTTCAGTAGCGGGGTCACCACACTGTACTGCATGGATAGCACTTGCTCCAGGGCTGAGCCAGAAGCTGGAGTCATGTACCTTGAAGGGAATTGCACAAAGGAATAAAATGAGCTCAGGACAGTGGCCACAATGCCATTGCCAGCCACGGTCCATCCCATCCCAGACTGGCCCAGAGGGTCCTCAGAGCTGAGTCAACTATCAACTCGAAATGGCTGTATTATCAACTATCAACTAGACATGGCTGTATTATTAGTGAGAAGTCAGTTATTTTTGCCCTCAAATGCCTCCATATAAGAGTGATATTATGCAAAATGTTAGAGGAGTTTCCAAAGAAAAAGGAAGTTCTTCAGCATATCAAATGGTACAGGTTAGACTAGAACTAAAGAAAATTTCAAGCATTTCTGTAGCACTTCACAGTTTTCAAAGTGACTTTCCTTAATAGTAATAATGATAATAGGATTTTTTTTCTTCTTCTTTTCCCTATATATGCATGTTCCAATCCTGTGATGATTGTTCCTTACAAAACTAAATGCTAGTCCAATAATGCTATCATTTTCCTAACATTTATGACTCTGAGAAATACCCCCAAATCACAGCATGTTATTTTTCTAATGCTTAGTGGAACAATCATTTGTCCTTTTAAGCACATTTGTCTTTGGCTTAGAAAATAACGCAAGCTATGTAATTAAAATGAAAGATAAATATGTGTTCAGCATGAGATATGAATCCAAAATAGTAATACTAAAATTTTTAGTGTATCTTAAGTGTCACAAGGAGTATTTCCCAAAGAAGCATTAAATTTTATTTTTTTTTGCAATTGTGCCATTTTCATTGGAATGTTCTTTGTGGGTTTTGCATGCTTAGTTAAAAAAGATACTCATTTTCTCATTTTTTATCTTTTAGTTTATTCCTCCAAACATTTCTGTGAAGTGGGTGGGAGTAATTTTATTATACCTTTATGGCAAACGAGGAAACTGAGACAAAGAAAGCTGGAGAGATTTGCTCTCAGGCTCAAGTGAACTCTTCTAGATCATTCCTTATCCTTTCCCTCTCCTGACTTCTCTCCAAGTAACAACCAGATGAGGAAAGTATGGAGTAACTTGTGCAAATCCATCTCCAGTTCACTTGGAAAGAGCACAGGCCATTGGTTACTTTGTTTCCTGGGAATAAGGATTCATCAACTACAGCTGTTTATGCTTGAGAGAAACTTGGTAGAAAAGGGGTTGAGGTTTCAAGTTGGTGAGGCTTGGTTTATATTTTGATTTGATTCCTAGCTTGTTCCAGCAACTTTGATAAAGTACCTGGTTACTTCAGAAACTCAGGTTTCTAACTGGAAAATGAGGTTAATAATATTTCTTTTGTGATGTAATACATATTAAAATTGAGCTTAACTGTGTAAAAATTAAACTCTCAGAAAGAAAATGGATATTTTATAATTCACACATCTAGTCCACAAAAGAGCCATAAATAGGACCCAGGACTTCTGAATTCCAGTACAGCTCTTTTCCTGCTACTTTGCAATGTTTTGTTCTGTAGTTCAAGGTTACGTTAGAGTGACAAATATCCTGCATTTACATTCCGGAGGTCTAACAATGACATACCTGAAAATTCCTGAACCGTAAAAGATGGTGACCACAAGAACATGAGATGAGCAGGTAGAGAAGATCTTGTTCTGACCTGAGGCAGAGTCAATCCCCAAGGCTGTCATGATGATATGACTGTAAGAAACCAGCACTAGGACAAAGGTGCCAAGGCCCAGGACCACCATGGTGGTCAGGATGGAGGTAACGCTCATGTAGGGGTCAGAACAGGCCAACAGGAGCACTGGAGGAAACTCGCAGGCAAAACTGCGGATGAGGTTGGGGCCACAGAAATCCTGCTGAGCCAGGAGGATGGTGTTAAGTAGGCCAGTCCCCATTCCTATGGCCCAGGAGGCTCCCACTAGGCCAATACATATCTTCTTATTCATGGTCACCACATATGACAGGGGGTGGCACACAGCCTGGTACCGGTCATAGGCCATGACTGAAAGGAGGCAGGTTTCAGTGCCCCCTGAAAATATGACCAAGGAGATCTGGGTGAAACACTCTAGGAGGGTTATTGTCTTCTGCTTGCAAAACAGGTTCTCTAGCAGCTTAGGCACAATGACTGAGGAATAGAAGGCATCCAGGAAGGAGAGGTGACTGAGGAAGAAGTACATGGGGGTGTGGAGGTGGGAGTCAGTCCTGATCACCAGCAGCATCAGCAGGTTCACTGTGAGGATCAGGAGGTAAATCACCAGGAATATTACAAAGAGTACTGCCTGGATCTGAGGGTTGTTGGATAGTCCTTGGAGAACAAACGCAGTGACTCTGGTTGTGTTGCCAACTTCCATGGAGCATTAGAGATTCCCTTCAGAGGGACAAGAACAGAAAAGAATGTTCCAGGGTGCTATGAGTCTCAGAGCATGGCTGGAAATGAGGTGTCATGAATAAAGCTTTAGGACTGACCAAGGACAGTTCGTGTAGCAGGGGCAACCTAGCCATGTCAGATCTCATCAACCCTGCCCAGCTCAGGGCAATAATCTATCGGATAAGGTGGAGAAGGTGAGAAGGAAGAGTGTAGAGAATCAAACCTAGGAAGGAGAAGAGAAAAGACATTATTCAGACTGAAGAAGGAAACGAAGGGAGTGGAAATAGTCTCCAGAGCACTGAGAAGTGCTGTTGTCCAGTTACAAAAGCAACAGAGTTCAAATCACAGGAAGCCTCACAGGCATAGTGAGTAAGCAATAAAGATTTTGGCCAACCATCTGACTGGTAGTCCACGATGCATGTTGAATGATTAATAGAAGTATTGTGACAGTTGATGATGGCACAGGACCTTTCTCTCTCACTGTAAGTTCATGAACAAGTCATTTGCACTTCTTATTTAAAAAAAAAAAAAACAGTCTTGGAAAACTTTAGATGGTTTCTAAAGTCCATACCACCTTAGAAATTCTGAAGAATGCGGATGAACTTCCCTAATGGGCCATGGCTGAGATGCTGCACTCCCAATGCAGGCAGCCAAGGCTCAAACCTTGGTCAGGTAACTAGATCCCACCTGCCTCAACTAAGTGTTCTCACAGCACAACTAAAAATCCCCCATACCTCAAAACGAAGATTGAAGATCTTGAGTGTCACAACTGACTCAGTGCAGCCAAATAAATAAATAAATATGAACAAATATTTAAACAAAACAGATTGGAGACAATCTTCCTTGGATATCTCTGGTACTAAATGGAAATTTCTCCCCTTCTGTGTCAACCCATACAGAAGTGGCAGAGTCATAGTCTGGTTTCGTGGGAGCCAGTCATGAGGAAGCCCTCAAATTGGAGGTGAGGGCTGTGCACATCAGTTATTCCAACAGTTTCCCATTCCAGGATTTCTGTGAATTTATAATGTTCACTGTTTGCACAGTAATCTCAGGAATTAACACTAGAATCTATGAAAACAATGAATTCTCTAAGTTGGTACCAGAGGATTTGGATAAAGCTAAGTCAAATTTGAACCACCTTCTGTGCATCACAGAGACAGTAATGTGACAGTAAAAAAAAGAGCAGAGAAAAAAAGACTCCCTAGAATACCTGGTAAGATGGACAGTGAGAGGGGTTAGTCCAGACCACAGGAACACCAAGTGATGGCCTCTCTCCCCTTGGAGGCTAACTCAAGAGGATGATGAATGAGGATCTAGTTACTATTTGTGGCTTGTACACTCACAAGTTCCCAGATTGGACAGTTTTAGAAGATGTAGCTGAATGAGAAGGATATTTTTCTTCACCTGGGTTCCTTAGGCTAACAAGAGATGTTCTCCGTGGAGGATACCTGAATGGCATTCTTTTTAACACTGGAGCAAAGCCACAGATATAAGTAAGGCTTCATGTGGTTCCTTCAACTTTCCCTTAGAAGATGCAGAGGTGGGGTTTCTGAGCAAGGAAATATTCCTATAGTCCTTCTGTCCAATGGGATGACTTCTGACTCTGCTTCCAGAATAACAATCGCTAGAGGGACTTTATCTCAGCTTTAGACCTTGGAAAATGTCTAAAGGGTCCCTGGAGAGGCCCTTAGGAAGGAGGCACGCTCTGATCTGAATGAGTTCTCCAGGGCCAGCTCTTTCTTCCCTGTATTAGTCTTGTTTCCGAGAGTTGCATCATCTAAGAGGTACCCTTGGGTGGCCAATAATTTCTAAAGAAAAAATATAATAGAGTTCTAAGGTTTCTTATTTCAAAGCTTGGAATTCCTACCCTTCTTCCCTCCCTCCTTCCATTCGTTCTCATTTTGTTATACTTTAAATGATATTTATGCTTATAAAAATAAAATGATGAAACATTTAAGATGAAAAAGATATTGAAGTTATTTTGTACACTTCTATATAACCAAGAGATCACTGAACAAATTTAAAAAGAAATAAAAATACCTAGAAGCAAATGACAACAAAAACATGACAACCCAAAACCTCTGGGATGCAGCAAAACACTTCTAAGAGAGAAGTTGATAGCAATACAATCTTACCTCTAGAAAAGAGAAATATATCATATAAGCATCCTAACCTTACATCTACTGCATCTAGAAAAAGAAGAATGAAAACCCCCACAGTTAGTAGAAGTAAAGAAATCATAAAAACCAGAGCAGAAATAAATGAAATAGAAATGAAGAAAAAGAAAGCAAAGATCAGTAAGAGAGAAAGCAAAGATCAGTAAGAGTAAAAGCTAGTTCTTTGAGTAGATAAACAAAATAGATAAACCATTAGTCAGACTCATAAAGAAAAAAAGGGAGAGGACTCAAATCAATAAAATTAGGAATGAAAATGGAGAAGTTATAGCAGACAATGCAGAAATACAAAAGATCCTAAGAGAATACTACCAGCAACTACATGCCAATTAAATCGGCAACCTTAAAGAAACAGACAAATTCTTAGAAAAGTACAACCTTCCGAAATGAACCAGGAAGAAATAGAAAATATGAGCAGACCAATCAAAAGCACTGAAATGGAAACTATGAAAAAAATCTTCCAACACAAAAGCTCAGGGTCAGAAGCTTTCATAGGTGAATTCTATCAAAAGTTTATAGAAAAGCTAACACTTATCCTTCTTAAACTCTTTCATTAAATTAAAGAGAGAGTAACACTCCCAAACTCATTCTACAAGGCCGCCATCACCCTGATATCAACACCAGACAAAGATACCACAAAAAAAGAATTACATGCCCATATCACTGATGAACTGGATATGGAACAAAGGACTGGTTCAAAATGGGAAAGGAGTATGCCAAGGCTGTATATTGTCACCCTGCTTATTTAACTTATATGCAGAGTACATCATGCTAAATGCTGGGCTGGATGAAGCAGAAACTGGAATCAAGACTGCTGGGAGAAGTATCAAGAACCTCAGATATGCAGATGACACCACCCTAATGGCAGAAAGCAAAGAGGAACTAAAGAGCTTCTTGATGAAAGTGATAGAGGAGAATGAAAAAGCCAGCTTAAAACTCAACGTTCAGAAAACAAAGATCATGGCATCCAGTCCCATCACTTCATGGCAAATAGATGGGGAAACAATGGAAACAGTGACAGACTTCATTTTCTTGGGCTCCAAAATCACTATGGATGGTGACTGAAGCCATGAAATTAAAAGACGCTTGTTCCTTGGAAAAAAACTATGACAAACCTAAATAGCGTATTAAAAAGCAGACACATCACTTTGCCAACAAAGGTCTGTCTAGCCAAAGCTATGGTTTTTCGAGTAGTTATGTACAGATCTGAGATTTGGACCATAAGGAATGTTGAGGGCCAATGAACTGATGCTTTTGAACTGTGGTGCTGGAGAAGACTCTTGAGAGTCCCTTGGACTGCAAGGAGATCCAACCAGTCCATCCTAAAGGAAATCAGTCCTGAATATTCATTGGAAGGACTGATGCTGAAGCTGAAGCTCTGATCCTTTGGCCACCTGATGGGAAGAGCCAACTCATTGGAAAAGACCCTGATGCTGAGAAAGATTGAAAGCAGGAGGAGAAGGGGGAAACAGAGGACGAGGTGGTTGGATGATATCACTGACTCAATGACATGAATTTGAGCAAACTCTGGGAGATACTGAAAGACAGGCGTGCTGCCGTTCATGGGTCACAAAGAGTCGGACATGACTGAGCAACTGAACACAACAATCACTGATGAACACAGATGCAAAAATCCTTAACAAGACACTAATAAACTGAATCCATCAACACATTAAAAGGGTCATATACCATAATCAAGTGGGATTTATGGCAGGGATGCAAGGATTCTTCAATATATGCAAATTAATCAATGTGATATACCATATTAACAAACTGAAAGATAAAAATCATATGATAATCTCAATAATTGCAGAAAACTCTTTGGACAAAATCCAGCACCTATTTATGGTTGCTTCTGTTTTTAAGGCTGAATTATATTACTTTGTGTATATGCCACATTTAGTTTATCCATTTGCTCCTGTGGTTAATGCTGCTATGAATATAAGTGTACCTGTATCTTTTCTAGTCCCTGCTTTCAGTCCTTTGAGTATATATCCTGATGTGGAATTGATTGATCATACTTTAATTCTAGGTTTAAGTTTTTCAAGAACGGCCGTACTATTTTCCACAGTGGCTGGATCATCTTACTTTATTCCTTCTATGGTCAATAATGCAGCTGTTTATGGATGTACTCCATTTTGTTTATCCATTTATCCACTGATGGACATTTGCCTTGTTTCTACCTATTGGCTATTGTGAACAGTGCTGTTATCAATATATCTGTTATCATTTCTTTGGGGGTATATATCTAGGAGTGGAGTTGTTGAACCGTATGTTAATTGCATATTTATAGTCTTAACCTAGGTTACATCTTTTCCATTTTTTCAAATAATGTTTAAAGGTTCCAATTTCTGCACACTGTTGCCAATCTATGTTATTTTTAGATTTCTTGATTTTAACCATTTTAGAGTATGTGAAGGAATTGTTGCATTGCTGTTTTAATTTGCATTTCCATCATGACTAATGTTGTTTGACATGTTTTCATCTACTTGTTGACTATTTGTATGTCTTGTGTGGAGAATGGCCTACTGAAATCATTTATTCATTTTTAAACTTGACTTGTTTGTCTTTATGTTGACAAATTGCAAAAGTTCTTGATATACTCTGGATAATGATACATCAGATAAATAATGTGCAAATATTTTCTTAAATACTGTGGGCTATATTTTCACTTTCTGATTTGTAACTTTTGATGCAAAAAGGTTTTTAATTTTGAGGAAGTCCATTTTATCTATTTTTTCTTTCATTGCTTGTGTTTTGCTCTCAGATCTAAGAAATCACCACTAAATTCAAGATTTATCCCAATGTTTCATTGGAGCTTTTATACAGTCATCCTTTGGTATCTGTGGAGCATTGGTTCAAATCCAGGCACATCAAAAGCCATGTGTGCTGAAGTCTCTTATGTAAAATGGCATAGTGTTTCCATATAACACAGGCACATCTTCCTATTTGCTTTAAATAATTTCTAGATTACTATGTCAGCTAATATAATGTACATGCTATATAAAGATTGTAATTACAATGTAAATACTATGTAAATATTTGCAGTTATATGGCAAATTCTAGTTTTACTTTTTGAAACATTGTAATTTCTTTCTCCTAATATTTTCAATCTGGAGTTGGTTGAGTCCATGGATATGGAACCTGTGGATATGGTGTGTTGGTTGTAATTTTACTTCTTAACATTCAAGTTTTTTTATGTATTTTGAGTTACTTTTTGTATATGGTAGAGGGAAAGAGTCCAGTTTAGTGTGGATAGCAAATTGCCCAGCACCATTTGTTAAAAACACCATTTTCCTGCAATTTAATATTGTTAACTATTGTGTAAAATCAGTTTACCATAGATGGGTGGGTTCATTTCTGGGGTCTCCAATCCATTTCATTCATCTGTATGTATGTCTTTATTTATTTATTTATTTTTTCTTTCACTTTTCTTTTTTTTTTTAATTTTATTTTTTAACTTTACAATATTGTATTGGTTTTGCCATATATTGAAATGAATCCGCCACAGGTATACATGTGTTCCGCATCCTGAACCCTCCTCCCTCCTCCCTCCCCATACCATCCCTCTGGGTCATCCCAGTGCACCAACCCCAAGCATCCAGTATCGTGTATGTCTTTATGCCTCATAGTTTCATAGTGTTTTATTTGCTGTTGCTTTGTACTAACATGTACAAATGGGAAGGGTGAGCCTCCGGGTTTGATTTTCTTTTTGAGATTGCCTACTCCTGTGACAGTCTTCTTTTTTGGTGTCAAGCACACCTCTTACTTCATTGTCTTGGATTCCGCATCAACTGTGGGACTTGATAATACGGAGCAAGAGGATGTTAGAAATTTTCATCATCAGTAAATTCACAGATAGCTTATTGAAGTTCACGGGTAGATATTCTGAGCTCTTTGGGGATCTTGAAGTCTAATACTCTGGCATTTTCAGAGTAATTCAGTTGATGAAGTTGGTAATTCCTCTGGTGATGCCTGAGAAAAGCAAAGGGAGTCCTTACCTAGGGGGAGGCATTATTGTATCGGATTTCTCATATAGAAAGACAACAAGCACAAATCTCTAGTTCCGAGAAGGACCGGGGAACAGAGACACTCATTACCTTTCTGGGTAATACTTAGCTCTCTCATCCCACCTCCCCCCGATCCCCCTGCCCCCTGTAACTTCTGCCAGAGTTCCTGGATGATGACCTTACTGATGACATTATGTGTGTCAAGAAGATTCTGGATAAAGTAGGAATTAACTACTGGAGAGTCCCCATTCTATTTTCTACTTTACCCTCCTCTCCTTCTTCTGAGCTCTTTAGTTCTACTACCATAGCCCTTTTTCTTTATCTCCTGGTATTTTAAGCTAGAAAGTAGTCTTCTAAACAGAAATCATCAAGCAGACTCAGGTTTCCAATTTTCAAGCCTTATTTACTTCACTTCTGTTTCACAATTTTCCTAACAAGGATTCCCTAATAGAGGGCTGAAACCCAGGGTTTCCTTCAGCGGGTCTTGCACATTTAATTTGACTTGCTTAGACCTAACCCTAAGGCAAGCTCTTTGTACCACGGCCCTACTATCTTCTTGGAGTTTAAAAAAAAAATGGAGGTGGCTCAGTGTCTCTTGCCAGCTGGCCAGGAAAATCTTTTTGGTTTTAATTTTCACCCTCACTCTTCCACCTCAGCTTTCCTGGGGACAAAGGTAGATGGAAGTCGAGCTAAGAGCCTGTCAGTCAACTTGCCTTGTCTCCTTTTTGATCAGGTTGGCCCATAAAGCATTGTGTTCTGAGAAGCTGGATCAGCAGCTCTATGAGAAGCTGTGAACACCTGCTGTCTTTGCTGCTTCTGCCTCTTTCTATTCCTGGAACTCCTCTTCCCTATGGCTACCTTATCTTGCTTCTTTGTACTTTCTTGAAGCTAATTTGTGTCTGAGCCCTGGGCCTTGTAGTGACACCATTGGACATGCAGGGACTATGCTCCAGGGATATGTTACTGGCACTCTGACTTTTTTTTTTTTCCCTTTCTTTTTTTTTTTAAATTTTATTTTATTTTTAAAACTTTACATAATTGTATTAGTTTTGCCAAATATCAAAATGAATCTGCCACTGGTATACATGTGTTCCCCATCCTGAACCCTCCTCCCTCCTCCCTCCCCATACCATCCCTCTGGGTCATCCCAGTGCACTAGCCCCAAGCATCCAGTATTGTGCATCGAACCTGGACTGGCATCTCGTTTCATACATGATATTTTACATGTTTCAATGCCATTCTCCCAAATCTTCCCACCCTCTCCCTCTCCCACAGAGTCCGTAAGACTGTTCTATACATCAGTGTCTCTTTTGCTGTCCCGTACACAGGGTTATTGTTACCATCTTTCTAAATTCCATATATATGCGTTAGTATACTGTACTGGTGTTTTTCCTTCTGGCTTACTTCACTCTGTATAATAGGCTCCAATTTCATCCACCTCATTAGAACTGATTCAAATGTTTTCTTTTTAATGGCTGAGTAATACTCCATTGTGTATATGTATCACAGCTTTCTTATCCATTCATCTGCTGATGGACATCTAGGTTGCTTCCATGTCCTGGCTATTATAAACAGTGCTGCGATGAACATTGGGCTACACGTGTCTCTTTCCCTTCTGGTTTCCTCAGTGTGTATGCCCAGCAGTGGGATTGCTGGATCATAAGGCAGTTCTATTTCCAGTTTTTTAAGGAATCTCCACACTGTTCTCCATAGTGGCTGTACTAGTTTGCATTCCCACCACCAGTGTAAGAGGGTTCCCTTTTCTCCACACCCTCTCCAGCATTTATTATTTGTAGACTTTTGGATCGCAGCCATTCTGACTGGTGTGAAATGGTACCTCATAGTGGTTTTGATTTGCATTTCTCTGATAATGAGTGATGTTGAGCATCTTTTCATGTGTTTGTTGTGCTCTGACTTTTGATCCTTGCTCAATGCCCCCGACGGCAGAGGAATGAATTTAAGCTTGTTCTGAAATGTTGGTGGGATTGTCACAGGTAGAGATGTGGAGTGGGAAAAGGACAGGAAGGGCAGAAGCTCCAAGAATCTGAAATGGGTGACTTGAAGGGGGTTGAGGTATTTCCTTACCCCTGAAATAAGAACACACCCTTCAGAAATTGCTGTGAGAGGAAATCTTTCTAGAAGCAATAGATGAACCACACCTTCTTTATCCACTCCTCTGTTGATGGACATTTTTGTTGCTTCCATGCTGCTGCAGTAAACATTTGGGTGCATGTGTAGTTTTGAATTATGGTTTCCTCTGGGTAATGCCCCGTAGTGGGATTGTTGGGTCAGATGGTAGTTCTATTTTTAGTTTTTTAAACAATTTATTTACTTATTTTAAATGACTCTTTTAGCATTAATACCACTGAATCAATGTAGAGATGGCACCTTATGTCCAGATAAAACTCTCTAAAAGGCAGTCATGTGGATATTTGGAAACAATAAGAAATGTTGGTATAGATAACTAAATATGGCTACCTCAGTCTGAGAGAAAAGTATGTTAAGCAAAGGTTATCAATAATTCATCAACATCACTAAAACACTGAATACCAGAAATCTGTATTTCACTCTATGCAATGTGAGGATAGTTTGTGTGAGCCATTTCATGCTGATCTGGTTGGCCAGGCTTCCATTTCTCTCCCAGTAACCCATGACTCATTTGAAGAAAACAATCTCAGATAGTGTGTGTGTGCTAAGTCACTTCAGCTGTGTCTGACTCTTTGTGACCCCATGGACTGTAGGGTCCCTCCTTTCCCGTGCATTCTAAGATCAAGGAAAATCAGAACATCTCCTACCCGCTTACATCTAATAATTCACACTGCCTTTTCTGGTCTTGGTTGGACTGTAGCCCATCAGGCTCCTCTGTCCATGGGATTCTCCAGGCAAGAATACTGGAGTGGGTTGTCATATCCTTCTCCAGGGGATCTTCCTGATTCATGGATCGAACCCATGTCTGTTACATCTCCTGCAGTGGCAGCCGGGTTCGTTACCACTAGCACCACCTGGGAAGCCCTCTCAGAGAGTAGGGTATTGTTAAAAAATTATTTATTGTTTTGCCTGTGCTGGGTCTTCACTGCTGCACATGAGCTTTCTCTAGCTGTGGCGAGTGGGGATTACTCTTTAGTTTCAGTGTGTGGGCTTCTCATTGTGATGGCTTCTTTGTTGCAGAGCACAGGCTCTAGGGCACGTGGGCTTCAGCAGTTTCGGCACATGGGCTGAGTTGCCCTGCGGCACCTGGAATCTTCACAGACCAAAGATCCAACCTGTGTTCCCTATTGGCACGCCCAACCACTGGACCACCAGGGAAGTCTTATTTTCAGCTTTTTAAGGAACCTCCAGATATTTTTCCATGATGGTTATAGCAGTTTACATTCCCACTAACACTGTAAAGTTTCCCTTTTCTCCACACCCTCACTAGCTTTATTGATTGTAGATTTTTAGATGATTTCCATTCTGACCGGTGTGAGGTGATACCACATTGCAGTTTTGATTTGCATTTTTCTAATAATTAGTGAGGTTGAGCATCTTTTCTTGTGCTTGTTGGCCATCTGTGTGTCTGTTTTGGAGAAATGTGTATCTACGTCTTCTGCCCATTTTTTGATTTATTTTTTTCAATTTTGAACTGCATGGGCTGCTTTTATATTTTGGAGATTATACAATGGATTATTACTCAGCCATAAAAAGGAACAAAATTTGTTCTTTTGTAGAGACATGGATGGACCTAGTTAGTCCAGAGTGAAGTAAGTCAGAAAGAGAAAAACAAATATCATATATTAATGCATATATGTGTAATCTAGAAAAATGGTATCAGTTCAGTTCAGATGCTTGGTCGTGTCTGACTCTTTGCGACCCTATGGACTGCAGAACACCAGGCCTCCCTGTCCATACTAACTCCCAGAGCTTACTCAAACTCATGTCCATCTCATTGGTGATGTCATCCAACCATCTCATCTTCTATCGTCCCCTTCTCCTCCCAACTTCAATCTTTCCCAGCATGAGGTTCTCTTCCAATGAATTAGTTCTTTGCATCAGGTGGTCAAAGTATTGGAGTTTCAGTTTCAGCATCAGTCCTTCCAATGAATGTTCAGGACTGATTTCCTTTAGGATTGACTGGTTGGATCTCCTTGCAGTCCAAGGGACTTTCAAGAATCTTCTCCAATACCACAGTTCAAAAGCAGCATTCTTTGGCGCTCAGCAACAGTATAGATGACCTTATTTGCAAAGCAGAAATAAAGACACGATGTACAGAACAAATGTATGGATACCTAGGGGGAAAGGGTGGGAGTAATTGGGGGATTGGGATTGACACATACTACTGATACTGTGTATAAAATAGACAACTGATGGGAACATACTGTATGACACAGAGAACTCCTCTTGATGCGCCTAAAGTGGTATCCTAAATGGGAGGGAAATCTAAAAGGGAAGAAATATACACATGGCTGATTCATTTTGCTGTGCAGCAGAAGCTTTGTAAAGCTGCTTTAACAGCCTTGTAAAGCAGCTATGTGTGTGTGTTAGTCACTCAGTCGGGTCTGACTCGTTGCGAGCCCATGGACTGTAGCCCACCAGGCTTCTCTGTCCATGGAATTCTCCAGGCAAGAATAGTGGAGTGGATTGCATTCCCTTCTCCAGAGGAACTTCCCAACCCAGGGATTGAACCCTGGTTTCCTGCCTTGCAGGCAGATTCTTTACTGTTTGAGCTACAGGAAAGCAGCTATACTGCCATAAAAATTAACTTATTAAAAAAAATATATATGACAGCAACTCAGCAACTGAAAAATTTGAACACCTGGGGCCTGTGGCTGGGACCCTGCACTCTATTACTCTTTCTTGCTGCTTTACTGGCCTTTACAGGGTAGGTTTGCAGAACCTTATTGTCATTTGATCATGAGGCATGTGAAAGAAGGATATTAGGAGATCAAGTCCTAAAGTCTGTTTCTGCTTCACACTGATGGTCCAAATCTGGACAAGTCATCTCTGTCTCTGTGGCTCAATTTTTTCATCATTAAATGAAAGCTTTGGTCCAGTGATTTTTCTGAGATCTCATCCTGCTTTGACAATTCAGCTTTCCAAAATTCCATTCAAGATACACAATTTCTGTCTTAGCCAAGTTATTTATCTTCTAATTCTCTCTTCGTACACTCTATACCTGTGGGTACTTTCGGCATTCAGACCATATTTCTCTTGTCTCAGGGACCAGCAGCTCCCAAATGAAGCCTCCATAGCCTGTTAAAGGACGTATAGGCCCTGGCAAGTGGTGGACAAGACAGCCCATTCCTATACTTAATGCAACCAAACTCTCAGGAAATAACTTGGCTTTCATAATATGATTTTAATCTGAATTTTAACACAATGTGACACATTTCCCAGGGATATTGCATGTATTTTCTTCCTTAATTATGAGATAATAGTCTTCCCCAATCTATAGGGTTTTAGGAATAATTCAGAGAAGGCAATGGCACCCCACTCCAGTACTCTTGCCTGGAAAATCCCATGGACAGAGGAGCCTGGTGGGCTGCAGTCCATGGGGTGGCTAACAGTTGGACACGACTGAGCGACTTCACTTTCACTTTTCACTTTTGTGCATTGGAGAAGGAAATGGCAACCCACTCCAGTGTTCTTGCCTGGAGAATCCGAGGGATGGCGGAGCCTGGTGGGCTGCCGTCTCTGGGGTCGCACAGAGTCGGACACGACTGAAGCGACTTAGCAGCAGCAGCAGCAGTAGCCTGTGTGTTGTGTGTGGGTAGGCAGGATTGAATGGCCATTCCTCCTACTGATCTCACAATCTGCTTATTATTTTGCTTCAGTTACGCCCTCAGGAAGGCATATGCTCTGGAAAATGTAAAGCACCAGCTCCACCAAGTGTGCAAAGCAGAAATGCTACTGAACCTGGGACTGTTTTGCTAGCTCCTCAGCCCTGGCCTTCATCTCCAGAGAAATATCCTCATTTTGGAAATTTTGCCTGGAGTATGCCACATATGAGGACTTGATTTTCAGATGGCTTTGCTGAAGAAAACTGACAATTGAGGAAAGGATCTCAGCCTGAGGGTCAAAGGATTGAGAACAGATAGAAGTCAGGGAGCTGGCATGGAAGTGGTCTGCTATTGTCTCTCTGAGAACTTTCTTGGAGCTGAATGGGAGATGAGGTGGCAGCTGGGCATTTGTTTTGCTTTCTTCAACTTCTCCTTCCTCTAGGCTTGGAACAGTTCTTGAAGGCATTAGGGATCTGAAGTTGTCTGGACTCGGGTGGGTGACAGAGAGACTTAGGACAGGGGGTCAGAGTGCACGTGCTTCAGCAACCTCTTGTGAAGATGACCTTGGGTGGTGTCCCAAAATAAAGATTGTTTTTCTCTTTTTCTATCCTGATCTCTCCTCCATGCTACTTTCCTCTGACATCTATATTGTTACGAAGGCAGGAATTTTATTGGACTAAATTAAATGTTTCTTTTCATATGTTCCTTCTCTCACTCCCTTCTCTCTCATTCATTTTTTTTTTGTATTCTAATTGAGAGCCAATAAGTAATAGGAACTACTAGACTCGATGGACGTGAGTCTGAGTGAACTCCGGGAGTTGGTGATGGACAGGGAGGCCTGGTGTGCTGCGATTCATGGGGTCGCAAAGAGTTGAACACGACTGAGTGACTGATCTGAACTGAGACACTGAGGATACAGAATCCGTTAGATAGGGTTTTACTCTCAAGACTCACATTTTAGAGGAAAATATTCCCTCTTCTTTCCTAGGATCATGCAAGGGAAAGGGGGACTCCTGAGACAGACTGATCATTCATTTCTCATGCACCTCTTAATAAACAAATAGTTATTCAGGATTTATTATTTGCTATGTTCTACCTTAGGTATTACTAGTTAAGAATAATACAGTTGGAAACATGCTTTTTTTTTTTTTTTTTTTTTGATTTATAGGTATTTTATTTTTACAATTTACCACCTTTCTGAGTTTACTAAGCACTAACTGGGGCTTCTAGATACAAAATTATTTCACTTCTAAAAAGAAAACAGTGGGTATATGTATAACTGGTTTTGTTTGCCACTTGGCTGTATATCGAAAACCAACGCAACATTGTAAATCAACTACACTATAATCAATTCTTTTAAAAAGCCCTTTCAGAATATTTCAGCCTATGTTGTTTGCCTCTCATCCCTTACCACTCCTTTTTTAACCTCCTCCCTGACCTCATGATTAGCACTGTTTTCTTCTGAAGGTGACAATGAGTGGCTAGCCATTGATTCACTCACTTGTTTAAGATAATTACTTGGTTACTTTTTTTTTTTTAGCTTTTCTTTCTTTTTTTTTTTTAATTTTATTTTATTTTTAAACTTTACATAATTGTATTAGTTTTGCCAAATATCAAAATGAATCCGCCACAGGTATACATGTGTTCCCCATCCTGAACCCTCCTCCCTCCTCCCTCCCCATACCATCCCTCTGGGTCGTCCCAGTGCACTAGCCCCAAGCATCCAGTATCGTGCATCGAACCTAGACTGGCAATTCGTTTCTTACATGATATTTTACATGTTTCAATGAAACATGCTTATTTTTATTTCATTTCTTTCCAGGTTACTCTGGAGCTGTAGATTTTGCCAGGCAGTTTTCTGTATGGGAACAAAGGAGGAGCTGGGTCTCAGTACTAAGATAAGACTCTCCCAGAATGAAGTGGGAAATTTGCTAGTGGTTGGATTTCTGCTTTGTGCATAAACAAAAATAAAAGATTGAAGGAGAGGCAAAAGAGGAGGGGTTGAAACGGTAAGAAATGAGAGGAGAAAGATAGTGGAAATGGCTGTTGGAGCTGTGAAGATTTTCTTTACTGTTTTTCCCCCAGTTTAAGGAGAGCTGATTGACCTATATTAATATGTAAGTTTAAGGTGCACAGCATGAGAATATAAATACACACACACACACACATACACACACATATAAATGTGTATTGCAATAGGTTCAGTTAATATCCATCATCTAAAAACTTCTAATCAGGAAAATCTTGAAAGTTAGCTATGGTTGAGAAAATTTCACACATTGAGTTTTGGGGAAGTCATTTTGGCTTATATATGGTTCAGCCTGGAGTTTGTGTGAACCTGAAGAGCCTGTCAAACACACACAGTAGGTCTGCTTCAATCATTAAGGTAAAGAATATCTGTTTTGAAGATAAAGATATGACATCTGTGTTTAACTTCCTTGAAGAAAGGTTCCTTTCCTAGACACCAGGGTCCTGCTGTCTCATTCTATATCTACTTATCCTGTCTCTTTTGGAAGCTTGAAGGAATATACCCAGGTAATGTTTGATGTGTGTTCTGTGTTCTGATAAGATATATGACTATGCTAAAAATCATGCTTCAGTGGAGCAGTTTCTCAGAGTTATCTGAGAGGCTGTCTTCTGGGCTATAGTCCTCAATTTGGCTCATATAAAACTCTTCTCTATTCCTCAAAATATTCCATCATCTCATAAAGGTATAAGATAAAGAAAAGCAAGAAGAAAAGAAAAAAAAAAAACTTTTCTCCTTGTGATGTTACTAGTTGGGATTTACTTTCTTATCAGATTTTGTATATATCATACAATGCTGTTAACTATAGTCATCATATAGTACAAGTTAATATTTACCTTACACTGGAAATTTGTACCTTTTAATTACTTTCCTCCAATTGCCTTTCCTCCTACCCTCCATCTCTGATAACCATATGTTTGACCTTTTTTTCCCTAAGAGTTTGGTTTTCCCTAGATTCCTCATGTATGTGAGATCATATTGCATTTGTCTTTATTTGTCTGACATTTCACTGAGCAAAATGCCTTCATGGTCCATGCATGTCATCACAAATAGTAGAATTTCCTAATTTTTACAGCTGAATAATATTCCATTGCTTTATCTATGCCTTCTTTATCCATTCATCCATTAAGGAAACCTAGGTTCTTTCTATGTGTTGGGTGTTGTAAATAATGCTGTCATGAACATGGGGGTGCAGATACCTTTCTGAGTTATTGGTTTCATTTCCTTTGAATGTATTCCCAGAAATGGAATTGCTGATATATATGGTGGCTTCATTTTTAGTTCTTTGAAGATCCTTCATATGTTTATTGAGAAGATTTTCTTGTGTGGTGACTGGGTCCTCTGTGGATGGCTGCCATTGGTTTTGTGGAGGTTTTTCCATTTTGCTTGACTAGGGGAGGGCACTGGGGTCAGAGCAACTAAGGCTTCTGTTTTTCATGCTGAGATAGCTTTGAGATGAAGGTTTTCTGTCTCCTCTCCTTTCTCATGACTTTTCCTCCTTTTATGAGGCTGCAGTAGAGCTTGGCTTAGAAGGTAAAACTAGGTTTCCTGGCCAATGTCCTCCTAAGAGCTGCCTTCACCTCCTGGTTCTTCAGACTGTAGATAAGGGGGTTCAGTAGGGGGGTCACCACACTGTACTGCATGGATAGCACTTGCTCCAGGGCTGAGCCAGAAGCTGGAGTCATGTACCTTGAAGGGAATTGCACAAAGGGAAAAAATGAGCTCAAGACAATGACCACAATGCTGTTGGCAGCCAGGGTCCATTCCATCCTAGATTCTGCAAAGAGCATCCTCAGGGCTGAGTCAGCTATCACCGATAGAAGCATCTAGAAATGACTGTATTATCAGTGAGAAGTCTGTCATTTCTGCCTTCAAACACTTCCATACATGAATTATCTAATGCAAAACATTATAGGAGCTACCCTGAGGCAAAAGGACGTTCTGCAGTATATGAAGTGCTACGGGTTAGAATAGAACTAAAAATGATTTCATGCATTTCTCTCGTACTTCATACATTTCAAAGTGTCTTTTCTTAATAGTTATGATGATGATGAGGATTTTTTTTCTCTTTTTTCTCTCATATGCACAACTGTATGTTCCCATCTTGTGGTGATAATTCCATTGTTGGGCTAGCATATGCAAAACTATATGCTAGTCCAATAATGTTGTCATTTTTTCCAAACATTTATGGGGAATTAACCCAGAATCACAGCACTTTATTTTTACAATGCTTAGTGGAATAAAATTGTGTCCTTTTAAACATATTTGTCTTTGGCTTAGAAAAGAAGCCAAGCTTTGTAAATAAAGTGAACTATAAAAATGTATTTAGCATGAGATATGATTCCAAAATAGTAAGAATTAAAAGGATGTACTTCGTTAAGTATCACAAGGAGTATTTCCCAAAGAAGCATTGGAAAACAAATTTTTGCAGTTGTTCCATTATCATTGGAACATTCTTTTTTGGGTTTGGTGTGCTTGATTAAGAAAGATATTCATCTTACTGTCATTTTTTAATCTTTTAATTTCATACTCCTAACATATCTGTGAAATAGGTGGGAGAAATCTCCTACCCTCTTGGGAAAATGAGGATACAGAGACAAAGAGAGCTCAAGAGATTTTCCCACAGGCTCAGGTGAGCTCTCCTAGACCATTCCTTATCCTTTCACACCCTATGACTTCTGTCCAGAAAAAAAAAAAAAAAAAAGCAGGTGAGAGAAGTTTAGAGCAATTTTAGTAAATCCATCTCCAGTTCACTAGTAGAGAGTATAGGCCATAGTTACTCTGTTCCCTGGGAAGCAAGGACTCATCAGGTATTGCTGTTTATATTTCAGAGAAACGTAGTAGAAAAGAGCTTGAGGTGTCCAGTCAGTAAGACTTGGTTTTTATTTTGGCTTCATTCCTAGCTTGTTCTGGAAAGTTTTGTAGGGTACTTGGTTACTCCTAAAAATCAAGTTTCTTATCAGAAAATGAGATTAATAATATTTCTCTTTTGGTGTGGTGTGATGTATACTAAAATTGAGCTTGATTATGTAAATCAGCTGTTATGTAATAAACACCTAATAAATAGTTAAGGCAGAAATAAGCTGTGGAGACACCAATTTCCAGTAGGAAAGAGAAATGGCATCTGTTGCAAGGATGATATAATTTACTTATTTTTGTCTAGCACTAATAAAAGTCTAGCAAAAGTCTGTATTATTTTTTTTGGTGACTCTGAAATCATAGGTTAATGAAAGTAAGAAAGTCTTTACTTCTTGTATAAACTTATTTTGCAGAGTTAGACAATTGAGGCCTCAGAAAGAAAATGGATTAAAAAAAAAATAATTCACGCATTAGGTCCACAGCGGAGCCAGAACTAGAACCTAGGCTTATTGATTCCAGTATAATTCTTTTCTTGCCACTTTGCAATGCTCTGTCTACAGGGCAAGTTTACTTAGGGTGAAAAACACACTGCATTTGTAGGCCAAGTTTTAGCAATGACATACCTGAAAATTCCAGAACCATAAAATATGATGACCACAAGAAAATGGGATGAGCAGGTAGAGAAGATCTTGTTCCAACCTGTGGCAGAGTTCATTCCCAGGGCTGTCAGGATAATACGGGTATAAGAACCCACCAATATGACAAAGGTGCCAAGGCCCAGGACCACCATGGTGGTCAGGATGGAGAACACACTAATGTAGGGGTCAGAACAGGCCAACAGGAGCACTGGAGGAAGCTCACAGGCAAAACTGCGGATTAGGTTGGGGCCACAGAAGTGCTGCTGAGCCAGGAGGATGGTATTAAGCAGGCCAGTCCCCATTCCTATGGCCCAGGAGGCTCCCGCAAGGCCAGCACACACCTTCTTATTCATGGTCACCACATACAGCAGCGGGTGGCACACAGCCTGGTACCGGTCATAGGCCATGACTGAAAGGAGGCAAGTTTCAGTGGCCCCAAGAAATATAACAAAGAAGATCTGGATGAAACATTCAAGGAAGGATATAGTCTTCCACTTGGAAAGCAGGTTCTTTAGCAGCTTAGGCACAATGATTGAGGCATAGAAAGCATCCAGGCAGGAGAGGTGACTGAGGAAGAAGTACATAGGGGTGTGGAGGTGGGAGTCAGTCCTGATCACCAGCAGCATCAGCAGGTTCACTGTGAGAATCAGGACGTAAATCACCAGGAATATTACAAAGAGTACTACCTGGATCTGAGGGTTGTTGGATAGTCCTTGGAGAATAAAGAAAGTGACTGTGGTTGTGTTGCCAGCTTCCATGGAGCACTGGAGTTTCTCTTTAGAAGGACAAGAACAGAAAAGAATGCTCCAATGTGCTATGAGTCTCAGAGAATGGCTTGAGATGAGGTGTTACGAATAAAGCCTCAGGGCTGACCCAGATCAGATTGTGTAGCAGAGGCAACCTTGCTATGTCAGACCTCATCAGTCCTGCCCAGCTCAAAGCAATAATCTATTGGCTGCGGTGGAGATGGTGGGAAGGAAGATGGAGAGGCTCACACCTAGAAAGGAAGAAGAGAAAAGAGATTATTCAGACTGGAGAAGGAAAGGAAGGGAGTTGTAAATAGCCTCCAGAGCACTGAGAAGTGCTCTTCTCCAGTTCCCAAAGTAACTGAATTCAAAGCACAGGAAGACTCACTGGCATAGTGAGTAAGCAATAAAGATTTTGGCTGACCTAAGGCTCATAGTCCATGATGCAGGTTTGAGTGATTGGTAGAGGTACTGTGACAGTGGATGATGGCACAAAGCCGTTCTCTGTCACTGTGAGTTCATGAATCAGTCACTTGAGTTTCTCATTAAAAGAAAATCTGGAAAAACTAGACATTTTAAAATCTGTTCCAGCTTAGAAATTCTACAGATTGGGAGCCAATCTTCCTTGGGTATCTCTGGTACTAAATGGAAACTTTCTCCCCTTCTGTGTCAACAGAAGCAGAAGTGGCACAGGAATAGTTGTTTTCATGGAAGTCAGGCAGGAGGAAGCCGTCAAGTGGGAGGCAAGGGTTGTGTACTGCAGTGACTCCAAGGGCTTCCCATTCCAAGATTCTGTGAATTTATAATGTCCACTGTTTGTACTGTAATCTCATCACTTAACATGAGGGTCCATGACGACTGTGCTATTCTCTGAGTTGGTACTAGAGGATTTGGATGAAGCCAGGTCAAATTTGGACCATGTTCTGTGCATCACAGAGATAGTAAAAGAGAAAAAGAGGGGAGATAAAAGACCACCTAGAACATGTGGCAAAATGAACAGTCAAGAGGATTTAGTGCAGAGCAAAGCAAGATATTGTCTTCCCCTCTGTCCCCTTGAAGGGTAACTCAGGAGGAGGATAAATGAGAATCTGATCTCTATTTATGGCTTGTATACTCAGGAGTTCCCAGATTGGATAGTTTTAAGATAAGATGGAGCTGAACGAGAAGAATATTTGTCTTCACGTGGGTTCCCTACAACAAGAGACACTCTCAGTGGTGGATATTTGGGATTCTTTCTAACACTGGAGCAAAAGCCACAGATATGGCTAGGGCTTCATGGACTACCGACAACTTTGTCTTTCCTTTAGAAGATGCAGAGGTGGAGATTTTGAGCAAGGAAATATCCCTATAGTCCTTCTGTCCAATGAGAAAATTTCTTGACTTTGCCTCCAAAATAACAATGGCCAGAGGGACCTGATCTCAGCCCTAGACCTTGGAGAGTGTTGGCGGTCCCTGGAGAGGCCCTTAAGCAGGAGGCCTGCTCTGATCTGAATGAGTCCTCCAGGGCCAACGTTCCTCCCTGTATTACTCTTGTTTCAGTGGGTTGCAAGAGGTACCCTTGGGTGGCTAAGAGTTTCTCAAGATGAAGATAGAGGCTTTTCTATAAGAGACTCTATAAACAGAGTCTCTCTTTTAAGATTTAGAAACCTTAAAACTACGGTTTCTTAGTTTTAAATCTTGTTATTCCTTTCTCTTTCCCCTCCTTCCTTCTTTTTCTTATCTTTTTGTTAATTTTTTTAGAAATAGGTATGTATTCATTTGTTACTTTTGGCTGCACTGGGTCCTCATTGCTCATGTGTGCTTTCTCTAGCTGTGAAGAGTGGGGGCTACTACTCACTGCAGTGTTGCATGGGCTTCTCACTGCGGTGGTGTCTCCTGCTGTGGAACACAGGATCTGTGTGCACACGGGCACCTAGCTGCAGCACACGGCTCAGTAGTTGCAGCACATGGGCTCAGTAGTTGCAGCTTGCTGGCTCTAAGGTATATGGGCTTCAATAGTTGTGGCACAGGGGCTCATTTGTTGCGGCTTGAGGGCTCACGAGCATGTGCTCAGAAGTTGTGGCCTGTGGGCTTAGTTGCACTGTGGCATGTAGAATCTTCCTGGACCAGGGACTGAACTCATGTCCCCAGCATTGGCAGGCAGATTCCCATCCATTACACCACCAGGGAATTCCTTTTTCTGTTCAATTTTAAATAATATTTGTGATTATAGAAATAAAATGATAAAAGATAAAATACAAAAAAGATATTTTAGGAAACTGGAGCCTATTATACAGAGTGAAGTAAGCCAGAAAGAAAAATACCAATACAGTATACTAATGCATATATATGGAATTTAGAAAGATGGTAATGATAATCCTGTATACAGGACAGCAAAAGAGACACTGATGTATAGAACAGTCTTTTGGACTCTGTGGGAGAGGGAGAGGGTGGGATGATTTGCTAGAATGGCATTGAAACATGTATAATATCATATAAGAAACGAATCACCAGTCCAGTTTTGTTGCATGATACAGGATGCACGGGGCTGGTGCACTGGGATGACCCAGAGGGATGGTATGGGGAGGGAGGTGGAAGGGGGGTTCAGGATGGGAAACATGTGTATGCCCCTGGCGGATTCATGCTGATGTGTGGCAAAACAAATACAATATTGTAAAGTAATTAGCCTCCAATTAAAATAAATAAATTTAAATTAAAAAAATAAAAATAAAAATGAAAAAGTATGTTTAAATAACTTCATGATAATAGGCAAAAATGCAAATTTATTATGCTATCCAATATTAATTCTTTAATTTTTTGCAATTTGAAAAAATCCAGGTAGGTTAAAACTGTAAAACAGTTCTGGGTTAGTAGATGCAAACTAGTATATGTAAAATGAATAAACAACAAGGTCCTACTATATAGCACAGGAAATTATTTTCAATATCCTGTCATAAACCATAATAGGAAAAAGAACGTATAAATGTTTTTGATGAATGTTTTTGATGTATGGCAGAAATTAACACAACACTTGATATCATCTAACTTCAGTTAAAAGGGCTTCCCTAGTGGCTCAGACAGTAGGAGAATGCGGGAGATGGGGTTTGATCCCTGGGTCAGGAAGATCGTCTGGAGAAGGGAAAGGCTATCCATTCCAGTATTCTTGCCATGGAGAATTCCATGGACCGAAAAGCCTGATAGGCTATAGTCCATAGGGTTACAAAGAGTCAGACATGACTGAGTCACTTTCACTTTCAGTTAAAAAGGAAAAAAAAAAAACCACTTAAAATTTTAACTGTGGTAGAACCTTTTTATTATGGAAAATTTTAAGCATATATAGAAGTAAAAAGAATAGTGTAATAATCCTGTATCCATCACCCAGCTTCAACAATTATCAACTCACTGACACTTTGATCACATGTGATTGAAAAATGTAATCTCTATTATGAACATTGGGGTACACGTGTCTCTTTCAATTCTGGTTTCCTCAGTGTGTATGCCCAGCAGTGGGATTGCTGGGTCATATGGCAGTTCTGTTTCCAGTTTTTTAAGGAATCTCCATATTGTTCTCCAAAGTGGCTGTACTAGTTTGCATTCCCACCAACAGTGTAAGAGGGTTCCCTTTTCTCCACACCCTTTCCAGCATTTAGTGCTTGTAGACTTTTGGATCACAGCTGTTCTGACTGGTGTGAAATGGTACCTCATAGTGGTTTTGATTTGCATTTCTCTGATAATGAGTGATGTTGAGCATCTTTTCATGTGTTTGTTAGCCATCAGTATGTCTTCTTTGGAGAAATGTCTATTTAGTTCTTTGGCCCATTTTTTGATTGGGTCATTTATTTTTCTGGAGTTGAGCTGTAGGAGTTGCTTGTATATTTTTGAGATTAGTTGTTTGTCAGTTGCTTCATTTGCTATTATTTACTCCTGTTCTGAAGGCTGTCTTTTCACCTTGTTTATAGTTTCCTTTGTTGTGCAGAAGCTTTTAAGTTTAATTAGGTCCCATTTGTTTATTTTTGCTTTTATTTCCAATATTCTGGGAGGTGGGTCATAGAGGATTCTGCTGTGATGTATGTCGGAGAGTGTTTTGCCTATGTTCTCCTCTAGGAGTTTTAAAATTTCTGTTCTTACATTTAGATCTTTAATCTGTTTTGAGTTTATTTTTGTGTATGGTGTTAGAAGTGTTTTAGTTTCATTCTTTTACAAGTGGTTGACCAGTTTTCCAAGCACCACTTGTTAAAGAGACTGTCTTTAATCCATTGTATATTCTTGCCTCCTTTGTCAAAGATAAGGTGTCCATAGGTGCGTGGATTTATTTCTGGGCTTTCTATTTTGTTCCATTGATCTATATTTCTGTCTTTGTGCCAGTACCATACTGTCTTGATGACTGTGGCTTTGTAGTAACAATAACCCTGTATCAGATCAGATCAGTCCCTCAGTTGTGTCCGACTCTTTGCAACCCCATGACTTGCAGCACGCCAGGCCTCCCTGTCCATCACCAACTCCCGGAGTTCACTCAGACTCACGTCCATCAAGTCAGTGATGCCATCCAGCCATCTCATCCTCTGTCGTCCTCTTCTCTTCTTGCCCCCAATCCCTCCCAGCATCAGAGTCTTTTCCAATGAGTCAACCCTTCGCATGAGGTGGCCAAAGTACTGGAGTTTCAGCTTTAGCATCATTCCTTCCAAAGAAATCCCAGGGCTGATCCCCTTCAGAATGGACTGGTTGGATCTCCTTGCAGGCCAAGGGACTCTCAAGAGTCTTCTCCAACACCACAGTTCAAAAGCATCAATTCTTCTGTGCTCAGCCTTCTTCACAGTCCAACTCTCACATCCATACATGACCACAGGAAAAACCATAGCCTTGACTAGATGGACCTTTGTTGGCAAAATAATGTCTCTGCTTTTCAATATGCTATCTGGGTTGGTCATAACTTTCCTTCCAAGAAGTAAGCGTCTTTTAACTTCATGGCTGCAGTCACCATCTGCAATGATCTTGGAGCCCAGAAAAATAAAGTCAGCCACGGTTTCCACTGTTTCCCCATCTATTTGCCATGAAGTGATGGGACCAGATGCCATGATCTTCGTTTTCTGAATGTTGAGCTTTAAGCCAACTTTTTCACTCTCCTGTTTCACTTTCATCAAGAGGCTTTTTAGTTCCTCTTCACTTTCTGCCATAAGGGTGGTGTCATCTGCATATCTGAGGTTATTGATATTTCTTCCAGCAATCTTGATTCCAGTTTGTGTTTCTTCCAGTCCAGCGTTTCTCATGATGTACTCTGCATATAAGTTAAATAAACAGGGTGACAATATACAGTCTTGACGAACTCCTTTTCCTATTTGGAACCAGACTGTTGTTCCATGTCCAGTTCTAACTGTTGTTTCCTGACTTGCATATAAATTTCTCAAGAGGCAGGTCAGGTGGTCTGGTATTCCCATCTCTTTCAGAATTTTCCACAGTTTATTGTGATCCACACAGGCAAAGGCTTTGGCATAGTCAATAAAGCAGAAATAGATGCTTTTCTGGAACTCTCTTGCTTTTTCCATGATCCAGCAGATGTTGGCAATTTAATCTCTGGTTCCTCTGCCATTTTGAAAACCAGCTTGAACATCTGGAAGTTCATGGTTCACATATTGCTGAAGCCTGGCTTGGAGAATTTTGAGCATTACTTTACTAGCGTGTGAAATGAATGCAATTGTGCGGTAGTTTGAGCATTCTTTGGCATTGCCTTTCTTTGGGATTGGAATGAAAACTGACCTTTTCCAGTCCTGTGGCCACTGCTGAGTTTTCCAGATTTGCTTGCATATGGAGTGCAGCACTTTCACAGCATCATCTTTCAGGATTTGGAATAGCTCAATTGCAATTCCATCACCTCCACTAGCTTTGTTTGTAGTGATGCTTTCTAAGGCCCACTTAACTTCACATTCCAGGATGTCTGGCTCTAGGTCAGTGATCACACCATTGTGATTATCTGGGTCGTGAAGATCTTTTTTGTACAATTCTTCTGTGTATTCCTGCCACCTCTTCTTAATATCTTCTGCTTCTGTTAGGTCCATACCATTTCTGTCCTTTATCAAGCCCATCTTTGCATGAAATGTTCCTTTGGTATCTCTGACTTTCTTGAAGAGATCCCTAGTCTTTCCCATTCTGTTGTTTTCCTCTATTTCTTTGCACTGATCACCGAAGAAGGCTTTCTTATCTCTTCTTGCTATTCTTTGGAACTCTGTATTCAGATGTTTATATCTTTCCTTTTCTCCTTTGCTTTTCGCTTCTCTTCTTTTCACAGCTAGTTGTAAGCCCTCCCCAGACAGCCATTTTGCTTTTTTGCATTTCTTTTCCATGAGGATGGTCTTGATCCCTGTCTCCTGTACAATGTCACGAACTTCTGTCCATAGTTCATCAGGCACTCTATCTATCAGATCTAGGCCCCTAAATCTATGTCTCACTTCCAGTGTATAATCATAAGGGATTTGATTTAGGTTATACCTGAATGGTCTAGTGGTTTTCCCTACTTTCTTCAATTTAAGTCTGAATTTGGCAATAAGGAGTTCATGGTCTGAGCCACAGTCAGCTCCTGGTCTTGTTTTTGCTGACTATATAGAGCTTCTCCATCTTTGGCTGAAAACAATATAATCAGTCTGATTTCGGTGTTGACCATCTGGTGATGTCCATGTATAGAGTCTTCTCTTGTGTTGTTGGAAGAGGGTGTTTGTTATGACCAGTGCATTTTCTTGGCAAAACTCTATTAGTCTTTGCCCTGCTTTATTCTGTATTCCAAGGCCAAATTTACCTGTTACTTCAGGTGTTTCTTGACTTCCTACTTTTGCATTCCAGTCCCCTATAATGAAAAGGACATCTTTTTTGGGTGTTAGTTCTAAAAGGTCTTATAGGTCTTCATAGAACCGTTCAACTTCAGCTTCTTCAGCATTACTGGTTGGGGCATAGACTTGGATTACTGTGATATTGAATGGTTTGCCTTGGAAACGAACAGAGATCATTCTGTTGTTTTTGAGATTGCATCCAAGTACTGCATTTCAGACTCTTGTTGACCATGATGGCCACTCCATTTCTTCTGAGGGATCTTGCCCGCAGTAGTAAATATAATGGTCATTTGATTTAAATTCACCCATTCCAGTCCATTTCAGTTCGCTGATTCCTAGAATGTTGACATTCACTCTTGCCATCTCTTGTTTGACCACTTCCAATTTGCCTTGATTCATGGACCTGACATTCCAGGTTCCTATTCAATATTGCTCTTTACAGCATTGGACCTTGCTTCTATCACCAGTCACATCCACAGCTGGGTATTGTTTTTGCTTTGGCTCCATCCCTTCATTCTTTCTGGAGTTATTTCTCCACTGATCTCCAGTAGCATATTGGGCACCTACTGATCTGGGGAGGTTCTCTTTCAGTATCCTATCATTTTGCCTTTTCATACTGTTCATGGGGTATGAGACAGCAAAAGAGACACTGATGTATAGAACAGTCTTTTGGACTCTTTGGGAGAAGGAGAGGGTGGGATGATTTGGGAGAATGGCATTGAAACATATATAATATCATATATGAAACGAGTCGCCAGACCAGGTTCGATGCTCGATACTGGATGCTTGGGGCTGGTGCACTGGGACGAACCAGAAGGATGATACAGGGAGGGAGGAGGGAGGAGGGTTCAGGATGGGGAACACGTGTATACCTGTGGCAGATCATGTTGAAATATGGCAAAACCAATACAATATTGTAAAGTTAAAAAATAAAATAAAATAAATGGAAAAAAAAATGTAATCTCTATATTACATGAACAGTCAAATATTTAAAACATGAACTTGTTCAAAGGTAGAAAAGGATAGGTATCGAAGAGCAATTATCAGTCTTTGCCACAGATAAGGACCGAATGATGGTTGATTGAATAAATTCCTGCTGCTGCTGCTGCTGCATCGCTTCAGTCATGTCCGACTCTGTGCGACCCCAGAGACAGCAGCCCACCAGCTCCCCCCGTCCCTGGGATTCTCCAGGCAAGAATACTGGAGTGGGTTGCCATTTCCTTCTCCAATGCATGAAAGTGAAAAGTGAAAGTGAAGTCGCTCAGTCATGTCTGACTCTTTGCAACCCCATGGGGCCGCAGCCCACCAGGCTCCTCTGTCCATGGGATTTTCCAGGCAAGAGTACTGGAGTGGGTTGCCATTGCGTTCTCCGGAATAAATCCCTAGGAGATAACAAAGCAACAATAGGCAAGGAACTTGGGTTTTTCACTCTGGACCATCCAATACTATTGAGCTTCAGAAAAAAATAATCTTTTAATTTGTTTGATTCACTTTATTTTGGAACCTCTTCTGTAATAGCTTTATCCTTTATCTTCCTAAAACAGAGGTCCTAACTAACTCTAATTATTTCCAACTTCCCACCACCAAAAAAAGGTTGCAGTTACACATTCTTTTGTGTTTGCCTTCAGAAGTAAGTCTATTATGTTTGAGATGTACATTAGGTGATCTCTGAGCTACAAAGGGTAAGAGGAAATATTACTACAGACAAAAGTAAAAAGTAAAACTTTTATTACAAGAGTTTGAACTACATACTCAGAAATATTGTTGCTGTTGTTCAGTTGCTCAGTCATATCACACTCTTTGCGACCCCATAGACTACAGCATGCCAGGCTTCCCTGTCCTTCACCATCTCCCCAAATTTGCTCAAACTCAAGTCCATTGTGTTGAGGATGCCATTCAACCACCTCATTCTCTGTTGCTTCCTTCTCCTTCTGCCCTCAATCTTTCCCAGCATCAGGGTCTTTCCCAATGAATCAGTTCTCTGTATCAGGTGGCCAATGTATGGTAGCTTCAGCTTCAGCTTCAGTCCTACCAATGAATATTCAGGGTTGATTTCCTTCAGGATTAACTGGTTTGATCTCCTTGCTACCCAAGTGACTCTTAAGAGTCTTGTTCAGCACCACAGTTTGAAAGCATCAGTTCTTCAGTGCTCAACCTTCTTCATGGTCGAACTCTCACATCCATACATGACTACTGGAAAAACCATAGCTTTGACTATATGGACCTTTGTTGGCAAAGTAATATCTGTCTCTCCTTTTTAATACACTGTCTTGGTTTGTCATAGCTTTTCTTCCAAGGAGCAAGCATCTTTTAATTTTATGGCTGCAGTCACCATCCACATGGATTTCGGAGCCCAAGAATATAAAGTGTGTTGCTGTTTCTGAGTGACTCAGAAATATATCTGCATTTTAATACAAACTACATAGTTTGTAGTCTTTTATAACTTGATATCAATAATGAATTAGGCTAAAATTCATTATCTATGTGAAGTTATAAGACTACCCAAGTGGGATCAGAGTGGTGTCCTGGCCTGGGCTAGTCCACTCTGGGCCTCCCTGTGTTACCTTTGGGTCCCTCTAGGCAAATAGCCATAGGTGTCTGGGGTGAGACCTGACCCAATGTCAGCAGTGTCAGTAAAGGCTCTCACCATGGGTTCTCCTGAGGACACGATCTCGGAACATTGGGACACAGCAGAACATGTCCATTTGAGAGTTTCAAGTTAGCTGGCTAGGGGGCACCTCTAGATGTGGCTGCCTTGTTATTCAGGTTCCAAGATTGTTGGTTTTGTTGCCAGGGAAATGAGGCCACTTTATGGGGTCCCCTTACCTGGGCCTCCTCCTTTCACAACGCTCCTCAAGGGCACCTTCGGGCTGATGACTATATGCAATGTCCATGCACAGTGATACCAACACAACCCACTCCATAGCTTTAGGGAGGCCTGGGTGCGGTAAGGACCCCAACTTTGAGGGCATAGCTGGGTTCAGACCCGGCTGCTCCTTTTCAACAGTCATGTGACCCTCAGCAAGCCATGTACCTCTCAGGGTCCCCCAACTCCCCATCTGAATGTGGGGGTCATTCTGGTGTCTACATTCTAGGGAGGTCATCAGGTGTATAGACCTTTTATACCTGTATTGCCTGTAAAGCCCATAGACTCGTATCACACATGGCTCATGGACAGACTTAGCAAAGGAAAGATTACATTTATAAAGGGCTGCTGTAGCACAGAATACAACTGCAACAAGCCTGGGTTTACTCTGAGATCAAGGGAAAGTCACTCACCTCCCTGCCTGTTTCCCAGTCCCCCCCGGGGAAGGTTGAAATTAAATGAAATTCAGACGTTGTCCCCTCTGGCATACAGCCTTCCAGGTCCTCTTGTTATGTACGTTTAGGCTCAAGTCTTAGTGTTTCATCTTGGTCTATGTGGTGGCTGTCCCCATTATGGCTCCCAGGGTTCCTGGCTCCTGGTCATGTATCCTTGTGTAATCCCCACCCCTCCAAGGGGATGAACATTGCAACTGGGTTATAATATACAGACTGATTTATGAGAAGTCTATGACTTCTGCTCATCCCCTCTCTCTTGTGTTCATTCTTTCTCTCTGTCTCTCAGTCTCTCTATCTCTGTCTTTGTCTATTTTTCTGTCGTATGGATATATGGGTATATGTATATATGTATGTAAAATGTCCTTTCCCTTCCTTAACCCCCACTGATGATGTCCTGCCTCCCTAGAAGGAGGGTGACATCATTATCAAGGACAGAAAATTGGGAATGAGAGAATTCTGTACAAATAGACCTTATTCAACATCATTGTTACCACCCTTAGCCTCCCTACATAGTGTAGTTCCTTCCCCACAATCACCTCTCTTTTTTCAACCCAATAGAAAAACATTTAGGTTTTGTCACTTCTCTTTCTTATTTCCTTAGGAAGGTGCACTGTGTCACATACAACTTATGGGGAATAAATATGTATGCTTCTCTCCTGTGACTATGTCTTGTATCCATTTAATTCTCAGGACCAGCTTTCAACTCTAAGAAGGTGGAGGTAAGGTTTTTGTCTTAGAGTCATCTTTCTAGCTGGCATCTATAATTCTACCCCTTTACTTGTCTTGAGTCTTCAGTAGGCAGACATGCTCTCAGCTACCATCTTCAGAAACTCTGTGAATATGGGCTGTGTCTTTCGAAATGAAATACATTCTTACCATACAATCCAGCCCTCAAAATATTGGAATCAAAGGACCCAAATGAATCGAGTATTTACATCTACACAAAAACCTGCACTAGAACATTTACGGCAGCTTTCTCCTTAAGTGCCAGAATTTAGAAGCAGTGATGATGTCCTTCAGGAGGTGAATGGACAAATAGACTTGGTTATATCTATGTAACAGAATGTTTTTCAGCACTGAAAAGAAATGAGAGAGCTAGGGAGCCATGGGGAGACAGGTAGGATACCTGAAATGCATATTACTCACTGGAAGAAGTCAATTTGGAAAGGTGGCATACCCTAAAGTACCAATTATGTATGACATTTGGGAAAAGGCAAACTATGGAAAGAATGAAAAGATCAGTGGGGATGTGAGGGGCTCATGGTGGGGCTGAGGGATGGGGAGTGATAAACACGCTGAGCACAGAGGATTTTAAAGGCAGTGAAATTATTCAGTAGGATGTATTCATGGTGACATACATTTGTCAAAACCCATAGAATGTACAACACCAGGTGTGAATCCTAATGTAAACTCTGGACTCTCGTGATCATGACGTGTGACCACCACACAGGATGTTGATAGGAGACTTTGGATGTGGAAGGCTCTGAGCACCCATGGAGGGTGATGGGAGAATCAACCAGGTCACAGCAGAGGGCTTATGGGAACTCTTTGTACCTTACCCAATTTTGCTTTGAACTTGGGCAAACTCCAGAAGACTGTGAGAGATAGGAAGGCCTGGTGTGCTGCAGTCCATGGGGTCGCAAACAGTCGGACACGACTTAGCGACTGAACAACAACAACACTTCTTTAAACAGATAATAAAGCTTCTTTAAACAAAGATGTTCAAGCAAGTTCTCTAGTAGTATCAAATGTCCTTACCTCTTTGAGTCCTTATTTGGGTGACTTGAGAGCTGAACTTCAGCGGACATGGTCTCTTCAACCTACACATTTTCACAGTTTCATCTGACATCTGCTTTTTACCTCACTACACTCTTTCTTTTCTAAGATAGTATTTTTTCTTCTTCTTTTTTTAATTGATGTATAATTGACTGTCAATATTATATTAGCTTTTTGGAATGCAACATAGTGGTTCAATATTTTTATACACTACAAAATGATCATCAAGATTTGTTTAGTTACCATTCATCACCATACAGTGTTTTTACAATATTATGGATTGTATTCCATATGCTGTACATTACGTTCTTATGACATTTGTTTTATAATTGGAATTTTGTACCTCTTAATCTTTTTCACATATTGTAGCCATCCCCCTATCACTCTTTTCTAGCAACCACAAGCATATTCTTGGGATCTATGCATCCATTTGCTCATTTTGTAGATTCTATACACATATAAACAACATCATAGGGTCTTGCTCTTTCTCCGTTTGACATATCTCACTTAGCATAATATCCTCTAGGTCAATTCTTCTTGTCACAAGATTTCGTTCTCTTTTTTTTGCAAATATCTTCTCATGTTCAGTAGGGTGCCTTTTTGTTTTGTGAGTGATTTCCTTTGCTGTTCAAAAGATTTTCCGTTGGATGGATTCCCAGTGGTTTATTTTCCTTGTGTTTTCCTTGTTTGAGGAGAGAGATCTCCCCCCAATATTGCTAAGACTCATGTCAAAGAGCATACTGCCCATATATTCTTCTAGGAGTTCCATGGCTTCAGATCTTGCATTGAAGCATTTGATTCATTTTGAGGTTTGGTGATGGGCAGGGAGGCCTGACGTGCTGTAGCCCATGGGGTCGCAAAGAGTTGGACACGACTGAGCGACAGAACTGAACTGAGGTTATTTTTGTAGATGGCATGAGAAAGGATTCTAGTTTGATTCTTGTGCATTCAGCAGTCCAGTTTCCCAACACCATTTATTATTGAAGAGGCTTTCTTTTCTGCATTGTATATTCTCATCTCTGTTGTTGTAGATCACTTGACCATATAAGTGTGGGTTCATTTCTGGGCTCTTTATTCTGTCCCATCGATCTGTGTGGAACTTTTTCTTTGTGTGTGTGTGCCAATACCATATGACTGAGGATTCCACATCTGTAGTATAGTTTGAAATCAGGGAGCATGTTACGTTCAGAGTTGTGCTTCTTTCTTAAGGTTGTATTGACTATTGAGGCTTTTTGTGTTTCCATATGCATTTTAGAATTCTTTGCTCTACTTCTTTGAAATATTCCATTGGTATTTTGATAAGAATGACATCAAATCACTAGATTGTCTTGAGGTGTGGAATCATTTTAACAATACAAATTCTTCAAATCTATGAGCACAGTATATCTTTTCATTTGTGTCATCTTCAATTTCTTTCATCGTTGTCTTCCCGTTTTCTGAGTACAAGTCTTTCACCTCTTTGGTTAGATGTATTCTTAGGTATTTTATTTTTATTAATCTCATTGTCATTGGAATTGTTTACTTAATTTCTCATTCTGAGAGTTTGTTATGAGTGTATAGAATTACGACAGATTTCTCTTTTTTAATTTAAATTTATTTATTTTAATTGGAGGCTAATTACTTTACAATATTGTATTGGTTTTGCTATACGTCAACATGAATCCGCCACGGGTGTACACGTGTTCCCAATCCTGAACCCCCCTCCCACCTCCTTCCTGTACCATCCCTCTGGGTCATCCCAGTGCACCAGCCCCAAGCATCCTGTATCATGCATTGAAACTGGACTGATGATTCGTTTCTTATATGATATTATACATGTTTCAATGCCATTTTCCCAAATCATCCCACCCTCTCCCTCTCCCACAGAGTCAAAAAGACTGTTCTATACATCTGTGTCTCTTTTGCTGTATGACAGATTTCTATATGTTAATTTTGTATTCTAGAAGTCAGCTGAATTTTCTGGTGAGTTCTATTTGTTTTGGGGTGTTGTCTTCAGGTTTATCATGTCATATCATATTATTGTATCATGACATAAAATATCATGTCATCTACTATCAGTGAAAACTTTAATTCTTCCTCTCCAGTCAGATTCTTTTTATTACTTTTTTCCATCTAATTACAATGGCTAAGACTTCCTAGACCATATTGGATGAAACTGGTAAGAGTGATTAGGGTTTTAGTTACGTTTAAGCATAACTATCTCTCTTTTCCTTCCTCCCTCTGTCTCTCTAAGGCCTCTGGGGAGGATAGAACTACTTCAGGGTCATACTTGACTCAGGGAATTTAGCTGGACCATTGTTTTCTGCCCCAGCCCCCTCAGCCCAATTCTTGGTATATTTCTGTCTATAATCTATGTATCATCTTTAGCCAGGTGTCCATTCAGATATTTACCTATTTTTAATGGGATTACTTGTGTTAGAATTCTCTGTATTTTTTGAGCCAAATCCCTTCTTAGATATGTGTTTGCAAATATTTTTCTCCCAGTTTGTGACTTGGCTTTGATTTTCTGAATGAGCTCTTTCGCATAATAGAAATCTTTAATTTTTAGAATGCTTATGGTATGACTTTTCTTTGTGGATTGCCTTTTGTGTTTTGTGTGTTAAAACTCAAAGCTACTGATCTACAAACCCAAGCTCATGTCGATTTTCTTCTTTAATTTTGAGTAGTTTTGCATTTAAATTTTGTCTATAAATAATTTTGAGTGAATTTGGAGTTGTTATAAAGTTTATGTGTACATTTATTTCACTGTATAACAATTCCAATGAATTGTTCCTTAAGTGTTTTTGGAGAAGTTACAGGGTGTTTGATTCCATTTCAGTTTGAATTTCAACAGCTGAATAAGTTCAGCAGGTTGGCCAGCAGAGAACGGTCTACAATCCCTGTACCAACCACAGGGGGCGCTGGGCCCACTTCTCTGACCCGCCAGCGCATGCACCTTCCTCTGTGAAATTGGCTCTGTGCGCAGCTGAAAGTGGGCTGCCGTCTATGGGGGTCGCACCGAGTCGGACACGACTGAAGCGACTTAGCAGCAGCAGCAGCTGAAAGGATGTGTCTCCTCAGGCACCACCAGGGCTTGAGCTTTGGGAAGCCCCGGGCAAGTGTCCATGCCACAGGCGTTCAGTCTCTGTAGGGCTCGCCAACGTTTGGCCTTTAGGACAACCTTAAGTTGCGTCTGTGCTGACAGGTCCTGGGTTTCCTCAGGATCTGCCTGTGGAAGCACCATTGGGAGTAGAAGGTGAGAAATGAGTAGAAGCTTCCTGTGTATGACTGTGGCAATGGGTGGGGGAGGGTCCACCTTCCGCTGATGCCGCAGGGACTTGTTGTGTTAAACTGGGTTTTTAGTTAGTTTTCTCTGCAAAGTCGATGGTGTCTGATGTAGTTCTTTGATGTGTGGTGTACAGTTTTCAAGCAGTGTTTATTGTGAAGACTGTCCTTCCCCCTTGGTGTGTTCTTGGCTACTTTCTCCTAAGTTAACTGACCGCATCCGCATGGGTTTAATTCTGGGGTCTCTGTTGCCCTCCTCTGGCCCTTGAGCCTGTTTTTGTGCCAGTTCCACATTTTGGATACTGTAGCTGTGAGATGCCTCCAGCAGGTTCTCCTTTCTGAGGATCACTTTGGCTATATGGGGTCCTTTGTGGTTCCACAAATATTAAGATGTTTGCTCTATTTCTATAAAAAATACCATTGGAATTTTGGTATGGATTGCATTTCACTATATACTTTGAGTAAGATGGATATTTTAATATTATAGTAATTCTTTCATTCTACAAGTGTGGGATATCTTTCCATTTATTTGTATCTTCTTCAATTTCTTCATGAGTGTGTTTAAGTTTTTTGTGTGCAGGTCTTTCAAGTCCTTGGTTAAAGTTATTTCTAGATATTTTGTTCTTTTTGATGTAATTGTAAATTGGATTGTTTTCTTTCTCTTTCTGATGGCTTTTTATTGTTTAGAAATGTAATTGATTTTTGTGTATTGATTTTGTAACTTCACTGAATTCATTTATTAGTCCTATTAGTTTTTTGGTGGAATGCTGTAGAAAATTGGAATTAAAAAAGCCCATTCCTTCTGTCACATCCAGATCACCCACAACACTGATGACATAGTGGCTCCTAATATCTTCCCACGGTGCCTCTCAATTACAGGTGGATTCCTATATGAGCAATTAGGTTCATAACTTTGTATGAACTGCATCTGAGTAAGGCTTGGCCTCTATAAGGAAGTGTAATGTTTTATCTTTCAAGCATAGGAAAAAATTACAATAGCAGCACAAAGTACTGTTTATCTCTTAGATTCTCCAGCCATCTTTGCTTTAACTCATTTGCCGCTCACATGAAATATTCTAGTGTGTTTTCTTCACAACAGGGATACTCTCCCAGGGAACCTGCACGTAACCTCCAAATGAGGACATCAGTGTGGTTTCCACATTATAATCCCATCCACAGGCCCACTTCCACTTTTGTCAGCTGGCCCCAACTGTAAGGACATGTCTTTTTCCATTCTGATCTACTTTTCTCTTTTTGGAACCATTACTTATACTTTCCCTCAGTTTCATAACCTTTATGGATTTAAAGCTCACTAGATGAATATGATCTGGCTGCCCTTTTCTGTATGGCTTCTTTCCCTTTAGGATATTTTCAATGTTCATCCATTGTACTTAAATATAGAAACATTTACCATTCAAGCCATTGTAAGTGTACAGCTCTATGGCAATAACTACATTCATATTGTTGTACAAATATCCTCACCATCCATGTTCAGAAATTGTCAATTTTCACTAGTGAAACTCTGTAGCCATAAAACTCAAATTCCCCTCAGCCCCTGGCAACCACATTCTTCTTTCTTTCTTTGAATTTGACTCCCCTGGATACTTCATACAAGTGGAATCATATAATTTTTGACCTTTTGGAACTGAAGTTATTTCATGTATCATAAAGTCACTCAGTCGTGTCTGACTCTTTGTGACCCCATAGACTGTAGCCTTGGAGAAGGCAATGGCACCCGACTCCAGTACTTCTGCCTGGAAAATCCCATGGATGGAGGAATCTGGTAGGCTGCAGTCCATGGGGTCGCTGAGGGTAGGACACGACTGAGCGACTTCACTTTCACTTTTCACTTTCCTGCATTGGAGAAGGAAATGGCAACCCACTCCAGTGTTCTTGCCTGGAGAATCCCGGGGACGAGGGAGCCTGGTGGGCTGCCGTCTATGGGGTCGCACAGAGTCGGACACGACTGAAGCGACTCAGCAGCAGTGGCAGGAGACTGTAGCCTACAGGGCTCCTTGGTCCATGGAATTTTCCAGGCAAGAGTACTGGAGTGGGTTGCCATTTCCTTCTCCAGGGCATCTTCCCAACCCAGGGATCGAACCTGGGTCTCCTGAACTGCAGGCAGACGCTTTACCCCTCTGAGCCACCAGGGAAGATCATGTATCATATTGATTTTAAGGTTAATATACATTGTATTAATAGTATGTGTTGGTATCCTTAGTTTTTAAGACTGAATTACATTGTATATATGCCACATTTAGTTTATCTATTCATTCATTGATGGACACTTGGTTTGTCTCTATCTTCTGTTTTTATGGTTAATGCTACTATGAATATGAGTGTACCCATATCTTTTCCTGTCCTGCTTTCAATCTTTTGATTATATACCCTCATATGAGATTGGTGGTGTGCGTGTGTGCGCGTGCTAAGTCACTTTAGTCACGTCCAACTCTTTGTGATCCTATGGACTATAGGCTCCCAGACTCCTCTGTCTATGGGATTCTCCAGGCAAGACTACTGGAGTGGGTTGCCATTTGCTAAGCCAGGGAATCTTCCTGAACCAGGGATCGAACCTGCATCTCTCTCTTATATCTCCTGCTTTGGCAAGTGGGTTCTTTACCACTAGAACCGCCTGGGAACTTGGTATGTTTCTATCTTTTGCTCTTGTGGTTAATGCTGCTATGACTATGAGTGTACCCATATCTTCTCCTGTCCCTGCTTTCAATCTTTTGATTATATACCCTGATGTGAAATTGGTGGGTCATCCATTAATTCTGTTTAAAGTTTTGAAGAACTGCCATGTATTTTCCACAGAGGCCAATTTTGCTTTATTCCTTCCGTGGTGAATAATATGGCTGTTTATGGATCTACCTCATTTTATTTATCCATTTATCCATTGATGGACATTTGCATTGTTTCTACCTGTTGGCTATTGTGAACAGTGTTACTATCAATATATGTGTACATCTGTTATTAATTCTTTGGGGTTTATATCTAGGAGTGGAGCTGTTGAATCCTATGTTAATTGTATATTGTAAACATGGGTAACACCCTTTTCCACAATTAAAGTTTAAAGGTTCCAATTTTTCTGCATTGTTGTCAACATTTGTTATTTTAAGATTTCTTGGTTTTAACCACTTTAGAATATGTGAAGGAGTTGTTGCATTGTGGTTTTAATTTGTATCTCCATCATGACTAATGATGTTTGACATGTTTTCATCTGTTTGTTGACCATTTGTATGTCTTGTGTGGAGAACAGTCTGTTGAAGTCATTTATCCATTTTTAAGCTTGGGTTGTTTGTCTTTATGTTGTTGGTCAAGTTCTTGGGATACAAATTCATCAGATATATAATGTGCAGATGTTTTCTTACATTCTCTGGGCTATATTTTCACTTTCTGAATTGTAACTGTTGATGCGCAAAGGTTTTAACTTTGAGGAAATCCAATTTATTTTTTTTTATTTTATCGCTTGTGGTTTTCTTTCAGATCTAAGAAACCAGCACTAAACCCAGATTGCAAAGGTTTATCCCCATGTTTCACTGGAACATTTCTACATTCTTGGTACCTGTGGAGGGTTGGTTCAAGGACACTGAGCACACCAAAATCCGCGTATGCTCAAGTCTCTTATAATACAAATGGTATAGTGTTTGCATGTAACCTAAGCACATCTTCCTGTATGCTTTAAATCATCTCTAGGTTACTCATAATAATTAATAAAGTGTAAATGCTATGTAAATGTTGTAATACAAAGTCAATGTTATACATCAATAAAAATTTGCTGGCACATGGAAAATTCAACTTTTGCCTTTATAAACTTTTTGTAATTTCCTCTTTCTAATATTTTCAGTACAGAGTTGGTTGAATCCAATGATATGGAACCTGTGGATACAGGGTTTTGACTGTAACTTTACTTCTTACGTTTAAGCCTTTTGTGTATTTTGAGTTACTTTTTGTATATGGAAGGAGGAAATGGTCCAATTTCATTCCTCTGCACATGGGTAGCCAATTGCCTAGCACTGTTGAAAACAGCATTTTCTCCCACTTCAATGTTGATCATTGTCTAAAATCAGTTTACCATAGATGGGTGGGTTTATTTCTGAAAACTCCCTTCAATTTCATTTTCTATATGTATATCTGTATGCCAGTCTCTTGGAGAAGGCAATGGCACCCCACTCCAGCACTCTTGCCTGGAAAATCCCATGGATGGAGGAGTCTGGTAGGCTGCAGTCCATGGGGTTGCTAGGAGTTGGACACGACTGAGCGACTTCACTTTCACTTTTCACTTTCGTGCATTGGAGAAGGAAATGGCAACCCACTCCAGTGTTATGCAATAGGCATAAGCCTCTAGTTTAGAGAAGGACCAGAGAAGAGGGATGCTCATTACCTTTCTGGTTAACACTTAGCTCTCTCATTTCCCTTCCGTAACTCCTGCTAGAGTTCCTGGGTGATGACCTTACTGATGACATTATGGGTGTCAAGAAGGTTCTGGATAAAGTAGGAATTAACTCCTGGTGAGTCCCCGATCTGTTTCCTCCTTTACCCTTCTGTCCTTTTTCTTAGAATTTTAATCCCAGCACCATATCCCTTTCTCTCTATTTCCTGGTCTTTTAAGATAGAATGGAGTCCTCAAAACAAAACTCATTAAGCAGACTCAGGTTTCCAGTTTTTAAGTCTCACTTACTCCACTTCTGTTTAACAATTTTCCTAACAAGATTTCCCTAACAGAGGGCTGAGATCCAGGGTTTCCTTTAGCAAGTCTTGGACATTTAATTAGACTTGTTTAGACCTAAACCCTAAGGCAAGTTTTTGTACCACAGCCCTACAATTTTCTTGGAGTTAAAAAGAAATGGCGGCGGCACAGTGTTCCTTGCCACGTGGCCAGGAAAATCTTTTTGGTTTTAATTTTCACCCATACTCTTCCACCTCAGCCTTCTAGGAGACAACGCTACATGAGAGTTGAACTAAGATCCTGTCAGTCAACTTGCCTTGTCCTCTTCTTGATCAGGTTGGCCTATGATGTACTGTGTTCTGAGGAGCTGGATCAGTGGCTCTGTGAGAAGTTGGGAACACCTGCTGTCTTTGCTGCTTCTGCCCTCTGTCTGTTCCTGGAATTCCTCTTCCCTGTGGCTACCTTGTTTTGCTTCTTTGTACCCCCTTGAAGCTAACTCGTCTCTGAGCCCTGGGCCCTGTAGTGACACCACTGGACATTAGGACTGATCTCCAGGGATGTGTGACTGATGCTCTGAACTTTTGACCCTTTTTCAGTGACCCTGAAAATTATTTGGCATTCCCTTTCTTTGATATTGGAATAAAAACTGACCTTTTCCAGTCCCGTGGCCACTGCTGAGTTTTCCAAATTTGCTGACATATCGAGTGCAACACTTTAAGACAATCATCTTTTAGGATTTGAAATTACTCAGCTGGAATTTCATCACCTCTACTAGCTTTGTTCATAGTAATGTTTCCTAAGGCTCACTTGACTTCACACTCCAGGATGTCTGGCTGTAGGTGAGTGAACACACCATTGTGTTTATCAGGTTTAAGACCTTTTTTGTATAGTTCTTCTGTGTATTCTGGAATGCAGGAGACCCGGGTTCGATCCCTGGGTCGGGAAGGTCCCTTGGAGAAGGAAATGGCAACCCACTCCAGTATTCTTGCCTGGAGAATCCCATGGAGGGATTCCCTGGTGGCACAGATGGTAAAGCGTCTGCCCACAATGCTGGAGACCCAGGTTCCATCCCTGGGTCAGGAAAATCCCCTGGAGAAGGAAATGGCAACCCACTCCAGTATTCTTGCCTGGGAAATCCCATGGACAGAGGAACCTGGTGGGCTACAGTCCATGGGGTCACAAAGAGTCAGACACGACTGAGTCACTCACTGAGTGACTTCACTTTTCTGTGTATTCTTGCCACCTCTTCTTAATCTCTTCTGCTTCTGTTAGGTTCTTGCAACTTCTGTCCTTTATTGTGCCCATCTTTGCATGAAATGTTCCCTTGGTGGCTCTAGTTTTCTTGAAGAGATCTCTAGCCTTTCCTATTCTATTTTTTCTATTTCTTTGCATTGTTTACTTAGGAAGGCTTTCTTATCTCTCCTTGCTATTTTCTGGAACTCTGCCTTCAGATGGGTATATCTTTCCCTTTCTCCTTTGCCTTCCACTTCTGTTCTCTTCTCAGCTATTTGTAAGGCCTTTTCAGACAAGCATTTTACCGTCTTGCATTTCTTTTACTTGGGCATGGTTTTGGTCACCACCTCCTGTATAGTGTTACAAACCTCCATCCATAGTTCTTCAGGCACTCTATCTATTAGATCTAATCTGTTGAATCTATTTGTCATTTCCACTGTATTTTCGTAAGGGATTTGATTTAGGTCATACCTGAATGGCCTAGTGGTTTTCCCTACTTTCTTCAATTTAAGTCTGACTTTTTCATTAAGGAGCTCATGATCTGAGCCACAGTCACTTCCAGGTCTTTTTTTTTTTTTTTGCTGACTGTTTAGAGTTTCTTCATCTTCAGCTGCAAAGAATATAATCACTCTGATTTCGGTACTGACCATCTGGTGATGTCATGTGTGGAATTGTCTCTTGTGTTGTTGTAAGGTGGTATTTGCTATGACCAGTGCATTCTCTTGGCAAAGCTCTGTTAGCCTTTGCCTGCTTCTTTTGTACTCCAAGGTCAAATTTGCCTGTTACTTCAGGTATTTCTTGACTTCCCGTTTTTGCATTCCCGTCCCCTATGGACTGGAAAAAAAAAGAAAGAAAAGAAAGTTTTCTTACTTTCTTTCTTTCCCCTATGGACAGCAAGTAGATCAAACCAGTCAATCCTAAAGAAATAAACTCTGAATATTCTTTGGAAGGACTGATGCTGAAGCTCCAATACTTTGGCCACCTGATGTGAAGAGCTGACTCATTGGAAAAGACCCTGTTACTGGAAAAGATTGAGGGTAGGAGGAGAAGGGGATGATAGAGGATAAGATGGCTGGATGGTATCATCAACTCAATGGACATGAGTTTGAGCAAACTCTGGGATGTAGTGAAGGACAAGGAAGCATGGCTTGCTGCAGTCCATGGCACTGAAAATTAGGCATGACTGAACAACTGAACTACGACAACAATGATGAAAATGATATCTTTCTTGGTATTGAAAGAAAGTGAAAGTTGCTCAATTGTTGCTGACTCATTGCGATCCCATGGACTATAGCCTGCTAGGCTCCTCTGTCCTTGGGATTCTACAGGCAAGACTACTAGAGTGGGTTGCCATTTTCTTTTCCAGGGGACCTTCCCCACTCAGGGATCGAACCCAGGTCTCCTGCATCACGTGCAAATTCAGAGCTGCTGGTGACCACACAAATGTTGCTAGTTATACATATTATTGCTTTTAGTAAAACTTAAGATAGAAACTTTAAGTAAGGGTATGAAGGGTCTCTTCAGGGCTATAACCTAAGCAATTCGTTGGTTTGGCTAGAAACCACAGAGAGTTAGAAATGATATAACTTGTGGCTTTAAGTTATTTGTAGAAAATCTTGGAAGTACTGAAAAATAACAACAGTCCCCCTGAAGGCACCACAACAGTGTATTCCACCTGTATTCCACTCAAAATCAGGCCCTTTATTCACGACAGAGGATGAGATGGCTAGATGGTATCCTGAATAAAGGGCCTGATTTTGAGTGGCTGGGTGTGTTTTTTCCCCAGAGGATGAGGGAGGAAATAGGGTGAAGAGGTAGACATGGCCATGGCTCATAGCCACCTTCATCTCTACTGAAGAGGAAATGGACTCAACTTGTAACAACTCAAGGATGGAGATTCCTTCCTGTATCAATTCAATTCAACAAAGTTTCATTGATCACCTAGATTATTCAAAGAACTATGGAGGGGATCTTATTGTTGTTATTGTTCAGTTGTTAAGTCTTGTCTGACTCTTTGTAACCCCCATGGACCCCATGGACTGCAGCACATCAGGCTCTTCTGTCCTCCACTGTCTCCTGGGGTTTGCTCAAATTCCTGTCTATTGAGTCAGTGATGGTATGTAACCATCTCACCCTCTGTTGTCCCCTTCTCCTTTTGCCCTAAATCTTGCCAGCATCAGGTTCTTTTCTAATGAGTTGGCTCTTCATATCAGGTGGCCAAAGTATTGGAGCTTTAGTTTCCGCATCAGTCCTCCAAAGAATATTCAGGATAGATTTCTTTTAGGGTTGACTGGTTTGATCTTGCAGTTCAAAGAACTTTCAAGTGTCTTCTCCAGCAACGCAATTCGAAAGTATCAAATTGTGTTGCTCAGCCTCCTTTATGGTCCAGCTCTCACATCCGTACATGAGAAAATCCACAGCTTTGACTGTATAAGGCCTTTGCTGGTAAAGCGATGTGTCTGCTTTTTAACATGCTGTCTAGGTTTGTCATAGCTTTCCTTCCAGGGAGCAAGCATCTTTTAATTTCATGGCTGCAGTCACCGTCCGCAGTGATTTTGGAGCCCAGGAAAATAAAAGATGTCACTCCTTCCACTTTTCCCCCTTTTATTTGTGATGAAGTGATGGGATTGATGCCATGGTCTTAGTGTTTTTGAATGTTGAGTTTCAAGACAGCTTTTTCAGTTTCCCTCTTTCACTTTCATCAAGGCGCTCTTTAGTTCCTCTTCACTTTCTGCCGTTACTGTGGTATCATCTGCATATCTGAGGTTGTTGATATTTCTCCCAGTGATCTTGATTCCTGCTTGTGATTCATTCAGCCCAACATTTCACATGATGTACTCTGCATATAAGTTAAATAAGCAGGGTGACAGTATACAGCCTTGTCCTACTCCTCTCCCAATTTTGACCCAGTTCATTGTTCCATGTTCAGTTCTGACTGTTGCTTCTTGACCCACATACAGGTTTCTCAGGACACTGGTAAGGTGGTCTGGTATTCCTATCTCTTGAAGAATTTTCCACAGTTTTTTGTGATCCACACAGTCAAAGGCTTTAGTGTAGTCAATGAAGCAGAAGTAAATATTTTTCTGGAACTCCCTTGCTTTGTGTATGATCCAGTGGATGTTGGCAATTTGATCACTAATTCCTCTGCCTTTTCTAAACTCAACTTGTAAATCTAGAAGTGCTCAGTTCACATACTGCTGAAGCCCAGCTTGAAGTATTTTGAGCATTACCTTGCTAGCATGTGAAATGAGTGAAATTGTACAGTAGTTTGAACATTCTTTGGCATTGCCCTTCTTTGGGATTGGGATGAAAACTGACCTTTTTCAGTCTTGTGGCCTCTGGTTGGTTTTCCAAATATGCTGGCATATTGAGTGCAGCACTTTAACAACATCATCTTAGAATTTGAAATTTCTAAGTTCAGCTAGTATTCCATCACCTCCAGATTTAGATGGAAGGGATCTAATGTTGGCTAAAAGTATCTCTTCTCTCAAGGAATAGTAGGAAAGATAAGATAAACATTAAGAATTAATTAAAGTGTAAGATATAGTATCATAAGTATCATTAGGTTAGATCAGATCAGATCAGATCAGATCTGATCAGTCGCTCAGTTGTGTCCAACTCTTTGTGACCCCACGAATCGCAGCACGCCAGGCCTCCCTGTCCATCACCAACTCCCAGAGTTCACTGAGACTCACGTCCATCGAGTCAGTGATGCCATCCAGCCATCTCATCCTCTATCGTCCCCTTCTCCTCCTGCTCACAATCCCTCCCAGCATCAGAGTCTTTTCCAATGAGTCAACTCTTCGCATGAGGTGGCCAAAGTATTGGAGTTTCAGCTTTAGCATCATGTCCAGTTCTAACTGTTGCTTCCTGACCTGCATACAGGTTTCTCAAGAGGCAGATCAGGTGGTCTGGTATTCCCATATCTTTCAGAATTTTCGACAGTTTATTGTGATCCACACAGTCAAAGGCTTTGGCATAGTCAATAAAGCAGAAATAGATGTTTTTCTGGAACTCTCTTGCTTTTTCCTTGATCCAGCAGATGTTGGCAATTTGATCTCTGGTTCCTCTGCCTTTTCTAAAACCAGCTTGAACATCAGGAAGTTCACGGTTCACATATTGCTGAAGCCTGGCTTGGAGAATTTGGAGCATTACTTTACTAGCATGTGAGATGAGTGCAATTGTGCGGTAGTTTGAGCATTCTTTGGCATTTCCTTTCTTTGGGATTGGAATGAAAACTGACCTTTTCCAGTCCTGTGGCCACTGCTGAGTTTCCCAAATTTGCTGGCATATTGAGTGCAGCAGTTTCACAGCATCATCTTTCAAGATTTGGAATAGCTCAACTGGAATTCCATCACCTCCACTAGCTTTGTGTGTAGTGATGTTTTCTAAGGCCCACTTAACTTCACATTCCAGGATGTCTGGCTCTAGGTCAGTGATCACACCATCGTGATTATCTGGGTCATGAAGATCTTTTCTGTACAGTTCTTCTGTGTATTCTTGCCATCTCTTCTTAGTATCTTCTGCTTCTGTTAGGTCCATATCATTTCTTTCCTTTATCGAGCTCATCTTTGCATGAAATGTTCCTTTGGTGTCTCTGATTCCCATTCTGTTGTTTTCCTCTATTTCTTTGCATTGATCGCTGAAGAAGGCTTTCTTATCTCTTCTTGCTATTCTTTGGAACTCTGCATTCAGATGTTTATATCTTTCCTTTTCTCCTTTGCTTTTCGCTTCTCTTCTTTTCACAGCTATTTGTAAGGCCTCCCCAGACAGCCATTTTGCTTTTTTGCATTTCTTTTCCATGGGGATGGTCTTGATCCCTGTCTCCTGTATAATGTCACGAACCTCATTCCATAGTTCATCAGGCACTCTATCTATCAGATCTAGGCCCTTAAATCTGTTTCTCACTTCCACTGTATAATCATAAGGGATTTGATTTTGTGCCCTAAATGTTCGTAAGAGGAAAGATAATTTATATTTGGTGGGGTGGGGCAGGTTGTGGGAAAAAGCACTCAAGGAAAGATTAATGAGAGGAATGAGATTTAAGCTTGTTTTGAAGTACTGGTGGGATTCTGACAGCTAAAGTTGTGGGGGTGGTAAAAGGACAGTAAGGGCAAGAGCTCAAAGAATCTGAAATGAATGACTTGAGGCAACTTTGAGATATTTCCTTACCTCTGAGATAAGAAAATACCCTTTGCAAATTGCTGTAAGAGGAACTCTTTCTGAGAACCACTAGATGAGGAGAGCTGAGCAATAGAAGAATCTGGACCCTTGGGGCCTTGTGGTTGGGACTCTGTATTTCATTACTCCTTCTTGTTAGTTGGTTGGTCATTAAGGAGTGTGTTTGCAGAACTTTATTCTAATTTGACTATGAAAAATGTGAAGGGTACTCAGGAGATTTGAGTCCTAAATCTGTTTCTGCTTTTCACTGATGGTCCAAAGCTGGTTAAATCATCTCTGTCTCTGTGGCTCAGTTTCCTCATTATTAAATGAAGATTTTGGTCTAGTGATTTTCCTGAGATCTTTCCCTGCTTTGACAATCCAGTATTCCAAAACTTTAACTTAAATTGCCCATTTTTGTATTAGCCAAGTTTTATTTTTCTGATTCCCTCATTTCCCCCCATATACCTGGGCTTCCCAGGTGGCTCTAGTGCTAAAGAACTCACCTGCCAATGCAGGAGACCTAACAGGCATGGGTTCGATCTCTGGGTTGAGAAGATACCCTGGAGGAGAGCATGGTAACCCACTGCAGTATTCTTGCCTGGAGAATCCCATGGACAGAGGAGCCTGGCAGGCTACAGTCCGTAGGGTTGCACAGAGTTAGACATGACTGAAATGACTTAGCACCCACAAAGTACCTACACTCTATATACCCATTGGGTATTTTGGCATTTAGACCATATTTCGGTTGTCTCAGAGACCAGTAGCTCCTTAATGGAGGCCCAGTAGCCTGTTTATGGACATATAGGGCCAGGCAAGTGGTGGACAGGGCATCCCTTTCCTATACTTAATGAAAAATAAGTCACAGGAAATAACTTGATATTCATCCTATGATTTTGGTCTGAATTTGAACACAGTATGACACATCTCTCAGAGGTGTGCATTTCCCTCCTTAATCATGGGGTGAAAGGCTTTCCTCCAAGTCTACAGGGTTGTAGGAATAATCCCTGTGTGTGGTTGTGGGAAGGGCTGGATTAAATGGCCATTCCTCCACTGATCTCACAATCTGCTTATTATTTTGCCTCAGTTACACCCTCACGCCCTAGTCAAAGCTATGGTTTTTCCAGTAGTCATGTATGCATGTGAGAGTTGGACTATAAGGAAAGCTGACCACTGAAGAATTGATGTTTTTGAACTGTGGTGTTGGAGAAGACTCTTGAGAGTCCCTTGGACTGCAAGGAGATCCAACGAGTCAATCTGAAAGGAAATTAGTCCTGAATATTCATTGGAAGGACTGATGCTGAAGCTGAAACTGTAATACTTTTGCCACCTGATGCGAAGAACTGACTTATTGGAAAGACCCTGATGCTGGGCAAGATTGAAGGTGGGAGGAGAAAGGGGCAACAGAGAATGAGATGGTAGGATGGCATCACCGATGCGATGGACATGAGTTTGAGTAGGCTCCGGGAGTTGGTGATGGACAGGGAATCCTAGTGCAGTCCATGGGGTCGCAAAGAGTCAGACATGACTGAGCGACTGAACTGACACCCTCAGGAAGGCATATGCTCTGGAAAATGTAAAGGACCAAGAGGTCAGAACAGAAATGCTACTTAAGCTGGGACTGTTTTGCTCAGCTCCTAGCCCTGGCTTCATTCTACAGAGAAATATCTTCATCTTGGAAATTTCCCCTGTGAGTGTACCACATGTGAGGCCATGATTTTCAGAGGGCTTTGCTGAAGAAAACTGGCTGTTGCAGAGCAGATCATAGTCTAAGGGTCAAAGGATCGAGAACAGATAGAAGTCAGGGAGCTGGCATTGAAGTGGTCTCAGCTGTAGACCTGTCAGTCTTTGGATGGAACAATTGCTATTGTCTTTCAAGGAGCTCTCTTTGGACCTGAATGGGAGATGGCTGGTAGCTGAGCTTTTGTTTTACTGTCTCCAATTGCTTCTCCTTCCTCTAGGCTTGGAACAAGTCTTGAGCCTAGTCAGGGATCTCAAGTGGTCTGGGTTCAGGTGGGTGGTGGAGAGACTCGGGCTGGGGTGACGGAGTGCATGTGTTTCAGCAAGCTCTTATGAGTATGACCCTCAGCGGTGTCCCAAAATATGGGCTCTTTTTCTCTTTCTATCCTGATCTCTCTTTTATGCTACTTTCTGCTGACATGTATATTGTTGTGAAGGCAGGAATTTTATTGGACAAAATTAAATGTTTCTTTTCATATGTTCCTTCTCTCCCTTCTCTCTCATTAGTTCATTCTTTTTCTTCTTCTTTTTTTATGCACTAATTGAGAGCCAATTAAGTGATAGGATTCTACTAGGTACAGAATCATTAGACAGGGTTTTGCTCTCAGGGCTTACGCTTTAGAGGAAAATATTCCCTCCTGTTTCCTAGGATCATGCAAGAGAATGGACTCCTGAGACAGACTGATCATTCATTCCTTCATGCATTCCTTAATCAACAAATAGTTTTTCAGGATTTATTATTTGTTATGTTCTGATTTAGGTATTTCTAGTTAACAAAAATAGAGATGACACACTTATTTTATTTCATTTCTTTCCAGGTTTCTCTGGAGCTTTAGATTTTGCCAGGTAGTTTTCAGTGTGGGAACCAAGTAAGAGTTGGGTCTCAGTATTAAGACGGGACCCTCATAGTATGAAGTGGGAAGTTTGCTAGTGGTCAGATTTCCACTTTGTGCATAGACAAAAGTAAAAGAGTGAGGGAAAGACAAAAGAGGAGGGGTGGAACAGGCACGAAATGAGAGAGAAAAGCAGTAGCTGTGGAAATGGCTGGTGGAGCTGTGAAGATAGTCTTTACTTTTCCCCCCTAGTTCTATGGAGACATAATTGACATACATTAATGTATAAGTTCAAGGCATGCAGCAGAGTGGCTCGTATACATATATAAATGAGTATTCCAATATGTTCAGTTAATATCCATCATCTTGAAACTTCTAACTGGAAAATCTTGAAAGTTCCCTCTGATGGAGAAAATTTTCATACGTTGAGTTTTGAGGGAGTCATTTTGCCTTATACATGGTTCAGCCTGAAGTTTGTGTGAACTTGAAGAGCCTGTCAAAAACCTGCCACATCATGGCATGTCTGATTTTTAACCATTAAGGTAGAGAATGTCTGTTTTGAAAATAAGGATAAAGAACTCCCTTCTTATGACATCCGTATTTAATCTCTTGAAGATAAGGTTCTCTTCCTAGATACCATGGTCCTGCTATCTCACTCGATATTTATTAAACCTATCTCTTTTGGAACCTTGAAAAAATATTCCCAGGTCATCTTTGATGGATATTCTGTGTTCTGATAAGGTGTATGTCTACACTAAAAATAATAGTTCAACGGAGTAGTTTTTCAGAGTTATCTGAAAGGCTTGACTGAAATAAACCTCTTTTCTATTCCTCAAAAAAATTCCATCATCTCATAAAGATATAATATAAAGAAAAGCAAGAGGAAAAAGGAAGTAAAAACTTTTCTCATTGTGATGAGAATTCTTAGGATTTACTCACTTACCATATTTCCTATACATCATACAGTGGTGTTAACTACAATCTTCATATTGTACATTACACCTAGTACTTATCTTACCCTGAAAATTTGTTCCTTTTAATTACTTTACTTTCTTCCTACCTTCCACTCCTGGTAACTACATGTCTGATCTCTTTTTCTATGAGGCCAGTTTTTCCCTAGGTTCTGCATGTAAATGAGATCATATTGTATTTGTCTGTCTTTGACTGATTTATTTCACTGAGCATAATAATGCCTTCACAGTCCATCTATGTTGTCACAAATGGTAGAGTTTCTTCTTTTTTTTTTTTATGAATGAGTAATATTCCATTACTTTATCCATGCCTCTTTATCCATTCATCCATTAAGGAAACCTAGTTTCTTTCCATATGTTGGGTATTGTAAATAATGCTGCCATGAACATGGGGGTGCAGATAACTTTATGAGTTAGTATTTTCATTTCCTTTGGATAAATTCCCCAAAGTGGAATTGCTGGATAGATAGTGGTTCTGTTTTTTGATGATCATCCAGATGTTTATTGAGAAGATTTTCTTGTGTGGTGACTGGGTCCTCTGTGGATGGCTGCCATTAGTTCTGTGGAGGTTTTCCCATCTTGCTTATCTGTGGGAAGGCACTGGGGTCAGAGGAACTAAGGCTTCTGTTTTTCTTGCTGAAAAACATCTCTAAATAAGTAAGCTTAGAGATGAAGCTCTCTCCATCTCCTCTTCTTTCCCATGACTTTTCCTCTTATTTATGAGGAGGCAGTAGAGCCTGGCTTAGAAGGTAAGCCTGGGCTTTCTGGCCAGCATCCTCCTTAGCGCTGCCTTCACCTCCTGGTTCTTCAGACTGTAGATAAGGGGGTTCAGTAGCGGGGTCACCACACTGTACTGCAAGGATAGCACTTGCTCCAGGGCTGAGCCGGAAGGTGGGGTCATGTACCTTGAAGGGAATTGCACAAAGGACAGAAATGAGCTCAGGACAGTGGCCACAGTGATGGTGGCAGCCACGGTTCATTCCGCCCCAGACTCTGCAAAGAGGGTGCTCAGGGCTGAGTCAGCTGTCACTGTAGAAGCATCTAGAGATGACTGTATTATCCGTGAGAAGTCTGTCATTTTTGCCTTTAAACACCTCCATAGATGAATTATACAAAACATTATAGGAGCTACCCCAAGGAAATGGAGAAGGCAATGGCACCCCACTCCAGTATTCTTGCCTGGGAAATCCCATGGATGGAGGAGCCTGGTGGGCTGCAGTCCATGGGGTCGCTAAGAATCGGACACGACTGAGCAACTTCACTTTCACTTTTCACTTTCATGCATTGGAGAAGGAAATGGCAACCCACTCCAGTGTTCTTGCCTGGAGAATCCCAGGAACGGGGGAGCCTGGTGGGCTGCCATCTATGGGGTTGCACAGAGTTGGACACGACTGAAGCGACTTAGCAGCAGCAGCAGCCCCAAGGAAAAAGGAAGTTCTGTAGCATATCAAGTGCTACAGATTAGAATAAAAAATAATTTCATGCATTTCTGTAACACTTCACTTTTCAAAGTACTTTTCCTTAATAATTATGATGACAATATGAGGATTTTTTCCTTTTCTTTGTCTTGCATACACAGCTGTTTGTTCCCATCTTATGATGATTATTCCTTACAAAACTATATGCTAGTCCAATAATGTTGTCATTTTCCCCAAACATTTATGGGGAGTTACCTCAGAATCACAGCACATTATTTTTATAATGTGTAGTGGAATGAAATTTTGTCCTTTTTAGTATGTTTGTCTTTGGCTTAGAAAACAAGCTAAGCTTTGTAAATAAGGTGAAACATAAAAATTTTGTGTTTAGCTTGAGATATGAATCCAAAAGAGTAAGATTAAAATTTTGAATGTAACTTGTTAAATGTTACTGAGAGTATTTCCCAAAGAAGCATTAATTTTTTTTTTTTTTGCAATTGTGCCATTATCATTGGAATGAATGTTCTTTTGGGGTTTGCTGTGCTTGATTAAAAAAGGTATTCATTTTACTGTCATTTTTTAATTTTTAAATTATCTCTCCTAACATATCTGTGAAGTAGGTAGGAGAAATCTTGTACCCCCTTGTGGCAAATGTGGAAACTGAGACAAAGAGAGCTGCAGAGATTTGTCCTCAGGCTCAGATGAGCTCTCCTAGACCTTTCTTTATTTTTTCCCATGCCACATGTCTTACCAAGTAACAAACAGGTGAGAAAAGTATAGAGCAATTTGTGCAAATCCATCTCCATTTCACTAGTGGAGAGCACAGGCCATTAGTTACTGTTTCCTGGGAAGCAAGGACTCATCAACTAGGGCTGTTCACGTTTGAGAGAAACACGGTGGAAAAGAACTTGCAGTTTCAAGTCAGGGAGACTTGATTTATATTTAGGTTCCATTCCTAGCTGGTTCTGGCAACTTTTGTAAGGTACTTAATTACTCCTGAAACTCAGGGTTTCTTATCAGAAGTTGACATTAAGAATATTTCTCCTGTGTTGTGATACATATTAAAATTGAGCTTGATTATGTAAAGCAGCTGTTGTATAGTAGATGCCTAATAAATAAACCAGAAATAATCTGTGGAGACATGAACTTCCAGTAAGAAGGAGAAATGGCATCTGTTTCAAGGATTATGTATTTTATTTTATTTTCTTGTCTAGCACTGAATAAACGTCTACCAGAGGCCCTGTGATTTTCTTTTGATGACCCTGAAAATCATAGGTTAATGAAAGTAAGAAAATCTTGACTTCTTGTATTAGCTTATGTTTCAGAGTAGACAATTGAGGCCTCAGAAAGCAAATGGATTTTTAAAAATAATTCACACATCAGGCCAACAACAGAGCCAAAACTAGAATCTAGGCCTACTGATTCTAGTACAGTTCTTTTCCTGCTACTCTGCAATGCTCTGTTTACAGAGCAAGTTTCCTTAGTGTGAAAATATCCCACATTTACATTCAAAGGTATAGCAATGACATACCTGAACATTCCTGAACCATAAAAAGTGGTGACCACAAGAAAATGAGATGAGCAGGTAGAGAAGATCTTGTTCCAACCTGTGGTGGAGTTGATCCCCAGGGCTGTCAAGATAATACGGGTGTAAGAACCCACCAGTAGGGCAAGAGAACCAAGGCCCAGGACCACCATGGTGGTCAGGATGGAGGCAACGCTCATGTAGGGGTCAGAACAGGCCAACAGGAGCACTGGAGGAAACTCGCAGGCAAAACTGCGGATGAGGTTGGGGCCACAGAAGTGCTGTTGAGACAGGAGGACGGTGTTAAGCAGGCCAGTCCCCATTCCTATTGCCCAGGAGGCTCCCACCAGGCCAGCACACACCTTCTTGTTCATGGTCACCACATACAGCAGTGGGTGGCACACAGCCTGGAACCGGTCATAGGCCATGACTGAAAGGAGGCAAGCTTCAGTGGCCCCAGAAAATATGACCAAAGAGATCTGGGCGAAACATTCAAGGAAGGATATAGTCTTCCACTTGGAAAGTAGGTTCTCTAGCAGCTTAGGCACAATGACTGAGGAATAGAAGGCATCCAGGAAGGAGAGGTGACTGAGGAAGAAGTACATGGGGGTGTGGAGGTGCGAGTCAGTCCTGATCACCAGCAGCATCAGCAGGTTCCCTGTGAGGGTCAGGAGGTAAATCACCAGGAATGTTACAAAGAGTACTGCCTGGATCTGAGGGTTGTTGGATAGTCCTTGGAGAACAAACACAGTGACTCTGGTTGTGTTCCCAACTTCCATGGAGCATTCAAGTTTTCCTTCAGAGGCACAAGAACAGAAGAGAATGCTCCAGGGTGCTACGAGTCTCAGAGCATTACTGGGGATGAAGTGTCATGAATCAAGTTTCAGGGCTGACCCAGGACGGATTGTATAGCAGAGGCAACCTTGCCATGTCAGGCCTCATCAACCCTTTCCAGCTCAGGGCAATAATCTATTGGCTAAGGTGGAGAAGGTGGGAAGGAAGAGTGTAGAGAATCAAACTTAGGAAAGAGAGAAAAAAGAGATTATTGAGATTGGAGAAGGAAATGAAGGGAGTTGGAAATAGCCACCAGTGCACTGAGAAGTACTGTTTCCAGTTCCAAAAAGAATGGAGTTCAAACCACAGGAAGGCTCACTGGCATAGTGAGTAAGCAATAAATGTGTTGGCCGGCCATCTGGCTTATAGTCCATGATGCATGTTTGTATGATTGGCAGAGGTATTGTGACAGCTGATGATGGCATAAGACATTCCTCTGTTGCTGTAAGTTCATGAATAATTCACTTGACTTTCTTACCAAAAAAACAAATCAAGAAAACTAGATGGTTTCTAAAGTCTGTTCCACCCGAGAAAATCTGAAGATTGGGGGACAGTCTTCCTTAGTATCTCTGATACTAAATGGAAACCTTTTCCCCTTCTGTGTCAACACAAGCGAAAGTGGCACCAGAGTTGCTGGTTTCACAGAAACCAGATAGGAGGAAGCCCTCAAATGGAGGCAATGGCTGTGCACATCAGTGACTTCAAGGGATTTCTGTGATGTTTTAATATCCAATGTTTGCACTGTGCTCTCAGGATTTAACATGAGAGTCCATGAAGATTGTGCTATTCTCTGAGTTTTTAACCAGAGGAGTTGGAAGAAATCAAGTCAAATTTGGGGCATCTTCTGTGCATCACAGAGATCGTAAAGGAAAAAAGAGGAGAGATAAAAGACAACCTAGAATGTGTGGATGGAGAAGGCAATGGCACCCCACTCCAGTACTCTTGCCTGGAAAATCCCATGGACGGAGGATCCTGGTAGGCTGCAGTCCATGGGGTCACTAAGAGTCGGACACAACTGAGTGACGTCACTTTCACTTTTCACTTTCAGGCATTGGAGAAGGAAATGGCAACCCACTCCAGTGTTCTTGCCTGGAGAGTCCCAGGGAAGGGGGAGCTTGGTGGGCTGCCGTCTATGGGGTCGCACAGAGTTGGACACGACTGAAGTGACTTAGCAGCAGCAGAACATGTGGAACAATAGACAGAGGGTTTAGTCTAGAACAAAGGAAGATAAAAGCGTTCACCTCTCTCCCCCTGAAGGGTAATTCAAGAGGATGATAAATAAGAATCTGATCTCTATTTATGGCTTTTACACTCACGAGTTCTCAGAATGGATAGTTTTAGGAGAAAATGGAGTTGAATGAGAATAATATTTGTCTTCACCTGTGTTCTCTAGAGCAACAAGAGGTGCTCTTAGTGGAGGCTACCTGAATGGCATCCTTTCCAACACTGGAGCAAAAGCCATGAATATGGTTAGGGCTTCCTGGGCTTCCCTGAACTTTGTCCTTCCTTTAGAAGATGCAGAGGTGGTGCTTCTGAGCAAGGAAATATCCCTATAGTCATTCTGTCCAACAGGAAGATTTCTTGACTTTGCCTCCAAATTAACAATGACCAGAGGGACTTGATCTCAGCTCTAGACCTTGGAGAGTGTTGATAGTCCCTGGAGAGGCCCTCAGGTAGGAGGCCTGCTCTGATCTAAATGAGTTCCTGGGCCAACTATTTCTTCCCTGTGTTATTCTTGTTTCAGTGAGTTGCATCATCTAAGAGGTACCCTTGGGTGGCCAAGAATTTCTCAAGATAAAAATATAGAGTTCTAAGATTTCTTAGTTCTAAATCTTGGAATTCCTTCCTTCTTTTCTTCCCTCCTTCCTTTCCTTCTGTTTTTGTTAACTGAAAAAAACTTATTTATTCATTTGATATTTTTTAAAAATTTATTTTTAGTTGAAGGATAATTGCTTTACAGAATTTTGTTGTTTTCTGTCAAACCTCAACATGAATCAGCCATAGGTATACATGTATCCCCTCCCTTTTGAACCTCACACCTTTCTCCCCACCCCCACCCCCATCCCACCCATCTAGGTAGATACAGAGCCCATGTGGCGCTTACATTACCATATGTAAAATAGATAGCTAATGGGACTTTGCTGTATGTCTCAGGACACTACTTTGATATTTTTGGTTGCACTGAATTTTCGTCGCTATGTGCACACTTTCTCTGGTTGCGGATGGTCGGGTCTACTCTTCTGTTGCAGTGTTGCTTCTTGCTATAGGCACACAGGCTTCAGTAGTTGCAGCACAGGGTTTCACCAGTTGTGGCTCATGGGCCCTAGAGCTTGCAGGTTTCAGGAGGTGCACGTGGGCTCTGTAGTTGGATCTTATGGGCTCTAGATTGAAGAGCTCAGAAGCTGTGGTGTCTGGGCTTAGGTGCCCTGAAGCATGTGACGTCTTATCTGACAAGGGATTTAACCCATGTCCCCTGCACTGGCAGGCAAATTCATATCCACTGGGCCACCAGGGAAGTCGTCTTTTTGTTAAATTGTAAGTAATATTTATGATTATAGAAATATAATGATAAAAGCTGGGCTTCCCAGGTGGCATTAGTAGTAAAGAATCTGCTTGCCAATGCAGGAGACCCAAGAGATGTGGGTTAGATCACTGGGTCAGGAAGATCCCCTGGAGGGGGATATGGCGACCTATTCCAGTATTCTTGCCTGGAGAATCCCATAGATAGTGGAGTCTGGCAGGCTGTAGTCCATAGGGTCACAAAGAGATGGACATGACTGAAGAAACTGAGCGTGCAATGATAAAAGATACAATTGAAAAACTATATTAAACATATTTTCATGATAACAGGAGAAAATACAAATTTATTATGTTATCCAAAATTGATTCTTTAATTTATTGCAATTCACAAAAATCCAAATAGATTAAAAGCTGTAAAAAGTTTTGGGTTAGCAGATGTAAACTAGTATATATAAAATGGATAAACAACAAGGTCCAACTGTACAACACAGAGAAGTATTTCAATATCTTGTCAGAAACCATAATGGAAAAGAATATAAAAAAAGAATGTATATATGTATGTATTCCAGAATCTTTTGATGTAGAGCAGAAATTAACAACATTTTAAATAATCTAACTTCAATTTTATGAAGGTAAAAAAGCTTAAAAAATGTAACTGTCATAAAAACTTTTTATTATTGAAAAATTTAAGGATTGTTGTTGTTCAGTCACTAAGTCATGTCCAGCTCTTTGCAACTCCATTGACTGCGGCACGCTCAGCTCACCTGTCTTTCACTATCTCCTGGAGTTTGCTCAGATTTATGTCCATTGTGTTGGCAATGCCATCTAACCATTTCATCCTTCTCCTTTAGTTTTCAATCATTGCCAGCATCAAAGTCTCTTCCAATGAGTTGGCTCTTCGCATCAGGTGGTCAAAGTATTGAAGCTTCAGCTTCAGCATTAGTCCTTCCAATGAATATTCAGGGTTGATTTCCTTTAGGTTTGACTGGTTTGATCTTAATGTCCAAGGGTCTCTCAGGAGTCTTTTCTAGCACCACAATTTGAAAGCATCGGTTCTTCAGTGTTCAGTCTTCTTTATGGTGCAACTCTCACAACCGTATGTGCCTACTGGAAAAACCCTAGCCTTGACTGTACAGACCTTTGTCAGAAATTGATGTCTCTGTTTTTAATATGCTGAGTAAGAAGAATAGTGTAATAATCCTTCTGTATCCATTATCAGCTTCAGCATTTATCAACTCATTTGCTGTTATGCACTTTTGACCACATGGAACCAAAAAATGTGGTCTCTATATTACATAAACAGTCAAGTGTCTAAAACATGGACATGTTAAAAGGTAGAAGGGAAGGATAAGTATTGATGAGAAATTATCAGTCTTTCCCAGGGATACTGACTGAATGATGGTTGATTGAATAAATACCTAGGAAATAACAAAACAACAATATCGATGGAACTTGGGTTTTTAACTCTGGACTCTCTAATACATTTCTGGACTTAAGAGAAAATGATCTTTTATTTTGTTTGATTCATTTTATTTTGGGATCTCTTCTGTAACAGCTTAGCCTTTATCTTTCTAAAACAGATTGCCTAACTAACTCCAATTTATCTCCAATTTGCCACCACCAAAAATAAGGTTGCAAAAAACAATTTTTTAGTGCCTTCAGAAGCGTTTATTTTATATTTGAGATGTATGTTAGGTGTTCTCTGAGCTACAAATGGTAATAGGAAATCTTATTATGTGCTGACAAAAGTAAAAAGTAGAACTTTTTTTTTTTTTTTGCAAAAGCTTTAACTGCATACTCGGAAATATATCTGCATTTTAATACAAATTACATAATTCCTTGTCTTTTATCAGTTCAGTTCAGTCCAGTCACTCAGTTGTGTCTGACTCTTTGCGACCCCATGGACGTAGTGTGCCAGGCTTCTTTGTCCATCACCAACTCCTGGACTTTACTTAAACTCATGTCCATTGAGTCGGTGATGCCATCCAACCATGTCATCCTCTGTCTTCCCCTTCTTCCACCTTCAATCTTTCCCAGCATCAAGGTCTTTTCAGTGAGTCAGATCTTCACATCAGGTGGCCAAAGTATTGGAGTTTTGGCTTCAGCATCAGTCCTTCCAATGAATATTCAGGACTGATTTCCTTTAGGATGGACTGGTTGGATCTTCTTGCAGTCCAAGGGACTCTCAAGAGTCTTCTCCAACACCACAGTTCAAAAGCATCAATTCTTTGGCACTCAGCTTTCTTTACAGTCCAACTCTTACATCTATATGACTACTGGAAAAACAATAGCTTTTTAAAAAAATATAAATTTATTTATTTTAATTGGAGGTTAATTCACTTTACAATATTGTATTGGTTTTGCCATACATCAACATGAATCCACCACAGGTATACACGTGTTCCCCATCCTGAACCCTCCTCTCTCCTCCCTCCCTGTACCATCCCTCTGGGTTGTCTCAGTGCACCAGCCCCAAGCATTCAGTATCATGCATTGAACCTGGACTGGCGATTCATTTCACATATGATATTATACATGTTTCAGTGCCATTCTCCCAAATCATCCCACCCTCTCCCTCTCCCACAGAGTCCAAAAGACTGTATAGCTTTGACTAGATGGAACTTTGTTGACAAAGTAATTTCTCTGCTTTTTAATATGCTGTCTAGGTTGGTCATAACTTTTCTTCCAAGGAGTAAGCGTCTTTTAATTTCATGGCTGCAGTCACCATCTGCAGTGATTTTGGAGCCCAAAAAATAAAGTATGTCACTGTTTCCACTGTCTCCCCATCTATTTGCCATGAAGTGATGGAACCAGATGCCATGATCTTAGTTTTCTGAATGTTGTGTTTTAAGCCAACTTTTTCACTCTCCTCTTTCACTTTCATCAAGAGGTTCTTTAGTTCTTCTTCACTTTCTGCCATAAGGGTGGTGTCATCTGCATATCTGAGGTTATTGATATTTCTCCCAGCAATCTTGATTCTAGTCTTTTATAACTTCATGAAAATAATGAATTAGGCTAAAATGCACTCTAATAGTTTATAGACTTCAAGACCAGTGTTTTTAGTATATAAAAATATGTTTTTACAGAGGAAAGAAACAGAACTTGCAAGTAGGCGTTTTAAACGTAAGTGTCTATAGCTACAAAATTCTGTTCTTGGTAGCATTTATGTTTTGGGGGAGTCTCCCAGTCTTCAAAGGACAAAGCAGAGAGTAGAATCAGTGTAAGATGTCCACAGTTTGTAAGCAGAGGCTCTGAAGATTTGCAACATCCTGATAAGATGCCTTCAGTTCCTTAACATTGCACACAAATTATGTGATTTATGTTGTATATTTCTCGGTCCACTTACCAGTTATCCTGTCATTTTCTGCTCTACTGATCAAATACTGAATGTCTATACATCTGAGCAGAGGATCCACAGGGTTGCGGTCAGTCAAAAGAGAACAAACTGCCAGCAAAACCTTTGAAATTGTCAAAGATACTCTGTTTGTCTTTAAGGATGTCCAGACAGATGATTCCTGGACTGTGGGTGTTGCTGTTATAGGTTCTGGTGCAGAACATAGTAGTATATTTTTAAAACTTTTATTTATTTGTTTTTGGCTGTGTTGGGTCTTCATTGCTGTGCTCTCTAGTTGCAGAGCGGAGGCTACTCTCTAGTAGTGCACGGGCTTACTTTCTTGTGGTGCACGGGCTTCTCGTTGCAGTGGCTTCTTTTGTGGGGGAGCCCAGGGCCTAGGGTGCGCTGACTTCAGTAGTTGTGTCATGTGGACTCAGTGGTCGTGGCTCCTGGACTCTAGAGCACAGGCTCAATAGTTCTGGCACATGGGCTTATTTGCTGCAAGGCACATGGAATCCTCCCGGATCAGGGATCAATCACGAGTCTCTTGCATTGGCAGGCTGATTCTTCACCACTGAGCCACCAGGGAAGCCACACATTGCTATTTTTAAAATAGATAACCCACAATGACCTACTGTGTAGCATAGAGAACTCTACTCAATACTCCATACTAACCTAAATGGGAAAAGAGTTTGAAAAAGAAGAGATACATGTATATGTACAACTGAATCACTTTTCTATATACTTGAAACTAGCCAAACATTTTAGCCAGCTTATATTCCAATACAAAATAAAAAATTTAAAAAGAAATATTTGGTGTGGACAATAAGATGAAAATGCGATATCCAGAAAGAACATATCACTTTCACATACAGAACCTGGTGGAACAAGTGTGGTCGATCTCCACTTATCAGTGTTGTCTCCATTGGCCCAGCAGTGAAGTTAAGAGGGGAGAATCAAGGTTATTTCAGCTAGCTCCTTCTGAGTTCTTATGGTGCTAGTGGATAACTTAGCAGTGGTTTTGCTAGAGTGTGGTGCTTTTCTTCTGGGTGGCAGAAATTTTTCTCACTTGTTTTTAGGCTTTGGAGTAGCTGGATTTCGCCAATCTGTGTCTGAATTAGCACATCGGCCTGTGGCTCTCATCATGAGACATTCACCAGATTTGATATCTTGGAGATGTTATTTCTTGGAAAATTCTGCTGCCTGCTCAGCCCAGTCCCTGGATGCTATGGTTGTTGGGGGAAGTGAGGAAGAGACAGGGAGGGCAAAAAGGAAGCCAAGGAAGTTCAGGCCAAGAGTGTGGAACATTGAGAGTTGGACAGGATTGTCTGCAATAAACATTTAATACATGTTTCCTCAAGAATTTATATGATAATATTTTAGAGAATTATATCCGGATGAATATATCTGGATCATAGTGTATATGTAGGTATAATTTGGTCAAGTACTCATGCAATGGAGATGATGTAACTTTTACTATAATCCTTGTGGGTTTCTCTTTCATAAATAATTGTTAGCTAATATTTGGTCATCTATCAGGTGTGGAATGCCATCTCTTTGCTGTTTTAACTTAATATTTTTTAGTTGCTATTGAGTTGAGCATCTCTCTATACATTTGACAATTATGATTTATTATAGGATATTGAGTATTGGTCTCTGTGCTATACAATAGGACTTTGTTGTTTATCCATTCTCTGTATAATAATTTGCATCTGCTAGTCCCAAATTCCCAATCCAACCCTCACCCCCCACTTCTCCTAGGCAACCACAAGTCTTTTTTTTAATTAATTAAAATTTTTTATTGAAGGATAATTGCTTTATGAAATTTTGTTGTTTTCTGTCAAACTTCAACATGAATCAGCCATAGGTATACATGTAACTCCTCCCTTTTGAACCTCCCTCCCATCTGCCTCCCCATCCCATCCCTCTAGCTAGGTTGATACAGAACCCCTGTTTGAGTTTCCTGAGCCATACAGCAAATTCCCATTGGCTATGAAATTTACATATGGTAATATAAGTTTCCATGTTATTTTTTCCATACATCTCACCCTCTCCTCCCCTCTCCTATGTCCATAAGTCTATTCTCAATGTTTCTCCATTGCTGCCCTTAAATAAATTCTTTAGTACCATTTTTCTAGATTCCATATATATGCATTAGAGTATGATATTTATCTTTCTCTTTCTGACTTACTTCACTCTGTATAATATAGATTCTAGGTTCATCCACCTCATTAGAACTGGCTCAAAGCGTTCCTTTTTATGGCTGAGTAATATTCCAATGGGTATATGTACCACAACTTCTTTATCCATTCATCTGTCAATGGACATCTAGGTTGCTGCCATGTACTAGCTATTGTAAATAGTGCTGCAATGAACAATGGGACATGTGTCTTTTCACTTTTTGTTTCATAGTTTTTAAAGGAATCTCCATACCATCTTCCATAGTGGCTGTATCAATTTACATTCCCACCAGCAGTGCAAGAGCATTCCCTTTTCTTCACACCCTCTCCAGCATTTATTGTTTGTAGACTTTTTGATGATGGCCATTCTGACCAGTGTGAAGTGATATCTCATTGAGTTTTGATCTGCATTTCTCTAATGATGAGTGATTCTAAGTAGGAAAAGGAGTACATCAAGGCTGTATATTGTCACCTTGCTTATTTAATTTATATGCAGAGTACGTCATGAGAAACGATGGGCTGGAGGAAGCACAAGCTGGAATCAAGATTGCTGGGAGAAATATCAGTAACCTCAAATATGCAGATGACACCACCCTTATGGCAGAAAGTGAAGAGGAACTAAAGAGCCTCTTGATGAAAGTGAAACAGGAGAGTGAAAAAGTTGGCTTAAAGCTCAACATTCAGAAAACGAAGATCATGGCATCTGGTCCCATCACTTCATGGGAAATAGATGGGGAAACAGTGGAAACAGTGGCTGACTTTATTTTTCTGGGTTCCAAAATCACTGCAGATGGTGACTGCAGCCATGAAATTAAAAGACACTTACTCCTTGGAAGGAAAGTTATGACCAATCTAGACAGCATATTAAAAAGCAGAGACATTACTTTGTCAACAAAGGTCTGTCTAGTCAAGGCTATGGTTTTTCCAGTGGTCATGTATGGATGTGAGAGTTGGACTATAAAGAAAGCTGAGCACTGAAGAATTGATGCTTTTGAACTGTGGTGTTGGAGAAGACTCTTGAGAGTCCCTTGGCCTGCAAGGAGATCCAACCAGTCCATCCTATAGAAGATCAGTCCTGGGTGTTCATTGGTAGGACAGATGTTGAAGCTGAAATTCCAATACTTTGGCCACCTGATGCGAAGAGCTGACTCATTGGAAAAGACCCTGATGTTGGGAAAGATTGAGGGCAGGAGGAGAAGGGGACAACAGAGGATGAGATGGTTGGATGGCATCACCAACTCAATGGACATGGGTTTGGGTGGACTCCGGGAGTTGGTGATGGACAGGGAGGCCTGGCATGCTGTGGTTCATGGGGTCACAAAGAGCTGGACATGACTGAGCCACTGAACTTAACTGAACAATGAGTGATGTTGAGCATCTTTTCATGTGTTTGTTAGCTATCTGTATGTCTTATTTGGTGAAATGTCTGTTTAGGTCTTTTTCCCACTTTTTGATTGGGTTGTTTGTTTTTCTGGCATTGAGTTGTATGAGCTGCTTGTATATTTTAGAGATTAATCCTTTGCCAGTTGTTTCATTTGCTATTATATTCTGAGGGTTGTCTTTTCACCTTGCTTATAGTTTCCTTTGCTGTGCAAAAGCTTTTAAGTTTAATCAGGTCCCACTTGTTTACTTTTGTTTTTATTCTCATTACTCTAGGAGGTGAGTCATAGAGGATCTTGCTTTGATTTATGTCATTGAGTGTTCTGCCTATGTTTTCCTCTAAGAGTTTTATAGTTTCTGATCTTACATTTAGGTCTTTAATCCATTTTGAGTTTATCTTTGTGTATGGTGTTAGGACCGAGAAGGCAATGGCACCCCACTCCAGTACTCTTGCCTGGAAAATCCCATGGATGGAGGAGCCTGGTAGGCTGCAGTCCTTGGTGTCGCTAGGAGTCGGACACGACTGAGTGACTTCACTTTCACTTTTCACTTTCATGCATTGGAGAAGGAAATGGCAACCCACTCCAGTGTTCTTGCCTGGAGAATCCCAGGGACAGAGGAGCCTAGTGGGCTGCCGTCTCTGGGGTCGCACAGAGTTGGACACGACTGAAGTGACTTAGCAGCAGCGTGGTGTTAGGAAATGTTCTAATTTCATTCTTTTACATGTAGCTGTCCAGTTTTCCCAGCACCATTTATTGAAGAGGCTGTCTTTGCCCCATTGGATATTTTTGCCTTTTTGTCAAAAATAAGGTACCCATTGGTGCATGGGTTTATTTCTGGGCTTTCTATCTTGTTCCATTGGTCTGAATTTCTGTTTTTGTGCCAGTACCACACTGTCTTGATGATTGTAGCTTTGTAGTATAATCTGAAGTCAGGAAGGTTGATTCCTCTAGCTCCATTATTCTTTCTCAAGACTGCTTTGGCTATTTGGGGTCTTTTGTATTTCCATATGAATTGTGAAGTTTTTTGTTCTGGTTTTGTGAAAAATATCATTGGTAATTTGATAGGGACTGCTTTGAATCTGTAGATTGCGTTTGGTAGTATAGTCATTTTCACAGTATTGATTCTTCCTACTCAGGGACATGGAATATCTCTCCATCTGTTTATGTTGTCTTTGATTTCTTCTGTTAGTGTCTTATAATTTTTTGTGTACAGTTCTTTTGTCTCCTTAAGTAAGTTTATCCCTAGATATTTAACTCTTTTTGTTGCAATGGTTAATGGAATTGATTCCTTGATTTCTCTTTCTTTTTTTTCATTGTTAGTATATAAAATGCAAGTGATTTCTGTGTATTGATTTTGTATCCTGCAACTTTGCTAAATTCACTGATTAGCTCTAGTAATTTTCTGATACTATCTTTAGGGTTTTCTATGTATAGTATCATGTCATCTGCAAACAGTTAGAGCTTTACTTCTTTTCCGATCTGGAATCCTTTTATTTCTTGTTCTTATCTGATTGCTGTAGCTAGGACTTCCAGAACTATGTTGAATGAAAGTGGTGAAAGTGGACACCTTTGCCTTGTTTCTGATCTTAGGGGGAATGTTTTTAGTTTTTCACCATTGAGAATAATATTTACTGTAGGCTTATCATATATGGCCTTTACTATGTTGATGTAGGTTCCTTCTCTGCCCATTTTTTGAAGAGTTTTAATCATAAATGATTATCTGGATCATGAAGATCTTTTTTGTACAGTTCTTCTGTGTATTCTTGCCACCTCTTCTTAATATCTTCTGCTTCTGTTAGGGCCATACCATTTCTGTCCTTTATTGAGCCCATCTTTGCATGAAATGTTCCCTTGGTATCTCTAGTTTTCTTGAAGAGATCTCTGGTCTTTTCCATTATATTGTTTTCTTCTCTTTCTTTGCACTGATCACTGAGGAAGGCTTTCTTATCTCTCCTTGCTAGTCTTTGGAACTCTGCATTCAAATGTGTATATCTTTACTTTTCTCCTTTGCTTTTGGCTTCTCTTCTTTTCACAGCTATTTGTAAGGCCTCCTCAGACAGCCATTTTGCTTTTTTGCATTTCTTTTTCTTGGGGATGGTCTTTATCCCTGTCTCCTGTACAATGTCACGAACCTCCGTCCGTAGTTCATCAGGCACCCTGTCTATCAGATCTAGTCCCTTAAATCTATTTCTCACTTCCACCGTATAATCAGTAGGGATTTGATTTAGGTGATACTTGATGGTCTAGTGGTTTTCCCTACTTTCTTCAATTTAAGTCTGAATTTGGCAATAAGGAGTTCATGGTCTGAGCCACAGTCAGCTCCTGGTCTTGTTTTTGCTGACTGTATAGAGCTTCTCCATCTTTGGCTGCAAAGAATATAATCAATCTAATTTTGGTGTTGACCATCTGGTGATGTCCATGTGACATCCATGTCACATGTCCATGGATGTCCATGTGATATCCTCTTGTGTTGTTCAAAGAGCGTGTTTGCTATGACCAGTGCATTTTCTTGGCAAAACTCTATTAGTCTTTTCCCTGCTTCATTTTGTACTCCAAGGCTGAATTTGCCTGTTACTCCAGGTTTTCTTGACTTCTTACTTTTGCATTCCAGTCCCCTATGATGAAAAGGACATCTTTTTTTGGATATTAGTTCTAGAAGGTCTTATAGGTCTTCATAAAACTGTTCAACTTCAGCTTCTTCAGCATTACTGGTTGGGGCATAGACTTGGATTACTATGATATTGAATGGTTTGCCTTGGAAACAAACAGAGATCATTCTGTTATTTTTGAGATTGCATACAAGTACTGCATTTCAGACTCTTGTTGACTATATTGGCTACTCCACTTCTTCTAAGGGATTCTTGTCCACGGTAGTAGATATAATGGTCATCTGAGTTAAATTCACCCTTTCCAGTCCATTTCAGTTTGCTGATTCCTAAAATGTCGATATTCACTCTTGCCATCTCCTGTTTGACCACTTCCAATTTCCCTTGATTCATGGACCTAACATTCCAGGTTCCTATGCAGTATTGCTTTTTACAACACTGAACCTTGCTTCCATCACCAGTCACATCCACAAGTGGGTGTTGTTTTGCTTTGGCTCCGTCTGTTCATTCTTTCTGGAGTTGTTTCTCCACTGATCTCCAGTAGCATATTGGGCATCTACCAACCTGGGGAATTCATCTTTCAGTGTCCTGTCTTTTTACCTTTTCATACTGTTCATGAGGTTCTCAAGGCAAGAATACTGAAGTGGCTTGCCATTCCCTTCTCCAATGGACCAACATTTTGTCAGAACTCTCCACCATGACCTGTCTGTCTTGGGTGGTCCTACATTCATGGCTAATAGTTTCATTGTGTTAAACAGGGCTGTGGTCCATGTGATTAGATTGGCTTGTTTTCTGTGATTGTGGTTTTCAGTCTGTCTGCCCTCTGATGGAGAAGGAGGAAACTTGCTGATGGGTTAGACTGAGGGGGAAACTGGGTCTTGTTCTGATGCGCAGGGCCATGCTCAGTAAATCTTTAATCTAATTTTCTGTTGATGGGCAGGGCTGTGTTCCCTCCCTGTTGTTTGACCTGAGGCCAAACTATGGTGGAGATAATGAAGATAATCGTGACCTCCCTCAAAAGATCCCATGCATGTACTGCTACACTCAGTGCCTCTAGCCCTGCAGGAGGCCACCACCCACCCATGCCTCTGCTGGAGACCCCCAGACACCCAGAGCAAGTCCAGGACAGTCTCCTGTGGGGTCACTGCTCCTTTCTCCTGGGTCCTAGTACACAAGGTTCTGTTGTGCCCTCCAAGAATCTATTTCCCAGTCCTGTGTAAGTTCTAAAAGTTATATGGTGGGGTTAATGGTGACCTCCTCTAAGAGAGCTTATGCCATACCCAAGTCTGCTGCACCCAGAGCCCCTGTCCCTGTGCAGACCACCGCTGACCCGTAACTCCATAGGAGATGCTCAAACACAGTTCCGTCTCAGTCTATGTGGGGGTCCCTGGGTCCTGGTGTGCACAAGATTTGTTTGAGCCCTCTGAGCTTCTGTGGTGGGAATGGGGTTTGATTCTAAATGTGAATTCACCCCTCCTACCATCTTGCTGGGGCTTCTCCTTTGCCCTTGGACGTGGAGTATCTCCTCACAGCCGTTCCATCGCCTACTGTCTTACTGGAGTTTCTCTGACCTTAGGCGTGGGGTATCTCTTCATGGCTGCTCCAGCAAAACGTAGCCGCTGCTCCTGACCTTGGACATGGGATATCTCCTCTTGGCTACTTGCTGCACGGTGGCAAGCTGTACAAAAAAGATCTTTACCACCCAGATAATCACGATGATGTGATCACTCACCTAGAGCCAGACATCCTGGAATGTGAAGTCAAGTGGGCCTTAGGAAGCATCACTATGAAAAAATCTAGTGAAGATGATGGAATTCCAGTTGAGCTATTTCAAATCCTAAAGATGATGCTATGAAAGTGCTGCACTCAATATGCCAGCAAATTTGGAAAACTTAGCAGTGGCCACAGGACTGGAAAAGGTCAGTTTTCATTCCAATCCCAAAGAAAGGCAATGCCAAAGAATGCTCAAACTACTGCACAATTTCACTCATCTTGCACACTAGCAAAGTAATGCTCAAAATTTCTTCAAGCCAGGCTTCAGCAATACGTGAACCATGAACTTCCAGATGTTCAAGGTGGATTTAGAAAAGGCAGAGGAACCAGAGATTAAATTGCCAACATCTGCTGGATCATTGAAAAAGCAAGAGAGTTCCAGGAAAACATCTACTTCTGCTTTACTGACTATGCCAAAGCCTTTGACTATGTGGATCAGAATAAACTCTGGAAAATTCTGAAAGAGATGGGAATCCCAGACCACCTGACCTGCCTCCTGAGAAATCTGTATGCAGGTCAGGAAGCAACAGTTAGAACTGGACATGGAACAACAGACTGCTTCCAAATTGGGAAAGGAGTACATTAAGGCTGAATATTGTCACCCTGCTTATTTAACTTCTATGCAGAGTACATCATGAGAAACGCTGGGTTGGATGAAGCATAGCTGGAATCAAGATTGCGGGGAGAAATATCAATAACCTCAGATATGCAGATGACACCTCCCTTATGGCAGAAAGTGAAGAACTAAAGAGCCTCTTGATGAACGTGAAAGAGGAGAGTGAAAAAGTTGGCTTAAAGCTCAACATTTAGAAAACAAAGATCATGGCATCTGGTCCCATCACTTCATGGGAAATAGATGGGGAAACAGTAGAAACAGTGTCAGACTTTATTTTTTTGGGCTCCAAAATCACTGCAGATGGTGACTGCAGCCATGAAATTAAAAGACACTTACTCCTCGGAAGGAAAGTTATGACCAACCTAGATAGTATATTCAAAAGCAGAGACATTACTTTGCCAGCAAAGGTCCGTCTAGTCAAGGCTATGGTTTTTCCAGTGGTCATGTATGGATGTGAGAGTTGGACTGTGAAGAAAGCTGATCACCGAAGAATTGATGCTTTTGAACTGTGGTGTTGGAGAAGACACTTGAGAGTCCCTTGGCCTGCAAGGAGATCCAACCAGTCCATCCTAAAAGAAAATCAGTCCTGAATATTCATTGGAAGGACTGATGTTGAAGCTGAAACTCCAATACTTTGGCCACCTGATGTGAAGAGCTGACTCATTTGAAAAGACCCTGATGCTGGGAAAGATTAAAGGTGAGTGGAGAAGGGGACGACAGAGGATGAGATGGTTAGATGGCATCACCGACTCAATGGACATGAGTTTTAGCAAACTCTGGGTGTTGGTGATGGATAGGGAGGCCTGGCTTGCTGCAGTCCATGGGGTCGCAAAGAGTCAGACATGACTGAGCAACTGAACTGAACTGAACTGAATCATAAATGGGTGCCTGATTTTATCAAAGGCTGTTTCTACATCTATTGAGATTACCATATGTTTTTTATCTTTCTATTTTTTATATGGTATATCACATGGAATGATTTGCATATACTGAAGAATCCTTGCATCCCTGGAATAAACCCAGCTTGATCATGTTGTATGAGCTTTTTGATGTGTTGCTGAATTGTGCTTGCTCAAATTTTGTTTAGGATTTTTGCATCTATGTTCTTCGGTGATATTGGCCTGTAGTTTTCCTTTTTTGTATTGTCTTTTTCTGGTTTTGGTATCAGGGTGATGGTGGCCTTGTAGAATGAGTTCCTTCTCATTCTACGAGGGAGGAAATGTTCCTTCCTCTGAAGTTTTTTGAAAGAGTTTTAGAAGGATAGGCATTAGCTCTTCTCTAAATGTTTGATAGAATTCTCCTGTGATGCCATCTGGTCCTTGGCTTTTGTTTTTTGGGAAATTTTTGATCACTGCTTCAATTTCAGTGCTTGTAATTGGGTTGTTCATAATTTCTATTTCTTCCTGGTTCAGTCTTCGCAGACTGAACTTTTCTAGGAATCTGTCCATTTCTTCCAGGTTATCCATTTTATTGCCATATAATTGTTCATAATAATCTCTTATAATCCTTTGTACTTCTGCATTGTCTGTTGTAATCTCTCCTTTTTCATTTCTAGTTTTGTTGATTTGATTCTTCTCTCTTTTTTTCTTAATAAGTCTGGCTAAAGGTTTGTCAATTTTGCTTATCTTCTCAAAGAACCAGATTTTAGTTTTATTAATCTTTATTATTGTCTCTTTCATTTTGTTTTCAATTATTTCTGCTCTTATCTATATGATTTCTTTCCTTCTTCTAATTAGGGATTTTTTAAATTCTTCTTTTTTCAGTTGTTTTAGGTGTAGAGTTAGGTTGTCTTTTCGATGTTTTTCTTGTTTCTTGAGGTAAGATTGTATTGCTATAAACTTTCCTCTTAGAACTGCTTTTGCTCATCCCATAGGTTTTGAGTTGTCATGTTTTCATTGTCATTTGTTTCTAGAAATATTTTGATTTCCCTTTTGATTTCTTCAGTAACCTGTTGGTTATTTAGAAATGTGTTTTTTAATCTCCATGTGTTTGTATTTCTTATAGTTTTTTTTTCTTGTAATTGATATCTAGTCTCATACCATTGTGGTCAGAGTAGATGCTAGATACAATTTCAGTTTTCTTGAATTTACTGAGGTTTGATTTGTGACCCAAGTTGTGGTTTATCCTGAAGAACATTCTCTGTGCTCTTGAGAAGAAGGTGTATTCTTCTGTGTTTGGATGGAATGTCCTGAAGATATCAATGAGATCCATCTCATCTAATGTATCATTTACAACATGTGTTTCCTTATTATTTATTTATTTTTTTTGTTTCCTTATTAATTTTCTGTTTTGATAATCTGTTCATTGGTGTGTTGGGTGTTAAAGTCTCCTACTATTATTGTGTTAGTGTCCATTCCTCCTTTTATTTCTGTTAGTGTTTGTCTTATATATTGAGGTGGTCCTATGTTGGGTGCAGAGATATTTACAATTGTTATGTCTTCCTCTTGTATTGATCCCTTGATCATTACGTAGTGTCCTTCCTTATCTCTGTAATCTTCTTTATTTTAAGGTCTATTTTGTCTGATATGAGGATTGCTACTCAGCTTTCTTTTGCTTCCCATTTGCATGGAATATATTTTTCCATCCTCTCACTTTCAGTCTATATGTGTCTTGAAGTCTGAAGTGGGTTTCTTGTAGACAGCATAAATATGAGTCTTGTTTTTGTATCCATTCATCCAGTCTGTGTCTTTTGGTTGGAGCATTTAATCCATTTACATTTAAAGTAATTATTGATATATATGTTCCTATTCGGAGAAGGCAATGGCACCCCACTCCAGTACTCTTGCCTGGAAAATCCCATGGGTGGAGGAGCCTGGTAGGCTGCAGTCCATGGGGTCACTAAGAGTTGGACACGACTGAGCGACTTCACTTTCACTTTTCACTTTCATGCATTGGAGAAGGAAATGGCAACCCACTCCAGTGTTCTTGCCTGGAGAATCCCAGGGACGGGGGAGCCTGGTGGGCTGTTGTCTCTGGGGTCTCACAGAGTCGGACACGACTGAAGTGACTTAGCAGCAGCATGTTCCTATTACCATTTTCTTAATTGTTTGGGGTTGATTTTGTAGATGTTTTTTCCATGTTGGAGAAATTTTCAACTATTATCTCTTCAAAAATTTTCTCATACCCTTTCTTTTTCTCTGCTTGTTCTGGGACCCCTATAATCCGAATGTTGGCACATTTGATATTGTCGCAGAGGTGTCTGAGACTGTCCTCAGTTCTTTTCATTCTTTTTACTTTATTCTGCTCTTCAGAAGTTATTTCCACTGTTTTATCTTCCAACTCACTGATTCATTCTTCTGCTTCAGATACTCTGCTACTGATTCCTTCTAGAGTATTTTTAATTTCAGCAAATGTGTTTTTGTTTCTGTATGTTTATTTTTTAATTCTTCTAGGTCTTTGTTAATCGATTCTTGCATTTTCTCCATTTTGTTTTCAAGGTTTTTGATCATCTTTACTATCATTATTCTGAATTCTTTTTCAGATAGTTTGCCTATTTCCTCTTCATTTATTTGGACTTCTGTGTTTCTAGTTTGTTCCTTCATTTGTGTAGTATTTCTCTGCCTTTTCATTATTTTTTTTTTGACTTTTTGTGTTTGAGGTCTCCTTTTTGCAGGCTACAAGGTTGAATTCTTTCTTCCTTTTGGTTTCTGCCCTCCTAAGGTTGGTCCAGTGGTTTGTGTAAATTTTGTATAGGATGAGATTTGTGACAAGTGTTTTTTTTTTTGTTTGTTTGTTTGTCTTTCCTCTGATGGGCAAGGCTGAGTGAGGTAGTGATTCTGTCTCCTGATAATTGGGTTTGTATTTTTGTTTTGTTTATTGTTTAGATTAGGTGTCCTGCACAGGGTGCTACTGGTGGCTGGGTGATGCCGAGTCTTGTATTCAAGTAGTTTCCTTTGTGGGAGTTCTCACTATTTGATACTCCCTAGAGTTAGTTCTCTGGTAGTCTAGGGTCTTGGAGTCAGTGCTCCCACTCCAAAGGCTCAGGGCTTGATCTCTGGTCAGGAATGAAGATTCCACAAGTGGTTTGCTATGGCATTAAGTGAGGTTAAAACAAATACCCAGAAACAGGAAACCAAAGATGAACTCCAGACAAATGGCAGTTACAAAATCGGGCAAATAATAATTAAAATAATGGAATATACACATACACCTATGAGCAAAGTCAGAACAGTCTAAGAAAAATAAAGTACAGTAGATTGACCTGATGAACAAAGGAAATAAAAAGTTATATTTACCAGTTAAGAACAAAACTAACTAAAGTAAAAACTGGAAAACAAAACTAAAAGCAAGTTGTCAAGTGAGGAATAAAGCAATGAAAACAAAACTAACAGGTATGTTGAGAGGAAAGGAAAAAAGAAAGGAAAGAAAGAATAGATATGCAAACTTAAATAGAGGTAGATGAAGATTTGTATACATTAAAGATTAACTGCAAGCGGAAAAGAACAGTAGGAAAAGCAAACAAAGGAATACATGTAGAAAAATATGATAGGTTTAAAAACAATTAAATTATAAAAAAGAGAAAAGGAAAGAAAAAGAAAAAAAAGAAGAAAGAAAAAGAAAAACAAACAAAAAATGAAAACTCCACAGAACTGCAAAAGCCCAACGTATAGGCAGAGGTTTATAACAGCATTAAAAAATGTGACTGAATATATACATATACACCCATAAGCAAAATCTAAACAGTCCAACAAAAATAAAGTACAGTAGATTGACCTGGCGAACAAAGGAAACCCAAAATTATACCTACTGGTTAAGAGCAAAACTTATTAAAGCACAAATTGGAAAACAAAACTAAAGCAAGGTACCAATTGGGGAATAACGCAATGAAAATAAAACTAACAATTATGTTGAGAGGAAAGGAAAGGAAAGAAAGAATAGATACGCAAAGTTAAATAGAGGTAGATAAAGAAGATTTGTATACATTAGCTGCAAGAGGAAAAGAAGAGGAAAAGCAAACAATGGAATAAATGTAGAAAAAATAATAATAGGTTTCAAAATTAAAATTAAAAAAAGAGAAAAGAAAAAAAGGAAAACTCCACAGAACTGCAAAAGCCCAATGTAGAGGCAGAGGTATATACCAACAATAAAAAATGTGACTGAGGAAAAGAAAAAAAAGAAAGCCCAAAAGCTTAGTTAGATTTCATAGTGCCAATAAAATTGACAACTACAACGGGGCGGGGCAGGGGGGGCTGGGAAAGAAAAAATTCAAAAGAATCTATCAGATCAGATCAGATCAGTCACTCAGTTGTGTCCGACTCTTTGCAACCCCATGAATCGCAGCACGCCTGGCCTCCCTGTCCATCACCAACTCCCACAGTTCACTCAGACTCACGTCTATCGAGTCAGTGATACCATCCAGCCATCTCATCCTCTGTCATCCCCTTCTCCTCCTGCCCCCAATCCCTCCCAGCATCAGAGTCTTTTCCAATGAGTCAACTCTTCCCATGAGGTGGCCAAAGTACTGGAGTTTCAGCTTAAGCATCATTCCTTCCAAAGAAATCCCAGGGCTGATCTCCTTCAGAATAGACTGGTTGGATCTCCTTGCAGTCCAAGGGACTCTCAAGAGTCTTCTCCAACACCACAGTTCAAAAGCATCAATTCTTTTGACAGAATGTGGTTCACTGGAGAAGGGAATGGCAAACCACTTCAGTATTCTTGCCTTGAGAACCCCATGAACAGAATGAAAAGGCAAAATGATAGGATACTGAAAGAGAAACTCCCCAGGTCAGTAGGTGCCCAATATGCTACTGGAGATCAGTGGAGAAATAACTCCAGAAAGAATGAAGGGATGGAGCCAAAGCAAAAACAATACCCAGCTGTGGAGGTGACTGGTGATAGAAGCAAGGTCCAATGCTGTAAAGAGCAATATTGCATAGGAACCTGGAATGTCAGGTCCATAAATCAAGGCAAATTGAAAGTGGTCAAACAAGAGATGGCAAGAGTGAATGTTGACTTTCTAGGAATCAGCAAACTGAAATGTACTAGAATGGGTGAATTTAACTCAGATGACCATTATATCTACTACTGTGGGCAGGAACCCCTCAGAAGAAATGGAGTGGCCATCATGGTCAACAAAAGAGTCCGAAATGCAGTACTTGGATGCAATCTCAAAAACGACAGAATGATCTCTGTTCGTTTCCAAGGCAAACCATTCAATATCACAGTAATCCAAGTCTATGCCCCAACCAGTAACGCTGAAGAAGCTGAAGTGGAACGGTTCTATGAAGACCTATGAGATCTTTTAGAACTAACACCCAAAAAAGATGTCCTTCTCATTATAGGGGACTGGAATGCAAAAGTAGGAAGTCAAGAAACACCTGGCTTAACAGGCAGATTTGGCCTTGGAATACGGAATGAAGCAGGGCAAAGACTGATAGAGTTTTGCCAAGAAAATGCACTGGTCATAACAAACACCCTCTTCCAAAAACACAAGAGAAGACTCTGTACATGGACATCACCAGATGGTCAACACCGAAATCAGATTGATTATATTCTTTGCAGCCAAAAATGGAGAAGCTCTATACAGTCAGCAAAAACAAGACCAGGAGCTGACTGTGGCTCAGACCATGAACTCCTTATTGCCAAATTCAGACTTAAATTGAAGAAAGAATCTATAGAACAAGTCAAAACATAAGAATAATAAATGTTTTTCTTGAGTCACTGCTGTGACTCAAGAAAGAACTCATAGTTCTTTCCCTCACTGGGAGTCACAGTCCATCTCACCTCCCTAGGATGCCCTCCAACACTGTGCTGATCTCTGGACCTGCTGTGGGGGAAGCTCAGATTTTAATCTGGTCCTACTCCTGTGTGTTCTTGGCTCCAGTGTCCACAGCTATCAGAACTAGTGCATTTTCTTTTGTGCAAACTCTCAGTGTCCTTTTATATATTCCATAGACACAGAGTCTGCCTAGTTGATCATATGGATTTAATCTGCAGCTTACACAACTGGTGGGAAGGTTTTGGATCTTCTTAGCCATACTGCCCCTGGGTTTCAATTGTGGTTTTATTTCCACCTCTCATGTGGGTCATCCACTGGACTTTGCTCCTGAGGCTGCCCTTGAAGATTTGGGTTTGCCCCTGTGAGGGCCAGGGGTGGAGGTGGTACAGCTGCCTGGGTTGCAGGGATTCTGGCAGCACCAGGTACTCAGGAGAGTTGGTGGCTAGGTCAGCAGGAAATATAGTGCTTTAGAAGGGTATGGCTACCAGTACTGGCCAATATGCTCCAGTATTCTTGCCTGGAGAACCCCCCTGACAGAGAAGCCGGCAGGCCACAGTCTACAGGATCGCAAAGAGTTGGGCATGACCGAAGCAACTCTGTGTATGTAGACGTGAGACTTATTTTGCCTATGGCAGCTCTGCCCCAGTGAAAGTTGAGTGTGAAGGTGGCGCATCTGCTTGGCTTGTGGGGACCGTGGTGGTGCTAAGGGTGCAGGGACACGGACTGCCTCTGGTGCAGGAGTTATGGCTGTATCAGAGTTTTTTCACAAGCCTCTTGTAGCTGGTGATTGGAAGGCCTCTTTGGCTAGTCTTTCTCCCTAGCTCCACCCATTCAGGCACTTAGAGGGCTCCCTTGCCTGGTGTCCTTCTCTGTTGTTCGGTGTGTCAGGGACATAAAGGGGCCCCTATGGGGTCCTGGCTGGGGTCCTACTCTGTAGATTGGCGCGTCAGATACTTAAAGCAGCACCCTCAGTGGGGTCCTACTCTATAGTTCACTCCCTCAGGTGTTTGATGGGCCAGACTTTCTATTGTTCAGCTGCGGATGCTGGTATGTGGGGAGAGAGAGAGTCCACCCTCTACACGTGACTCAGCAGTATAACCTTGCTTCCGTAGCTGCCTGGCTTTCCTCCACAGGCATTTCCCACCACAGTCTCCTCCTTCACATTCCCTCGATCCGTCTCTCTGCAGTCAACAGCAGCCCTCATCCTGGGATTGCTTCACAATCCCTAAACTCCAGCTCCCACCTGCTGCACCTTCCAGGGTACCTGTGTCCCTGTTCAGGGTATGTATGGCTGTGGCAAGGACTGTCTGATTCTCATTCCATTTAGGTGGCCACAGATCAGCTGCTTCACTCTCAGCCTTAAATGTTTCTCTTCTGACTCAGACAATTGCCCCGATGTGGGGATCAGACCCGTGCTTCAGTTCCCTTACCCACCAAGGGCAGGTCCAGTCCTACTAACACTCCTGTTTTCTCCTCTGTGTACTTCATCGTAGTGAGTTTTGTGTGGTTCTATATATTCTTTTCCATATATTCATTTCCATTCCTATCTGCTCTCAGCTGCTGTTCTGCATGCACTTCTGTGTCTGAAGGTGTATTCCTGATGTATCCATGGAGAGAGATACACTCCACATCCACCTACTCCTGCAGTATCTTGTTCTCTCCACAAGTCTGTTTTCTATGTCTTTGAGTCTGTTTTTCTTCCATATGTTCTTTGTCACATGACTTTTACTTTATAGAAGGAGTGTACTGTTTCATATCCTTTGGTATCACACTTAGAACCATGTGTGTATGCCAATTTTATGCACATATTTACTAAGGGCTTCATTTTGTACATTTCATCTTTAATCATCTGGATTTCCCTTTCAAGTAACAAAAATGCTATTTCAGATAAAAACAAAACCAAAAATCCACCAGTTCCTCTTAAATATGTGGGCAGACACAAAAACCTACTTTTGTATAATTTCATTTATAGGAAACATAGAGAATATGTAAAGAAATAGAGAAAGAAAGGGGATTAGGGGTGTCCAGGGGCTGGGGGAGGAAGGAATTGGGGACTGCATGCATCGGATAAAAGGTTTTATTTGGAAGAATGAAGTATTTTGAAACTAGACAGTGGTGATGGTTGTATAGTGTTGGGAATGTACTTAATGGTCTAGACTTGCAAAATTAAAAAGGCTTAAATTTTATTATTTTATTTCTTTTTCACATTTACAAGTCTTTACCTAATGTATTATTATAAATAAATTGTAGGCAAATACCATTTATTTTCTGCAGCACCTAGCTAGTTGCTCTGGGCATATTGACTACTGGAAATAAAATACAAATTTTAAGTGTTCGTATAATTTTAGTGATATGAAATTGAGCAGAGGGTTATTTGAATTGCAGCAAACTTTACATTTGATAAGCCCTAGCTTCCCTGGTGGCTCAGAGGGTAAAGCGTCTGCCTGCAATGTGGGAGACCCAGGTTCAATCCCTGGGTTGGGAAGATCCTCTGGAGAAGGAAATGGCAACCCACTCCAGTGTTCTTGCCTGGAGAATCCCATGGACAGAGGAGCCTGGTAGACTATAGTCCACGGGGTTGCAAAGAGTCGGACACGACTGAGCGACTTCACTTTCTTTCTTTTTCTTTTTATCTGTTCACTTACTGAATTCTCTTGAGTTTGTTGGTTTCATTGCCAGGGAATTGAGGTCACTTCCTGGGATCCCCTTCTCTGGGCTTACCACTTACATAAAACTCCAAAGGGTACCTCTGCACTGATGACTGTTCACCCCCAACCCCATGCCATGTCTGTGCACAGTGATACCAATACAACCCACTCCATGGTTTCAGGGAGGCCTGGGTGCAATAAGGATCCCTACTCTAAAGACACAGCTGGGTTCAGACCCAGCTTCTCCTTCTCATCAGTGATGTGTCCCTTGACAAGCAACATGCTTCTCAGGGTCTCCAAGCCACCCATCTGCACAATGAGGTCATTCCTAGGGAAACCATCAGGTGTATAGATTTATAAACACCTACACTGCCTGTAAAGCCCATAGGCTGGTATCACACATGGCTCATGGACAGACTTAGCAAAGGAAGGATTACACAAAGGGCTACTGTAGCACAGAATACAACTTCAAGAAGCCTAGGGAAAATCACTCACTCCCCATCCTGCCTGGTTCCCAGTCCCCCTGTGGGAGGGTTGAAATTAAATGAAATACAGACATTGTCCTCTCTGGCCTACAACCTTCCAGATCCCCTTGTTTTTTGATTCAGATCCAAGTGTTTCATCTTGGCCTATGTGGTAGGCCACCCGCATTGTGGCTCCCAGGGTTCCTGATTCCTGGTTACACATCCTTGTATAATCCCCACTGTTCTTAGTGGATGGACAATGAGATTGGGTTCTAACATATGGACTGATTTATGAAAAGTCTGTGACTTCTACTCATTTCTCCTCTTTTGCTGTCTCTAAGTCTCTCTAACTCTGTCTTTGCCTCTTTTTTTTTTTTTTTTATCTCTCTCTTTCCTGTGTGCATCAGATCAATTCAGTCAGTCAGTCGTGTCAGACTCTTTGCGACCCCATGGAATGCAGCACACCAGGCTTCCCTGTCCATCACCAACTCCCAGAGCTTGCTCAAACTCATGTCCGTTGAGTTGGTGATGCCATCCAACCATCTCATCCTCTGTCATCCCCTTCTCCTTCAATCCATCTGCCTTCAATCTTGCCCAGCATCTTTTCCAATGAGTCAGTTCTTCGCATAAGGTGGCCAAAGTATTGGAGTTTCAGCTTCAACATCAGTCCTTCCAATGAATATTCAGGACTGATTTCCTTTAGGATAGACTGGTTGGATCTCCTTGCAGTCCAAGGGACTCTCAAGAGTCTTCTCCAACATCACAGTTCAAAAGCATCAATTCTTTGGCACTCAGCTTTCTTTATAGTCCAATTCTCACATCCAGACATGACCACTGAAAAAGCCATAGCTTTGACTAGATGAACCTTTGCTGGCAAAGTAATGTCTCTGCTTTTTAATATGCTGTCTAGGTTGGTCATAACTTTTCTTCCAAGAGGCAAGCATCTTTTAATTTCATGGCTGTAGTCACCATCTGTAGTGATTTTTGAGTCCCCCCCCGCCAAAAAAGTCTCTCATTGTTTCCATTATTTCTCCGTCTATTTGCCATGAAATGATGGGACCAGATGCCATGATCTTTGTTTTTTGAATGTTGAGTTTTAAGCCAGCCTTTTCACTCTCCTCTTTCACTTTCATCAAGAGGTTCTTTAGTTCTTCTTCGCTTTCTGCCATAAGGGTGGTATCATCTGTATATCTGAGGTTATTAATATTTCTCCCAGCAATCTTGATTCCAGCTGGTGATTCACGGAGCCTGGGGTTTCGTAGAATGTACTATGCATATAAGTTAAATAAGCAGGGTGACAATATGCAGTCTTAATGTACTCCTTTCCCAATTTGGAACCAGTCTGTTGTTCCATGTCCAGTTCTAACTGTTGCTTCTTGACCTGCATATGGATTTCTCAGGAGGCAGATCAGCTGGTCTGGTATTCCCATCTCTTGAGGGATTTTCCACAGTTTGTTGTGATCTACACAATCAAAGGCTTTGGCATAGTCAATAAAGCAAAAGTAGATGTTTTTCTGGAACTTTCTTGCTTTTTCGATGATCCAGTGGATGTTGGCAATTTGATCTCTGATTCTTCTGCCTTTTCTAAATCCACCTTGAACATCTGGAAGTTCATGGTTCATGTACTGTTGAAGCCTGGCTTGCAGAATTTTGAGCATTTCTTTGCTAGAGTGTGAGATGAGTGCAATTGTGTGACACTTTGAACATTCTTTGGCATTGTCCTTCTTTGGGATTGGAAAACTGACTTTTTCCAGTCGTGTGGCCACTGCTGAGTTTTCCAAATTTGCTGGCATATCGAGTGTAGCACTTTCACAGCATCATCTTTAGGATTTGAAATAGCTCAACTGGAATTCCATCACCTTCACTAGTTTTGTTTATAGTAATGCTGCCTAAGGCCCACTTGACTTCACATTCCAGGATGTCTGGCTCTAAATGAGTGATCACACCATTGTGGTTATCTGGGTCATGTATTCTTGCCACCTCTTCTTAATCTCTTCTGCTTCTTTTAGGTCCATAGAATTTCTGTCCTTTATTGTGCCCATCTTTGCATGAAATGTTCCCTTGGTATCTCTAATTTTCTTGAAGACATCTCTAGTCTTTCCCATTATATTATTTTCCTCAGTTGCTTTGCATTGGTCACTTAGGAAGGCTTTCTTATCTCTCCTTGCTATTCTTTCGAACTCTGCATTCAAATGAGATACACACATATCTTTCCTTTTCTCCTTTGCCTTTCACGTCTCTTCTTTTCTCCGCTATGTGTAAGGCCTCCTCAGACAACCATTTTGCCTTTTTTGCATTTCTTTTTCTTGAGGATGGTCTTGATAACTGCTTCCTGTCCAATGTCATGAACCTCTGCCCATAGTTCTTCAGGCACTCTGTCTATGAGATCTAATCTGTTGAATCTTTTTTGTCACTTCCACACTGTATAATCGTTAGGGATTTGATTTAGGTCATACATGAATGGTCTAGTGGTTTTCCCTACTCTCTTTGATTTAAGTCTGAATTTTGCAATAAGGAGTTCATGATCTGAGCCACAGTCAGCTCCTGGTCTTGTTTTTGCTGACTGTATAGAGCTTCTCCATCTTTGGCTGCAAAGAATATAATCAGTCTGATTTTGGTGTTGACCATCTGGTGATGTCCATGTGCAGAGTTTTCTCTTGTGTTGTTGGAAGAGGGTGTTTGCTATGACCAGTGCGTTCTCTTGGCAAAACTATGTTAGCCTTTGCCCTGCTTCATTTTGTACTCCAAGTCCAAATTTGCCTGTTGCTCCCAGGTGTTTCTTGATTTCCTACTTTTGCATTCCAGTCTCCTATGATGAAAAGGACATCTTTTTTGAGTGTTAGTTCTAGAAGGTCTTGTAGGTCTTCATAGAACTGTTCAACTTCAGCTTCTTCAGCATTACTTGTTGGGGCATGGACTTGGATTATTATGATATTCAATGGCTTGCCTTGGAAATGAACAGAAATCATTCTTTCATTTTTGAGATTGCACCCAAGTGTTGGTGTTCACACTTGCCATCTCCTGTTTGACCACTTCTAATTTACCTTGATTCATGGACCTAACGTTCCAAGTTCTTATGCAAAATTGTTCTTTACACCATCAGACTTTACGTCCATCACCAGTCATATCCACAACTGGGCATTGTTTTCACTTTGGCTCTGTCTCTATTCCCTGTGGAGTTATTTCTTCACTCTTCTCCAGTAGTGTATTGGGCACCTACCAACCTGGGGAGTTCATCTTTCAGTGTGATATCTTTTTGCCTTTTCATACTGTTCATGGGGTTCTCAAGATTTCATGAGGTTCATGGAGTTTCATGTATATGTTGGCTATATATATGTCTTTGGAGGAATGTCTATACAGATCTTTTGCCCATTTTAAAATCAGGTATGTATGTATGAATCTGTATAGGTATCTATGTAGCTATTGAGATGTGTGAATTTATATTTCAGATATTAACCCCTTATCAGGCATGTGGTTTGCACATATTTTCTGTTATTCTATAGGTTGCCTTTTCATTTCATTAACTGTTTCTTTTACTTTGCAGAAGCTTTTTAGTTTGATGCTGTCCCAGTTATTCCTGTTATTGCTTTTGTTGCCTGTACTTTTGGTGTCATATCAAAAAATCTTTGCCCAGGTCAAAGCCAAGAAGTGTATTCTGTATGTTTTCTTCTATTAGTTTTATGGTTTCATGCCTTACATTTAAGTATTTAATTTGTTCTGAACTTTGCTCAGCTTTATTGAGATGTAATTGACATATAACATTGTGTAAGTTTAAGGTATATAGTATGATGATTTGGTCCATGTATATATTGCAGAATGTTTTACCACAATAAAGTTAGTTATCATATCCTCTGCCACACATAATCACCATTTTGTTGTTGATGTTGTTATAATGAGACTATTAAAGCTGTACTCTCACAGTTGCTTTCAAGTATACAATAAAGTACTGTTAACTGTAGTCACTATGCTGTACCCTAGAAACTCAGAAGTTATTCATGTTATAACTGGAAGTTTGTACCCTTTGCCCAACATACCCCCATTTAACATACCCCTTAACCCCAGCAACCACCACTCTAAACTCTGTTTCTATGAGTTTGATGTCTTTAGCATCCACACAGAAATGAGATCATAACACTGTTTGTCTCTCCCTTTTAACTTATTTCACTTAGCATAATGCCCTCAAGGTCCATCCATGCTGTTGTAAATGGCAGGATTTCCTTTTTTTGTGTATGTGGCCGAATAATATTCCATTGTATGTATATAATTCTCTATATCCATTTTGAGTTGATTTTTGTATTTGGTGTTCAAATACCTTTCCTGGTGGCTTCCCTTGTGGCTCAGATGGTAAGGAATCCTCTTGCAATGTAGGGGACCTGGGTTCAGTCCCTGGGTCAGGAGGATCCCCTCTAGAGGGGAATGGCTACCCACTCCAGTATTCTTGCCTGGAGAATTCCGTGGACAGAAGAGCCTGGTGGGCTACAGTCCATGGGGTTGCAAAGAGTCAGACACCACTGAGCAACTAATTTATTATTATGAGATAATCATCCAGGTTTTTTCTTCTGCATGTGAATACCCTTTCCCCCCCAGTATTATATATGGAAGTGACTGTCCTTTCTCCAACGGGTATTCTTGGCTCCCTTGTCAAATATTAGTTGATCATACCTGTGAGGGATTATTTTTTGATTCTGTTCCATTGACCTATGTGTCAGTTTTTATTCCCATGTGTTAGTCTCTCAGTCACGTTTGACTCTTTGGGACCCCAGGGACTGTGGCCCACCAGGTTCCTCTGTCCATGGGATTTTCTAGGCAGGAATACTGGGGTGGGTTGCCATTTCCTCCTCGAGGGGATCTTCCCAACCCAGGGATTGAGTCCATGTCTTTTCTGTCTCCTTCATTAGCAGATGGGTTCTTTAGCACTAACACTACCTGAGAAGCACCACGGTGGGCTTTATGCCAGTACCATAGTGTTTTGATTACTGTAGCTTTTCAATAAAGTCTGGAGTCAAGAAGTGTGATATCTGCAGCTTTTTTTTTTTTAATTAATTTTATTTTATTTTTAAACTTTACATAATTGTATTAGTTTTGCCAAATATCAAAATGAATCCTCCACAGGTATACATGTGTTCCCCATCCTGAACCCTCCTCCCTCCTCCGTCCCCATACCATCCCTCTGGGTCATCCCAGTGCACTAGCCCCAAGCATCCAGTATCGTGCATTGAACCTGGACTGGTATCTCATTTCATACATGATATTTTACATGTTTCAATGCCATTCTCCCAAATCTTCCCACCCTCTCCCTCTCCCACAAAGTCCATAAGACTGTTCTATACGTCAATGTCTCTTTTGCTGTCTCGTATACAGGGTTATCATTACCATCTTTCTAAATTCCATATATATGCGTTAGTATACTGTATTGGTGTTTTTCCTTCTGGCTTACTTCACTCTGTATAATAGGCTCCAGTTTCATCCACCTCATTAGAACTGATTCAAATGTATTCTTTTTAATGGCTGAGTAATACTCCATTGTGTATATATACCACAGCTTTCTTATCCATTCATCTGCTGATGGACATCTAGGTTGCTTCCATGTCCTGGCTATTATAAACAGTGCTGCAATGAACATTGGGGTACATGTGTCTCTTTCCCTTCTGGTTTCCTCAGTGTGTATGCCCAGCAGTGGGATTGCTGGATCATAAGGCAGTTCTATTTCCAGTTTTTTAAGGAATCTCCACACTGTTCTCCATAGTGGCTGTACTAGTTTGCATTCCCACCAACAGTGTAAGAGGGTTCCCTTTTCTCCACACCCTCTCCAGCATTTATTATTTGTAGACTTTTGGATTGCAGCCATTCTGACTGGCGTGAAATGGTACCTCATAGTGGTTTTGATTTGCATTTCTCTGATAATGAGTGATGTTGAGCATCTTTTCATGTGTTTGTTAGCCATCTGTATGTCTTCTTTGGAGAAATGTCTATTTAGATCTTTGGCCCATTTTTTGATTGGGTCATTTATTTTTCTGGAGTTGAGCTGTAGGAGTTGCTTGTATATTTTTGAGATTAGTTGTTTGTCGGTTGCTTCATTTGCTATTACTTTCTCCCATTCTGAAGGCTGTCTTTTCACCTTGCTAATAGTTTCCTTTGATGTGCAGAAGCTTTTAAGTTTAATTAGGTCCCATTTGTTTATTTTTGCTTTTCTTTCCAATATTCTGGGAGGTGGGTCATAGAAGATCCTGCTGTGATATATGTCAGAGAGTGTTTTGCCTATGTTCTCCTCTAGGAGTTTTATGGTTTCTGGTCTTACGTTGAGATCTTTAATCCATTTTGAGTTTATTTTTGTATATGGTGTTAGAAAGTGTTCTAGTTTCATTCTTTTACAAGTGGTTGACCAGATTTCCCAACACCACTTGTTAAAGAGATTGTCTTTAATCCATTGTATATTCTTGCCTCCTTTGTCAAAGATAAGGTGTCCATATGTGCGTGGATTTATCTCTGGGCTTTCTATTTTGTTCCATTGATCTATATTTCTGTCTTTGTGCCAGTACCATACTGTCTTGATAACTGTGGCTTTGTAGTAGAGCCTGAAGTCAGGTAGGTTGATTCCTCCAGTTCCATTTTTCTTTCTCAAGATCGCTTTGGCTATTCGAGGTTTTTTGTATTTCCATACAAATTGTGAAATTATTTGTTCTAGCTCTGTGAAGAATACTGTTGGTAACTTGATAGGGATTGCATTGAATCTATAAATTGCTTTGGGTAGTATACTCATTTTCACTATATTGATTCTTCCAATCCATGAACATGGTATATTTCTCCATCTATTAGTGTCCTCTTTGATTTCTTTCACCAGTGTTTTATAGTTTTCTATATATAGGTCTTTAGTTTCTTTAGGTAGATATATTCCTAAGTATTTTATTCTTTTCGTTGCAATGGTGAATGGAATTGTTTCCTTAATTTCTCTTTCTGTTTTCTCATTATTAGTGTATAGGAATGCAAGGGATTTCTGTGTGTTGATTTTATATCCTGCAACTTTACTATAATCATTGATTAGTTCTAGTAATTTTCTGGTGGAGTCTTTAGGGTTTTCTATGTAGAGGATCATGTCATCTGCAAAGAGTGAGAGTTTTACTTCTTCTTTTCCAATTTGGATTCCTTTTATTTCTTTTTCTGCTCTGATTGCTGTGGCCAAAACTTCCAAAACTATGTTGAATAGTAATGGTGAAAGTGGGCACCCTTGTCTTGTTCCTGACTTTAGAGGAAATGCTTTCAATTTTTCACCATTGAGGATAATGTTTGCTGTGGGTTTGTCATATATAGCTTTTATTATGTTGAGGTATGTTCCTTCTATTCCTGCTGTCTGGAGAGTTTTTATCATAAATGGATGTTGAATTTTGTCAAAGGCTTTCTCTGCATCTATTGAGATAATCATATGGTTTTTATTTTTCAATTTGTTAATGTGGTGTATTACATTGATTGATTTGCGGATATTGAAGAATCCTTGCATCCCTGGGATAAAGCCCACTTGGTCATGGTGTATGATCTTTTTAATGTGTTGTTGGATTCTGATTGCTAGAATTTTGTTTAGGATTTTTGCATCAATGTTCATCAGTGATATTGGTCTGTAGTTTTCTTTTTTTGTGGGATCTTTGTCAGGTTTTGGTATTAGGGTGATGGTGGCCTCATAGAATGAGTTTGGAAGTTTACCTTCCTCTGCAATTTTCTGGAAGAGTTTGAGCAGGATAGGTGTTAGCTCTTCTCTAAATTTTTGGTAGAATTCAGCTGTGAAGCCGTCTGGACCTGGGCTTTTGTTTGCTGGAAGATTTTTGATTACAGTTTCAATTTCCGTGCTTGTGATGGGTCTGTTAAGGTTTTCTATTTCTTCCTGGTCGAGTTTTGGAAAGTTGTACTTTTCTAAGAATTTGTCCATTTCTTCCTCGTTGTCCATTTTATTGGCATATAATTGTTGATAATAGTCTCTTATGATCCTTTGTATTTCTGTGTTGTCTGTTGTGATCTCTCCATTTTCGTTTCTAATTTTATTGATTTGATTTTTCTGCCTTTGTTTCTTGATGAGTCTGGCTAATGGTTTGTCAATTTTATTTATCCTTTCAAAGAACCAGCTTTTGGCTTTGTTGATTTTTGCTATGGTCTCTTTTGTTTCTTTTGCATTTATTTCTGCTCTAATTTTTAAGATTTCTTTCCTTCTACTAACCCTGGGGTTCTTCATTTCTTCCTTTTCTAGTTGCTTTAGGTGTAGAGTTAGGTTATTTATTTGACTTTTTTCTTGTTTCTTGAGGTGTGCCTGTATTGCTATGAACTTTCCCCTTAGGACTGCTTTTACTGTGTCCCACAGGTTTTGGGTTGTTGTGTTTTCATTTTCATTCGTTTCTATGCAAATTTTGATTTCTTTTTTGATTTCTTCTGTGATTTGTTGGTTATTCAGCAGCGTGTTGTTCAGCCTCCATATGTTGGAATTTTTAATAGTTTTTCTCCTGTAATTGAGATCTAATCTTACTGCATTATGGTCAGAAAAGGTGCTTGGATTCCATGCAAATAGGGACCAAAAGAAAGCAGGAGTAGCAATACTCATATCAGATAAAATAGACTTTAAAACAAAGGCTGTGAAAAGAGACAAAGATGGTCACTACATAATGATCAAAGGATCAATCCAAGAAGAAGATATAACAATTATAAATATATATGCACCCAACACAGGAGCACCGCAGTATGTAAGACAAATGCTAACAAGTATGAAAGGAGAAATTAACAATAACACAATAATAGTGGGAGACTTTAATACCCCACTCACACCTATGGATAGATCAACTAAACAGAAAATTAACAAGGAAACACAAACTTTAAACGATACAATAGACCAGTTAGACCTAATTGATATCTATAGGACATTTCATCCCAAAACAATGAATTTCACCTTTTTCTCAAGCGCACATGGAACCTTCTCCAGGATAGATCACATCCTGGGCCATAAAGCTATCTGCAGCTTTATGTTTCTTTTTCAGGATTGCTTTGGCTATTTGAGATCTTTTGTGGTTCCATACAGATTTTAAATGATCTGTTTAGTGAAAAATGCCATTGAGATGTTGCTAGAGATTCCATTGAACCTGTAGACAACTTTAGGTAGTCTAGGTATTTTCAGTATTAATTCTTCCTAACAGTCTATCATTTCATTTATTTGTGTCTTCTTCAGTTTCTTTCATCAGAGTCTTTTCCTTTTATTTGATGAGTTTACATTTCTGTTATTCTTATATGCATCTTGAAATTTTCTATGATCATGTAATTTTTATTTATTTATAATATAAATTTATTTATTTTAATGGAGGCTAATTACTTCACAATATTGTATTGGTTTTGCCATACATTACCATGAATCTGCCACGGGTGTACATGTGTTCTTCATCCTGAACCCCTCCTCCCTCCACCCTCTCCATCCCATCCCTCTGGGTCATTCCAGTGGACCAGCCCCAAGCATCCTGTATCATGCATCAAACCACCACTGGTGATTTGTTTCGTGTATGATATTATACATGTTTCAATGCCATTCTCCCAAATCATCCCACCTTCTCCCTCTCCCACAGAGTCCAAAAGACTCTTCTATACATCAGTGTCTCTTTTGCTGTCTTGTATACAGAGTTATTGTTACTATCTTTCTGAATTCCATTTATATGAGTTAGTATGCTGTATTGGTGTTTTTCTTTCTGGCTTACTTCACTCTGTATAATGGGCTCCAGTTTCATCCACCTCATTAGAACTGATTCAAATGTATTCTTTTTAATGGCTGAGTAATACTCCATTGTGTATATGTACCACAGCTTTCTTATCCATTCATCTGCTGATGGACATCTAGGTTGCTTCCATATCCTGCCTATTATAAACAGTGCTGCGATGAACATTGGGGTACACGTGTCTCTTTCAATTCTGGTTTCCTCGGTGCGTATACCCAGCAGTGGGATTGCTGGGTCATATGGCAGTTCTATTTCCAGTATTTAAAGGAATCTCCACACTGTTCTCCATAGTGGCTGTACTAGTTTGCATTCCCACCACCAGTGTAAGAGGGTTCCCTTTTCTCCACACCCTCTCCAGCATTTATTGCTTGTAGACTTTTGGATCACAGCCATTCTGGCTGTCGTGTGATGGTACCTCATAGTGGTTTTGATTTGCATTTCTCTGATAATGAGTGATGTTGAGCATCTTTTCATGTGTTTGTTAGCCATCTGTATGTCTTCTTTGGAGAAATGTCTGTTTAGTTCTTTGGCCTATTTTTTGATTGGGTCGTTTATTTATCTGGCATTGAGCTGCAGGAGTTGCTTGTATATTTTTGAGATTAATTCTTTGTCAGTTGCTTCATTTATCTCTGGGCTTTCTATTTTGTTCCATTGATCTATATTTCTGTCTTTGTGCCAGTACCATACTGTCTTGATGACTGTGGCTTTGTAGTAGAGCCTGAAGTCAGGCAGGTTGATTCCTCCAGTTCCATTCTTCTTTCTCAAGATTGCTTTGGCTATTCGAGGTTTTTTGTATTTCCATACAAAATTTGAAATTATTTGTTCTAGCTCTGTGAAAAATACCATTGGTAACTTGATAGGGATTGCATTGAATCTATAGATTGTTTGGGTAGTATACTCATTTTCACTATATTGATTCTTCCGATCCATGAACACGGTATATTTCTCCATCTATTAGTGTCCTCTTTGATTTCTTTCACCAGTGTTTTATAGTTTTCTCTATATAGGTCTTTAGTTTCTTTAGGTAGATATATTCCTAAGTATTTTATTCTTTTCGTTTCAATGGTGAATGGAATTGTTTCCTTAATTTCTCTTTCTATTTTCTAATTATTAGTGTATAGGAATGCAAAGGATTTCTGTGTGTTGATTTTACATCCTGTGACTTCGTTGATTAGCTCTAGTAATTTTCTGGTGGAGTCTTTAGGGTTTTCTATGTAGAGGATCATGTCATCTGCAAAGAGTGAGAGTTTTACTTCTTCTTTTCCAATTTGGATTGCTTTTATTTCTTTTTCTGCTCTGATTGCTGTGGCCAAAACTTCCAAAACTATGTTGAATAGTAGTGGTGAGAGTGGGCACCCTTGTCTTGTTCCTGACTCTAGGGGAAATGCTTTCAGTTTTTCACCATTGAGGATAATGTTTGCTGTGGGTTTGTCATATATAGCTCTTATTATGTTGAGGTATGTTCTTTCTATTCCTGCTTTCTGGAGAGTTTTTATCATAAATGGATGTTGAATTTTGTCAAAGGCTTTCTCTGCATCTATTGAGAGAATCATATGGCTTTTATTTTTCAATTTGTTAATGTGGCGTATTACATTGATTGATTTGCAGATGTTGAAGAATCCTTGCATCCCTGGGATAAAACCCACTTGGTCATGATGTATGATCTTTTTAATGTGTTGTTGGATTCTGTTTGCTAGAAGTTTATTAAGGATTTTTGCATGTTGTAATTTTTAAACAGTTCTAATGAGGTAGATGAAACTGGACCCTATTGTACAGAGTGAAGTAAGCCAGAAAGAAAAACACCAATACAGTATACTAATGCATATATATGGAATTTAGAAAGATGGTAATGATAACCCTATAAGGGAGACAGCAAAAGAGACACAGATGTATAAACTTTTTAAAAATAATTTTTATGCTGTCTTTGTGTTACTTTGTTTTCTGTCTTTTGTTTGTGACAAAAATCTCCTGCTGTCCTTACACTTACCAGATAATAATGTACCATCTATACAGAAGTAAAATGATGAGAACTCTCAAATTCTAAAATTAGGAGTTTTAATTTATATGTAGGGTCAAAATAAAGAGATTGTGCAGTGTTGGTGGTATAGTGGTAAGCATAGCTACCTTCCAAAATAAAGAGATTCACAGACATGCAGTCTTTAGATTTAATAATGTCCATTTCTTTAAGAAAATCTAGATGAGTGCACATTACAACAAAATAAAAGCAGAATGAAATAAAGAACTTATAAATAATGATGGGTAACACTCAAATGTTGGGTATTAGTGCTCGAATGCTCTATATGTTCATTTCATTTAATACTCACAGTGTCTTTATAATGTAGATATTATTTCTATATTATTTATAGGAAATTAACACAGAAAAGTTAAGTAATTTACTGGAGTCATAAAGCTTATATGGGCAGAGCAAGGGTATGAATATAGGCAACTGGGATCTTAAGGCAATGCACCTAACCATTGTGCTCTAATGAAAAGGGAAGTAAAACTGGATAAATGTTCTGTAAAAGGAATAGTTGTCAGTACTAAATAATTTTAAAATTAGAATGAGACCAAAGAACTATAGAAATTATGACTAAACTCCATAATATAATTGATTAAAAAGTCACATCTCATGCTTAGTCACTTGGTCATGTCCAACTCTTCTGCATCCCCATGGACTGTAGTCCACCAGGCTCCTCTGTTCATGGGATTTCCAAGGCAAGAATCCTGGACTGGGTTGTCATTTCCTTCTTCAGGGGATCTTCCTAACCCAGGGACTGAACTCATGTCTCCTGCATTGCAGGTGGATTCTTTACCACTAAGCCATTGGAGAAGCCCCTCCCTCAAAAAAAAAGTCACATAATGTAAAGCAATAATTCATGAATGATACACAGAAACAATAATCCAAGAAAGTAGGGAAAAAAATCAGGAAGGGAGTGAATTAAAGTGGCAGAGAGAAGATGGAGACTGTTAAAGTAAAATACATCTGTAATCTTTCATGGGAGCTGTCAACATGCTTTGTTCTTATGGTTTGAATTCATAAGTATATATTTAAGATGTCCAAAATTATAAAGAGAAAATAAAAATAGTTAAATACCATAGAGGACAATAAATTTAATAAAATCCTTAATAAAGTTGATCAGTAAGACAAAAAACAGTGTGAAGATAAAATACATAAATGATAAATTCAGGAGATACAACATCTAACTGAATTCTAGAAAGAAAGTGATGGTGGTTGTGTGAGAGGGTAGAAGGAAAAGCAGACCAGAGGGTAGAAAGAAAAACAGATAAAAATGAGATAAAATTTCTTGTATTTTTCATTCTCAGTATAGCCAGGGAGAGAAGAGGGTGGTATAGGGCTCCCTTACAGTTGAGTGAGTGAAGTTGCTCAGTCGTGTCCGACTCTTTGCGACCCCCATGGACTGTAGCCTACAAGGCTCCTCTGTCCATGGAATTTTCCAGGCAAGAGTACTGGAGTGGGTTGCCATTTCCTTCTCCAGGGGATCTTCCCGACCCAGGGATTGAACCCCGGTCTCCCACATTGCAGGCAGACGCTTTACCATCTGAGCCACCAGGGAAGTCCTCCCTTACAGTTAGTGGTCTAGAATTCTACCTTAAGTTCAAGCACTTGGCAACACAAACTCATTTCCTTTTATTCTATGTTCCTGTTCACTACTTAAAATATTGCAGGTATTTCCCCAATGTCCTTTTCACAGCTGCCTTCACCTCCATGTTCTTTAGACTGTAGATGAGGGGGTTCAGCATGGGTGTGACTGCACTGTACTGCAAGGATGAGAGCAAATCTAGGGAGGAACCGGAAGTGGGCATGAGATAACGAATCAAACCAGACCCAAAGAACAGGATCACTGCGATGAGGTGGGAGGAGCAGGTGGAGAAGGCCTTGCTTCTGCCTGTGGTGGAGCTGATGCTCAGGATGGTGGAGACAATGCGAGCATAGGAGAAGAAGACTGGGAGGAAGGTTCCAAGACCATGTGTAAGATGGAGCTCCATGTAAGATGGAGCAGATCAGGATGTCAATATTGATAGAGACATCAGAGCAAGACAGAGGGAAGAGGGAGGGCAGCTCACAGGTATAATGGTGGATGGTTTGTGCCTCACAGAAGTCCAGGTTAACAGCCAAAAGCACAATGATGACTGAATTGAGAGAGGCCAGGCCCCATGAGGCCAGTATAAGCTTTACACAGAGCTGGATGCTCATCAATTGGCCATAGAGCAGTGGGTGGCAGATGGCAGCATAGCGGTCATAGGCCATCATTGAGAGAAGAAAAGCTTCAGTCCCTGCAGTTATAAACACAAAGAAGACCTGAGTCAGGCAGCCCTCGACAGAGATCGTTTTCTTCTCAGACAGCAGGTCCTTCAGGAGCTTGGGCACAGTGACAGAAGAGAAGCAGAGGTCTAGGAATGATAGATTGCTCAAGAAGAAGTACATGGGCGTGTGGAGGTGGGAGTCAGCCCTGATCACCAGCAGCATCGTCAGGTTCCCCATCACGGTCAGGAGGTAAATCACCAGGAAGAGGACAAAGAGCAGAGCCTGGATGTGGGGGTTGTCTGACAGCCCAGTGAGAATAAACTCGGTGATGATGCTGTGGTTCCTCAAGGCCATTTGTGGAAGCTACTTCCTTGAAATAAAATAGAGAGATGAGATGTCCTGTCTTTTTCAGAGTTTCACTCCTCTTCTTATACGTTTCTCTCTACTCTGCCTAGACTCTGTGCTCAGACTTCTCAAAGCTGCCCTATCTGTATCCCAGTAAGTGTTTTCATCCTGTTTTGTTATCACTTCTCTTGGATCTCAGTCTTCACATAACTCAGAGATTCCTATAAAAATGAATATCTCTGGATTACCTACACATTCATTGTATTTAGATTCTGCTCCATCCATTTTACAGTTTAGAAATCCTAAAAATTCTAGCGCATATCTGCAGTGATTTTCTAAACCTTTTCTTCTCTTTTCAGTTTCTCAATCATATATATATATTTTCTTTAAAACCTTACTAAGATTGATGATGTCTCTGAGAAGTCTCATCCTTTTAGTCCAGTGGCTTCAGTTACAGTAATGCCTGGCAGCAATATTTCAGCATTGCCATGCAGTCTATGTTGCATAGGGGCTACTGTTGTTGAATTTCAAGGATGCTGTTATCTACACAGGTGTGCTGTCTCATGTTATTGCAACACCCTTTGATGCTCTCTCATTTTTTTATAATCCACAAGCGATTTTGCCATTGCTGCAAGAAGCTTTTGCATTCGTGTTGTGGATACATTATTCTGTTTTCCCAGGAGGGTCAAAGTGGAAAGAGTCTCATAATTTTCTTTTAAACTTTTATTGCATCCTATTATTCAAAGTATCAGCTGTGTCCAAGAGGACCAGGTGGTTAATAGTTTATGTTAATGATGATACTAAGAACCATTTTGAAGCCTAATTTCTGGCACTACATGGTAAGTCACTGTCTTAGGTGAAGATTCCTGCCTCACTTGGACCTTTTGAGGCTAATTTACAGGTATTCTGTTTTTGTCTGTCAATCCACAGTCTGATCCCATAGTAGTCTTCTGTCTTCCCAAGAACATAATCTTTCTGATTCAGAGAACCCTGTTTCTGACCCTTCCAGCTTGCCAGAAATCCATTACCAGGTGCTAATTTATGTCAAGAGAAGTTTGAATTTTTATTTCATTAACAACCCCATAAACCCAAGCTGAAGTCCATCTTAGACTCAAGTCTAGATTACCTGTGTGCCAGAATAGAGGGCAGTGTTCACCTTTGAATGTCTTTGGGATGTTAGCTTAGACCCAGTGATGGTGAAGCATAATCAGCTGGAGAAATGTCTTTTGAGGATCCTGCATGGATGAAATGTAAATACTGTTGAAAGTAGTATCTTGAATTTCTACAGGCAAAATAAATGAGTGAAAGTAAGTTTTTCCAATGACTTAGATATTTCAAAATATTTATTGAATGGCTAACTTGAAAATTGCTTCCATTCTTCCACTTTCATTCACAAAAGGGGACCTGGCCAGTGTCCACAGTGTTCACAGGGGCTTCAAGCTTTCTTCTTAAGAACACGGTAGCATTTTCAGAGAATAACTTTCTGTCCTGCCTGACACCCACATTTTGTGTAAATAAAGGTGGCAGCTACTTCTCTTACATGATTTTCAAGTTATCACTTAGAAAGGAATATCCTACTCCCTTGCCATCTCTAAATAGCATCTCAAATTGATATCTGAAAATTCTTTAATGATTAAGAACAACTCTTTTCATTTAAATTCTATAATTAAGCATAAAATAAACCAAATTTGCAGTCATTTTTAGAACGGGATGATGTTGACTTCATTGAATCCTGAAGTATAAAAGATTGATGCCAGATTTATATTTTTAATATATATAATATTTATAATAATATATAAACACATTATATATAATATTATTTAATTATATAATATAAATATATTATAATAATATTTAAATATATAATATTTATAATATTTTGAGTGAGAGCAGAAAAAGACTAAAGGGAGAAACTGAGAGGTTAATTGTGGATGGGTAGGAGATGTAAAAAGTGGATTTTAGAAGTGTCTTAGATAAGCACCTGTGTCACCATTTTGCCAACACAGACACTTCCTATCCATGACACATCTGGCCATATGATCTATATCTCTTACAAAGAGATGAAGTAGGATATTGGATATGTCTCTGATTTTATAGTTCTCAGAAGGTTCACTAAAATAAACATCTTCCCTAATTCAGCTGTTTAATAGAGAAAATCCAAATGAATTTCACGGATTTTGGATTAAGTCCAAAGTTAAGAGGAACAACTCTGATGGAGATATTATCTTAGTTACCTGAGCTTGCCCGGATCAGTTATTTGACAGCAGGTTTCAATAAAATGAGAGACTTTTTAGGTGTCTGGTGAAGAGCCCTGCTTGAACTGGCTGCTAAGAGAAGTTTCTGGAATGAAGAAGTGAATGAAGGGTGTGTGTGTGGAAGGTCAGACTGGACAAGGTAACTTGAGGGATCCAGCATGTTGAGGGGTAACAGTCACCCTAGGTGCAAGTGGGAGGAACCTGAACTTCGAGAAGGATATCAGCCCTGGAAGCAGGAAGGACGAAAAGCAAACTTCGTCCATTTGAATTGCTTGTCAGGACTCTTCTCTCCAATGCATCCTTGCACTGTTCACAGTATCTCTGAAGTGACTAGATATGAAGGTGATTTCAATCATGGAAAAAAATCTACTACAGTTCTCCTAACTGGCGTACTGAGAAAGCAGATAAATAGGTACCTCAAACATTGTAATATATATCACTGATACCCTCATTTCATTCCAGGCTTCAGCTTTCTGCAATCTTTTGGAATCCTGAAACAGGAGAAGATTGATGCCCAGGCTTTAAAGTGTTACTGTCCTTTGTGTTAAGCAGAGAGGGGAGAAAGACCTTTCAGAGAAGGTGCCCAAGGCAGCTGTACAAATGCCCCATTTGGAGAAGCAGGTATCAGAGTCCCATCCAGGGGAGATGGCCTGCTAAGAAGTATTTCCACCTCTACCTGAGGGATGAGGAATGGGCGGCTCAGGAACCTCCAGGTTTTGGACTAATGAACTGTATCATGAAGTGGCAGGAGGAGGAGGTGGAGGAGAGAATAGGCAGCAAAATTAAAACAAACACAGAACTTTATAAGCAGAAAAAAGGGGGGAACACCAGAAAATCAGAGAAGATATTACCATTCTCCTGGCTCTTCTTGGAGGAAGCAGCTCCACATACTCTGTCTTTTCCATCTTGGGTAGACAGGTCATAGGTAAGGTCTCCTTACAAGGGAACCTCTGTCACGAGAGGCTGACTCTTTGTTATTGAGTATATAGCCTTTTCTCTTTGCCATCAGCTAGTGAAGTAAATTAGAAAGCTTCAAGCTCTGGAAGCAATAGGTATATACCACAGTTATCAGGATTGTTCCTTGAATGACTTAACCTAGAGTGCTGTCATTCTGCAATGCAAGGCACGGTATAGAAAGATAAGGAAAATTTCTCTAAAGAAGCTCATATTTTGAACAACAGACATGTATTTCATTAAAATCTTCTTCCATGATCTCAAGTGCAGTAACTTGTCTTCTCTTCATTCATTTCCTCTGTGATTCTAAATACTCTTTTAAGAGCATCACTTAAAGAAAGAACTCTCTAATAGAACCAATCAGAAGGCCATCTGTGCTTCTGCAGCCAAGGGCTGAGTTTGGAACCCAGCAGAGGCTGGGGTATTGTCTTGTATTCCCTGAAGTCTCAGCCTGAAGCCAAGCTTTTGGCTCTCTAACTGCACAGTTTCCAGTTAACTGGAAAGTTAAACTTAGTAGGAGGCACAGGGGATTCTCTCCAAAACAATATTTGAAGTTTCTGATTAAGGCAATTATTTAAAACCTAGAAGAGAACTCTTATTAGCCTTGGGGGGTGGTGAGGGAGAAAGGAGAATAATAAAAAGCCTTTAAGAAATATCTGCTGAAAAGCTGACATTTTCCTCAGGTAACATGGAGCTGAGAATGTGCTTTAGGGATTGTCACGGGAGCTGAGCTATGACACAGTACTGATCTCTAGGTCATTTTTGAGTGTACATTTGAGTTTTTGTATTTTCACAATAGGATTGTCTATTATAATAATTAAATGAGAGCAGAAAACCATTCTGAGGAAATTAAACCTTAAGTTTCTAGAGCTTTAATTGTTAGTATATAATGAATTTTAAAGAGTTTGTTAAGGTATATATATTTTATATATATATATATGTACACACACACACCCCTTATATATAAAGTATATAATCAATTACTTTAAAACATACAATGGGTTTATAAAATTTCTAAAGTAAAAAAATTTCTTATTTGAGGCAGATGAAAATCATCAACATTTTAATGCAACTTATGTATAAGTAACAAAGAGAAGGCATGTTACTCAAATTCACCTGACTGATACATACATTATAGGAAGCATCACTATGAACAAAGCTGGTGGAGGTGATGGAATTCCAGTTGAGGTATTTCAAATCCTGAAAGATGATGCTGTGAAAGTGCTGCACTCAATATGCCAGCAAATCTGGAAAACTCAGCAGGGGCCACAGGACTGGAAAAGGTCAGTTTTCATTCCAATCCCAAAGAAAGGCAATGACAATGCTCAAACTACCGCACAATTGCACTCATCTCACACACTAGCAAAGTAATGCTCAAAATTCTCCAAGCCAGGCTTCAACAGTACATGAACCATGAACTTCCAGATGTTCAAAGTGGATTTAGAAAAGGCAGAGGAACCAGAGATCAAATTGCCAACATCCACTGGATCATGGAAAAAGCAAGAAAGTTCCGGAAAAACATCTACTTTTGCTTTATTGACTATGCCAAAGCCTTTGACTGGGTAGATCACAATAAAATGTGGAAAATTCTGAAAGAGATGGGAATACCAGACCACCTGACCTGCCTCCTGAGAAATATGTACTCAGGTCAAGAAGCAACATTTAGAACTGGACATGGAGCAACAGACTGGTTCCAAATCAGGAAAGAAATACATCAAGGCTGTATATGGTTACCCTGCTTATTTAATTTATATGCAGAGTATATCATACTAAATGCTGGACTGGATGAAGCACAAGCTGGAATCAAGATTGCTGGGAGAAATATCAATAACCTCAGATATGCAGATGACCCCACCCTTATGGCAGAAAGCAAAGAAGAACTAAAGAGCCTCTTGAAAGTGAAAGAGGAGAGTGAAAAGTTGGCTTAAAACTCAACATTCAGAAAACTAAGATCACGGCCTCTGGTCCCATCACTTCATGGCAAATAGTTGGGGAAACAATGGAAACAGTGAGAGATTTTATTTTCTTGGTCCCAGAATCCCTGCAGATGGTGACCGCAGTCATGAAATTAAAAGATGTTTGCTTCTTGGAAGAAAAGCTATGACCAACCTAGACAGCATTTTAAAAAGCAGAGACATTAATTTACCAGCAACGGGCCATCTAGTCAAAGCTATGGTGTTTCCAGTAGTCATGTATGGATGTGAGAGTTGGACTATAAGGAAAGCTGAGTGCTGAAGAATTGATGCTTTTGAACTGTGGTGTTGGAGAAGACTCTTGAGAGTCCCTTGGACTGCAAGGAGATCCAACCAGTCCATCCTAAAGGAAATCAGTCCTGAATATTCATTGGAAGGACTGATACTGAAGCTGAAACTCCAATACTTGGGCCACCTGATGTGAAGAACTGACTCATTGGAAAATACCCTAATGCTGGGAAAGATTGAAGGTGGGAGGAGAAGGGGATGACAGAGAATGAGATGGTTGGATGGCATCACAGACACAATGGACATGAGTTTGCGTAGGCTCCGGAAGTTGGTGATGGACAGGGAAGCCTGGTGTGCTGCAGTTGATGGGGTCACAAAGAGCTGGATATGACTGAGCGACTGAACTGAACTGATGTACACATCATTAAAACATTTATTCATTCACCATTTCTTCAGTAAAAAGTGAGTGCCAGGCACTGGTCCCAGAATAAAGAGATCATCTACTCCAATCTCTTATTAGGTTTAAGGAGGAAAGAGGATATTAGTTCTGAGGGTCAAGGTATGTTTGAAGTATATGCAAAATTCCTTTTTAAAAATAATTTTTTAAAATTGGAGGACAATTGCTTTACAATATTTTGTTGGTTTCTGCCATACAGTAGTGAGAATCAATCATAACTATATGCATATGCCCTTCCTCTTGAGCCTCTCTCTCCCCCCACCACCAAATCCCACCCTTCTAGGTCATCACAGAGGACAGAGCTGAGCTGCCTGTGCTATACAGCACCTTCCCACTAGCTATCTATTTTACATATAGTAGAATGTGTATGTCAATACACTTTCTCAATTCTTCCCACCCTGTCCTTCCTCTGCTGTGTCCATGAGTCCATTTTTTATGTCTGCATCTCTATTCCTGGCCTGCAAATAGATTCATCAATACTATTTTCTTTTAGATTCTATATGCATGCGTTAGTACATGATATTTGTTTTCCTCTTTCTGACTTACTTCACTCTGTATAATAGGCTCTAGGTTCATCCACTTCAGTTCACATTTGTTTTTATGGCTTAGTAATATTCCATTGTATATATGTACCAAAACTTATTTATCCATTCATCTGTCAATGAGCATCTAGGTTGCTTCCTTGTCCTGGCTATTGTAAATAGTACTGCAATGAACATTGGAGTTGCTATTGTTCAATTGCTAAGTTGTGTCCATCTCTTTACTAACCCATGGACTTCAGCACTCCAAGCTTCCCTGTCCTTCACTATCTCCCAGAGTTTGCTCAAACTCATGTTAAGTCAGTGACGCCATCCAAGCATCTCATCCTTGGTCGCCCCCTTCTTCTCTTGCCATCAATCTTTCCCAGCATCAGGGTCTTTTCCAGTGAGTCAACTCTTTGCATCAGGTAGCCAAAGTATTGGAGCTTCAGCTTCAGGATCAGTCCTTCCAATGAATATTTGGGGTTGATTTCCTTTAGGACTGACTGGTTTGATCTTGCAGTCCAAGGGACTCTCAAGAGTCTTCTCCAACACCCCAGTTCAAAAGCATCAGTTCTTCAAAGCTCCACCTTGCTTCTGGTCCAACTCTCACATTCTGTACATGACTGCTGGGAAAAACAATAGTTTTGGTTATATGAATCTTTGTTGGCAAAGTGGTTGTCTCTGCTTTTTAATATACTGTCTAAGTTTGTCATAGCTTTTCTTCCAAGGAGCAAGCGTCTTTAATTTTCAAGGCTGAAGTCACCGACTGCAGTAATTTTGGATCCCAAGGAAAGAAAATCTGTCACTGTTTTCACTCTTGCCCCTTCTATTTGCCCTGAAGTGATGGTACCAGATGCCATGATTTTCGTTTTTTGAATGTTGATTTTTAAGGCAGCTTTTTTCACTCACTTCTTTCACCCTTATCACCCTTTAGTTCCTCTTTACTTTCTGCCATTAGAGTGGTATCATGTGGATATATGAGGTTGTTAATATTTCTCCCAGAAACCTTGATTCCAGCTTGTGATATATTCAGCCCAGCATTTCGCATGGTGTACTCTGCATATAAGTTAAATAATCAGAGTGACAATATACAGTCTTGACACACTCCTTTCTCAATTTGGAAGCAATCCACAGTTCCATATTCGGTTCTCAGTTCAGTTAGTTCAGTTGCTCAGTCTGTCCGACTCTTTGCAACCCCGTGGACTGCAGCACACCAGGCTTACCTGTCCATCACCAACTTCTGGAACTTGCTCAAACTCATGTCCATCTAGTCAGTGATGCCATCCAACCATCTCATCCTCTGTCATCCCGATCTCCTGCCTTCAATCTTTCCCAGCATCAGGGTCTTTTCCAGTGAGTCAGTTCCTCGAATCAGGTGGCCAAAGTTCTACTACACTGTTCTATATCCAGTTCTACAACTGGAAAATTCTTAAAGAGATAGGAATACCAGACCACCTTACCTGTCTCCTGAGAAACCTGTATGCAGGTCAAGAGGCAACAGTTAGAACATTGGGATACATGTGTCTTTTAGAATTATGGTTTTCTCAGGATATCTCAGTAGTGGGATTGCTGAGTCATATGGTAATTTTATTCCTAGTTTTTACGGAGTCTCCATGCTTTTCTCCACAGTGACTGTGTCAATTTACATTCCTACCAGGAGTGCAAAAGGGTTTCCTTTTTTCCACATCCTCTCCAGCATTTATTATTTGTAGATGTTTTGATTATGGCCATTCTGACCAGTGTGAGGTGATACCGCATTATAGTTTTGTTTCTCTAAAAATAAGTGATGTTGAGCATCTTTTCATGTGTTCGTTGGCCATCTACATGTCATCTTTGAAGAAATGTCTGTTTAGGTCTGCTGCCCATTTTTTGATTGAGTTGTTTGGTTTTTTTGATATTGAGCTGCATGAGTTGCTTTTATATTTTGGAGATTAATCCTTTGTCCCTTGGACTGCAAGGAGATCCAGCCAGTCCTTTCTGAAGGAGATCAGCTCTGGGATTTCTTTGGAGAGAATGATGCTAACGCTGAAACTCCAGTACTTTGGCTGCCTCATGTGAAGAGTTGACTCGTTGGAAAAGACTCTGATGCTGGGAGGGATTGGGGGCAGGAGGAGAAGGGGACAACAAAGGATGAGATGGCTGGATGGCATCACTGACTCGATGGACGTGAGTCTGAGTGAACTCTGGGAGTTGGTGATGGACAGGGAGGCCTCGCGTGCTGCGATTCATGGGGTTGCAAAGAGTCGGACACGACTGAGTGACTGAACTGAACTGAACTGAACTGAATCCTTTGTCAGTTGTTTCCTTGTGAATGTCTTCTTCCATTCTTCAGTTCAGTTCAGTTCAGTCGCTCAGTTGTGTCTGACTCTTTGTGACCCCATGAACCGCATCACGCCAGGCCTCCCTGTCCATCACCAACTCCCAGAGTCCACCCAAACCCATGTCCATTGAGTCGGTGATGCCATCCAACTACCGCATCCTCTGTCGTCCCCTTCTCCTCCTGCCCTCAATCTTTCCCAGCATCAGGGTCTTTTCAAATGAGTCAGCTCTTCGCATCAGGTGGCTAAAGTGTTGGAGTTTCAGCTTCAACATCAGTCCTAATGAAGACACAGGACTGATCTCCTTTAGGATGGACTGATCTCCTTGCAGTCCAAGGGACTCTCAAGAGTCTTCTCCAACACCACGGTTCAAAAGGATCAATTCTTCAGTGCTCAGCTTTCTTTATAGTCCAGCTCTCACATCCATACATGAATAGGGTTGTCTTTTCATCTTGTTTATGGTTTCCTTTGCTGTGCAAATCCTTTTAAGTTGAATGAGGTCCAATTTGCTTAGTTTTGTTTTTATTTTCATTACTCTAGGGGGTAGGTCAAAGAGGATCTTGTTGTGATTTATGTCAAAGAGTTCTGCCTATGTTTTCCTCTAAAAGTTTTATAGTACATGGCTTTACATTTAGTTTGTAATCCATTTTGGGTTTTAAAAATTAATTTATTTTTATTTGAAGGATAATTGCTTTACAGAATTTTGTTGTTTTCCATCAAACATCAACATGAATCAACTAGAGGTATGTATATATCCCCTTCCTCTTGAACCTCCCTTCCATTTCCCTCTCCATCCCACCCCTCTAGGTTGATATACAGCCCCTGTTTAGTTCCCGGAGTCATATAGAAAATTCCCATTGGCTATCTATTTTACATATGGTAATATAAGTTTCCATGTTACTTTCTCCATACATCTCACCCTCTCCTCCTCCCACCCCATGTCCATAAGTCTGTTCTCTATGTCTGCTTCTCCATTGCTGCCCTGCAAATAAATCTATTGATACCATATTTCTAGATTCCATATATATGCATTAGTATATGATATTTATCTTTCTCTTTCTCCTTTACTTCATTCTATATAATAGGCTCTAGGTTCATCCACCTCATTAGAACTGGCTCAGATGCATTCCTCTTCTATGGCTGAGTAATATTCCATTGTATATATGTACCACAGCTTCTTTATCCATTCATCTGTTGATGAACATCTAGGTTGCTTCCATGTTCCAGGTTGTAAATAGTGCTGCAATGAACATTGGGGTATGTGAGTCTTTTTCAATTTTGGTTTCCTCAGGGTATATGCCTAGGAGTGGGATTGCTGGGTCATATGGTGGTTTTATTCCTAGTTTTTTAAGGAATCTTCATACCGTCTTCCATAGTGGCTGTATTAATTTACATTACCACCAACAGTATGAGAGGGTTCCCTTTTCTCCACACCCTGTCCAGCATTTATTTTTTGTAGACTTTTTGATGATGGCATTCTGACCAGTGTGAGGTGATATCTCATTGTGGTTTTGATTTGCATTTCTCTAATTAGATGAGCAATGTTGAGCATCTTTTTATGTGTTTGTTAGCCATCTGTATGTCTTCTTTGGAGAAATGTCTGTTGAGGTTTTTTCCCCCACTTTTTGATTGGGTTGTTTGTTTTTCCATTTTGAGTTTATTTTTGTGTATGGTGTTAGAAAGCGTTCTTTTTTTTTTAATTTAAATTTATTTATTTTAATTAGAGGCTAATTATTTTACAATATTGTATTGGTTTTGCCATATATCAACATGAATCCACCATGGGTGTACTGGAAAGTGTTCTAATTTCATTCTTTTCCATGTACCTGTCCAGTTTTCCCAGCACCACTTAATTGAAGAGGCTGTCTTTTCTCCATTGGATATTCTTGTCAAAAATAAGGTGCCTGTAGATGTGTGGGCTTGTCTGTGGCCTTTCTGTCCTTTTCCAGTGATAGACATTTCTGTTTTTGTGCCCATACAGTACTGTCTTGATGACTATTACTTTGTAGTATAGTCTGAAGTCAGGAAGGTTAATTCTTCCAGCTCCATTTTTCTTTCTCAAGATAAAGCTTTGGCATTTGGGGAGTCTTTTATGTTTCCATACAAATTGTGAACTTTTTTGTTCTAGTGTTGTGAAAAATGCCTTTGGTAATTTGATAGGGATTGCACTGACTCTGTAGATTGCTTTGGATAGTATAGTCATTTTCATAGTATTAATTCTTCCAATCCAGGAACATGATATATCTCTCCATCTGTTTGTGTCTTTAATTTCTTTCATCAGTGTCTTGTAGTTTTCTTATAGGTCTTTTGTCTCTTTAGGTAGGTTTATTCTTAGGTATTTTATTATTTTTGTTGCAATGGTGAATGGCATTGTTTTCTTAGTTTCTCTTCCTGAGTTTTTATTGTTAGTGTATAGGAATACAAGGGATTTCTGTGTATTAATTTTTCATCTTGTGACTTTACTAAATTCATTGATTAGCTGTAGTAATTTTTTGGTCTTCCTGGCCCAGGTATTGAACCCAGGTCTCCTGCATTGCAGGCAAATTCTTTACTGTTTGAGCCACCAAGGAAGCCCTCATAAACATGAGGGTTGCTAAAATGATGCGTCATGGTTTCAAGACAGGGAGAAATAAAATGAAGCTCTCATAGGTTGATAGTGATGGATGGAATGAAGGTATGGACTGAAGAACTAGAATTTTTAGAAAGCAAGTGAAAAAGTGACAAACCAGGAAGATTACAACTGGAGATTAAAGAACAGTGGTGTTACCATTCAGATGAGATGAATGATCATATCTTGAAGGTCACCTAATTAGTACAAGGCTGAAGTCATGTTGAGCAACAGTGGATAGAGTTAGTCATTATACAAACTTGAAATCAGGTTATTGGATGACTTATCAACATTAGTGCTGAAACTGGCTATTTGACACTGGGAACTGAGGTTTACAGGAACACTGAGCCCCAGACCAAAGTGCAGTTCAAATGGGAAGGAGGGCTGAGAACAACTGGTAGATAAAAACAGTGAAGGAGAAAAAGGGTGTGTTTTATGGGTGACCTCACAACTTCTGGGCTTAAGTGCACCTGAGTTGTAGTAGCCTGACCTCCATTCTATGATGGGCCCATTACCTGGGTATAAACAACTATAGTATCCAAGGCCCTTGGTCACAGGGACTAGTCCTTGACTAGTCTAGGAGTGATTAGACTTCACCAGCCTAAGTGCTTCCTTGGCAGTTTTTCTGTTCAAACTTCCCAATTCTCTATTTTTATTTCTTCTTCTTCATACATTAATATGGTCAAATCTTTTTCCTATTAAAAATTTTCTCACTTTGACATCATTTGTTGTTGTTTTCCTCTTTCATTCTTTTTAATGCTAAATTCCTTGAGAGTGTGGTCTGAATTAACTATTTTATTTTATGTGTTCTTACTTGTTCCACACCCTGATGTCTGGCTTCTGTCACCATGGCTGCCACTGATCCTGCTTTTACAAATTTATGGAGAGAATATTTCATAGCATGAGGAACCATTCAGTGGGTATGGATGGTTCAGGAATAAATTGGCTCAAACCAGTCCTCTAGACAAGTCAATGTGAAAAGCCCATTTGTATAAATATGCATTTGCCTAAAATCTCTACTGCCACATTTAGATTTCACATATGATGGGATGGTATCAGTCCTTCTGATGACATAACAATTCTTTCTTAAAAATATCACTTTATTGAGGTATGATTGACATTGAAAAGTTCATACATATTTCATGTATACAACTTCATGAATTTTGTGATTAGTATACACTTGTGAAACCATCATGACAATCAATCAAATAAACATATCTGTCACCTTTGAAAGTTTCATCTAGCCTTCCTTACTTTATTTTTTGTGCTAAGAACATCTAAAATAAGATCTACTCTCAGTGAATTTTTAAGTTACAATACAATGTTGCTAACTGTAGGCACTATATTGGCAGTAAATTTTTGGACTTATTCATCTTCCATGATAAAATTTTGTACACTTTGACCACTGTCTCCCTGTTTTCCCTTCCCTCCAGGCCCTAACAACCACTACTCTTCTCTCTGCTTCTATGAGTTTGCCTATTTTAGTTTCCTCACTTATGTGGGATCAGTCTGTTTCTGGCTTATTTCACTTAGCATAATATCCTCCAGTTTTATCTATGTTGTCCCAGATGACAGAATTTCTTTCCTTTTTAAAGGAATAGATTCCATTATATATATAATATATTTATTATAATAAATGTATATGTAATATGTGATTAATCATATGATCCAACTGGTCCATATGATCTGGCAGTCCTATACCTCTGGTGATATATTAACAGAATTAAATCAGGATCTTGAAGAGGTATCTGCACTTGCATGTTCAATGCAGTATTGATTACAGTTGCTGAGATATGGAAACAACGTAAGTATTCATCAGTGGATGGATAGGAAATGTGAGACACACACATACCTACGAACTGTAGTAGTATTCATTCTTTAGAAGAAGGAAATCCTACCATTTTTGACAACGTGGATGGACCTTGAGGACATTATGCTAAATGAAATAAGCCAGACATAGAATGACAAGTTTTGCATGGTATTACTTACATGTGAAATCTAAAAATGTCAGCTGATAGTCAAGCAGGATGGTTGCCTGTGCTTGAGCAGTGGGGGAAATGGAGAGATGTTGGTCAAAGATGTTGGTCAAAGGTCACCCTGTCTAAGTTGTGCAGGGTGAATAAGTTCTGGAGAGCTACTGTACAGCAAGCAACTATAGTTAATGATATTGTATTGTACACTTGAAAGTTGCTAAGAGGTTAGAGCTTGTGTTCACACACACACACACACACACACTAATAATTATATGAGGTGATGGATGTGTTAATTAACCTGATTATAGTAATCATTTCACAATGTATACTTCTCTAAGTACATCATATTACATCTTAAAGATACATAATTATCTGTCAAATATACCTCATGAAAGCTGGAAAAATGTTTCAAAAAATAGCTGAGTTATTAATAGTATGTGTTAAATAAATACTCAACTTTTTAACACATCATGATATTATTTAATCCACACAACAAGCCTATGAGTAGAGAGTATTATCAATCCTATTTTATACATGAGAAAAGGACATGGAAAATCATGAGTTTTGGTTAAAGTATAAAACTGCTGCCTAATCCCAAATCACAAAGTCATGTACTTAACTTTAACTCTAAACTAAACCCCTGACTCTGCTTAAATCAGAAAGTAACATGTTTTCCAGATGCTCCTTGTGGTGAATCAACTAAGTAAGTTGTTATTCTTAATTTCACTCACTGAAATAATTTTCTTTGGATCATCTATTGGCTTACCATGGAGTTCATCATCTTTGTCTCTTGGCCATAAATGCAGGATACCCCAGTATAATAACACCTTACCTTTGCTTGATAGATTTGTGTGTATTAATTAATTTTTAATCTACTATTTCAGGAGTGTAAAATTGCAACTTTATTTTGTTATAGTTGATGATAATTTCTCTTTCAAGCTGCCATTTAAGTCTGATGCAGAAAATTATTCCAGCCATTTAATTATGAACTCAGTCGAAGTCAGTAAATTCTCAGTCATCTACAGATGACTCATCTAAAACTCATTCACATTCATGATTTCCACCTTCGTGTGTTACCATGGGAAATGTTATACTTTGGGGCAGGCACCGGTTATGGTGTTTGTGGCAGGCATCTAGATCACAACAGTGGCTTCCTTAATCCTCCACAAGTGACTCACCCCTTCTTGTCCTCAGGTATATATCTCTCCTTGGCAATCCATGTGGCTTGAATCACTCTCAGCCAGTTGCTGGCAATGCTGACCATGCTGAATCCTGTAGTTCAACTATTTCTTATTCTACTCATAGGATACTTTGCTGGTCACTAGTTCTCTCACTGTAAGATAATATTCTTGTATCTCTAGCAGAAACACTGAAGTCTTTATTTGTCCTCCCAGGTCTTTCTAACCCCAAAAGAAACGAAGGAGATTGTCTCCTACCTACTTATGTCTGTGTAATTCATACTACCTTTTCTGGGCCATGGTGGTTGTGTCATTGTTTGTGGGAGAATTTCAAAGGGCTTACCATTTTCCTGAGCCACACACAGAGACAAGACTCAATTCTTTATTGTCACATCTTCATACTTACTAGGAGAGAGAACCTTTAGTACCCATAAGCGTGCAACAAACATGGTGCAAGGGTTGGATGGCAGAGCACCACTTGCTCACAACTGCTGCTGCTGCTAAGTCGCTTCAGCCATGTCCAACTCTGTGCCACCCCATAGATGGCAGCCCACTAGGCTCCTCCGTCCATGGGATTTTCCAGGCAAGAGTACTGGAGTGGGGTGCCATTGCCTTCTCCATGCTCAGAACTAGCTCCCCTGAATGTTCTTATCTCTTGCCCAGTTTAGTCAGGGTCTGTATGCTTGCATTTTTTCAAATACTTTCATATCTTTTCAACTTCAAATCCAAGGATTTTTTTGTCTTTGGTTTCTGATTCTTCGATGCATAGGCAGATGAAAATGAACTTGGGTTACAAGCAAATAAAGCATAGCTTGGGAGAAAATACCCCAGTTCCATAGTACTTTCAATTTAACACCCTATAATTTCACAGGTGCTTTTGAGTCTTTTGCCACTTGATTCTCTCAGTAGCTCCATGATGGTGAAAGGTCATATATTATAATCGCAAGTTGGTATTCAGAGTTATTTATATAGAAGCTGATTTTCCTGACTAAACATCACGCTCTGACTTTTCTGTCGCTCATATATTAAAAATTGATATAGATATCTTTGCTTCTTCTTACCCACTTATAAAATTTTTTGAGGTAGCCCTGTCATCTTCTGTTTTTTGTTGCACTATCTGTTCTTCACAACCTTGCCCTTTCTGAAATAGAAGAATTTTAAAACTGTTTTGGAATGGATACATCTATATATATATATGGCTGAGTCCCTTTGCTATTAACCTGAAACTATCACAACATTGTTAATTGGCTATACCCCATTCAAAAACTAAGATCATGGCATCAGTTCAGTTCACTTCAGTTCAGTTGCTCAGTCGTATCTGACTCTTTGCGACGCCATGAACTGCAGCACGCCAGGTCTCCCTGTCCATCACCAGCTCCTGGAGTCCACCCAAACTCATGTTCATTGAGTTGGTGATGCCATCCAACCATTTCATCCTCTGTCATTCCATTCTCCTCTTGCCCTCAATATTTCCCAGCATCAGGGTCTTTTCAAATGAGTCAGCTCTTTGCATCAGGTTGCCAAAGTATTGGAGTTTCAGCTTCAATATTGATCCTTCCAATGAACACCCAGGACTGATCTCCTTTAGGATTGACCAGTTGGATCTTCTTGCAGTCCAAGGGACTCTCAAGAGTCTTCTCCAACACCACAGTTCAAAAGCATCAATTCTTTGGCCCTCAGCTTTCTTTACAATCCAACTCTCACATCCGTACGTGACTACTGGAAAAACCATAGCCTTGACTAGATAGACCTTTGTTGACAGATCATGGCATCTGGTCCCATCAAATCATGGTAAATAGGTGGGGAAAAAATGGAAACAGTGACAGACTTTATTTTCTTGGGCTCCAAAATCACTGCAGACAGTGACTGCAGCTATGAAATCAAAAGACTTGCTCCTTGAAAGAAAAGCTATGACAAATCAGACAGGGTATAAAAAGCAGATATATCACTTTGCTGGCAAAGGTTTGTATAGTCAAAGCTATGTTTTTTTCCCCCAGTAGTCATGTATGGATGTGAGAGTTGGACCAGAAAGAAGGCAGAGCTTTGAAGATTTGATGCTTTCAAACTGTGGTGCTGGAGAAGGCTCTTGAGAGTCCCTTTGATAAGAGGAGATCAAACCAGTAAGTCTTAAAGGAAATCAACCCTGAATATTCATTGGAAGGATTGATGCTGAAGCTCCAGTACTTTGGCCACTTGATGCGAGGAGCTGACTCATCAGAAATGACCCCAATCCTGGGAAAGACTGAGGGCAGGATAAGACATGACTTACCGACAGAAAAGGAACAAACATTTGAGTCTTTCTTAAAATGGGACTCAATTTCTTTTTGTTGGGTCATTTCTGCGTTTTGGAGAATTAGATGTAGATATCTGGGAGCAGTGACGCTGAGGGTGGCCTGAAATCCCTATATCTTCAGCACCTTTTTTCTTTGATAGAAAAAAATTTCCCAAGCTTTTGTGAGATACTGCACAATTTCACCACTTCCCCCCTAGTTTGTCTGCCCCAGATCCCCTCTATATAGGATTTGTAGTTTCTCACTGTAAGCCAAGATTTAGGGGAGGCCAATGAGGGGAAGGATTCTGAGAGCATGAGGTCCCATGACCATGCTGGTGGGAGGCTGGACTGGCCTTTTATTTTTGCATTGATGGATTAGGAAGTCAGGTTTCAACTTGTTTTTAAAAGTCTTTCAGTATTTTTTAAAGTGTATATTCTTCAAAACTGAAGAAGGAGAAGCTCTATACAGTCAGCAAAAATAAGACTGGGAGCTGACTGTGGCTCGGATCATGAACTCCTTATTGCAAAATTCAGACTTAAATTGAAGAAAGTAGGACAAATCATTAGACCATTCAGGTATGACCTAAATCAAATCCCTTATGACCATACAGTGGAAGTGACAAATAGATTCAAGGGATTAGAATTGATAGAGTGCCTGAAGGTCTGTGAAGGAGGTTCGTAACATTGTACAGGAGGCAGTGATCAAAAACATCCCCAAGAAAAAGGAATGCAAAAAGGCAAAAACACTTGTCTGAGGAGTCCTTACAAATAGCTGAGAAAAGAAGAGAAGCAAAAGGCAAAGGAGAAAAGGAAAGATATATCCATCTGAATGCAGAGTTCCAAAGAATAACACGGTGAGATAAGAAAGCCTTTCTAAGTGAACAATGCAAAAAATTAGAGGAAAACAATAGAATGGGAAAGAATAGAGATCTCTTCAAGAAAATTAGAGATACCAAGGGAACATTTCATCAAAGATGGGCACAATAAAGGACAAACAGTACGGACCTAACAGAAGCAGAAGATATTAAGAAGAGGTGGCAAGAATACACAGAACTATACAAAAAAGATCTTAATGACCCAGTTATGTCTTAGAAAGCATCACTATGAACAAAGCTAGTGGAGGTGATAGAATCCCAGTTGAGCTATTCCAAATCCTGAAAGATGATGCTGTGAAAGTGCTGCACTCAACATGCCAGCAAATTTGGAAAACTCAGCAGTGGCCACAGGACTGAAAAAGGTCAGTTTTCATTTCAATCCCAAAAAAAGGCAATGCTAAAGAATGCTCAAACTACCACACAATTGCATTTATCTCACACGCTAGTAAAGTAATGCTCAAAATTCTCCAAGCCAGGCTTCAGCAATATGTGAACCATGAACTTCCTGATGTTCAAGCTGGTTTTAGAAAAGGCAGAGGAACCAGAGACCAAATTGCCAACATCTGCTGGATCATGGAAAAAGCAAGAGAGTTCCAGAAAAACATCTATTTCTGCTTTATTGACTATGCCAAAGCCTTTGACTGTGTGGATCACAATAAACTGTGGAAAATTTTGAAAGATCGGAATATCAGACCACCTGACCTGCCTCTTGAGAAACCTGTATGCAGGTCAGGAAGCAACAGTTAGAACTAGACATGGAACAACAGACTGATTCCAAATAGGAAAAGGAGTATGTCAAGGCTGTATATTGTCACTCTGCTTATTTAACTTATGTGCAGAGAACATCATGAGAAAAGCTGGGCTGGAAGAAGCACAAACTGGAATCAAGATTGCCAGGAAAAATCTCAATAACTTCAGATATGCAGATGACACCACCCTTATGAAAGTGAAGAGAAAAGTGAAAGGCAGAAAGTGAAGAGGAACTAAAGAGCCTCTTGATCAAAGTTAAAGAGGAGAGTGAAAAGGCTGGCTTAAAACTCAACATTCAGAAAACTAAGATCATGGCATCTGGTCCCATCACTTCATGGGAAATAGATGGGGAAACAGTGGAAACAGTGTCAGACTTTATTTTTTGGGGTTCCAAAATCACTGCAGATGGTGATTGCAGCCATGAAATTAAAAGACTCTTACTCCTTGGAAGGAAAGTTATGACCAACCTAGGTGGTGGTTTAGTCACTCAGTCATGTCCAACTCTTATGACCTCTGTCCATGGGATTCTCCAGGCAAGAATACTGGAGTGGGTTGCCATTTCCTTCTCTAGGGGATCTTCCCAACCTAGGAATCGAACCCAGGTTCCTGCACTGCAGGCAGATTCTTTACCAACTGAGCTATGAGGGAAAGAACAGACATTACTTTGTCCTCAAAAGTCTGTCTAGTCAAGGCTATGGTTTTTCCAGTGGTCATGTATGGATGTGAGACCTGGACTATAAAGAAAGCTGAGCACCGAAGAATTAATGCTTTTGAACTGTGGTGTCGGAGAAGACTCTTGAGAGTCCCTTGGACTGCAAGGAGATCCAACCTGTCCATACTAAAGGAAATCAGTCCTGGATGTTCATTGGAAGGATTGACTTTGAAGCTGAAACTCCAGTATTTTGGCCACCTGATGTGAAGAGCTGACTCATTTGAAAATACCCTGATGCTGGGAAAAATTGCAGGCAGGAGGAGAAGGGGACGACAGAGGATGAGATGGTTAGATGGCATCACCGACTCAATGGACATGGGTTTGGGTGAACTCTGGGAGTTGGTGATGGACAGGGAGGCCTGGCGTGCTGCGGTTCATGGGGTCACAGGGAGTTGGACACGACTGAGCAACTGAACTGAACTGAACTGAAAACATACAGAAGACGTGTCTCCAATAATTTAATCAAGGTTACATATGGTCAACACAAATTTGTTTAACAAATTCTTCCTCATTTTGGTGTGTGTGCTAGATATTAACAGATAATCCGGTCTCAAGATAAATATTGCATGTTTCTTGTCATTTAATTATGACTTCCTAGGTGGAAATTGGCATTATTTTTGTAATTTCATCATTTTGAGGGATAAATTCAAGTGGAACTCATTCCTTAACATTTGATTGTACATTATCAAATAGATGCCTCAGTACGAGGAAGAAAGCATATCTCCTAGTAATAGAGGCCAATTTGGCTTAATTTTTAAAAATTGAAGTACAGTTGGTTTACAGTGTTGTGTTAGTTTCAGGTATAGAGCACAATGATTCAGTTTATATATATATATATATCACTTAGTATGATAATCTCTAGGTTCATCCATGTTGCTGAAAATCACATTATTTCATTCTTTTTATGGCTTAGTAACATTCCATCACACACACACACACACACACATATACACACACACATACATATAACACATCTTTAACCATTCATCTGTTCATGGACATTTAGGTATCTTCCATGCCTTGGCTATTGTACCTAGTGCTGCTGTGAACATTAGGGTACATGTATCTTTTCATATTAGAGTTTCTCTGGGTATGTGCAACCTCAGAGTGGGATTGCAGGATCATGTGATAACTCTATTTTTAGTTTTTTAAAGAACCTCCCTACTGTTCTCCATAGTGGTTGCACCAATTTACATCCTCACCAAAAATATAGGAGGGTTCCTGTTTCTCCATACCCTCTCCAGAATTTATTATTTGTAGCATTATTTTGATGATGGCCATTGTGACTTGAGTGAGGTACATTCTGATGTTGTAGTTTTGATTTGCATTTCTCTGATATTTGGGCTTCCTAGGTGGGGCAGTTGGAGAAGGCAATGGCACCCCACTCCAGTACTCTTGCCTGACGGAGGAGCCTGGAAGGCTGCAGTACATGGGGTCACTGAGGGTCAGACACGACTGAGCGACTTCACTTTCACTTTTCACTTTCATGCATTGGAGAAGGAAATGGCAACCCACTCCAGTGTTCTTGCCTGGAGAATCCCAGTGATGGAGGAGCCTGGTGGGCTGCCATCTATGGAGTCTCACAGAGTCGGACATGACTGAAGCAACTTAGCAGCAGCAGCAGGTGGGGCAGTGGTAAAGAATTCACCTGCCATTGCAGAAGATGTAGGTTTGATCCCTGAGTTGGAAAGATCTTCTGGAGGAGGGAGTGGCAACCCACACCAGTATTCTTGTATGAAAAATCTCATGGACGGAGGAGCCTGGTGGGCTCTAGTCCATGGGGTCGCAAAGAGTCAGACACCACTGAGCGACTGAGCACACACACAATACTTAGTGATGTTGAACATCTTTTCATGTGCCTGTATGTCTTCTTTGGAGAAATATCTATTTAGGTCTTCAGCCTATTTTATGACTTTTTTTTTTTTTAAATGTAGAGCTGCATGAGCTATTTGCATATTTTAGAGATGGTGACTGCAGCCATGAAATTAAAAGACGCTTACTCCTTGGAAGGAAAGGTATGACCAACCTAGATAGCATATTCAAAAGCAGAGACATTACTTTGCCAACAAAGGTCCGTCTAGTCAAGACTATGGTTTTTCCTGTGGTCATGTATAGATGTGAGAGTTGGACTGTGAAGAAGGCTGAGCGCCGAAGAATTGATGCTTTTGAACTGTGGTGTTGGAGAAGACTCTTGAGAGTCCCTTGGACTGCAAGGAGATGCAACCAGTCCATTCTGAAGGAGATCAGCCCTGAGATTTCTTTGGAAGGAATGATGCTAAAGCTGAAACTCCAGTACTTTGGCCACCTCATGCAAAGAGTTGACTCTTTGGAAAAGACTCTGATGTTGGGAGGGATTGTGGTCAGGAGGAGAAGGGGATGACAGAGGATGAGATGGCTGGATGGCATCATTGACTCGATGGACGTGAGTCTGAGTGAACTCCGGGTGTTGGTGATGGACAGGGAGGCCTGGCGTGCTGTGATTCATGGGGTCGCAGAGTCGGACACGACTGAGCGACTGAACTGAACTGAACTGAAGCCCTTATTGATGTAATTGTTTGCAAATAATATTTTCTCCTGTTCTGTAGGTCGTCTTTTTGTTTTGTTTATGTTTCCTTTGCTGTGGAAAAGCTATTATATTTAATTAGATACCATTTGTTTCTTTTGTTTCTGTTTCTATTACTCTAGGAGATGGATCCAAAAAGATATTGCTGTGTTTTATGTCAAAGAGTATCCTGCCTATGCTTTCTCTAGAAGTTTTGTAGTATCCAATCTCACATTTTAGGTCTTTAATCCATTTTTAGTTTATTTTTGTAGATGGTGTGAGGAATGTTCTTATTTCATTGTTTTACACATAGCTGTCCAGTTTTTGTTGCATCACTTATTGAAGAGACTGTCTTTCCCCACTATATATTCTTGCTTCCTTTTTGTTATAGATTAATTGATCACAAATGCAAGGGCTCTCTATTCTCTATTCTATTCTGTTACATGGGTCTCTGCCTGTTTTTGTGCCAGTACTGTATTGTTTTGATTCCTATAGCAATGGCAACCCACTCCAGTACTCTTGCCTGGAAAATCCCATGGACAGAGGATCCTGGGAGGCTGCAGTCCATGGGGTTGTGAAGAGTCAGACATGACTGAGTGACTTCCCTTTCACTTTTCACTTTCACGCATTGGAGAAAGAAATGGCAACCCACTCCAATGTTCTTCCCTGGAGAATCCCAGGGACGGGGGAGTCTGGTGGGCTGCCGTCTATGGGGTTGCACAGAGTTGGACACGACTGAAGGAACTTAGCAGCAGCAGCAGCAGCAGCAGCTTCATAATATAGTCTGAAGTCAGGGAGTGTGATAGATTTATTTATTTTTTTAGGATTTCTTTGGCTGTTTGGGTTTTTTAAAATGCTCCCATACAAAATTTAAGATTATTTGTTCTTATTCTTGTGTATCACGTGTATTTCGATGGGGATAGCATTGAATCTATAGATTATTTGGGGTAGTATGGGCATTTAAGGAGAGGGTGTTGGCACCCCATTCCAATACTCTTGCCTGGAAAATCCCATGGATGGAGAAGCCTGGTAGGCTGCAGTCCATGGGGTTGTGAAGAGTTGGACACGACTGAGCGACTTCACTTTCACTGTCCACTTTCATGCACTGGAGAAGGAAACGGCAACCCACTCCATTGTTCTTGCCTGGAGAATCCCAGGGACAGGGAGCCTGGTGGGCTGCCATCTATGGGGTCGCACAGAGTCGGACACGACTGAAGCGACTTAGCAGCAGCATCAGCAATGGTGAAAAGTGAAAGTGAGAGTTGCTCAGTTGTGTCCAACTGTTAGGGACCCCATGGCGTATACCCTCCCAGGCTTCTCTGTCCATGGAATTCTCTGGGCCAGAATCCTGGAGTGGGTTCAGTTCAGTTCGGTCACTCAGTTGTGTCTGACTCTGCGACCCCATGAATTGCAGCACGCCAGGCCTCCCTGTCCATCACCATCTCCTGGAGTTCACTCAGACTCACCTCCATCGAGTCAGTGATGCCATCCAGCCATCTCATCCTCTGTCGTCCCCTTCTCCTCCTGCCCACAATCCCTCCCAGCATCAGAGTCTTTTCCAATGAGTCAACTCTTTGCATGAGGTGGCCAAAGTACTGGAGTTTCAGCTTTAGCATCATTCCTTCCAAAGAAATCCCAGGGCTGATCTCCTTCAGAATGGACTGGTTGGATCTCCTTGCAGGCCAAGGGACTCTCAAGAGTCTTCTCCAACACCACAGTTCAAAAGCATCAATTCTTCTGTGCTCAGCCTTCTTCACAGTCCAACTCTCACATCCATACATGACCACAGGAAAAACCATAGCCTTGACTAGACGGACCTTTGTTGGCAAAGTAATGTCTCTGCTTTTGAATATGCTATCTGGGTTGGTCATAACTTTCCTTCCAAGGAGTAAACGTCTTTTAATTTCATGGCTGCAGTCACTGTCTGCGGTGATTTTGGAACCCCCCAAAATAAAGTCTGACACTGTTTCCACTGTTTCCCCATCTATTTCCCATGAAGTGATGGGACCGGAAGCCATGATCTTCGTTTTCTGAATGTTGAGCTGTAAGCCAACTTTTTCACTCTCCTTTTCACTTTCATCAAGAGGCTTTTTAGTTCCTCTTCACTTTCTGCCATAAGGGTGATGTCATCTGCATATCTGAGGTTATTGATATTTCTCCCAGCAATCTTGATTCCACCTTGTGTTTCTTCCAGTCCAGCGTTTCTTATGGTGTATTCTGCATGTAAGTTAAATAAGCAGGGTGACAATATACAGCCTTGACGTACTCCTTTTCCTATTTGGAACCAGTCTGTTGTTCCATGTCCAGTTCTAACTGTTGCTTCCTGACCTGCATACAAATTTCTCAAGAGGCAGATCAGGTGGTCTGGTATTCCCATCTCTTTCAGAATTTTCCACAGTTTATTGTGATCCACACAGGCAAAGGCTTTGGCATAGTCAATAAAGCACAAATAGATGTTTTTCTGGAACTCTCTTGCTTTTTCCATGATCCAGCAGATATTGGCAATTTTATCTCTGGTTCCTCTTCCTTTTCTAAAACCAGCTTGAACATCAGGAATTTCACGGTTCAAATACTGCTGAAGCCTGGCTTGGAGAATTTTGAGCATTACTTTACTAGTGTGTGAGATGAGTGCAATTGTGCAGTAGTTTGAGCATTCTTTGGCATTGTCTTTCTTTGGGATTGGAATGAAAACTGACCTTTTCCAGTCCTGTGGCCACTGCTGAGTTTTCCAAATTTGCTGGCATATTGAGTGCAGCACTTTCACAGCATCATCTTTCAGGATTTGAAATAGCTCAACTGGAATTCCATCACCTCCACTAGCTTTGTTTGTAGTGATGCTTTCTAAGGCCCACTTGACTTCACATTCCAGGATGTCTGGCTTTAGGTCAGTGATCACACCATAGTGATTATCAGGGTCGTGAAGATCTTTTTTGTACAGTTCTTCTGTGTATTCTTGCCATCTCTTCTTAATATCTTCTGCTTCTGTTAGGTCCATACCATTTCTGTCCTCTATTGTGCCCCTCTTTGCATGAAATGTTCATTTGGTATCTCTAATTTTCTTGAAGAGATCATTCCCTTCTCCAGGGCATCTTCCCAACTCAGGCATCGAACCCAGGCCTCCAGCCTTGTAGGAAGATTCTTTACTATCTGAGCCACCAGGGAAGCCCAAGAATACTGAAGTGGGTAACCATCCCTTCTCCAGCAGATCCTCCTGATCCAGGAGTTGAACCGTGGTCTCCTGCATTACAAGTGGATTCTTACCAGCTGAGCTACCAGGAAAGCCCGAAGTAATGGTAGCCTCACAGAGTGAATTGGGAATGTTCTCTCCTCTTCATTTTTGTGGGAATATTTTGAGATAGGTATTAGCTTTTCATTATATGTTTGATAAAATTTCTCTGTGAAATTGTCCAGTCCTGGACTTTATTTTTTTGGGTGGAGTTGTTTTTCTTTTTTTTTAATTATAAATATTTCTTTAGGTTGTCCAATTCGTTAACATATAAATGTTCATAGTGTTCTCTTATTATATCAGTGTTGTTTTTCTCCATTCATTTCCTATTTTGTCTATTTGCATCCTATCTCCTTTCTTCTTGATGAGCCTGGATAAAGGCTTTTTTTAACCTTTTTCAAGAAAAAGAAGCTCTTAGTTTCATTTATCTTTTACATTATTTTTAATCTCTATTTGATTTATTTCTACTCTGATCTTTATTATTTCCTTCTTATGCTGACTTTGGGCTCTGTTCTTTTCTTTACTTCCTTTAGGTGGTAGGTTAAATTGTTTCTTTGAAATATTTTTTGTTTCTTGAGGTATGTTTGGGGCTCCCTTGGTGGCTCAGTTGGTAAAGAGTCTGCCTGCAGTGCAGGAGACCGAGTTTGATACCAGAGTCAGGGAGATCTCCTAGAGAAGGAAATGACAGCTCACTCCAGTATTCTTGCCTGGGAAATTGCGTGGACTGAGGGGCCTGGTGGGCTACAGTCCATGGGGTTGCAAGAGTTGGACTCTATAAACTTTCTTCTTAGAACTGTCTTTGCTGCATCCCATAGATTTTGGAGTGCTGTGTTTACATTTTAAGTTGTCTTAAGGTATTTCTGAATTCTCTTTGAGTTCTTCATCTTCATTGACTCAATAGTTTTTTTTTTTTTTTTAAGTAACATGTTGTTTAGTCTCTTCATGTTTATGCTTTTCCAATTTTTATTTTTGTAATTGGTTTCTTATTTCCTACTACACTAATTGGCAAAAAACCGCACAAAAATTGCTTGCTTAGCCTTTACTATATATTTGCTTTTACTCTTGGGATTTTTCTTTTGCTATAGATAATTCTTGTTATAGCCTTTTCTTCTTTAACCTAGAGAGGACCCATTAACATTTCCTTTAGCATAGCTGTAGTATTGACAAGCTCTTAATTTTTGTTTGAAACGTTCTTTATCTTTCTTCCAATTCTAAATGATAATCTTGCTGGATATAATCTGATATGTTGAAAGTTTTTGCCTTTTAGCACTTTAAATGTTTAATGCTACTATTTTCTGGCCTTCAGAGTTTCTGTAGAAAAATCACTTGATAGTTTTATGGGGTTTTCCTTGTATATGACTATTTTTCTCATTCTGCCTTTAGAGTGCTCTTTTATTGTTTCAGTTCAGTTCAGTTGCTCAGTTGGGTCCGACTCTTTGAGATCCTATGGATTGCAGCATGCCAGGCTTCCCTGTCCATCACCAACTTTTGGAGCTTGCTAAAACTTGTGTCCATCAAGTCGGTGATGCCATCCAACCATCTCATACTCTGTCATCTTCTTCTCCTCCTGCCTTCAGTCTTTTCCAGCATCAGGGTCTTTTCTAAGGACTCACCAGGTGGCCACAGTATTGGAGCTTTAGTATCAGCACCAGTCCTTCCAATGAATATCTCTTATTGTTTAAATTTTGCCATTTAAATTATGATATGTCTTAGTGTGGATTTGTTTGGATTCATCTTGTTTGGGACCCTCTGCGTTTTCTGTACCTGCATAACTATTTCCTCATCAGATTTGTGAAGTTTTCAGCCATAATTCCCCACAATACTTTTTTGCTCCCTTTCTCTCTCTTCTTCTTCTTCTGGGACCCCTATATTGCACATTTGATATGCTTGACATTGTTGTAGAGGTCCCTTCAGTTATTTTCTTTCTGTAAATTTGTATTTCTTTTTGCTCTTTTATTGAATGATTTTCATTATTTTATCTTATAGTTGACTAGCGTGTTCTTTTGTATCACGTGTCTTCTCTTAATATCTACTAGGATATTTTCATTTCAGTTATTGTACTTTTCAGTTTTGACTGGTTCTCTTTTGTAGTTTCTAATTCCTTATTAAAACCCTCACTGTGTTCGCTTATTCTTTTTGCTACTTCAGTTAACATTCTTTTTGGTAATGCTCTGAACTCTTTTTCTGGGAAATTGTTTTTCATTTTATTTCAGAGTTTTTCCTTTTTTTTCTTTCAGTTGAAGCCAATTCCTCTGTGTTACCTTTTTGCATAAATTTCTGTCTCCATGAAATTATGTGAAACTGTTATTACCTGTTCTGGTCTTGAAATTTTGTCTTTTGTGGGAGCACCCATATATAGTCTGGACATGCTTGTTGATTTGATAGGATAGTTGGATCTGAAGTGAGTATGGTTCATGTCTTCCCCGAGAGTGGTGTCTACCACTTGGGGGGCATGGAGTGAGGCAAACCAGGTGGGAGCTGGTGCGATTGTGCAGTATCTTATGAAAGTTTGGGAAAACAAAAATAGGAATCTACATTCCTAAGAAGGGACACAGAGATGAAGGAGCTAAAGCTAGAGACAAGTGTGAGCCAGGTTCAGAGGCCAACACCACTTTGTTAGGGGTGGAGTTAAGTCCTGGGTTGCTTGAGCAGAACCCCTGAGAGTTGGGTCTGAGCTTGCTATGTTCTCCTTAAGTTTGGGCTCTCCCCTTCTCAACCTTCACCCTAGAGGGGAGAAGTACTGGCAGAAGAGGACACCCCACTCCAGTACTCTTGCCTGGAAAATCCCAGGGATGGAGGAGCCTGGTAGGCTGCAGTCCATAGGGTCGCTGAGAGTCGGGCACAACTGAGCGACTTCACTTTCACTTTCCACTTTCATGCATTGGAGAAGGAAATGGCAACCCACTCCAGTATTCTTGCCTGGAGAATCCCAGGGACAGAGGAGCCTGGTGGGCTGCCGTCTATGGGGTCACACAGAGTCGGACACGACTGAAGTGACTTAGCAGCAACAGCAGCAGCAGTGCACTAGGCAATCTTGGCAGACAAGTCAGAGTTTCAGACATTTCTCAATCTGTTATTCTTGTGAATGCCAATAATGGCTTCCCTTGCTTCATTTTGCTTCATCCTGAATCCAGGGAAATTTGTCCCTCACAACTGTGTACTCTTTTTGGCTGTGGCAGCCTTTGCCCTAGTGGGTGGTTACACAACAAAGTAGGAAGGGCTGAAATGGCTACTAGGCTTTCAGAGTTGAGCCTGGGGTTGTTGTAATAAACTAACCAGAGTTCCGGGCAGTTTCAATTTGGTTCCTTGCTTTATGTGTAGACAAGCATGTGTGTGCCTTTCATGAGCAGAGTGTAGGATTTTTACAGACTTGCTGTCAGTTCCACTGGTTTTAACACTAGTTAAGGGGACATGGCAGAAAGTGAAGAGGAACTAAAAAGCCTCTTGATGAAAGTGAAAGTGGAGAGTGAAAGGGTTGGCTTAAAGCTCAACATTCAGAAAACTAAGATCATGGCATCTGGTCCCATGGGACTTCATGGGAAATAGATGGGGAAACAGTGGAAACAATGTCAGACTTTATTTTTTGGGCTCCAAAATCACTGCAGATGGTGACTGCAGCCATGAAATTAAAAGACGCTTACTCCTTGGAAGGAAAGGTATGACCAACCTAGATAGCATATTGAAAAGCAGAGACATTACTTTGCCAACAAAGGTCTGTCTAGTCAAGGCTATGGTTTGTCCAGTGGTCATGTATGGATGTGAGAGTTGGACTATGAAGAAGGCTGAGCCCCAAAGAATTGATGCTTTTGAACTGTGGTGTTGGAGAAGACTCTTGAGAGTCCCTTGGACTGCAAGGAGATCCAACCAGTCCATTCTTAAAGAGATCAGCCCTGGGATTTCTTTGGAGGGACTGATGCTAAAGCTGAAACTGTAGCACTTTGGCCACCTCATGTGAAGAGTTGACTCATTGGAAAAGACTCTGATGCTGGGAGGGATTGTGGGCAGGAGGAGAAGGGGCCGACAGAGGATGAGATGGCTGGATGGCATCACTGACTCAATGGACATGAGTCTGAGTGAACTCTGGGAGTTGGTGATGGACAGGGAGGCCTGGCGTGCTGCGATTCATGGGGTCACAAAGAGTCGGACACGACTGAGCGACTGAACTGAACTGAACTGAAGGGGACATAGATTCTAGTCTTGGGTCCCAGGGTTGAGGTGCCCAGTATGTAGTTTGAATCACTCACTCACTAGGAAGGATCTCTGAGTCCATGAAGTCCTCCTCATTTCTGTGTCCCCTCTTAGGAGTGTGGGTTTCCATCTGACTGCCTCTGTTTCTTTCCTACCTAACTCTTACAAGCTTGGTTGTGTAAGAGCCTTTCTGCCAGTCTTGAGATTGTTTTCAGTGAGAATTGCTCCATATGTAGGTCTATTTTTGATGTGTTCCAGGGGTGCAGTGAGCTTGTGTTGTCCTACTCTGCTACCTTGGTTTCTTCTCTCTCAGTACCTTTATATTTTGATAGAAACTGTTTTTGTTTTCCCAATCTCTCATGAGATACTGCACAATCTCACCACCTCCCCACTAGTATGCCTGACCCAAACTCCTTTATAGCATTTTTAGGTTCTCACTGTCAGCCAAGATTTTTGGAAGGCCAGTGAGGGGAAGAGTTCTAAGAGCAAGAGGTTCCATGACTATACTGGCTGGAGGCTGATTTGGCATTTTATTTTTTCATTCATGGACCATAATTAAGAGAAATAAAGTTTCAGTTGTTTTAAGTGTCTTTCCATGAATGTTAACATGTAATTGAAAGTGGTTATTGGGTTGGGAGGCATTATTCTCCATTTAGTAAGCAAATTTTAAGAATTATAAAGTGTAATTGGAAGAAATGTCATCATTATTAAAATCTTGTTAATTGTTAACACCTGCACTGATTTACCAGACCACCTGACCTGCCTCTTGAGAAATCTGTATGCAGGTCAGGAAGCAACAGTTAGAACTGGACATGGAACAACAGACTAGTTCCAAATCGGGAAAGGAGTACATCAAGGGTGTATATTGTTACCCTACTTATTTAACTTATATGCAGAGAACATCAGGAGAAAAGCTGGGCTGGATGAAGCACAAGCTGGAATCAAGACTTCTGGGAGAAATATCAATAACCTCAGATATGCAGATGATACCACCCTTATGGCAGAAAGTGAAGAAGAACTAAAGAGCCTCTTGATGAAAGTGAAAGAGGAGAGTTAAAAAGTTGGCTTATAAACAGTGCTGTGATGAACATTGGGGTACACGTGTCTCTTTCAATTCTGGTTTCCTCGGTGTGTATGCCCAGCAGTGGGGTTGCTGGATCATAAGGCAGTTCTATTTCCAGTTTTTTAAGGAATCTCTACACTGCTCTCCATTGTGGCTGTACTAGTTTGCATTCCCACCAACCGTGTAAGAGGGTTCCCTTTTCTCCACACCCTCTCCAGCATTTATTGCTTGTAGACTTTTGGATCGCAGCCATTCTGACTGGCGTAAAATGGTACCTCATAGTGGTTTTGATTTGCATTTCTCTGATAATGAGTGATGTTGAGCATCTTTTCATGTGTTTGTTAGCCATCTGTATGTCTTCTTTGGAGAAATGTCTATTTAGTTCTTTGGCCCATTTTTTGATTGGGTCATTTATTTTTCTGGAATTGAGCTGCAGGAGTTGCTTGTATATTTTTGAGATTAGTTGTTTGTCAGTTGCTTCATTTGCTATTATTTTCTCCCATTCTGAAGGCTGCCTTTTCACCTTGCTTATAGTTTCTTTTGTTGTACAGAAGCTTTTAATTTTAATTAGATCCCATTTGTTTGTTTTTGCTTTTATTTCCAATATTCTGGGAGGTAGCACTGTTTATAATAGCCAGGACATGGAAGCAACCTAGATGTCCATCAGCAGATGAATGGATAAGAAAGCTGTGGTACATATACACAATGGAGTATTACTCAGCCATTAAAAAGAATACATTTGAATCAGTTCTAATGAGGTGGATGAAACTGGAGCCGATTATACAGAGTGAAGGAAGCCAGAAAGAAAAACACCAATACAGTATACTAACGCATATATATGGAATTTAGAAAGACGGTAACGATAACCCTGTATGCGAGACAGCAAAAGAGACACAGGTGTATAGAACAGTCTTTTGGACTCTGTGGGAGAGGGAGGGGGGGATGATTTGGGAGAATGGCATTGAAACATGTATAATATCATGTAAGAAATGAATCGCCAATCCAGGTTTGATGCAGGATACAGGATGCTCAGGGCTGCTGCACTGGGATGACCCAGAGGGATGGTATGGGGAGAGAGGTGGGAGGGGGATTCAGGATTGGGAACACATGTACACCCGTGGCGGATTCATGTTGATGTATGGCAAAACCAATACAGTATTGTAAAGTAATTAGCCTCTAATTAAAATAAATAAATTTAAATTAAAAAAAAAAAGAAAAAAAAAGTTGGCTTAAAGCTCAACATTCAGAAAACTAAGATCATGGCATCTGGTCCCATCACTTCATGGCAAATAGATGGGGAAACAGTGGAAAGAGTGGCTGACTTTATGTTTTTGGGCTCCAAAATCACTGCAGATGGTGACTGCAGCCATGAAATTAAAAGATGCTTACTCCTTGGAAGGAAAGTTATGACCAACCTAGATAGCATATTCAAAAGCAGAGACATTACTTTGCCAACAAAGGTCCATCTAGTCAAGGCTATGGTTTTTCCAGTAGTCATGTATGGATGTGAGAGTTGGACTGTAAAGAAAGCTGAGCACGGAAGAATTGATGCTTTTGAACTGTGGTGTTGGAGAAGACTCTTGAGAGTCCCTTGGACTGCAAGGAGATCCAACCAGTCCATCTTAAAGGAAATCAGTCCTGGGTGTTCATTGGTAGGACTGATTTTGAAGCTGAAACTCCAATACTTTGGCCACCTGATGTGAAGAGCTGACTCATTTGAAAAGACCCTGATGCTAGGAAAGATTGAGGGCAGGAGGAGAAGGGGATGATAGAGGATGAGATGGTTGGATGGCATCACTGACTCAATGGACATGAGTTTGGGTAAACTCTGGGAGTTGGTGATGGACAGGGAGGCCTGGTGTGCTGAGGTCCATGTGGTCGCAAGGAGTCAGACCAGACTGAGTGATGGAACTGAATTGAACTGAACTGCACTGATTTGTTGTTGTTGTTGTTCAGTCGCTCACTCATGTCTTACTCTGCAACCCATGGACTGCAGCCCGCCAGGCTTCCCTGACCTTCATCACATCTCTGAGTTTGCTCAAACTCCATTTGAGTCAATGATGCTATCCAACCATCTTGTCCTTTGTCGTCCCCTTCTACTCCTGCCTTCAATCTTTCCCAGGACCAGGGTCTTTTCTAATCAATCATTTCTTTGCATCAGGTGGCCAAAGTGTTGGAGCTCCAGCTTTAGCATCAGTCCTCGCAATAAATAATCACGATTGATATCCTTTAGGATTGACTTGTTTGATCTCCTTGCATCCAAGGGACTCTCAAGAGTCTTCTCCAACACCACAGTTCAAAAGCATCAATTCTTTAGCGCTCAGCCTTCTTTATGGTCCAACTCTCACATGCGTACATGACTATTGGAAAAAACATAGCTTTGACTAGACAGACCTTTGTTGGCAAAGTAATGTCTCTGCTTTTGAATATGCTGTCTAGTTTGGTCATAGCTTTTCTTCCAAGGAGCAAGTGTATTTAAATTTCATGGCTGCAGTCACAATCTGCAGTGATTTTGGAGCCTAAGAAAATAAAGTCTATCTTTGCATTCACTTTTTCCCCATCTATTTGCCATGAAGTGATGGGACTGGATGCCCTGATCTTTGTTTTTTCAATGTTGAGTTTTAAGCCAGCTTTTTCACACTCCTCTTTCACTTTCATCAAGAGTCTCTTTAGTTCCTCTTCACTTTCTGCCATAAGGGTGGTGTCATCTCATATCTGAGGTTATAGGTAGTTCTCCCGGCAATCTTGATTTCAGCTTGTGCTTCATCTAGCCCAGCATTTTGCAAGATGTACTCCACATATAAATTAAGTAAGCAGGGTGGCAATATACAGCTTTGGTGTACTCCTTTCCCAATTTGGAACCAGTCTGTTGTTCCATGGCTGGTTCTGTTGCTTCTTAACCTGTATACAGGTTTTTTAGGAGGAAGGTAAGGTGATCTGGTATTCCCATCTCTTTAAGATTTTTCCACAGTTTGTTGTGATCCACATAGTCAAAGGCTTTCATGTAGTCAGTGAAGGACAAGTAGATACTTTTCTGGAATTCTCTAACTTTTTCTGTGATACAGTGGACGTTGGCAATTTGATCACTAGTTCCTCTGCCTTTTCTAAACCCAACTTGTACACCTGGAAGTTCTTGGTACACTTACTGTTGAAGTCCAGCTTGAAGGATTCTGAGCATTACCTTGCTAGCATATGAATGAGTGCAATTGTGTAGTAGCTTGAACATTCTTTGGCATTGCCCTTCTTTGGGACTGGAATGAAAACAGACCTTTTCCTGTCCTGTGGCCCCTGCTGAATTTTCCAAATTTGCTGGCATATTGAGTGCAGCACGTTCACAGCCTCATCTTTTAGGATTTGAAATAACTCAGCTGGAATTGCATCATCTCCACTAACTTTGTTGTAGTAATGTTCCTTAAGGCCTGCTTGACTTCACACTCTAGAATGTCTGGCTGTAAGTGAGTGATCACACCATCGTGGTTATCCAGGTCAATAAGATCATTTTCGTATAGTTCTTCTGTGTATTATTGGCACTACTTAACATCTTCTGCTTTTGTTAGGTCCATACCATTTGTATCCTTTATTGTGCCCATCTTTGCATGATATGTTCCCTTTGTATCTCTGATTTTCTTATAGAAATCTTAGTCTTTCTCATTCTATTATTTTCCTCTTTTTCTTTGCACTGTTCACTTAGGAAGTCTTTCTTATTTTCTCCTTGCTATTCTTTGGAACTCTGCATTCGGATGGGTATATCTTTGCTTTTCTTCTTTGCCTCTTGCTTCTGTCCTTTTCTCTGCTATTTATAAGGCCACCTCAGACAACCATTTTGTCTTGTTACATTTATTTTTCTTGGGGATAGTTTGGTAACTGCCACCTGTATAGTGTTATGAACCTCTGTCCATAGTTCTTTAGGAACTCTATCAGATATAATCCCTTGATTCTATTTTTGACTTCCACTGTATAATCATAAGGGATTTGATTTAGTTCATACCTGAATGGCATAGTGGATTTCCCTACTTTCTTCAATTTAGGTCTGAATTTTGCAGTAAGGCGTTCTTGATTTGAGTCACAGTCAGCATCCAGTCTTGTTTTTGGTGACTCTGTAAAGTTTCCCCATCTTTGGTTGTAAAGAATATAATCAATCTGATTTTTGTATTGACCTTCTGTTGATGTTGTGTGTAGAGTTATCTCTTGTGTTGTTGGAAGAGCATATAAGCCATGATCAATGTGTTCTCTAGGGAAGACTCTCTTAGCCTTTGCCCTCCTTAATTTTGTACTGCAAGGCCAAAGGTGCCTATTACCCAGGTATATCCTGACTTCCTACTTTTGCTTTCCAGTCCCCTATGATGTAAAGGACATATTTTTTGTTTTATTTCTAGAATGTCTTATAGGTCTTCATAGAACCGTTCAACTTTATTTTCTTTGGTGTTAGTGTCTGGGGCATAAACTTAGATTGCTGTGATATTGAATGGTTTGCCTCCGAAAAGAGCCAAAATCATTCTGTCATTTTTGAGATTGTACTCAAGTACTGCATTTTGGACTGCTTTGTTTACTCTGAGGTCTACTCCATTTCTTCTAAGGGATTCTTGCCCACAGTAGTAGATATAAAGGTCATTTGAATTAAATTCTCCTATTCCTGTCCATTTTGTGTGATGTGCTTAGTTGCTCGGTTGTGACCCACCAGGCTTTTCTGTCCTTGGGAATTCTCCAAGCAAGAATACTGGAGTGGGTCTCCATGCCCTCCTCCAGGGGATCTTCCCAACCCAGGGATCAAATCCAGGTCTCCCAGATTGCAGGTAGATTCTTTACTGACTGAACCACAGGGGCATCCCCAAACTACTAGACTGGGTAGCCTATCTTTTTTCCAGGGGGTCTTCCCAACTCAGGAATAGAACTGGGGTCTCCTGCATTGCAGGTGGAGTCTTTGCCATCTGAGCTACCAGGGAAGCCCTTGTCCATTTCAGTTCACTGATTCCTAAAATGTCAATGTTCACTCTTGTCATCTCCTATTTGACCACTTCCTATTTACCTTGATTCATGGACCTAACATTCCAGATTCCTGTGCAATATTGTTCTTTACATCATTGGACTTGACTTTACCTGCAGACATACCTACAACTGGGGGTCATTTCCACTTTGGTTCAGCCTCTTCATTCCTCTGGTGCTATTTCTCTACTCTTCTCCAGTAGCATATTGGACACCTACTGACCTGGAGGGTTCAGCTTTCAGTGTCATATCTTTCTGCCTTTTCATACTGTTCATGGGATTCTCAAGGCAAGAATGCTGAAGTCGTTTGCCATTCCCTTCTCCAGTGGACCCCGTTTTATTAGAACTCTCCACCATGACCTGTCCGTCTTGGGTGGCCCTACATGGCATGGCTCATAGTTTCATTCAGTTACACAAAGCTGTGATCGATGTGACCAAACATATCTAACCTGTGGTGAATGGGAAGAGAAACTTGTATAAGGGAATGCATTGGCATATGCAAATTGAAGTAGAAGGGTACAATGTCAAGCACAGGAAGTGTGCAGGTACTTTGCCGTTGTGATGTCGTTGGTATATTAAAGAAATAAAATGAGACTTGTGTTAGGCACATACCATCTCAAGGCCAGAATTTTATGGCATTATTATTATTTATTAATGGCTTTATTAAAGGACATATCTCCTTCACCAAGTAGGTAAATTGTGCCAAAAACCAGGCCCAGGTTATGAGTATGACAGAAACTGAATTATGAAGACGGCTAAATTCCTGTAACTCCTATGTTAAGTTCAGGGTCCCACTAGGAAAAGACTAGGACCACAACACTTGGGATGAGGATACCTGGGCAGATATGCTTGAGACACTGAATCCCTGAAGGGGACCACAGAACTAATCTACTAATGCTTGCTGGAAAAAACCAGTTTCTCTTTGCTCAGAGGCTGTAGTGGTTAGTTTTGTGTCAATTTAACTGGTATATGGATCCCATTAATCAAACATCAGTCTAGATGCTCCTGTGAAAGTATTTTTTAGATATGACATTTAAACTGTTGATTTTGACTAAAGCAGATTACCCTCCATAGTGTGGACAGGCCTCAAAAAACTGAAGGCTGTAAGAGCAAAGACTGAGGTTTCCCAAAGAGGAAGGAATTCTCAGGACTGGAACATAGAAACCCTGTCTGAAATTCCAGCCTGCTGGCCTGCCCTGTGGATTTTGGCCTCAAAATTACAACATGAAGCCTTACCTGAATCGAATACACCAGCTTGCTCTACAAATTTCAGATTTGTCAGGCCACACAAGTGTGTGAGTCAGTGCCTTAGAATTCACCATGTCTATGTCCGTCTCTCCTATTGGCTGTTTCTTTGGAGACCCATTGCTAATGCAGGGACCAAGCAAAGCTTTGCTTTGGGTAGATGCCTTGGAAGATGTTACCTGTCCTCTGCCACCTCCCTCATGGCTTTGAGACTTATAAATGGCTGGTTGCTCAGTTGTGTCCAACTCTTTGCAGCCCCCTGGACTGTGGCCTGCCAGGCTCCTCTGTCCACGGGATTCTCCAGACAAGAATACTGGAGTGAACTGCCATTCCCTTCTCCAGAGGGTTTTCCTGACCTAGGGATCGAACTCAGATCTCCTGCATTGCAAGCAGATTCTTTACCATCTGAGCTACGGGCAAGATCCTTGAGACTTATAGCTGGTGTTAATTCCCATCATGACTGGAGTGGGGGAAATACTGCCTTGATATGAAAGGAAGGGAATTATTCACTAAAGTATTTGCAGGACATGGGTGATATGGACCTGTAAGAAGTATGAGAGCATTCATGAAACAAATGTTTTTGGTTGTTTAGTTTTCCTATTGATTTCAGTTTAAAATACATATGTAAAGTGATTAAGTGCAACCATTTGAAAGGGACAGCTTGGTGAATTTTGATAAGTGTACACTTTGTAAACACTACAGAGACCAAGTCCAAAACCTTTCATCTGCCTGAAAAGATTCCTCTTGATACTTCCTGGTCAATCCATTCTCTATAGGAAACTGCTGTTCTGATTTCATCGTGAATGAATTTATGAAATTATTACTTTTCCTGACTATTTTAAAATGTAAGTTTTATTATTAGTCAGTATGGTAAAGCCAACAGAAAGGAGACAATTTTTTATTGAAAAGATAATTTATTACTTATAGGACTACACGGGTAGCCCTTGGACTGGTCAGGAGGCAGAGAGAGTGAGAGGAAAATGTGGGCAACAGGCTTTATTGGGTTTTCTATAGGAAGAGATGAATGAGGCAGTGTAAGCAAGTTTAGAATGGAATAATTTGAATGATTTCAGTAGAATCTGGGTTTAAGGGGCTGTCTCTTGTTGTCTGGTACCTGGCCCTGAGGTGATTAGAGCATGTGGATAGTGGCCTGCAGGTGATTGCTGAATAAAGGAGGCAATTGAGGGTACGGGTTCTTGATTAATTAGATTACATCTGAAAAATGTGTTGATCAGATGAGTTGTTTGTTGTCCCTAGGACCTAGCTAGCCCTGGGTGGACAGTCTCTCCAGGGTCAGCAAGATTTGAAGATGTCAAAGTATCAGGAAAAATAAAATGTAATGTCCAGTTATAAGATGAGTAAGTTTTGGGAATCTAGATGTATGGCAAAACCAATACAATATTGTAAAGTGAAAAAATAAATAAATAAAATAGAAGACAGCATGGTGATTATAGTTAATAATACTATATTTTATACTTGGTTGCTAATAAAATGTATCTCAAATACTCTGACCTCAAAAAATGAATGATAAGGATGTGAATTGATGGAGATGGGAAACATTTTGCAACATGTAAGTGTATCAAATCAGCACATTGTACACATTTAACTTATACAAAATTATATGTCAGTTATATCTCAGTAAAGCTGAGGAAAAGAAATTTAGAACATAGAAACATGATCAATTCACTGTCTTTAACCTCATATAAATAAACTCATAAATAAGTACCCATTGTATCTGGCTTCTGTTACATAGTGTCTGTGAGATTTATTCACTTACTGTTTGCAGTTTTAAAATTTTGCTGTATTATGTTTCATTGTATAAATATACTACATGTATGAATTTTTATCTGTTCTCCAGGTGATGGACATTTAGGTTTATTATACATTTTGGCTGTGATAATAAAGTGTTATGACTATTCTATTAATGTCCTTTCTGGATATGTTTACTCATTTCTCTTTATATTTACCTAAAAATATAATTAATGAATCTTAGAGTAGACATATAGTGTGCAATTAGTAAATACTGCCCAATATTTTTCTGAAGTGATTGAACCTATTTACAATTCCACTACCAATATATGTGAGTCTGATTGCTCCCTGCCTCATCAAGTCTTGAATACATCCAGTATTTTAATTTTAGGATTAGAATCATTCCATTTATATAAAGTTCAAGAACAGAATATACAAATAGCTCTACAAAAAACAGAAAGCTATGTTATAAAAAACATAATGCCTCGAGTAAAACCCAATATATGAAGACAACATATTCAATAGGAGGAAAAAGACGGAATCACTAATGGTTCTATGGAATCAAGTCTAGAACTATGGATTTCCAGATTGCTTGTAAATTCAATGTTTTTCTTTTGTTGATTGCATAAAACTGGAAGGGGAGAGTATATCTAAAAATACATCCTATATTAATTTAAGCATCTTTTATATCATTTAGTTAATTTTTTTACTGTATTCTTATTTGCTCTAAGTACTTATCAAGTTCAATCCTGAGGATTTTCTATTTATCTTCTAGTAGTAAATGTATCTTTTTCTGCCTGAAGCACATTTTTTGTTTACTTAACAGTGGCTAGTATATAGAAATAGTACTGATTGTATTAATATTAGTTTTTTGCCTATTAAATTCTTTGGAGTGCCAATAAGTTTATTGGAGGAGTTTTTAGGCTTTCCATAGAATTATGTCATCTTCAAATATTCATAGGTTTTACTTCTTCCTATGGATATTTAAATATTGGATCTAATCTTCATATAAATACATTGTATAGAAATTGCATAATTCTGACAAGTAATATGAGCTATAATAACTTTTTTCTGGTTATTTCAAATGTCATTCTCCCAATCTGACATTTTATTATGAAGCATTTATCAAATACAGGAAGAATGATTTGAATCTTTTTTTATGAAGCATTTTAAGTAGAAATTCTTGTGACTTCTGTGCCTTTTGAGAAATCAAATAATCTCTGTTTTTTTCTCCCTAATAATCATGTTGTATTATTGATGGGCTTTGTGTAAGTGTTTCTTCACATTGTGTCCCACTTCAGTACAGCATAGAATTTCCAAATAGGGTCTCAAAAGTGAGGGTTCCTTTGTAATCATTACCTGGGATGTTCAGGGAAGCTGTGGGTTCTTTCCTGAATCCTACTTGACTCTGTGTAGGGGGAGAGGTTGGAAACAAAACAGGAGGGAACATAAGAAGAAATTTAGTCTTTCCAGGTATGCTGGGTAAATGTGACTTAGTTCAACCTGTGCAATAGTGCAGATATTTCCCCAAAGTCCTTTTCACAGCTCCCTTTACCTCCTTGTTTTTGAAGCTGTAGATAAGGGGATTCAGCATGGGTGTGATCACACTGTATTGTAAGGAAGAGAGCAAATCCAGGAAGGAACCAGAGGAAGGCATGAGATAGCGAAGCATACCTGAGCCAAAGAACAGGATCACTGCGATGAGGTGGGAGGAACAGGTGGAGAAGGCCTTGCTTCTGCCTGTGATGGAGCTGATGCTCAGGATAGTGAAGACAATGCGAGCATAGGAGAAGATTATTGGGAGGAAGGTTCCAAATCCATGGAGTAAGATTGAGCAGATCAAGATACTGATATTGATGGAGGTATCAGAGCAAGACAGAGGGAAGAGGGAGGGCAGCTCACAGGTGTAGTGGTGGATGGTTTGGGCCTCACAGAAATCCAGGTTAACAGCCAAAAGCACAATGATGACTGCATCAAGAGAGGCCAGACCCCACGAGATCAACACAAGCCTCACACAGAGCTTGTTGCTCATCACCTGGCTATAGAGCAGCGGGTGGCAGACTGCGGCATAGCGGTCATAGGCCATGGCAGAGAGCAGACAGACTTCGGTTCCTGGAGTGATAAACACAAAGAAGACCTGAGCCAGACAGCCCTCTATGGAGATGGTCTTCTTCTCAGACAGCAGGTCCTTCAGGAGCTTGGGCAGAGTAACACAAGAGAAGCAGAGGTCTAGGAATGATAGATTACTCAAGAAGAAGTACATGGGTGTGTGGAGGTGGGAGTCAGCCCTGATCACCAGCAGCATCGTCAGGTTCCCCATCACGGTCAGGAGGTAAATCACCAGGAAGAGCACAAAGAGCAGAGCCTGGATGTGGGGGTTGTCTGACAGCCCAGTGAGGATAAACTCGGTGATGGTGCTGTGGTTCCTCAAGGCCATTTGTGGAGGCTGTTTCCTTGAAGGACAATAGAAAGAGAAATGAGATCACTTGTAATTGTCCCTTTCCTTTATGTCATCATCACTTTTCCTCATCATCCCTCCCTGCTCTCCCCGAATACTGTGTTACAACATCTCAAACTTGTCCTCACTGTGTGTCACTGTATCTTGATTTTTTTATTTTTGCTTTTGTGTCAAAGTCTTCACATACTTCAGAGAATCCTATTCTTTTTCCATAGGGTTTTAACTGAAAAAAAATGATTGTATCTGGTTCATCTACTTATATCTAGTATTTCATTTCAGTTGAATTTTCTTATAGTTTAGAAATCCTTATAATCATTTAGTTTTGAGAACCATTATCTGCAGCAGTTGTTCTAAATCTTCTCTCCTTGTTCCCCAATCATTATTTCTTTGCTCATTGTCATCTCAGTTCAGTTCAGTTGAGTTCAGTTGCTCAGTCGTGTCCTACTCTTTGTGACCCCATGAATCGCAGCATGCCAGGCCTCCCTGTCCATCACCAACTCACGGAGTTCACTCAGACTCACGTCCATCAAGTCAGTGATGCCATCCAGCCATCTCATCCTTTGTTGTCCCCTTCTCCTCCTGCCCCCAATCCCTCCCAGCATCAGAGTCTTTTCCAATGAGTCAAGTCTTCACATGAGGTGGCCAAAGTACTGGAGTTTCAGCTTTAGCGTCATTCCTTCCAAAGAACACCCAGGACTGATCTCCTTTAGAATGGACTGGTTGGATCTCCTTGCAGTCCATGGGAGTCTCAAGAGTCTTCTCCAACACCACAGTTCAAAAGCATCAATTCTTCGGCGCTCAGCTTTCTCCACAGTCCAACTCTCACATCCATACATGACCACAGGAAAAACCATAGCCTTGACTAGACGGACCTTTGTTGGCAAAGTAATGTCTCTGCTTTTTAATATGCTATCTAGGTTGGTCATAACTTTCCTTCCAAGGAGTAAGCGTCTTTTAATTTCATGGCTGCAATCACCATCTGCAGTGATTTAGTAGCTTTTAAATTTAATAGGATATTAATTTTTAATGAGATTTTTATGTATAGGGTCTCTACTTAATCGCTTTCAATTTATTCTCACTGTGATTTTGTCATTTATTTTGGCAGTCACTCATGTCCATTTTATTCATGATGAAACTGATATTCATGAAGATTTTATAATGCCACGTTGAGAAACAGTATAAGAACCAGGAAATAAATTCATTTATTTTGGCTAAGTCAGATCTAATTTTAGTGCATAGCATTACAGACTGTTTTCCTACTCTTATAGTTGGAGTTCATCTATGTTTTTCGTTAACTTTTCAAAGTTTTAAGTTACTTTTGATATCAGATTGTTTCGTATTTTCCTCTGTCTATGCTTATACTACTTTTCTCCACTTCAAATGTCCTCCTTTTAAATTTAGTTGATCTATGTTCTGATGGCCCTTCCAGCCTGAGCTTTTCTCTTGTAGCTGGTCTTGATTGCTCCCTACTGCTCTCTGTTCGAATACTAGGTTCCCTGTGTTATGTCAGAGTCTGAAATCTTTTCTCATTTGATGTTTAACACGCATCTCAGTTTTCCCCTCCAGACTGTGAACCCCTTGTGAACATGGATCCCATCATAATAGCAGCAATCATAAGCCACCAGTTCTTATACTTCATTTCCATTCTGTATTAGCTTCAGTTATGCCTTTTGTATGAGTCTAGAAACTTCTATATGGTATTTCATGGGTGCCTCAGACAAGACTCCCACACCTCCAACCATAATTTCCTTCCCTTTTTTCCAAATGTCCAGATAGCACTAATGCCTGGCAGAAGTTCTGCTACTGAATTTCAAGGATGCTGTTATCAACATGGATCATGTTGTCTCATGTCACTGCAAAATTCCTGACGATATATCACTCTTTAGAGGGCACAGACCTTTTGCAATAATGGAAGAAGCTCCTTCCAGTTTTGATATGGTGCATATTTCTTTATTGCTCTTTTAGAGTTGGGTGAAATGTTACTACAGTTTTTTCTTAACCATAACTTTCATCCTCTTGCCCTTAGTCTCACTTAGTTGTTCATGAGGACCAGGATGGTGAGCAGGACATTTGGGAAGGGATGCTATACTCTGGATAATTTTGAATCCTAATTCATAGTTCTATGTACTAGGGCATGTCTCGAATATGAAGATTCCTGCCTGTCTTGGTCATTTTAGGCTGACTGACCAGTTTTCTTCTTTTGTTTAGCACTCTACCATCTAACTCAAGGTAACTTTCTGAATTCACAAAAATGTTAAAATTGCCTTTTTTTTTTTTTTTCACAGAGCACCTGTTTTTGGTCACTCTGTCCTTGCCAGCAATCTATGATCATAAACTGAATAATCAGGAGAAGCTTAAATTCTGATCACATTAACAAAGCTATTAGCTTAAGCCCATCTTAAATTAGTGAAAGTTATCTGGGGATCTGGACAAACAGTGCAGTGCTTACTTTTGTGTATCTGTGGAACCTGGATCCAGTATTAATGAAGCATTGGCAACTAAAGAATTTACTTTTGAGGATGCTGCATGGATAAATATGTAAATATTGTTGAAAGCAAAACTTTCTCATGAAACCTATTAAAGCAAATTAAAATAATGAATTGGACTTAGTTTTTTTTTTTTTTGCAAAGCTTAACTAATTTAAAGTACCTCAATTATTTGGATATTTTCAACCTATCCTGAAAATTGTGTTCATCATTCCACCTTTATTTAGGGAGGTCAGGGAGATCTGACCACAGTGTCCATGGCAGACTCAGGGCCTCACAGTAGGTACGAATATGTCTGGAATCTCTTGTATTTAGTCAGTGTGGTATTTCTGGAGAACTCTTTTCTCTCTTCTCTTGCATCCATACTTACTGTGCATGAAGACATCAGCTACTGCATGATGTGATTTAGAGGGTATCACAGAGAAAGGAGGCGACCTAAATTCCCCATCCTAGACAACACCTTACACAGAGGTAGTCAGTTTCTTTAAACCCTGATAAAGTCTTTCCATTCAATTCTGGATCAAAGCATTCAGTTACACGTTTTCATTTACTTACCAAGTGGACGATACTGGCTTCACTTCATGCTGAACTGTGAGAGGCTGAATCTGATTTTTTACAAGAGTGAAAATATGAGAAAACTGTGGAAAGTGAAGGGTGGAGCAGTTGATCATGGTGAAGCGTAAACTTTGTGAAAAGAGAATTTCAGAGATGTTCTAGACAAGCCTTGCCCACAGTAGTTGTTTACAGACGTTTTTGGAATGAATTCATGCATTACTGGTGTGTGTGTATAGGGTCAGTCTGGACAGATTGGCTCAAGGGACCTCAAAGCTTAGGGGCAAATTCAGACTTTATGTGCACGAGGGAGGTATTTGATCAGCAGAGAAAGATAGAAATGTTAGAATTAGTCAGAGACTGAAGACAACTTCATCCACTGGAGATTGTTCTCAGAGCTATCTGCTCCTATGCTCCCTCACACTATTCACACTGTCTCCAAGGGAATCAGATCTGTTTAAGTAGCAGAAAATATTTCCTGCCATCACCCTAATGGAATTCTTGCCAATTAGGAGGAATTAGTGGCCCTAGAAATCCAGTATCTATCTGTGACACCTCATTCCAGGCGTCAGCTTTCTGCAATGAGAGGATTTATGCCCAGGTTGTAAGACATACTGGCCCTCAGTGTTATGCATGGAGGGAAGAGAGACCTTTCTGATAAGCTGTGCAAGGCAGTGGAACAATTGGAACAATTGCATCTTTGGGAGAATAGTGATACCTGGGTACCCTCCAAGGAAAGTATCATTCCAAGGAGTGGGAAGTTACCATCTCTAGCTCAGCAGCCAGGGATGGGCATAGTAGGAACCTCAGACTTTTAAATGAATGGAATGTGTCATCAAGTGACTGGTTAGGAGTGGAGGAGAGGATCATCAGCAGATTAAAACTCATAGAGAACTTTCCAGGAATGAAAATATGGGACCATCAGGAAATGAAGGAGGATATTACTGGGTTTTTGATATTTTGGGTGGGAATAGCTCCAGAGTTTTCTGTCTTTCCTTTCACAGGCTGACACATCTGTGGTAAAGTCTCTCCATAGGAGAACTGTCACAGGAGTTTGTTACTTGATATACCAGATGGCCTTTTCTTTTTTCTTTTTGTTGCCAATGAATAATGGGCATTTGAGTAGTTCAACTTCTCAATATTGGAAATATCACAGATTCTGGATTATTCTTCTGTATATCTTAAAGAAGTATCATTCTGTAATACTGGCCACTATATGAAAGGAGAAAAACAATCTCACTAAAGAAGCTCAAATTCCGTACAACTCACATACATTTCTTGAAAATCTTCTCTTATGACATCAAGTGCAGTAATGTGCCTTCTTTTCATTTATTTCCTTTGTGATTCTGAATGCTATTCTAAGGGCACCACTTAAAGAACTTTTTATGGAACCAATCAGAAGGCCATCTGTGCTCATGCAGTCACAGAGGGGTTGGGTCAGGCACCCAGGGGAAGCTAGGCCACTGCCCTGTATTCTCTGAAGTCTCGGTCTGATGCCAAACTTTGGACTCACTAAGCTCACAGTTTTCAGTTAACCAGAAAGTCAACTTTATTAGGAGACACACAGGATGCTCTTCAGGGCCATGGTTGAAATTTCTCACAGAAGACAATCATTGAAAGCCTGGACGAAGCTATTATTAGGTGTTAGTCACTAATCGTGTCTGACTCTTTTGTGACCCCATGGACTGTAGCTCACCAGGCTCCTCTGTCCATGGGATTTTCCAGAGAAGAGTACTGGAGAGGGTTGCCATTTCCTTCTCCAGGGCATCTTCCCAACCCAGGGATCAAACCTGGGTCTCTCACATTGTAGGCAGCTTCTTTACCACACGAGCCACCAAGGTTAGCTGGGACTGAAAAGGGGAGAATAAGAAATGGATTAAAATAACTAATCTTCTGGAAAAGGGACATTTTCCTAATTACCACATGGGACTGTGAAGGCCCTTTCGGAATTCTCAGTGGCTTGGAGGTATGACATATCACTGAACTCCAGGTCATTTTCTAGTGTAGATGAGAGTTTTTCTTTATACATCAAGATTGTCCTTTACCTTGATTAAATGAGAGGAGATAACCCCACCTAGGAAAATTATTGGGCCTTGGTTTTGTAGAGTTTCTATAGTCCAAGCATACAATGAATTTTTAAATACTATATTCAGTTCAGTTCAGTCACTCAGTCGTGTCCGACTCTTTGCGACCCCATGAATCGCAGCACGCCATTAATAGTTCAAGAATATAATGAATTAGTATTAATAATTTCTGCCATATGCTATTAGAATGTCTAAAGTCAATTTAGACATTTCTTTTTGATTTCTTATCTGAGATATGTTAGATCACATTATCAACATTTGAATGGATTTGCATACAACTAAAAAATACAGAAGACATACATGTCCCTTAATTTAATTAACACCATGTACAGTCAACAGATATTTATTCATTGAGTACTTCCTCATTTTGTTGTTTTGTGCTTGGTACTGACAGATGATGGGCTTCATGATAAATAATACATGTCTCTTGTCATTCATTTAAGCCCTCCTAGATGGAAAGTAGGGGCTTCCCTGATAGCTCAATTGGTAAAGAATCCGCCGGCAGTGTGCCTGGGTTCAACCCCTGGGTTGGGAAGATTCCCTGGAAAAGAGACAGGCTACCCACTCCAGTATTCTGGCCTGAAGAATTCCATGAACTGTATAGTCCATGGGTTGCAAAGAGTCAGATATGACTGAGTGACTTTCACTAACTCACTGGATGGAAATAGGCATTATTTTTGCAATTTTGTCCTTTGGGAGACATTAAATCCAGTCATAACTCATTCTTTAACATTTGACTTCGTGTTAGCAAATTGATACCTCATTTCTAAGAAGCAAACATTTCCCCTTGTAATAGAAGTCAGTTGGGCTTGAAATTTGTGTTGTTTGGAAAATGTTGCTCATGACTATTGCATCTGTAAATAAGAGGTATACATGAGATGAGAGCCTTTAATGTTTCCAACATTTTTGAACTTGATGCTATTTGTGAGAGAAGAACTCTTTCTATGTAGTTGCTAAGGAAACAGGTGGTTGAGTGATGGCAGTTTTATGTAGCCTTATTGGGAGTAGCTTCCCTGATAGCTCAGTTGGAAAAGAATCCTCCTGCAATGTGGGAGACCTGGGTTGGAGACCTGGGTTCGATCCCTGGGTTGGGAAGATCCCCTGGAAAAGGGAAAGGCTTCCCACTTTAGTATTCTTGGGTTTCTCTTGTGATTCAGCTGGTAAAGAATCCGCCTGCAATGTGGGAGACCTGGGTTCGGGAAGATCGCCTGGAGAAGGGAAAGGCTACCTACTCCAGTATTCTGGCCTGGAGAATTCCATGGACTACACAGTTGCAAAACTCTATTAGTCTTTGCCCTGCTTCATTCTGTATTCCAAGGCCAAATTTGCCTGTTAAGCCAGGTGTTTCTTGACTTCCTACTTTTGCATTCCAGTCCCCTATAATGAAAAGGACATCTTTTTTGGGTGTTAGTTCTAAAAGGTCTTTTAGGTCTTCATAGAACTGTTCCACTTCAGCTTCTTCAGCGTTACTGGTTGGGGCATAGACTTGGATTACTCTGATATTGAATGGTTTGCCTTGGAAACGAACAGAGATCATTCTGTCGTTTTTGAGATTGCATCCAAGTACTGCATTTCGGACTCTTTTGTTGACCATGATGGCCACTCCATTTCTTCTGAGGGATTCCTGCCCGCAGTAGTAGATATAATGGTCATCTGAGTTAAATTCACCCATTCCAGTCCATTTTAGTTCGCTGATTCCTAGAATGTCGACATTCACTCTTGCCATCTCTTGTTTGACCACTTCCAATTTGCCTTGATTCATGGACCTGACATTCCAGGTTCCTATGCAATATTGCTCTTTACAGCATTGGACCTTGCTTCTATCAACCAGTCACATCCACAGCTGGGTATTCTTTTTGCTTTGGCTCCATCCCTTCATTCTTTCTGGAGTTATTTCTCCACTGATCTCCAGTAGCATATTGGACCCCTACTGACCTGGGGAGTTCCTCTTTCAGTATCCTATCATTTTGCCTTTTCATACTGTTCATGGGGTTCTCAAGGCAAGAATCCTGAAGTGGTTTGCCATTTCCTTTTCCAGTGGACCACATTCTGTCAGATCTCTCCACCATGACCCGCCCATCTTGGGTTGCCCCACGAGCATGGCTTAGTTTCATTGAGTTATACAAGGCTGTGGTCCTAGTGTGATTAGATTGACTAGTTTTCTGTGAGTATGGTTTCAGTGTGTCTGCCCTCTGATGCCCTCTTGCAACACCTACCATCTTACTTGGGTTTCTCTTACCTTGGGCATGGGGTATCTCTTCACGGCTGCTCCAGCAAAGTGCAGCCACTGCTCCAACAACACAAGAGAAGACTCTATACATGGACATCACCAGATGGTCAACACCGAAATCAGATTGATTATGTTCTTTGAAGCCGAAGATGGAGAAGCTCTATATAGTCAACAAAAACAAGACCAGGAGCTGACTGTGGCTCAGATCATGAACTCCTTATTACCAAATTCAGACTTGAACTGAAGAAAGTAGGGAAAACCACTAGACCATTCAGGTTTGACCTAAATCAAATCCCTTATGATTATACAGTGGAAGTGAGAAATAGATTTAAGGGCCTAGATCTGATAGACAGAGTGCCTGATGAACTATGGAATGAGGTTCATGACATTGTACAGGAGACAGGGATCAAGACCATCCCCATAGAAAAGAAATGCAAAAAAGCAAAATGGCTGTCTGGGGAGGCCTTACAAATAGCTGTGAAAAGAAGAGAAGCGAAAAGCAAAGGAGAAAAGGAAAGACATAAGCATCTGAATGCAGAGTTCCAAAGAATAGCAAGAAGAGATAAGAAAGCCTTCCTCAGTGATCAATGAAAAGAAATAGAGGAAAACAACAAAATGGGAAAGACTAGCGATCTCTTCAAGAAAATTAGATATACCAAGGGAACATTTCATGCAAAGATGGGCTTGATAAAGAACAGAAATGGTATGGACCTAACAGAAGTAGAAGATATTAAGAAGAGATGGCAAGAATACACAGAAGAACTGTACAAAAAAGATCTTCATGACCCAGATAATCACAATGGTGTGATCACTGACCTAGAACCAGACATCCTGGAATGTGAAGTCAAGTGGGTCTTAGAAAACATGACTATGAACAAAGCTAGTGGAGGTGATGGAATTCCAGTTGAGCTATTTCAAGTCCTGAAAGATGATGCTGTGAAAGTGCTGCACTCAATATGCCAGCAAATTTGGAAAACTCAGCAGTAGCCACAGGACTGGAAAAGGTCAGTTTTCATTCCAATCCCAAAGAAAGGCAATGCCAAAAAATGTTCAAACTACTGCACAATTGCACTCATCTCACACACTAGTAAAGTAATGCTCAAAATTCTCCAAGCTAGACTTCAGCAATACTTGAACCGTGAACTTCCAGATGTTCAAGCTGGTTTTCAAAAAGGCAGAGGAACCAGAGATAAAATTGCCAACATCCACTGGATCATGGAAAAAGCAAGAGAGTTCCAGAAAAACATCTATTTCTGCTTTATTGACTATGCCAAAGCCTTTGACTGTGTGGATCATAATAAACTGTGGAAAACTGTGAAAGAGATGGGAATACCACACCACCTGACCTGCCTCTTGAGAAATCTGTATGCAGGTCAGGAGGCAACAGTTAGAACTGGACATGGAACAACAGACTGGTTCCAAATAGGAAAAGGAGTACATCAAGGCTGTATATTATCACCCTGCTTATTTAACTTCTATGCAGAGTACATCATGAGAAACACTGGACTGGAAGAAACACAATCTGGAATCAAGATTGCCGGGAGAAATATCAATAACCTCAGATATGCAGATGACACCACCCTTATGGCAGAAAGTGAAGAGGAACTAAAAAGCCTCTTGATGAAAGTCAAAGAGGAGAGTGAAAAAGTTGGCTTAAAGCTCAACATTCAGAAAATGAAGATCATGGCATCCGGTCCCATCACTTCATGGAAAATAGATGGGGAAACAGTAGAAACAGTGTCAGACTGCATTTTCTTGGGCTCCAAAATCACTACAGATGGTGACTGCAGCCATGAAATTAAAAGACGCCCACTCCTTGGAAGGAAAGTTATGACCAACCTAGATAGCATATTGAAAAGCAGAGACATTACTTTGCCAACAAAGGTCCGTTTAGTCAAGGCTATGGTTTTTCCTGTGGTCATGTATGGATGTGAGAGTTGGACTGTGAAGAAGGCTGAGTGCTGAATAATTGATGCTTTTGAACTGTGGTGTTGGAGAAGACTCTTGAGAGTCCCTTGGCCTGCAAGGAGATCCAACCAGTCCATTCTGAAGGAGATCAGAATTTCTTTGGGATTTCTTTGGGATTTCTTTGGGATTTCTTTGGGATTTCTTTGGGATTTCTTTGGAGGGAATGATGCTGAAGCTGAAACTCCAATACTTTGGCCTCCTGATGTGAAGTGTTGACTCATTGGAAAAGACTCTGATGCTGGGAGGGATTGTGGGCAGGAGGAGAAGGGGACGACAGAGGATGAGATGGCTGGATAGCATCACTGACTCGATGGACGTGAGTCTGAGTGAACTCTGGGAGTTGGTGATGGACAGGGAGGCCTGATGTGCTGCGATTCATGGGGTTGCAAAGAGTCGGACACGACTGAGCAACTGAGCGACTGAACTGAACTGAACTGATACAGTTGCAAAGAGTTGCAAAGAGTCAGACAGGACTGAGCAACTTTCACTTTCCCTTTCACTGTTGGGCGTAGAAGAAAGGATCAGATCAAATCAGTCGCTCAGTCGTGTCCGACTCTTTGCGACCCCACGGACTGTAGCCCACCAGGCTCCTCTGTCAATGGGGATTCTCCAGGCCAGAATAGTAGAGTAGGTTGCCACGCTCTCCTCCAGGGGATCTTCCGAACCCAGGGATCGAACCCAGGTCTCCAGCACTGCAGGAGCATTCTTTACCATCTGAGCCACCAAGGAAGTCCAAAAATTACTATATTTGGCCTTTTATATCCTTGGTTCCACATCAGCAGATTCAACCAAATGGGGAGTGTATACTACTGTAGTAGTATCTAGTGAAAAAAATCTGCATGTAGTTCATGCAGAACCCATGTAGTTCAAACCCATATTGTTCAAGGGTCAACTGTAATACCAGGAAAGAATGAAGGGTATTAAAATAAGATTGCCAAGGACAGATACAAGGGGAATAGCATCACCTAAAGAGGTAATTTAAAAAGTGGAAACTGCGAATAGACTGGTGGAGTTGTCTTTAGAATCAGGAGAGAGAGCCAGGAGATTCAAAAAGCAAAGTCTCCGAACTTTCCTGGTGGTCCAGTTGTTAAGACTTCATCTTCCACTGTAAGGCATGTGGGTTCAATCTCTGGTCAGGGAGCTAAGATCTGGCATGCTTTGTGGCTAAAATAGCAAAACAGAACAGAAGCAATTTTGTAGCAAATTCAAGAAAGACTTTTAAAAAACGGTCCATATAAAAAATGTGTTTTTTTTGAAAAAGCAAAGTTTCAAGAGAAAGACATTATCTATAGTGCCAAATTGTATCAACACAATTAGGATGGAAGAATCTAGAGGCATTAGTTGAAGAATTATCCCTTGAGACTAAGTCCATTGCTTTAAATAAGTTTTTTCTGGTGTTCCTCACCCAAATTATTTTATTATCTATCATCAACTGGCTTAAAGCTCAACATTCAGAAAACTAAGATCAAGGAGATCAGCCCGGGGATTTCTTTGGAAGGAATGATGCTGAAGCTGAAACTCCAGTACTTTGGCCACCTCATGTGAAGAGTTGACTCATTGGAAAAGACTCTGATGCTGGGAGGGATTGGGGGCAGGAGGAGAAGGGGACGACAGAGGATGAGATGGCTGGATGGCATCACTGACTCGATGGATGTGAGTCTGAGTGAACTCCGGGAGTTGGTGATGGACAGGGAGGCCTGGCGTGCTGCAATTCATGGGGTCGCAAAGAGTCGGACACGACTGAGTGACTGATCTGATCTGAACATGGGCAGATGTTCAGATGTAGAAATGAAAATGTAACCAAATGCAGGTTTGTGTACCCAACACATAGTGAGGCTAAACAATATAGAAACATTGGAGTTTGGAGCAGAGAAAAGTTTATTGCAGGACTGTGCAAGGAGATTGGTGGCTCATGCTCCCCAGACCCTGAACCCTTCAAAGGCTCTCAGCAAAGCATTTTTTTAAAAATTTTATTTTATTTTTAAACTTTACATAATTGTATTAGTTTTGTCAAATACCAAAATGAATCTGCCACAGGTATACATGTGTTCCCCATCCTGAACCCTCCTCCCTCCCCATACCATCCCTCTGGGTCATCCCAGTGCTTTAGCCCCAAGCATCCAGTATCGCGCATTGAACCTGGACTGGCATCTCATTTCATACATGATATTTTACATGTTTCAATGCCATTCTCCCAAATCTTCCCACCCTCTCCCTCTCCCACAGAGTCCATAAGACTGTTCTATACATCAGTGTCTCTTTTGCTGTCTCGTACACCGGGTTATTGTTACCATCTTTCTAAATTCCATATATATGCGTTAGTATACTGTATTGGTGTTTTTCCTTCTGGCTTACTTCACTCTGTATAATCGGCTCCAGTTTCATCCACCTCATTAGAACTGATTCAAATGTATTCTTTTTAATGGCTGAGTAATACTCCATTGTGTATATGTACCACAGCTTTCTTATCCATTCATCTGCTGATGGACATCTAGGTTGCATTTTTAAAGGCAAGGTGAAGGAGAGGCATGGTGGTAGCTGCAAACTTCTTGGTGCAGGAATCGTTTGTTCTTTCATCTGTCCATGTAAGTCAAGTCCTGTAAATAGTAAAAAAACGAATCTTATTCTCTATTCTGCAGCTTTTTATCTCTATATGAATGTGATCTTGGAGAGGCAGAAGTGAGCAGTGAGCAGTGGCTTGAAGTGAGATCATAATTCCCTCCCAGGAATTGGACCTAGGTAGCTGGATGAAAACCAGAAATCCTAGCTGCCAGACCACCCGGGGCTAGAAGCTAGAAGCAAAGTTGCCCCCATTGAAAAATGCATTTCTCAAGAAGGAAAACTGTAAAAGGAAGTATAAAGTTTGTTATTAGGGACATAGCACTCAAGTGGGAGAGCACATAGAGAAACATTTTGTTTAGTTAAGACAGAAGCAAGGCAGAGATACACACTCTGGAGAGTAAGGATGTGGGCTTCCCCACTAATGAGGAGGAGCACAGTAAAGAGGCGGTTAAGTCACTTACATAGGGCAGTTCTTCCGGGTCTTTGTTTATCTTTGGCCAATTATCTAGTTTCTTTTTCCACCCCTAACTGTCTCTAGGGCCCTCTCCAATATGTGTGCACAACTTTTTTCCAAGATGGATTCCAGCCCAGGGGCCTTTGGTCATGGTTTGCCATCACTGACTCTGGGTGATACCCCCCTCTTTAATACACAGAACTGTACAAAAAAGATCTTCATGACCAAGATAATCACGACGGTGTGATCACTCACCTAGAGCCAGACATCCTGGAATGTGAAGTCAAGTGGGCCTTAGAAAGCATCACTATGAACAAAGCTAGTGGAGGTGATGGAATCCCAGTTGAGCTATTTCAAATTCTGAAAGATGATGCTGTGAAAGTGCTGCACTCAATATGTCAGCAAATTTGGAATACTCAGCAGTGGCCACAGGACTGGAAAAGGTCAGTTTTCATTCCAATCCCAAAGAAAGGCAATGCCAAAGAATGCTCAAACTACCGCACAATTGCGCTCATTTCACACGCTAGTAAAGTAATGCTCAAAATTCTCCAAGCCAGGCTTCAGCAATATGTGAACTGTGAACTTCCAGATGTTCAAGCTGGTTTTAGAAAAGGCAGAGGAACCAGAGATAAAATTGCCAACATCCACTGGATCATGGAAAAAGCAAGAGAGTTCCAAAAAAACATATATTTCTGCTTTATTGACTATGCCAAAGCCTTTGACTGTGTGGATCACAATAAACTGTGGGAAATTCTGAAAGAGATGAGAATACCAGACCACCTGACCTGCCTCTTGAGAAACCTATGTGCAGGTCAGGAAGCAACAGTTAGAACTGGACATGGAACAACAAACTGGTTCCAAATAGGAAAAGGAGTATGTCAAGGCTGTATATTGTCACCCTGCTTATTTAACTTATATGCAGAGTACATCACGAGAAATGCTGGGCTGGAAGAAGCACAAGCTGGAATCAAGATTGCTGGGAGAAATATCAATAACCTCAGATATGCAGATGACACCACCCTTATGGCAGAAAGTGAAGAGGAACTCAAAAGCCTCCTGATGAAAGTGAAAGAGGAGAGTGAAAAAGTTGGCTTAAAGCTCAACATTCAGAAAACAAAGATCATGGCATCCGGTCCCATCACTTCATGGCAGATAGATGGGGAAACAGTGGAAACAGTGTCAGACTTTAAGTTTTTGGGCTCCAAAATCACTGCAGATGGTGACTGCAGCCATGAAATTAAAAGATGCTTACTCCTTGGAAGGAAAGTTATGACCAACCTAGATAGCATATTGAAAAGCAGAGACATTACTTTGCCAACAAAGGTCCGTTTAGTCAAGGCTATGGTTTTTCCTGCGGTCATGTATGGATGTGAGAGTTGGACTGTCAAGAAAGCTGAGCGCCGAAGAATTGATGCTTTTGAACTGTGGTGTTGGAGAAGACTCTTGAGAGTCCCTTGGACTGCAAGGAGATCCAACCAGTCCATTCTAAAGGAGATCAATCCTGGGTGTTCTTTGGAAGGAATGACGCTAAAGCTGAAACTCCAGTACTTTGGCCACCTCATGTGAAATGTTGACTCATTGGAAAAGACTCTGATGCTGGGAGGGATTGGGGGCAGGAGGAGAAGGGGACGACAGAGGATGAGATGGCTGGATGGCATCACTGACTTGATGGGCATGAGTCTGAGTGAACTCCAGGTGTTGGTGATGGACAGGGAGGCCTGGCGTGCTGCGATTCATGGGGTCGCAAAGAGTTGGACACGACTGAGCGACTGAACTGAACTGAGCCTTTCTCTGCATGTGCAGGGTCTCCTTTGCCTCAGGGAAGGGAATTATGTGACCTTTTGATCTTTTACTCAAACTGGGGTTAACCCCTCTCTTGTCCTTGCCATAAGGTAATGTTAAAGTATCCACAAGAAACAAAGCCTGGCTATTTTACCCTGTTTCTGTTGTTACTTCTACAATAAGAAGATACAAGAAGTTGTTACTTCTTTCTGTTGTTACTTAAAATGCCTAACATGGAGCCCACCTATTTCCTGTCTCAGAAAATGCAAACAGGAGACTAGTTGTAAGAGTCCCGGCCTGAAGCTCACATGTCACCTCCCTCAAATGAAAGAATGTTATACCTTTAAAGGTCAGAGCCTTGAGAATGGGCTGTCCTGTATGTTTCAGGCTATAGGCAGCATTCTTTTACAAAAGGTGCAAAGTCAGTATGACTAAGCACAGGCATCAGAGCACAAAAGTTAAAGAAACAGGTCAAACATGGAGTTAGATTTGTTCTTTGCTATTACAGCTGGACTCCTAGTTAAGTTTATGAGAAAGAATAATTCATAGAATCAGGCTATGTTTGAAGCAGAATCCAAATTCCATACAGGTTAATGTTCTGAATACAGAAATGGGGACGGTGGATGGGACTTGTGAATGAAATGAAAGAATAAATTGGCAAAGCTATTGAAGGCACAGTCGTAAGAGTTGCTAAAATGATTTGCCATAGGTTCAGAATACAAAGAAATTAAATGAAGCTCTGATGAGTGATAGGGTGATGAAAGGAATGGGCTAAAGAACTGAAATATTTAGAGATCTGTAATGTTAGTAAAAATATGAGAGGCTGGAAGATAGAAAATTATAATCAGAGATTGAAGATTAAAGAGATGAGACCACTCAGATAAGATGGATGGTCATATTTTGAGGTCAGCATATAAGCACAGAGCTGAAATCAAGTTGAAGGACAGTAAAGAGTTGTATGTTATAGAATTTGAGATCAAGTTATTATATGACTTATTAATAAATGCTAATGTTTCCTATTATGTCAGGGACTGAGATTTGAGAGGAAAACTTTGAGCTCAGTACCAAAGAGAGAGAAGGATGAACAATGGCAAATATTGGTGAAGAGACCACTTTTTCTTGATTAGAGTAAGGATAATGAGGATTGAAGAGTTTCAAGAACTATTTAGTAGATAAAGTTGGAAGGACTTGGTGGTAGCTGGTATGGGAAGTGAGGGAGAAAGAAGAGGAGGGTGATTACTAGGTTTTCCAACTTGGGAGCTGAATGGATAGTATCAGTAATGACTGAGATACCAAATTCAAGAAATTAACTTAAGGGGGAAATAATATAATTTAAACTTGTTGATACAGGAACATCAATGGGATGTAAAGAGTGAGATATCAAGAATCCAAATGAATAAAGGCATAAACTCTAGGAAGGATTCTAGTCTGGAATGCATGCTTTGGCATTAGGCTGGAAATTAAACCACAAGATTGGCTCTGAACTCCTACCGAGAGTGAGTAGAATGAGGTAAACCATGAACAATGAACAGAATCTTAGAGTATGCCAACATTAAGGGATGGGCAGAAGAGCATTTCTAGTGGCCATAGTCAAATATAGCTGAGAGCTTTGGAATAATAAATGTTGCAAAAGACTATAGGATTTTGCACTTAAGCTATTTTGAAGCTAGAACTGCTTTAGGACTTGGGGTTAGGTGGTGAATATATATTAGGTTTATCACATTTCACCCTGGTAGCAAGTAACCTCAAACCCTCAATGAATTAAAACAAGTATTTATTTCTTGCTCATGAATATGGCATCCATCTTGGATTGGTTCTGGTTTGCCTGAGCTCATTTGGGATTAGATTCAGTTCAGCTTTGTGTGTCTCTCATTCTGGTACCCAGGATGAACATCAGTAGCTACCCAGTGGCTATTTTTGTGGCAGAGGGTAAGCATTTAGGAAGCAAACTGAAAGGCACAGTCCCTTAAATTTTCTTCTAAGAGTAGTACACTGTCAGTTCTACTCACATTTCACTTGTCAAAGCAACCCCAAATGGCCAAGTCCCATTCAGTAGGAGTTGGGAAATCATGCCAATCCTAAAAGTAGAGGGAGGTGAGTATCAGTACTTGATGAGCAGTAAACCTGTCTAAATACAATTAGTAAACATGGGTAAAGGGGAAGGTCAAATACTCTTTAAGAAGTTGAAAAATAGCCAATAATCATTAACAATTAATATGGGCTTCCCTGGTGGCTCAGACAGTAAAGAATCTGCCTGCAATTTGGAAGACCTGGGTTCAATCCCTGGGTAGGGAAGTTCCCCTGGAGGAGGGAATTGCAACCCACTGCAGTTTTCTTGCCTGGAGAATCTCAACAGACAGAGGGTCCTGGTGGGCTACAGTCCATGGGGTTGCAAAGAGTCAGACATGACTGAGTGACTAAGCACAGCACAGGAATATGGGTCAAGTACTATTTTAAGCTTTTAATGTATAAGAGTATACTTTAATCAATATAACCACTCTATAAATAGGTAATATCATCAACCTATTTTATAGATTAGGAAACCAAGGCAAGAAAGGTTCAGCATCATGCTCAAAGTCATTTAAGTAAAAATATCAGAGCATAGGACCATGAGTGACTGATAGTCACTCAGTTGTGTCTGACTCTTTGGGACCCCATATTATAGCCTGCCATGCTCCTTTGTCCATGGAATTCTCCAGGCAAGAATACTGGTGTGGGTTACCACTGAGTTTCGGTTAAAGCAAAAGACTGCTGCCTAATCCCCAGAGACAAAGACAGCGTACTCACCTTTCTCCTACTCTAAATCAGGGAGTCTTATTATCTTTTAAGTGCTTCTTGAGGTTCATCAGCAGAAAAAGTCTTGGCCTTTATTTCTGTGACTGAAATAATTTTCAGTTATCTGTATGCACACCACAAAGTTCATCATCTTTGTTTCTTGGCTATAAATGCAGGATGTTTTCCATAATATCAGTACCATCATACCTTTGCCTGATGGGCTGTGTATGTTATTTTTTTTAATCTGTAGCCTCAGGAGTGGAACTATATAACTTTATTTTTTATGTATGACAATAATTTATCTTTCAAGCTGTCATTTAAGTGTGATACAGAAGCTTAGTTGAGTCATTTGATTATGAATGCAATGACATTTAGTAATTTCTCATTTAAAATTTAAAACTTATTATAATTCATGATTTTCACCTTTTGTCTCTTTCCAGGGGTCAGTGTTATGCTCCTGGTCTGGCATGGACTGTGATGTTATTGAGGAGTAGCATCTGTTTCTCAGTGTTTATCTTTGTCCTGTGCTGTTCTCCTATTCCACAAGTAAGTCATCCTTTCTTGTCCTCAGGCATTTCCCCCACCCTTCTCTCTGGGAAATCTATCATGATGTGAATCTTCCTGATTCATTTTCTGGCAAGACTGGGCATTCTGATTCTTCTCCTTCAACTACATCTTATTCCCCTCATGGGACACTTTGCAGGCATTTGCTGTCTCATATTAAGCTTATAGCCTTGAACCTCTAACAGGGAGCCATTCTCCCTGTCCTTTCCCATGCATTCTAAGATCAAGGAAAGTCAGGAGACTGTCTCCTGCTCACTTACATTGTGGAGGGACCTATAAAAATCAAAATGGAGTCTAATAAATGCTTTCTGCTTCTGTAACTCAGTTTGCCCCTTGCATGATTATGTAGATCACATAGTTTTGGGGAAATGGAAACTTACAACAATGCTAGGAACTTAAACTTATCTCACTCACCCTACTTCTTGCAATTACCCAGTCCCTGTAATCTTGCTTAGCCATGCTTGTCTGTGTGAAGGTCAGGCAGTTCCCCACCGCTCCACCCCACCCCTTCCTGCGTGCCTCAAGTATCCAATAGAAGATATAGAATGCAAACCTGGAATTGGGATCCTATAAAGGAACTGTACACCAACAGTCGGGGCTCAGAGCTTGGAGTGTTGACTCCTCTGGGCCACCAGTGTAATAAACCTGAGCTCTCCAACGCTCTTGAGTGTTGCTTGGTTTCTCAACAGCCAGTTTCTGCAACAACATCTAATAATTCATACAGCCTTTTCTGGTCTTGGTTGGAGTATAACTCCTTTGTCCAAGGGATTCTTCAGGCAAGAATACTGGAGTGGGTTGCCATTTCCTTCTCCCTGGGATCTTCCTGACCCAGTTTCAAACCCTGGTATTTTGGCATCATATGCCAAGTCTTTACCATCTGAGCCACCAGGAAAGCCCCCTTGGTTGTTATACAAGACCAGAAAAATCTCTGTAGTTAATTCTCAAAGGGATTTACATCTTTCCGATCTACACGTAGAAGGAGGACTCTGTTCTCCTTCACATTTACATCTCCAAACTTAAAGAAGGGGGAATATTTAGTATACACAAATGTCTCAAATATTGTCCAAGGATGGAATGACAAGAGACCCATATTCTAAATACTGCTGCTGCTGCTGCTAAGTCGCTTCAGTCGTGTCCGACTCTGTGCGACCCCATGGACGGCAGCCTACCAGGCTCCCCTGTCCCTGGGATTCTCCAGGCAAGAACACTGGAGTGGGTTGCCATTTCCTTCTCCAATGCATGAAAGTGAAAAGTGAAAGTGAAAGTTGCTCAGTCATGTCCGACTTTTTGCGACCCCATGGACGGCAGCCTACCAGGCTCCCCTGTCCCTGGGATTCTCCAGGCAAGAACACTGGAGTGGGTTGCCATTTCCTTCTCCAATGCATGAAAGTGAAAAGTGAAAGTGAAAGTTGCTCAGTCATGTCCGACTTTTTGCGACCCCATGGACTGCAGCCTACCAGGCTCCTCCGCCCATGGGATTTTCCAGGCAAGAGTACTGGAGTGGGTGCCATTGCCCAATTCTAAATACTAACTCTCCTGAAATTTCTCTTTTCTCTCCTTCCCTGTTTAGTGAGGGAATGCCTGGTTGTGTTCTCTTTAAAACGTTTTTGACCTTTTCAACTTAAGATTCCAAAGATTTTTATGTCTTTCTCTGTTTTCTCTATGCTTGGGCAAGAGGTGTGGATTTAGGGGAATAAGTGAATTAAAGCATAAGTTGGAAGGAAATATCACAGTTCTGTTAGTACTTTTCAACACATCCTCTCAAATGCTTTCCAGTTGTTCATTGCCACTTGATCTGCTCACTAGATTCATGATGGTGATAGATCAATTATTATAATATCATAACAGCAATCAAGCTTATCACATAAATGCTCATTTCCCTAGCTATTCATGCAATGACTTTCACTTCTTTCGTATATCTAATTGCTATAGATAGCATTTGCTTTTTATAACCTGTTGACAAAATTGATTGAGAACTTCTGTTTCTCTTCTGTTTTTATATTTTATTCTCTTCTGTTTTTCTTTACAATTTTGCCATTTCTTATAGACAAGAATGCTAAACTTTTGGAGGGATGTATTTACCTCTGCAGACTGTTTTTCAGTTCCAAAATTCTTTGAATGGATTAACTTATGCTGGGAAGGCTGGAAACTGGAGTTCATTTTGGTTGACAATTTAGTAACACAAATCAAATTAAACTATACTGAAACCAAACCAAACCAAACCAAATGAAATTTAGAGTAGCTCACCTTAGAGTGGTGGGAGAATGGACAGGTTTTAGATGTGCTAAGACATCTATATGTGTTTTCCTGCTCAATCCCACGTCTTCTTTTTTCTATTTGTGTCCTCTCAGTTCAGTTCAGTTCAGTTCAGTCTCTCAGTCGTGTCCGACTCTTTGTGACCCCATGAACTGCAGCAGCCAGGCCTCCCTGTCCATCACCAACTCCCGGAGTTCACTCAAACTCATGTCCATCGAGTCGGTGATGCTATCCAGCCATCTCATCCTCTGTCATCCCCGTCTCCTCCTGCCCCCAATCCCTCCCAGCATCAGAGTCTTTTCCAATGAGTCAACTCTTTGCATGAGGTGGCCAAAGTATTGGAGTTTTGGCTTTAGCATCATTCCTTCCAAAGAACACTCAGGACTGATCTCCTTTAGAATGGACTGGTTGGATCTCCTTGCAGGCCAAGGGACTCTCAAGAGTCTTCTACAACACCACAGTTCAAAGCATCAATTCTTCGGTGCTCAGCTTTCTTCACAGTCCAACTCTCACATCTATGCATGACCACTGGAAAAACCATAGCCTTGACTAGACAGACCTTTGTTGGCAATGTAATGTCTCTGCTTTTTAATATGCTATCTAAGTTTGTCATAACTTTCATTCCAAGGAGTAAGCGTCTTTTATTTATTTATTTTTCATTCTTATTTTTTTATTATTATTTTTTTTTACTTTACAATATTGTATGGGTTTTGCCATATATCAACATGCATCCGCATCAAAAAATGGGCCAAAGAACTAAATAGACATTTCTTCAAAGAAGACATACAGTAAGTGTCTTTTAATTTCATGGCTGCAATCACCATCTGCAGTGATTTTGGAGCCCCCCCAAAATAGTCTGACACTGTTTCTACTGTTTCCCCATCTATTTCCCATGAAATAATGGGACCAGATGCCATGATCTTCATTTTCTGAATGTTGAGCTTTAAGCCGACTTTTTCACTCTCCTCTTTTACTTTCATCAAGAGGCTTTTTAGTTCCTCTTCACTTTCTGCCATAAGAATGGTGTCATTGCATATCTGAGGTTATTGATATTTCTCCTGGCAATCTTGATTTCAGCTTGTGCTTCTTCCAGTCCAGCGTTTCTCATGATGTACTCTCCATATAAGTTAAATAAGCAGGGTGACAATATACAGCCTTGACGTACTCCTTTTCCTATTTGGAACCAGTCTGTTGTTGCAGGTCCAGTTAGACATAAATTTGACTGAGACTGATGACTGGACTAAATACTGGGTAGTGTTGGAGCAAGAGAAATTGCACCATTGCTAGTGATGTTGTCTTATCTTTTCACTCTTTTCCTTTTGGGGGTTGATGGATACTTTCTGGGTGTATGGAAAAATATATGAAACTCAATTAATTTTAAGTATTGTTTATTTCATTCACCTAAATGTGGAATAAATCTAATCCAATAAATCAGAATTAAGGTAGAAAAGCCTAACCTTTCTGAAAATTTCACTAATTTCTGTCCCTAAACCACTATTATCACATTAAAGATGATTATCCCTGGGCCAAGGTTGGGACTGTGATTTCCTGGCTTATTTCCTCTCCCACATTCATCCTTACTACAAGCAATGCAGTCCTTCTTAACAGGGCTCTTAAATTTTTTGTTGGATTGCTCTCACGGATATGAGATTTAGTATAGATATCTCGGAGCAGAGTGCCAAAAAGTGGCTTGAAGTACTTTAGACTCTGTATCTCTTAAGCCCCTTCATTCTTTTTTTTTTTTAAATTAATTATTTTAGTTGGCGGCTAATTACTTTACAGTATTGTGAGCACCTTCATTCTTTGATCACAGATGTATTTTCACATATGGGGGAAAGTGACAATTTAGGAGATTAGGATTAACATATATTGTTGTTCTTTATTTGCTAAGTCATGTCTGACTCTTCTGTGACCGTGTGGACTGTAGCCTGCCAGCCTCTTATACGCTACTATGTATAAAATAGATAGTTAACAAGGAACATACAATAGTATACAGTGGTATAGCACAGGAACTATACTCAGTATTCTGTAATGACCTAAATGGGGAAAGAACCTGAAAAAAATGAGTACGTATATATGTATAACTGATTCACTTTGCTGTACACCTGAAACTAGCACAACCTTGTAAATCAACTCTACTCCAATAAAAAGAAAATTCTTTTCACAGTCTGTCATGAAATACCTTGCAAACTCACCTAGTGGTTTGCTACGCCTTTTACATAGAATTTTCAGATTCTTCACTGTCAGGCAAGATTTTTGGAAGGCCAGAGATAGGAAGCATTCTAAGAGCGGGAGGTCATATGACTATTCTGGTTGGGGACTTCACCTGGCCTTTTATTTTTCCACCAGTGAACCAGGAAATGAAGTGTCAACCTGTTTTAAAGGTCTTTAAATAAATTAAATTTATTTTCATTTATTTACTTTTTGACCACTCTGCATGGAATGCTGAATCTTAGTTTCCTGACCATGTGCCCTGCAATGGAAGTGCAAATTCTTAACCACTGGACTGCCAGGGAAGTCCAAAGCATAAATTAAAGGGTAACCCAAGATGATGACTGAATTAAGAGGCACTATGGAGAAGGAAATGGCAACCCACTCCAGCATTCTTGCCTGGAGAATCTCAGGGACGAGGGAGCCTGATGGGCTGTCGTCTGTGTGGTCGCACAGAGTCGGACACGACTGAAGCGATTTAGCAGCAGCAGCAGCATTCTCTATTTTATGACCAAGATTTAAGAATTTGTTTTCTAAGTGTTAATGGAAGGGGTATCAATGTTATTATGAGTCTGTTAATTCATTAGCACCTGTCCTGATTTGTGAGGAAGAACACTTTCTCATTGACTCCAGCAATGGCTCTTTAGGTCTTTCATGTATTCGGTTCTGGGCTTCTTTCAGATCTCAGAGAAGAAGCTGTTTATGCTTTAGTATCCAGTAAAATAGCTATTAGAAGTTTCCTCTGGGTCTCCTAGCCAAGTACACAAGGATGAAGCATCCATTGATACAGCAGTATAGGCTCAGTTCAGTTTGGCAAAATTTAGAGACAAGCCCTCCTAAACAGTGGGAGCAACAGTCAGGAAAAAGGGAAGAATGAGTTCAATACATGGGCTGTCCCATTGAAATACAATACTTGAAATTGTGATGTACATGTACACTTGGCCTGGTTGTAATCTGTCAGTCCAAATTAGTCACATAGTTCTTCATTAATTTTGTTAAGAAGTTGTAAAACTTAACATTGCCTTCTTCAAAAACACATCTTCCTACCAATGTGTGAAAGACAATGGTGATATGCCTCCACAAGTAGTAGAGATCATACTTGGGAATATGTTTTTGGTATAGTTTAATTTTCTTATTTATTGAACGTGTAGTTAACAAGGTATAGTTAACATTACTGTATTCTGCACTAAAATTTTTTTTAAAAGGTAGAACTCATGTTAGGTGTTCTTGAGACAGTATTAAAAGAAATGATTAAGTGTACTCATCTTAATGGTACAGCTTGATGGATTTTGATATATGTATGCACCTCAACACAGATCAAGATACAGAACCTTTCATCAGTTTAGGAATCTCCCTCATGATGCTTCCCAGTCAATCCATTCCCCATTGATAGCCATTATCCTGATTCCACTAATAAATGTATTAATGTTACTTTTCCAGTCAGTCTTTAACATCGTGTGAAAGTGTTAGCTGCTCAGTCATGTCCGACTCTTTGTGACCCTGTGGACTGTAGCCTTCCAGGCTCCTCTGTCCATGGGACTTTCCAGGCAAGAATACTGGAGTGGGTAGCCATTCCTTTCTCCAGGGGATCTTCCCAACCCAGAAATTGAACCTTAGGTCTCTTGCATTGCAGGCACATTCTTTACCATCTGAGTCAACAGGGAAGCCCCTTTAACGTCATATAAATGAAATGATAAAATATGCACTCTTCATGTCTGACTTCTGTTACACAATATCCATGAACTTCATCTATTTGTTGTTTCCAGTTTTTTTAATTGCTATATAGTACTCCATTGTATAAATATACTATATGTACAAGTTTATTTACTCATTTTGCAGGTGGTAGATATTTGGGTTTATTACATATTTTGGTTACAATGAATAAAACTGTCACAAACATTCTAATAATGTCTTTTCTGGATAATTAAACTCCTTTCTTTTCATATATATGTAGGAGTATAATTAATAGATCTTAGATATGTGGTTTTGATTTACCACAGATTTCCCCTAAATGATTGAACCAGTTCACATTCTCACTATCAATGTTTGTGAGCTCATTTTTGCCACTTCCTCATCAAGACTTGAAGACTTTGAGTATTTTAGATTTTTACTATTTAGAATGGTTTCATTTATATACAGCTTAAGAACTCGCTAAACTCGTATTTCCCTTCCTTTTAGCTTTGTTTTGTGTTGTGCTGAAGTGGCACAGACAAGGCTGAGGATGAAACCTTATATATAAGGATAGCAAAGCAAATGGATGGAAGGAACCTGAATCACTGATGATTCTATTTAGATATTCAACCAGTTCTAGAACCATCTATCTCCATGAAAGTGAAAGTGTTAGTTGCTCAGTCAAGTCTGACTCTTTGTAACCCTGTGGATTGTGGCCTACCAGGCCCCTCTGTCCATGGAATTCTCCAGGCAAGAATACTGAAGTGGGTAGACATTCCCTTCCAGGGAATCTTCCCAACCTGGATCAAACCTGGGTCTCCTGCACTGCAGGCAGATTCTTTACCATCTGAGCCATCAGGGAACCCAATAGCTATTGATAATTCGGTGATAAACATTCTTTTTTTTTGTTTGTTTAAAAATTTTATTTTTTGTTCATCATGAATTTTTGCAATAATTTTTTTCATATAAATTTATTTTAATTGGATGCTAATTACTTTACAATATTGTATTGGTTTTGCCATAAATATTCTTATGGTTTATGTTAATGTTCATCACATATTTGTCATTTGAAGATGAAAACACACTTTATAAAGAAATCTTACATTAAGTATCTTTAATAGCAGTTCAGTTTTGCTGTTTTGTTCATATAGTTTTAAGGGTTCATTGTTAAGTTTAATCCTGGGATTTTATGTTGATGTTGTAACAGCAATGAATAATTTTCTATGTTAACATATTTTTTGTCTGTTCACTAGATTTTGGTGTATAGAAACTATTTTTGTATCAATATATTAAGATTTTTGCATCATTTAAGTCTTGAATACTAATAAGTTTTCATTTCTAATGGAATTCTTAGATTTTCCAGATAGAAAATTTCATCATTGCCAATATTTGTAGATCTTGTAGATCTTTCCTCAAACAAAATTTAAATCTTATATCTATCCTCATCTAGCTATAGTAGGGGGAAATTACATGGTCTTATTAAGTAATATGGTAATTATTCTTTTATTGCTAATTACTTTAGCTGTAATTCCTCCAATCTGATTTGATCACAAACCTTCTGGTGGGCTCTTGATTAAAGTTAAATATTTTTAAATGAAATATAAAGTCTCTTTTGAATCTTTCATTATTAAGCATTTCAGATTGATTTTTTGGTAAATTTTATTCTATTTTTTTTTTTTGAGAAATCAAGCCACCTATGTGTGTTAACTTTTCACCCTAATTAATTTCTTGTCTTATTAGTGTGCTTGTGGAAGAATGCTTTCATATTCTTTCCCAATCAATAGAGCATAGACTTTTCAAATGGAAGTTAAAATATTTGCCTCTACTTTTCAATAACAAGATATGGTGCTCAGGCAAGCTCTAGGATCTTTTGTGTACCCTATTTGACTCTGTGTTGAGGCAGACAGGGGGCTTCCCCAATGACTCAGTGGTAAAGAATCTGCCGGCAGTGCAGGAGACACGGGAGACATGAGTTCTAAAAGAGATGGACACGACTGAGCGAGAGCAACGACCTCGAGAAGGAAGAGACAACATAAGAGAAAGCTCAATCTTTGCAGTTTTGATGAGTAAATGTAACTTACTTCAATGCCTAAAATATTGCGGATATTTTCCCAATGTCCTTTTCACAGCTGTCTTTACTTCATTGTTCCTTAGGCTGTAGATAAGGGGATTCAGCATGGGTGTGATCACACTGTATTGTAAGGAAGAAAGCAAATCCAGGGAGGAACCAGAGGGAGGCATGAGATAGCGCAGCATACCTGAGCCAAAGAACAGGATCACTGCGATGAGGTGGGAGGAGCAGGTGGAGAAGGCTTTGCTTCTGCCTGTGGTGGAGCTGATGCTCAGAATGTGGAATATAATACGAACATAGGAGAAGAAGATTGGGAAGAAGTTTCCAAGCCCAAGGAATATAGTGGAGAAGGACAAGATACTGATATTGATGGAGATATCAGAGCAAGACAGAGGGAAGAGGGAGGGCAGCTCACAGGTGTAGTGGTGGATGGTTTGAGCATCACAGAAGTCCAGGTTAATAGCCAAGAGCACAATGATGACTGCGTTGAGAGAGGTCAGGCCCCAGGAGCCCCACACCAGCCCCTTGCAGAGCTGGTTGCTCATCACCTGGTTATAGAGCAAGGGGTGGCAGATGGCAGCATAACGGTCGTAGGCCATGACTGAGAGCAGACAGGCTTCATCTCCCGCAGTAAGAAACACAAAGAAGACCTGGGCTAGACAGCCCTCTACTGAGATGGTCTTCTTCTCAGACAGGAGGTCCTTCAGGAGCTTGGGCACAGTGACAGAAGAGAAGCAGAGGTCTAGGAATGATAGATTACTCAAGAAGTAGTACATGGGCGTGTGGAGGTGGGAGTCAGTCCTGATCACTAATATCATTGTCAGGTTCCCCAGTAGTGTCTGGAGGTAAATTCCCAGGAATAATACGAAGAGCAGAGCTTGGATGTGGGTGTTGTCAGACAGCCCAATGAGAATAAACTGGGTGATGGTGCTGTGGTTCCTCAAGGCCATTTGTTGAGATTATTTTCCTGTAATAAAATAAAGGAGAGGTGAGATCGCCTATGATTGTTCCTGTTTCCTTCACAGCATCAGCCTTTCTGCTTACACATTTCCCCCTGTGCTGTTTGGGTGCTGTGTTGAGACACTCAGTATATCCTTCACTGTACCTCAGCAAGAAGTTTTATTCTATTTTGTCAATCATATTCTTGGATTGCCGTCTTCACATACTTAACAGAGCATCTCATTCCTTTTTTATAGGGATTTAATTGGAAAAATAAATATAACTGGCTTCCTTGTACATTCATGGTAGTGAGTTTCCACCTGGGTTTTTCCTGTTTAGAGAGCCTTATAATCTTTTGGTCTTAAGAACCATTATAGTATGGATTTGCAGCAGTTGTTTTAAACTTGTCTCCTTTCCATATCATTATGTTTTAGGTCATAATCATCCAGTGACTTCTAACTTCCTAAGCAGCTCATTAAATTTCCATTAACTTTGTGTGTACAGAGTATCTTAATCACTATCTCAGTTTTTTTCTCAAAGTGATTTTGTGATTTATTTATGGCAGCTGATGATATCCATTTTACTGTTGAAAAATGTGATATTCAGGGAGCTTTTGTAATGCCATGTTGACAAGTAAAAAACCATTGCTTTTTCTAAAACCATTGCTTTTTCTAATCTACCAGGTTAGGCTTGATCCATAGGTACTTAGGCCATTTATCCTGTTCCGGTATTCAGAGTTCTTTCTTATCCACCTTTAACCTACTTTTAAACCAAATTTACTACTTTTGATATTAGAAAAGTGTATTTGTTTCTGTGCTTCTATTATTCTCCATTCAGATGTTCTCCATTTTAATCTGTGGATCCAAATTCTTAACTGACCTTAAATCCTGTCTTTTTTTAATAGTCTCTCCTGACAGCTCCCTCTTCTAAACTTACAACCTTCTATTTAAATCACTGACTCCTTGTTTTCAGTGGCCTTATGTCATAGTCTGAATTCTGATTTTTTTCTCATTAATGTTAATTATGTTTTCTCAGATTTCCCCTCAAGGCTATGAGCTCATTGAGAAAATGGACCACATCTTAATACTAATCACAAATTAATTATTTCTAGCTTCATCTTCACACATTTTGTATTAGCTTCATTATACCTATCGCATTATTTGAAAACCTCCATATGACCTCTCATGCATACTTCGGATATGACCTCTTGAATATTCCAAGCACAATCCCATCCTTTAACTCTATGCCCCTAATACCACCTCAGTTGTGCCTGACTCTTTGCAACCCCATAGACTATACAGTCCATGGAATTCTCTAGGCCAGAATACTGGAGTGGGTAGCTCTCCCTTCTCTATGGGATCTTCCCAACCCTGGGATCGAACCCAGATCTCCCACATTGCAGGTGGCTTCCCTGGAGCCACCAGGGAAGCCCAAGAATACTGGATTGGATAGCCTATCCCTTCTCCAGCAGATCTTCCCCACCGAGGAATCAAACCAGGTTCTCCTGCACTGCAGACAGATTCTTTACAAGCTGAGCTACCAGGGAAAGCCATCCTAATACTACCAATCACCTGTAATACTGATCCCTGGCAGAAGTATTGGGAATATTATCCATCAGAGTTGCCATACTGCCTATCCATGCAGTCTGTGTTTATCTGAAGAATATGTCATCTTCTGCAGCATCCTCTGATAATCTCTCATTTTTATAGAAGCAACAAGTACTTTAACCATCACTGCAACAAGGTACTTGCATTTGTGTTGTGGGCAATTTATTTTTTTATTTCCCATGAGGTCAGAAAAGAAGTATGTGTGTGGTTTTCCTTTAACTGCTTCTTGAATCCACTTGTGCTAGGTGTAAGGGTTTATCCAAGAAGACCAGAATGGTAGTAGATATGTGAATGATGATGCTCACCTGAATCCAAATAATTTTGAACCTGCATTTGTAGGGCTATATAGTAAAGCACCGTTCTGTATGAAGTTTTCTTAGGAGCCCTAGGTTTTAAAACATGATTTAGCAGGTTTCTGCTTTTGCTTGTCAGCTCACAATATAACCCTATGTAGCTTTCTGAACTTACAAAAGATTTATATTGCTTTTTCATTGAGCACCTATTTCTGATCCTGCCAATAATCTATGACCCCATGTTAACTCACCAAGAGATGCTTCAGCTATGATCCCATTAACAAACTCATCAGTCAAAGCTTAGGCCCATCTTAGACCGACGTGTAGGTTACCTTTGTCCTAGAAAACAGGGTCGTGTTTACCGTTGTGTGCCTGTGGGATATTGGCTTAGTTCCAGTGATTGTGAGGCAGAAACAGCTGGAGAAATTATGTTTGAGGATCCTGCATGGATACATTTGTAAACATTGTTGATAGAAAACTTTTTATATAAAATCTACTCAAAGCAAAGTAAAATGATAAAAAGGATTTATTCTTCATAAAACTTAGATATTTTCATGTATATCTCAATGATCTGGATATTTTCAAGCCATCCCCCAAATTGCTTCAGTCTCCACTTTCACTCACAAGGAGACCAGACCACAGTGTCTTACCACTGCAGTGGCAAGCTCAGGGTCTCTTGTTGATTGAGAATATTTCCAGAATCATTTCTATTTCTTTAGCATAGTATTTCTGGACAGATTTTTCTCTCTTATCCGATGTCCACATTTAGTGTGCAGGAAGACATCAACCACTGTATCAAGTGATTTAGAAGGTATCACAGAGAAAGGAGCCCTCCCATCCCCTCCTAAATAACACCTTAAACTGATGGGATAAATTTTTTTGAATGACCCAAAGCAAAGCCTTGCAGCTCATTCTAGGTCAGGCTATCAGGAAATAAATATAATCTTTAATTACTACTTGGAACAAAAAACATTGTCTTTGTTTCATCCTTTTGTATGAGAGACTGATGTGAGATTTACACATGGATGAGAACAGGCACAATTAAAGTGAATGAAATGGTGGTTGATCTCAGCAAATGGTAAAAGATATGAAAGGAGGATTACAGAATTGTCCTAGAAAGGTCTAACCCACACTATTTAAAGATATTTCTGGAATGAACAAATGAGTGAAGTGTGTGTAGTAGGTCAGCCTCCAAGATGGCCTGAGGGATCCCAGGGCAACTTTCAGACCCAGGAATCTGAACTGGGAAAAGGATATCAGTACAGGAAGGAGAGAACCAAAGGTCAACATGACCCAATTGAATTATTCTCCGCTCTGTTTCCTCCTTGGGAATAGTACTCCTCTGAACTATTCATACCTACTCACTGGTAACCAGATCTGAAGGTTTAAGGAACAGAAATATTTACTGCAGTTTATCAAACTAGAGTCAGAAAAAGCAGGGGAATAAGTTCCTTCAACAGCCTACAATCTGTCTGTAATATTCTGATTTCTCTCTGCAATGTTTTGTGATTATGAAGTATAAGAAGATTTAGGCCAGGCTGTAAGATGTCCCTGTACTCAATGTTATGCAGAGAGGATAGAGGTCATTCTGTTGATTTGTGCAGGTTTGATAGACTAATGCAACATTTGGGGGAATAAAGATGTCTAAGCTGGGAAAGATTGAAGGCAGGAGGAGAAGGGGATGACAGAGGATGAGATGGTTGGATGGCATTACCGACTCAGTGGACATGAGTTTGGGTAAACTCCGGGAGTTGGTGATGGACAGGGAGGCCTGGCATGCTGCAGTCCATGGGGTCACAAAGAGTCGGACGCTACTGAGTGACTGAACTAAATTGAACTGAACTGAAAGCCCTTCCCAGGGTTGGAGATGATGTCAAGAGCCAAGATATTTTCATCTCTAGTCAGGGAAGAGGGATGAAGGAACAGGATCCTTGGCTCTAGAACAAGTGGAATAGGTAATGAAATGTGAGGAGGTAGAGATGTGCGAAGGGATAGACAGCAGATTTAAAACCTACACACAGGAATCTCCCTGGTGATCCATTGGCTAAGACTCCATGCTCCCAATGCAGGGGGCTAAGGTTCAATCCCTAGTCAGGGAACTAGATCTCACATCCTGCAACTGAGAGTTCACATCCTGCAACTAAGATCCAGTGCTGCCAAATAAATACACAAATAACAATAATAAATATTTAAAAAATAGTTGAAAAACCCTACACACAGATATTCCAGGAAAAAGATAAAGGTATCCTCAGAGAATCAGGGAAGAATTACCATACTTTTTGTTTTTCTGGAGATGACTCTTCTGAATTTTCTGCCTTTCCCATCATTGCTGAGCATCATAGGTAAAGTCTCCTCAAAACTGACCTCCTCTCAAAGGAGTTTGATGTTTGGTATATCAGACAGCTCTCAGAGAGTTCTGGGCATTAGAATAGTTCTCTTGTTAGAAGCAGTATATAAATCATACAATCAGGACTGTTCTCCCAAAAACTTTAATTTAGGGTGGTGTCATTCTGTAATGTAGGCAAAGGTGAGGACAGTTTCTCTAAAGAAGCTCTAATTCTGAACAACAGACAAATATTTCATTAAAACTTCTCACATGATCTTAGGTGAAGCAATGTACCTTCTCTTCATTTCTTCTGTGATTCTGAGTACTCTTCTAAGATCATCACTTAAAGAAAGCATTCTTTAATGGAACCAATCAGAAAGCCATTTTACTTAGATAGCCATGGGTTGTGTTGGGTACTCGGGGAAGTGCGGCCACTGCCCTGTATTCCCTGAAGTCCCAGCCTGAAGCCTAGCTCTGGACTCAGTAACTACACAGTTTCCACGTAACTGGAAAATTAAACTTAGTAAGACGCATAGGGGATTCTTTCCAGGGAAGTATTTGAAGTGTCTGAATTAAGGCAATTATTTAAAGCCAAAAAGAGTGTTTTATTAGAGTCGTGAGGGTTGAAAAAGCAAGTACAAGAATGGGACTTTTAAACAAATTTCCATCTGATGGAACATTTTCCTAATGGCTACACATAGCTGAAAATGAGCTTTCAAAATTCTTCAGTAAACTGAGCTGTGACATATTACTGAGCTCCAGATTATGTGTTAGTGAATACTTAAATTTTTTTCATTTTAACCATAGACTTATCCATTATAGTGACTGAGAGGAGTTAACTCCATGCTAGGAATATTATTGGGCCTTGAATTTACAGTATCTGTTTTTTTCAGAGTAATATCCTGTTTTTATTTAAAAAGTGATATTCTGTTTAACATGAATCATGTTAAAGTTTATTCTTTAACAGGTTTATTGAAATACAATTGGCAAAAATTATATAGATTTAAGATGTACATCTTGATTATTTTTAGGACCTTACTTAGTCCTGCCCCTGCCAGATCTATTAATGTATAATTGACAAATAAAATTTTTGTATATTTAAGACATACAAAGTGAAAATAATTGAATCTTAAGTTTATAGAATTCTATATTCAAAGTACATAATGAATTATGTAAATATGATGATAGTAATATATAGATAGTAATCCAAGCATATAATGAATTTCTCTTGCATGTGAACTGTCCTGCTTCTCCAACATCATGTATTGCTGATGATAGAAGAAACTATCTTTTCTCTATTGTTTGTTCTTTGCTCCTTTGTCATAGAGTAACTGACCTTTATGTGTTTAGGTTTATTTCTGGGCTCTCAGTTCTATGCCAGTGATCTGTGTATCTGTTTTTCTGTCAGTACTGTGCTGTTTTGATTATTGTAGCTTCATAACATAGTTTAAAATTGGGGCATGTGAAACCTCCAGTTTTGTTCTTTTATTCTCAAGATTGCTTTGGCTTTTGTGGTTCCATATAAATTTTAGTATTTTTTGTTCTATTTCTGTGAAAAATCTCCCTGAGATTTTAATACGGATTGCATTGAATCTGTAGATTGCTTTAGGCAATATAAATATCCATGAGCATGAACTCCGTTTCCGTTTCTTTTTTTTATTCTGCTTCAGTGTCTTTCAACTATGTCTCATAGTTTTCAGTGTCAAAGTCTTTGACCTCCTTGATTAAGTTTATTCCTAGATATTTTATTCTTTTTGTTGTTGATAATAAAGTGTTTAAAACATATTCTCATATAGAGTTGCAATTTTTAAAAAATGTACATTTATTTATTTTAATTGGAGGTTAATTACTTTACAATATTGTGTTGGTTTTGCCATACATCAACATCAATTTTATAATTCTATTTATCACCTTACCGTTTTATGTTCTTTTGTCTTCTGTTTCTGGTAGAATAGCTCTTTTCAACTTTTCTTTTTTTTCTTAGGCAGGTCTTGCGTTGATGACTATCTCAGTTTTCATTTGTTTGGGAATGTCCTTATTTCTCCTTCATATCTAATTTTGCATTTGCTGAATAGAATATTCTTGGCTGACAGTTTTTATCTTTCAATATTTTGAGAATGTCATTTCACTGCTTCCTGGCCTGTGGCATTTTTGCTGAGAAATTTGCTATAGCCTACTGGGGGTTCCCTTGTAAATTATCATCCTTTTTCCCCTGGCTGACTTTAAAATTCTTTCTTTGTAATTGACTTAAAATTTATTTATTTATTTATTTATTTTTGGCTGTGCTGGGTCATCTTTGCTGTGCGGGCTTTTCTCTAGTTACGCTGAGGAGGGGTTACTCTCCTGTTGTGGGGCGGTTCTGGGGTACACGGGCTTCCATGGTTGTGGTTTCTGGGCTCTAGAGCACAGATTCAGTAGTTGTGGCACATGGGCTTGGTTGCTCCATGGCATGTGGGATCTTCACGGACCAGGGATCAAACCCATGTCTCCTGCACTGGCAGGCAGATTCTTTACTACTGAGCCTCCAGGGAAGCCCTGTCAATGACTTTTTAAATTAAAAGTATAAAGTGCAAGGAAATCCAACCAGTCCATTCTAAAGGAGATCAGCCCTGGGTGTTCCTTGGAAGGAATGATGCTAAAGCTGAAACTCCAATACTTTGGCCACCTCATGCGAAGAGTTGACTCATTGGAAAAGACGCTGATGCTGGGAGGGATTGGGGGCAGGAGGAAAAGGGGACGACAGAGGATGAGATGGCTGGATGGCATCACTGACTCGATGGAGGTGAGTTTGAGTGAACTCCGGGAGATGTGATGGACAGGGAGGCCTGGCTGCAATTCATGGGGTTGCAAACAGTCGGACATGACTGAGCAACTGAACTGAACTGAACAGTTGGTTTACAATATTATATTGGTTTCAGGTGTAAACATAGTGATTTGATACTTTTTTAGATTACATTCCATTTAAAGTGGTTATAAAATGCTGGCTGTACTCCCTGTGCTATACGTTACATTGTATCTTATTTATTTTATATCTAGTAGTTTGTACCTCTTAATCTTCTCCTGTCTTGCCCTTCCTCCAGCCCCTTTCACCAGTGGTAACCACTAGTTTGTTCTCTGTATCTGTGAGTCTGTTTCTATTTTATTGTATTCTTTTATTTATTTTTTTTAGATTCCACATATAAAGGAAAACATAGAGTATTTGTCTTTCTCTGACTTACTTCACTAAGCATAATACCCTTAAGGTGCATTTATGTTGTTGGAAATGGCAGAATTTCATTATTTTTCATGACAGTAATATTCTATTGTATATATGCCTTATCTTCTTTATCCATTCATTTGTGGATGGATGCTGAGATTGCTTTTATATCTTGGCTCTTATAAATAAGGCCGCTATGAGCATTGGGATGGGCTTCCCTGGTGGGCAATGCAGGAGACATGGGTTCGATCCCTGGGTCAGGAAGATCCCCTGGAGAAGGAAATGGCAACCCACTCCAGTATTCTTGCCCGAGGAATCTCATGGATAGAGGAGACAGGACTGAGCATGCATGCATGCACAAAGTTACAGTGGTGCTGGGATGAGAGTGGAAACAGTGGTCTGTTTTAGTCCTTTGCTGGCCTCTTGTTCCACACGTAACTCATCCCCTCTAGTCATCTCTCTCTTGGAAATCTATCATGACATACTAATAGCTCATCATTTTTCATTTCCTAGTAATACCAACCATGCCGCACATTTTTGAATTTGGGTGTTCTTCTGTGGCATTCTAAGACCAAGAGAAGCTCAGAAGATTGTGCCTACATGTACTCAATCCACACTAATTTCTCAGATCTCTGGTGATTGCATTATATTTTGTGTGGACTTCTCAGTGGGCTTATCATGTTCCTGATCCCCCTGTAGGAAGGAAGACTGAATTCTTTACTCTTATACCTCCAAACTTAGTAGAGGGTGAATCTTTAGTATCTATATAAATAGAATTGGGTGGTAATATATAGAGCCCTCCATGCTTACTATGAATTTTCCTGCATATCTTTCCAATTCTCTCCTCAGTTTGTTTCATATCTAGTTGTATATTCCTTCAAATATTTTTATATGTTTAAACTCAGAATCCAAAGATTTTTGAGTCTTTGTTCTCTAATTCTACTGAATGGGCAGATGGGGAAAACTTTGGGTAATAGGTAAATAAAGCAGAGTGGTAAGAACTATCACAGTTCTGTTAGTACTTTTCATGGCATCCTGCCTGGTATGCTTTCCAGTTGTTGTGTATCTAACCTGACTCAGTACTTTCATGATGGCGGCTGACATACAAGATTATCATGATTGTCTATTTGACATACAAGATTATCGTATTGAAATCTGTTTCCCACTTAAACCTCCATGCACTTTCATTTCTTTCTTTCAGTGTGTATAAACTGAAAACTGACATAGATATTACTGCAGCCTGGGAGACAGCATTTCAGATAGCTCTGAGAAAGTGCTCCAGGGAGGTGAGGGGAGGAGCTAGAATATATGAGTTTTGCAACAAAGGGCAGGTAATCGGTAACATCAAAAGATTACTATTAAGTAAAGAAATTAGATATATCAGGTTAGGGAATTTAGCACTTTTCTATTTATGGGAAGATGCAAGAATCTAAGCTTACTGAAATCATTCTTTGATATGTGCCTCAGCTGTTGTGGTTAGCATCTTGTGTTTCTACAAGCTGAATTTCCTTAGGCCTCACCCTGGGGAGTGACTGCAGTCTGATGGCTGCTAAATGGCAGGTATTCTTTCCTTCCTGAGTTCCCTCAGGGTCACCAGCTCACCAACCATGGTGGCTGGGATTGCTGATGACTGTATCATCCTTTGTTTACTGATATGGCAGGAAATAATTCCATTTCTCAACTCCCAACCAGTTTGTCAACACAAAATACCTTCTACATAAAAATTTCAGATTCTCCCCTATCAGGGAAGATTTTGGGGAGGTCAGAAAGAGGAAGAGTTCCAACACCATGGATTTCCTTGACCATGCTGGCCGGAGACTAAACTTAGTCTTTTATTTTTGCAGTAGTGGACCCGAGAATAACGTTTTAACTTGTTTTAAAGGTTTTGCAGTAAATGTTAAAAAGCAACTGAAGATGATTGTTGTGTTTGGAGGCATTATTCTCTACTTTATGCCCAAAATGTAAGAATTTGTTTCCTAAGTGTTATCAGAGCAGGTACGAACATTATTATGAGCCTTTTAATTTATTAGCACTTGTACTAGCTTGTGAGAAAACTTTACTTTCTTGTTGACTTTAGAAATGGTCGTTTAAAAAAAAAAAAAAGAAATGGTCATTTATGCCACTTATATATTCAACTCTGGTCTCAGGGAAGAAAACGATTAAGTTTTAATATCCTGAAAAATATCTCTTCTAAGAAGCTTCACCTTGGTCTCCTAACCAAGTACACTGAGAAAGCAGCACACACTCAGTTCGGATTTTGCAAAATGCAGAAGCAAGACCAGAGCAGGAGAAGAGAGAGGAGCAAGGATTCAGTCTATAGGACCTGTCTGCAAGGTATACGGTAGATGCAGTCTGCCAAGCCAAACTTTCATCTAAGTCCTCCATTACTTTATTCAGTAGCTGTAAAGCCTAACAATTGCTATTGTTTTTGCCATATTTTTAATCTGTCTATCTGTAGGAAGGAAACCTATGCCTTCTTTACCATTTTGCTGTGCTTATCTACTTTCTTAATTATCTTCTTTGTTTAATGTTATTTACTGAACTGATTTCTGAAATTTTAATATATTTATCATTCTCCCATTTCATTTTATAGTAATAGCAGATGCTAATGGTAACTATCCAGCAAATGCTTTCACCATTACAACTTCTTTGCATACTGGCCCAACCTAAAAATGTCAGTCTCTGAACATGTTTCCTTGTCCAGAGGAACAAGGAAATACTACTACATTGCATTCTACTTTGTTCCCAGCATCACAGCTACACATCTCTTACCTGTGGTAAATTGGGAAGAGATACTTATAGAAGGGAATGCTTTGGCATATGCAATATCTTTAGTAATTGAAAGATGCAGGCACAATAACAATAACAATTGTAAGAAGTGTGCATTTAGTTTGCTGTTGTGGAATGTAATTGGTGTGCTAAAGAAATAAAATGACAGCCTTGGATTAACCAATTACAAACCTAGAGGATGATATGAAGTTCAAAAAGCCTTTCTGAGCATTTTAAAGGAAACCCTGTCTCCTGTAATCAAAGAGTAGACTTTGGTGAAAATGGGCCCAGGACCTGACTAATAGAATAGCTGAATTCAAAAGAGCACTTTATTTACAGTTCAGCAAATATCCTTTTCCATATACAGGGTTTTAATAGAAAAGGAGCAGGACCATGAGACTTGTGGTGGGGGGACATCTGGATGAATATGCTTCAACTTCCTGAATCATCAGAGCCTGTAGAATTGACTTACTACTCTCTGCAAGATTATAGAAGTTTTTCCCTTGCTTGAAGACCATGGAGAAATTGAACCTGAGGCAGATGTCTGGTAAGATGTTATTTACCCTCTCTTATCTCCCCCAGTGACTTCTAGACCAATGGCTGGGATCATGCCTCATCGTGGTTGGATTGAGGAAGTACAGCCCTGCTATGGGAGGAAAGGCATTGTTTACCAAACCAACTGTAGGATATGGAGAGTATGTACCCACGAGAACTGAGAAAACATGTCTGAGAATGGATCTTTTAGTTTAGTTTCCTGTTTGTTAAGGTATAAAATATACAAGTAGACAGAGGTGGCAGAATTAGAGGAGGAAAAAAGACATTTAAGAGTAAAATATACTTCACAAATTCCATACCCTTTAAAATCTTGAAAAAGATTTTTTGTGAATTAATTTTAAATTTCCTGTGGTAAGTGAAAAATTTTAATATATGTACTTAATACTTATGGGAGCTACTGGTAATGAAATTTTATGCACATCCTTTTGGCTTTATTGATAAATTAATATGCAGGTCATTTTGGGGAGATTTATATACTAGACTTCCCAGGTGGCTCAGTTGTAAAGAATCTGATATCAATGCAGGAGATACAAGAGACATTGGTTCAATCCCTGGTTTAGGAAGATCCCCTGGAGCAGTAGATGGCAAACCACTCCAGTATTCTTGCCTAGAAAATTCCATGGACAGAGGAGTCTTGTGGGCTACAGTCCATGGGGTTGCAAAGAGTCAGACACACGTACTCTTACATATACTAGCTACAAATTTTCTATGCAGTAAACATAGTTTATACATAAGTTGTAAATATTTTTAAATAAATTTTGAATTTATCCAACTAATTTGTTGAAATAATTCAAACAAATTGAAACTGCTGGGACTAAGTATACCCAAAATTTATAGTTTTGAGACCAAACTATGATAGTTTTCCCCCTACTATATAGATGGGACTTTATCAGTCTTATCCCTCAGTGTTTATGTGGGGTTATATTTCCTAAAACTATACAAATGATACATATTAATCTTTGGGAAGATGATTTTACAAAGAAATTACTTTTTTCTATTATTGTTTATCTCAATCATCTTCAATATGCTTAATCATCAATATGCTTAATCCTTACTAGTCACTTGTGTTATTTCATTTTTTTTTTTTCATTTCCTTTGGTATATCAATGGTTTTGTTACTGGCTTCTAAGAATTCAGTTATGGCTAAGGATGTTAACCATTTATCATGAAATGCAAATTAAATGCCATATTTTATTACCTAAAAATACGTAAGTAAAGAGTGAAGTGCAATCATTTAAAGATAGTACTTGATGAGTATTTACATTCATATATACTTATGTAACCACCACACAGATCAGGATGCAGTAACTTTCATTAGCTAGAAAGTTCCATAATGCCTTTTCCTAGTAAACCTATTCTCCACAGGCAAGCACTGTCCTGGCATCACTTATTAGTTATTATTCTCTAGTCTCAGACTTTATGTAAATAAAATCATATGTGTCTGGCTTCTGTTATCCATGTGTTTTCCAAAACCTGTTTTTGTAAAATATTCCTTTGTATGAATATACAATGTTTATCCATTAAATATACAATATTTTATTTATCCATTATATTTATTATTTATTTAGAAATTATTTATTAATTTATTAACTTATTATTTATTTATTTATCCATTATTGAATATACAATAGTTTATTTATCCATTCTCCAGTTGATAGACATTTTGGTTATTTGCCTTTTTTAGCTGCAGTGAATAAAGTTGTCATAAATAGCCCAGTAATGTCTTTGCTGTATATATACATTCATAATTCTTTGGTACATACCTGGCAATATAATTCTTGGGCCTTAGAGTAGTTGTATGGTTTTGATTTAACACATACTGCCACACAGTTTACTGAAGTGCTGAATAAGTGTATATTGAATCCAATTCCTCCCCCTCCTCATCAAGACTTGAATACTTTCAGTATTTTCAGTTCTAGCATTTAGAATGATTCTGTTTATATGAAGTTCAGGAACAGGCTAAACCAGTACTTCCCCTTCCTTTAGCTTTGTGTTGTGATGGATAAGAACATGATATCTAGAGTAGCAACAGCAGGGGCACTTGTGAGGATAAAAATCAATAGAGAATGGCATAGCAAATGAATGGAAAGAGCAAGCTTTATTAATAATTAACTAGAATAATTAATAGAATCATTAATAATTCTATTGAGCTACTGAACCAACTCTGAAGTGCTCTGTCTCCAGATCTCATATTAAATCAATGATAAGTAGTGTTATGATTTATGTTACTATTAATCACATTTTGTTACTTGATGAAAGCATGCTTAATGAATACATTTGTAAATCAAATCTATTGATTTAAGCATACTTTATGTCATTTACTTAGTTTTGTTGCTTCTTCATATGGGTTCTGAGTGCTTATTGTTGAACTTAATCCTGAGGTTTTTCTATTGACCTTGCCATAGCAAATGGATGTTTTTCTAATATATATATATATTCAGTTTATTGCTGGTATATAGAGAAACTACTGATTATATGAATACATAAGCTTTTTTTTTTCTGGTTCCAAATAGGAAAAGGAGTATGTCAAGGCTGCATATTGTCACCCTACTTATTTAACTTCTATGCAGAGTACATCATGAGAAACGCTGGGCTGGAAGAAGCACAAGCTGGAATCAAGATTGTGGGGAGAAATATCAATAACCTCAGATATGCAGATGACACCACCCTTATGGCAGAAAGTGAAGAAGAACTCAAAAGCCTCTTGATGAAAGTGAAAGAGGAGAGTGAAAAAGTTGGCTTAAAGCTCAACATTCAGAAAACTAAAATCATGGCATCTGGTCCCACCACTTCATGGGAAATAGATGGGGAAACAGTGGAAACAGTGTCAGACTTTGTTTTTTTGGGCTCCAAAATCACTGCAGGTGATGACTGCAGCCATGAAATTAAAAGACGCTTACTCCTTGGTAGGAAAGTTATGACCAACCTAGATAGCATATTCAAAAGCAGAGACATTACTTTGCCAACAAAGGTCTGTCTAGTCAAGGCTATGGTTTTTCCAGTGGTCATGTATGGATGTGAGAGTCGGACTGTGAAGAAAGCTGAGCGCCGAAGAATTGATGCTTTTGAACTGTGGTGTTGGAGAAGACTCTTGAGAGTCCCTTGGACTGCGAGGAGATCCAACCAGTCCATTCTAAAGGTGATCAGTCCTGGTGTTCTTTGGAAGGACTGATGCTAAAGCTGTAACTCCAATACATTGGCCACTCATGCAAAGAGTTGACTCATTGGAAAAGGCTCTGATGCTGGGAGGGATTGGGGGCAGGAGGAGGGGGCAGGGAGATGACAGAGGATGAGATGGGTGGATGGCATCACCGACTCGATGGACATGAGTTTGAGTGAACTCCGGGAGTTGGTGATGGACGGGAGGCCTGGCATGCTGCAGTTCATGGGGTCGCAAAGAGTCGGACATGACTGAGTGAACTGAACTGAAAGCTTTTTGTTACCTTAATAAACTCTCTTGGAATAGTAATAATTAGAGATTTCTTAGATTTTTGGGTAATCATTATTACCTCCAAATATTTGTAGATCCCCTCTTCCATAATTAAATATCGTATTTTAATATCAATTTACTGCACTGGAGGGAATTACATAACCTTGTTAAGTAATATGAGTAATAGTGTTGTCTTCTTTTAACTGCTCTTGTTGTGTCCAACTCTTTGCGACCCCATGGACCGCAGAACACCAGGTTTCCCTGTCCTTCACCATCTCCTGGAGTTTGCTCAAACTCATGTCCATTGAGTTGGTGATGCCATCCAACCATCTCATCCTCTGTTGCTCCCTTCTCCTCCTGCCCTCAATCTTTCCTAGCATCAGGGTCTTTTCCAGTGAGTTGGTTCTTTGCATCAGGTGGTCAAAGTATTGAAGCTTCAGCTTTAGCATCAGTCCTTCCAATGAATATTCAGGGTTGATTTCCTTTACTATTGACTGGTTTGATCTCTTTGCAGTCTAAGGGACCCTCAAGAGTCTTCTCCAGCACCACCGTTTGAAAGCATCAATTCTTAGGCTCTCAGCCTCCTTTATAGTCCCATGTCATGTCTGTACATGACTAATGGAAAAACCATAACTGTAATTCCTCCAATTTGATATTATATCATGAAGCATATATTTGAATATTATTTAATGTTAAATAAATAATAAGTAATATGAAAAGCATGTTTATAGGTTTATAACTGAGTCACTTTGCTGTATAGCAGAGATTGGCACAACATTGTAAGTCAACTATACTTCAATAAAAAAGTCATTAGAATTTTTATTATTAAATATTTGAGGACAAAATTGTTGAATTTTACTTTTATGCTTATTAAGAATCTATCAGGGTGAACATGAGATTATTCTCACTTGAACTTATTGATTTGAGGAATCAAAGCAATAAGAAGTTTACTTGGTCATGGGTTATTATTTATATTATTATTATTTCAGTATACTTTAAGATTCAGTGGATCATTTCATTTGACTTGTCTAAATATTCATGAGACTGTGGTAATTTTTCATATTTTGAATCAGTTACTTTAGTTCTGAAAAGCATTAACAATTTTCCATATTATTTTAAAAGCATTCAAGTTTGCCAAAACTTACCTGAAAAACTATCAGTGCTTATTGTCCTTTTGTGCTTATTCTAATGTTTTTTGTTTTGTTTTACACATCAAATAGCTCAATTTTATTTTTTTGGTTATATTTTCTTAAAATGAAACAAAATCCTGCTTTCAGTTTATTTAGACAAATCTTAGCGTTACCTTATAATTTTTATTCTTAACATCAGTGTTGTACTATTAGATTCTTTTTCTGTTTTCTTCAATATATTTACATAATTATGTCAAAATTGATCTTTTTGAATAGTGCCTCGATTTATTTATTGCTTCTATTTTTCTCTTTTCTAATATATTAATTTGTGCTTTTAGTCCCTTTAATCCTCCTTTTCTTATGATAAGTTTAATTATCTTTCTAATGATTGCATTTAAGCATTCAGAAACTTACAATTTTTTTCTTATTAATGAATTCATGTAAGGATAGATTTTATTTCTATTGATGGCTGCATTGGCAATGTTTTTAACTTTAGTATATAGTGTTCTCATGTTCATGATAGTCTATGTAGACTGTTGACTTTTTTGTTAACAAAGGATTTTGCTTTTCAAGAGTTTTACTTCAAGAATTTATAAGTAGTTGGGATTTGAAAAGGTTAACTTCTGTTTAACAAATACCTCCTTTGTTTTTAGTTCTCTCTGCAGCTCTTTATAGTTAGATGCTGAAACTCCTGTGTCATTGTATCTTTTTTTCGTAACCTCATTTTATTTTGTTTGTCTTATTTATCTACTTTGTGGAAGATGGTTTTCACACTCTCTTTCAACCAACAGCATGGACTTTCCACATAGGGAACCAAAATCAAGAGCCACTTCCTTGGACTAACAGGATTAGGTGTTTGGGTGAGCTCTGGAATCTTTCTTCAGAATTACTGACATCGTGTGATTAGAGGAGATGAGGGCAAAAGCAAAGGCAGTGGAATACAATCTTCGTGATTTTGCTTACAGTTGTCTTTGTTCACTGCCTGAACATTATAGATATTTCCCCAATGTCCTTTTCACAGCTGCCTTCACCTCCTTGTTCTTTAGGCTGTAGATGAGGGGATTCAGCATGGGTGTGACTGCACTGTACTGTACGGAGAGGAGTAAATCCAAAGAGGAACCAGACGGAGGCATGAGATAATAAAGAAAACCCGAGCCAAAGAACAAGATCACTGCGATGAGGTGGGAGGAGCAGGTGGAGAAAGCCTTGCTTCTGCCTTTGGTGGAGCTGATGCTCAGGATGGTGGAGATAATACGGGCATAAGAGAAGAAGATTGGGATGAAGGTTCCAAGCCCATGCAATAGGCTGGAGCAGAGTAGGATATTGGTAACAATAGAGATATCAGAACAAGACAGGGGGAAAAGGGCAGGCAGCTCACAGGTGTAGTGGTGGATGGTTTGGGCCTCACAGAAATCCAGGCTAATAGCCAGGAGCACAATGACAAATGCATTGAGAGAGGCCAGGCCCCATGAGATCAACGCCAGCCTCACACAGAGCTGGTTGCTCATCACCTGGCCATAGTGCAGGGGGTGGCAGATTGCGGCATAGCGGTCATAGGCCATCACTGAGAGGAGACAGGCTTCAGTTCCTGAAGAGAAAAACACAAAGAAGACCTGAGTCAGGCAGCTCTCGACAGAGATGGTGTTCTTTTCAGACAGGAGGTCCTTCAGGAGCTTGGGCAGAGTGACACAAGAGAAGCAGAGGTCTAGGAATGATAGATTGCTCAAGAAGAAGTACATGGGCGTGTGGAGGTGGGAGTCAGCCCTGATCACCAGCAGCATCGTCAGCTTCCCCATCACGGTCAGGAGGTAAATCACCAGGAAGAGCACAAAGAGCAGAGCCTGGATGTGGGGGTCGTCTGACAGCCCAGTGAGGATAAACTCGGTGATGGTGCTGCGGTTCCTCAAGGCCATTTGTGGAGGCTGTTTCCTTGGAATAAAATAGAAATTGGGTGATATTGCCTATGATTGTCCCCATTCTCTACAGCATCATCTTCTCTTCTTAAACATCCCTCCCTGAGTTGTCTGAACTTGTGCTTACATATCTCAAAGCTGCCCTCACTTTTCTTGATAGATCACAAATTTAGGTCACAGTCTTCACATACTTTAGAGAGTTCTATGGAAAAAGGAAGAGAGTTCCAGAAAAACGTCTATTTCTGCTATATTGACTATGCCAAAGCCTTTGACTGTGTGGATCACAATAAACTGTGGAAAATTCTGAAAGAGATGGGAGTACCAGACCACCTGACCTGCCTCTTGAGAAACCTGTATGCAGGTCAGGAAGCAACAGTTAGAACTGGACATGGAACAACAGACTGCTTCCAAATAAGAAAAGGAGTACTTCAAGGCTGTATATTGTCACCCTGCTTATTTAACTTCTATGCAGAGTACATCATGAGAAACGCTGGGCTGGAAGAAGCCCAAGCTAGAATCAAGATTGCCAGGAGAAATATCAATAACCTCAGATATGCAGATGATATCACCCCTATGGCAGAAAATGAAGAGGAACTAAAAAGCCTCTTGATGAAGGTGAAAGAGGAGACTGAAAAAGTTGGTTTCAAGCTCAACATTCAGAAAACTAAGATCATGGCATCTGGTCCCATCACTTCATGGCAAATAGATGGGGAAACAGTGTCAGACTTTATTTTTTGGGGCTCCAAAATCACTGCAGATGGTGACTGCAGCCATGAAATTAAAAGACGCTTACTCCTTGGAAGGAAAGTTATGACCAACCTAGGTAGCATATTCAAAAGCAGAGACATTACTTTGCCAACGAAGGTCCGTGTAGTCAAGGGTATGGTTTTTCCAGTGGTCATGCATGGATGTGAGAGTTGGACTGTGAAGAAAGCTGAGCGCTGAAGAATTGATGCTTTTGAACAGGGGTGTTGGAGAAGACTCTTGAGAGTCACTTGGCCTGCAAGGAGATTCAACCAGTCCATCCTAAAGGAGATCAGTTCTGGGTGTTCTTTGGAAGGACTGATGCTAAAGCTGAAACTCCAGTACTTTGGCCACCTCATGCGAAGAGTTGACTCATTGGAAAAGACTCTGATGCTGGGAGGGATTGTGGGCAGGAGGAGAAGGGGACGACAGAGGATGAGATGGCTGGATGGCATCACTGACTTGATGGACATGAGTTTGGGTGAACTCCGGGAGTTGGTGATGGACAGGGAGGCCTGGCGTGCTGCGATTCATGGGGTCGCAAAGAGTCGGACATGACTGAGTGACCGAACTGAACTGATTCCTATTCCACAGAGACTTACTGGAGAAATAATATTTCTGGTTCACTCTAACATTAATGTTATTCAATTTTCCTTACATGCTTTAAATTTCAGAAATTCTTAAAATCCATTGTACAACATTTAAAAAAACCATTGTACAATATGTGTGAGGTAATTGTTCTAAACCTTTTCTCCTCTCTAATATTTTTGTTCAAAATAATCCAGGGCTTCTTACTTGTTAAACATCACATTAAATTTTAATAGATTTTTTAAAATACGAAGCATTTTCTCATGTCTTGTCTCTGTTTATGCTGAAAGAAATTCTATGAAGTATTTCAGACATGGACACTTATCTTCATTTTACCCCTTGGAAATATGATATAGAGACATTAACAACCAGTAGAAGAATCAGGAAATAACTTCCATAGTATTTCCCCTAATTCTCATCCCAATATCTAGGTCTGGTCCACAAGAATAAAGATCACTTTTCCTATCTTTAAACAAAAATTTTTTTTTAAAAATGGTAAAAGTCTTACTATAAAAACACTATTTTAATGATATTTAGCTATACTAAATACCATATTTCAGTGGTATTAAATCCATTCACATTGTTGTGCAACTTTCACCATTATCCATCTCCAGAATTGTTCACTTTCCTAAACTGAAACTGTGTTCCCATTAAAAAATTAACTCCTCATTCTCCACCCTGCTTCCAGCCCCTGGCATCTACCAGTGTACTTTCTGACACTATGAATTTGACTGTTCTAGGTATTTTGTGGAATCAAATCCATTTCTCCTGTCTTGACATTCAGAGTTCTTCTTCCTCTGTCCTTAACCTATATTTTAGCCTTTTTGACCCCTTTTGATACTAGAAAGGTCTTATATTTCTCTCTTTGACTACATGGTTTTCTTTCAGACGTTCTACTTTTTTATTCCACTGATTCAGACTCTCATTCACCTTCCAGCCTTACCTCAAATCCTGCTATTTCTTCAAAGCAAATATAGTTAAAAACCTGATCATGTTAACAAAGTTCAAATTCATCTTACACGCATGTCTAGGTTACCTGTGTGCTTGGACAGGCAGGGCGCCGTTCACCTTTGTGTGACTTCAGCTAGTGGTGGTGATACAGAAACAGTTGGAGAATTTACTTTTGAGGAACCTGCTTGGATAAAATTGTGAATATTGTTCAAAGAAGATGTCTTCTTGGGATCTACTCAAGCAAAGTGAAATGATACATTTGTTCTATTCTTTTTAGGAACTTGGTTATTTCATGTATTTGTGAACAGGGCTATCCTGAAAATTGCTCCCACTTTTCTACTTCCATGCACAAGATGGATCTGACCATGTAACTTGGGGAGTTCATCATCTCAGCCAAGAAGAGTGTACCATTCCTGAATAATATTTTTCTCTCATGTGCTAACTTACGCATTTTGTGTGGGTGAAGGCAGCGACTATTTGGATCATATGATACGGGAATCACAGAAAAGGGCCTCACCCTTCCTCATTCTTCTAAATACGATCTCTAACTAAACTAAAAGAGAAGATGGTCAGCAAAATTAAAACACATAGAAATTTCTAGGAAGGAAAAATAGAGGGGGGATATCAAGATATTTTGGAAGATATTACCATACTCCTGGCTATTCCTGGAAAGCCAGTTCCTGTGTTCAGGTTTTCCCATTCAAGTAGGCACATCATAGGTAAAGTCTTCCTATAAGGGAACTTATGTCACAAGAATCTGACTCTCCACAGCAGATAGCTTTTTCTTCTTGCTATAAGTGAGAATTGGCTATTAGAATGGTTCAAGCTTTAAAAACACTGGGATTGCCACAAAATTAAGATTACCTCTTGACTCCCTTAACCTAGAGCGGTGTTATTCTGCAATACAGGCCACTGTGTGGAAGGACAAAACCAATTTCTCAAAAGAAGCTCATATTCTGAACAGGTATATAGTTCATTAGAACTTCCTCACATGGTCTCAGATCCAGTAACCTGCTATATCTTCATTTATTTCGTCTGAGATTCTGAATACTTCTGAAGAATACTACTGAAGGAAAAAATTCTCTAACAGACCCAATCAGAGGGCCATCTGTTCTTATACAGCCAAGAGCTGGGTTGGCACCCAGGGGAAGCTGGGTCAATGCCCTGTACTCTCTGAAGCTTACCCTGAAGCCAAATTCCAGACTCACTAATTGCATGTTTCCCTGTTAGCTAGAAAGGTAAGCTGTAAGAGACACAGGGGAGTATTTGAAATTTCCGAATTAAAGCAATTATTTAAAGTCTAAAGAAAGAACACTTATTAGGCTGATAGAGACTGGAGAGAAATGAATAAGAAAGGCATCTCCCCCCCTCCCAGCTTTATTGAGATGTAATTGACATATAATATTGTGTAAGTTTAAAGTGTACAAAGTGATTGTTTGATACAAGTATATATTGTAATTTGTTTCACTGTGTGTTTTTTAAAAAAATCATTCCATGTAACTTAAACAGGTAACTGTTTAGAATTTTAAAAACTTTAAAAAAATGTTATATTTTATATTGAAGTATAGTGATTAATAATGTGATAGTTTCAGGTGTATAGCAAAGTGATTCAGTTATATGTATACATGTATCTTTTTTTTTAACCACATCATGTTAGGTGACATATCCTTCACCTGTCATAATTACAATTTTTTGGTTGGTCTTATGGTGAGACTATTCAAGATTTATTCTCTTAGCACTTTTCAATATATGGTAGAGTGTTATTAAGTACAGTCACTATGCTGCATATTAGATTCCCAAAACTTATTCATCTTAGAGCTGGAAGTTTAGTTTTAGATTATTTCCATATCTTGGCTACTGTGAATAATGCTGCAAGAAACATGAGAGTGCGTGTATTTTTGATATCTTATTTTCATTTCTTTTGGGTATATACCCAGAAGTGGAATTTCTGGATCATATGGTAATTATGTTTTTAATTTTTTGAGGTACCTCCATACTGTTTTCCATAATGGGTGAACCAATTTACATTCCCACCAATAGTGCACAAGTGTTCCCTTTTCTCCAACATTTATTATTTGTCATCTTTTAAATGATAACCATTCTGATAAGCATGAGGGGATATCTCATTGTGGTTTTGATTTTCATTTCCTTGATGATTAATGATGTTGAACATTGGTCATTTGGATGTCTTCTTTGGGAAAAGTGTCTATTCAAGTCCTTGGCCCACTTTAAAATTGATTTGTTTGATTTCTGTTATTGAGTTGTGTGAGTTATTTGTATATTTTGAATGTTAACATCTTATCAAATATATGGTTTACAGGTATTTTTTCCTATTACTTTGGTTGCCTCCTTATTTTTTTTTTTTTTTGTTTCTTTGGCTGAGCAAATGTTTTAGTTTGATGTAGTTCCACTTACTGACATTTGCTAGTCGTTTGTGCTTTTGGTGTTATGTCAGCAAAATCATTGCCAAGACCAGTGTCAAGGAGCTTTTTTCTTATGTTCTCTTCTATGAGTTTTATGGTTTCAGGTTTTATAAATTTTATGATATTTATAAAGATTTTTTCAAATCTTTAATCCATTTTGAGTTTATTTTTTATGTATGGTGTAAGATCCAGTTTCATTCCTTTTCACGTGGCTGTCCAGTTTTCCCAATTGAAGAGACTATCCTTTTCATACTATATATTCTTGTCTTCTTTGTTGTAAATTGATAGACTTCATATGTGTGGGTTTATTTCTGTGCTCTCTATTTAGTGCCATTAATCTCTGTATTCTTGTTTTTATGCCAATATCATACTGTTTTGATTACTATTGCTTTGTAATATAGTTTATAATCAGGAATGTGATGCCTTTGGCTTTATTCTTCTTTCTCAAGATAGCTTTAGCTATGCAGGATCTTTTATGGTTCCATATAAATTTTAGCACTTTTTTCTTCTGTTTCTGTGAAAAATGCCATTGACATTGTAATAGAGGTTAAAATCAATATAGATATAGATTGTGTTGGGTACTATGAACACTTCAACAATATTAATTTTTCATGATTATGGACTATCTTTCCATTCATTTTTGTCATTTTCTTTCATCAATGTCCTATAGCTTTCATTGTACAGTTTGTTTTCAGCCTCTTGGTTAAAGTTATTCTTAGGTGTTTTATTCTTTTTCATGTAATTGTAAATGGGATTGTTTTCTTAATTTCTTTTTCTGCTAGTTTATTATAAATGTACAGAGATGCTATACATTTTTTATATATTGATTTTGTGTCCTACAAGTTTATGGAATTCGTTTATGTGTCCTAACAGTTTTTTTTGTGGAGTTTTAGGGTTTTCTATATAAAATATCATGTCATCTACAGATAGAGGTAGTTTTGTTTCTTTTGTTCAATTTGGATAACCTTTCTTTATTTATATATCTAGTTAGTATTTAGCAAAATTTATTTGTTGTTGCCTGGTTGCTTTGGCTAGGAGTTTCAACACTATTTTGAATAAAATTGGTGAGAGTGAGTATTCTTGCCTTGTTCCTGAATTTAGAGGAAAACTTTCAGTTTTTCACCATTAAGTATGATGTCAGCTGTGGCTCGCCATATATGGCCTTTTTATGTTGAGGCATTTTCCATGTATACCTACTTTGCTGAGAGTTTCTTTTTTAATCATGAGTGGATGTTAAATTCTATCAAATGATTTTTATGCATCTATGAGATGATCATATGATTTTTGTTCTTCAATTTGTTAGTGTGGTGGTATATTACATTGATTGATTTGTGGATGTTGAATTATCCTTGCATCTCTGGAATAAATCCCACTTGATTATGGTGTGGGCTTCCCTGGTAGCTCAGCTGGTAAAGAATCTGGCTACGATGTGGGAGACCTGGCTACCTTCCATAGTGAGAAGATCCCCTGGAGAAGGGAAAGGCTACCATCTCCAGTGTTCTGACCTGGAGAATTCCATGGACTATATAGCCTATGGGGTTCGCAAGATTCAGACATGGCTGAGTGATTTTCACTTACCACTTTCCATATAATATTAGAATTAGCTTGCTGAGTTTTGTAAAAATTATTGGTGAGATTTCTTGTGGAATTAAGTTAAATCTATTGTTCAACCCGGAGAGGACTGACATTTTTACTTTATTGAAAGTTCTAACTTAAATATAAAGCTGGCTGAGGTTTAGTCTCAGCTCTCCAACTCTAAAAAAGCTTTTTAGATTCTTATGTCTTCTTGAGTCACTTTTGGGTAATTGCATTTTAATGGGAGTTTAGTTATCTAAGTTTTCAAATTTATTGACATATGTCATTTATATTATCCTCTCAATATGTTTGATATTTATAGTAGGTTATTTAAGTATACTGTTTAATTCTTAAGATTGTTTCTTTGGTGCTTCTCTCTTTTTTCTTGAGTAAACTTGACAGAAGTTTATCTACTTTATGTTTCCAAAGAACAAATCTTGTTTTTTATTTTATTGAGAAGTAATTGACATAACATTATATTAGTCTCAGATGTACAGCAGTGATCTGATATTTGTATATATTGCAAAATTATCACCATGGTAAATATAGTTAATATCCATCACCACACATAGAGCTACAATTTTTCTTGTGATAAGAACTTTTAAGATCTACTGTCTTTGACTTTCAAGTAAACAATATAGTATTATTAACAATAGTTACCATGCTGTACATTACATCCCCAGGACTTATTTATTTTATAACTGGAAGTTTCTACCTTTTGACCCTCAAGTCTTCACCTACTTCACCCACCCCTTACCTCCTTATCTCTGGTAACCACCAGTCTGTTCTCTGTGTCTATGAGTGTGTTGTTTATTTTTTAATTTGACATATAACATATAAATTTAAGGTATAGAACATGTTAATTTGGTGTATTTATTATAATAGTGTTGTCATTTTAATGATTATTAGCACTTCTATTATGTTACATAAATATTCTATTTCTATTTTAGTGGTCAGTAAATGGCAACCCACTCAAGTGTTCTTGCCTGGAGAATCCCAGGGACGAGGGAGCCTGATGGGCTGCCATCTATGGGGTTGCACAGAGTCGGACACGACTGAAGTGACTCAGCAGCAGCATAATTAGTTCTAGTCTCTTGCTGCTGCTGCTGCTGCTGCTGCTAAGTCGCTTCAGTCATGTCCGACTCTGTGTGACCCCATAGATGGCAGCCCACCAGGCTTCCCCGTCCCTGAGATTCTCCAGGCAAGAACACTGCAGTGGGTTGCCATTTCCTCCTCCAATGCATGGAAGTGAAAAGTGAAAGTGAAGTTGCTTCCTTAGCGACCTCATGGACTGCAGCCTACCAGGCTCCTCTGTCCATGGGATTTTCCAGGCAAGAGTACTGGAGTGGGGTGCCATTGCCTTCTCCCTCTAGTCTCTTAGGAGGTGTAATGATTATAATACAATGTTGTTGTTCATATTCACTCTACTATGCTTTAGATCTCTTGGATTTATTTACTACTGTTTGAAAGTTTGTACCCTTAAACAATATTTGTCCTATCACCCCACCCCCCATTTCTTGCAATCATCATTTTACTCTCTGATTTTAAGAGTTTGGCTTTTATAGATTTCATATAAAAGTGACATCACACGGTATTTGTTATTCTCTGTTTGACTTATCTCACTTAGCATAAGGTGCTCAAAATCCATCCTTATTTTTGAAAATGGCAGGCAGGTTGTCCTTTTTCTTGTGGATGAATAATATTCCATTTTATACATACACACAGATACACACACACATATAACATCTTCTTTATCCATTTATCTGTTGATAGATTATTTCCATTTCTTGGCTATTCTTAATAATGCTGCAGTAAACATAGGATTGTATAAATCTCTTCATATTCTACTTTCATTTCCTTTAAGCTTATACCCAGAAATGATATTGCTGAATCAAATGGTAGTTCTATTTTTGGCTTTTTGAGGAGCTTTCATATTGTTTTCCACAACATAAATACCCATTTGATAATCTCTACCATTAATGGCATCAGGCACCCTTTGCAAGACTTAGTAAGAGAGGAGACCTATGATACAACTGTTAGTTATCACTGCTCCTTCCTTGGTTATATAAAAAATTGAGGGCTTAAACCAATGGGAAGGGGTTTTTGGGCCATATTGAGAATTTAGTGTTCATGGTGGGACAACATTTCCTTTTCTTTTTGTGGGGAAGGAAGGGTTACTTTCTTTTTGTAGAATCCAAAATGAATGGGGTCCTAAGAGCAGCACTTACAATAAACAGAGGATGGATGTCTGCAAGCAGAAGAGGCAGATATTATTTCTTTGCTGGACTTCTGCTTTAGCAGTAGACTTTCTGATCTTTCTCCTATGCCTCTCAGGACCAGAAAGAGAAGAACTGGAAAAGCTGACAGGGTGGAAGATGGGATGGTAGAAAAACAGCAGGCTGTTTAATTCCTATTTGGTATGGCAAGGGTATGTGAATTTCTGGGGAGAAGTCAATTGGTCATCTTGGTAGAGACCTGGTTTGGACACACCCAGGTGGCACTAGTGGTAAGGAACCTGCCTGTCAATGCAGGAGACATAAGAGATGCAGGTTGGGCAGATTTCCTGGAGGAGAAAATGGCAACCCACTCCAGTGTTCTTGCCAGAGAATCCCTGTAGCTGGCAGGCTACACAGTCCATAGAGTTGCAAAGAGTTAGACATGACTCAAGTGACTTAGCACCCATTTGTCACATGCAAGGAGGTTGTTAGGTTTCTCTGCAACTAGAGCAGAGAGGGTGCTGCTGGGATTGGAGAAGAGGCGGGATATAAGAGTGTGAATGGGAGTCAAGCCTCCTAGGTCAGGGAACTGTGCAGTGAGAAGAATCAGCAAGATCTTCTGAAGAATTCCCACATGCCTCCTCCAGAGTCAATGCCTATATGACTGCTATCCTAAGGTCATTGTTTGGGTTTGGGTTGCTCATTGCCAATGAGTAAACAAGTGATGATCAACAGTGAGAAAATAACAACAGGGCTAATTATAAAAGTCACTGCTTTTTCCCCCCTCTGTTTATTTATTTATTTATTTTTGTCTCTAAAACTGGAGGAAATGTGTCTTAAAGGGGTGATAGAGGGGATGTCTCTGGGTCATATTAGGTCTCTTAAAATAGTGAGATCTCAGCTCACACATACATTTGGAGAAAGAGTTGTTGTTCAGTCACTCAGTCATGTCCAACTCTTTTCAACCCCATGAATGGCAGGATGCCAGGTTTCCCTGTCCTTCACCATCTCCCGGAGTTTGCTCATGTCCATTGGGTTGGTGATGCCATCCAACCATCTTGTCCACTGTTGTCCTCATCTCTTCTCATGCCTTCAGTCTTTCCCAGCATCAGGGTCTTTTCCAGTGAGTTGGCTCTTCCCAGCAGGTGGCCAAAGTATTGAAGCTTCAGCTTCAGCATCAGTCCTTCCAATCAGTATCCAATGAGTATTTCCTTTAGGATTGACTCGTTTGATCTCCTTGTAGTCCAAAGGACTCTCAAGAACCTCCTCCAACACCACAGTTCAAAGACATCAGTTTTTCAATGCTCAATCTTCTTTATGGTCCAGCTCTCACATCCATACATGACTACTGGAAAAACCATAGCTTGACTATACAGAACTTTGTTGGCAAAGTACTGTCTAGGTTTGTCATAGCTTTTCTTCCAAGGAGCAAGTGTCTTTTAATATCATGGCTGCAGTCACCATCCACAGTGATTTTGGAGCCCAAGAAAATAATGTCTTTCACTGATTCCATTGCTTCCCCATCTGTTTGCCATGAAGTGATGGGACCAGATGCCATGAAATATTTTTTTGAATGTTGAGTTTTAAGCCATTTTTGTTCACTTTTCTCTTTCACCTTCATCAAGAGGCTCTTTAGTTCTTCTTCACTTTCTGCCGTAAGGGTGGTATCATCTGCATATTTGAGGTTATTGATATTTCTTCCAGCAATCTTGATTCCACTTTGTGCTTCATCCAGCCTGGCATGTCACATCATGTACTCTGCATATAAGTTAAATAAGCAGGGTGACAATATACAGCCTTGGTGTACTCCTTTCCCAATTTGGAACCAGTCCATTGTTCCATGTCTAGTTATAACTGCATACAGGTTTCTCAGCAGGCAGGTCAGGTGGTCTGGTATTCCAATCTTTTGAAGAAATTTCCACAGTTTGTTGTTATCTACACAGTCAAAGGCTTTGGCGTAGTCAGTGAAGAAGAAGTAGATGTTTCTTTGGAATTCTCTTGCTTTTTCTATAATCCAATGGATGTTGGAAAACTGATCTCTGGTTCCTCTGTTTTTTCTAAATCCAGCTTGTACATCTGGAAGTTCTCAGTTTGCTTGGTTCATGTTCTGTTGAAACCTAGCTTGAAGGATTTTGAGTATTACCTTGGTACAATGTGAAATGAGTGCAATTGTGTGGTAGTTTGAACATTCTTTGGCATTGCCCTTCTTTGGGATTGGAATGAAAATTAACCTTTTCCAGTCCTGTGGCCGCTGCTGAGTTTTCTAAATTTACTGACGTATTGAGTACAGCAGTTTCACAGGATCATCATTTAGGATTTGAAATAGCTCAGCTGGAATTCCATCACCTTTACTAGCTTTGTTTGTAGTAATGCTTCCTAAGGCCCACTTAACTTCACACTCTAGCATGTCTGGCTCTAAGTGAGTGACCTCACTATCATACTTATCCCTGTCATTAAGACCTTTTTTGTACAGTTCTTTTGTGTGTTCTTGCCACTTCTTCTTAATATCTTCTGCTTCTGTTAGGTCCTTGCTATTTCTGTCTTTTATTGTGCCCTTCCTTGCATGAAATGTTCCCTTGGTATCTCTAATTTTCTTGAAGAAATCTAGTCTTTCCCATTCTACCATTCTATTGTTTTCCTCTATTTCTTTGCATTGTTCACTTAAGAAGGCTTTCTTATCTCTCCTTGCTATTCTTTGGAACTCTGCATTCAAATGGGTATATCTTTCCCTTTCTCATTTGCCTTTCACTTCTATTCTTTCCTTGGCTATTGTAAGGCCTCCTCATTTTGCCTTTTTGCATTTCCTTTTCTTTGGGACGGTATTGGTCACTGCCTCCTGTACAGTGTTACAAACCTCTGTCTATAGTTCTTCAGGCTGTCTGTTTACCAGATCTGATCCCTTGAATCTATTTGTCACCTCTGCTGTATAATCATAAGGGATTTGATTTAGATCATACCCGAATGGCCCAGTGGTTTCCCCTACTTTCTTCAGTTTAAGCCTGAATTTTGCAATAAGGAGTTCATGATCCTAGCCATAGTCAGCTCCTGGTCTTGTTTTTGCTCACTAAATAGAACTTCTCCATCTTTGGCTGCAAAGAATATAATCAGTTAATTTCAGTTAATTTCTGGTGATGTCCTTATGTAGAGCTGTCTCTTGTGTTGTTGGAATAGGGTGTTTGCTATGACCAGTGTGTTCTCTTCATAAAACTCTCTTAGCTTTTGCCCTTCTTCATTTTGTACTCTAAAGCCAGACTTGCCTATTACTCCAGGTATCTCTTGAATTCCTATTTTTGCATCCCAATCCCCTACAATGCAAAGGACATCTTTTTTTTTTTTTTGGTTAGTTCTAGAAGGTCTTGTAAGTCTTCACAGAACCATTCAACTTCAGCTTCTTTAGCATTACTGGCTGGGGCATAGACTTGGATGACCGTGATGCTTTCTTATTACAACTTCAAAAAATTAGAAATAACAGATGTGTTGTTACTTAGTACATGATTCAGTAAACATGTTTCACTTGTGGAAAAATAAAGTTAAGTGGAACTATAAAGTGTTTTAATCTATTAACCATGTCCACGACTATAATAATTCTCATTATCGCTATACAGAAAATAGCACTGGATGATTGCAAGTTATCATGACTTTAAAACGCAATGTATTTCGAGTAAAATCATAAGTAGCATGTAAAAATGCTCAGGAAATACAAAGTTGCTGTGTCATATAACACGTATTTTATATTTCATAAATTCTTGCTAAAATAATGAGAAGGAAGACTAAAAACCCTTGCATTCTCCAAGCGGACAAACTAGAGAAAACCAGTGCTTTAAAGAAGTTGAGATGCTGGAGAGGCTAAATTTTCTTGTGTTATCTTGAATGTGCAACATTCCCCCTCAAATTCCAACTCTCATGTAATAGAAAAGCAGAGTTCTTGGCATCACCCAAGTCACTCACATGACAGTCACTCTGGGCAGAACATAGCACTTTTTTTTATCTGCAAGGCTTCCCATTCAAAGCACCAACCCCTCCATAAGCCCTAAGATGATAACTTTTCTTTCCCTGAAATTCAACATTTTTGGTGAAATCTTATGTTTTTCATTGCCTTTCTATTCATTTAATTCCAAAAAATAATTCAGTACACATGCAACTTTACTAGTCACTAGTGAAGTCACTCAGTCGTGTCTGACTGTTTGTGACCCCATGGACTGTAGCCTACCAGGCTCCTCTGTCCATGGGATTTTCCAGGCAAGAGTACTGGAGTGGATTGCCATTTCCTTCTCCAGGGGATCTTCTCGACCCAGGGATCAAACCGGGTCTCCCGCATTGTAGACAGATGCTTTACCGTCTGAGCCAACTTTACTCGGTATCAGTGAAATGATAGAGAAATAAATTATGATTAAGTACAACTTTTGGCCAAGATAACTATATTTCCATTGATATGCCTTTGAGCAGGATTGAATCTGAACTGTCTTCTCCCATCCTGACCCCACCCTCAAAGTATCTTCATGCGTCTTTCTTATGCTTTTCTGTGGCATCTTTCAGCATCTAAAACAGAGGACCGCTAGAAGCTTTTAGTGTTAACTCACCAGATATCCTGAAGCCTATAGTTCTTTCTTAATTTATCATCTCTTATTAAAAATTTTTATTTATTTATTATTTTTTACTTAAAAATTGCTTTGTTGAAGTACAGTTGCTTTACAATGTTGTGTTAGTTTCTACTGTACTCCAAAGTGAATCAGCTATACTATACATATACACATATCTTTTCTTTTTTGGATTTCCTTCCCATTAGGTCATCATAGAGCATTGAGTAGAGTTTCCTGTGCTGTACAGTGTGTTCTCATTACCTATTTTATACATAGCAGGTTCGTGACATTGTACAGGAAGCAGGGATCAAGACCATCCCCAAGGAAAAGAAATGCAAAAAGGCAAAATGATTGTCTAAGGAGGCCTTACAAATATCTGTGAAAAGAAGAGAACCGAAAAGGACAAAGGAGAAAAGGAAAGATATACCCGTTTGAATGCAGAGTACTGAAGAATAATGAAGAGAGAATAGAAAGCCTTTCTCAGTGATCAATGCAAAGAAATAGATGCAAACAATAGAATGGGAAAGACTAGAGATCTCGTCAAGATAATTAGAGATACCAAGGGAACATTTCATGCAAAGATGGGCTCAATAAAGAACAGAAATAGTATGTTCCTAAGAGAAGCAGAGGATATTAAGAAGAGGTGGCAAAAATACACAGAAGAACTATACAAAAAATATCTTCACAACCCAGATAATCACGATGGTGTGATCACTGACCTAGAACCAGACATCCTGGAATGTGAAGTCAAGTGGGCCTTAGGAAGCATCACTATGAACAAAGCTAGTGGAGGTGATGGAATTCCAGTTGAGCTATTTCAAATTCTAAAAGTGCTGCACTCAATATGCCAGCAAATCTGGAAAACTCAGCAGTGGCCACAGGACTTGAAAAGGTCAGTTTTCATTCCAGTCTCAAAGAAAGGCAATGCCAAAGAATGTTCAAACTTTTGCACAATTGCACTCATCTCACACACTAGTAAAATAATGCTCAAAAATCTCCAAATCAGGCTTCAACAGTATGTGAACCATGAACTTCCAGATGTTCAAGCTGGATTTAGAAAAGGCAGAAGAACCAGAGATCAAATTGCCAGCACCGAATTGGATCATTGAAAAAGCAAGAGAGTTCCAGAAAAACATCTGCTTTATTGACTATGCCAAAGCTTTGACTGTGTGGATCACAACAAACTGTGGAAAATTCTGAAAGAGATGGGAATACCAGACCACCTGACCTGCCTCCTGAGAAATCTGTATGCAGGTCAGGAAGCAACAGTTAGAACTGGACATGGAACAACAGACAGTTTCCAAATTGGGAAAGGAGTACATCAAGGCTGTATATTGTCACCCTGCTTGTTTAACTTATATGCAGAGTACATCAGGAGAAAAGGCGGGCTGGATGAAGCACAAGCTGGAATCAAGATTGCTGGGAGAAATATCAATAACCTCAGATATGCAGATGATACCACCCTTATGGCAGAAAGCAAAGAAGAACTAAAGAGCTTCTTGATAAAGGTGAAAGAGGAGAGAGAAAAGGCTGGCTTAAAATTCAGCATTCAATAACCCTGTGTATACGAGACAGCAAAAGAGACACTGATGTATAGAACAGTCTTTTGGACTCTGTGGGAGAGGGAGAGGGTGGGATGATATGGGAGAATGGCATTGAAATACGTATAATATCATATATGAAATGAGTTGCCAGTCCAGGTTTGATGCACGATACTGGATGCTTGGGGCTGATGCACTGGGACGACCCAGAGGGATGGTATGGGGAGGGAGGAGGGAGGAGAGTTCAGGATGGGGAGCACATGTATACCTGTGGCGGATTCATTTTGATATTTGGCAAAACCAATACAATATTGTAAAGTTTAAAAAAAAAAAACACAAAAAACTCAGCATTCAGAAAGCTAAGATCATCGCATCTGGTTCCATCATTTCATGGCAAATAGTTGGAGAAACAATGGAAACAGTGACAGACTTTATCTTTTGGGGCTCCAAAATCAGATGGTGACTGCAGCTGTGAATTAAAAGACGCTTGTTCCTTGGAAGAAAAGCTATGATCAATCTAGACAGCATATTAAAAAGCAGAGACATTACTTTGCCAACAAAGGTCCGTCTAGTCAAGGCTATGGTTTTTCCAGTAGTCATGTATGGATGTGAGAGTTGGACTATAAAGAAAGCTGAGCGCAGAAGAATTGATGCTTTTGAACTGTGGTGTTGGAGAAGACTCTTGAGAGTCCCTTGGACTGCAAGGAGATCCAACCAGTCCATGCTAAAGGAAATCAGTCCTGAATATTCATTGGAAGAACTGATGCTGAAGCTGAAACTCCAATACTTTGGCCACCCTATGTGAAGAACTGACTCATTTGAAAAGATCCCGATGCTGGTAAAGATTGAGGGCAGGAGGAGAAGTGGACAACAGAGGATGAGATGGTTGGATGGCATCACCAACTCAATGGACATGAGTTTGAGTAAACTCTGGGAGTTGATGATGGACCAGGAGGCCTGGCATGCTATAGTCATGGGGTTGGAAAGAGTCAGACATGACTGAGCAACTGAACTGAACTGAACTGATCAATAGTGTATGTGTGTCAATCCCAATCTCCCAATGCATCACAACCCCCAGTTTCCCCCTTGATATGCATGTGTTTGTTCTCTACATCTGTGTCTCAATTCCACATACATTCATTAATATATGATATTGTGGAAGAGGAGAGTAAAAAGAGCCGGCTTAAGACTAAGTATTAAAAAACCCAAGATCATGGCATCCGGCCCCATTACTGCATGGCAAATGGAAGGGGAAAAGGTGGAAGTTGTGACAGATTTCCTCTTCTTGGGTTCCAAAATCACTGTGGATGGTGACTCCGGCCATGAAATCAGAAGATGATTGCTTCTTGATAGAAAAGTGATGACGAACCTAGACAACATGCTGAAAAGTAGAGACATTACTCTGCCAATAAGGTCCATATCGTCAAAGCTATGGTCTTCGCAGTGGTCCCATATGGTTGTGAGACTGGACGGTAAAGAAGACAGAACACCAAAGAATTGATGCTTTCAAACTCTGGTGCTGGAGAAGACTCCTGAAAGTCTGTTGGACAGCAAGGAGATCAAACCAGTCAATCTTAAGGTAGATCAACCCTGAACATTCACTGGAAGGACTGATGCTGAAGCTGAAGCTCCAGTATTTTGGTTTTCTGATGTGAACAGAGAACTCATTGGAAAAGTCCCTGATGCTTGGAAAGATTGAGGGCAGAAGGAGAAGAGGGCATCAGAGGGTGAGATGGCTGGACAGCATCATTGATGCAATGAACATGAACTTGGGCAAACTCCAGGAGATGGTGAAGGGCAGGGAGGCCTAGTGTACTACAGTCCATGGGGTCACAAAGAGTTGGACATGACTGGGTGACTGAACAACAATAGTTTGGTATTTGTTTTTCTCTTTTTAACTTATTTCACTCTGTATGACAGTCTCTAGGTCCATCCACATCTCTACAAATGACCCTGATTTCTCTTCTCTTTACAGCTTGCTACCTCTACCATTTCAAACATTTCCCCAGGGTTCTTCTCAGAGCTGTCTTTACTTCTTTGTTTTTGAGGCTATAGATGAGGGGATTCGCTAGCGGAGTAACTACACCATACTGTATGGAAAAGATCAGCTCCAGAGGTGAACCTGAGGTTGGCATAAGATAACGGAGGAAAGCTGAGACATAGAAGAAGCTCACTGCAGTGAGGTGGGAGGAGCAGGTGGAGAAGGCTTTGCTCCTGCCTGTGGTGGAGCTGATGCTCAGGATGGTGGAAACAATGCGTGTGTAGGAGAATAAGATCAGGAAGAAGGTACCAAAGCCATGTAGCAGTGTGGAGCCTGTCAGGACAGTGACATTGGTGGAAATATCAGAGCAGGACAAAGGGAAGAGAGAGGGCAGTTCACAGGTATAGTGGGAGATGATATGGTTCTCACAGAAGTTCAAGTTCATAGCCAGAGGGATGTTGAAAACTGCATCCAGAAAACCCAGGCCCCATGAAGCCCATACCAACCTCACACAGAGCTGGCTGCTCATCACCTGACTGTAGAGCAGAGGGTAGCAGATGGCAGCATAGCGATCATAGGCCATCACTGAGAGCAAGAAGACTTCTGTCCCTCCAATGTCAAACACAAAGAAGGCTTGAGTCAGGCAGCCCTCTTTTGAAATAATTTTCTCTTTAGACAGGAGGTTCTCCAGGAGCTTGGGAACTGTGACTGAAGAGAAGCAAAGATCCAGGAAAGAGAGGTGACTCAGAAAGAAGTACATAGGTGTGTGGAGATGGGAATCAGCTCTGATCACCAGCAGCAGAATCAGGTTCCCCATCATGGTTAGGAGGTAAATCCCCATGAAAAGCACAAAGAGCAGTATCTGGACTTTGGGATCAGCAGACAGCCCAAGGAGGATGAACTCAGTGATGGTGCTGTGGTTCCTCAAGGCCATTTAGAAAGGATTTTTCCTAGAAAAAAATATAGCAATGTACCTGAAACTTCTCTTCTACACCCAACTATGGAGAAAGGGATCCACTTTTATGTATTTACTCCACACTAAATAGGAGTGTGACTCCTATTTAGATTTCACGTATGTCCTTATCAAATGTCTATAAGTTTGCTTCCCCTTCTAGTGTTCTGTTTCAAATAATTATTTTTCCATAGGTGACATTCTGTTTTAAAGACACGGAAGAAATTTGCTAATTTGTGCAGACCCTGAATTTGTTCTGTCTCCTTCAACTGGGCACTGCTTTATCAGCAATGCTCTGTGCACGTTTTGTAAATCATGGCAGAGTTGCTGGGAAGCTGTTTCAGCATTTGTCTTCTCTTCCCTGTTTTCCAATCTTCCACTCCAAAACCCTTTTAGAATTCATAACTTCCTAATAATATCATTTTATCTTTCTTTAGCTTTTTATTATTGACACTATGCATTAACACCTATTGTCAATTTGACTCTCTGGGACAAGATTAAAAGATGACAGAGTGTGACTCTGTGTGCATGTATGTGAGCGTGTGTGTGTATCTGAATTTTGGATATGTGAAGAAAGGATAAGGAGGATATTGCTGAGTACCTTCTGTGAATTAGAAATTTGACTATCATAAATTATATAACTCGTCCAAGTCCCCAGTCTGTATACCTCAATTCTATAAAACCTCAAGACACTGGGTCTTTTTTTTTTTTGGTATGGTCATGATTTATCTATTTTTATTTGCTAATTTATGGGATAGAAAATCCACATTTCTTTTATTCTTCACATTTATATTTTAAAATTTTTAATTAGAGGATAATTGTTTTGCAATATCGTGTTGGTTTCGGCCGTACAACATCACAGAACAGTCATAACTATATATTTCCCTCCCTCTCGAGCCTCCCTCTCCCACCCCATCATCACAGAACACTGAGCTGAGCTCCCTGTGTTATACAGCAGCTTCCCACTAGCTGTCTATTTTATACATGGTTGTGTATATATGTTAATGCTACTCTCTCAATTTGTCCCACCCTCTCCTTCCCTCACTGTGTCCACAAGTCTGTTCCCTATGTCTGGAGACATCAGGTCTTTCTACCACGCAGCAACTTTCACTTAAGGCTTGGCTTTCATTTGGTGATCATTTTGCAATATATACAGGTATCAAATCATTATGTTGTAATTTGAATATAACAAAAGGTTATGTGTTGTATTTCAATTAAAATTGTCATTTTTTCATTTCATTTCATAAAACATTCTGGGTAGATTATTATATCCTAATTTTTCTAATGTAGAATGAGAAGTATGGGAATATCTTGTCTTACCAGAGTGAATAAGTGACTACACCAGGATTTAACCTATGTCTTCATTATTGTTCTCATCTGGCACTTTTGCCTTCCATTTTCTTACGTTTTTCTTAAATATGCTGATTCTCCTCATGTGGCAGCCAGTGAGGTGCTCCAATTGGGAGAAAGAACTCAACATGCAGCTGAAAATGATGAGCTTGCTGACAGCTTCCAGTTGATGCTTTGAAAATGACTGCAGCTTTAGTGGAGGCCAAACTTCCCAGGCAATGACTGAGCATACCTTAGATACCACATTTTGACCATTTTTGCCTTGTCTGAGGGTCAGTCATTGCCCCAGAGCTCCCAACCCATCCAAGGGTTGGATAATCCTTGTCAGGTCTGTAGTGTAGTCTGAAACCCTCCCTAGACGATTCTGCTTTCCTTCCCTCTTTCCTGTTAGCAGTGTTATGTCTGGTCTGAAGGCTTTTCCAGCCCAATTCTATGTCCTTGCTCTTTGTCTTTCACAGGTTCCTCTCCCTCTCCCCCAGTCTCATGTAATGCTACTACTACCAAAGTATCTGTTCTGGGAAGACCTCAACAGATATACTTCCACTCTGTGCTAATTCATTAGCTCACCCACCATAAGCAACTCCCTTTATTTTATGCCTTTGCTGAATCACTGTCTTCTTTTGGCAGTTAGTGGTTAGAATGTATATGGCACATTTCTTTGTTTTTCCTTCCCAAACAATAATACTACAGTTCCTTGAAGAGAGTGATTATGCTCTATATTACTTTGTATCTCCATGCCATAACTCTTGGTCCAGTGAAAAGCACATATGGTTGGTCTTCCACAGCAAATATGTTGAATAAAAAATGAAGTGAATTGGATAGACTGTTTAGCTAATTTCTTTGGGAAAGATTGCAGAATCATAAGCTTGATAAGGATTCAGCACTAAGAAGACAACAAAGTGGGAAGCAAAGAATGGCATGCTGCTGCTGCTGCTAAGTCACTTCAGTCGTGTCCAACTCTGTGCGACCCCATAGACGGCAGCCCACCAGGCTCCCCCGTCCCTGGGATTCTCCAGGCAAGAATACTGGAGTGGGTTGCCATTTCCTTCTCCAATGCTTGAAAGTGAAAAGTGAAAGTGAAGTCGCTCAGTCGTGTCTGACTCCTAGCGACCCCATGGACTGCAGCCCACCAGGCTCCTCCATCCATGGGACTTTCCAGGCAAGAGTACTGGAGTGGGGTGCCATTGCCCTCTCCAAGAATGGCATATGTGTATGTATATGTTTTGTGTATGTATATGTTTGCATGTGTGTGTACAGATTGTCTCAGTTTTGTGTAACCAGTAGTGTACTTAACGTATCTGATGCCTACTGGCCTATTTCAGACCATACTGGAAAGGCTGTTAAAGCCTATAACATTCACTTGGTCATTCATTTTTTCCTGAACATTAATTTATTCAGTTTATTTATTCATTCTTTCTTAAATCCTTATGACTATGAGTCATAGCAGAACTTAGATCCAGATTGTATCTGTCTGTCTAGTAGCTGAATTTGCAGTTCAGAATGACCCAAATTAACTGATTCAGTGAACAATGAGAGCAACTTGCTGAAAAAAAATATATTTTAATGAGTCTCTCTCATCTGTGAGTTTAAATCCTGTCACAGTGAGTACTTCCTCTACTGTCTTCACTAGCAAAATAACAGACACAACAAATGACAATAATTTCTATCATTATCTTCTAGAATTTGAAAACGTCTCCAAGTGTTTGGAATTTTCTGGATGAATTAAGTGGATAATTGCTTGTATCATTCCAGACTGACTTTTTAAATTACAGCTGACCACAATGTTCATTTGTGTTTCTAACTCTACACCAAAGAACATGCCAGATTCTGCAGAAGATATCAGGGAATTGTTAGCTGAGGGTCCAAATCTGAAAAACTTTGGTCCTGGAAGTTGGGCCTATGTGATGCAGCAGTAGGGCAGGAGGCCAGCTGGGTTGTGTGATTCTATTTGTTTATGAAACAGTCTGTACACAGACCTTTTTATGGATGAGACACAGAAAACTTACAAAACGTTCTTAAGGTCATAGAGGTGTAAGACATAGAGTTGCAATTTGGACTCAGGAACTTGACATGTGTCCAGCTTTGCCATATTCTTTGTAAGGAAATAGCTGTCTAGGCCATTCTTTGGAGAAGGAGGTCTGTAACATGTAACATAGGGTACCTAAAGTCTTGTTGCCCTTACATGTATTTAAGTTTTTTAAATGTTGGTTAATTGCATAAATACTGGGATTGATGGAATATTGAAAATGATATGGAGAGAGGCTCAATATTTCCTCTATTCACTGAATGTGGGAGTATTCTTCATGACCAAATGCAGATGGGGTGGAGTAGGAATTGAATACTTAGTGAAAAGTGGCAGAAAGACCATTGGTGTCTAGACAGGCACCTGGACAGGGGAATGATGAAAGTTGGAGGAAACTTGGAACTTTTTGAATTCAGATATTTTCCCTCAAACCTGTTTAGACTTCTACCCCTCTCTATCTGTGTGCTTCACATCATCAGTATTTGTTGGGGTCAAGGGGAATTATTAATAGGAAAAAACTGAACTTTTTGTAGTATGTGTGGTATGACATCCTATAAGAGGAGGGTTTCATCTGAGTTACCATTATCTGCTGTTTAGTATGTTCTTTGGTGTACTCTGACCTGCTCTGGTGTACTCTCGACCATCAGCTATCTACTCTGGGTGGGTATACTTTCCCCATCCACCTTGACCGTTACACTTCCACCTGCTGGGCCCAGGTTTCATTGCACTGCTGGAGCCCAGGCCAGTGTGGAGCTTGAACCCAAGATGTAAGATGTGCCTGATCCCAAAGTCAGCATAACTAACTGAGGTTAGAGATTCTTCCCAAGTTGCTGCTCAGAGTAACCAAGCACAAAGGCCTCAGTGTATGGAAAATGTGGTCCTAGGTCAGGGAGCTCAATCTCCAGCAGATAGAAAGTTGATGAATAGACAGGAAAAGAAGGGTGGATTAGCTGAGGGAAAGACAGGGACTAGAAAAGAGAGAAGAAAAACTTGAGAGCAACCGTAGTGGACATTACCGTGTTCTGGGCTTTTTCTGACTCAGATTTCCTGTCGCTCTGGTCTTTCCATGGTGGGCTCTCATCTGGACTGTGATGGTCTCTATGCCTATGGGAATCAGTATTTCTGTAGCCTACTTATAGGAAAAGCAAGACATCCTTTTTTCTTTCTGGTTGGAAATCATACTGAGAGCAGAAAACTGATACCCCAGAGTATCGTATTAAAGGCAGAGGCTTCAAGACACGTATCCTCTGAGCTCTGAATTTGTCCTGGCTTTCTCTCCTACAAATTACATGAGAAGACTATCAAATCCTCAACAGAAGATGTATAAAGAGCGTCTCTCCAGGGGACTCAGGTTCAACCATTTAGACTTCTCTTTATTTAGTTTCCTGTCTGATTCTAAATTCAATCATACGAGAATTTGTGATATGAGTGACTCTCTCATATAATCCTTCAGAAGGGTACATACAGATTAGGCAATCAGTAGTTGGCTGGCTGAGCCTTGAATCCCAGATGGAGGAACCAATGTCTTTAAAAAAATAAAAATAAAAAATCTAAGTATAATTGACTTAGTTTCAGGTGTAGAACTTAGGCCAATGCCTGTTATTCCCTGAAGTCATAGCCTGCCCCATTTGAAACTCATTAACTAGACAAGTTGAAATTTGTAAGAGCCTCAAGTGATTCTGTTAAGTATGGTCTTTTGGAGCTTCTGTGTTGAAGTTACGGCCTAGGATGAGAACTCTGTCCCCAAATATAGCACCTGCCATATTGAATATTCATGCTAAAAGAATTTGAGAAATGGCTTGTGCAGGAGAGACTTTCTGATTTTCTCTGAAGCAGATCATAAAGCCCTCAAATGAGAGGTGCCCTACCCAACCTGGAGGAACGGGTCATCCTTATCTTCAAAGATGAAGAGACACAGAGGAATCTGAATGAACTGGCCTTACTGATCACACTCTTCCACTTCCAGTTTACTACACTTAGCTCACCTTTGTCCTATGACATCTTTCCATGACTTTTCAGTCTTTCCATATATACAATCAGATTTGTACCCTTAATCAAATCTCCCCATTACTGGAGGTGTTAGCTAACACTATGGCAGTAATCATAGAGCAATATATGTATATCAAATCAATACATTGTACACTTTAAATTTGCACAGTGTTATATGTCAATTATATTTTAATATAGCTGAAAAAAATCACTTGGGTTTATCTATTTCTTCATGCCTTCATTTCCTTATGAGGTTCCCATGTCATGTAAAAATTAAATAAATCTGTATGCTTTTCTCTTGTTAATCTGCCTCTTGTTACAGCAGTCCTAGTAATGAACTTAAAAGGGTAGAGAAAAAAGGTAGTTTTTCTCCTAATAAGTGTAAATATACTAATTGACTTCAGAATGCATGGATTCATACAGTATTTAGGGAATTATTTAGTAATCTTTCTTCTTTTAATCTTCAGAAATTCTAAAGACCAGAATTCAAAAGAGACAGAGACAATAAAGAACCTAGTCACAATACAATCCCCTTGTTTTAATTGCTACATTCTCACCTACTTATAAATAAATTTGTCTTTCAAAGTACACAAATTAAGATATAAAATCAACATATTATAAATATTGTCTTTCAGTATACCAGACAAAATTCTTTTAAAAGGCTAAGCTTTAAAACAAATATAATTGTCGTTAAAATATATTATTTTGCACAGTTATTATTTTGAACAGTTATATCATTGAAAACAGATTTAGAGCTCACTAAAATATATATTCTATATACACACATACACAGATTTTACTGAATACAGATTTGATGTCCTAGAGGAATGTGGACTATAGAGAAAATGATTTTGGATGTGAAGATTATTTTCAAAAAAAGGTAAAGAAACACTCTTCTTTGTATTTTATGCTTGAGGTAGTGATCTGCTTTCCCTGAGTGTGTATCCTCAAAGTTCTGATAACATATTGACTTTCATTGTGCTTTTGTCCTGCAAGATAAGAAATAGTCACGAACACCTAATGTTCCTATGTGACCTTCTGCTGAGGCTCTTGTAAAATACTGTTATTTTGGACAGTAATTCAGGCAAGACTGACTATTTCTAGTACTCAACCACATTTACGTGTTGGTCAGTTGACCATTTCCTGTGGCAACTCATTTGCCTGTATTGGAGAAATGTAATTAAAAACAAAATCTCCCAGTCCAGAAAACTTCTCCACAAAGGTAGAAGAGAAAGAAAATACTTTTATTGTTGAATAATAACTAATCTGGATTGTAACTTGCATCAAAGAAAATCTGGTAGGAGATCATACAGAAAGTGTCATTTATTTATATAGGTGAGCAGATATGATTTGTTACATACTTGTTCTTGAGATAAATGATAACTAGTCACCAAGTAAGAGAATTTAAGGCACCATTTTCTACTCATAGTTCATCTCAGATTCATGTGGTAATTGAGGTGGCCATCTCTGTTTGCAAATTGGCTTTATCTAAAGGAAAAATAAACTTCTCACATCTATAAGACAGTTTTGGAGGGAGGCACATATTGCATTCACTTGCTTCCTTGATGACTGTAGTTCAGAGAGATGGCTTTCAGGTCCTTGAGAAACACATTCCTCCATTATAAAGCTGGTAAGAAGCTTATTTAACTTTTAGAAAGATTTGTGTGCATTTTAGAGTTAGAGAAAGAACTTAAAATTTTCCATAGTAAATGCTCTAAGAAGAGGGTGGGAGGAGAAATCTCCTATATTTTCACAGGGAAAAATAAGCCTCTTATTTTTAAGTTGTATTTACCCTTACACCTGTCACTGTTCTCCAAAATCAAGCCCTATTTCAGAAACTTTGCAGAATGTGAAGGGCCCTTTCCCACTCAGACTATCTTTGGTTTTACCTCCATGGCTGCTTAAAAGGCTGTAGATTTTCATCCCTATCTTGCTTGTGTAACCCATAGCCTGGAACATGCAAATAAAGAGGAGAGTCAGTCACCTTTTTCAGCCACCTAAATCATAGAATCAGGTATGATTTTCTACCAGTGTATATCTAGGTGAAATTTGCATCTTTGAGGAAGAAGGTATGATAAATTATGGAGGCACCTTTTTCATTTGTGGAACCAATGCATACCTAAAGTCATTACACAGTTGGTGTGGCTTTTGTGGTATAGGAGACTGTAACCCATGATTTAATAACTTTCACAGAAGAATAGGTTCCACTATCCCTGGCATGAATGAAGCACCATGATTTGGGTAAAACTTCCATGAAATGAAGTTGCAGTTCTATTAGCTGAAAGACTTGGTTAACTCTTTAGAACAAATCAGTAGCTGCCTTAATTCTTTATAATCTATTACTGCTGATTGGTCATTAGAAATATAGTCCTATTGATTCACATGGCTCTAGATTTTACACTGGCTAACCAAGGAGGAGTAGGGATATAAACAACAAGGGTACTCAATCTATTTTCCTGACAAAGCATTTGTCCTACATGATAAAGCACAATCAAAAAGAAGTTGACCAGTGGTTCAGTTCAGTTCAGTTCAGTCGCTCAGTCGTGTCCAACTCTTTGTGAACCTATGAATTGCAGCACGCCAGGCCTCCCTGTCCATCACCAACACCCGGAGTTCACTCACACTCACGTCCATCGAGTCAGTGATGCCATCCAGCCATCTCATCCTCTGTCGTCCCCTTCTCCTCCTGTCCCCAATCCCTCCAAGCATCAGAGTCTTTTCCAATGAGTCAACTCTTCCCATGAGGTGGCCAAAGTACTGGAGTTTCAGCTTTAGCATCATTCCTTCCAAAGAAATCCCAGGGCTGATCTCCTTCAGAATGGACTGGTTGGATCTCCTTGCAGTCCAAGGGACTCCCAAGAGTCTTCTCCAACACGACAGTTCAAAAGCATCAATTCTTCGGCGCTCAGCCTTCTTCACAGTCCAACTCTCACATCCATACGTGACCATAGGAAAAACCATAACCTTGACTAGACAAACCTTTGTTGGCAAAGTAATGTCTCTGCTTTTGAATATGCTATCTAGGTTGGTCATAACTTTCCTTCCAAGGAGTAAGCGTCTTTTAATTTCATGGCTGCAATCACCATCTGCAGTGATTTTGGAGCCCCCCAAAATAAAGTCTGACACTGTTTCCACTGTTTCCCCATCTATTTCCCATGAAGTGATGGGACTGGATGCCATGATCTTCGTTTTCTGAATGTTGAGCTTTAAGCCAGCTTTTCACTCTCCACCTTCACTTTCATCAGGAGGCTTTTTAGTTCTTCTTCACTTTCTGCCATAAGGGTGGTGTCATCTGCATATCTGAGGTTATTGATATTTCTCCCAGCAATCTTGATTCCAGCTTGTGCTTCTTCCAGTCCAGCATTTCTCATGATGTACTCTGCATAGAAATTAAATAAGCAGGGTGACAATATATAGCCTTGACGTACTCCTTTTCCTATTTGGAACCAGTCTGTTGTTCCATGTCCAGTTCTAACTGTTGCTTCCTGACCTGCATACAAATTTCTCAAGAGGCAGATCAGGTGGTCTTGTATTCCCATCTCTTTCAGAATTTTCCACAGTTTATTGTGATCCACACAGTCAAAGGCTTTGGCATAGTCAATAAAGCAGAAATAGATGTTTTTCTGGAACTCTCTTGCTTTTTCTATGATCGAGCAGATGTTGGCAATTTTATCTCTGGTTCCTCTGCCTTTTCTAAAATCAGCTTGAACATCAGGAAGTTCACAGTTCACATATTGCTGAAGCCTGGCTTGGAGAATTTTGAGCATTACTTTACTAGCATGCGAGATGAGTGCAATTGTGCAGTAGTTTGAGCATTCTTTGGCATTGCCTTTCTTTGGAATTGGAATGAAAACTGACCTTTTCTAGTCCTGTGGCCACTGCTGAGTTTTCCAAATTTGCTGGCATATTGAGTGCAGCACTTTCACAGCATCATCTTTCAGGATTTGAAAGAGCTCAACTGGAGTTCCATCACCTCCACTAGCTTTGTTCATAGTGATGCTTTCTAAGGTCAACTTGACTTCACATTCCAGGATGTCTGGCTCTAGGTCAGTGATCACACCATCGTGATTATCTGGGTCATGAAGATCTTTTTTGTACAGTTCTTCTGTGTATTCTTGCCATCTCTTCTTAATATCTTCTGCTTCTGTTAGGTCCATACCATTTCTGTCCTTTATCGAGCCCATCTTTGCATGAAATGTTCCCTTGGTATCTCTAATTTTTTGAAGGGATCTCTAGTCTTTCCCATTCTGTTGTTTTCCTCCACTTCCTTGCATTGATCACTGAGGAAGGCTTTCTTAATCTCCTTGCTATTGTTTGGAACTCTGCATTCAGATGCTTATATCTTTCCTTTTCTGCTTTGCTTTTTGCTTCTCTTCTTTTCACAGCTATTTGGAAGGCCTCCCCAGACAGCCATTTTGCTTTTTTGCATTTCTTCTCCATGGGGATGGTCTTGATCCCTGTCTCCTGTACAATGTCATGAACCTCATTCCATAGTTCATCAGGCACTCTATCTATCAGATCTACGCCCTTAAATCTATTTCTCACTTCTACTGTATAATCATAAGGGATTTGATTTAGGTCATACCTGAATGGTCTAGTGGTTTTCCCTACTTGGGTATACTGAAAACATAGAGCACGCTAGAGATCTCCCCAAGAAAATTAGAGATATCAAGGGAACACTTCATATAAAGATGGGCACAATAAAGGACAGAAATGGTATGCACCTAACAGAAGCAGAAGATATTAAGAAGAAGTGGCAAGAATACACAGAAGAACTATACAAAAAAGATCTTCACGACCAACATAATCACGATGGTGTGATCACTCACCTAGAGCCAGACATCCTGGAATGTGAAGTCAAGTGGGCCTTAGGAAGCATCACTACGAACAAAGCTAGTGGAGGTGATGGAATTCCAGTTGAGCTATTTCAAATCTTGAAGGAAGATGCTGTGAAAGTGCTGCACTCAATATGCCAGCAAATTTGGAAAACTCAGCAGTGGCCACAGGAAAAGGTCAGTTTTCATTCCAATCCCAAATAAAGACAATGCCAAAGAATGCTCAAACTACCACACAATTGCACTCATCTCACATGCTAGTAAAGTAATGCTCAAAATTCTCCAAGCCAGGCTTCAGCAGTATGTGAACCGTGAACGTTCAGATGTTCAAGCTGGATTTAGAAAAGGCAGAGGAACCAGAGATCAAATTGCCAACACCCTTTGTATCATCAAAAAAGCAAGAGAGTTCCAGAAAAGCATCTACTTCTGCTTTATTGACTATGCCCAAGCTTTGACTGTGTGGATCACAACAAACTGTGGAAAATTCTGAAAGAGATGGGAATATCAGACTACCTGACTTGCCTCCTGAGAAATCTGTGTGCAGGTCAGGTAGCAACAGTTAGAACTGGACATGGAACAGCAGACTGTTTCCAAATCGGGAAAGGAGTACATCAAGGCTGTATATTGACACCTGCTTATTTAACTTCTATGCAGAGTACATAATGAGAAAAGGCGGGCTGGATGAAGCACAAGCTGGAATCAAGATTGCTGGGAGAAATGTCAATAACCTCCCGTATCAGTAATATGCAGATGACACCACCCTTATGGCAGAAAGTGAAGAAATACTAAAGAGCCTCTTGATGAAAGTGAAAGAGGAGCGAGAAAAGCTGGCTTAAAACTCAACATTCAGAAAACTAACATCATGGCATGTGGTCCCATCATTTCATGGCAAATCGATGGGGAAACAGTGGAAACAGTGAGAGGCTTTATTTTTTGGGGCTCCAAAATCACTGCAGATGGTCACTACAGCCATGAAATTAAAAGATGCTTGCTGCTTGGAAGAAAAGTTATGACCAACCTAGACAGCATATTAAAAAGCAGAGGCATTACTTTGCCAGCAAAGGTCCATCTAGTCAAAGCTATGGTGTTTCCAGTAGTCATATATGGAGGTGAGAGTTGGACTATAAAGAAAGCTGAGAGCCAAAGAATCGATGCTTTTGAACACTGGTGTTGGAGAAAACTCTTGTGAGTCTCTTGGACTGCAAAGAGATCCAACCGGTCAATCCTAACGGATATCAGTCCTGAATATTCATTGGAAGGACTGATGTTGAAGCTGAAACTCCAATACTTTGGCCACCTGATGTGAAGAACTGGCTCATTTGAAAAGCCCCTTATGCTGGGAAAGATTGAAGGTGGGAGGTGAAGGGGACGACAGAGGATGAGATGGTTGAATGGCATCCCCAACTCAATGGACATGAGTTTGAGTGAACTCTGGGAGTTGGTGATGGACAGAGTGGCCTGGCGTGCTAGAGTCCATAGGGTCACAAAGAGTCGGACACAACTAAGCGACTGAACTGAACTGAAGTGATTTTAGATATTCATTTCATATTTAGCAATACTGTTTTTTAAATGTTGTATAATTTGTAACCTACAAAGGTGAATTACAAACTCTCTAACCCAGATTTTAAATGCTAGTGCTTAATGAAAAAGGAAATCATGTGTGCAAGATATAGGAGATATATATATAGATTCAAATATAAGATGTGTTACCTTCAAGTGACACTACTGTAATATTCTGTGGCTCATATTCATTTTGTAAGTAATCCCATTTTTGCCTGTAACTAAAGTGATTTCAACACTTGCCTTTAAAAACTCTAGATGCTTGTCAGAGAAATCTCAGTAAAATGAAAAGCAGATAATGGTTCTTACCTTTTAGTTACGGAAAAGCAAATACTATTCTATGTGAAATGTGTCATTGTAAGGCTGCAGAACTTGAGACACGGCTGCTCTGATGTATGAATGTAACCTTTAATCTCCAAAAGGCAATAATTTCAATAGACTGTCTTATTTCATGGTATGTTGCCTTGGAAATAAAATTTAGAGTGATATTCTGCTTCTGAAAGTTAAGAGGTTTTGATATTCATTCCTTAAGGCAGAATAGGATAATTGGAATCCCCTTTCTTCCGTCACTTGCTGTAGTTGAGAACAAAATTCATGAATATGCTGGATTTACTACTCAGAGAGTTTTAGTCTTGTCTTATTTAAATTGAGCAGTATCAAGAACTCTAACTGTGTTAATAACCTTGGACCCAATTATTTGGACTCTGAGAAATAAGAGAGAGAAATAAGCATGAGAGAAAAGTTCATGCTCAAAATTGGTTAATGCAGTATTTTTTACCACAGCAAAACTCTGCCCTTGATACAATTTGCAGCAACATGAGAAATAAAGAAGTTGGTATTGTGGTAAAAGGCTGAAAATATGTCTAATATAGTGGAATTTTTACATTAGATTTGGGGGGTATACTTAATGATGCACGTGTGCATGCTCAGTCATGTCTGACTGTTTGCAACCCTATGGACTGTAGCCTGTCAGTCTCCTCTGTCCATGGAATTTTCCAGGCAAGAATACTGGAGTGGGTTGCCATTTCCTACTCCAGGAGATCTTCCTGACCCAGGGATCAAATCCATGTCTCCTGCATTGGCAGGTGGATTCTTTACCACTACACCACCTGGAAAGCCCATACTTAATGACACTGGATAATAATTGAAAGTTAGATTTTGAAAATTGAAAGTAATGGGAAATGTTTATGATATCATTCCTGGTATAATGATAGTGTTAATAATAAATATATCAAAGAATGCCTACAAAAACTTTTTTCTATAGAACACATTTAGAAGGATAGAAATAAAATTATTTCTGTGTTACAGTTTTAGTTAGGTAGTTGATCTATTTTAATATTTTATTATTTAAATATTTACACAGAAAATGTCAATTAGTGTTAATTCAGTTCAGTTCAGTTCAGTCGCTCAGTCGTGTCCGACTCTTTGCGACCCCATGAATCGCAGCATGGCCAGGCCTCCCTGTCCATCACCAGCTCCTGGAGTTCACTCAAACTCATGTCCATCGAGTCAGTGATGCCATCCAGCCATCTCATCCTCTATCGTCCCCTTCTCCTCCTGCTCCCAATCCCTCCCAGCTAGTGTTTATTAATAAAATATAATTCAGTAATCATTTATAGTTTGAGTAAAAAATAAAGTGTATCAAATTTTAAATGCTTTAAAACATCCATGACATATTTTTATTCTTACTCTAAATTAGTGGGAAAAATTTAGCAAAGACATAGCAACAAAAATTGAGTAGGCATTTTGTTTCATATAAAGTGAAATGTTAAAAATAGCAAAACATAAGGATCTTCAAAAAGATTTAGTGAATCACAAGTGAATATTACATGTTTGATGAAACTTGTTAAAATACGCCAATACAAGTAAGATAAATAGGCCAAAGTCCCCCCAAAGAAGCAAAACAGGGACATAGATTGAAAGTGAAACAAAATCTTAAAAGTGGGCTGAAACATATTTACCTTGTGTGAAAATCTAAAGTTTGTATAAAAAGTGTTTTGCCAAAAGAATTGATAACTGGCAAAATGGCTTTTAGGCAAGTACTTTTAGGTGAAAAGTCGAAGGACTTCTGCAGAATTTGTTACTGAGTCTGAGCTCACACTCCTTGCCACATGACTGGCCAATAAATTGAGAGATGAATTGCTGAGACAAGGAATAACAACTTTATTTGGAAGGCCAGCAGACCAAGAAGATGGTGGGCTTGTGTCCCAAGAACCATCTTCCCTGAGTTATTAAAAGAATTCAGCCTTCATTTATACCACAAAGGGAGGGAGTCAAGTCAAGTATTTCCTTGTTCCAGTCAGCTTCCTGAGCGAATGTGTTAATTTCTTCTTCCCTGCAGTCATTCGCAGGTGGGTCTGGTCAGGATATTTCCTGTGAGCTAAACAAAGGTATTTTAGCTTAATGCTCATCATTACCTGGGAGGCAGGGTTCCTAGAGATGGATCATTATGTATATTAACTTGTAATGGAATACAAAGTTTCTTCTGTGTTACAAAGGTAAATTGAGGGTCTTGGGTGGGCACAGAGACACAAAGTGGGAGACATGGAGAAAGAGAAAGACTAAAAGGATTCCTGATGCTCTTAAGCCCTCCCACCCTAATTTGAAAGAAGTTACCACAGGCTTTGTGTAGGCGCATATTTCTGTATTTTGCTTCATTGTAAAGTCCAGAACAAAAGTTTTTCTTCATTACCAGTCCCAAGCACTGATGCAATGAATTTCTTAGATCCATGCTTATTCTAGGACAGACAGAAGTTTTGCTTTTGACGGTTGTTTAATCATCTCCCTCTCTAGACTGATTCCTTCTCTGATGTTTTTTTAGCACTATTTGCTCTTATTGATGGAGAAGGCAATGGCACCCCACTCCAGTACACTTGCCTGGAAAATCCCATGGATGGAGGAGCCTGGTGGGCTGCAGTCCATGGGGTCGCTAGGAGTCAGACACGACTGAGTGCCTTCACTTTCTCTTTTCACTTTCATGCATTGGAGAAGGAAATGGCAACCCACTCCAGTGTTCTTGCCTGGAGAATCCCAGGGACGGGGGAGCCTGGTGTGCTGCCATCTCTGGGGTCACACAGAGTCGGACATGACTGAAGTGACTTAGCATAGCATAGCATAGCTCTTATTGAACCCTTTCCCTGTCCACATCTCTCATCATTCCTTCTCTCCACATCAGTACAACTTTAATCCCTTTTGTGCTATATTTCTGTAGTATGTTTGTATGTGTGTGTGTGTGTGTGCCAAATTTCATGCCCTTGTAGGTAAGGACTGTGTATGTCTCCCTTACTGTACGTAGTACTTTGGGAACTTATGCAAAGGAAGTCTACTTTGGGGATGGTGATCAAAATGATATAGGTGGTGGTCTTTTGTGGTAATACTCCTCAATAGTCCATAAAACAATCAGAGTGGTGGAGATGCACCATTTAAATGGCTGCAACATGTCTCCTTGTGAAGTTGGGTAGGTAGTCAGTTGTCTAGGGTGTATAAAGTGAAAGTGAAAGTGAAGTCGCTCAGTCGTGTCCGACCCTCAGCGACCCCACAGACTGCAGCCTTCCAGGCTCCTCTGGTCTGTGGGATTTTCCAGGCAAGAGTACTGGAGTGGGGGTGCCATTGCCTTCACTTGGGAGCAAAATAACTAGTAGTAGGACATGTATATCAAAATCATTATTGGCATAAACAAATTATTCTCCATACTTATTGTGCTGACATACTTATTGCCCAATCTCCTTATCATATGTTCTCAGACTTTAACATTTTTGCCAGTCTGATAAGTATGAAGTGGCATTTTATTTCACATTTTTCCATTTCCTTCTGAAGTTGGCCATCTATGTTTACATTACTGGCTTATAATATTTGCATTTCTCCTTCAGTGAATTGTTCTTATATATATTTAAATGTATCTTTTTCCAATTCAAAAAAAAGAAGTATCATATTTATAAATGTACTAGTGTGAAAGGAAGAATTCTAAAGATAGCCCCTCAAAGTTCTCATTCTCTGGTTATCAAACACTAATTTAGAAACTGCTGCAAAGGGATTTTGTAGATGTAATTAAAGTCCCAGATTAGTTGATCTTAAAATATGAGAAAACTAAAATACAAGATTATATAGGTGGTCCCAATCTCATCCCAGGAGCCCCTTTGAAGCAGAGTATTATCTCCAGGTGTAGAAGAGAGGAAAGGAGAGCAGTTCATCACATAAGTACTCCATATATGCTGGCTGTTTTGAAAATGGGGATTGCCACGTAAGAAGTGAAGAGACTTCTGAAATTGAAAGCAATCCTCATCCCACAGGCAGCGAGGATTTGGTGACCTCAAACCTACAGTTTCAAGGAACTGAATTCTGCCAAATATCTAAATGAACTTAGAAGCATATTCTTCCCTGGAGCTTCTAGGTAAGAGCCCAGCCCTGCCAACACCTTGATTTCAGCCTTGTAAGATGATAAACAGAGAACCCAGTGGAATCCATTGACATTTTTGACCTAGAGAACTGTACGGTATTAATGGGTATAATTTTAATTTGATAAAGTTTTGATAATTTATTATGGCTGCAATAGAGAACAAGTATACCTTCCCTGGTGGCTCGGTGGTAAAGAATCTGCCTGCAGTTCAGGTGACACAGGAGACTGGGGTTTGAAACTTGGGTCTGGGAAGATGCTTTGGAGGAGGAAATGGCAACCCACTCCAGTATTCTTGCCTGGAAAGTCCCACGGACAGAGGAACCTGGTGGGCTATACTCCATAGGGTTGCAGAGAATGGGACATGACTGAATGAGCCTGCACCGAGCATACCTGGCAAATTGCAACTCCCATCTGTTGATCATATTTATCTACTTATGCCTGTCTCTGGAGGCACTACCCCATAATGGGCTTGTGCTCCACCCCATAAAGCCCAAGTCTATGTTTTTCCTTTTTTCAGAGGTTCAGGATTTTTTATTCCTAGCAAAAAACTTCACCCCAGACACATCAATTCAAACACAAAATTGAGAACAAAAAATATTTCAGGGTTTATCCTAATTTGAATGATTTTCAAAAATGTGACTCATAAAGGGACTTGTCATTAACTAAATCTAGGAAACAGGTTTTTCTCAGACATATGTTCTGTCTTTGAGTAGGATTGATTCTGAGCCATGTCAAGGAAAGTAACTCCTACACTTTACCTTGATAATTTTAAGAAGGGAGAATCAGCAATGCACAGTGCTACATGTGACAATAGGAAATCAGGAACTTCTTAATGTTAATCTTTAGATTTCTTGCTGCAGTTCTCTTCTGCACTCCCTTCATGGTCTATCTCTTCCATGCTATCTGAGACATTGTAAATATTTTAGAATCGTTCTTCTCAGAGCTGCTTTCACCTCTTTGTTCTTCAAGCTGTAGATGAGAGGATTCACCAGGGGGGTGATTACACTGTACTGTATGGAGAGGATCAACTCCAGAGGCGAACCTGAGGTTGGCATGAGATAACGAAGAATGGCTGAGCCATAGAACAGGATCACTGGAGTGAGGTGGGAGGAGCAGGTGGAGAAGGTCTTGCTTCTGCCTGTGGTGGAGCTAATGCTCAGAATGGTGGAGACAATGCGGGTGTAAGAGAAGAAGATCAGGAGGCAGGTCCCAATGGCATGCAGGAGGGCAGAGGAGAGCAGCATTGCGGCATTTGTGGAGATATCAGAGCAGGAGAGGGGAAAGAGGGAAGGCAACTCACAGGAGTAGTGGTGGATGGTTTGAACCTCGCAGAAGTCCAAATCCAAAGCCAGGAGAATGTTGATGAGTGCATCCAGAAAGGCCACGACCCAGGAGCCCCACACCAACTTCACACACAGCTGTTTCCTCATCACCTGTCTGTAGAGCAGAGGGTGGCAGATGGCAGCATAGCGGTCATAGGCCATCACTGAGAGCAGGCAAGCCTCAATCCCGGTGGTGGCAAACACAAAGAAGACCTGAGCCATGCATCCCTCTACTGAGATGACTTTCCTCTGAGACAGGAGGTTCTCAAGCATCTTGGGTACAGTGACTGAAGAATAGAAGAGGTCTTGGAACGAGAGATGGCTCAAGAAGAAGTACATGGGTGTATGGAGGGTAGAATCTGTATGGGTCACAAGTATTATCAGCAGGTTCCCCAGAAGAGTCAGAAGGTAAATCATCAGGAATAGGACAAAGAGCAGAGCCTGGATGTGGGTGTCGGCAGACAGCCCGAGGAGGATGAACTCCTTAATGCTGCTGTGATTCCCTGTGGCCATTTATGGTCACTGTTCTTTAGAGAAAAATTAGGAACAGGACTGAAATTTCTTCTTTCTACAGCAGTTTCCAGAAGGCATTGTTCTGTTCTCTTTCCTTACGGAGTCGATCCTTGAACAGCATGGGTATGAATCATGGCAGTCCATTTATATTTTTAAATATAGTACTTACGTTTTCATTTTACAGATCTTTAACTAAGTATGAAGAAAAGATTTATGTTAGATTAGAGATCGCAATATGTGGAATCAAAAGAGCTAGTCTTGAGTTCTAATTTAACTGTTTTAGCCTCCTGCCATTGTATACCATTTATCAATGTCATTTTTTTAAATTATGAAAATATGATAACACGTTTACAGGAGACTTGGAAAATACTGAACAAACTTACATATAGTTTCACTATATATTACAATTTTTAAAAAAATAGATAAGATTTTTAGTTGGAGTTTCAATATCAAACTCTCAAAACCTAATAGAATGAATACAGAGAAGTAGAAGGATATAGTAGACCTGAAAAGCACTGTGAACCAATTCAACATAATTAAAATTTATACAATTTTCCCCAACCAGGGGATCAAACCCAGGTCTCCTGAATTGTGGGCAGATTCTTTACTGTCTGAGCCACCAGGGAAGACCATAATTTTCACACAGCAGTAGGATACAAATTCTATTCAAGTTCTCATAGACTACAAACTAGGAGACACTGGAACATATCCAGGGACAAAACTTTAGGTGCAAAAATTTGATAATCTAAAGGTATTGAAATCATACAGAGTCTATTCTATTATCACTGTAGAATTAGGTTAGAGATCAATATCAAAAGATATTTAAAAATAATGCACTTATTTTCAAGTGCAATGTGACATTTACCAAGAGATATCTTTGACCTAGCTCAATGTCATTGATTTTTGAGGCAGAGATCACATTACTCAGGTTTTCAACTTGTGGGAAGGTGTGAGGGTGGTTGCTGCCCCTAACTCCTGTGATGTTCAAGAGACAATTGTATATTCCTTCTTCTCTGGTCTGATCTTCATTTTCTGAGCCCTCATATCTGCCTTCAGTGGTTCTATGGAGTTGTTTTCCCTGGCTTTCTGCTGGGCCATCTGTGAACTCTGAACCTGCCCCACAAGATTTTTCCCAATAGGATGAAATGTGAGGATATCATCCACTCTACAGGCCTACCAGAGAACTGCCTTTATGACTATATTATGCCATCTTCTTCATCTGAGCCCTTGTATTCCACAGCTTTCCTCATCATCTTTTAGGGATTCCAACAAACATCCAGGAGAGGTGCAGATCTCCAGTCACCTTTATTACCTGGTCTTTACTGCCCATTTAAAACAGATTCATTAACTGATTAATGGTATTAAGAGCATGTTGAGTTTGGGTAGCAGTTTATCTTATACAAATGACTTTCACATGTTTTCTACTGTGGGGTGTGTGTTTGTGTGTATGTATTCCGTTTGTGTGTGTATGATGGATGGTGAGAGAAGAGAGTGAACTCATCTCACAGGTTAGAAAATTTAAGTCCCAATATTATCTAACTTGTCTAGATCCCCACACTGATTAGTTCTTTCAACAGCAAGGATTTAAATCTGCTTCATTTGGTTGTTAAGCAAAGGCTTTTCTTCTATACCACTTACTTAGAGAACAGGCCAAACTCTTTAGTTGCATTTCAAAGCATTAATGACCTACGGATTCTCTTGATGCCCCACTGCTGAGGTCAGATAGCTTTGCTTGTTTCTGATCACCCTGTGAACCTTCCTTTTTCTCTCTGACTTGGTTCAAGCTGATATATTTTGTGGTGCACTTGTTCCATGAGTTCTTCTTTGATCAGTTCCTGCTCATTTCTCACTTAAACCTCTGTGGAAATAATTATTAACCCCCTAATTCCTCATTTTTCAAATGAGGAAAATAAAGATAAATAAGCAAATTCAAGATTCTAATTTACCTCTTTCTAGTCCAGGGACTTAAAACCTCGTCTGTTTCCCTTTGATATATAACAATTCATCAACACACTGTAAGTTTTTCCATCATCTGTATTAAAATCTTCATCACTGAGTGATACGTGTGTCATTTTTGTCTCTACAATGAGAGTGCAGTTTCTACAATGACAGGGCAGGAATTGGGCTGTTAGTTTCTATGCCTATAGTCACATACACACACACACACACACACACACACACAGAGATCAAAGTGTAATGAACCTGTAATCAATTATTGTTAAATAAAGACAAAAATTAAGAAAACTGGACAGATTATGTAGCAAAAACTCTTGGTGATTATTTCCAAGCCCAGATGTTCAAGTTGTAGTTCAAAGAACTAATCAGTGTGGGGATCTAGACAAGTTAGATAATTTAAGCCTAAATTACCTGTGAAATGAGTTAAAGGAGTTAAGGGAGGCTGAAATTAGGAGAGAAAGGGAGGAGGTAGATTTCTCATCTCCTTTTGCTATAATAGACTGACAAAGAGCTTAGCTCTTTCTGAAATCATCAACACTCACAGATCCCTACTTCAGAGGGATCACATTATGCTTTGCTTAACATGCAACATCCATTTATCTATCCATCCATCCATCCATCAAAAGTGAAAGTCACTCAGTCGTGTCCGACTCTTTGCAACCCTGTGGACTATACAGTCCATGGAATTCTCCAGGCCAGAACTGAAGTGGGTAGCTGTTCCCTTCTCCAGTGGATCTTCCCAACCCAGGAATTGAACCAGGGTCTCTTGCATTGAAGGTGGGTTCTTTACCAACTGAGATATTAAGGAAGCCCTCCATTCATGTTATTTAATAAGTAGTTTTGAGTCTGTTCACTCTAAGGTACTGTGTTATACATGCAGTTGAAGACAAGTCTGCATGTATGTTTTTGTATTCACCCAGTCAGTCTGTGTCTTTTGCTTGGTGCATTTAATCTATTTACATTTAAGGTAATAACCAATATATATGATCCTATTACCATTTTCTTTCTTTTTTTTTTTTGTAAATCTTGTTAAATTGCTGTATGAATGCACCTACCTGAGAGACTGTTCTCCATTATTCAAGGTGATCAATCCTTCTAGCCTTTTTTCTCATCGTCAGATAGAATCTTGATATGTAGTTGTATGTTCAGATTCAGTCTTTACTGGGGCTCTCATGTCTGCTTTGCTGTCTATTAGAGTAACTCTATCTCTTGAACTCTGAATCATTCCTGGGATCTCTAGCTTTGGTGTCTACCAGACAAATCTATTTTGGTATCTTTTTTTGTGACTTGCAATAAAAGGTATGATCCTGCTCAGAAGGTAAATTTCCCAGTCCTTGAACTTGCTATTGCATACTACCCTATCCCTGTTACTGTGCCTATCAAGGACTCATATAGCTCCCAAACTCTGGGCCCTTATTTAGAATATGTATATCTGAATCACCTATGAGTTTTGTCCAGCGTGTGATCTGTTATCCAAGGAGTTGACCCAAAATAATGACGATTCATCAGTGAAGAACCTGTAAAAGTCAGTTTTATCTGAGTTTGTAAAAATACTTTCGAAAGTAAAGAACTTCTCTGGATTTTGTACAAACAAAATAATACAGTGAACAAAAGTCATCCTTTTCAAGAATGTGAAAATTTAAGAATTTAGGATTAAGTATAAAAATTCATCATAGAAGCTGGTCCAATTCTTCCCTATTTACTTTGTAATATAGATTTGACCATAAGGACCAAGCCCTAGCTTGAAAACACTCTAGATTCTTCAGAGAATTTTAAATAAGTTTTGATTATGGATCCAAAACCTGAGAACTTCTATCCTAAAGTGGAAGTACCACAGTTTATCAGTGAGACAGCTACATTATGTAAATTCATGACCCATCTCACTCCAGGCCCCAAGCACAAAACTCTTTACTAACCTTCTTTTAAGGACGGACAACATCTACATGTTAATTTTTAAAGAAATGGCAAGTTATTAATATCAAGATCTTCTCACTTACCTCCAAGAAGAAACACAGTGAATTTAATTCAGCCCAAAGTTTGAGTGAGTAGTTCCAGATCTAAAAATGGGTGTGAGTATAGGGAGGTCATGAGATAATTCCTGAGAAGGCAGAGCTAGAAAAGAGAAGCCCAAGGGATCCCCCCAAACTGTTTACCTTACCAATTTTCCTTGAACACTCAAAATAAAAACAGGAATTCATCATCCCATACTCCCCCCCACACCAGAAACCATCTTAAGGAAAGTGAAATGAAAGTGAAAGTTTCTCAGTCGTGTCCAACTCTTTGCAACCCCATGGATATAGAGTCCATGGAATTCTCCAGTCCAGAATACTGGAGTGGGTAGCTCTTCCCTTCTCCAAGGGATCTTCCCAACTCAGGGATTGAATCCAGGTCTCTGGCATTATGGGCAGATTCTCTACCAGTTGAGCCACCAGAGAAGCCCAAGAATACTGGAGTGGGTAGCCTATCTCTTCTCCAGGGAATCTTCCTGACCAAGAAATGGAACCAGGGTCTCCTGTATTGCTGGCGGATTCTTTACCAGCTGAGCTATAAGACTGTATAAAGTGAAATAACAGACCTGAATTCAAGTATCATCCTAAAAAAAATCACCATCTTCCTTTCTATGAAGTTTCAACATCAGAGATTGCTTTTAATGGAGTATATATGTGTCTAAAGTAAAATCAAGCAATTTTGGAAAGACTAGCACATTGAGACAGTTATCAAGTATCAAAACTTTAGGTCTAGTGAGACCATCAGTGCTTTCTAATGTGACAAGTAGTTAAGGCTCAATGATCAGAATATGAGACAGTTCAATAGATGTCTGATAGTTGTCTTGGTATACTTATTCAGAGAATGTTGAGATACTAAATGAATTAATGAACAGTTAAGCGAGGAGAGGAAGCTGAAATGGTTTAGTTCTTATAGGAGGGTCCTGGTGACCAGAATGAAATCTTATAAATAGGTCTCCTGCTGTTCTTCAATTATTTTAGCATGGATGAGAGATTAGACTGGGAATGGGTAATAATAACAGAAAAATGAATTCTGTGCACATTATAGAATTAAGGACATGGGAAAAGGAGGCATACTTTAGGGTACAAGTATTTTCTGCCAAAATTCAAGGAGTCCTCTTTCCCAGTGATTAATGTTATTCACTGAGTAAATATGGACCTTCTCATCATCTAGTCAGAGAACTTGAGGACAAAATCCCACTAGAACATAAGAAGAAATATACAGTTTAGGGAGTTTTGAAATGCAAAGGTTTACTTTCTATTAAGTGGAAAGTAAAGTGAGAAAGTGTAAAGGAATGTCTTAGAGATTCAGACAGAGAAGGTCTATCAAAGAGATGTTAATAAAACTTTGAAGTGCCTGGAACACATTTGGGGAACACTTTCTGAAAACTCATAGAAAATATTACCACACTCCTGTACTGTCCTGCCACAGAAGACGTTTTGTAACATTGCCATTTCCTGGTAGTGGAACTTAACTGGGGTTGTAAGAACCAATACTTCCGTAAAAATAACTCTAGGAAAACAACAACTCTTATTTTTCCAGTTGAGAGTCACAGTGAGGACAGGAAGACAGAATATTCTAGATCTGGACAGTCCTGGAGTCTTTGTCATCAGCTTCTCCATTGGCCACAGTGAAAAGATTCTCGAGTCCTCAGTAAGTAGAATTTGGTGAGAGGTCACTCTCAGATGGTCTCAGGCCCAGCTCCAGGGAATCTCATTTAGTTTCCTCTGTGATTATAAATATTGTTGACCTACCTAAGAGGCAAGAGAGTGAATCTCAGCTTTAAACTCTCAGAAAAGCAGGTACAGCTCAAGCAGTTAGTTTATTGGTGGACTGAGCTGGAGAATTAAGAGAAAGGTGGACCAATGCCCTTTATTCCCTAGAGTTAGAGCCTGAAGCCCAAATTATGTGAATTAATTAGGGAAGTTGCACTTTGTAAGAACCACAGGAGATTCCCTCAGATATTGGCCTTTTGTCTTGACTTTGAAATCTTTTTGGAAATTCTTGGGTGAGAAGCCTTGTGTGTCTGGTGGTTTTTCTTTTCCTCTGTTCCTCCACTCCATCCTTCCCTCCCTCTCTCCCTTCCTTTTCAGCTTTATTGAATGATAATTTAAAAAGTTTTATATATTTAAAATATATAATGTGATTTGACATATGAATGCTTTATGAAATGGTTACCACAATCAGGTTAATTGCACATCCATTACTTCACATAGTTATCCTTTTTTGCATTGTGTACATGTGTGGTGAAAATGCTTAAGGTCTACTCTCGGCAGTTTTCAAGTACTAACTATAGTTACCATGCTATGTATCAGATCCCCAGAGCTAATTAATCATATAAGTGAAGGCTTGCATCTCTCATGGTTTTGATTTGCATTTTCCTGATGATTAGTGATGTTGAATATCTTTTCATGTCCTGGTTGGCTATTTGGATGTCTTCTTTGGAAAGATGTCTGCTCAGGTACTTTGCTCATTTTAAGAATTGTATTATTATTATTATATATTTTGTTATTGAGCTGGATAAGTGACTTACATATTTTGAATATCAGCCATATATCAGATATATGTTTTTCAGATATATTCTTCAATTCTGAAGGTTTCCTTTTCTTTTTTGTTGATTGTTTCCTTTGACATGCAGAAGCTTTGAAGTTTGATGTAGTCACATTTGTTTATTTTTGTTTATATTGTTTGTGTTTTTGGAGTCATACTCAAAAATCATTGTCAAGACCAAATGAAAGAACTGAAGTCCATAATCCACTTTGAGTTGGCTTTTTTGAGTGGTGTAAGATAGGATTTGAGTGGTGTATTCTTTTGCATGTTGATATCTAGTTTTCCCAGCACCATTTATTTAAGAGACTGTCCTTTCCCTATTGTGTTTTCTTGGGGCCCTTGTAAAAGATTAACTGGCTCTGGATGTGCGAATTTATTTCTTGACTCTCCATTCTGTTCCATTGGTCTATGTATCTATGTTTATGTCAATATGGTACTCTTTTGACTACTATAACTGTGTACTATAGCTTGAGATCAGGAAATGTGATGCTTTCAACCATTTTTCTTTCTCATGATTGCTTTGACTACTTAGGATCTTTTATAGTTGCATATGAATTTTACCATAAGAAGTCTATTCTTTTGAAAGATGCTTTGGAATTTGGATAGAGACCAAAAGTGTAGATGTCTTTGGGTAGTATGGACATTTAACAATATTAGTTTTTTCTAATCCATGAACATGGGATGTCTGATCATTTATTTGCATCTTCCTCAAATTCTTTCATGAGTACCTTTAGTACACACACATACAATATTCCAATTTAAGTGGAATCTATTTATTTTCTTTATCCATTTATCTATACATAGACACTTAGGTTGCTTCCATATTTGGCTATTATAAATAGTGCTGCAATGAACATAAGGGTGCATATATCTTTTTGAATTAGTGTTTTTGATTTCTTCAGAAAAATACCCAGAAGTAGAATTGCTGAATTATATGATATTCTTATTTTTAACTTTGGAGGAATCTTTATACTGTTTTCCACAGTGGCTATACCAATTTATATTCCCACTAACAGTGCATGAGAGTTCCCTTTATCTCCATGTTATTGCTAGTACTTAGTATTTGTTGCTTTTGATAATAGCTGTTTTGACAGGTGTGAAGTGATATCTCATTGTGGTTTTGGTTTGCATTTCCCTGGTGATTAGTGATGTTGAACATGTTCTCATTTATCTGTTGGCCATCTGGATGTGTTCTTTGGAAAAATTTCCATTCAGGTCCTTAGCCCATTTTATAATGAGAGTGTTTTATTTTTTGAAGTTGACTTGTATGAGTCCTTTGTATATTTTAGATATCAGCTCCTTATCAGGGCTATCATTTGCAAATATCTTCTCTCACTCAGGGCTTCCCTTATGGCTTAGCTGGTAAAGAATCTGCCTGCAGTGTGGGAGACCTGGGTTCGATCCCTGGGTTGGGAAGACCGCTGGAGAAGCAAAAGGCTACCTACTCCAGTATTCTGGCCTGGAGAACTCCATGGACTTGGAGTTGCAAAGAGTTGGACACGACTGAGTGCCTTTTACTTTCACTTTTCTCTCATTCAGTAGGCTGATTTTTCATTTTGTTGATGATATCGTTTGCTTTTCAAAAGCTTTTTTTAGTTTGATATAGTCTCATTTGTTTATTTTTGCTTTTATTTTTTTTTTTTTTTTGCTTTTAAACCTTGCCTGAGGATATGGATCAAAAAAAATATTGCTTAGACTGATATCAAAGTATCTACTGCCTAACTGTCTATATTTTTTTCTGGGAGTTTTATGGTCTCGGGTCTTACATTTTAAACTCATTTTGAGTGTTTTGTGTATTATATGGAGAAATATTTGAGTTTGACTCTTTTGCATACAAGTGAAAGAGGAGAGTAAAAAAGTTGGCTTAAAGCTTAACATTCAGAAAACTAAAATCATGGCCTCTGATTCCATCACTTCATGGCAAATAGATGGGGAAACAGTGGAAACAGTGGCTGACTTTATTTTTTTGGGCTCCAAAATCACTGCAGATGGTGATTTCAGCCAGGAAATTAAAAGATGCTTACTCCTTGGAAGGAAAGTTATGACCAACCTAGACAGCATATTAAAAAGCAGAGACATTACTTTGTCAACAACGGTCCACCTAGTCAAGGCTATGGTTTTCCCAGTGGTCACATATGGATGTGAGAGGTGGACTATAAAGAAAGCTGAGCACCGAAGAATTGATGCTTTTGAACTGTGGTGTTGGAGAAGACTCTTGAGAGTCCCTTGGACTGCAAGGAGATCCGACTGGTCCATCCTAAAGGAGATCAGTCCTGGGTGTTCATTGGAAGGACTGATGTTGAAGCTGAAACTCCAATACTTTGGCCACCTGATGCGAAGAGCTGACTCATTTGAAAAGACCCTGATGCTGCGAAAGATTGAGGGCAGGAGGGGAAGGGGACAACAGAGGATGAGATGGTTGGATGGCATCACTGACTCAATGGACATGGGTTTGAGTGGACTCCGGGAGTTGGTGATGGACAGGGTGGCCCGGCGTGCTGCAGTTCATGGGGTCACAAAGAGTCAGACACGACCAAGTGACTGAAATGAACTGTCCAGTTTTCTCAACACTATTTATTAAAGAGGTTTCCTTCCCCCATGTATGTTTTTGCCTCCTTTTGGTAGCTTTGCTTAGTTGGTTTAGTTGCTAAATTGTGTGCAACTCTTGTGACCCCATGAACTGTAGCCTGTCAGACTCCTTTGTCCATGAAATTTCCCAGGCAAGAATACTGGAGTGGGTTTCCATTTATCTGACCATGAAAACACCATTTCTAGGTTATCTATTCTGTTCAGGGAAGCTTGGCATGATGCAGTGCATGGGTTCACAAAGAGTCAGACATGACTTAGTGACTGAACAACAGCAATTCTGTTCTATTGATACATGTATCTATTTTTATGCCAATACTGTTCTGTTTTGATTAATGTAGCTTTATAGTACAGGCTGAAATCAGGAAGTGTGATACATCCAGCTTTGTCTTTATTTCTCAATATATTGCTTTGATTTTGGGGGATTTTGTATCTCCATACAAATGTTAGAATTATTTGTTCTAGTTCCAGAAAAGTGCCATTGGTATTTGATAGGGATTGCACTGAATCTGTTGGAGAAGGCAATGACAACCCACTCCAGTACTCTTGCCTGGAAAATCCCATGAGCAGAAGAGCTTAGTAGGCTGCAGTCCATGGGGTCATTAAGAGTCGGACACGACTGAGCGACTTCACTTTCACTTTTCACTTTCATGCATTGGAGAAGGAAATGGCAACCCACTCCAGTGTTCTTGCCTGGAGAATCCCAGGGACAGGGGAGCCTGGTGGGCTGCCGTCTCTGGGGTCGCACAAAGTCGGACACGACTGAAGTGACTTAGCAGCAGCAGCAGCACTGAATCTGTAGATTGCTTGATTATTATACTCATTTTAACAATATTAATTCTTATAGTACATGGACACATCTTTTCATTTGTGTCATCTTCAGTTTATTTCATCAATATCTTATAGTTTTGAGAGTATAAGTCTTTTACCTCTCAGTGAGATTTACTCTAAGTATTGTAATCTTTTGATGGAATTGTTTTTTAATCTCTCTTTGTGATAGTTCATTTTTAGTGTGGGAAAGGCAATAGATTTTCTTTAAATTTTTTTTCTAAATTTTATACAGTATTAAAGTTTACTTTCCATTTATAGTTATTAAAAAATAGAAGCTATATTCCTTGTGTTGTATAGTACATCCTTGAGCCTGTCTTACACTCAGTGGTTTGTGTCTCCCACCCCAACTCCTCATTGCCTCTCCCCTCCCCTGAATTGGTAACTGCAGGTTTGTTCTCTATATCTGTGAGTCTGCTTCTTTTTCGTTGTATTCACTAGTATTTTTTAGATTCCACATGTAAATGTCTGTCTGATCTATTTAGCTTAGCATAATGCCCTCCAAGTCCATCTGTGTTGCTGCAAATGGCAAAATTCCATTCTTTTTTATGGTAGAGTAGTATTCCATTGCATATATATACATATATATATATACACTACATCTTCTTTATCCATTCATCTGTTGTTGGATGTTTATGTTGCTTTCATATCTTGGCAATTATAAATAATTTTGGCTTCTGTGTCTCTCTTATATACTCCATCATTATGGGTTTTGAAAAAAGTACTTCCTTACTTTCTGTCACACAGGATGCTTCAGGTTCATATTGTATTTTCTCTGCCCCAGGCTTGGAATCAATCAGTTCTCATGGAGCTCTGTTTCCTTTTATTGTAGGGTGCTGTGTGCTTAGTCGCTCAGTCGTGTCTGACTCTTGCGACCCCTTAGACCGTAGCCTGCCAGGCTCCTCTGTCCATGGATTCTCCAGGCAAGAACACTGGAGTGGGCTGCCAGTGTGGACAGGTATTAGAAACAAGCACTAGGCACTGAGTTATGCTCCTTGCTAATGTGTTGTTACTTTCAGGCCCTTTGAGTTGACAGAACAGCAACAACAAAAAAAACCATTTGTGTATTAAGTGGTGTTTGCATACATATCTGCAAATATTTCTATATGTATCCAAGGAGGAGAGTATTTTTATTTTGTGCCTTCTTGGATACCAAATAAAGAGCCACAGACAACACTTTAGGATTATGGGTAACTTTGATTTTTTATCCTTTTAAAATGTTTTTGTATTTTTCAGAATAAAAGTACATTGTTTTATAATCAGAGAAACAATAATATTAAATAGTTTTATAAAACTGATAAGTTGCAAGAAAATGAAATTATCAAAATTGTAGAGGAGTGATTATCATGTAAGTATGAAGTGTATAAAATTTCATGTATCATACCTGACTCTTAGTAACAGCTCAGTAAATATTAATTTGCTTAATTCTTTTTTTTAATTTTTCCTTTTTCTTTATTTTTTTACTTTACAATACTGTATTGGTTTTGCCATACATCAACAGGCATCCGCCACGGGTGTACATGTGTTCCCCATTCTGAACCCCCCTCCCACCTCCCTCCCCATACCATCCCCCTGGGTCATCCCAGTGCACCAGCCCCAGGCTTCCTGTATCCTGCATCGAACCTGGACTGGCAATTTGTTTCTTATATGATATTATACATGTTTTAATGCCATTCTCCCAAATCATCCCCCTCCTCCCTCTCCCACAGAGTCCAAAAGACTGTTCTATACATCTGTGTCTCTTTTGCTGTCTCGCATACATTCTTATTTCTTTTGCTAAGAACAAGACAATAATAATATATGAATGAGGAAAGTTATGGATTTAAAAACCTATCATCTGTTTCCCTGATTGATGCCCAAGCAGAGAAAGCAATTACATGTTTCTAGTGACTTTACCTCTCTTTACATCCTCATCTTCTTTTCTTACCCTTCACTTATCTGGGAGATAGACATATGTAGGGGAGATTCCCTGTTTTAGGTTATCTCTGATTTATCAAGATGAATCATCCAACAACAGGAAAGAATGGTGGCTACTTACTGAGTTGGGGAGGTGAATGGGTATTGAAACATGGGGCAGGCTTTTAGATTTCTTGAGGTAAGAATATGAACGTAGCTTTAGAAGACACCACAGGAGGTGGAGGTCTGACCCTTGTGTGCATCCTATACTTCTGAAGAAACTTTCCTTGTGACTCCAGTAGGTTGTATGTAATGTACTGAGACTGGAGGGGAATATGAAGAATTTCTGTGAAGAAGTCTATTGTCAGTCTCACATATTTCGAGATGAGTGTCTGCTTTTTTGAGTGATATGGTTTTTCCAGTGGTCATGTATGGATGTGAGAGTTGGTCTGTGAAGAAAGCTGAGCACTAAAGAATTGATGCTTTTGAACTGTGGTGTTGGAGAAGACTCTTGAGAGTCCCTTGGACTGCAAGGAGATCCAACCACTCCATCCTAAAGGAGATCAGTCCTGGGTGTTCTTTGGAAGGACTGATGCTAAAGCTGAAACCCTAATACTTTGGCCACCTCATGCAGAAGTTGACTCATTGGAAAAGACTCTGATGCTGGGAGGGATTGGGGGAAGGAGCAGAAGGGGACAACAGAGGATGAGATGGCTGGATGGCATCACCGACTCGATGGACGTGAGTTTGAGTGAGCTCCAGGAGTTGGTGATGGACAGGGAGGCCTGATGTGCTGCAATTCATGGGGTCGCAAAGAGTCGGACACAACTAAGCGACTGAACTGAACTGGTGTCTGCTTTTTGTTTTGTTTTCTTATTATAGCATATATATATATTTTATTATTATTTTTAATTGAAGGATAATTGCTTTACTGGTATCTGCTTAATGTAGAGTATACTTGAGGGAGAAAGGCAAACAATCCCCCAAAGATATTTGAGTTTCAAGAAGAAATGGTTAAGACGTAAATAGTTAAAAATAGAAAACCAAAATTACACTAATATAATAAAATTGTTCTTTATTTTGTTATGTTAAAACAAGACATGTGAAATATTTGGCAATGAGATGGGGAGAAGTCATTGATAAACGCATGTTATTCACAATATTTTAGTTATTTGTGTAAATTGTGGGATCATGGAGGGTTTATAATACCATTTTAATAAAAAGAAAACTAATAATAAAATAAAATAAAGTAAAAGATGTACATGTATCAACCAATCATTACATACCATCCAAAAAGGGTTATTATTTCTTAAATTCTGTGAGGTGACGTCCTTTGCTTTTGCTCTTATTTCTTTCTCCTTTTTTGTTTTGTCTCTTCTTTCTTTCTTCTTCCTTCATTTCTTTCTTTTTTTTTTTTTTACTATTTTAATTAATTTATTTATTTAATATTATTATTTAAAATTACAGTTTTATTGAGATATAATTGACCTACAGCCCTGTATAATTTTGAGTACGGTATTATGATTTGACTTACATACATCATGAAATGATTACCACAATAAGTTTAGTGAACCTCTCATCATCTCAACAATAAAAATGGAAAAAAAAATTTCCTTGTGATGAGAACTCTTAGGATTTACTCTAACAACTTTCATATATAATGTGCCACAGTGTTAACTATATTAACCATGGTGTACATTACATCTCTATTACTCACATGTCTGTTAACTGGAAGTTTGTACTTTTGACGACCTTCATCCTGTTCCCCCTTTCTTTACCCCCACTTCTGGTAACCACAAATCTGATTTCTTTTTCTATGAGTTCGTTTGTTTGCATGTTTGTTTTCGAAGTATAATTGACCTACAACACTGTATTCTTTCCTGGTACACAACATAGTGAAAGGTTGTTGTTGGACCACGCAAAGACACCGGGATTCTTGGCCTCCGGAGGAGAGGAATTCAATCTGGGGCCAGAGATGAGGCTTGATCGCTCAGAGCTTTTGTGTAATACAGTTTAATTAAAGTATAAAGGAGATAGAGAAAACTTCTGACATAGGCATCAGAAGGGGGCAGAAAGAGTACCCCCTTGCTAACATTAGCCATGGAGTTATATACTCTCTAATTAGTTATTACAGTGAGTCAAAAGAATGTCTGGAGGTTGTAAAGACCTCACTAGACCTACTCCCATAATTTACACCTTAAGATAACAGGATTAGTCAGAAGGTTTTTTCCAGAGACTGGAAACATGTATCCTCAAGCAGGATACATTATGTTATATAATCCTAAGGAATGTAGAGGGACAAAAAAGTTTGTCCTTTCTTCCTCCTTGAGAACTCCAGACCCCTCTCTCCTTGGGGGACCCCTGGACTTCTTACCAACCTGTCTAGGAAATGACTCTCTCAATAGTGAGTTGATATTTCTGTGCATTTCAAAATGATCACCATGATAAGTCTAGCTACTGTTCACCATAATAAGTCTAGATATCATGTAGGGTTTTAAAGGAAGGGAAAAAAAGAAAAACAGGAAATAAGGAAGAAAGGAAGGATAGATGGATAGAAGGAAGGAAAGAAAAAACTCTGGCTTCAAATATTTTTGGAAATATTTAATGACGAATAAAATAGAAATTATTTCACAGCATCTATTTCATATTTTCATTTTTATGATGAGAAATGGGAAGAAAAACTAGCAGGTGCTAACTTGTTTCATAAATTCTTCTTATATAAAAATGTATGAAAAAGAGAAATAGTAAAAATAAGAATCTTTAAAATATAAAACTTCGGTGAATCACGTATTGCTATGTAACATGTAATAAATCTTTCCTAAAATAATTCCTTTAAAAGGTAAATTGAGAAGGAAAACTTAAAATCCCTTAAATCATCACGGAAGGTACAATAGGAAAACTATGCATGCAGTATGCCATAATTGTAGGAAAAATCTGAAACATATGTGAAACTTTGAAATTTTATAAATGCAGTTTTGTTTCCCCAAATGACTGTCTCTCTAGATTAGAAACAAAATTTTTAAATCTACATCTTCTGTAGAAAAAAGGATTTATGTGAATTTGGGTCATTTCCCAAATCTTGGTGAGGTCTTTTGAGAGGCTAGGTGGAAACAGAGATATCATGGGATGGTTCAGTTCAGTTCAGTTGCTCAGTCGTGTCGGATGCTTTGTGACCCCTGAATTGCAACGCGCCAGGCCTCCCTGTCCATCACCAACTCCCAGAGTTCACACAAACTCATGTCCATCGAGTCAGCGATGCCATCCAGCCATCTCATCCTCTGTCGTCCCCTTCTGCTCCTGCCCCCAATCCCTCCCAGCATCAGAGGCTTTTCCAATGAGTCAACTCTTCGCATGAGGTGGCCAAAGTACTTGAGTTTCAGCTTTAGCATCAGTCCTTCCAAAGAACACCCAGGGCTGATCTCCTTCAGAATGGACTGGTTGGATCTCCTTGCAGTCTAAGGGACTCTCAAGAGTCTTCTCCAACACCACAGTTCAAAAGCATCAATTCTTTGGTGATCAGCTTTCTTCACAGTCCAACTGTCACATCCATACATGACTACTGGAAAAATCATAGTGGTAGGGCTACAAAAAAGAAAGGAGGGGGCCACCAAAACAAGCCACTTCATCAAGGTTCCTTGAAAGTTTCTTAGGATTCCAGGGTTGGAAGAAAGAATCATTGACCCCTTCAGACCATATTTTGCTTGAGCATAGAGGAGGAAGAATTCCTTCCTCCCGTAATGTCCTCTTTGTTTATTCATGCAATAAATTCCTCAGGCCACATAAGCATGCCAGTGCATGTGTAGACCTGGGTTTCCAATTCCTGTCTCTCATGAGTGTCCCTCTTCCTCATTCTTCTGACCCTTACTGAAGACTTCTCTTTCTTTCAGTTCAGTTCACTCGCTCAGTCGTGTCCGACTCTTTGCGACCCCATGAATCGCAGCACGCCAGGACTCCCTGTCCATCACCATCTCCCGGAGTTCACTCAGACTCATGTCCATCGAGTTGGTGATGCCATCCAGCCATCTCATCCTCTGTCGTCCCCTTTTCCTCCTGCCCCCAATCCCTCCCAGCATCAGAGGCTTTTCCAATGAGTCAACTCTTCACATGAGGTGGCCAAAGTACTGGAGTTTCAGCTTTAGCATCAGTCCTTCCAAAGAAATCCCAGGGCTGATCTCCTTCAATATGGACTGGTTGGATCTCCTTGCAGTCCAAGGGACTCTCAAGAGTCTTCTCCAACACCACAGTTCAAAAGCATAGCAAAATTGCTGTCTGGGGAGGCCTTACAAATAGCTGTGAAAAGAAGAGAAGCAAAAAGCAAAGGAGAAAAGGAAAGATATAAGCATCTGAATGCAGAATTCCAAAGAATAGCAAGAAGAGATAAGAAAGACTTTTTCAGCCATCAATGCAAAGAAATAGAGGAAAACAATAGAATGGGAAAGACTAGAGATCTCTTCAAGAAAAATAGAGATACCAAGGGGACATTTCATGCAAAGATGAGCTCGATAAAAGACAGAAATGGTATGGACCTAACAGAAGCAGAAGATATTAAGAAGAGGTGGCAAGAATACACAGAAGAACTGTACAAAAAAGATCTTCACGACCAAGATAATCACAATGGTGTGATCACTGATCTAGAGCCAGACATCCTGGAATGTGAAGTCAAGTGGGCCTTAGGAAGCATCACTACGAACAAAGCTAGTGGAGGTGATGGAATTCCAGTTGAGCTATTTCAAATCCTGAAAGATGATGGTGTGAAAGTGCTGCACTCAATATGCCAGCAAATTTGGAAAACTCAGCAGTGGCCACAGGACTGGAAAAAGTCAGTTTTCATCCCAATCCCAAAGAAAGGCAATGCCAAAGAATGCTCAAACTACCACACAATTGCACTCATCTCACACACTAGTAAAGTAATGCTCAAAATTCTCCAAGCCAGGCTTTAGCAATATGTGAACTGTGAACTTCCTGATGTACAAGCTGATTTTAGAAAAGGCAGAGGAACCAAAGATCAAATTGCAAACATCCACTGGATCATGGAAAAAGCAAGAGAGTTCCAGAAAAAACATCTATTTCTGCTTTATAGACTATGCCAAAGCCTTTGACTGTGTGGATCACAATAAACTGTGGAAAATTCTCTTTCTTTAATTTCCCCTTATTATTACCATTCTCCATTCTGGCTCATGTTCTCTCATCTGGTTAAACTGTCTTCCCTCTCATTCTCTCTTGCTCATGTTCTCTCTCTCTCTTGCCTGAAGCGGATCATATATACATGATTATTTGGTACACTAGGTAGCTTTCTGTTAGCTCTCAATCCCACGCTTGTCTTGTATACTTGGTTTTATATTACTAGGACTAGACCGCTACAGAGGACATTTCCCAAGCACATTTCTATTACTGCTGGCTTCTGATTAGCCTCAGCCAGTAAGAAGTATGGGCAGAAACTAAAAGAGACAGCTAATATGGTTCTGATGGAGGAAAGGTAGCGTCCCTTCAGTACTCCCAGCATCAGCGGCACTTTTCCATGCTCATGGCCTGCCACCTGGCCTCAGTACTTCCTCAGCACCTAACAGTGGTGCCCCCAGTGAGACAGCAGGGCTGAGCCATCCTCAGAGTGGATTCCTTCCATTTTGCCACCAGTCAAAGGTGCCAGGAAAGGTACAGAGAATGGGTAACATCTGCTTAGCTTTAATAGCATACCCCCTCTCTCAGTAATTCCTGGCTTCTATATTTTCTCCAAATCCCTCTCCAATTTAAGCTCAATCCCAACCCTGAGTCTAAAATTTATGACTCTTTATTATCAGTGACCTTGCCTCTTTTATTTCTAGTAAAACTCCCCCTATAAATCTCAGATTCAGATAAGAATTCAGGTTCTAGACAATTTTCTCAGTGCTAATCTCAATGGGAATATTTCATAAATAAAAAAGAGAATTAATCTGTACCAAATTATCTCAATCTTCTGGACTGAAATAATTAACTGATGCATTGCTTTGTCCCTGAGCAAATTGACTGAACAAAAACAGCAAGTAGCTCTTGGATTTTCTCAATAATTTCAAATGAAACAGGTTCTTGTGAGATATTCTGTCATATCTGTTATGAACTAAGAAAAGTTTTCCTCAACTTGTTATTCAAACATCTGATGAGATGCTTTTGCATTTCCCAGTCATTCCCTACCTGTTCTCTGCTGTCTGAAATGCTGTAAACCTTTTTGCCACATTCTTTTCAGAAGATTCTTTTACTTCCTTGTTCTTCAGGCTGTAGTCAAGGGGATTCACTAGGGGAGTGACCACACTGTACTGCAGGGAAAAAGTCAGCTCCAGCAGGGAACTTAAGGTTGGCATGAGATAGCGAAGAAAAGCAGATCCATAGAAGAAGCTCACTGCAGTGAGGTGGGAAGAACAGGTAGAGAAGGCCTTCCTTCTGCCTGCAGTGGAGCTGATGTTCAGGATGGTGGAGACAATGCGGGCATATGAGAAGAAGACCAGGAGTAAAGTTCCAGAAGCATGCACAATGGTGGAGAACCCCAGGACTGAAAAGTTGATGGAGATATCAGAGCAAGAGAGAGAATAGAGATGGCAGCTCACAGCTGAAGTGAGGCATGACATGTGCCCCACAGAAGTCCAAGCTCAAAAACATGAGGGTGTTAATGAGAGCATCCAGAAAGCCCAGTCTTCAGGAGAGCCATACTAGATCACATGTAAACATAGCTGTTTATTCATCAGCTGGCCATAGAGCAAAGGGTGACAGATGGCAGTGTAGTGGTCATAAGCCATGACAGAGAGCATGAAGATTTCCGTCCCTGCCATGGAAAACACAAAAAAAGCCTGGGCAAGGCAACCTTCTACTGAAATTGATTTCTTCTGAGACGGGAGATTCTCTAGCATCTTGGGCACAGTGACTGAAGTTAAACAAAGATCCAGGAAAGAGAGGTGACTGAGGAAGAAGTACATGGGTGAATGGAGGTATGATTCCATCCTGATGACAGTCATCATCATCAGATTCCCTATCAGGGTTAGGAGGTTCTGTAATGGTGCTATGGTTTCCTAAAGCCATGAGAGAAGGTGTTCCACTGGAATGAAAGTAGAAAGAAGTGTGAAGTATTCACCTCCTCTTCATGCCATCTCAGAGTTCTTATTTCATTCCATGCACACATATGTCTCTCTTCAGCCTGCTCATCTTTTACAAGGAGTTAAAAAAAAAGTCTTCCTCCTTTCCCCAAATTCTTCTTTGACTCAATTGCCAGCTGTTTAACTCCTGGAAACATGAGCCAGTCCATCTATCTATGTTCTTTCCCTTTGTGGCTCCTCTACCAAAATAGCTCTGGAGAACTTTATTTAATTTTTCAGTCTAGTCTATGACTAACTGGTTTCATCTTGAACTATCCCTTGTGATTTTTTTTTTTTTTTTTCAGCTGTACTGCATGGCTTGCAGGATCTTAGTTCCTTGACCAGGGATTGAATTCACACCATCTGCAGTGAAAAGGCAGAATCCTAACCACTGGACCCCTAGGAAATTCCCTACCATCCCTTGCTTTTATTCTGTAACACTACTGGTCAAAACCAGTAAACTCGGGTGGTTCTGGTATGCCCCCAGTTGCAGAATCAGGGCACCAATTGTCAGATTGTATTTATTCTGGTGACCTCATTACTCTTCTATTCTCTGCCTTCAACTGATAGTCTTTGAAATTTTTTCTCTTTAAATTTTGACCCAAATCCCATTGCTCTTGAATATTCACTATAATTTCTACCTCCTCCCTTATATATGTCTTCCTTCTCTTCCTGCACAGATTATAGAAAAGAATGATATCTGTCATTTTGTGTGTGTGTGTGTGTCAGTTATGTCTAGGTATTATCAAACATTTAGCTTTCCCTCTACTGGAAGATCACAACAAAACTATAAGTGCTGAATTATCTCAAATTTTAGAAGAAGGAAATTCAATCTGAAAATTTTGCAGTAACTTGCTGCTATTGAAAGAGTAAGTGAGTGGGTAAGATTTACATTCATACAGAGTCGGACACGACTGAAGCAACTTAGCAGCAGCAGCAGGTCTATGAAGCTATCATTATCTTTGATTTTTATGTTCTGACCAGCTGATATCCATTTTCTTAAACCTGTTTACTTATCTCCACTCTGTGTTCTCTTTTACTCCTTATTCTGTAAACTCTTTCAACCTTCGTTTGGATATCTATTGCTCTGGTTTTCAGCAGAATGTGTGAGTACTATTTCCTTTTTCTCCAAGCATATTGCTTGCTTATGGAGAACAGATTTGGTATTCAACCATCTTAATTATCTTAAATTTTGAACTACAGCAGAATGAGAGGCATATGATGGGTCCTCAATATTTGTTGGATGTAGAAATAATGAAACTGGTTTAGAAGATATTGTGTGTGCTTTGTTTGAGGAATACCCGCCTCCTCCCTGCCCTCCCCCATACCAGTGTGATCTCTGGTTTCAGAAATAAACAACTTGAGGATGACTGGGAAGTTGTAAAGAAAAGGAAGGCTCTGTGGGGTTTTGTGATTGCAGAGGACTTACTTTCTATTGTACTAGCTGGCACCTAAAGATTCATTCCCTCTGAGGAGTACCTACTAGCTCATTTTGGGCCACATTCAGAAGGTTGCTTAAAAACATGACAATTATTCATCTATCCATCAGATAATTTATTGATCAGTTACTAATTTGTTTAGTCACTTAATATTTCATTTGTCCACTCCATTTTCCATCCTGTCAATTCAGCAAGGAAACCATCTGTTTCATTCAGTTATGCATTATTTCATCAGTTCTGTCATATATCTAATTACTCAAAGTATTATAGATTTATTTTGTGCTAGGCTTACTTACAATTGATTGGGCAAAAAGACCTTGCTTAACCTTTACTGAATTGTTGTGTCAATACACTTATTTGTCCTGTTTTTCCAGTTACATTTTCCCAGAATCCAGGGTTGAGTTCTTGCACTGGTTAATTTCTTTGTAGCCAGCGTGAAATCTCAGACTCTGTTCTGTCATGAGTACTCTTTCCTGGTATGATAATTCCTCACTGAAATCTTGATCTGTCAACTAGAACTGGGAATCAACTTCGAATTTCCCAAGCTTTCACGCTGGGAATCTCACCAAAGTCTCAGTTGTTCTTGCCCAAAGAACTTACCAGAGTAGATTCAATTCTTGCTGGGCTAGCCAATGCCCTGCTTTTCCTAAATTTCCTTTATTTTTCTATTTCTGTTTAGACAAGTTCTTATACTTTCACCCCTTATCAGAACCCATATTGAAATTACCTCTTGATTCTATCTGGTGAGTAAGTTGTAGTCCAACATGGTGACCTAAATTAATATTTACTCTTCAGTAAAGATGAATAATGGAATGATAACCAAATGGAAAAGTCAATTTTTCCTGTCTTTGAGTTTGTAAAATCTTACAGAAATAAACAATTCTTTGTGTTCTTCAGTAGCAAAGTGGTCAATCCAGTCCATTCACTTTAACTGGAAAATTTCTCAAAATTTGTAATTTACTTTCCAATTTTGGTCAGACACAGTTTGGCCACATTTGCTCCACATTTATTCTCCAGTTTTCCATATTTACTCTCAGTGTAGACCTAGTTACTATCCAAGTTTTATTTCCAGCACTCAGCCTGAGATAACTCTAGGATATCCAAAGGACTTTGGAGAAACTGTGAAAGATCCAATATTTGAAAACCTCTGTCTTCTGCTAACATCTCACAAAGCCCATCAGCAAGGCAAGTGGAAGCCCAAGTTGTAAGATTCTATGATTTTCTCCCTCTGACTCCCAACATAGATCCTCTGATTGTGAGCATGCAAAGACAGAACTTCATTTCAACCTTGCAGTGAAAGTTATATACTAATTTCAAATTCTTGTCACTTACCTTGAAAGGGAACACAGTGGCTTCAATTCACATTAAAGTTGAATGCTTATTTTGAAATTCAGAAAAAGGTAGAGAGAAGTTTTGATGCTTACATAGAGAAGAGGGGAAGATAAGAACATAAAGCTCAAGGTGATCCTCTTAATAGAAATGTGCTATTTACCAATTCGCTGGGTAACTGTGTGTGAGCACTTCTTAAAATAGGTCAGCTCTTAATATCTTATAAATGTACATGTCAGATATTATCTTAAAGAGAAGAAGAGCAAGATATTGCATTTCTGGATCACTGAAGAATAATAAAAAATAATTATCACTTTCTACCATATTATTTTTTACTTGTGTTTACACTACTGTGAATTCATTTTACTTAAATTAACATTTGCCTAAATTTAAAATTCAACAAATTCAGAAAGCAAAAGAACATAAATGCCATTATAAATTATTAATTCACTTATATCCAATGATTTTACATCATTCCCAAAAAGATATTCTAAGCAAACAGTCTCCAGATTTATCTACTAAGTATATGTGAAGGTTGCTCAGTTGTGTCTGACTCTTTGCGACTCCATGGGCTGCAGCCCACCAGGCTCCTCTGTCCATGGAATTCTCCAGGCAAGAACACTGGAGTGGGCTGCCACTTCCTTCTCCAGGCTACTAAGTGTAATCACACACAAAATATCCACTAATTACATTAATGACTGGATGGACAGCTTAATGAAAATAGAAAGAGAGACAAGTATAGAGTTGGAAGGCAGAAATGGTCTGGGTAACAATTATTGGAAATATAAGAAACTCAGAAGAGTATACGGAATATGGGTATCCCAAGCACAACTTGAAAAGGACAGAAGTGGAAAATGAGAGAAGGGATGGCGGACATGTGGTTTGTATTCATGAAAGACAGACTTTGCATATCTTAATATTCTCCTTATAAGCTTCACCGGATCCTGCTCTTCCTGGTCTCCTTTAACCATGAATTTTGTTAATGACCAGAATATTGTTGATGACTAAGGTGCTTAATAATAGCAGAAAGGTGAACTATTTTTAGCACATGTATTTAGAGTCTAAAAGAAGGATGAGGATGTCAGGCTACTAAAGTTTATCAACTATGTTATGCTTTTTCCTATTCCTCCCCAGAATGGGGCTCTTCAGGCTCTTGCTTTAAACTCCCCAGATCAATGCAGATCACATAACCAGTTTGTGCTTAACTCTAAAAAGCATAGATAGGATTTATTTGGTAGATGCTAAGAGCTTCAAAGGAGAGAGACACCCATAAAGTTCTTAGTGTGTGAAACTCAGACTGCAGCACAAGGAAAAGATGATGGGAGAACTTAAGATAAAAGAAAGTGCTTGAGAAAGCCAGGTGCAGAAGGCTGGAGAAGGAAAAGAAAACAGAAGCTGGAAGTCCCAGGTGGGAATGAAGGAAAATTTTAGAGAAATTGTAGAGGTCTGGGTTTTTGTGGCATAAAGCTCATCTTTTGAGTCTAGTCTCACTGTGATATAAGAAGTCATCTTTGGTCAGGTGACCACTACTCACAGGGAAATCAATAATTCTTCAGGTGAATTCCATAAAGTGTACATGTTAGGTTTTCTATTTACAAATATCACAAGGGAGAGAAAACTGACTAACTCAGGTGAAGAAGTTGAAAGCTGCCTTGGTCCTACCACTTTCAAATTCTGACAGGAGCACAGGAGAAATTTCTCTCATGTCATCCCAAGCCAATTCACAGAAACTATTCTTCATTTAACACTCTTGTGAGTCTATATACCAGGCAAAGAATATCAGTGAAGCAAGTGATTTTCAGATAGAATCTAGCTGAAGGGAAGCCAGAGAAGCTGGTGGAGCTGATGAAACTTAGCAGTGCAAGAGAGCTGTAGTCCCTGAGGTCAAATCTGAAGCCAAATTTTGAACTTAGAAGAGTGAAGGCTGTAGAACTCCTAGGTGAATCTCACAAATATAAGCTATAGAACTTTACGATTGAAGTTCTTACTGTAAACCCTGGAATAGTGTGGGTTTTAAAAGCAGGCAAGCTGAGGAACTTACCTAGCAGTCCGGCAGTTAAGACTCTGTGCTTCCCCTGCAGAGGGTGTGGGTTCAAGGGAACTAAGATCCCACATGTCTTGAGGTGTGGCTAAGAAAAGAAAAGTAGGCAAGCTGAGAAGTCTTTGCCTATTGGCCACTTAAACTGGAGGGATACTTTATTAGGAAATTATCAAGGAAGGTGTTTAGCAAGATGTAATTCACCTGACAGCTCACTTTCCCATATTCACAAGAAACTGTAGTTTGTGTGTGTGTGTGTGTGTGTGTGAATTTATTTATTTTAATTGGAGGCTAATTACTTTACAATATTGTATTGGTTTTGCCATACATCAACATGCATCCGCCAAGAGTGTACGCGTGTTCCCCATCCTGAACCCCCCTCCCACCTCCCTTCCCATACCATCCCTCTGGGTCATCCCAGTGCACCAGCCCCAAGCTTCCTGTATCCTGCATCGAACCTGGACTGGCGATTCATTTCTTATATGATATTATACATGTTTTAATGCCATTCTCCCAAATCATCTCCCATCTCCCTCTCCCACAGAGTCCAAAAGACTGTTCTATACATCTGTGTCTCTTTTGCTGCCTCGCATACAGGGTTGTTGTTGCTGCTGCTAAGTCACTTCAGTTGTGTCCGACTCTGTGTGACCCCATAAACGACAGCCCACCAGGCTCCCCCGTCCCTGGGATTCTCCAGGCAAGAACACTGGAATGGGTTGCCATTTCCTTCTCCAATGCATGAAATGGAAAAGTGAAAGTGAAGTCGCTCAGTCGTGTCTGACCCTCAGCGACCCCATGGACTGCAGCCCACCAGGCTCCTCCATCCATGGAACTTCCCAGGCAAGAGTACCAGAGTGGGGTGCCATTGCCTTCTCCGAGGGTTGTTGTTACCATCTTTCTAAATTCCATATATATGCATTAGTATACTGTATTGGTGTTTTTCTTTCTGGCTTACTTCACTCTGTATAATAGGCTCCAGTTTCATCCATCTCATTAGAACTGATTCAAATGTATTCTTCTTCATTTTACAGTTATTTAGATGATTGCAAAATACAGATTAAACAAAGCAGAAGCAGCATGAGAATTGATTTATGTCTTACAGGTCTTATGTCTTATAGGTACCAATGAATTATGTGAGATTGATGCAGTGCCTTAAAACCAGCAAACCATAAGCCCCTACACAGTGACCAGTTGTTTGACAGCTGAGAGGTGAGGGACAAAGATGGTTTCAGGACTCCTGTGTCATAAGATCAAATTATTTGTCTAAGGCACATTGCCTACACTCTACACGGGGAAGATCTTGATGAGATCAGCTAATTGGAGAATATGCAAGTCTGAATAATGACTATGTGAGAAATAAAGTTTCTAGAGCCACAGCGCCTCCTTATAGCCTCTTACACTGGTGATTTGGCCAGCACTATGCACATACATGAGGGCTTTCTTGATAGCTCAGTTGGAAAAGAATCCACCTGCAATGCAGGAGACCCTGGTTTGATTCCTGAGTCGGTAAGATCCACTGGAAAAGGGATAGGCTACCCACTCCAGTATTCTGGCCTGGAGAATTCCATGAACTGTATAGTCCATGGGATTGCAAAGAGTTGGACATGACTGAGCAACTTTCACTTTCACTTTTCACTGCACATACATGAGTTCTTAGAAATTTTTTCCGAGTCTGAGCTCCATCTCTATACATTCATTGTCTCTCTGCAGAGCTTTTAGCTTTTTAAGCCTGTCTTCTATGGCCACCCAGTTGGACTTCTTTTATTTTCAACCCTCTACCCTTACCTATGACTTTTTTCTCTTAAAGATCCAGGACCCTACATTCTTATCAAATCTATGGCTTTTAGCATATTCTCCAGTTAGTAAAAATAATGATAGATTCATGAAACTAATAATTTTACTAAAACAGATGTTTCAGAATGAGAAAAATGGATCAATTTGTTCATAACAAAGTTTTCTAGACAAGGTGATTATTTTAAAAGAAAATAAAGGGAGCTTTCCTTCCTATAACGTTATGCCATTCTCTCATGTATTTCTAATGTAGGTTGTAGCATCTGATGTTGTGAGTACTCAAGAGTGCTCCTTACTACTGCAAACTCACCTAATGTCCTTTTCTATGCAGATTTATTCCAGTTCTTCACTATCCTATATTTTCATTTCAGCACCTGATATGCTGCAAATACTTTTCCAAAGTTCTTTTCAGAGCCACCTTCACCTCCTTGTTTTTCAGACTGTAAATGAGGGGATTCAGCATGGGCGTGATGACAGTATACTGCACAGAGAAGATCAGTTCTGCAGGGGATCCTGAATTTGGCATAAGATGGCGGAGCAAACCTGAGCCAAAGTACAGTGTCACTGCAGTGAGGTGGGAAGAGCAGGTGGAGAAGGCCTTGCTTCTGCCTGAGGTAGAGCTGATGCTCAGGATGGTGGTGATAATGTGGGCATAGGATAGGGAGACCAAAAGGAAGGTTCCCAGCCCATGCAGCAGAGTGGAACAGAGCAAGGCAATGAGGTTTCTGGAGATATCAGAGCAGGACAGGGAGAGGAGAGAGGGCATTTCACAGCTGTAGTGAGGGATGATTTTGGCCTCACAGAAGATCATGTTCACAGCTAGGAAGATGTTGATGAGTGCGTCCAGAAAGCCCAGGCCCCACGAGCCCCACACAAGCTGAATGTACAGCTTTTTACTCATGATCTGTCCATAGAGTAGAGGGTGGCAGATCGCAGCATAGCGGTCATAGGCCATCACTGAGAGCAGACAGGCTTCGGTCCCTGCAGCAACAAACACAAAGAAGACCTGAGCTAGGCAGCCCTCTACCGATATTGTTTTCCTTCGAGACAGGAGGTTCTCCAACATCTTGGGCACTGTGACTGAAGAGAAGCAGATATCAACGAAAGAGAGGTGGCTCAGGAAGAAGTACATGGGCGTGTGGAGGTGGGAATCAGCCTTGATCACCAGCAACATCATCAAGTTCCCCATTATTGTCAGAAGGTAAATCCCCAGGAATAGCACAAAGAGCAGAGCCTGGGTGTGAGGGTTGGCAGACAGTCCAAGGAGGATGAACTCTGTGACAGTGCTGTGGTTCCTCAAGTCCATTTACAAAGGCCTTTCCCTAGAAATAATATAAACAGGCATGGGAGCCAAAAGTCTTTTTCCCCAGACCTCTCCCCTCCCCTGATAACAGGGGGTTTTCCTTGGTGACCTCAGGCTACACTGGAATTTTTCCATTGTATTTGTCCTCTGTTCATATCACCATTATTTGTAAATGTTTTTGCTTTCTATTATGACCTCAGTTTGTGTCAATCACTTGAAACAAAAAGATGATCAAGATATGATATCCATTGAAGAATATGCATATGAAGAGTAAATATATAACTGTAATTACTACAATGGGAACTCAAATTGAGATTTAGTGAGGGCCAATAATGACATTACATTGAGTGAATTTGACAATATCCTTAAGAAAGCAAAATGATTGCACTTGGAAAATGTTTCTGACAAATATTCAGTTTGCATGAACATGAAGTTTGTATTCAAAGGCTCAGAGAAAAATCAAGTTATATTTGGTTTAACATAATGGCAACCTGCTCCAGTATTCTTGCCTGGAAAATTCCATGAATAGAAGAACCTGGTGGGTAACTGAGTAACCGAGCACAAAATCAGATCTAAGATGCTGACACCTAGGGAATAAATGGGCATCAGAGATAGTGGCTAAAAATGTGGGCTCCTGCATCAGACTATGTTCAAATTTCAGCTCTACCTCTAATTAGGTACATGACTTTGTACATGATGCATAAAACTCCTTGCTTGGATTTCCTTATGTTTAAAATGAAAATTAATAACAGTACTAAGAAAGGTTCTAGGATTAAATATGAGATTATATATAAAGTTCTTAAAAAGCATCTACTCCTAACTGTCCATTACTGCTATTATTTGAGATTGTAAGTCTAGGCAAAAGTCACCTAAATTCTCACATATGGTGAAGCTCTGTTAAAGACTTAAGTTGTTTCTGTTAATACTTCTGTTGTACTTAACTTTACATACCTGTATATACTTTATATACCTTATATACCTTTACCAACAGAAGTGTATGAACACAGTTGTAAAGTAAATTTTAGAATTATTTTGGAGGAGAGAAATTTGTAATTACTGTGGGTACTTTCACTCAGAAAGGAGGAAATAAAAGTATTTCCACTATATATATATATATATACACACATATATACATATATATATTTATATACACATATATACATATATATATATATTTATATAAGTATTTTCTACTGTAAGTATAGCTGTAAGACTAAAGAGATGACTGGGGGAAAAAAGTGGGTGGGACTCAGTGTGAATCCCTGGGCCCACCTGGAGGAGCATTATTGGGTTGGATGTGTTCCCAGGTCAGGTTAAAATCTCTAGGAAAGTCAGCAAGAGGAGTGCTTGAGAGGTTTCATGCTGCAGGAAAGAGTAGCAGCCAGGAAAGAGGACTCTGCCCAGTACCACACATTCTGGACCTCCCTCCAATACAGTGTAGCAAACAGGTTTGGAAATTAATCCTGTAGGACAGTAAGAGTTTGACTCAGAGCTCTTACCTTCTGTTGGAAATACCCACTGCAGCTACTGTCTCTCCCTTAGGAGGAAATCTCTACCCATTTTTTCTGCTCACATTCAGAGGCCTGTTTAAAATAGGAATAGAACATTCACTCATATTCCTCTTTTGCAGATATTTAGATATTAGATGAACTTTTGTCTTTCGTCCTTAGAAACTGTCCTCACTCTCCATATCCCAAATTTCTCCTCCATAGCCAGATTCTGTTTATGTCTCTCGACTCTGTTTCTCATAAGTCTTTGGGTCTTGATTACAACAAGGCTCTTTTCGCCTGAATGCTGAATAGTTTCCAGTGATTTCCAGCTTTGTCCTCACACCTGGAAGTCTGGTCTTTGGTTACCCACAGGACTCATCGAGGTGGCTCAGTCAGTTTCCTGGTCCTGTCCATTCCCAGCAAGTCCAAAGCTCGGCCAAAGGGAAGTTCTGATTCCTACTCATTAACTCCTTAGCCATAAACCCACCTCAGAATCCTCCCCACTTCCCCAAAGCAGATTACCTGTACATCCTGTTGGAGAAGGCACTCTGCTTTCCAATGTGACTGCAGAACTTTTATTTAGATTCATCTATTAAGAAGGAAGATGATTCATCTACCAAGAAAAGTGGTCTCTATGTCTTTTATCGTGGGAGAATTTATAAAATCCCAGTGATGATATGTTTCACTGAATTCTACACTAATAAACTTGTATGGCCAGAGAGCAGTTTTCTTTCAGTGGGTCTCAAATACACCTTAGTTTTCTTTGTGTCCAGTATCACATCCCAGCCACACATAGTATTATTTGAGTTTAACCATTCCACAGAGCAGCTACGTTTAGGCAGTTGGCTGGTTTGATTCCTTGCCCTTGGCAGCCTAGGAGGTGGTAAGGGCACAGCTTTTATATCACATAGTCACCATCTGAAGTTGGACTTAGTTTTCAAGAACTGTTTTCAACACTGAGTTTTGTAAAGACCAAGGGGGATCTCTTAGGTGTGGCCTTTGGAATGTCTAGGTGACGCAATGACCTTTAAATATTAATTCTAAAATCACCTGAGCTAGTGGGAGTTAGAAATAAGAATGGCCAAAGGGGTATTTATCTGAATCCCCAAGCAGGAAAGGAATAGTTTACAAGTGACACTCCAAGGGCTGTCTTCTCTCTGGCGAAATCACCTCCAGTTAAACTTGCTGTGTAAAAGTATTTTGTTCAAATAAGTAAAAAGACAAAAAATAAGGACAATCATTTTCTTAAACTGTTCTAATTTTATTTACTTTGATAGATCCAATTTGTGTGCTCCCATGTTTGGGAGCATTTAGGGAAATGCTTGTTAATAAGTTTATTATAGTCTTAAGTAAGAATAGTCTCATATAAACCAAAATTTCTATTTGTTTGTTACAGTGAATTAAAAAGTTTTCATTCAAACTAGACTTTTGTGACCTGATAATTATTCCCTACTGTCACTTGCCAATTAAACTAGTAAGCAAAAGAAATATAATAGATATTTGGGATAATTAAATTTACTTTTTTTTAAACATTTAATTTTTTATTAATCTATACGGAATTCTAATTTTATGTTTATTTATTTTCTCTTTACAACCTTTGTTCTTATATGTCTCTAAGACTATTCATGTATGTTGTTCAATTGCTTAGTTGTCGCTGACTCCTTGCAGCCCCATAGACTGCGGCATGCCAGGCTTCCCTGTCCATCACCAACTCCCAGAGTTTACTCAAACTCATGTCCATTGAGTCGGTGATGCCATCCAACCATTTCGTCCTCTGTCATCCCTTTCTCATCCTGCCTTCAATCTTTCCCAGGATCAGGGTCTTTTCAAATGAGTCAACTCTTCACATCAGGTGGCCAAAGTATTGGAGTTTCAGCTTCAGCGTCAGTCCTTCCAATGAATATTCAGGATTGATTTCCTTTAGGATTGACTGGTTTGATCTCCCTGCAGTCCAAGGGACTCTCAAGAGTCTTCTCCAACACCAGTTTGAAAGCATCTGTTCTTAAGTGCTCAGCCTTGTTTATGGTCCAAAATCATATCCATACATGACTACTGCAAAAACCATAGCTTTGACTACATGGACCTTTGTTGGCAAAGTAATGTCTCTGCTTTTTAATATGCTGTCTAGAGTTGTTATAACTTTTCTTTCAAAGAGCTGCTGCTGCTGCTGCTGCTAAGTCGCTTCAGTCGTGTCCGACTCTGTGCAACCCCATAGACGGTAGCCCACCAGGCTCCCCCGTCCCTGGAATTCTCCAGCAAGAACACTGGAGTGGGTTGCCATTTCCTTCTCCAATGCATGAAAGTGAGAAGTGAAAGTGAAGTTGCTCAGTTGTCTCCGACTCTTAGCGACCCCATGGGCTGCAGCCCACCAGGCTCCTCCATCCATGGGAATTTCCAGGCAAGAGTACTGGAGTGGGGTGGCACCATTAAATTTCATGGCTGCAGTAACCATCTGCATTGATTTTGGAGTCCAAGAAAAGGAGATGCAATTTAAACCACAATGAGATACTATTATACACAGACCAGAATCTGTTGTTTGTCCATTTAAAATTATTATTTAAACTGTATCTTCTTTTACAACTAAATTACTTAACATAATAACAAAAATTAAGTTACTAATACTTCAAAAATAAAGAGATAAAATGTGTAAAAATTATATTTAAATGAGAAACATCATCACGAACTGGTCACATTAAAAGAGTTCCTCTCACTGAGGAAGGAAAAAATACCTTGCATCTAGTAGCCATCGGACTGCAGCCACTCCTTACACTGAGCCCTGAGGAAACTCAGGATGTGAAAACACAGGATACTGGCTACAGATAATTAAGGTGCTTATCAAAGAAATGATTTTAGTGAGCCCAGGCTCTTGCATCTTCCCAACATAGAAAAGTGCTGAATTCCTTTACTTAAGATATATATATATATATATATATATATATATATATATATATATATATATTTTAATTAACAATAATCTTTTGACATTCAGACTCAGTTCAGTTCAGTTCAGTTCAGTCGTGTCCGACTCTCTGTGATCCCATGAACGGCAGCACGCCAGGCCTCCCTGTCCATCACCAACTCCAGGAGTTTACTCAAACTCATGTCTATCAAATAATTTGTGAATAAATAGTAAATAATTCAATAACATCTGCCTACCCATTGTATAATTGTACCACTTCTTGATGACCCCTTTTCATCCATTTCCATCCTCTGCACTTTGCAGAACTGTTCCAGCCTCTCACTAGCTGCCCATTCTACAATAACAATGTACTCAAAAAGATGCTTATTAAATTCCTTTTCTCTAATAATAAATTTTGTCTATAAGCAATTTATAGATTCAATGCAATCCCTATCAAGCTACCAACAGTATTCTTCACAGAGCTAGAACAAACAATTTCACAATTTGTATGGAAGTACAAAAAAACTCGAGTAGCCAAAGCTATCTTGAGAAAGAAGAATGGAACTGGAGGAATCAACCTGCTTGACTTCAGGCTCTATTACAAAGCCACAGTTATCAAGACAGTATGGTACTGGCACAAAGACAGAAATATTGATCAATATAACAAAATAGAAAGCCCAGAGATAAATCCACGCACATATGGGCACCTTATCTTTGACAAAGGAGGCAAGAATATACAATGGATTAAAGACAATCTCTTTAACAAGTGGTGCTGGGAAAACTGGTCAACCACTTGTAAAAGTATGAAACTAGAACACTTTCTAATACCATACACAAAAATTAAACTCAAAATGGATTAAAGATCTCAACGTAAGACCAGAAACTATAGAACTCCTAGAGGAGAACATAGGCAAAACACTCTCCGACATACATCACAGCAGGATCCTCTATGACCCACCTCCCAGAATATTGGAAATAAAAGCAAAAATAAACAAATGGGACCTAATTAACCTTAAAAGCTTCTGCACAACAAAGGAAACTATTAGCAAGGTGAAAAGACAGCCTTCAGAATGGGAGAAAACAATAGCAAATGAAGCAACTGACAAACAACTAATCTCAAAAATATACAAGCAACTCCTACAGCTCAACTCCAGAAAAATAAATGACCCAATCAAAAAATGGGCCAAAGAACTAAATAGACATTTCTCCAAAGAAGACATACAGATGGCTAACAAACACATGAAAAGATGCTCAACATCACTCATTATCAGAGAAATGCAAATCAAAACCACTATGAGGTACCATTTCACACCAGTCAGAATGGCTGTGATCCAAAAGTCTACAAGCAATAAATGCTGGAGAGGGTGTGGAGAAAAGGGAACTCTCTTATACTGTTGGTGGGAATGCAAACTAGTACAGCCACTATGGAGAACAGTGTGGAGATTCCTTAAAAAACTGGAAATAGAACTGCCTTATGATCCAGCAATCCCACTGCTGGGCATACACACTGAGGAAACCAGAAGGGAAAGAGACACGTGTACCCCAATGTTCATCACAGCACTGTTTATAATAGCCAGGACATGGAAGCAACCTAGATGCCCATCAGCAGATGAATGGATAAGAAAGCTGTGGTACATATACACAATGGAGTATTACTCAGCCATTAAAAAGAATACATTTGAATCAGTTCTAATGAGATGGATGAAACTGGAGCCCATTATACAGAGTGAAGTAAGCCAGAAAGAAAAACACCAATACAGTATACTAACACATACATATGGAATTTAGAAAGATGGAAACAATAACCTTGTGTACGAGACAGGAAAAGAGACACCGATGTATAGATCAGTCTTATGGACTCTGTGGGAGAGGGAGAGGGTGGGGAGATTTGGGAAAATAGCATTGAAACATGTATAATATCATGTATGAAACGAGTCACCAGTCCAGGTTCGATGCACGGTACTGGAGGCTTGGGGCTGGTGCACTGGGACGACCCAGAGGGAGGGGAGGGGAGGGAGGAGGGTGGAGGGTTCAGGATGGGGAATGCGGGTATACCTGTGGCGGATTAATTTCGATATTTGGCAAAACTAATACAATATTGTAAAGTTTAAAAATAAAATAAAATTAAAAAAATAATAAAGTCAAACCAGTCAATCCTAAAAAAAAATCAATCCTGAACATTCATTGGAAGGACTGATGATGAAGCTGAAACTCCAATACTTTGGCCACTTGATATGAAAGGCTGACTCATTAGAAGAGACCCTGATGCTGGGAAAGATTGAAGGGTGGAGGAGAAAGTGAACGACAGAGGATGAGATGGTTGAATGGCATCACGGACTAAATGGACATGAGTTTGAGCAAGCTCTGGGAGCTGGTGATGGACAGCGAAGCCTGGTGTGCTACAGTCCATGTGGTTGCAAAGAGTTGGACATGACTGAGCGACTGAACTGAACTGACTGAATAATAAAATAATAAATAATAAATTTTACCAAATGTATTGATTTGGTAATATCACAAATTTTGCATAGAAACATATTATACCTTTTAATATCTTGACATTTTTTCCCTTGGCATTTGATTAACTTCAAGATAATTAAATTATTGATTTTACACATACATTTTCTCCTAGATGTCAGTTCAGTCCATTCACTCAGTTGTGTCCGACTCTTTGTAACCCCATGAACTGAAGCATTCCAGGCCTCCCTGTCCATCACCAACTCCCGGAGTTTGCTCAAACTCATGTCCATCGAGTCGGTGATGCCATCCAGCCATCTCACCCTCTGCCGTCCCCTTCTCCTCCTGCCCACAATCCCTCCCAGCATCAGAATCTTTTCCAATGAGTCATCTCTTCACATGAGGTGGCCAAAGTATTGGAGTTTCAGCTTTAGAATCAGTCCTTCCAATGAACACCCAGGATTGATCTCCTTTAAAATGGACTGGCTGAATGGATACAAAAACAAGACCCCTACATATGTTGTCTACAAGAGACCCACCTCAAAACAGGGGACACATACAGACTGAAAGTGAAGGGCTGGAAAAAGATTTTCCATGCAAATAGGGACCAAAAGAAAGCAGGAGTAGCAATACTCATATCAGATAAAATAGACTTTAAAACAAAGGCTGTGAAAAGAGACAAAGAAGGTCACTACATAATGATCAAAGGATCAATCCCAGAAGAAGATATAACAATTATAAATATATATGCACCCAACACGGGAGCACCACAGTATGTAAGACAAATGCTAACAAGTATGAAAGGAGAAATTAACAATAACACAATAATAGTGGGAGATTTTAATACCCCACTCACACCTATGGATAGATCAACTAAACAGAAAATTAACAAGGAAACACAAACTTTAAACGATACAATAGACCAGTTAGACCTAATTGATATCTATAGGACATTTCATCCCAAAACAATGAATTTCACCTTTTTCTCAAGCGCACATGGAAACTTCTCCAGGATAGATCACATCCTGGGCCATAAAGCTAGCCTTGGTAAATTCAAAAAAATAGAAATCATTCCAAGCATCTTTTCTGACCACAATGCAGTAAGATTAGATCTCAATTACAGGAGAAAAACTATTAAAAATTACAACATATGGAGGCTGAACAACACGCTGCTGAATAACCAACAAATCACAGAGGAAATCAAAAAAGAAATCAAAATTTGCATAGAAACGAATGAAAATGAAAACACAACAACCCAAAACCTGTGGGACACTTTAAAAGCAGTCCTAAGGGGAAAGTTCATAGCAATACAGGCACACCTCAAGAAACAAGAAAAAAGTCAAATAAATAACCTAACTCTACACCTAAAGCAACTAGAAAAGGAAGAAATGAAGAACTCCAGGGTTAGGAGAATGAAAGAAATCTTAAAAATTAGAGCAGAAATAAATGCAAAAGAAACAAAAGAGACCATAGCAAAAATCAACAAAACCAAAAGCTGGTTCTTTGAAAGGATAAATAAAATTGACAAACCATTAGCCAGACTCATCAAGAAACAAAGTGAGAAAAATCAAATCAATAAAATTAGAAATGAAACTGGAGAGATCACAACAGAAAACACAGAAATACAAAGGATCATAAGAGACTACTATCAATAATTATATGCCAATAAAATGGACAACGTGGAAGAAATGGACAAATTCTTAGAAAAGTACAACTTTCTAAAACTCGACCAGGAAGAAATAGAAAACCTTAACAGACCCATCACAAGCACGGAAATTGAAACTGTAATCAAAAATCTTCCAGCAAACAAAAGCCCAGGTCCAGACGGCTTCACAGCTGAATTCTACCAAAAATTTAGAGAAGAGCTAACACCTATCCTGCTCAAACTCTTCCAAAAAATTGCAGAGGAAGGTAAACTTCCAAACTCATTCTATGAGGCCACCATCACCCTAATACCAAAACCTGACAAAGATCCCACAAAAAAAGAAAACTACAGGCCAATATCACTGATGAACATAGATGCAAAAATCCTTAACAAAATTCTAGCAATCAGAATCCAACAACACATTAAAAAGATCATACACCATGACCAAGTGGGCTTTATCCCAGGGATGCAAGGATTCTTCAATATCTGCAAATCAATGTAATACACCACATTAACAAATTGAAAAATAAAAACCATATGATTATCTCAATAGATGCAGAGAAAGCCTTTGACAAAATTCAACATCCATTTATGATAAAAACTCTCCAGAAAGCAGGAATAGAAGGAACATACCTCAACATAATAAAAGCTATATATGACAAACCCACAGCAAACATTATCCTCAATGGTGAAAAATTGAAAGCATTTCCTCTAAAGTCAGGAACAAGACAAGGGTGCCCACTTTCACCATTACTATTCAACATAGTTTTGGAAGTTTTGGCCACAGCAATCAGAGCAGAAAAAGAAATAAAAGGAATCCAAATTGGAAAAGAAGAAGTAAAACTCTCACTATTTGCAGATGACATGATCCTCTACATAGAAAACCCTAAAGACTCCACTAGAAAATTACTAGAACTAATCAATGACTATAGTAAAGTTGCAGGATATAAAATCAACACACAGAAATCCCTTACATTCCTATACACGAATAATGAGAAAACAGAAGAGAAATTAAGGAAACAATTCCATTCACCATTGCAACGAAAAGAATAAAATACTTAGGAATATATCTACCTAAAGAAACTAAAGACCTATATATAGAAAACTATAAAACACTGGTGAAAGAAATCAAAGAGGACACTAATAGATGGAGAAATATACCATGTTCATGGATTGGAAGAATCAATATAGTGAAAATGAGTATACTACCCAAAGCAATTTATAGATTCAATGCAATCCCTATCAAGCTACCAACAGTATTCTTCACAGAGCTAGAACAAATAATTTCACAATTTGTATGGAAATACAAAAAACCTCGAATAGCCAAAGCTATCTTGAGAAAGAAGAATGGAACTGGAGGAATCAACCTACCTGACTTCAGGCTCTACTACAAAGCCACAGTTATCAAGACAGTATGGTACTGGCACAAAGACAGAAATATAGATCAATGGAACAAAATAGAAAGTCCCAGAGATAAATCCATGCACCTATGGACACCTTATCTTTGACAAAGGAGGCAAGAATATACAGTGGATTAAAGACAATCTCTTTAACAAGTGGTGCTGGGAAATCTGGTCAACCACGTGTAAAAGAATGAAACTAGAACACTTTCTAACACCATACACAAAAATAAACTCAAAATGAATTAAAGATCTAAACGTAAGACCAGAAACTACAAAACTCCTAGAGGAGAACATAGGCAAAACACTCTCCGACATACATCACAGCAGGATCCTCTATGACCCACCTCCCAGAATATTGGAAATAAAAGCAAAAATAAACAAATGGGACCTAATTAACCTTAAAAGCTTCTGCACATCAAAGGAAACTATTAGCAAGGTGAAAAGACAGCCTTCAGAATGGGAGAAAATAATAGCAAATGAAGCAACGGACAAACAACTAATCTCAAAAATATACAAGCAACTCCTACAGCTCAACTCCAGAAAAATAAATGACCCAATCAAAAAATGGGCCAAAGAACTAAATAGACATTTCTCCAAAGAAGACATTCAGATGGCTAACAAACACATGAAAAGATGCTCAACATCACTCATTATCAGAGAAATGCAAATCAAAACCACTATGAGGTACCATTTCACACCAGTCAGAATGGCTGCGATCCAAAAGTCTACAAATAATAAATGCTGGAGAGGGTGTGGAGAAAAGGGAACCCTCTTACACTGTTGGTGGGAATGCAAACTAGTACAGCCACTATGGAGAACAGTGTGGAGATTCCTTAAAAAACTGGAAATAGAACTGCCTTATGATCCAGCAATCCCACTGCTGGGCATACACACTGAGGAAACCAGAAGGGAAAGAGACACGTGTACCCCAATGTTCATCACAGCACTGTTTATAATAGCCAGGACATGGAAGCAACCTAGATGCCCATCAGCAGATGAATGGATAAGAAAGCTGTGGTACATATACACAATGGAGTATTACTCAGCCATTAAAAAGAATACATTTGAATCAGTTCTAATGAGGTGGATGAAACTGGAGCCTATTATACAGAGTGAAGTAAGCCAGAAGGAAAAACATCAATACAGTATACTAACGCATATATATGGAATTTAGAAAGATGGTAACAATAACCCGGTGTACGAGACAGCAAAAGAGACACTGATGTATAGAACAGTCTTATGGACTCTGTGGGAGAGGGAGAGGGTGGGAAGTTTTGGGAGAATGACATTGAAACATGTAAAATATCATGTATGAAACGAGTTGCCAGTCCAGGTTCAATGCACGATACTGGATGCTTGGGGCTGGTGCACTGGGACGACCCAGAGGGATGGTATGGGAAGGGAGGAGGGAGGAGGGTTCAGGATGGGGAACACATGTATACCTGTGGCGGATTCATTTTGATATTTGGCAAAACTAATACAATTATGTAAAGTTTAAAAATAAAATAAAATTAAAAAAAAAAAAAAAAGGTAGATCACAGAGTCAGGATGTAATGGCATAAAAGCCAGTTAGAGATATCATCAAAATGCCCTCAATTAGCCAGCGTAATATTTAAGTGACTTCCTAAAAGTGAGGCACTGCTTGGAAGTAAAGTGTAAATGAGTACCCAGAATGATATGGAATCAATGAGCTTCAAAGAAGTGGACATTTATGACTGTGTGGATGGTAGGGATTTATAAGATCTGCTACTTTCTACAGTGACTTGGGGTTGTGTGAGAGCAGCTAAGACAGGAACATTTTTCCTTGAATGATTCGAGCTGGAAATTGCTGAAAGAAAAATGCATTCAAGATTTAGAAGGTGAAAGGGAAGCGGCAGCCATGTTTATGCTGGGAAGACTGGTTGCGAGTCAAGCGCTATTGTGCCTCCACATTGTCACAGATATGCTGGCTCACCTTGGCGGTATGGGGCAACATCCAGGCCTCAGTTCTTTCAGCTCCCACACGGTAAAGAGCAAAGAGCATCAGTTCTTTTGCAGTCACCCATGCCATCAAAGTAGAAAGCATGGAAGCAATCAAAGAAGACCACCATGAGTTCCAGCGAGAGACCAACACAAGTACCCACTAACCTTCACTAGGTTTCACTTTGTCCTTCATCTTCCACACTTCATGCCCTTCTTCCCTCCGGCTTCTCCCAGCTGACCCAGACCCAGTACTAGCCATGAAGGCAGCGGATTTACATAATGACTTAACAAGTCCCATAATTACACAAAGTCAAATCCCTATAATAAATCTTTTTTTATTAAAAAAAAAATGGACTGGTTGGCTCTCCTTGCTGTCCAAGGGACTCCCAAGAGTCTTCTCCAACACCACAGTTCAAAAGCATCAATTCTTCAGCACTCAGCTTTCTTCACAGTCCAACTCTCACATCCATACATGACCACAGGAGAAACCATAGCCTTGACTAGACGAACCTTTGTTGGCAAAGTAATGTCTCTGCTTTTGAATATGTTATCTAGGTTGGTCATAACTCTCCTTCCAAGGAGTAAGTGTCTTTTAATTTCATGGCTGCAGTCACCATCTGCAGTGATTTTGGAGCCCCCCAAAAATAAAGTCTGACACTGGTTCCACTGTTTCCCCATCTATTTGCCATGAAGTGATGGGACCAGATGCCATGATCTTAGTTCTGAATGTTGAGCTTTAAGCCAACTTTTTCACTCTCCTCTTTCACTTTCATCAAGAGGCTTTTTAGTTCCTCTTCACTTTCTGCCATAAGGGTGGTGTTCTGCGTGTCTGAGGTTATTTATATTTCTTTTTTTAAATTTTTTATTTCTTTAATTTAAATTTATTTATTTTAATTTAAGGCTAATTACTTTACAATATTGTATTGGTTTTGTCATACATCAACATGAATCTGCCATGGGTGTACACGTGTTCCCCATCCTGAACCCCCCTCCCCTTCCATCCCTCTGGGTCATCCCAGTGCACCAGCCCGAAGCATCCTGTATCCTTCATCAAACCTGGACTGCCGATTTGTTTCTTATATGATATTATACATGTTTCAGTGCCATTCTCCCCAATCATTCCACCCTCTCCCTCTCCCACAGAGTCCAAAATGTTCTATACATCTATCCAAGATGTTCTATACATCTGTGTCTCTTTTGCTGTCTCACATACAGGGTTATCATTACCATCTTTCTAAATTCCATATATATGCGTTAGTATACTGTATTGGTGTTTTTCTTTCTGGCTTACTTCACTCTGTATAATAGGCTCCAGTTTCATCCACCTCATTAGAACTGATTCAAATGTATTCTTTTTAATCTATGTAATACTCCATTGTGTATATGTACCACAGCTTTCTTATCCATTCGTCTGATGATGGACATCTGGTTTGCTTCCATGTCCTGGCTATTATAAACAGTGCTGCAAAGAACATTGGGATACATGTGTCTCTTTCAATTCCGGTATCCTCAGTGTGTATGCCCAGCAGTGGGATTGCTGGATCATAAGGCAGTTCTATTTCCAGTTTTTTAAGGAATCTCCACACTGTTCTCCATAGTGGCTGTACTAGTTTGCATTCCCACCAACAGTGTAAGAGGGTTCCCTTTTCTCCACACCCTCTCCAGCATTTATTGTTTGTAGACTTTTGGATCGCAACCATTCTGACTGGCATGAAATGGTACCTCATTGTGGTTTTGATTTGCATTTCTCTGATAATGAGTGATGTTGAGCATCTTTTCATGTGTTTGTTAGCCATCTGTATGTCTTCTTTGGAGAAATGTCTATTTAGTTCTTTGGCCCATTTTTTGATTAAGTTGTTTATTTTTCTGGAATTGAGCTGCAGGAGTTGCTTGTTTATTTTTGAGATTAGTTGTTTGTCAGTTGCTTCACTTGCTATTATTTTCTCCCATTCTGAAGGCTGTCTTTTCACTTTGCTTAGAGTTTCCTTTGATGTGCAGAAGCTTTTAATTTTAATTAGGTCCCATTTTTTTTATTTTTGCTTTTATTTTCCAATATTCTGGGAGGTGGGTCATAGAGGATCCTGCTGTGATGTATGTTGGAGAGTGTTTTGCCTATGTTCTCCTCTAGGAGTTTTATAGTTTCTGGTCTTATGTTTAGATCTTTAATTCATTTTGAGTTTATTTTTGTATATGGTGTTAGAAAGTGTTGTAGTTTCATTCTTTTACACGTGGTTGACCAGATTTCCCAGCACCACTTGTTAAAGAGATTGTCTTTTCTCTGTTGTATATTCTTGCCTCCTTTGTCAAAGATAAGGTGTCCATAGGTGCATGGATTTATCTCTGGGACTTTCTATTTTGTTCCATTGATCTATATTTCTGTCTTGGTGCCAGTACTATACTGTCTTGATGACTGTGGCTTTGTAGTAGAGCCTGAAGTCAGGTAGGTTGATTCCTCCAGTTCCATTCTTCTTTCTCAAGATAGCTTTGGCTATTCGAGGTTTTTTGTATTTCCATATAAATTGTGAAATTATTTGTTCTAGCTCTGTGAAGAATACTGTTGGTAGCTTGATAGGGATTGCATTGAATCTATAGATTGCTTTGGGTAGTATACTCATTTTCGCTATATTGATTCTTCCGATCCATGAACATGGTATATTTCTCCATCTATTAGTGTCCTCTTTGATTTCTTTCACCAGTGTTTTATAGTTTTCTATATATAGGTCTTTAGTTTCTTTAGGTAGATATATTCCTAAGTATTTTATTCTTTTCATTGCGATGGTGAATGGAATTATTTCCTTAATTTCTCTTTCTATTTTCTCATTATTAGTGTATAGGAATGTAAGGGATTTCTGTGTGTTGATTTTATATCCTGCAACTTTACTATAGTCATTGATTAGCTCTAGTAATTTTCTGGTAGAGTCTTTAGGGTTTTCTATGTAGAGAATCATGTCATCTGCAAACAGTGAGAGCTTTACTTCTTCTTTTCCAATTTGGATTCCTTTTCTTTCTTTTTCTGCTCTGATTGCTGTGGCCAAAACTTCCAAAACTATGTTGAATAGTACTGGTGAAAGTGGGTACCCTTGTCTTGTTCCTGACTTTAGGGGAAATGCTTTCAATTTTTCACCATTGAGGATAATGTTTACTGTGGGTTTGTCATATATAGCTTTTATAATGTCGAGGTATGTTTCTTCTATTCCTGCTTTCTGGAGAGTTTTTTTTAAAATCATAAATGGATGTTGAATTTTGTCAAAACTTTGTCTGCATCTATTGATATAATCATATGGCTTTTATTTTTCAATTTGTTAATGTGGTGTATTACATTGATTGATTTGCAGATATTGAAGAATCCTTGCATCCCTGGGATAAAGCCCACTTGGTCATGGTGTATGATCTTTTTAACATTTTGTTGGATTCTGATTGCTAGAATTTTGTTAAGAATTTTTGCATCCATGTTCATCAGTGATATTGGCCTGTAGTTTTCTTTTTTTGTGGCATCTTTGACTGGTTTTGGTATTAGGGTGATGGTGGCCTCATGGAATGAGTTTGGAAGTTTACCTTCCTTTGCAATTTTCTGGAAGAGTTTGAATAGGATAGGTGTTAGCTCTTCTCTAAATTTTTGGTAGAATTCAGCTGTGAAGCTGTCTGTACCTGGGCTTTTGTTTGATATTTCTCCCAGAAATCTTGGTTCCAGCTTGTGTTTCTTCCAGCCCAGCGTTTCTCATGATGTATTCTGCTGCTGCTGCTGCTAAGTTGCTTCAGTTGTGTCTGACTCTGTGCGACTCCATAGACGGCAGCCCACCAGGCTCCCCCGTCCCTGGGATTCTCCAGCAAGAACACTGGAGTGGGTTGCCATTTCCTTCTCCAATGCATGAAAGTGAAAAGTGAAAGTGAAGTCGCTCAGTCGTCTCTGACTCTTAGCGACCCCATGGACTGCAGCCCATCAGGCTCCTCCTTCCGTGGGATTTTCCAGGCAAGAGTACTGGAGTGGGGTGCCATTGCCTTCTCCGGATGTACTCTGCATATAAGTTAAATAAGCAGGGTGACAATATAAAGCCTTGACTTACTCCTTTTCCTATTTGGAACCAGTCTGTTGTTCCATGTCCAGTTCTAACTGTTGCTTCCTGACCTACATATAGGTTTCTCAAGAGGCAGGTCAGGTGGTCTTGTATTCCCATCTCTTGAAGAATTTCCCACCGTTTATTGTGATCCACACAGTCAAAGGCTTTGGCATAGTCAATAAAGCAGAAATAGATGCTTTTCTGGAACTCTCTTGCTTTTTCATGATCCAGAAGATGTTGGCATTTGATCCCTGGTTCCTCTGCCTTTTCTAAAACCAGCTTGAACATCTGGAAGTTCACGGTTCACATATTGCTGAAGCCTGGCTTGGAGAATTTGGAGCACTACTTTACTAGCGTGTGAGATGAGTGCAATTGTGCTGTAGTTTGAGCATTCTTTGGCATTGCCTTTCTTTGGGATTGGAATGAAAAATGACCTTTTCCAGTCCTGTGGCCACTGCTGAGTTTTCCAAATTTGCTGGCATATTGAGTGCAGCACTTTCACAGCATCATCTTTCAGGATTTGAAATAGCTCAACTGGAATTCCATCACCTCCACTAGCTTTGTTCGTAGTGACGCTTTCTAAGGCCCACTTGACTTCACATTCCATGATGTCTGGCTCTAGGTGAGTGATCACACCATCGTGATTATCTGGGTCGTGAAGATCTTTTTTGTACAGTTCTTCTGTGTATTCTTGCCACCTCTTCTTAATATCTTCTGCTTCTGATAGGTCCATACCATTTCTGTCCTTTATCGAGCCCATCTTTGCATGAAATGTTCCCTTGGTATATCTAATTTTCTTGAAGAGATCTCTAGTCTTTCCCATTCTGTTGTTTTCCTCTATTTCTTTGCATTGATCACTGAGGAAGGCTTTCTTAATCTCCTTGCTATTGTTTGGAACTCTGCATTCAGATGCTTATATCTTTCCTTTTCTGCTTTGCTTTTTGCTTCTCTTCTTTTCACAGCTATTTGTAAGGCCTCCTCAGACCACCTGCCCTTTATTGCAAAACTCCTGTATATCTTGGGTCCTCTTTCCCTAGCTTCCTTGGAGAGTTCTCTCTTGCTGCCTCCTAGACTCGAGATCCTCAAACATCCCACCAAATGAAATATAACAATAAAATGGAATAAAATTTCCTCTCAAGAATCTGTCCTGCCTCTATTTTCATCTACCTAGTAGGAACAGTCTTCAGATATGATAGAGGGGATATCCTTGAGATCCATAGGACTGCCTTTATGCTATTATACTACTGTGCCCTTTCCTTTTTCCCTTGTAAGATATATGCCTTAGTCTTTAGTATTTTTTCTCTCAATCACTGCCATCCAAGTGATACTAGAATGCTGACTATAGCCAGCCTCTTTCAGAGTGATAACAACAGTCACCCTATGACCCAGATCTTCTAAGGAACACTGACTCCTCGAGTTACACATATATATATGGAGTTTATGCCCCAATTGAAGCCCAGAAAAGCAATAGAAATAGCCTGTTATTCATTGAAGGTAAATTCATGGAGGGTTACAGTGCTTATTGAATTTTTAAAAAATTTTATTCAAATTTTCGACAGCTATTAAGAAGAGGCTTCACCTGGGGGAGGTCAATGATGAAGTTAAGAAAAACCATGATCAGGCCAATTGTAATGAGGTGAGTTTGTTAAACACCTTGAGAAATTGACTGCTATATATTAAGATAGATAAAACAGATAATGAAGAAAATATTTACAGAAGAATAATATAATTAGTAAGGCACAGAATGTTTTATTATCACTAACAACCAAAGAATACAAATTATAAAATTCATATTATTTCTTGCTTTTCAAATTAGTACATTATTTTTTGAAGACAGTGGTATCTAAGGCAAAGGAGAAACAGTTGTTAGCATCATTTCTGGCTTTAAACTGGTCAACCCTTTCAGAAAGCAGTCTGTCAATTTGTGACAAGAAATTCATCAGTATTCTTACCTATTAATCCACTAAACCAGTTCAGGAGTGATTCTAACTGAGGAAATGCTGTGCAAAGAAGTCTAATAAAATGTTACTTTTAAGGGTGAAAGTCTAACTCAAATTGTGTTTTAAACAGTGAAAAGAAGTGAATTCTAAAAATGTAACAGTGAAATATGCTTTTAATGACATTCTCAGGAAATGGCTTAGTCAACTATGAAGAAGATGTGTAATAAAATGTTAAGATAACTAAAGCTTATGTTTACTATGTCTTTGAATCAATATGGAAAAACTCTTAAAACATTAGGTATGTAAGTTGGATACATACTTTTGCAAATTATATGATTGTTACCAGGCATAAAGTACAGAATATTATATGAGAAATTGATTTGGACTTTTCCTCTTATGCCAGAATTGAAAGTAGGGCTCACAAAGAAAAAGATATATTCTTTGTTTTTGTTGCTGTTAAGTTGCCAAGTCGTAAAGCTCCTCTGTCCTTCACTATTTCCCAGAGTTTGCTCAAACTCCTGTCCATTGAGTCAGGGATGCTATCCAACCATCTCATCTTCTGTTTCCCACTTCTCCTCCTGCCCTCAATCTTTACCAGCATCTATATTTTTATGACCAACAGTTGTGGTCAGATGCTTTTTCTATGACCTTAGTAATAGTTGCCAGACCAGATCTGCCAGTGTTAACCATGCCATTCCTGTTTCCAATGTGTCTAAGAAATTTGGAAGATATTTTGAGAGAGTGCAGAAGTCTATGATGTCTTCATCATGTGGAAAACAGTGGTGTTTGATTTGGCCACAAAATTATTTCCCATAAGATCTTTTCCATGTCTAAATCAGACAGATGATGTTAGTAGGGTAATATGAGAGATCATTCCTCTATTTGTAATAAGAAGAGGATTTTAAATTTTATAAACTTAAATTTATGTTTTTAACATTGGGAAATGAAAAACCTTATTAGTCATCTAGAATCAAGTGATTATTACAGTGAAAATAAAATGAACTTCCAATAATTTGCTGTATATATTCTAAGTCCACTGGTCACAGAGTAATCCCTTACTATAAGGAAATGAATATGTGTAGGTGCTATGATTGATAAGCTTATCTTATCACAAAAAGTATTACCAAATGTGAGTAGAAACAGCCATGGCTAATGAAGTATGTTTTAAAAAACCACAGTTAGTATGTCGTACATCAATGTCTGCCTATTGATAAATAATTTTAGTACTATTCCAAAGAATAGCAAGGAAAGATAAGAAAGCCTTCCTCAGCGATCAATGCAAAGAAATAGAGGAAAACAACAGAATGGGAAAGACTAGAGATCTCTTCAAGAAAATTAGAGATACCAAGGGAACATTTCATGCAAAGATGGGCTCGATAAAGGACAGAAATGGTATGGACCTATCAGAAGCAGAAGATATTAAGAAGAGGTGGCAAGAATACACAGAAGAACTGTACAAAAAAGATCTTCACGACCCAGATAATCACGATGGTGTGATCACTCACCTAGAGCCAGACATCATGGAATGTGAAGTCAAGTGGGCCTTAGAAAGCGTCACTACGAACAAAGCTAGTGGAGGTGATGGAATTCCAGTTGAGCTATTTCAAATCCTGAAAGATGATGCTGTGAAAGTGCTGCACTCAATATGCCAGCAAATTTGGAAAACTCAGCAGTGGCCACAGGACTGGAAAAGGTCATTTTTCATTCCAATCCCAAAGAAAGGCAATGCCAAAGAATGCTCAAACTACAGCACAATTGCACTCATCTCACACGCTAGTAAAGTAGTGCTCCAAATTCTCCAAGCCAGGCTTCAGCAATATGTGAACCATGAACTTCCTGATGTTCAAGCTGGTTTTAGAAAAGGCAGAGGAACCAGAGATCAAATTGCCAACATCTTCTGGATCATGAAAAACAAGAGAGTTCCAGAAAAACATCTATTTCTGCTTTATTGACTATGCCAAAGTGTTTGCCTCTGTGGATCACAATAAACTGTGAAAAATTCTTTAAGAGATGGAAATACAAGACCACCTGACCTGCCTCTTGAGAAATCTGTATGCAGGTCAGGAAGCAACAGTTAGAACTGGACATGGAACAACAGACTGGTTCCAAATAGGAAAAGGATTATGTCAAGGCTGTATATTGTCACCCTGTTTATTTAACTTCTATGCAGAGTACATCATGAGAAACGCTGGGCTGGAAGAAGCACAAGCTGGAATCAAGATTGCTGGGAGAAATATCAATAACCTCAGATATGCAGATGACACCACCCTTATGGCAGAAAGTGAAGAGGAACTAAAAGGCCTCTTGATGAAAGTGAAAGAAGCTAGTGAAAAAGTTGGCTTAAAGCTCCACATTCAGAAAACTAAGATCATGGCATCTGGACCCATCGCTTCATGGCAAATAGACAGGGAAACAGTGGAAACAGTGTCAGACTTTATTTTGGGGGGGCTCCAAAATCACTGCAGATGGTGACTGCAGCCATGAAATTAAAAGATGCTTACTCCTTGGAAGGAAAGTTATGACCAACCTAGATAACATATTCAAAAGCAGAGACATTACTTTGCCAACAAAGGTCCATCTAGTCAAGGCTATGGTTTTTCCAGTGGTCATATATGGATGTGACAGTTGGACTGTGAAGAAGGCTGAGTGCCGAAGAATTGATGCTCTTGAACTGTGGTGTTGGAGAAGACCCTTGGGAGTCCCTTGGACTGTAAGGAGAGCCAACCAGTCCATTCTAAAGGAGATCAGTCCTGGGTGTTCATTGGAAGGACTGATTCTAAAGCTGAAACTCCAATACTTTGGCCACCTCATGCGAAGAGATGACTCGTTGGAAAAGACTCTGATGCTGGGAGGGATTGGGGACAGGAGGAGAAGGGGATGGCAGAGGATGAGATGGCTGGATGGCATCACCGACTCAATGGACATGAGTTTGTGTGAACTCCGGGAGTTGGTGATGGACAGGGAGGCCTGGCGTGCTGCACTTCATGGGGTTACAAAGAGTTGGACACGACTGAGTGAATGAACTGAACTGACATCTAGGAGAAAATGTATGTGTAAAATCAATAATTTAATTATTTTTGAAGTTAATCAAACACCAAGGGAAAAAAATGCCAAGATATTGAAAGGTATAATATGTTTCTATGCAAAATTTGTGATATTACCAAATCAATACATTTGGTAAAATTTATTATTTATTATTTTATTATTCAGTCAGTTCAGTTCAGTCGCTCAGTCATGTCCAACTCTTTGCAACCACATGGACTGTAGCACACCAGGCTTCGCTGTCCATCACCAGCTCCCAGAGCTTGCTCAAACTCATGTCCATTTAGTCCGTGATGCCATTCAACCATCTCATCCTCTGTCGTTCACTTTCTCCTCCACCCTTCAATCTTTCCCAGCATCAGGGTCTCTTCTAATGAGTCAGCCTTTCATATCAAGTGGCCAAAGTATTGGAGTTTCAGCTTCATCATCAGTCCTTCCAATGAATATTCAGGATTGATTTTTTTTTTTAGGATTGACTGGTTTGATTTTATTATTATAGACAAAATTTATTATTAGAGAAAAGGAATTTAATAAGCCTCTTTTTGAGTAAATTGTTATTGTAGAATGGGCAGCTAGTGAGAGGCTGGAACAGTTCTGCAAAGTGCAGAGGATAGAAATGGATGAAAGGGGTCACCAAGAAGTGGAACAATTATACAACGGGTAGGCAGATGTTATCGAATTATTCACTTTTAAAATTATGCTCTACAATTATTATTTAAAATTGTTAACTTTAAAATTTTAAAGGGAAGCAGGAGGAAAAGGGGACGAGAGAGGATGAGATGGTTGAATGGCATCGCTGAGTCAATGAACATAAGTTTGAGCATATCCTGGGAGGTGGTGAAGGACAGGGAAGCCTGGTGTGCCGCAGTCCATGTGGTCACAAAGAGTCAGACATGACCAAGTGACTGAACAACAACAAAAATTATGCCCAGAACCCATGCTGTTTTGCCATATTTTCAAAAACTGTAATGACTTTTTAAAACTCAAATGGAGAATGACTGCCCTTCAGTTGCAGATCCAGGCAGGCATTTTTGTACCAGTAACCATCTTGACCCAAACCATAGCTAGTGGTTCTGTATTGTACCAGTGAGTCTGACTTTCCTTATTCTGTGTTCTCAGAGTGTTCCCTTCTCCAGTGATGTGTTCTCAGGTAAATCTTGGTAAAAGAAATTAGTAGGACTCCCCAGGAGCTGAAATTAATCTGTGATCCACTGCTGGCAAGAAACAGCAGAGTTTGGGAGGGTTTACATGAAACATCTATCCCTAAAAGCAAACTCAACTTTTCTTCAGAACCTTTATCTCTTTTACTTATATCAAGGGCCACTCAGTAGAAGTTCATTGTTTTCCTTCCTGTGACCTCCAAGTTTATGACTCTTTATCCAATAATCTATATTTTCTTAATAGTAAAGTTATACTTAGTAAAAGTGAAAGTTGCTCAGTTGTGTCTGATTCTTTGCAACCCCATGGACTATACAGTCCTTGGAATTATCCAGGCCAGAATACTGGAGTGGGTAGCCTTTGCCTTCTCCAGAGGATCTTTCCAACCCATCGATAGAACCCAGGTCCTGCACTGCAGGCAGGTTCTTTATTGAGCCACAAGAGAGGCCCAAGAATACTAAAGTGGGTAGCCTATCCCTTCTCCAGTGGATCTTGCTGACCCAGGAATCAAACTGGGGTCTCCTGCATTACAGGCAGATTCTTTTCCAACTGAGCTATCAGGGAAGACCTTCTCTGTGCATTTTTCTAAATTCAATTTAAAGTAGTGATTCAATATACAAATACTTTACCTAATAAGAAGACCAAAGTGAATATTTGAGGAGTACTGGAAACAATGAGTCAACACTTTCATGACCACACATTCTGGATTAAGATAGTTATTTAGCCCATCATTTCACCTGTATTTGGACTACCCCAACATCTCTCTGCTATGTCTATGCTCATTTCATATGCACTGCTAATTTATTTTGTAACATATCACTTTGCATAGAGCCAGGAAATTTTTCTTAGTGAGAACTCTCATAATGTCTAACTGGCATCATTTTATCCTGATTCTCCATTTTCCTCTGGCTTTATTTTTTCATCTGGACCATCGCATATATTTTCCCAGTGTTCTTCTCACAGCTGCCTTTACTTCCTTGTTCCTCAGGCTGTAGATGAGAGGATTCACCATGGGAGTGACCACACCATACTGCACAGAGAAGATCAACTCCAGAGGGGATCCTGAAGTTGGCATGAGATAGCGGAGAAACCCAGAGCCAAAGAAGAAGCTCACTGCAGTGAGGTGGGACGAGCAGGTAGAGAAGGTCTTGCTTCGGCCTGAGGTGGAGCTGATGCTCAGAATAGTGGAGACAATATGAGCATAGGAAAAGACTATTGGGAGGAGGGTCCCAAATCCATGCATCAGGCTGGAACACAGCAGGACTATGAGGTTGATGGAGACATCAGAGCAGGACAGAGGGAAGAGAGAGGGTACCTCACAGCTGTAGTGGCTAATGGTATGGTTCTCACAGAAGTCCAGGTTGGCAGCTAGAAGGGTGTTAATAAATGCGTTCAAAGAGGCCAAACCCCATGAGCCCCATACAAGCTGTACACACAACTGTTTCTTCATCATTTGTCCATAGAGTAGAGGGTGGCAGATAGCGGCATAGCGGTCATAGGCCATTGCTGAGAGCAGAAAGCACTCAGTTCCAGCAGTAATAAGCACAAAGAAGCCTTGAGCCAGGCAGCCCCTTAGTGAGATGGTTTTTGTCTCAGACAGGAGGTCCTTCAGTATCTTGGGCACAGTGACTGAAGATAAACAAAGATCTAGGAGAGAGAGATGACTCAGAAAGAAGAACATGGGCATGTGAAGGTGAGAATCAGCCCTGATCACCAGTAGCATCATCAGGTTCCCCATTAGTGTCAGGAGGTAAATCTCTAGGAACAACACAAAGAGCAGAGCCTGGATGTGTGGGTCAGTAGACAGCCCGAGGAGGAGGAATTGAGTGACGATGGTGTGGTTCCCCAAAGTCATTTGCACAGGTTATTCCCTAGAAATAATATAAAAAGACGTGACAGCAAAGTTCTGATATCGCCCAATGATTTTCTCAAAGCATTTATTCTCTTCTTGTATCACTATTATTCAGTAAACATTTTTGCTCCCTGTTAGACCTAGGCATCTGGAGCATAAAGATCATCAAGGGGTAGTTTCAGCTCTTAAAATGATCCCACTCCATGGAACAATATGGATTTAACACCAATAAATATTGGGTTGATAAGAAAGTTCATTTGGATTTTCTCATAAGTTGGTATGAAAAAACCTAATAATTTTTGGCCAATCCAATAATAACACAGTATTATTTATGTAATGGATAATACAATTGCGATTTTGAGAGGGTTCAGTAGTGACATTATATTGAGAATATTTGAGCAAAATTTTAAAGAAAGTATCTGATTGAGCCTGAAAAACATTTACCAGAGACATGTGGTTTGCATGAACTGAGGCTCAAGACTGAAAAAAATCAAGCCATGTTTGGTAAAAACATGAGTAGGTCTGAAACACTAATGCCTAGGGCTTGAGTGGGCAATGTTGATCTGTGGCTAACCATGTGGGCTTGTCCTTTGGACTAGGTTCAAATCTCAGCTCTACCACTGATTAGGTGTGTGACTTTGTATAAGATACATAAAACTCTTTGCCTCATTTGCCTCACGTGTAAAATGCAGTTAATAACAGCATTGTGGACAGTGGTTTTTCTGGAAGGAAGTTCTGTAGAGAATTTTGAATAAACTCTGAGTTACTAATGGGTAAGAAACCAGTTTGGGCCCAACTTTTTAAAGATACATATTAGATAGCCAGACTTGCCTATTTGTCTGAAATCTTTGTTATGGTAATATTTTTAATATTTCCAAACAAGAAAGAAATACAACATGTGTTCCAGTAGCAGATGTCTGAAAAATCAAAATAAATATTAGAAGCATGGGAAAAAATAGCAGTACTGTGGAGCGTTTGGGGTAAATATTAACTTATTATTATTTTTTAATTTGGCTGCACTGCATCTTAGTTGAGGGACGCAGGATCTTTTTTTTTAGCTGCAGCATGAGAACACTTAGCTGTGGTGTGTGGGATCTAGCTCCCTGACCAGGGACTAAACCTGGGCTCCCTGTGTTGGGAACATGTATTCTTAACCACTGGACCACAGAGAAGTCCCTAAATATTAACTTATATATAAAACTCTTCAAAAGAAGCTGTTCCTATAAGAAACTATTCAATGACAGTAAGAAACTATAACACATTATTGTTTATTATAGTTAGACATATTTATTAAAATATATAATTGGAATATTATTTAGCCTTAGAAAAGAAGGGGACCCTGCAGTTTTGCAAAATGAAAGAATGGACAGGACATTATGATACATGGAATATACCAGACACAGAATGAAAAATACTGCATGATCTAATTTGTCTGTGGAATCTAAAAATGTGAAATCATTGAGTCAGAGAAAAGAAGGAGCATTACTAGGGACAGGAAGGTGGGGAAATGGGGATATATTGGTGCCCATAAAGCGTACAGACTGAATTATGTAGGATGAGTAAGTCTTGCAACCTATTGGACAATAGTTAATAATACTGCTCTGTATACTGAAAAAGAAAAAGATGAAGAGACTGGCTCCATCTCCATGGATTGATGTTCTTCTCTTCCTGGATAAGTGAAGAATTGAGCCAGAAAGGGGAGTAGAAACAGATGGCAGGGCACAGAAAGTGAAGTAGGAGTGGAGTGACAACAGAGGAGAGGCCTGAATCCCAAGAAGGGTGTTTCTAAAAAGTGTGAGTATCTGGTGCATTAGAAGGACACTCAGAAGGTCTGTGGGCTTGAACAGGTATACCTCTCAGACAGAGAATTAAATCCACACCCAGCAGAATAAACATTCTTACTCAAATCTCTTTTTCTCCTCTAAGAGTGGAGAATGTACAGCTTAGAAGTGGGAGAAGGAAAAGATGTCTGGGAGACAGACAAAGCCATTTTTCTTTGTTTCAAGTGCTGGAGTGGGGCAAAGGAGTAAAAACCTTGAGGAGCAAAGGACTTAAAAACCCTCTTGCCCACTGCAGATCCCCCCAAAAGCCCAGATCAAGCCTGCGCAGGTGCAATGTGGATTGAGTTTGAGATTAAAATATCGGCGTGCACAGACTTTTAATAATTGCAAATAACTGGGAAGTTGTGAAATAATTCTGAGGCATCATTAAGGGATGGAAAACTAATACTGGATAAAGCAAGGGGGAAAACAGACATTGAAAAAATAATTAACTGTTAAGACCTGCTTGATGATCTAGTCATATATATACGACTCCCACCCACTCCATCCATACACACACCATATTTTAAAAACATTTGTTGACTACTTTTTAATTTTATAACATTCTGCATCTTTTAGTTTTAGCCATATACATATATTGTCAGTTAAAGTAAAGTGTGTGTTTCTTGGAAAAATCATTATTATTATTTCTTGAGATTGAATCTAGTGTCTAGGCAAAAGTCAAATACATTCTCATATTTTGTCCGTGCATGCTAAGTTGCCTCAGTCATGTCCAACTCTTTGTGACCTTATGGACTGTAGCCGGCTAGGCTCCTCTGTTCATGGGATTCTCCAGGGAATGCTAGAGTGGATTGCCATTTCCTTCTTCAGGGGAATCTTCTTGACCCAGGAATCAAACCCATGTCTCTTACGTCTCCTTCATTGGCAGGTGGGTTCCTTACCACTAGTACCACCTGGGAAGCCCAGTATGTCGTGAGGTGCTATCAAAGATCAAAGTTAGTGATGCTAGTGCTGATCTTCTGTCCCTTTTCTGTTCCCTTATGAAGAGGGATGTGAGAAAATCACATTGAAATCACTCACAGTAGCTGCCCTCGTCCGTTCATGACCTTAATTGTAAGATAAATTGGAGGTTTATAATTTCTTGAGTTAATCCTGTCTTTACTTTATAATTATTGTGTGTACCTTCACAGAAAGGAGGGCAGCTAGTGCCACTAATAGCTGCCAAACTGCAGGGATGTCAAGTGGGAGAGAAAGTGTTGGGACTCAGTGTAGCCCCTCGGACCACCCAGAAAAGCATTACTGGGATGTATATGTATCCTAGAATAGGCTAGATCTCTAGAAAAGTAAGCAAGAGGAATGAAACCTTTCAAGTTTCATGGCAGCAATAAAGGAATGGGTATCCTGGCTGTAGGAGCAGCCAGGATAGAGGACTTGACTACACTTTCCATACCTTGTTCCCAGACAGCACAGGAAGCAAGTGTGGCAATTCATACCTCAGGACAGTTAGAGTTTAACTCAGAGTTCTTACATTCTGTTGGAGACACCCACTGCTGCTGCTCTCTGTTCTTGAGGAAGACATTTCCATCTACTAATTTTTCTCTGCTCATGTTCAGAGACCTGTTTAAAATAAAAATAGAACATTCAGTCCTTCCTAGTCCTCTTTTGTACAGATGTTTAGATGAACTTTTTGACTTTCATACTGGGACATTGGTCCTCCATCTCCAAATTCCTAATTTCTCTTCTCTCAACTCTGTTTCTTATCAGTCTTCAGCTGTGGATTACAATGCTGTATTTCCTAGAATACTGAACATTTATTCATGATTCTCAGCTTTGACTTTACACCCTAAAATCTGACCATGGTCACCCATAGCACTTACTTTGGTAGTAGTCAGTTTCCTGGTCCTATCCATTTCTCAGTAAGTCCAGAGTTCAACCAGTGAGAAGTTCTGATTCCTTAGTAGCCTTTTAGCCATAATCCCAGACTCAAAATGCTTCCCATATTTGAAACACACATTACCCATATTTCTTGTCAATAAGAAAATCTGCTCTCCAACTTGATTCTGGGGTTTTTATTTAGATTCATCTACTAGGAGGAAAGATGGACTGAAGAATGTGGCTTCTAAGTCCCATATCATGGTAGAGCTTACAAAATCCTGTTGATGATGAAATGTTTTACTCAATTTCACTTGTAAAGTTAAATAGCTGTAGAGCAGTTCCTTTTTCAAGGCGTCTCAAATATGCTTAAGTTTTCCCTGTTTCTAATATCATATCTCAGTCATACATAGTATTGCTTTGGTTTAAGCAGTCTGCAGAGCAGCTATGTTTAGCCTGTTGATTTGAGTCCATGCTCCTGGTAGGTCATGAATATTAAGGGCATTGGTTTTTGTATTATAAAGTTACAACTTGAAGTTGGACTACGTTGTCAAGAACTTTAGCAATGTTGACTTTTTTGAGGAAGTAGGGATCTCATCTTTGTGTGACCTTTGGAATATCTGGGTAATGTAATGACCTTTAATCATGAATTCTAAACTCTTCTGAATCTAGTGGGAGTTGAAAGTAGGCAGACTGGCCAAGTGGGTATTTGCCTGGCTCCCCAAGCAGGAAAAAAAAAGTTTTCAATTTGTACCCTAAAGGACGTCTCATCTCTGTGGGATTTCTCAAGTGAAATTGTGTCCAGTTAAATTTGGTGTGTAAAAGTAATTTGTTATATTTGACAAAACTAATACAATTATGTAAAGTTTAAAAATAAAATAAAATTAAAAAAAAGTAATTTGTTGATCAAAGAAGTGAAAAGAAAAAAGTAAGTTAAACATAGTATAATATTTGCCTAAAATATCTATTCAACTCTATTTGCTTTGATGGATCTGATTAGATTCCCACACAGGGCCTTTTTATTATTTGTGAGCTCCAAAATTTGGGTGTATTTTGGGAAGTATTTGTTTAAAAAGTTTATGATAGTCTTATGTAGGACAAAAACTGTTTTATAGATTAAAATGTCTACTTTTCTATTACAATGAGCTATAGGTTTTTAGTCAAACAAGACTGCTCTGGCATAATATTTTTCCTCACGATCACTTATCAATTAAATGAGTAAGCAGTGGTAGTATAAGTGGTAAATGTTTGGAATAATGAAGTTCACATTTATAAATATTTTCTTTATATAGCATTGTAAAGTATTTTATTTTTAATTTATTCCCTTGTTTATAATATTTTTAAACTTTGTTTTTATTGGAGGATAATTACTTTACAATGTTGTGTTGCTTTCTACCATACAGCAACACGAATCAGCTTTAAGTGTACATTTATCCCCTCCTCTTGAGCCTCCTTCTCACCTGCCCTCCATTCCACCCATCTTGGTCATCACAGAGCACCGAGGTGAGCTTCCTGTGCTGTATAGCAGCTTCCCACTAGCTAGCTGTTTTACACATGGTAATGTACATAAGAATCAATGCTACCCTCTCAGTTCATCCCACCTTCTCCTTCCCCGCTGTGTCCACAAGCCTGTTCTCTATGTCTGAGTCTCTACTCCTGCTCTGCAAATAGGTTCCTCAGTACCATTTTTCTAGATTCCATATATATGCTCTAATATGCAATACTTGTTTTTCTCTTTCTGACTTACTTCACTCTGTATAACAAGCTGTAGGTTTATTCATCCTTCTTCAACGGTTTCAAATTTGTTCCTTTTTATGGCTGAGTCATATTCCATTGTATGTATGTATGTGTGTATGTATGTATGTATATATATGCATACAACCACCATATCTTTTTTATCCATTCATGTGTCGATGGACATCTAGGCTGCTCCCATGTCCTGGCTATTGTAAATAGTGCTGCACTGAACACCAGAATACATGTATCTTTTGAATTATGATTTTCTCAGGCTATATGCCCAGTAGTGGGATAGCTGGGTCATATGGTAGTTTTGTTCCTAGTTTTTAAGTGAATCTCCATTCTGTTCTCCACAGTGGTTGTATCAGTTTGCATTCCCACCAGCTGTGTAAGAGTGTTCATTTTCTCCCCAGCCTCTCCAGCATTTATTGTTTGTAGATTTTTTAATGATGTCCATTCTGATGAATGTGAGGTGATACCTCATTGAGCTCTGATTTGCATTTCTCTAATAATTAGTGATGTTGAACATCTTTTCATGTTCTGTGATGTGTGTTTGTTGGCCATATGCATTTATTCATGTACCTAAGAATTTATACATGCATGTATGTGTATGTAAAAGAGTTCCATGAATATTTGATATGATTATTTGCCCATATAAGAATTGTTTGAATTAATTTTTAATTATATCTACACACACGTGTGTGTGTATGTGTGTGTGTGTGTGTGAGTGTAGAGAACATGATTCAAAGTGTTATGATAGGGCTTCCCAGGTGGCTCAGTGGTAAAGAATTGCCTGCCAGTGCAGCAGACAAGGGTTCAATCCCTGATCCAGGATGATCCCACATGCAATGGAGCAACTAAGGCTGTGCATCACAGATATTGAGTCTGTGCTCTAGAGCCTATGCTCCACAACGAGAAGCCACCAAAATGAGAAGCCCGCACACTGAAACTAGAAAGTAGCCTCTGCTCGCCACAACTAGGGAAAAGTATATGCAGCCATGAAGGCCACCACAACCATAAATAAATTACTTTTAAAAAAGTGTTATGGTGGCTTTGGTATAATAAAATATGATGAATGACATCTATTATACTTTCTTGCCAGTTATTTCCTAAAATAAAAGATTAATTGGGATTCATTGAAATTAAAATTAAGAATTTCTATTCATTGAATGACAATTATGAAAGTCATTATTATGAAAGTGAAAGTAAAAATAAAAGTGAAAGTGAAAATAAACCAATAACTGAGAGAAGATAAATACAGTTCATATATGTGATAAGATATATGTAGGGTATAAAAAAATATCCTTTAAATAAATGACAAAATGTCAAATAGTAAATTTATAATTAGGCAAAGAGTTAAACTGTCCTTTCATAAAAGATTTCAAAATAGTAAGCAAATTAGTATGCATTTAACATTATTAGGGGAATACAATTTAAACCAGTATGAGATAATTTTATACATATCATAATTGGTCATTTGCACACTTAAATTATTTATTCTTTTTATTTAATTATAATTGATTATACCATATTTACTTTGCCAAAAAAGGTCCGTATAATCAAAGCTATGGTTTTTCCAGTAGTCATGTATGGATGTGAGAGTTGGACCATAAACAAGGCTGAGCACTGAAGAAATGGTGCTTTTGAACTGTGATGTTGGAGAAGACTCTTGAGAGCCCCTTGGACTGCAAGGAGATCAAAACAGTCAATCCCAAAGGGAATCAATCCTGAATATTCATTGGAATGACTGATGCTGATACTGAAGCTCCAATACTTTGGCCACTTGATGCTATGAGCCGACTCATTTGAAAAGACCCTGATGCTGGGAAAGACTGAAGGCAGGAGGAGAAGGGGACGACAGAGGATGAGATAGTTGGATGGCATCATCGACTCAATGGACATGAGTTTGAGCAAACTCCAGGAGGTGGTAAAGAACAGGGAAGTCTGGCATGCTGCTGTCCACTGGGTCACTAAGAGTTGGACATGACTGAGCAACTGAACCCCAACATACCATATTGTATTAGTTTCATGTGTACAATACAGTGACCTGACATTTGTATACATTGTGAAATGGTCACAATAATAAGTCTAGTAGTCATCTGTCTCCATAAAAGTTAATAAAGTAACATTGACTGTATCTCCCATGCTGGGCATTACATATCCATGATATTTACTCTGTAACTGGAAGTTTGTGCCTCTTTATTCCCTTCACCCATTTCAACCCTCTCAACCCCTTTCTCCTCTGGTAACCACCACTTTGTTCTCTGTATCTATGAGTGTGAGTTTTGTTTTATTTGTCTTGTTTTTTATTTTTTATTGTTATTTTTTATAATTGGTTTTAATTAAATTTCACAGTCAAGCTATAGAATATAAAATGCATATGGATGCAGTATTTGCTGGAGAGGTTAGACCATAGCAAAATGTGCCTTGTTGTTTTAATTTCCTCTCACCAATCTCTCATGTGTTTGGAATCCCAGATTTTTTTTTTAGTTTATCATCTCTAACTTGGATATTTTTGTTTGTTTCAATAAAAGCTTTGTAACTAGTTTTTCATGGGGATTTTAGCTTTTAGATGATGAAGTTTTATATAGTTTTTATCCCCCTTTACTTAACTCTTTTTAAAATTTTATTATTATTATTATTTTTTACTTTACAATATTGTATTGGATTTGCCATACATCAACATCAACATGCATGTAAGTGAAGTCATGTGGAACTCTTGCGCAATGTTGGTGGAATGTGAATTGGTGTAACTATTATGGAAACCAGTATGGAGTTTCCCCAAAAATTAATAATAGAACTTCATCAGATCAGATCAGATCAGTCGCTCAGTCATGTCCTACTCTTTGTGACTCCATGAATCGCAGCACGCCAGGACTCCCTGTCCATCACCAACTCCCGGAGTTCACTGAGACTCACGCCCATCGAGTCAGTGATGCCATCCAGCCATCTTATCCTCTGTCGTCCCCTTCTCCTCCTGCCCCCAATCCCTCCCAGCATCAGAGTCTTTTCCAATGAGTCAACTCTTCGCATGAGGTGGCCAAAGTACTGGAGTTTCAGCTTTAGCATCATTCCTTCCAAAGAACACCCAGGGCTGATCTCCTTCAGAATGGACTGGTTGGATCTCCTTGAAGTCCAAGGGACTCTCAAGAGTCTTCTCCAACACCACAGTTCAAGAGCATCAATTCTTCGGCACTCAGCCTTCTTCACAGTCCGACTCTATAATCCAACAATTCCACATCTGGGTATCTATCCCAAGAAAATGCAAACACTACTTTGAAAAGATATTTTCACCCCTATATTCATTGCAGCACTATGTACAAGAGCCAAGATGTGGAAACAATCTCAATGTCCATAAATAGTTGAATAGATAAAAATGTTGTATAGGGTTGTTTGAAGGATTGGATTCAGACTGCAGAGTAGGGAAATGCTGAGCTCACTTTCTCCCATGGACATGTCAAAACTACAACTACATGTAAAACAACCTGAGAACTATCTCTGAGAACAACGTGAAGACTAGCAGAACAGGTTTTATACAGATGAGGATCTGGGCTTCCCTGATGGCTCAGATGGTGAAGAATCAATCTGCCTGCAATTAAGGAGACTCAGGTTCAATCCCTGGGTCAAGGAGATCCCCTGGAGAAAGAGAATGGCTACGCACTCCAGTATTCTGGCCTGGAGAATCCCGTAGACAGAGGAGCCTTATGGGCTCAAAGGGGTCAAAAAGAGTCAGACACAACTGAGCGACTTTCACTTTCAAGGATATAATAGAAAGGCCACATCAGGATGTGTATGAGGGGCAGCTGCTGCTGCTGCTAAGTCGCTTCAGTTGTATCCGACTCTGTGCAACCCCATAGACGGCAGCCCACCAGGCTCCCCCATCCCTGGGATTCTCCAGGCAAGAACACTGAGTGGGTTACCATTTCCTTCTCCAGTGCATGAAAGTGAAAAGTGAAAGTGAAGTCGCTCAGTCGTGTCTGACTCATAGCGACCCCATGAACTGCAGCTTACCAGGCTCCTCCATCCATGGGATTTTCCAGGCAAGAGTACTGGAGTGGGTTGCCATTGCCTTCTCTGATGAGGGGCAGAGATGCAGTCTAATCAGAACCTACACCACCAGTGCAGTGACCCACAAGCAACAGGGCTATCTTTGCTGTGGATGTCTTTCCTAAGGAGTGAGAGGTTCAAGTTTCATGTCAGGCTCCCTATCCTGGGGTACTTGAACTAGGAAAATGAGCCGCCATAATGTTTGGATTTGAAAATCAGCAGGTCTTAGAGTAAGGTCAGGTGGTGCCAGTGATAAACAATTTACCTGCAATGCAGGAGACCTGGGTTCAGTCCCTGGATTGGGAAGATCCCTTGAAGAGGGGAATGGCTACCCACTGTAGTATTCTGCCTGGAGGATTCCATGGACAGAGGAGCCTGGTGGGGTCTATGGAGTATCAAACAGTCTGACAGGACTGAGCGACTAGCACACACACAGAGCTTAAAGAATCAGAGGTCTCGGAGAGTCTACTAGTGAAGTGTTCACACACAAACACTTGCTCCAAGTACCAGAGCAGAGGCTTCAAAAGAGCCTGGGTCATAATGAGATTCATTGGCTAAAATAAATATTGGCAGTGTACTAGCATAAACATGAAAAAATGCCTCAGTAGGTAAATCTGGATACACTATTGTGCATATTGTATGATTGTTACTGAATATAAAAAAATGCAAAACATTTTAAAAATATTGATTTGAACTTTTCCTGCCATGCTGAATTGATAATAGAGTTCAGAGAGACAGAATGGTGTATACTTTAAAGAAAGTTGGCAACAATTGAGGACAGACCCTTGTTTTGGGTCTGCATTACAAGGTGTTAGTACTGATTTTCCATCATCAACCACCACATCATACACATTTCCAAATCTATGTAAAAACTCTTGGGAAGGAAGAGAAAAATGTACTTTCTGTGGGAAAGTACAATTTTATTTGGTCATACAATCCTTCCTCCCTTGAGTCATAGATAAATGAAAGTACAGTAGAATGAAGGGGCTTCCCCTGTGACTCAGCAGTTAAGAATCTGCCTTCAATTCAGGAGCCACAGGGGATGCAGGTTTGATCCCTGGGTTAGGAAGATCCTCTGGAGGAGGGCATGGCAACTCACTCCAGTGTGCTTGGCTGGAGAATCCCATGGATGGAGGAGCCTGGAAGGCTACAGTCCATAGAACCCCAAAGAGTGGGACACAGCTGAAGCAACTTAGCATGCACACATACACAGTAGAATGAAAACTCTTCATAGACTTTTGAAAAAATTTTTTTCATTAAAAATTGAAGCATGCTAGTATTAGAGGATCAAATTATTGTGGATGAAACTGGAGCCTATTATACAGAGTGAAGTAAGCCAGAAGGAAAAACATCAATACAGTATACTAACGCATATATATGGAATTTAGAAAGATGGTAACAATAACCCGATGTACGAGACAACAAAAGAGACACTGATGTATAGAACAGTCTCATGGACTCTGTGGGAGAGGGAGAGGGTGGGAAGATTTGGGAGAATGATATTGAAACATGCAAAATATCATGTAAGAAATGAGTTGCCAGTCCAGGGTCGATACTCGATACTGGATGCTTGGGGCTAGTGCACTGGGACGACCCAGAGGGAGGGTATGGGGAGGGAGGAGGGAGGAGGGTTCAGGATGGGGAACACATGTATACCTGTGGCAGATTCATTTTGATATTTGGCAAAACTAATACAATTATGTAAAATTTAAAAATAAAATTAAAAAAAAATAAATAAACGGATAAAGAAAAAAAATAAAAATAAAAAAATAATTATAGTGAAAGTTAAATGAAATGCAACTTCATATAATTTAATGTATGCATTCTGATTCCACTGGCAAAAGAGTAATATCTCACTATACAGAAAGGAATATGTTGTAGTTGCTGTGATTGACAAGCTCCTAGACCAATAAGTATAATCAAATGTGAATAAAAAGCTTAGAGGCAACGAAGTTTCTAAAAATACACTTAAATATATCATGTCACAATATCTGCTTGCTGATAAGCACTTTTTAGAATATAGTCTTTAGGAGAAAATGCAGTTGGTTGATAATTTTGAGTAATTGGTTAATAATTTAAAAACTTATTTATGCAAAGGAGATATATATAACATGATAAAATATGTCTATATGAAATATGCACTATGCTTGCATAATAATATGTATTATTATTTCTATCATGATAGAAATTTGTTATTAGAAAAGAGGACATTTAATGTTTCCTGAGTAAATTGTTATTGATAAAGGTAGATAGCTAGTGAGATGCTGGGAAAGTTCTGCAGAAAGTAGAGAAACGAACTGGATGAAAAGGAACTGGGTCCACAAAAGGAAGATAGAGACCATCTGTTTGGTTTTTAAATTCTGCACAGAACCTACACTGCTTTCCCATATTTAAAAGAGCTATTGTCAGACTTCCTGGTGGTCCAGCAGTTAACTCTGTCCTCACAATGCAGAGGACACAGGTTCCATTCCTGGTTGGGGAAGTAAGATCCCATATGCCACAGAGCATGGCCCCAAACCCCTACAAACTTATTGTTGATCCCTCTTATCCTGTCCTGGGTCTCATTTGCTTATTGTGGAGTTCTGAGGAGAAAACCTGACTTTCACTTGCAGGACCATGCTGGCGCTGGTTCAGTGACTGTCCTGAAACAAACCACAGCTTAGGTCACCAGCAGTTCTGAATTGTACCAGTGGATCTGTTTTCCTTTTTCCATCTTCCCAACAGAGTCCTCTTCTTCAGAGATGTGTGCCCCAGGCAGTGCCTGGAAAAGGGAATGATCAGAACTCCCGTGCAGCTTGAGATGTGGAATTCTCCATAGACCAGTGCTGGCAAGAAATAGCAAGGTCCTTGGAAGGTTTCTGGGAGCCTGGCCTCTGTCCTAATATGGGAACTCATTGTCTTCAGAACCTGTACCTCCTTCCTTTTGCTTATTGCAAAGGGCCACTCCAGCTGATGCTCATTTTCCTCTTACTTCCTGGTCCCCAAATCTATGATTCTTTTTACCCAATATCTGAACACTCTCTTAATAGTGAAGTTACAGCTTTCACTACCTTCCCTAAGTTCAATTAAAAGTAATAATTTAATTACTTTACAATATTGTATAGCCTCTAATTAAAATAAATAAATTTAAATAAAAAATAAACTGAAAAAAAGTAATAATTTAAGATACAAGTATTTTACCTTCTAAGTAGACCAAAGTGATTATTGCAAAGTACTGAGAATGATGAGGGTTCAGGTGGCTCTGAGGTAAGGAATCCACCTGCCACTGCAGGAGACACAGGGAGATGTGGGTTTGATCCCTGGGTCAGGAAGATCCCCTGGAGTAGGAAATGGCAACCTGTTCCAGTATTATTGCCTGGAAAATTCCATGCACAGAGGAGCCTGGTGCTGTAGTTCAGACGGTCGCAGAGTCAGACACGACTAAGCAACTGAGCACACATGAGAATGAAGAATTAATACTTTCCTGACCACAGTCTCTGGATCCAGATGGTTATTTAACCCATAGTTTCCCCTCTATTTTGCCTATGCAAACACTTTCCTACTACCTTTGTATTCATTTCTTATGCACTGCTAATTTACCTTGTGCCAACTGACACTGTGTAGAGCCAGGAAGTCTTCTTAATGTGAACTTTCACAGTGTCATATTATTCTATGGAATTTGCTCAGCGTTCAAATGTTCTTTCGATGAATTTGTGGGGGAGAAAGTGGTCTCCCCGTCCTATTCCTCTGCCATCTTAGGACCGCCCCCCTCATATTATTCTAATTCCCCATTTTCCTCTGGCTTTTTTTTTTTTCCAATCTGGAACATAGCAAGTACATATTCAGTGTTCTTCTCACAGCTGCCTTTAACTCCTTGTTCTTCAGGCTGTAGATGAGAGGATTCACCATGGGAGTGACCATACCATACTGCACAGAGAAGATCAACTCCACAGGGGATCCTGAAATTGGTGTGAGATAGCGGAGGAAAGCAGATACGTAGAAGAAGCTCACTACAACAACATGGGAGGAGCAGGTGGAGAAGCTTTCCTTCAGCCTGAGGTGGAGCTGATGCTCAGGATGGTGGGGACAATACAAGCACAAGAAAAGACTATTGGGAGGAGGGCCCCAAACCCAGGCATCAGGCTGGAACACAGAAGGACTATCAGGTTGATGGAGACATCAGACCAGGACAGAGGGAAGAGAGAGGGCACCTCGCAGCTGTAGCGGCTAATGGTATGGTTCTCACAGAAGTCCAGGTTAGTAGCTTTGAGGATATTGATAAGAGCTTTCAAGAAACCCAAGCCCCATGAGCCCCACACAAGCTGCACACACAGCTGTTTCTTCATCATCTGTCTGTAAAGCAGAGGGTGGCAGATGGTGGCATAGCTGTCATAGGCCATTGCTGAGAGCAGACAGGCTTCAGTCCCTGCAGTGATAAACACAAAGAAGCCTTGAGCTAGGCAATCACTTAGTGAGATGGTTTTTGTCTCAGACAGGAGGTCCTTCAGCATCATGGGCACAGTGACTGAAGATAAACAGAGATCCAGGAGAGAGAGAGATGACTCAGGAAGAAGAACATGGGCGTGTGAAAGTGAGAATTAGTCCTGACCACCAGCAGCATCATCAGGTTTCCCATTAGTATCAGGAGGTAAATCTCTAGGAAAAACACAAAGAGCAGAGCCTGGATGTGTGGGTCAGTAGACAGCCCGAGGAGGAGGAATTCAGTGATGGTGCTATGGTTCCCCAAAGTCATGACAAAGGCTGTTTCCTAAATGTTATACAAAAAATCATGTCAGTGATGTTTTCTTTATCCTTCAATCAGTTTTCACATTGTGTTGATTTTCTTTTATTATACTGTCAATCAGCAAATAAATATTTATGTTCCAAACTAAGCCACATATTATATCAGTCACTTTAAATATGATGAGGAATTAAGCATAGTCTTGCTCATTTTAAAGATCACACATCTGTGAGATACATATATGAATACAGGTTATTAGAAACCATTATGATTAGCACAGTGGGAGTTCTAGAGGTGACTTTTGAAAGAGCCAGTCATGAATTAATATTGAAGTCTTTGAGAAAAGATTTAAAAAAAGAGTAAACAAAGGTCCGTCTAGTCGAGGCTATGGTTTTTCCAGTGGTCACGTATGGATGTGAGAGTTGGACTATAAAGAAAGCTGAGCGCCGAAGAATTAATGCTTTTGAACTGTGGTGTTGGAGAAGACTCTTGAGAGTCCCTTGGACTGCAAGGAGATCCAACCAGTCTATCCTAAAGGAGATCATTCCTGGGTGTTCATTGGTAGGACTGATGTTGAAGCTGAAACTCCAGTACTTTGGCCACCTGGTGTGAAGAGTTGACTCATTTGAAAAGATCCTGATGCTGGGAAAGGTTGAGGGCAGGAGGAGAAGGGGATAACAGAGGATTAGATGGTTGGATGGCATCAGCAATTCGATGGACATGGATTTGGGTGGACTCTGGGAGTTGGTGATGGACAGGGAGGCCTGGCGTGTTGTGGTTCATGGGGTCACAAAGAGTTGGACACGACTGAACGACTGAACTGAACTGAACTGAAGCTTTCTCTAGAGCGATATGCAGATTGAGAGAACAGCAGATTGAGAATCGGAGGTGAAGATAGGAAATAGGATCATTCTTTATAGCTGGACTGTAGAGTATGAATGAATAGCATAGTGTAGTATTTACAGGTAAGCATCAGTATAGGCTCAAATCTCAGCTCCACTACTAATTACCTGCGACCTTGTATAAATGACTTAACTCTTCTGTATCTCAGTTTTGTTGCCTATGTGGAATAATTATCTAATCTCATAAGGTTTCTGTAAGAATAAAATATACTTACGTATAAAGTATTTAGAAAAGTGCTACATAACACTATGATTATTATGATTATGATTTTCATTATTATTATAAGCTACAATTGTAGGCATAAGTCACATAATAAATCCTCTTGCAGGGTGATGCACCATCAGGAATTCAAGTTTTTGCTATGCTAATTACTTCACTTATTTTGTAAAGGAGGTATAAGAAAATCACGTAGAACTCACCAAGGTAGCTGAAGATTGGCATTTTGCATTCACTCTGGAGTGGTTCCCTGTGCCACCTGGGAAGCCCTCCAAAGCTAAACCACTGTGGGCAGTTTGACTCAGAAGGGGAGTCAATCATGTGATTATTCCCGAAAGGAAGAGCAGCTGTAATGAGACAGGGCAGGGAGTATTGGGGATGCTTGGCATATCTTTATCTTTGGCACTTGCCCTTATATTCCTTTTGGGATGGATGCATAGCTCAGTTGGGCAGAAAACTCCAGACAAAGAAGGAAGTGAATGATGCGAATGGAAATTATGCCAGTACTCAGAGGAGCAGCTGGGATAGAAGATCCTCTCTAGAACAAGACTCTGGACAGTTCCCTGAAACAGAGGAGAACAGAGAGAATGTAAGAGAATATCGGGAACTCACCCTCTTGGTCCTGTACCAGCTGGTGCTTAATGAGGGCCCCTATCTTCTGTTCAAATTTCCAGTTGCTGTTTACTCTGTCCAGATAAAGTGGATCTCACCTTTCTTTATCCAGTCTAGAAAGGCATACTTAAAACATTCAGCCCTCTATGTACCTCAGTTGTGTACTTCTATGATCTTGATCCTTAAACACTCTCTGTGTTCAGTTCCAGTCCTTTCTCATGCCCCGTTATGTTCCTGCCCTCAGATCTACTTTTATTTTTCATTTGTTGTCGTTGTTCAGTCACTTAGTTGGTCTGACTCTTTGTGACCCCATAGACTATAGCCTGCCTGGCTCCTCTGTCCATGGAATTTTCCAGGCAAGAATACTGGAGTGGGTTGCCATTTCCTTCTCCAGGGGATCTTCCCAACCCACGGATTAAACCTGCATCTCCTGCCTTGCAGACATTCTTTACCACTAAGCCACTGGGAAAGCGTCTTTTATTCTTAGACTTTATAACTAGTTTATAACATCCGGGAGTCTAGTTAAACTTTGTTACCCTGTTTCCAACTCTGGTCTAGCCTAGGGCCTATGCTTTAGCTAGCTCAAGATTCATCACGGTGTCCCAAATTGATTCCTGGTTTTACCTAGTCCTGAGTTGCTTGGTACCTGATTATGCAAGGTCTGGCCCAGATGTAAATACCTAGCAAAGGTGAGCCCTTACTTATCAATTCTTCATCCACAATCCCAGCTTCAAAGCCCTTCTCAAAACCCCAATTATGATTAACTATAAATTCTGTCCAGCAAGGCAACCTGATGCCTAAGAAGGTGTAGGAGTATGATTTAAAGCTAGCTTCTAGATGATGAATGAGTTGGGGAAGGTAGTTTTCTGCATCCTGAAATGTGGTTAAGTTTGTGAAATCTATTGATTATTAGATATATTACTGAGTCAGCACTTAACAACATGAAACAGCCATAGGACAGTTGGCTTCTTTCGAATGATCTCAAATGCTTTTTTCTAGGCATTTTTTCACTTGGATTTCCACATATTTCTTTATAACCTGTCTCAGCCACACACGTGTCTATCTTGTCTAGCTGATTCTCAGAATAGTTATGTTTAGGCAGCCTAAGCGTCGACTCCCTGGCTTTAGAGGTTCAGAGGAATGACAGCTCTGCTATTCCCGATAGTCACAATTTGAAGCCAGTCTTGTACTTAAGAACTTTAGCAGCTGTACTCAAGAATGTCAGCAAGTTAAAATTCAGAAAGAGTGCCTGAATGTGGAACTACTATGGAACTACTGGCTTGGTGTAATGACCATGAAGCACTACTCATGAACCTTCGTTAGTCACGGAGAAGGCAATGGCACCCCACTCCAGTACTCTTCTAGAGGGAGTTAATTGGATATAGACTGTACCAAGAATATTTGACTGGTCCCCATAAGGCAATGGGAATTCACTTGAAAGTGAGTTGCTGACTCACTAAATTGATTATCAAATTAGTAAAGAGAAAAAAATGAGTGAACTCAATCATTTTTCTAAACAGTTTGACTGGCTTTGTGTGATACATCTGTGTAGATTCAGTCCACTTAAGGGTTCTGTTAAAGTTTGAGTGCTCACAGATTGAGATATCATGTGACAAATCATTTGTTTAAATTAGCATACTCCTGATATAAAACAAATTTCCATTTATTTATTAAAATGAGTTTTAAGCTTATTAATAATACTAACTCTAGAATAAAAAGTAATCCTTAATATTTATTAGGAGAGCAAACAAAAGTCCAACAAAATTGGAAAACTCAGGTCCACCTCTCTGTCTAGAGAGAGGTGTGGTCCAGTAGAAATTTCTACCATAAGGAAAATGTTCGATATACACACTGTCCAGTAAAGTAACCACTAGACACGTGATTATTGAGCCTTTGAAATATGGCCAGTGAGACTGAGGAAGTGGATTTTTAATTTTATTTAATTTTAATTAATTAAAAATAAAATTTAAATAGTCATGTGATTAGTAGCTACCACATTGGACAGCTCAGGTACAGACCACTGTTTCTCTATAGAAAAATCTATGCAAAAAGTAAAATTTTCATTTATTTCTCTGGCTATAAAAGCTATATATATAAAATCTAAGAATATGGTTAATGACTTGTTACATGCATGTTGGTATATTTTTATGTGATGGTATCTGCATGTGTTGCAGAACAAGTACCAAGTATTAATAGTAGTTATCTCTTAATGGACAATATTATATATTATTTTAATTAATTATTCTTTTTGAGGGGATTCCCTGTGTTTCTATATTGAGCATCTACTAAAATAAGGAAATAAAAAGTATCAGAACAAAAGTAATGCAAGCTTAAGTAAAATAAAAGCATAAGAAGATATAAAGCCCTCTTTATTTGCACCAGAGGCAAATACTCTGGTGCATGCTAAGTCGCTTCAGCACATCAGACTCTTTGTGATACTATGGACTGTAGCTCACCAGGCTCCTCTGTCCATGGGATTCTCCAGGCATGAATACTGTGAATGGGTCGCTATTTCCTCCTCCAGGGGATCTTCCTGACCTAGGGATTGACCCCTGTCTCCTGCATTGATATAAAACCCTCTTTATTTGCCACAGAGATAAATATTCTAATATTAAGGTATTAATATTTTTCTTTTAATTCTACCCATCTATCTTTCACCCATCTACAATCCATGTATCCATGTATCTACCATCAACTTTCCCCTCAAAAATGATTACACCTTTGCTTCCAAACTCAAATTATGGTCTATGGGCTAGTATTAATTGCATCATCTGGGAATTTGTTAGAACCAGACTCTTAGGCTCCATGCTTGCTTTATCAAATTAAGATCTACATTCACCACATCTTCATTTGTGCATAAAAGCTTGGTTAAACAGTGGATTACATCCAAATATAATTTAGTATCATTTTTATGGAGGATTTTAACATGTAAATTTTTCTTATATTAGATATTTTTCTAAGTTCAATTCAGTCGCTCAGTTATGTCCAACTCTTTGCAACCCCATGGACTGCAGCACGCCAGGCTTCCCTATCCATCACCAATTCCTGGAGCTTGCTCAAATGCATGTCCATCAAGTCAATGATGCCATCCAACCATTTCATCCTCTATTGTCCCCTTCTCCTCCTTCCTTCAATCTTTCCCAGCATCAGGGTGTTTTCCATTGAATCAGTTCTTTGCATCAGGTGGCCAAAGTATTGGAGTTTCGGCTTCAGCATCAGTCCTTCCAATGAATATTCTGGACTGATTTCTTTTAGGATTGACTGGTTGGATCTCCTCGCAGTCCAAGGAACTCTCAAGAGTCTTCTCCAACATCACAGTTCAAAAGCATCAATTCTTCGGTGCTCAGCTTTCTTTATAGTCCAACTCTCACATTCACACACGACCACTACTTTTCTAAATGTGATTTCAAAATATGGATTACAGTATTCAATAGAATGGATTTACCTTAATCAAGCTGTGCATTCCCTAGTATATCAATTAAAGAGTTTACAATTTTCTTCAGTATCATGAAAAATTCTGATAAGCAATCTGGTGGCTAAACATTGATGCAATATATCATTTATTAAGTGAAACTAAAATAAAGGGGAAAAGAATATGAGCTTTGTGATACATTTAACCACACATCTAGAAATATTGAACCAGAATACACTTTGGTCTAAAGCATATGATTATATGATTATGCTTATCTCTTAGATTTTCACCAACATTGAATATTACTAGTACAATTAATTTTATAATTTATTCATAAAAATTTTATTTCACTTTATATTCACTAGGGTGAATATAATTTTGGATATTTAGTATACAATGCAAACGTAGGAAGTCAAGAGATACCTAGAGTAATAGGCAAATTTGGCCTTGGAGTACAAAATAAAACAGGTTTTTTAAAAGCTAACAGTGTTTTGCCAAGAGAACGCACTGATCATAGCAAACACCCTCTTCCAACAACACAAGAGAGGACTCTACACATGGACATCACCAGATGGTCAATACCAAAATCAGATTGATTATATTCTTTGCAGCCAAAGATGGAGAAACTCTATACAATCAGCAAAAAAAGACTGGGAACTGACTGTGGCTCAGATCATGAACTCTTTATTGCCAAATTCAGGCTTAAATTGAAGAAAGTAGGGAAAACCACTAGACCATTCAGGTATGACCTAAATCAAATCCCTTATGATTATGCAGTGGAAGTGACAAATAGATTCAAGGGGTTAGATCTGATAGACAGAGTGCCTGAAGAACTATGGATGGAGGTTCGTGACATCATATAGGAGGCAGTGATCAAGATCATCCCCAAGAAAAAGAAATAAAAAAGGCAAAATGGTTGTCTGAGGAGGCCTTACAAATAGCTGTGAAAAGAAGAGAAGCTAAAGGCAAAGGAGAAAAGGAACGATACCCATTTGAATGCAGAGTTCCAAAGAATAGCAAAGAAAGATAAGAAAGCCTTCCTCAGTGATCAATGCAAAGAAATAGAGGGAAACAATAGAATGGGAAAGACTATAGATCTCTTCAAGAAAATTAGACATACCAAGGGAATATTTCATGCAAAGATGGGCAAAATAAAGGACAGAAAGGGTATGGACCTAACAGAAGCAGAAGATATTAAGAAGAGATGGCAAGAATACACAGAAGAGCTATACAAAAAAGATTTTTATGATCCAGATAACCACGATGGTGAGATCACTCACCTACAGCCAGACATCCTGGAATGAGAAGTCAAGTGGGCCTTAGGAAACTTCACTATGAACAAAGCTAGTGGAGGCGATGGAATTCTAGTTGAGCTATTTCAAATCCTGAAAGATGATGCTGTGAAAATGCTGCACTCAATATGCCAGCAAATTTGGAAAACTCAGCAGTGGCCACAGGACTGGAAAAGGTCAGTTTTCATTCCAATCCCAAAGAAAGGCAGTGACAAAGAATGTTCAAACTACCACACAATTGCACTTATCTCACACACTAGCAAAGTAATGCTCAAAATCCTCCAAGCCAGGCTTCAACAGTACATGAACCAAGAACTTCCAGATGTTCAAGCTGGAGTTAGAAAAGGCCAGCTTGAACCAGAGATCAAGGTTCCAGAGAGAGGAACCAGATATCAAATTGCCAACATCCATTGGATAACAGAAAACCAGAGAAGTCCAGAAAAACATCTATTTCTGCTTTATTGACTACACCAAAGCCTTTGGCTGGGTGGATCACAACAAGCTGTGGAAAAGAATTCAAGAGATGGCGATACCAGACCACCTGACCTGCCTCCTGAGAAATCTGTTTGCAGGACAAGAAACAACAGTTAGCACTGGACATGAAACAACAGACTGGTTCCAAATAGGAAAAGGAGTACGTCAAGGCTATATACTGTCACCGTGCTTATTTAACTTATATGCAGAGTACATCATGCGAAATACAGGGCTGGGTGAAGCACAAGCTGGAATCAAGATTGCCAGGAGAAATATCAATAACCTCAGATATATGGATGACATCACCCTTTTGGCAGAAAGCTAAGAAGAAGTAAAGATCCTCTTGATGAAAGTGAAAGAGGACAGTGAAAAAGTTGGCTTAAAACTCAACATTCAGAAAACTAAAATCATGGCACCTAGTCCCATCACTTCAAGGCAAATAGATCGGGAAACAATGGAAACAAAGACAGACTTTATTTTTGGGGGCTCTAAAATCACTGCAGATGGTGACTGCAGCCATGAAATTAAAAGACGTTTGCTTCTTGGAAGAAAAGTTATGACCCACCTAGACAGCATATTAAAAAGCAGAGACATTACTTTGCCAACAAAGGCCCATCTAGTCAAGGCTATGGTTTTTCCTGTGGTCATGTATGGATGTGAGAGTTGGACTATAAAGAAAGCTAAGTGCTGAAAAATTGATACTTTTAAACTGTGGTATTGGAGAAGACATCAGTCCTGATATTCGTTGGAAGGACTGATGCTGAAGTTGAAACTTCAATACTCTGGCCACCTGATGCAAAGAACTGACTCATTGGAAAACACCGTGATGCTGGGAAAGATTGAAGGCTGGTGGAGAAGGGGACAACAGAGGATGAGATGGTTGTGAAAGGTTGTTGCTGAAACAAGAATGAAACTGGGATTTTTGGCTTCAGGAGGAGAGGAATTCATTCTGGGGCCAGGGCCGAGGCTTGATTGCTCAGAGCTTTTGTGTAATAAATTTTATTAAAGTAAAGAGATAGAGAAAGCTTCTGACATAGACATCAGAAGGGGGCAGAAAAAGGGCTCTGCTCCTAGTCTTTAGCCCGATGTTATTTAACTACTAGCAGTCTGCTGATTAGAGAAAGGAAAAGTCTCAAAACTCAGATTGGCACCAGGCCCATCACCCACAGCAGGCAGTTTGAGGTAACATTGGCACCAGGTGATTCATCCCGGGCCATAATCATCCGGAGCCATGTATCTTGAAGAAAGGCAGTTTTCCAAGTAAATATATAGTTTCATTAACATAGATTAGGAGAACAATGTATGAGTAAAATATACAGGTTTGTCAAATCAGTTTGAGTCTTAGGTGAAACCGACTTGAAGAAAGACAGAGTCTAGGGTAAATACATAGTTCATTACCATAGTTAAGACAAACATTTCCATAAGAGAAACACATTGGTTAGCTCAGGGTTTGAGAAAAGTTCAGGTGGAGCCAAGTGTTGTCATGGCAACACAGAATTTTAAGAGGAGCCTCTTTTTAATTTTGTACAGAGAAGGGGAAAAAATCTTAACACTTGTAATTTGTTTCCTCCAGCCACTTAAGAGACAAAAAATGTTTGACACTTCCAGCCTATTTCCTCCATTTGGAGACCCCTCACCTTCCTGCCTGTTACCCTCTCAGTTGGATGGCATCGCAGACTCGGTGGACATGAGTTTGAGCAAGCTCCTGGAGTTGGTGATGGACAGGGAAGCCTGGTGTGCTGCAGTCCATGGGGTTGCAAAGAGAAGGACATGACTGAGTGACTGAACTGAACTGATACAATTCTATATCTCTATTGCGAAGGACATATTTCGTATTTTGCAAACATTTAATTCACATATCTGTGCTTCTGAGTGGTTTGTAAAATTTTCTGCAGTTTTCAATCAAAAGCCAAAAAGGGCCAAATGCAGAAGGAAAACTGAGCTGGAGAAGAGTGAAATATGAACTAGCTGTATAACAAAATAAATAGAATTAGAAATACATAGCTTGAATAAATAAAGTTGAATAAAAAAAATTTACTGAAAAAGACCACATTTTATCATGAAATAAAGTAAATATATTTTCTGGCAAAGAGATATTGAACTAGAAAGCAATATGAAAAAAAATAAATAGAAAAGTCTCCATCCCTCTGGGTCATCCCAGTGCACCAGCCCCAAACATCCATGGGAGGGGGGTTCAGGATGGGGATCATGTGTACACCCGTGGTGGATTCATGTTGATGTATGGCAAAACCAATACAAAACTGTAAAGTAAAAAAAAAAATAAGAAGAAGAATAAAAAAAAAATAAAATAAAACAGGCTTCACTTTCCAGCTAGTTGAATTTATGATGGAGAATGAATAACAAACAAAAAAAGAGAAAAGTCTCCAATACATTTCTCAATGTATAAGGGTTAAAAGAGACATTGCAAAGGAAATAAGAAAATACCTTGATTTAAAAGAAAATGAAAATGATGTAACAAAATCTATGAGTTGTACCTATGGCAATGCTAAGATGGACACAAACTCTTTAATCTGTTAGAGACTTGTGCCTCAAGAATTTTGGGGAAAAAAACCAATAAGTTATATATAGAAAAATGAAAAGAGAAAAAAATAATCAAGAACAGTAAACACAGAATATAAAGCATATATACAACATTCGCTGGACCATCAAAAAAGCAAGAGAGTTCCAGAAAAATGTCTATTTCTGCTTTATTGACTATGCCAAAGCCTTTGACTGTGTGGATCACAATAAACTGTGGAAAATTCTGAAAGAGGTGGGAATACCAGACCACCTGACCTGCCTCTTGAGACATCTGTATGCAGGTCAGGAAGCAACAGTTAGAACTGGACATGGAACAACAGATTGGTTCCAAATAGGAAAAGCTGTATACGTCAAGGCTGTATATTGTCATCCTGCTTATATGCAGAGTACATCATGAGAAATTCTGGGCTGGAAGAAGCACAAGCTGGAATCAAGATTGCCAGGAGAAATATCAGTAACCTCAGATACGCAGATGACACCACCCTTATGGCAGAAAGTAAGGAAGAATGAAAGAGCCTCTTGATGAAAGTGAAAGAGGAGAGTGAAAAATTTGGCTTCCAGCTCAACATTCAGAAAACGAAGATCATGGCATCTGGTCCCATCACTTCATGGCAAATAGATGGGGAAATAGTGGAAACAGTGGCTGACTTTATTTTGGGGGGTCTCCAAAATCACTGCAGATGGTGACTGCAGCCATGAAATTAAAAGACTCTTACTCCTTGGAAGGAAAGTTATGACCAACCTAGACAGTGTATTAAAAAGCAGGGACATTACTTTGTTAACAAAGGTCTGTCTAGTCAAGGCTATGGTTTTTCCAGTAGTCATGTATGGATGTGAGAGTTGGAGTATAAAGAAAGCTGACCACAGAAGAATTGATGCTTTTGAACTGTGGTGTTGGAGGAGACCCTTGAGAGTCTCTTGGACTGCAAGGAGATCCAACCAGTCCATCCTAAAGGAGATCAGTCCTGGGTGTTCATTGGAAGGACTGATGTTGAAGCTGAAACTCCAATACTTTGGCCACCTGATGCGAAGAGCTGACACATTTAAAAAGACCCTGATGTTGGGAAAGATTGAAGGCAGGAGAAGAAGGGGATGGCAGAGGATGAGATGGTTGGATGGCATCACTGACTCAATGGACATGAGTTTGGGTAGGCTCTGAGAGTTAGTGATGGACACGAGGCCTGGTGTGCTGCCGTTCATGGGGTCGCAAAGAGTCGGACACGACTGAGCGACTGAACTGAACTGATACAATGGAAAATAAGCAAACCAGAGTTGATTTCACAAAAAAATTAGTATAGCCGACAAACTCCTCGCAGTGATGACAAGGAAGGAAGGAAAGAAAGAAAGAAGAAAGGAAAGAAAGAAAGAGAAATTTGTGATACCTGAATTGAAAGGATGATATTATTACAAATCCTACAGACATTAAAAAGATATTATAAACATATGATGTACAAATTTACCAAATACTTTAAAAAACATGTTCAGTTCAGTTCAGTCACTCAGTCATGTCTGATTCTTTGCAACCCCATGGACTGTAGCACGCCAGGCTTCCCTGTGCATCATCAACTCCTAGAGCTTGATCAAACTTATGTCCATCGAGTCGGTGATGCCCTCCAACCATCTCATACTCTGTTGTTCCCTTTTCCTCCCCATTCAGTCTTTCCCAGCATCAGGGTCTTTTCAAATGAGTCAGTTCTTCACATCAGGTGGCCAAAGTATTGGAGTTTCAGCCTCAGCATCAGTTCTTCCAATGAATATTTAGGACTGATTTCCTTTAGCATGGACTGGTTGGATCTCCTTGCAGTCCAAGGGACTCTCAAGAGTCTTCTCCAACACCACAGTTCAGAAGCATCAATTGTTTGGCTCTCAGCTTTCTTGACAGTCCAACTCTCACATACATGACTACTGGAAAAACCATAGCTTTGACTAGATGGACCTTTGTTGGCAAACTAATGTTCCTTTTTTAAATATGCTGTCTAGGTTGATCATAGCTTTTCTTCCAAGGAGTAAGTGTCTTTTAGTTTCATGGCTGCAGTCACCATCTGCAGTGACTTTGGAGCCCCCAGAATAAAGTCTGTCATTGTTTCCATTGTTTTCCCATCTATTTGCCATGTAATGATGGGACTGGATGCCATGATCTTTGTTTTTTCAATGTTGAAACATGAAGTATGAAATTTGAATGTTGAATATGAAAACATATTAAATACACAAATTCTTTGAGAAATTCAATCTAACAAATATAACATAAGAAGAGATATATTTGATTACTGCAATGCTGCTACTGCTGCTGCTAAGTCGCTTCAGTCATGTCCGACTCTGTGCGTCCCCATAGATGGCAGCCCACCAGGCTCCCCCATCCCTAGGATTCTCCAGGCAAGAACACTGGAGTGGGTTGCCATTTCCTTCTCCAATGCATGAAAGTGAAAAGTGAAAGTGAAGTCATTCAGTCGTGTCCGACTCTTAGCGACCCCATGGACTGCACCTACCAGGCTCCTCCGTCCATGGGATTTTCCAGGCAAGAGTACTGGAGTGGGTTGCCATTGTTATAAAATTTTCCATAAAGAAACTCTAGAAACTCATAATTTCCCTGACAAAGAAATCTTTCCAATGTTATATGCAAATTTATTTAGAGAATATAGATGGTCAGAACTGTTCTCAACCTGTTTTATGAAGTCAGTAACAACGCTGAAACTAAAATCTGACAGGAACATTTAAAAGAAAATAAAATAAAATAGTATGTATCATGAATGTCAATGGAAAAATTGCAAACAAAACATAGCAAATATGGTCAAGCAATATATTAAAAAGATAACATATTACATTCCAACCAACAGTGTGGGAGGATTCCCTTTTCTCCACACTCTCTGTAGCATTTATTATTTGTAGGTTTTATGATTGGCTGCTCTGATTTTTGTAAGTTGATAGCTCATCATAGTTTTGATTTTCATTTCTCTAATAATTAGTAATATTGGGCATCTTTTCATTTACCTGTTGTTTATCTAGGACTTCTTTGGAGAAATATCTATTTAGGTCTTCTTATTTTTCAATATTTTAGAATGTTGAACTGTATGAGATATTTGTGTATTTTCAAAATTAATCCCTTGTTGGTCACATTGTTTGCAGATATTTCCTCCCATTTCATAGGTTGTCTTTTCATGTTATGAATGGTTTCTTTTACTGTGCAAAATCTTTTATGTTTAATTAGGCCCCATTTATTTATTTTTGTTTTTATTTCCATTATTTGAGAAGATGAATCAAAAGAATTTTGTTGTGTTTTATGTCCAAGAGTTTTCTCTAGGAATTTTATAGCATATGATCTTACATTTAGGTCTTTAATCTATTTTGAGCTTATTTTTTGTGTATGGTGTTAGACAATGTTCTAATTTCATTCTTTTACATGTAGCTGTCCAGTTTTCTCAGCACCACTTATTAAAGAGCCTTATTCATATTTATATTCTTGCCTCCTTTTTTTCATATTAATTGGCCATAAGTGCATGGTTTATTTATGGACTTTCTATCCTCTTCCTTATCTTTGTGTCTGTTTTTTTGTGCCAGTACCATACTGTTTTTGTTAGTGTAGGTTTGCAATATAATCTGAAGTCAGGGAGCATGATTCCTCCAGCTCCATTCTTCTTTCTAAAGGTTGTTTGGGAGAACGGCATTGAAACATGTAAAATATCACGTATGAAACAAGATGCCAGTCCAGGTTCAATGCACGATACTGGATGCTTGGGGCTGGTGCACTGGGACGACCTGGAGGGATGGTATGGGGAGGGAGGAGGGAGGAGGGTTCAGGAGGGGGAGCATATGTATACCTGTGATGGATTCATTTTGATGTTTGGCAAAACTAATACAATTACATAAAGTTTAAAAATAAAATAAAATTAAAAAATAAAAAAGGTTGTTTTGGCTATTTAGGGTCTTTTATGTTTCCATGCAAATATAATATTTTGTTCTGTTTTAGTTCTCTGAAAAATGCCATTGGTAATTTGATAGGGATTGCATTGAATCTGTAGATTGCCTTGGGTTGTATGCTCATTTTAAAGTAATGAGTCTTCCAATCCATCTTTCTATCTGTTTATGTCATCTTCATTTCCTTTCCTCATTGTCTTATAAGTATTGGGGTACAGTTCTTTTGCCTCTTTAGGTAGCTTTATTCTGAGATATTTTATTCTTCATGATGTGATGGTAAATGGGACTGTTTCTTTTGTTGTTAGTGTATAGAAATGCAATAGATTTTTGTATATTAATTTTGTATCCTGCAACTTTCCCAAATTCATTGATGAGTGCTAACAGTTTTCTGATAGTACATTTAGGATTTTTTATGTGTAGTATTATGTCATTTGCAAAAGTGACAATTTTACTTCTTTTTTTTCAATTTGAATTTCTTGTATTTCCTTTTCTACTCTGATTGCAGTGGTTAGAAGTTCCAAAACTATGTTGAGCGAAAGTGGTGAGAGAGGGCATTTTGTCTTGTTCCTGATCTTGTAGGGAATACTTTTAGTTTTTCACCATTGAGTATGATGTTAGCTGTGGGTTTGTCATATGTGGCTTTTATTATGTTGAGGTATGTTTTCTCTATGGCCACTTTCTGGAGAGTTTTTATCATTAATGAATGTTGAATTTTATCTGAAGCTTTTCCTGCATCTATGTAAGAGATGTAAGTTGTAAGATGTAAGTTGTGTGTCTATTGAGATATAAATTTATGCAGCCACTATGGAGAACAGTATGAAGGTTCCTTAAAAAACTAAAATAGAGTTACCATATGATGTGGCAATCCCACTCCTGGGCATACATACCTGGAGAAAATTCTAATTTGAAAAGACACACGTGCCCCAATGTTCATGGAAACACTATTTGCAATAGCCAAGACATGAAAGCACCCTAAATGTTCCCTGATGATGAATAGGTAAAGAAGATGTGGTATAAATATATATACAATGGGATATTACCTCGCCATAGAAATGAATGAAATAATGCCTTTTTATTAGGTCATGGATGGACTTAGAGATTATCATACTAAGTGAAATAAGTCAGACAGAGAAAGATAAATGTCATACAATGTCACTTAGATGTAGAACCTTAAAAATTATACAAATAAACTTATTTAAAAAACAGAATTAGACTCACAGACATAGGAAATAAACTTATGGTTACCAAAGGGAAAAGGGAAGGGAGGAATAAATTTGGAATTTGGGATTAACAGATACTCAACCTAGACAGCATATTGAAAAGCAGAGACATTACTTTGCCAACAGGCTATGGTTTTTCCTGTGGTCATGTATGGATGTGAGAGTTGGACTGTGAAGAAAGATGAGCACTGAAGAATTGATGCTTTTGAACTGTGGTGTTGGAGAAGACTCTTGAGAGTCCCTTGGACTGCAAGGAGATCCAACCAGTCCATTCTGAAGGAAATCAGCCCTGGGCTTTCTTTGGAAGGAATGATGCTAAAGCTGAAACTCCAGTATTTTGGCCACCTCATGCGAAGAGTTGACTCATTGGAAAAGACTCTGATGCTGGGAGGGATTGGGGGCAGGAGGAGAAGGGGACGACAGAGGATGTGATGGCTGGATGGCATCACTGACTCGATGGACGTGAGTCTGAGTGAATTCCAGGAATTGGTGATGGACAGGGAGGCCTGGCATGCTGCAGTTCATGGGGTTGCAAAGAGTCGGACATGACTAAATGACTGAACTGAACTGAACTGAACTATGTATAAAACAGATAACCAACAAGAACCTACTGTATAGCACAGGAGACCATATTCAATATTTTATAACCACCTGTAATGAAAAAGGATCTAAAAAAGGAATAGAATATATATACTCATGTATATAGCTGAATCATTTTGCTGTACACCTGAAACATTGTAAATCAACTGCACTTTAATAAAAAATAAAAAATTTAAAAAGTATATATATTTCAAAATAAAAGCTGTAAAAGTTTCAGAAGTATATGCATTAAAAAAGATAAAGTACTATAATGAGTGCATTTTGGGGATGCTAGATTAATGTAATAGTAGTCAAAAAAACCTTCAAGATAGGGCAGGACTAGAAAGAAAGATGAATAAAAATGAACAGTACCTAAGGGACCTATGAGACACCATTAAATGTACCAACATATGCATTATGTGGCTTAGCTGGTAAAGAATCTGCCTGCAATGTGGGAGACCTGGGTTTGATCCCTGGGCTGGGTAGATCCCCTGGAGAAGGAAAAGGCCACCCACTCCAGTATTGTGGCCTAGAGAATTCCGTGGACTGTATAGTCCATGGGATCTCAAAGAGTTGGACACGACTGAGCAACTTTAATTTCACTATGCATTATGGAAATCTTAGAAGAGAGTAAGAAAGGGGCAGAAAAAAGTTATTTGAAGAAGTAATGGCGAACTTCCCTGGTGACGAAGTGGATAAGAATCTGCCTGCCAATGCAGGGGATACGAGTTCGATCCCTGGTCCAGGAAGATCCCACATGCCAAGAAGCAGCTGAGCTCATGTGTCACAACTCCTGAGCCCATGAGCAGCAAGTACTGAGCCTGTATGCCACAACTACTGAAGCCCATGGGCGTAGAGCCTGTGCTCTGAAACCACCGCAATGAGAAGCTGAAGCACCACAACGAAGAATAACCCGTACTTGCTGCAACTAGAGAAAGCCCACACAAAGCAACCAAGACCCAGCACAATCTAATAAATAAATAAAAATTTAAAAACAGTATTAAAAATTAATGGCTGAGAAGAACTTTATCATTTTAGCTCTTATATTTAGGTCTTTGATTCATTTTGAGCTAATTTTTGTATATAGTGGAAAGTGGGGGTCCAACTTTTGCAAGTAGTTATGCAGTTGTCTCTGCACCATTTGTTGAGGAAAAGGTTCTTTTCCTGTTGGATAGACCCTGTTCTTCTTTTTCAAGATTGTTTTGGGGTCCTTTGCAATTCCATAAGCATTTGAAGTTTGGCTTTTCCACTTCCCCATAAAAAGGCAGGTGAAATTCTGATTGGGATTGCATTGGATCTGTAGACCACTTTGGGTCCTACTGACAACTTAACAATATTTAGTCTTACAGCCCATGAACACAGGATGTCCTTCTGTTTATAGGCATATCTCAGAGATGTTGTGGGTTCAGTTACACACCATTGCAATGAAGCAAGTATCACAATAAAGTGAGTCACACAAATTTTTTAGTTTCCCAGTGCACGTAAAAGTTACATGCTATATTAAGTGTGCAGTAGCATTACGTCTAAAAAAATAATGTATGTACCTTAATTAAAACAATTTTATGGGGGAAATGATGCTAATAGACTAGTTTGGAGAAGGAAATGGCAACCCACTCCAGTGTTCTTGCCTGGAGAATCCCAGGGATGGGGGAGCCTGGTGGGCTGTCGTCTATGGGGTTGCACAGAGTTGGACACGACTGAAGTGACTTAGCAGCAGTAGTCAAAATTCAATGGGAAATAAATCTAAATCACAATGAGAAAACACTTCACATCCATTCGAATAGCTGTTATAATAGCAAAACAACAAAACCCAGAAAATAAGAAGTGTTACCTAGGATGTGGAGAGACTGGAATCCTGTAAGTTGGTGGAAATCTAAAATGGTGTAGATACTGTGGAAAACAGTATGATGGTTCCTCAAAATAAAATTAAACACAGAATTATCATGTGATCCAGCAATTCTTCCTCTAAGTATATACCCAAAGGAATTGAAAGCGAGGACTCAAACAAGCACTTGCACCACATTGTTCAAAGCAGCATTATTCACAGTAGCCAAAAGGTGGAAAAATCCAAATGTCCCTCAGTGGATGAATGGATAAACACCACATGGTATATACATAGATGGAAGATTGTTCAACCTGACAAGGAAAGGAAACTCTGATATGTGCTCCAACAAAGATGAACTCTGATGACATCAAGTGAAATAAACCAGTAACAGATATTGTATGATTTCATTTACATGAGACATCTAGAATAATCAAATTCATAGAAACAGAAAGTAGAATGGCGGTTGTCATGGACTAAGGGAAGGAGAAATGGGAGTTATTATTTAATGGCTATGGAGTTTCTGTTTTGGAAGATGAAAAAGTCCTGGAGATGGATTGCAATGATGGTTATACAACAATGTAATGTTCTTAATGCCTCTGAACTGAATTTGCACTAGAAAGTGGTTAAAATGGCAAATTTTGTGTCATGACTATTTTACCACAATTTTAAAATTTAAAGAATCAATGTAATTCATCAAATTAAAAACATAATACAAATGTAAGATCACATCAATAGATTTATGAAAAACAACTTACAGTATTCAGCATTCAATAATGACTATAATTCTCAACAAATTAGGAATGTAAGCACACATTCTCAATATGATAAAAAGCATTTACAAAAAAATCTACAGGTAACATTATTAAGCATCAAATGCTAAATACTTTTCCCTCTGAATTTAGGAAAATGAAGATGTCCATTAATACTTTCAGAACTTCTAAGTATTTTTACTAGAGTTCCTAGTCAGTGCAATAAAATAAGATGAAGAGTTCCTAGTCAGTGCAATAAAATAAGATAAAGAAACTTTGTGCATAGCAATCTGGAAATGAAGAATAAAACCACCTGATAATATAACTGTGAATGTAGGAAAAAACAGCCTAAAATCTCACCCATCTCTAGAACCAAGTAAAGTTAACAAAGTAGCTGATATATAGGCTCTATATACAAAAGTCTATTTTGTTCATAACTACTAGTATTAATCAGTTGGAAAAATAAAGAATAATTCTAATTCAATGGAATAAAAAAGTCATTTTCTTAGGAATAAATTTTACAGAAGACACAGACAACTTCTACACCTCAAACTATAAACTTTGCAGAGATAAATTAAAGAAGACCTAAATATGGGGAACACATGTATACCTGTGGCGGATTCATTTTGATATTTGGCAAAACTAATACAATTATGTACAGTTTAAAAATAAAATTAAAAAAAAATAAAGAAGACCTAAATAAACTGAGTAATATACCATATTCATGTATTGGAAGATTATAAATGTAAGCTGTCATTTCTCCTTAAATTGATCTCTAATGTAAAAGTCTAGCAGGTTATTTGTATAAAAATTGACATCATTGTTTTAAAATTTATATAAAAATGCAAAGAACCTAGAACAGCCTAGAAACAATCTTAAAAACAAGAATGTGTAAAGCTTAGAGAATGGAGTCATATTGATGGAGAGAGAAATAGACAAACTGTAGAGAGCTGAGAGTCTGGAAACAGATTGTTTCATATAACATCATCTGATAGCAATGTTTTTATATGAAACATTTATATGAATGTAGCAAAGATTACATTCAAATTCAGTGGCGGGGGCGAGGGGGAGAGTATTAACAGTCTTTTTGACAAGTCAAATATATTATAGACAAAGTAAACCTTGACTCCTGACTCATAATCAGATTAATTTATTGCAGAGACACAAACATAAAGGTAAAACAATAAATGTTGTAGAGAAAAAAGGATAATTTCTTTATGACTTTCAGATATGCAGTGATTCTTAAATAAGAAAGAAAAAGTCTAATTAAACATAAAAGGAAAGATTGATGAATTTGGCCTACTCTTTGTGACCCTATGGACTGCAGCCCACCAGGCTCCTCTGTCCATGGGATTTTCCAGGCAAGAATACTGGAGTGGTTGCCATTTCCTACTCCAGGGGATCTTTCCGTCCCAGAGATCCAACTCTTCCTTCTATGTCTCCTGCATTGGCAGGTGGATTCTTTACCACTAAGCCACCTAAAAAGGCCCATAGCAATTAAAAACTGCTTACCAAAATAAACATCAAGAGAATAAATAATAATTCCCTTTTGACTGGCCTTAAAGTTCGGTTTTATCTGGCAACCCTAAACTGCCCCATACTAGGTGGACACCGGGAACATTCTATGGAAGGTTATAAAGCTTTCAGAATTGTTTGTTTACTTGTTTATTTTTTAAAAGTAGTGATTGTGAAAAGATTCCACTTGAAGGACGTCAGATACCAAAAGAGTAAGAAAGGCCATTATTTAAGTCAAATCATTAAATATGAATTTGTAAATGGGGCTTGAGAAAGGTATAAATTGACATTAAATAATTCTGGAAATTCTGATTCCTTTAGCATCACTTTTCAAATAATATAGGGCTTCCCTGGTGGCTCAGAGGTTAAAGCATCTGCCTGCAATGTGGGAGACCTGGGTTCAATCCCTGGTCGGAAAGATCCCCTGGAGAAGGAAATGGCAACCCACTCCAGTATTCTTGCCTGGAGAATCCCATGGACAGAGCAGCCTGGTAGGCTGCAGTCCATGGGGTCGCAAAGAGTCGGACACGACTGAGAGACTTCACTTTCATTTTCACGTAATAACAGTCAGTCAGTTCAGTCCCTCAGTCGTGCCTCAGTCATGTCCGACTCTTTGTGGCCCCGTGGACTGCAGCATGGCCTCCCTGTCCATCACCAACTCCTGGAGTTTACTCAAACTCATATCCGTTGAGTCGGTGATGCCATCCAACCATCTCATCCTCTGTCGTCCTCTTCTTCTCCCGCCTTCAATGTTTCCCAGCATCATGGTCTTTTCAAATGAGGCAGCTCTTCGCATCAGGTGGCCAGAGTACTGGAGTTTCAGCTTCAACATCAGTCCTTCCAATGAACACCCAGGACTGATCTCCTTTAGGATGGACTGGTTGGATCTCCTTGCAGTCCAAGGGAGCTTATGAAAACAGTAAATCAGATAATTTTAAATATAAATGAAATATGCAAAGCCATGTTAAAATGTATTTGTAATTTTTAGAAAGACATGACTTCTTGTATCAGACTTAAGCACCTGGCATTAGAATCATCTAACACAGCATGCACTAAACATTCACTAGTTACCTATTTGACAGAGAACCACAAAGACGGTCTCAGGACCCACTAAAGATAACAAAACCCGACGACTAGTCTGGGCTACTATGTGTAGCCTGTGTTCTGCAAATGCATACACCCTTATACCGTAAGACGAATGGATGTGAAAATAAAAAGGAATTGGAAAAAAGTTTTCCTCATCAGACAATGAAGATTATACGAAGAATAGAAATTTCTATATTGCAAAGCTTCTTTGTAGCATTTCAGACTTGAAATTTGCATGCTTGTACAAGTGGACAACAAATAGTTCTCTGTAAGTGTATGTGTGTGTCTGCATGTGTGCATATAGAAAGCTAGAGCAAGTCATTATTTACATCAATAATCAAGTCACATTTGTTTCAGCTTGTTTGTTTTGCATTAGTTAAGAACATGGCCTCTAGATTCTGAGCTGCCTAGTTTGATTCAGAGTTACACCATTTAATATGGATGACTGAGTTATTTTTATTAACCTCTTTGATTCTGTTTCCTTGTCCATGTAACATGGCTGATCAAACTCTACCTTATACATAATAAGGTATAATGTCGATAATTAATGGGAGGGTCAATGTAAAGTATTTGAGTTCTAAGACAAATTAAATGTTCAAAACATGTTTGATATTATTGTTTACCAAATATTAATGAAATCATTTTATAAGCTTAGGGAAAAAAGAATCTTTGTAAAAGAAGTTAAGCAGATTTGAATGCATAAAACTTAACATTCTATCAAAAAGAAGAAGCCCATGGTATTAAAAGACATTCTAAGAAAATATACAAGTTGGAATCAGTTATGCCAGACCAGATTAAATGTATTTATTGTGCTCACAGTGGAGGAGATGCTGAATTCCTCATTTTAAATAAAACTGTCAGCAGCTGTGATTAGATCCTTTCCGCCTCAGCTTTCTAACAGGTGATAAAAAAGATCTGATACTATTATTCTAACACACACTGAACAATACATAAAAGAAATTATGAGGTCTTCAAGGCAGGAGAGTGAGCCTTCATGCTTTTGTCCTTGTGCAGAATTCCAAAGTGTGTTTGATGGACAAACATTTCCTCCCCTTCTTGTAGGTGAGACATGGATGACTCCCTTCCTGGATATCAAGTAAAGGAAGCACCAAGAAATTTACTTAAAAACATAGGGATTCATGAAAGGAGGGGAGACTGATCTGTCATCTCTCTGTTTGGAAACTTTTGATAAATTCTATTTCTTTCAAATTGGTTCATGGTCATGTGTATTACTTGATATAGTAACAAAACATTTTATTTTGAATGTAGTGAAAAGTTAATGGAACCTTAACAGCAAATGCTTTATTGTAGCTATTACCATCTGCCACATTTGCTGTCCACAGAGCAATACCTCATTATTCAGAAATGAATATTGAGCAGCAGTTAAATTGATCTATAATTTCTTGTGATATAATATGTATGCAAATATGAATGAATAGAAAAAACAGATAAATAATTCAAAAATGCATACTTGATGAATTGTATGTCAAGGATGGCCTATTGATATGCATTTAAAATGATTTAAACATAAAATGGTTTTTCTCAGTTGGCTAGTAATCCTTCACATTCTCCAAAAACCAAGTGAAAAACATCTCAAAATACTATAGGTGCTCAAATGTTTTTCTCCTATAAGAAATTTTAAAATATTTTGATGATAGAATTTAAATGAGTGTATTACTATAGAAATGTACCATTAAGGACATTTAGAAATATTCAGTTTCAGTGAGTTATTTTTCAACTGCTAACCTAAGGAAATGCAAGATTCTTTCAGGGAATAAAAATGTTGCCCTGAGCACTTATATCAGAAGAGGTATCAAGGACTGGAAAGGATCCACAAAGGAAAGGAAGAAGCCACTGACCATGTCATCTTTGCAGTTCTGTCCAGAACCTACCTTCTGCTCTGTCCAGAGCATACCTTCTGTATGCTCATTTTGGAAACAGGAGTGCTTCGCCCCGGTACTTGTGCTTTTTCCTTGTGTTTTTCAGGCAGTATGCCTCTACCTGTAGCTGTGGGCCCTACTGAAATCCAGGAAATGATGGGTAGGTTTGTTATGCCACCCTAGGACAGAGGAGCCTGGTGGGCTACAGTCCATGGGGTTACAAAGAGTCAGACTTGACAGAAGCAACTGAGCGCGCGCGCACATACACACACACACACACACACACACACACACACACACTGGAGTGGAATTCTCCACAGGCCTAGTTCCTAACTTAAACTCCCTGTAAGAGAAAATATCTGGGATAGCTTTAGCCCCATTATGATGACTCACTCATTTATCTCCCTGTAACTTTAACCTGAACTCATTATCCAATGGCCCTATGAACTTATGACCTTTGTCCTTCAAAGATTCAGGAAATTTTTTGCTTAGGAAAACTATAGCTTTCAGTGCCTTTTGCAAACTCAGCTATAAATTCTGATATCTAATTTACACGAAACTCACCTTAATACGCATATATGAGAACAAGTAGGAAATATTGATGAATATGTTCTAAGCAAATTTTCACAGTATCACATGAATATTTAATCAATGTTTTGCCTCTGAGAAGATTGAACTGAATGATCCACTATATAATAGATCTATGTTATTTTTTCTTTAGTCTTTTCTGATTAATTTTTCCAAATTTGACATTATGAGCAGCCAGAAAATTCCCAATGTCAGTGATGCGATATCTTGCTTTATGTATTTCTCTTACAATTACTTGTCATTATCTCTTTATTATGCCTTCAAAAACATTGTAAATACTTGCCCGATGTTCTTTGCAGAGCTGTTTTAACTTCCTTGTTCCTCCAGCTGTAGATGAGAGGATTCCGCCTGGGAATGACTACACTGTACAGCACGGAGAAGACCAGCTCCAGAGAGGATCCTGAGGTTGGCGTGAAATAACGGAGAAAACCTGAAGCATAGAACAAGATTACTGTGGTGAGGTGGGAGGAGCACATAGAAAAAGCTTTGCTTCTGCCAGAGGTAGAGGTGATGCTCAAGATGCTGGAGACTATGCAGGCGTAAGAGAAGAAGATTGAGAGGGACGTTACAAGGCCATGTGGGATGAGGGACCAGAACATTACAATGAGGTTGGTGGAAACATCTGAGCAAGAGAGAAGGAAGAGCGAGGGCAGTTCACAACTATAGTGTGGAATGATATGGGTATCACAGAAGCCCATTTTCGCTGCCAGAGGGACATTGATGAGTGTGTTCAGAATGCCCAGGCTCCATGAACCCCACACAAGCAGTACATACCGCTGTTTACTCACCACCTGGCTGTAGAGTAGTGGTTGGCAGATGGCAACATAGCAGTCATAGGCCATGACTGAGAGTAGATAGGCTTCAGTCCCTGCAGTGATAAACACAAGAAAACCCGAGCCAGACAGCTCTCTACTGAGATGGTTTTCTTTTTAGAAAGGAGGTTTTCCAACATCTTTGGCACAGTAACAGAAGAAAAACAGAGGTCTAAGGAGAGGTGACTCAGGAAGTAGTACATGGGGGTGTGAAGGTGAGAATCAGCCCTGATTACCAGTATCATTGTCATGTTTCCTGTCGAGGTCAGGAGGTAAACCAGCAGGAACAGCACAAAGAGCAGAGCCTGGATATGCGGATCACTAGACAGCCCAAGGAGGATAAATGCCATCATGGTGCTGTGGTTTCCCAAGGCCATTTACAGAGACTTGTCCCTAAATGTGATAAAGAAAAGCATGACAGTGAACTTTCTACTATCCTCCTCCAAGCAATTTTCATACTGCACTGATTGTCTTTTAATATCACAAGCATTCAGGAAATATGACTTCAACTTGGGTCAAGTTTTGTGTCAGTCTCATGGAACATAGAGAATGAGATTCATTGCTAATTTTTTAAAAGGCAGTAGTTCAAAAAAGAATATAAAAATAAAGGTAAATAATTGAAACACAGTGTGATTAACTGCAATGGGAACTCTGTGATTTAGAGAAAAGTTGGTGATATCATCTAATTTAAGGTAATGGAACACAATTGTTAAGGATAAGTATCATTTCTCTATGGACGCATGGAATGGAAGCACATTTACACTGAGGTAGCTGTGTAGACCTTCAAGGCCTACAAGACCTAGAATTGACACCCAAAAAAGATGTTCTTTTCATGATAGGAGACTGGAATGCAAAAGTAGGAAGTCAAGAGATACCTGGAGTAACAGGCAAGTTTGGCCTTGGAGTACAGAGTGGAGCAGGGCATACGCTAACAGAGTTTTGCCGAGAGAAACACTGGTCAGAGCAAACATCCTCTTCTAACAATACAAGAGATGACTCTACACATGAAAATAACTGGATGGTCAATACCAAAATCAGATTGATTATATTCTTTGCAGCTGAAGTTGGAGAAGCTCTATATAATCAGCAGAAATAACACTGGAAGCTGACTATGGTTCAGATCACAAAATCCTTATTGTAAAATTCAGACTTATATTGAAGAAAGTAGGCAAAACCACTCAATCATTCAGGTATGACCTTAATCAAATCCCTAATGATTATACAGTGTATGTGACAAACACTCAAGGGATTAGATCTGATAGTGTCTGAAGAACTGTGAATGGAGGTTCATAACATTGTACAGGAGGTAGTGATCAAAACCATTCCCAAGAAAAAGAAATGCAAAAAGGCAAAGTGTTTGCCTGAGGTCTTACAAATAGCTGAGAAAGACGAGAAGTGAAAGGCAAAGGAGAAAAGGAAAGATATAACCATCTGAACGCAGAGTTCAAAAAATAGCAAGTAGAGATTAGAAAACCTTCCTATGTGAACAATGCAAAGAAATAGAGGAAAACAATAGAATGGGAAAGACTAGAGATCTCTTCAAGAAAATTAGAGATACCAAGGGAACATTTCATGCAAAGATGGGCACAATGAAGGACAGAAATGGTATGAACCTAACAGAGGCAGGAGATATTAAGAGGTGGCAAGAATACATTGAAGAACTACCCCAAAAAGATCTTAATGACTCAGATAACATGATGATGTGATTACCCACTTAGAGCCAGACATCCTGGAATGTGAAGTCAAGTAGGTCTTAGGAAGCATCATTATGAACAAAGCTAGTGGAGGTGATGGAATTCCAACTGAGCTATTTCAAATCCTAAACGATGATGCTGTGAAAATGCTGCACTCAATATGCCAGCAAATTTGGAAAACTCAGCAGTGGCCACAGGACTGGAAAAGGTCAGTTTTCATTCCAATCCTAAAGAAGGGCAATGCCAAAGAATGTTCAAACTATTGCACAATTGCACTCATTTTACAAGCTAGCAAAATAATGCTCAAAATTCTCCAAGTTAGGCTTCAACAGTATGTGAACCAAGAACTCTCAGATGTTCAAGCTGGATTTAGAAAAGGCAGAGGAACCAGAGATAAATTTGCCAACATCTGTTGGATCATAGAAAAAGCAAGGGAATTCCAGAAAAACATCTACTTCTGCTTCATTGACTTGGCTAAAGCCTTTGACTCTGTGGGTCACAACAAACTGGAAAGTTTTTAAAGAGATGGGAATACCAGACCACCTGACATGCCTCCTGAGAAACCTATATGCAGGTCAAGAAGCAAGTTAGAACCACATATGGAAAAATGGACTGATTCCAAATTGGGAAAGGAGTACATCAAGGATATATATTGTCACCTGCTTATTTAACTTAAATGCAGAGTACATCATGCAAAAGACTGGGCTGGATGAAGCAGATACTGGAATCAAGATTTCCAGGAGAAATATCAGCAACCTCAGGTATGCAGATGACACCACTCTTAAGGCAGAAAGTGAAGAGGACCTAAAGAGCCTCTTGATGAAGGTGAAAGAGGAGAGTGAAAAACCTGGCTTAAAACGACTGCATTCTAGATGCTTGCAGTAACTCAACATTCGAAAAACTAGGGAGGGGGTTCAGGATTGGGAACACACGTACACCCATGGTGGATTCATGTTGATGTATGGGAAAACCAATACAATATTGTAAAATAATTAGCCTCTAATTAAAATAAATAAATTTAAATTAAAAAAAAACCCACTAAGAATGTAGCATCTGGTCCCATCACTTCATGACAAATAGATGGGGAAACAATGGAAATAGTGAGAGACTTTATTTTCTTGGGCTCCAAAATCACTGCAGATGGTGACGGCAGCCATGAAATTAAAGATGCTTGCTCCTTGGAAGAAAAGCTATGAGAAACTTAGCATATTAAAAAGCAGAGACATTACTTTGCCAACAAAAGTCTGTCTAGTCAAAGCTATGGTTTTTCCAATAGTCATGTATGGATGATGGACCATAAAGAAGGCTGAAGATGCTTTTGAAGTGTGGTGTTGGAGAAGATTCTTGAGAGTCCCTTTGACTGCAGAGAGATCTAGTCAGTCAATCCTAAAAGAAATAAGTACTGAATAGTCATTGGAAGGACTGATGCTGAAGCTGAAGTTTCAATACTTTAACTACCTGACGTGAAAAGCAGACTAATTAGGAAAGACCCTGATGCTGGGAAAGATTGAAGGCAGGAGGAGAAGGGGATGACAAGGATGAGATGGTTGGATAGCCTCACTGATTCAATGGACATGAGTTTGAGCAAGCTCTGGGAGATGGTAAATGACAGGGAAGCCTGACATGCTGCAGTCCATGGGGTTGCAAAGAGTCAGACACCACTGACCAACTGAACAGCAACAATAAAGCTGTGTACCAGGAGGTTTAGCATTGAGAAGCAGCAAGATATGTTTGGTAAAACATGGACATTTCTTAATAGCTAGAGCTCAGAATATGGGTAAAAAAACCTAGTACAATGACTAAAGATATAGGCTCTTGCATTAGACTAGGATCAAATCCCAGCTTCGCCCTGTGCATGTCATATAATTTTCCTAGACTTCTGTTTCCTTGCTGAAAATTGGGGTAACAATAGATTACTCTGTTAGAGTTGTTATGAGAGTTAAATGTGATAACACATGAAGTGCGTTAAAAACTCTATATAGTATTACTCAATGTAATAATCATCATTATTATTTGTAATTATAATTTAGCCAACAAAAATAATATCCTCAGGTAGGATGATCCCCTTATCAGAGTTAAAGCTGTTCTTTCCACTTTTGATCCTCTTCCTTATCGAAGGGGGTGTAATAAAGCCATTTTAAAATCATTAAACGTAGCTGTTCTCCTTTTCCCATCTCCCAGCTGGAAGACAGTCTGGCATTTGGAATCACACTGATGTGTCCAAGTATCAGATAACTTGAAGTTACTGAGGACAGCATTGTTCAGGAGGAAAGGGCAGCCAGACTCAAGAAATGACAGGGAAAAGAGAACATGGACCCTTGGCTCCTGTCCTAAAATTACTTTGTGGAGTGGATGTGTTTTCCATGAAGCATCAGGCCTCCATTCGAATAAGGAAGAGGTGATTTAAAGGAGTACTGTGCCAGGGTCCATGGCGTAGACAACTCACTTGGGCACAGTAGTAAAGTAGGGACCCAAGTGGGCTTCCCTGGTGGTTCAGTGGTAAAGCATTTGCCTGAAATGCAGGAAATGTTGGTTTGATCCCTGGGTCAGGAAGATCCCCTAGAGAAGGAAATGGCTATGCTTTCTAGTATTCTTGCCTGGGAAATCCCATGGACAGAGGAGCCTGGCAGGCTACAGTCCATGGGATCACAAAGAGTTGGACATGACTGAGCAGGCACCCAGGGCAGGGTCCCATGTTCCTAGAACTTTGAGAGCTTGCCAGGACACCTAAATTCTTTTGGAATTACCAACTGTGGCTGTTTCCTGTGCCACAAGAAGAAATCCTTACTAAATAATATTTCTGTGCTCATTCTAAGGCTTCTTTTTAAAAATTTTATTTATTTTTTTACCATTTTTTTAAATTGAAGTACAGTTAATTTAGTGTGTTGGTTTTGGGTATATAGTGATTCAATGATATTCAGTGATATATATATATATATATATTCAGATTCTTTTCTATTATAGGTTATTATAAGAAATTGAATATGGTTCCCTGTACTATACAATACATCCAGTAAAGAATTCATCTGCAGTGCAGGAGACTTGGGTTCAATTCCTGGGTTGGAAAGATCCCCTGGAAGAGGAAATGGCAACCCACTCCAGTATTCTTGTCTGGAAAATTCCATGGCAGAGGACCCTGGCGGATGTCAGTCTGTAGGGTCGCAAAGAGTTGGACATGATTGAGCATGCATGTACTGGAGTATTATACTGTAGGTCTTGTTGCTTATTTTATATATGATAGTGTGTATATGTTAATTCCCCTAAGAAGGCTTCCTAAGGAGGGAAATAGAGCAAGCATTCAGTCCTATATATCTCAATTGTGCAGATATTTGGATTTATCCTTTGACTTTCATCCTAATACACTTTTCTCAATATTCCAGTACCAAGACCTTTCTGTGTCCCTTGACCTGGTTTTTACTCACTCAGGTCTGATATACAGAAATACTCTGTTTGAACACTGGATGTTACCCGTGAGTTCCAGCTTTGGTCTGATGTGCTAGAATTGGACCTTTGGGTCACTTGTAGGACTTGTCATAGTGGCTAAGTCTATTTTTCTGTCCCTGGCCATTCCTTTACTGCCCTCTGCCCAATAAACTCATAACCCATCTAAGGGGGACTTTGAGTCCTTACTTTTCAGCTGTTCAGTCATGAACACATCCCAAGTCCTTTCCCAGTACCCAAATGTATGTTACCTGTACATCTGCTTCAGAAGACAGTCTGTTCCCCAGTGTGGCTGCAGGGCTTATGTTTGATTCACCTGCTAAGAATGAAAATAATCTGGAGAAAATATTTGCTTTACATCTGGCTTTATGACTGACGGTATAAAATTCTACTGATAATGTTTTCTTGTATTCTTCATCATTAAAGTGAAATAATATAGGGCAATTCTCTCAGATTGTCCGAGACACCATCATCCTGCCACCTCTTCATTTGTACCTGTTTTTCTAAATGGTTAGTCTCAACCATTTATAGAATACACGGTCTAATTGATCCTCAGCTGTGCTTAGGTAGTCGGAGTTTGACTCCCAGGCATCAGTTGCCCAGAGGATGGCTGAAGCAGAGCCAGTTATTCCCTGTGGTGAGAACTTGAGGTAAGACTTTGTAGTCAGTAGTGCCAATGGGACTCCCTTAAATGTGGCATTTGGAATTTCTAAGTTGAAGCAATGACCAGAACTATAAAATGTGAACTCTTGCTAAGGAGTTTCATAGGAAAAGAGGAGGCAGAGGGTATTTAACTATTTTCCTTATAAAAATATTTTTCAGTTGACACTATGTATACATGTATGTGGGCCTCCCAAGCGGCACTAGTGGTAAAGAACCAGACTGCCAATGAAGGCGATGGAACAGACATGGTTCAATTCCTGGGTCAGGGAGATCCCCTAAAGGAGGGCTTGGCAACTCACTCCAGTATTCTTGCCTGGAGAAGCCCAAGGACAGAGGAGCCTGGCGGGCTATGGCCCATAGGGTTGCAAAGAGTCAGACACGGCTGAAGTGACTTAGTACAGGTGCATGCATGTGTGTGTGTGTGTGTGTTTGTGTGCGCGCGTGCGCGTGCACGTGCTCAGTCATATCTAACTCTTTGCAACCCCATGCACCGTAGCCCACCAGGCTCATCTGTTCATGGGATTTTTCAGACAAGAATACTGGATACAGGATGCTTGGGTCTGGTGCACTGGGATGACCCAAAGGGATGGTATGGGGAGGGAGGTGGGAGCAGGGTTCAAGATGGGGAACACGTGTACTCCCGTGGCAGATTCATGTTGATGTATGGCAAAACCAATACAATATTGTAAAGTAAAATAATAATAATAATAAATAAATGATAAATGGTTAAAAAAAAGAAAGAATACTGGAGTAGGTTGCCATTTCCTACTCCAAAGTACATGTGAGTTGAAGATAAAATGAGTAGAAAATTATGACAAACTTAAAGGAGAAAAACTCAGTAACCAGTCATTTGCTTAAACTACCCAGTAAACTTTTTGTAGTATGATGAATCTATATATCCTCAGGCCTTGCAATAGCTGTAGGACAATTTCAAGGCTTAGTGATTAAGATTTTATTTAAAGAAGTATTTACTTGTTGAATGGATCATGCATTGAGTCATAATAGACTATGATGTGTTGTAATGTTATCATTCAGACTGCAGTGTTTCCTAGTGATTTTCACTCTCCCTCTGTCAGTTTTGCATATAAGCTTAAGAAATAGACGGCTTCCCAGGTGACTCAGTGGTAAAGAATCTGCCTGCAATGCAGGAGATGCAGGTTCTATCTGTGGGTCAGGAAGATCCCCTTGAGAAGGAAATGGCAACTTATTCCACCCAGTATTCTTGCCTGGAAAATCCCATGGACAGAGGAGCCTGGCAGGCTGCAGTCCATGGGGTTTCAGAGTCAGACACATGTGACTGAACACAGCACATTGCACCATTAGCTGCTACAGTGTGAAAAAGGACATCAATTCTCCAAATGTCTCAGCTTATTAAGCAAAAAAAAAATATTTGTTTTAATTGAAAACCATACAGCTGTTGAAGATACTTGGCTCTGGCAATTCTGTGTATAGGCATGAAAAACATCATTTCTAATCTTTTTGATCTCATCTCTTAAATTTGTCCATGATCATCCCCAAATTAGTATTATGATAACCTCTATGCTTTTTAACACTGAAAACATACTAACTCCTCTAGGAATTCTGCTACATGATGTCTGTTGTATTTTGCAGGGAAATCAGAAAGCAATGATCAGGAACCCAAAATAAACCTTGAGGTGTTATGCTGATTTTGTGGCAGAAGGTACCAAGGTCGAGTAAAAGTGTAGACAGGAAATGAGAAGTGAGAGATGTACATCTCGAGATGACATCACATTGGGCCAAATGTGTTGAAGAGAGGAGGTACTTGAGTAGAGGGCCTTGCGTTTGTCAGCTTGTAGCCAAAGTTGGGAAAGTTCACCCTTTGCTTGGTTCCAATTAAGTTAAGTGGGATCCATTAGCACTGCCCACACCCTGTTTTATAGGGTACCAGAGTACAAGAGAGCAGTGAACCTCAGCCCTTATTAAGAAGCGTTAGAATAGGAGTACAAGTCTCCTCTAAGTCTACCTGTAATATTCATATATGGCTTATGGAAAACATTGGACAGCTGACTATTGACTTGAATTTTTAAGTGCTTCTATCCACAACCTTGGCTATGCCAGATATGGGGATAGTTCAGCAGTTTAAAGGTCAATGCTTTGCTTAAAGTGACTTGGTTTTTTTATACCTCATTCTGGAAAGCAGGTCAGATACAGTTCCTCTTCCTGCAAGATGGACTCCATTATTCAATTACTGCCCTTCTATAAGGGTACCTGAATTATGCATCGTACTCACTGTCACAACCTGATGAGATTTAGATATGACCACTTCCAAAAGTAAGTTGATTCATGACATTGATAATATTCTCAATATTATTATCAATATAATAATAATATTATTATTATCAATATTATTGCTAATAAAATTTCCTCTTTGGGAAAGGAAGCCAAGAGAATTTGGAAATTACTGTGTGAAAGAATAGCCAAGGATGACTGATTTAGGGCTGAAACAAATCAAATATTTGGGGATTCCCAAGTTGAGGCCTCTAGTTACATTTCATAAATAGTAAGGAATGAATTACTATCTGTAGTGGGTCCTAGTAACAAGAACAGGGACAAGGTCTTGTGGAGCTATAGGTTCTAGTGGACACATACCACATTTGTGTATCCTGTCATCTCTCATAGAGTCAACTAGAGAAAAAGACTATATATGAATAAACTGGAACAAAGGGTATCTTTGAGGATATTCAAAGGGTAATAATACAAGCTGCACCTCTGTTACTATATAATACTAATGGACCAATGATTTTATACATGTCTACTATTAACATTCAGGTAGAATGAAGTTATTAGCAAAAGTCTAATTCTGCCACCCAACGGCAGTTAGTGGTGTTTTGAATTAGAAAATTATGCTGTGACTAAGTACAACCCACTTCACACACAGCTCCTAGCATGCTTTTAAGCTCTGGTGGAAACAACCCATTTGGCTGAAGGACAACCAGTTACCAAGATATGAGTGATTTAAGGAAGACATTCATACAAGGAGAGCACTGTACAACAAAATTCCTTGAAAAAATGTAAATGCTATACTTAGGAATATGCTGAGATGGAGTGAGTGTACCTTATTTGTTGCTGAAACTCAGCCTCTGTTCACTGGTGGTAAATAGAAATGGAGACAGAGTTCTGGGTGAAGTAGAAAAGAGTAGCTTTTATTGCTTTGCCCGGGAAAAGGGCTGCAGTGGGCTAATTCCCTGAAGACCATCTGACCCACCCTGGAGGAGGTAGTGAATAGTTTTATAATGTCCAGGGAGCAAAGCGTGATCAGCTCGTGGTCAGTTCTGGGATTGGTTGGCATCAAGGTGAAGTTTCAAGCATCATCAGCCTTCTGGTTTCAACCAATCGAGGGTGTATGTTCTTGTGGTCAGCAGTTTTCGTCTGGAGGGGAGTCTGCTTTCTGTAAAACAACTTAGGAATGTGTGTCAGGCCTTTCTATCTTCCAGGGAACTGGGTGTATGGTAATACTAATTATGTGGCAGAATTATAGTCTAAATTGTTATCAGTTCCCTAGTCCAACAACTATTCTTTGTTTCTGTATCTTCACATTTCCCAATCATTAATTCTTGAATCAGCATTTTACTTCAAAAGACAAGGACACAGTGCTTGTACATGGTTTCATATTCATGAGTAGGTAGCCTCTCTATTGGTAGGATCTAAATGCTCTGACTTTTATGACCCCTTCTCATTGAAGTGTAATGGTCTGCTTGCTCCACCAGTGGGAGCTCCTGTATTGAAAAATGACATTTCTTGTAGAAGCCTGCTGCTATGTGGCCATGCGTGCCTACTCAGTGGCTATTTTGTCTGACTCCTTGCAACCCCAAGGACTGTAGCCTGCCAGGCTCCTCTGTCCATGGGATTTTCCAGGCAAGAATACTAGAGTGGGTTGCCATTTCCTTCTCCAGCGATGTGCCCAGTGGACAGTAAATCCCTTGTTGAAAAGGCAAAAGTATTCTGCACAATGTACTGAACTGAAAGCAGTTCACTAGCAGTACAAAAATAATTTTGCTCTAGAACAAAGTCCTAATTGGTAAAATGGTACATAAAAAGTCAGGTTATCACAGACTTAGGCCATAGCCAGTGGCCCAATGGTCTAGCTAGTAAATGTTTGATGGATGAACAATTAAAGAATGTGTGTAAAGAACAGTTGTGGAAGACCTATGGAATTTTAGAAAGAAAATTAGAGTAGATCACATAGATACTCAGCAAAATAACCCAATTACTGACTCAGAGAACTGGCATACCAAGGTGATGCATTGGTCTACTTTCTGAAGGCAGCCAGTTGGATACATGCTATAAATAGGAATGGAAGTGTCCAAGCCATGCAACAATGCCTGTTACAAAAACATAGTCTCCTGTCACTCACCAAAGTCTCTGCTGTGGAAGTTACTAATGCAATATCCTGGATGTTAACAGGAGAAAAACTATTCAAAATCGGCCTAGGAGAGAATCTCCCAAGAACAAAGAGTGATATAATGCTAAAAGGTGGTTGACACAGGGCCACTCCCAATGTTTATGGAAGATTCAAAAAAGATTTCTGTAAAAATAGATACTTATTTCTCCTTGGTACTTTGCTTACTCTTTAACTGAAACAGCAGCTGAAATACTATCAAGATCCTGGAAACAGGTATTTTAAGGACCTTTAAAAATCCATAAAGCAGTGACTTAATTGAACAATTAGAATATGAAATTCAGACATTTTAATTAAAGACATGATAGGATCATAAAAGGCTTCCTAACTCAATTCAGTCATTGTGTGTCTGACCTGAAAATGAGGAATGGTAAATGTGGAGCCTTTTAAAAGAGATTTCTGGACACTGGGCTTTAAAAAACATTTAATTTTATTTTTAGCAGCTCCAGTGATCCCAGGCCCAGGACTATACCTGTGTGTTTGAGCTAAAGAGAATATTGCTTCTCAAATGCTACTATCTCTATTTTTTTGGACCATAAAGAAGGCCGAGCACCAAAGAATTGATGATTTCGAACTGCGGTGCTGAAGAAGACCCTTGAGAGTCCCTTGGACAGCAAGGAGATCAAACCAGCCAATTCTAAAGGATATCAACACAAAATATTCATTGAAAAGACTGATGCTGAAACTGAAGATCCAATACTTTGGCCACCTGATGTAAAGAGGTGACTCTTTGGAAGAGACCCTGATTTTGGAAAAGATTGAGGGCAGGAGGAGAAGGGGGCGACAGGAGATGAAATGGTTGGATGGTATCACCAACTCAATGGACATGAGTTTGAGCAAACTTGGGGAAATAGTGAGGGACAGGGAAGCCTGACATGCTGCGGTTTATGGGGTTGCAAAGAGTTGGACATGACTTACCGACTGAACAACGGCCATTCTTTTGAATTAGACTGCTTATTTTCCAAAAGCACCTCTGGATTATTGATTATTGATATTGCCTCATGTGTACAAACTAGAATTGACTGTAAGTGCCATCCCACTTCAACAATCTTAGATTTACCTCTCCAACTCTAGCATCTCTCCCTGGAAAAAGACAAAGGAGAGCCTTTGACCAAGTTCTTATTGCTGCCTTGGTAGTGGTGGTGTGTGTGTGCTCAATCATGTCTGACTCTTCAACCCCAAGGACTCCTTTGTTTGTGGAATTTTCCAGGCAAGAATACTGAAGTGGGTTGCCATTCCTTTCTCCAAGGAATCTTCCTGACCTAGGGGATGAACCTGTGTCTCTTGCGTCTCCTGCATTGGCAGGTACGTTCTTTACCAGCTGAACCACAGGGGTAGCCCCTATTATTGCCTTACAAGCTTTTTTTTTTATTTAGAAGATGTAGAATTTTTTTGTGCTTTTGTTGTCAAACTTTCTGTGTCTGATATTTAAGATAAAGCAGAATTTGGTTGATAATCTCTTTTAGTCAGTATTTAGTCCATCACACTTAATATACTTAGTGATGTGTTGGATTTAACTTCCCATCTTACTACTGTCATACCTGTTTGATATCCTTTTTCTCTATTACTTTCTTTTGGATCAACTTTTTTTAAAAAAAATCTTTAAAAAGAAAAAACCTTTTCTTTCTGTTAAGAGACAAAATTTTACCCCTGTTTTAGTTGTTACCCTGGATGTTAGCACATGTTGATGTTGTTTCACTAAATCATGTCCGACCCTTTGTGACCCCGTGGACTGTAGCCCACCAGGCTCCTCTGTCCAAGGGATTTCCCAGGCAAGAATATTGGAGTGGGTTTCCATTTCCTTCTCCAGGGGATATTTCTGACCCAAGGATAAAACCTGTGTCTCCTGCTTGGCAGGCATATTCTTTACTACTGAGCCACCTAGGAAGTCCCATTTTGGCATATGCATCCCGTAAATGAGTACTTTATAGTATTTTTGGGACAATATAAAGATCTCAGCATAGTTTTAAACTTTTGCCCCTCTCCAGCCTTTTGTAAAGTTATTATCATGTATTTTGATTATGTGTGTATGTATGTATGCATATGTACATGTGTGTATAATGTTCCTCAAGACATTATTGTTATTATGAGATCAATAGCCATTTAAATTTACCTACATGTTCAAACTTTCAGCTGCTCTAAATTCATTCCTCTATTTCAAAATGTTTCCATTTAGGAACTTATTCCTTCTGTATAAAAAATATTTTCAGTTATTTCTGTTGGGAAAGTATACTGGTGCCAAATGTCTTCAGCTATTTCTTGTCTGAAAATATTTCCCTTTCATTTTTTTGTTTTGTTTTGTTTTGAAAGGTAAATTTTAAACAGTTAATTTTATTACCAGGTTAAGTCATAAAATTACACAGTAATTAGAAATTTATGAAAGAGAATGTCTGTTTTTAAAAAAATGACTCACTCATTACATAAATAATGTCTAGTGTTTCACTGATATTCTGCTGTTCAAAAGGCCTTAACTAAAAAATGCCAAACAAAACACTCAACTCAATGTTTTAAGCTCCACTGTGTTAATTAAGCTTGTGTGTATATGTGCGGCCTCTAAAAGAAAAGGGATACAAAATCAGGCAGGGCTGGGGACATCGGCAGTGCTTAGAGCTGCCAGGCAGACTCCAGACAAGGAGACTAAGTAGTATTTTTCTGGGTTACTCTACTTGAATTCAATAGATAATTAGAGAAATGAAAAACTAATTAACATGATAAGGAGATTACTGCATTTTTTGGACTGCATGTCATATTTGCATTTAGCAAATTCAAAGAGCCATAACAAAAACAGCTTCCACCATCTATCCTTTATAGATGGATAGTTGTTATATTCAAAACTGTAGCAATTATCCATCTAGCTTTTTATGTTTGCAGGATAACAATACAGAACTGATGAGCTACAAATGATACCGCTGATATCATAAAAATGCTAGCTTTCTAAACTCATGTTTATAAGCATTCATTGCTTCCAGTATAGGCTTAAGTGATTAAAGGCAATTTTATTACAGCATCGTGTCCTTACTTCATTCTAAAATAATGGATTTCATAAAGAGAAACAACTGTTATTTTTGCTTGCAACCTGTGAAATTGAGTTATTTTGCTGATGTGAAGTAATAAAACTCACTTAAGGACCATACCACTTTCCGAAAATGCTACACACCCACTTCTTAAATGCGAAGTTACAGTCCCATCTCAGAGTTGGCAAGAGCAAAATATTGCAAGCAACTGATTACTGAGGTCAAACAACAGGTAACTAACATATTGAGAACAAGCTATGGAGCAAGGGAGCATGACTAGATGAAAAGAGTCTTTTTATTTAAAGGTATGATATTCCAAACAGCCCTCTGGCACAGTTAATTTCTGTAATACTTTCACACTCTTCAACCTGTCTATGATATTCTAAACCTTAATTTCTTTCTTAAAGGGCTGATTTGGGTTGACTTGTTGAGAATAATGTCTGTAACAGAAAAAGATATCTGTGGTTATAGAACTTATGATAGTTTAGCAGAAGTTATAGATAAATAGGGTAGTGAAGAAGTTAACCAGCTTCATTGTATACCCCAAAGACTTTCTCAGTGGCACTGACATAGGCAGCCAATCCTAGGTTATACTTTGTGGCTGTGGGCATGATTTGCCTGGCAGAAAATTCCATAGTGTAAGCTAAACCAAATTACACAATATCTTTCTTGGATGTACCTGGTACTCTGTTTTAGAATCTGCTGTGGGTACAATGGGAATATTTCCACCACACCCTCCAAATTTTCTTTCTAAATTCTCTTGAAAAAACGTGAGCAAGTGGTGGTTAGAATCTGTCATATTTGAAGGTCAAATGGCCACAGCTGACATGATTATATTCCTCAGCCACTCCCTTAGCATTCAAGTGTGTATATGTGTGTTAGTCACTCAGTTGTGTCCAACTCTTGAGACCCCATGAACTGTAGCCTGCCAGGCTCCTCTGTCCATGGGATTCTCCAGGCAAGAATACTGGAGTGGGTTGCCATTCCCTTCTCCAGGGGATCTTCCCGACCCAGGGATCAAACCCTGGTCTCCCGCATTGTGGGCCGATTCTTTACTGTCTGAGTTACCAGGGAAGCCCTTAGCATTCATGTAGAGATCAGAAATAACCATACTGTTCTTCCCCAGAAAAAACTAAGGTTCTGGAGTTGTTGACCCACTGGCAGCTTCAGCAATGATCTTGCTTTCAATGCACTGGATTTGGTCAACTGCTTCTCATTGGCTGCAGGGACTGGTATGTCACAGTCTGCTTCCAAGATGCTTCCTTCCAAGGGTTTTGCCTTGGGGAAGTCCAGAATTGATTCATGTTGCAATTTGTAGTCTTCTAGTTCCTTTGGGTCAGTGCCATCTGAATTTCATGTGCTACCATCAACTTCACCACCATCAACACATTTAGCACCAATATGATGTAAATATGCCATACAGTATAGGCCCACATTACCAAATCTCTGGAAAGAAATGTTTTATCTCCAAATCCCGGTGTATTCGTAAAATGCTTGTGTAAGAAACTTCATTGAGGAAATTTTCAATCCCATGGCAAACACCATTACCAGTGGCAGAGATACCTCTGTGGATGCCACTCTGACTGATGGATTTACCAGTAATAGCAGGGATGTGCATTAATATCTCAGTGCCCAACGGTGCTGTCACAGGTATCAGCAATCCAGGACATTTTCTCGCTCACCTGTGGCCCTGACTGGGGAAGGCACATCAATGCCGGGACCAATAAAGCTCTGTTTTTCCAGCTCCATGGTGAACTTCCTTGTGATCTTTTCCACTTAATTATCAGTATGGTTCCTGCGATTGATCTTAACATCAGCTTTAGCACTGCCAAATGGCACATCAACATAGCGCATTTATACGTCAGCAGGCAAACCAAAGCTTTTACTTTATCTGCACTCACATCTTCTCACTAACCAATACTTACTTTGCAGGGTGTGCAATGCTAAGCTCTGCTGGACCCAGTAGCCCTCACTGACCTCCCAGGAGCCGTACTGGCGCAGGATGGGGATGGACTGAATATGTACTTGGTTGCGGAGTTTGATGATTCTCAGGATGCCACGCACCGCTTCTGCTCCTCACTCTCCCAGGTCTCGACAACTTCCATCAGCTTGTCCTCCATTATGCTAGCACCATGGCCGAAGGAGCCAGCTTGAAGAAACCAACTTTAAGCTTCATCACGATTACCATGGTGCTGCCAGGTGGGTGGAGCTGGCCTGCGTGGTTAGACTGAGGCCAAGGGCCAAAGCACCTGTGAGTGCTGCGGAGGGGCCACGAGGAGAGGTGTGCTTGCGTTGGCCCGGGGGCAGGCTGCCTTCTAAACTCGAACCTTCTTCACAGTCCTCTCCCTTCTTGCCACCAGCCACCTGATCTGCAGGAGCCGAATCCGCCTGTTGGTGCCAAACCACACGGTAAACAGTGGTGTGGAACCAGGCATCCAGCGCGCGAGGCCTTCTCTCGCCTTGCCTCACCAGGGCTTTATGAGCTATGTTTTTTGTTTGTTTTTTTTTAGAGTAACTTTTTTTTTTTTAATTTAAATGTATTTATTTTAATTGGAGGCTAATTACAATATTGTATTGGTTTTGCCATACATCAACATGAATCCACCACGGGTATACACATGTTCCCCATCCTGAACCCCCCTCCCACCTTCCTCCCCGTATCATCCCTCTGGATCATCCCAGTGCACCAGCCCCAAGCATCCTGTATCCTGTATCGAACCTGGACTGGCGATTCGTTTCTTATATGATATTATACATGTTTCAACGCAATTCTCCCACATCATCCCACCCTCTCCCTCTTCTTTTCTTTCCCTTTGAGGTACATTTTGATTATAGAGCACGTTTGCACTTATTTTTTTTTCATGCTTTCCGGAATATTAACCCATGAAATGAAAAGACGCTTACTCCTTGGAAAGAAAGTTATGACCAACCTAGATAGCATATTCAAAAGCAGAGACATTACTTTGCCAACAAGGTCCATCTAGTTAAGGCTATGGTTTTTCCAGTAGTCATGTATGGATGTGAGAGTTGGACTGTGAAGAAAGCTGAGCACCAAAGAAGTGATGCTTTTGAACTGTGGTGTTGGAGAAGATTCTTGAGAGTCTCTTGGACTGCAAGGAGATCCAACCAGTCCATTCTGAAGGAGATCAGCCCTGGGATTTCTTTGGAAGGAATGATGCTAAAGCTGAAACTCCAGTACTTTGGCCACCTCATGCGAAGAGCTGACTCATTGGAAAAGACTCTGATGCTGGGAGGGATTGGAGGCAGGAGGAGAAGGGGACGACAGAGCATGAGATGGCTGGATGGCATCACTGACTCGATGGACGTGAGTTTGTGTGAACTCTGGGAGTTGGTGATGGACAGGGAGGCCTGGCGTGCTGCAATTCATGGGGTCGCAAAGAGTCGGACATGACTGAGCGACTGAACTCTTTCTATCTGTATATCTTCTTTAGTGAGCAGTCTGTTCTCAATTTTTAAACTTAGTTGTTCATTTTCTTATTGTTGAGTTTTAAACATTTTTTGGTATATTTTTGTTTATCTGATGTGTCTTTTGCAAATATTTTCTGCCAATATGTGACTTGTCTTCTCATTCTCTTGACTTTTAGAAGTAAAATTTTGAAGGTAACTTCATCAATAGTCCTTAAAAAATTTTTTTTGCCTATTTTTCTTGATGAATTTTACTGTCTGTCAACTTCTATAAAATGTCTTACAGGGATTTATATTTATCTGCTCTGGGAACTGGGAAAAGCACTGAAAGCATTTTAAATACTTCTGAATTGGCATGAAAATATAAGGGATCCTTGTGTTGTTTCTGTTTTCAGTACAACCCTGAAATTATGGGGTCTCTCTATCATGTGAAAAAAATTCCATTACTTTTGTAGTCTCAATTTAAAAACTCAAGATTTGTCTCTCAACAAATGCCAAGTCAGTATCTAATGAGGTGATACTTTTTAAAACTTATTTTATTGTTAGAATGGATTTTTATTTATTATTTTACTGGTATTGTGACAAATTCTCACCACTGGTTTTAAATTCTATGTTGTATCATTTTTAATATGTTATTTTCTTTTTGTCTAAATTTTATTGGGAAAAGAACAAGTAATGATTAAAAACTCCACCTTTTATGTCATGATATATGCTTTATATGTGTTTGCAACATCTTTGATAAATATCCTAAGTAGTTTTTTTCTTGCAGGAAGTATTTTTGGACTAGTTGGCTTTTTCTGTAGTTTTGGGGGATATAGCCATGTTGGAGTCATAGACTGTGAGGCTCGTCAGATCACAAGATATTAGAAATGAAAGGAGCCTCCAGCATTTTCTAGTTATGTTTCCTTATTTATAGGGGAGGAAACTGAGACCTATGAATCCATAAGTTGGGTAAAATTAAAATGGGTTTGTGACTTTCTAATCCAGATCTTCTTCTAACCTATGCTGTTCTCTGAACCAAATGCAAGACCATACTTGGACATTCAAGCACTACATTCCACTACCCACTAAGAGCCAATCGGATAGACGTCTTTTACACCACATTTATTTTTATCAGTTGTTTGCTGGTTTCTTTGCTTGGCAGTTGTGATGTATGTAGGTCTCACTTGATTTCCAGGTTCCCGGTTGTAGACATAGACCTTGGCATCTCTGCCCATGAATATCACTCCCTCTTCCAGATCAGTGGTGATGCCTTCCCAATAACTTTGTTTTTCAGGCAACCAAAGCTGTGCCCTGGATTTCATAGTCATATGGATGAGAATAAAAGAAATTTAGTTTACCAGGAAGATGGCACCGAAATTAAAATCAGTCCTACAGATGATACTTCTGCCCTCATGACTGTTTCCCAGGATATCAAACACACACTGAGGGAGGAGACCCACTGGTTGTACACCATTGTCTTTCTCTGTAGGTGCCCACGCTTTGCTGTCCTACACTTGCTGCCTATGCTGTACTGAGGAGAAAGGACATTTTCTGCCTTAATTTCTGAGTCACAAGTGAGTTTGAAATGATGACAGAGGTTTTGTGGGTGTATATATTCTTTCAGAAAGGTGTGATCTTGTTGCCAAAATATTGGGACATTTTGTATTTTGATGCTATATGGGGGAGATGAGATAAAATATTTGAAATGGGACTATTCAGGAAAATACACAGAGTCATTGTACTTAGACACATGCAGATGAACCTGATTTTCTCTACCATTCATCACTCAGATTCTGTTTTCAGCAGTTCCCAGTAAGTTTTATATAGGGCCATAGAGAGGGTATCACTAGCTTAGCCTGTGACACAAATAAATATCTGAGAATGGTCTTTTTCTCCAAAGGAGATTAGGTGTCAGATGAAACTAGAGAGTCAGGGAGTTTGAAAGGTTGAGGAAATGGGCTATCACTTAAGCAGCTCCTTTGAGGGCAGTTTATTTAACTGCTTTATTAATGAAAATCTTGACAATGAAGTCTATTGTGGACCTACAGTATTTGACTCTTGTTTCTGAATTAAGTCCTCAAAATAACATAGGTTTCCAGAGTACTTTCCCGAAGGGGATAAAGGACCTCATGTTTCTTACTGTGTTTTTAAACTTTCTATCTTTCCATTTCTCTATCCCATAATTATCTCTCTCAATTTCTGAACACTCCTCCCTATACAGATCTGTACCTGACTCACTCTGTCTGGCTCTTCCTCAATCAAGAAACTGAAAGATCTCAGCTTGGCCCTGCCCTCAGGCTTCTACCTTCTCAACTGATTGTTCCTCAGGTAACCCCAGCTTTGGAGAGGGAATGGAGTTTGCTACTCTGCCATAGTAGAGTGAGGACTTGATGAGGCCTGGGTTCCTGAGGATATGAAGGGTGGAGTTCAGGGGAAAGACCTCGGTGAAATACCTGAAGGTGGTCTTCTTCATTGATTGTTGGATTAGGGTTGAGGGTAGCAAGCTGATTGATCAGAGGACTGTCCTCTTAGGTTTTGGGCCTGGATCCCTGATGGCTGCTCTCCAGTGCCTGACAGCAGTCTTCCCAACTTTGGGGTCGTTGCAGCATCTGAAGTCTTGGTGCTTTGTACCAAATAAGAGGAGGCTGTGAATGTATGAGGGAGAGAGATCCCATCCCTGGGGCCCCCTCCCTGGCCTCCACTGTCCTTAAGGATTTATTTTGTTGTCAGACTTCACCGGTAACAGGCATCACTAGCTCTGGGAATTGCAATTCCCTGATGATCTTGTGACCTATAAGAGAGCGCCCTTAATGGGATTAGGAGATGTGTCTTATCAGAGCCCATGTTTTCATCAGGAAATTCAGGTAAATTCCTCATGTTTGCCTCAGAGAGGGATACTGAAATAAAGTAAAATCATTGATCCAATATGGTTTTGACCAATCAAAAGTGCTCTTCATATGTAAAGGTTTATAATAATTACATTTAAGATTTATGTAAATATGAGATCTCCAGTTCATTATTCCTTTCATGGTTTCAGCAATGATCAATTTAAACTATAGGGATATATCTTTTTAAGAGGAATGCTTTTTTACTTCACTAGGGTCAACTCTCTAGAATAGGATCAAATTGGGTTGAAACAGGGATCTAGGAAGTTGACCTTATCCATTTCCTGGTTCAGGTGGAACCGTATCTGAAACAGGTCAAAGTGATTTTTAAAAGCATTTCCGAAGTCCTCTGCCGAATATGCTGCTGCTCTCTTACTACCCAGTACACTGTTTTTCCGTTTTCACTAAGTTTTTCCTAGTATCTAAATTAAATCTCTGGTGGTATAGCCTGATTTTTTTCCTCCTAGTCTTTCTTTTGGATGGAAAATAAATGGACATCTCCCAGTGTTGAGGCATTGGACTTTCAAGTTTTTAAAATTTTCTTTTTCTAAGTCCTCTTTCTAAGTTCCTCATTTTACTTTTTTTTTCCTTTGTGTGGCTTTCCTTTTTTATCTGTCATTCTTTCTGCATCTCCTTTTTTCCCTTAAATTGAGTGAATGCTGCTGTTGCTGCTAAGTTGCTTCAGTCGTGTCCGACTCTGTGCGACCCCATAGACGGCAGCCCATCAGGCTCCCCCGTCCCTGGGATTCTCCAAGCAAGAACACTGGAGTGGGTTGCCATTTCCTTCTCCAATGCATGAAAGTGAAAAGTTAAAGGGAAGTTGCTCAGTCGTGTCCGACTCTTAGCGACCCCATGGACTGTAGTCTACCAGGCTCCTCTGTCCATGGGATTTTCCAGGCAAGAGTACTGGAGTGGGGTGCCATTGCCTTCTCCGAAATTGAGTGAATAGAATTTCCCCACATCTGTATGGTGAGGTGCAGACTGATCCTGAAATTCCAGAGATTTCTGGTGGGGCTGAGGATGAAGGAAGAAGCCCTGGCTCTGTAGTTCACCATTAATTGAGAGTGGTGGGGGACCATCTCCAGAGAGATATGTTGGAAGTACAGTGTTCTGAAGACTCAAGGCTCAGAGACTGCAGTATTCCTAGTCACTACACCATATCCAGGTGGATGCTATCTCCCTTAGGGACTCTCAAAAGAGGGTCACTTACCCAATCTTGGATGCAGATGATGTGGGTGTCACGGAGCTCATCCCTGAATGGGACACAGGAAGGAGTCATTCCATTGCAGGGGTCTGAAAGTATCTCCTTAGAAGCCTTGAGCCCTGCTCACATCCTTAGTTTGGAGTATGGCCAGTCAAAGTGGGAGAGACCAGAACTTGTGGAGAAGCTAAAGAACTATAGGCCTGTCAGAGAGGCAGTTGCAGAATGTGACACTGGACATCTGGTCACTTACAAAGTATATATCGAATCATGGCCACCAGATTTAACCAGCTCTGGGCATTTGGAGTTAGTCCAATTCCTCAGTCCCAGGGCACTGACACTAGATTGGTGTCATTAGTGGATTCTTTACCACTGGTGACTCCTGGGAAGCCCAGAAGTATCACTACTCAGTTTTGTCTTTTGAAGTGTTCTCCAAACAGGACTTGCTCAGTGATGTAAGCTATTTTGTTTTCATTCTGCAGCATATGCTATCTCTGTCTCCTTGCTAGCTCTGTCTTCTAATCCACCTTGTCTCCTTTTCTAGTATGGAAAATACAATGAGAAGAATTCCTCTTGTCTTATTCTGAATTCCCCCACCCACCCACCTTTTAGGAAGCAGAAAACAACAACAATCAAGATCCTAAATCCATGTTTTTGACATTGGGTCATCAAGCAGGTATTCCAGGGCCTGTAGTGACCTATTTGGAAAACAGCCTTCCTTGAATAAAGGAGAACATCTTTCAAGCTTAGATAAACTTAACCCTTTTGACCTGAAGACCTTTAGGCCTTGGCCGCCAAGAGAAGTTTTCCCTGTACCTCAAGATGGATTCTGCTTGGCCATATTTCCATATTTTTGGTCCTGTCTGCTGCCCTGCATGGGCCCAAGGAATGGAAACTGATATTCAGAATTCAGCAGAGATTCCTGGGTGGTAACTTTTTTTTTTTAATATAAATTTATTTATTTTAATTGGAGGTTAATGACTTTACAATATCGTACTGGTTTTGCCATACATCAACAAGGGGAACACGTGTATACCTGGGTGGTAACTTACGGATACTTTCAGTACACCACTCACTGAATGCTATTAATCTTATGTGCACCTCCAAAGCTAAGACCACCTCCAAACTGTACAGAGATAGCATATGCTACAGAAAGAAAACAAAATAGCTTACATCACTGAGCAAGTCCTGTTTGGAGAACACTTCAAAAGACAAAACTGAGTAGTGATACTTTTGGGCTTCCCAGGAGTCACTAGTGGTAAATAATCCACCAGCCAGTGCAGGAGACAGAAGAGACATGGGTCTGATCCCTGGACCAGGAAGATTTCTTGGAGTAGGCAATGGCACCCAACTCAAGTATTCCTGCCTGGAGAATCCTGGTGGGCTATAGTCCGTGGGATCACAAAGAGTCAGACACAACTGAACAACTAAGCACAGTGACACATTTAACCCAAATTAGATGATCAGTTATAAATGTTCTTATGGACAAATATTAAAATAATATACATTGAATTAAAAATAAAAAAGTAGTTGATTTCCAATGTTATGTCAGTTTCAGGTGTACAGCAAAGTGATTCAATTTTATGTATACGTATATTCATTCTTTTTCAGATTCTTTCCCCATATGGGTTGTTATGGAATGTTGAGTGGAGTTCCCTGTGCTATACAGTAAGTCCTTGTTGGTTATCTGTTTTATATATAGTAGTGTGTGTTTGTGACATTAGAGGATATTTCAGTGAATTCATTTATATCCTTAGTATTCAAAGTCTGATTCATGAACCACAGGTTCCAGCATCACATGAGTCTCAGGCCTATTGAATTAAGTACCAAGGTAATTTGTATACATTCAAATATTTGAAAAGCCCTTATTTATAAGTTTCTTTTTGGAAAAGAAGGAACTCCAACTATGGCTAAATTTATGCTATAATTCTAGGCTCCTGGAGGAGGGCATGGCAATCCACTCCAGTATTCTTGCCTGGAAAATCCCCATGGATAGAGGAGCCTGGTATGCTACAGTTCATGGGGTTGCAAAGTGTTGGACATGACTGAGCCAACTAAGCACAGCACCTACATGTTTTAATTTGAAACTTAAAATCTGCATATGATCATTTGAGTACTATAATTTGACTACCCTAAATAATCATTCCATTTTGGCTTCCCCACTCTTCTGTGCCTCCTAAACCCTAAACACAGAGCTGGGAAGCTTCCCTCCGATTGTTGTCTCTCCTCTCCTGACAAGTGCCATGTCTGACAGGGCTGAGAGTGTCCTCTGGCCCTCAACAGCCATTCCAAGGGAGAAAGGGACCCTGCTGTCTCTGTCCAGATAACTGGACCAGAAAGAGGAGAGACTAGCGGGACCCAGACTCCAGCTTTCAGCCAAATGAAGCTCCCACGTTGAGACTTTGATATAAACTCGTTCTTATTCCCTCCCCTCACCCTTGGTTTACCCAAACCTTGAAATATTGCTTTTTACCTCGAGTCCGAGCATCTTCTTGCAGCTGAAAAAAATGAGAGAAAGTCAGAGAGTCAGGGGCCACTCTCCTCTTCAGTGTACCAGCTAGACTTGGTAAAATTATAGGGGTGTCTGTGTGAGACATGTGGGCTTCTTGGGAATGTAATGAAATTCCAAGTTTCCTGAATGAGCGTGTGTTGTTTTTTTATGCCTCACATCAAACACAATGCACTGCATATAGCATATTCAATAAATGTTTGCTGAATAATAAATAGGACAAACTCTGGCCTTATTAGGGGTAGGAGATACACAGTTCATTACCTACAGTCATAATGATTCATGCAATGACCTGTCCTCTTTTATTTTTTCTGGCCTTTCTGTGCTGTTTTCTGACCTCTTTCATTCTCTTCGGGCAGGAGACCTAGGTTTGATCCCTGGGTTGGGATGATCCCCCAGGGAATAGAATGGCAACCCACTTCAGTGTTCTTGCCTGGAGAATCCCATGGACAGAGGAGCCTGGCAGGCTACAGTCCATGGGATCACAAAGAGCAGGGCACGACTGAGTGACATTCACTTTTCTTTTCACTTTCACTCTCCTCATTCAAGAAAAGACTCTACACCTGGACATCACCAGATGGTCAATAACAAAGTCAGATTGATTATATTCTTTGCAGCTGAAGATGGGAAAGCTCTATACAATCAGCAAACACAAGAACAGGAGCTGACTGTGGCTCAGATCATGAACTCCTTATTGCCAAATTCAGGCTTAAATTGAAGAAAGTAGGAAAAACCACTAGATCATTCAGGTATGACCTGAATCAAATCCCTTACGATTATACTGTGGAAGTGACAAATAGATTCAAGGGATTAGATCTGATAGAGTCCCTGAAGAACTATGGATAGAGGTTCATGGCATTGTACAGGAGGCAATGATCAAGACCACCCCCAAGAAAAAGAAATACAAAAAGGCAAAATGGTTGTCTGAGGAGGCCTTACAAATAGCTGAGAAAAGAAGAGAAGCTAAAGGCAAAGGAGAAAAGGAAAGATATAACCATATGATTGCAGAGTTCCAAAGAATAGCAAGAAGAGAGAGAAAGAAAGCCTTCCTTAATGATCAACGCAAAGAAATAGAGGAAAACAATAGAGCGAGAAAGACTGTAGATTTCTTCAAGAAAATTAGAGATACCAAAGGAATATTTCATGCAAAGATGGGCACAATAAGGGACAGAAATGGTATGGACCTAAGGGAAGCAGAAGATATTACGAAGAGGTGGCAAGAATACACAGAAGAACTATACAAAAACGATCTTCGTGGCACAGATAACCACAATGGTGTGATCACTGACCTAGAGCCAGACATCCTGGAATGTGAAGTCAAGTGGGATTTAGGAAGCATCACTACGAACAAAGCTAGTGGAGGTGATGGAATTGCAGTTGAGATATTCCAAATCCTGAAAGATGATACTGTGAAAGTGCTGCACTCAATATGCCAGCAAATTTGGAAAACTCAGCAGTGGCCACAGGACTGGAAAAGGTCAGTTTTCATTCCAATCCCAAAGAAAGGCAATGCCAAAGAATGCTCAAACTACCGCACAATTGCACTCATCTCACACACTAGCAAAGTAATGCTCAAAATTCTCCAAGCCAGGCTTCAACAGTACGTGAACCATGAACTTCCAGATGTTCAAGTTGGATTTAGAAAAGGTAGAGGAACCAGAGGTCAAATTGCCAACATCCGTTGCATCATCAAAAAACCAAGATAGTTGCAAAAAAACATCTATTTCTGCTTTATTGACTACACCAAAGCCTTTGACTGTGTGGATCACAACAAACTGTGGAAATTCTTCAAGAGATGGGAATACCAGACTACCTGACCTGACTCCTGAGAAATCTTTATGCAGGTCAGGAAGCAACAGTTAGAACTGGACATGGAACAACAGACTTGTTCCAAATTGGTAAAGGATTACGTCAAGGCTGTGTATTGTCACCCTACTTATTTAACTTATATGCAGAGTATATCATGAGAAATGATGGGCTGGATGAAGCACAAGCTGGAATCAAGATTACCAGGAGAAATATCAGTAACCTCAGATATGCAGATGGCACCACCCTCATGGCAGAAAGTGAAGAACAAGAGCCTCTTGATGAAAGTGAAAGAGGAGAGTGAAAAAGTTGTCTTAAAAGTCAACGTTCAGAAAACAGAGATCATGGCATTCAGTCTCATCACTTCATAGCAAATAGATGGGGAAACAATGGAAATAGTGGGAAACTTTATTTTGGGGGGCTCCAAAATTACTGCAGATGGTGACTGCAGCCATGAAATTAAGAGACCCTTGCTCCTTGGAAGAAAAGCTATGATCAACCTAGACAACATATTAAAAAGCAGAGGCATTACTTTGCCAACAAAGGTCCATCTAGTCAAAGCTATGGTTTTTCTATTAGTCATGTATGGATGTGAGAGTTGTACTCTGAAGAAAGCTGAGCACCGAAGAATTGATGCTTTTGAACTGTGGTTTGGAGAAGACTCTTGCAAGTCCCTTGGACAGCAAGAAGATTCAACCAGTCCATCCTAAAGGAAGTCAGTCCTGAATATTCATTGGAAGGACGGATGCTAAAGCTGAAACTCCAATACTTTGGCCACATGATGTGAAGAACTGACTCATTTGAAAAGACCCTCTATGCATTGGTTCTCTGAGATGAGCCTTTAAGTATCTGTTTTTTAAAAAATTCCCTCTTACTCACCCCAGAGTAAATAGCTGCTGATGCTATGTAGTTTGGGGCCCCTGAGCTCCTAGGAGCTGGCTAGATGGTGTTTCTACGTAACAGTGCTCTGGGGCAAGGAAGTGCTTTCTAGTTCAGTCTCTCCCAGATATCTTTTGCTTGATTTTCTTCTCTCAGTGTGTCTATATGTTTGAAAGTGTTTGTCAGACTGACGTAACAGTCTGCTCCAGCCCAGGTGTTCCATGAGGGCAGGGACTGTGTCTGATGAACTCCAGAAGAACCACTAGACCTAGAATAGAGCTTCAGCACAGAAGATGTCAGGTGGGACATTTAACTTTGCTTATGGGCCTTGTGAGGATGAAATCAACACATGTGAGTCCCACTTATGGACAAACCTCCTTCTCTCACTAGCTCAAGTCCTGCTTGGAGGACACTTAGGAAGGACTCAGGGGACTAAAATTCTGGGTAATATGAGGTGCCCTGAGGCCGAGGAATACTTTGTGAAAATACCAAGCTTTTGATCTCTTCTCCTTTTTACCTCCAGCCAGAGGCAGAGGCTGCTGTAGTTTTTTCCTAGGGCAAGTCCCAGACACAGCAGCAGGATACAATGGCATGGCTTCTTGGACTATAGAAAAAGGCTTAGTTCAAAGGCTATGAGTTATCCAGTTAGTGAAGCAGAGGAAATTTCTTTCAGGTCCTTTTGGTCCAACCTTGATAGGACTGAGACATATCAACACCTTGAGCAAGCAAATGTAGTAACTCAATGTCTGGGGTAGGCCAATAATATACTCCATTTTTGACTATATTTTTAGATATTTAATTAGTGTTTGTATATAAAAAATACTAGAACCTACATGAAAGAGCAGAAGAGGAGGATTGTTGTAGAGTGAAGTTTCGCTCTGGACTCTAATTTGTATTACCCTATAATTAACAAACATACGATCCTAATAATTTACCATGTCATTTGGATCCTCCCAACTCAGTCACCTATCTGTTTCACATAACTGCATAGTATTCTTGCTGAGAGTAGTTCTGATAGATATGATTTTCTCTCTGTAGTATCATATTTTCATAAGGGAATTGTTAGGCATCTTCTGGTTTTACTTACTAGACTGACAAATGAGTGCTAGTCTTTTAATGGAGAAATCCCTAGATAAAGAAATGAAATTAAAAGCTTGATCAAAGTCAACAGCACAGAAGGCTATAGGAAAATCAGAAGCAAGAGAAGTGATATGGCCAGGGAATTTGGAGAATGGAAATTTAATCTCACCTCATTTTGTATATCCTTAAAGGCCATTAGCACCTGACAGAGGAAAAAAATTATGGAAAAATTAATGTTACAGACTTTATTACAAAAGGATTTTATATATAGAATCTCTCAGTCATTATTAGGCTGTAGGGTATGAATGCCAACAGACTATGGCTTCCTAGCTCAAAGAAATAAATCCCATTGAATTCCACTCTCATTCATATTTCTGGGCCACCATTTATGGTAGGTGGGTGAAATACAGGAAGTTATTTAAAGAAGGCCAAGTTGTGAAAGGAATGTCAATGAAACCCACTACTGTACTTCATTTCATTGGTGTTTGTTGTGAAGCTAAACATAGCTGTGGAAATCAACACATTTGCATTTAGATTATAACACACCAGTAGACCAAGACCATGTGTTGATGAGAACATAGAGAAGCTCAAACTCTCATATATTGTTGGAAGAAGAACAGAAGTGTATGATTACTGTGGGAAAAGCTCTGGCAGATTCTTCTAAAACTAAACATGTACCTATATTCTTCATCCAGACATAGATGGATACAGTGACTATTGGTAGTCTGAGTTTCTTCTTTGTGGGTAAAGGATGAGGACTTTAAGACAGATAGGTATATCTTATTCAGTTGAAATGTAGAATTGTTTTTGTTGATATTCAGGAATTTTAACATGCTTTGTTGTTCATTCACTAAGTTGTGTCCGACTCTTTGCAATTCCTTGGACTGCAGCACCCCAGGCTCCTCTGTCCTCTGGAGTTTGCTCGGATTCATGTGCTTTAAGTCAGTGATGCTATCTAACCATCTCATCCTCTAACATCCCCATATCCTTTTGTCGTCAATCTTTCCCAGCATCACAGGCTTTCAGGTGAGTCAGCTCTTCATATTAGGTTGCCAAAGTATTAAAGCTTCAGCGTCAGTCCTTCCAGTGAATATTCAGGGTTGATTTTCTTTAGGATTGGCTAGTTTGATCTTGCAGTCCAGGGGACTCTCAGGAGTCTTCTCCAGCACCACAATTTGAAAGCATCAATTCTTTGGCATTCAAGTTTTCTTTATGGTCCAACTCTCACATCTGTATATGACTACTGAAAAAACCATAGTTTTGACTATATGGACCTTTGTTGGCAAAGTGATGTCCTTGGTTTTTAATATGCTGTCTAGGTTTGTCATAGTTTTCCTTCCAAAGAGCAAGTGTCTTTTAGTTTCATGGCTTCAGTCACTGTCCACAGTGATTTTGGAGCCCGGGAAAATATAATCTGTCACCATTTCCACTTTTTCATCATCTATTTGCCATGAAGTGATGGGACCGGGTGCCATGATCTTACTAGTTTTTTGAATGTTGAGTTTTGAGTCAGCTTTTTCACTCTCCTCTTTTACCCTCTCATAAAGAGGCTCTTCACTTTCTGGTGTTAAAGTGATATCATCTGCGTATCTGAGGTTATTGATATTTCTCCTGGCAATCTTGATTCCAAGTTGTGATTCAACCAGCCTGACATTTGCATGATACACTCTGCATAGAAAATTAAATAAGCAGAGTGACAATATAGAGCCTTTCCCAGTTTTGAACCAGTCTATTGTTCCATGTCCGGTTCTAACCATTGCTTCTTGACCTGCATACAGGTTTTTTAGGAGACAGGTGAGGTGGTCTGGCACTCCCGTCTCTTTATCTGCATAGTTTGTTGTGATCCACACATCAAAGGCTTTAACATAGTCAATAAAGCAAATGTAGATGTTTTTCTGTAACTCGCTTGCTTTCTCTATGATCCAGCAAATGTTGGCAATTTGACCTTTGGTTCCTCTGCCTCTTCGAAATCCAGCTTGTATGTCTGGAAGTTCTCAGTTCATGTACTGCTAAACCTAGCTTGAAGGATGTTGAGCATTACTTTGCTAACTTGTGAAATGAGCACAATTGTATGGTAGCTTGAACATTCTTTGGCATTGCCCTTCTTTGGGATTGGAATAAAAACTGATCTTTTCCGGTCTTGTGGCCACTGCTGAGTTTTCCAAATTTGCTGACATTTTGAGTGCAGCACTTTAACAGCATCATCTTTTAGTATTTTAAATAGCTCAGGTGGTATTCAATCACCTCCACTAGCCTTGTTGGTAGTAATACTTCCTAAGGCCCACTTGACTTCACATGCCAGGATGTCTGGCTCTAGGTGAGTGACCACACCATTATGGTTATCTGGGTCATAAAGACCTTTTTTGTGCAATTCTTCTGTGTATTCTTGCTACCTCTTCTTAATCTATACCTCTGTTAGGTCCCTTATCATGCCATCCTTGTTTGAAGTATTCCCTCGATATCTCCAGTTTTCCTAAAGAGACCTCTAGTCATTTCCATTCTTTTGTTTTCCTCTATTTCTTTGCATTGTTAGTTTAAGAAGGCTTTCTTATCTCTCCTTGCTTTTCTCTGGAACTGTGCATTCAGTTGTGTATATCTTTCCCTTTCTCCCCTGCTTTTTGCTTCTTTTCTTTCCTCAGATATTAGTAAAGCCTCCATAAACAACCACTTTGCCTTCTTGCATTTCTTTTTCTTTGAAATGGTTTTGGTCACTGTGTCCTGTACAATGTTACAAACCTCTGTCCATAGTTCTTCTGGCACTCCGTCTACCAGATCTAATCCCTTGAATCTATTTGTAATCTCCACTGTGTAATCATAAGGAATTTGATATAGGTCATACCTGAATGGTATAGTGGACTTTCCTACTTTCACATGCTTATAAGGGAGCATATAGAATCTGAATAGTCAGTGGGATGGGCTGTGCCAATTATCAGCTTATTGCTTCTCATCAACCCTGTGTTCATTCTTTATCAGTTCAGTCACTCAGTTGTGTCCGACTCTTTGCGACCCCATGGACTGCAGCACGCCAGGCTTCCCTGTCTATCACCAACTCCCAGAGTTTACTCAAACTCATGTCCATTGAGTTGATGATGCCATCCAACCATATCATCTTCTGTCATCCCCTTTTCCTCCTGCCTTCAGTCTTTCCCAGCATCAGGGTCTTTTCAAAAGAGTCAGTTCTTCACATCAGGTGGCCAAAGTATTGGAGTTTCAGCTTTAGCATCAGTCCTTTCAATGAATATTCAGGACTGATTTCTTTGAGGATGGACTGGTTGGATCTCCTTGCAGTCCAAGGGACTCTCAAGAGTCTTCTCCAACACCACAGTTCAAAAGCATCTATTCTTTGGTGCTCAGCTTTCTTTATAGTCCAACTTTCACATCCATACATGACTACTGGAAAAACCATAGCTTTGACTAGACAGACCTTTGTTGGCAAAATAATGTCTCTGCTTTTTAATATGCTGTCTAGGTTGGTCATAAGTTTTCTTCCAAGTAGCAAGCATCTTTTAATTTCATGGCTGCATTCACCATCTGCAGTTTTATATTCATCTCTTATATATTTATATAAATCTCATATATTTATATTTGTTTTATATTCATCTTTTATTACGTGGTAAGTATCCAATTATGTACTGGTTCCCCATAGGATGGTTTTCTGACTGTTATATAATCAACTCTTTAGTAATACAGTAATTATAAGAACATTAGTTATTTTTGTACAACATAATTTGATTACATTACATAGTGTTGTTCAGTGGGGCCTTGCAGGAGAGAGGCTATGGAGACTTTCACTTACTTTTTTCTTTTAATTTAAAGAATTAATAGTCTTTGATTTAAAGTCTTTTTCTGCTTTGCTTCATGTGGATAATCGCTATTATAGGTTCAGAAGTGATTACTTTTCCTCTAATTCTCATCTCTATATCACAGTTTAAATGTGTATGCAACTAGAATGTCAAGATTGGGAAGCTGAAATAGCGGATAATTTTGGAAAGGTCTCAGAAACTCCAACTGAATATCTGTGTTCTGTGAAAGTTTATAGCAGTTTTCTTTGGCTACTAATGAGTATAGTTAGCTTCTGCACTAATAGATCATTTAAATATAAAGTGAAATCTTGTGTTTCTATATTTGAGAATTGCCACCTTGGTTGTCATTTTTCTATTTCTGGGGAAACAAGGAAATTTCATCAAAGTGAAAAAGACATCCCTTTTTATAGAATTAAAATAATTTTCTCTCCCATTCTCTAAATACAAGTCTATTTTAAAGCATTTTCAAAATGCAGGGCTTAATCATGTGGATTCTGAGCGTAACTGCTCATGACATTGCCTCAGTTAGAAGACTGAAAGCAACAAATTCCCATTGGTGACCTAATGAACCTGTATTTCTCTTTCAACTCAAAAAGTTTTCAGAACCCAGAACACTCTCTTGATAGATTCAACAGTTTCATTCATTACCAAACATATGATTAATCTGTCTTCTATAAAAGAAGATTTTTTTTTCGACTTGTTCTCTTTAAAACAATTCTAATGATTTGATCTAATTTCCTTGAAATGATGTTAAAACACCCTGTTTTTCATAATCACACAAAGGGCAGTTCTTCACATCCAAGTACAAACTCATATTCCTTTCTTTTCAACACCTCAGACCTCTCCAATAGCAGGTATGAATCTCTCAAATATATTAAGTTAAAGGACAGGAAAGCTCCATGAATGTTTCTGCTACTGGCCATTATTCTGATTTAAATTATTGTCAATAAATTTGGTGGTCTGTAGAACATTTTGAAGCATTAAAAAAATCATGTTGGTAATTTCTGATGCCACAGAGTGAATCTGGCATTTATTCTTCTTCAGAATCTTTATTAAAATACTCTAAAGAAATTCAGTAACAAAGCAGTTTATCACTGTAAATAATCAAAACAGAATGATGTCCCACCTATTGAAATTATGTTTAAATTATATATGAGTGACTTAAGCAAATTCTATGTCTTTTAATGCCTTTATATAGACTTTTTACCATAGTCGATGGGACAAAAGAATCCTCTTCTGTGCTAATGACACGATCATAATCATGTTACAAACAGGAACTCCAGAAACAATTGGCATGTTTCCCTCAGAAACAACAGCTCACTAGTTATTATGCAGAAATTAGTCATTTTATAGTTAACTTTTCATTCAAATGAATGAAATTAAACGTGTCTACTCTTTAGGTTGACGTATTTATTTTTGAGAGGTTAATTTTGAAGGTACCTCATTCTGGAAGAGCCAAATCTTTATTTTTTATGACATAGGAATCAAGGGCTATTGGCAGACAATTTGTCATATCATCTGAGTGGCTCTGGAGGTAAAATATTTCTTTCTGATAAGAAATGGAGTTAGGATCTTTAATTTTCGTATCAAAATGGTAAATTGTCTTCCTCTCATATGAGAGTTAAAATATATGGGTTTTTCAGTACTTGCCCTAAGGTACTTGCTAGTGGATGAGATTTAAATTATTAATTTTACAGTGTTTATACAATGCTGGTAGAGAAAATATACTTGAAAGGGCTTATCTAACAGAGAAGTGGATGTTGAGAATGGGCACTGAGATGCACAAACACAACGAGTGTCTGAGGATTTGGGACTAGATGAGTAGTAGAACAAGATGGGAGGGAGCATGGGAATTCCTTACCATCAATCAGTAAATTACTCATGGGGAAGGAAATGTACTCCTTTTTTAAGCTTCTCTCCCTTCTCTCATCTCTCACCATGCTGTCAAAGAGGACCCCTCTGTACTCACCTGATCCCACAGGGTTTCAGTGATCGTTAATTCTACTGCCTGTTGAAATAAGATACACATATTGGGAACATTACCTTAACTCTCCCAGAATCGGAACTGACACATCATGAAACAGATAGAATATGACGCATTTTTTGGAGTTGAGATGGACACTCAAAAGCATGCCATTTGTCAGGCAGCCCTAAGTCTTCTTCAGCCCTATTGAGCCATTTTTCAGCCCATATGCCTTGTCATCTCTTAATCTAACTAGTCGGTAATAGATATAAGCAGACTCCTATGATGACTCACCTTATTAATACCCACATATATAGCCTGCCTGCTTTTGAAGTCATCTAGTGTAGTTGTGGTATTGGAGAAGACTCTTGAGAGTCCCTTGGACTGCAAAGAGATCCAACCAGTCCATTCTAAAGGAGATCAGCCCTGGGTGTTCTTTGGAAGGAATGATGCTAAAGCTGAAACTCTAGTACTTTGGCCACCTCATGCGAAGAGTTGACTCATTGGAAAAGACTCCAATGCTGGGAGGGATTGTGGGCAGGAGGAAAAGGGACGACAGAGGATGTGATGGCTGGATGGCATCACTGACTCGATGGATGTGGGTTTGAGTGAACTCCAGGAGTTGGTGGTAGACAGGGAGGCCTGGCGTGCTGCAATTCATGGGGTCACAAAGAGTCGGACATGACTTGAGCGAATGAACTGAACTGAACTGAGTGTAGTTGTGGCATTGAAGATGTTACTTAGTCTTGGTGCACAATGACCCACCACTTGATCAAGAGCATTCTGAGCTATAGTGCCCAAGTCTTCCAAGATATGGTTCTTGTTAGACAGTTTTCCTGCCTCCTGGACACATCCTGTTCACCTCTGCTTTCCCCAGGAACCTTGATTCCCAACCAGTGAAGCTGCTTAGTCATATCTGACTCTTTGCAATCCCATGGACTGTAGCCTACCAGGCTCCTCCATCCATGGAATTTTCCAGGCAAGAGTACTGGAGTGGGTTCCCATTTCCTTCTCCAGGGAATCTTCCTGACCTGGGGATCGAACCCAGGTCTCCCTCATTGCAGGCAGACGCTTTACCGTCTGAGCTACCAGGGAAGCCCAAAGGAACTAGTATATTTGGAAGTCTTACCCACCTTTGGTTTCATTGTCTCTTCAAAGGATTTTCTGGAAAGAAAGGGTGGTAAAAATCTGATGAGTCACTAGATAGGTGACATAAAAAAAGTGTCAGAATAGGAGGTTACAGCCCTCATATCTTCAGCATAAACATTAATTTTGACAACCATCCATGGATGGAAATACCTTTTGGGAAATCAGGAGTCCAGGGGAGAGCTTCCAAAACCTCATTTAAGCAAAAGAAATCCATGAATAGATGCATTGAAGAGGATAAGAAAGACAGTTTCACTCCCCCCCGCCCCCACCCAAGACACTCCTCCCCAAAGGCAGCATAGCTTAGTGCCAGTAGAGACCCTCTCAACCTGTGATTTCTCCTATGAGGGAAGTGAGAGTGGAATTAGCTCTCTGATTTCCCAGGCTTATAAGACATTGACTAGGAGGCCCACTTCTGTCTAATCCCACCCAGATGGCTAAGGTGATTGGCACAGCTGAATAGTATTGGGGGAGTTGGGAACAGAAGAAAGGGGCGGGCACTCATGGCATTCACTACATGGATCTCCAGAACCAGCTGCAGATCACCTATTAGATCTAGGTGAACTCCACCAAGAGGGTTATCCAGAACACCTTTTGACTTCTCACCTGTCAGTAACATCCCTCAACTGACTGACAAATGCTCCTGCTGCTAAGTCGCGTCAGTCGTGTCCAACTCTGTGTGACCCCATAGACAGCAGCCCACCAGGCCCCGCTGTCCCTGGGATTCTCCAGGCAAGAACACTGGAGTGGGTTGCCATTTCCTCCTCCAATGCATGAAAGTGAAAAGTGAAAGTGAAGTCGCTCAGTCGTGTCCGACTCTTAGCGACCCCTGTGGACTGCAGCCTACCAGGCTCCTCCATCCATGGGATTTTCCAGGCAAGAGTACTGGAGTGGGTTGCCATTGCCTTCTCCACAAATGCTCCTAGTATTTCACATAACCTTGAGATGGTAACATGTTAGCCTCTGCAGATGGCAAGTAAAAGCCTCTTCAGATGGTATGAAGATATCAGCAGCTGGCAAAACTATGTGAGAATGAGAGAAGGAACATTTGAAAGAATCTTGAATACTCTGGGGAAAATAAACAGGAGGCTCTCAGTACCCAGACTGACTTTTTGGGATTAAGAGAAGGCCTCTCCTAAAGAGGTAACAAGAAAACAGAGAAGAGTGCACCCATAGGAAAGACCTGAAAGACTCCCAAAATCTTTGGCTGGGCTGACTGGTGAAGATCTTTCACTTTTGAAGCCAGTCAGTAAAGACTGGAAGAGGACTGCTTCTTCAAATAAAGAGACAAATGCAAGAATTCAAGGAACATGAAGAATCAAGGAAACGTAACACCACCAAAAGAACAAAAAGATCCAGTGATGGATCTCAAAGGAATGGAGATCAATTGCAATTCTAAACAGTTATATTAAAGAATCTTTAAGCCAGAAGAGAAGATGACCAGTGAACGGAAATCAAGAAAACGGCAAAATGAGAAGTTCAACAAGGAAATGAAAACTATAAAAAAGAACCAGACAAACTCTTGGGACTGAAGAATGGCTGTGATGAAAAATTCAATAGAGGTCTTCAACAGCAGACTTGATCAAGAAGAAAAGAGAACGATTGAACTTGAAGACAAATAATTTGAAATTCAGAAGAATAAAAAGAAAAGAACTGAGAAGAGTAAAGAATGCCTATATGACTATGGGACACCATCAAATGACATAATATGGGCTCTTTGAAAGCCACAGAAGGAACAGGGAAAGTGAAAATGGTAGAAAGCTTATTTAATGAGATAATGACAGAAAAAATTCCCAAATCTGGTAGGGAAGTTAACATCTAGATCCACAATGCTTAAAAATTCCAAGGAGGCTGAACATTAGGAAATCTTCATTGAGACATTATAATCAAATTGTCTAAGGTCAAAGACAAATAGAATTTGGAAAGCAGCAAGGAAAAGTGAATTACCACATACAAGGGAAGTCCCAAAAGAGTATTCTCGGCAGACACCTTGTATGCCACAAGGGAGTAAGATGATACAATCTAAGTGTTGAAAACAAACAAACAAACTTGCTAACCAAGAATACTTTACCTGGCAAAGCTACTCTTCAGAAATAAAGTGGAGATAAAGACTTTCCCAGACAAACAAAAGCTTGATCATGACTAGACTTGGCATACAACAAACGCTAAAGGGAGTTCTTCAAGTTGAAAGGATATTAAACAGCAGGAGGAAAACATAAGTATGAATCTCACTGGAAATGGGATATATATAATCAAATTTGAAGACTTAAATATTGTAAGGGTGGTGCTTATTAAATCACTTGTAGTGCTAGTGTGAAAGTTAAAAGTATTAAAAGTAGCTATAGCTATCAATACAATAATTTTTAATGGATACATATTATAAAGAGGTCTAGTGATATCAATGACATAAAATGTGAAGGGAAATGAAAAAATGTAGAGTTTTTGTATTCAGTTGCTGTTACCAGCTTAAAAAGACATACTGTAGGATATGTCTCATGGGAATGTAAACCTCTAGAAGATACACAAAAGATGGGGAACACGTGTACACCCGTGATGGATTCATGTTGATGTATGGCAAAACCAATACAACATTGTAAAGTAATTAGCCTCCAATTAAAATAAATTAATTTATATTTAAAAAAAGGAATCGGAGCAAACTGTTGCAGAATTTCAATAAATCACAAAACAAGATAGCAAGAAGGGAAGGAAGAAACAAAGCAACTACAGAATAGAATACAACAACATGGTAATAATGGTAATTACTGATAGTTACATATTAATAATTATTTAAACATAAATGGATTAAATTCTCCAAACAGATGAGTTAAATGGATTAAAACTATCCAGCTGTATGCTATCACACACGCACATAGGCTGAAAGTAAAGGGATGAGAAAAGATATTTCAGGCAAATGGTACACAAACGAGAGCAGGACTGGCTATATTTATATCAGACAAAACAGATTTTTAGTCAAAAACTGTACACTTTGTCATATGAGACAAAGAAGGTCATTATATAATAAAGAGTTAGTTCATCAAGATGATATGACAGTTGTAAATATATATATATCCAATTTTGAAGCACCTAAATATATATATAGCAAGTATAAGCAGAACCAAAGGGAAAAACTGACAAAAATAATAAGAGCAGAACTCAATACCCCATTTTCAATAGTGAATAGATCATACAGGCAGGGTTATAAAGGAAATAACAAACATATGGCATTATAGACAAAATGGATCTATACAAAACACTGCATCCAATAACAACAAAATACACATTCTTCTCAAGCACACACAGAACATTCTCCAGGCAAAGTCATATGCTGGGCCACAAAGCAAGCTTAACAAACTTAATATTGATAACATATCATGTATTTTTTCCTACCACAATGATATTAAACTGGAAATCAATAACAAGAGGAAATTCTTAAAATTCAACAACATGTGGAAATTAAAGAGCATTCAAACAACAAATATGTTGAAGAAAAAGAATGACTTAAATAAAAATATAAAAAGATATCACAGCTAATACCAAAGAGACTACTATGAAAAACTATATACCAAAAAAAAAGTAGATATCTTATTAGAAATGGATAAATTCCTAGAAATATACAACCTACTCAGGCTTCTCTGGTGGCTCAGCAGTAAAAGAATCTGTTTGCAGTGCAGGAGTTGCAGGAGACACAGGTTCGATTCCTGGATCAGGAAGTTCCCCTGGAGAAGGGCATGGCAACCCACTCTGCCAGGGTCCAGTCCCGGCTGATCCAGGGTATTCGAAGGAGAGACGGCATCGGCGACCTATTTAGTTAAATATTCATCAAAGATATAAAGAGTAATAGAATGAGGATAGCTCAGTGAGGAAATTCAGTGGAGAAAAGAGGCTGAAAAGTTCAGCCAGAAGGTGAGAGAAAGAACGACATGGGGAGACCAAGTTTCGGTGAACAAGGCCCGCACTTTATTTTCCAAAGTAGTTTTTATACCTTAAGTTATGCATAGAGGATAATGGGGGAAGGGGTAGAGTCATGCAGTAAGCCAGGCTTTCTTCCTGCAAACTTAACATATGCAAAAGTTTAGGTGATTTGCATCATCTCATCTTCTGGCCCGGAGGCCTGTTAACATTTTAAGACCCTTTCTTCAGAAAACTTATTTTTCTCTAAAGGTGATTAGTCAGGCGCCACCCTCCAAAAGCATTAAAGTTGCATTCCTATAGGGCAAAGGTGTGGTGGGCTACAACAAGAAAAAGAATTAACTCAAGGGTCCAAGGTTACAAACATTAAAGCTACTACTTACACCAATTATATTAATCAATACACTGCCAAGGACACAGTAGGTAAGGGATATGGAGACTTAGCAGCAAACATTGGCCCAATAAGTGAAAAACCCTTCACCAATACAATTTCTAATCAATCTTTTAACTACTCAAAGGAATCTGTGTTTAGACAGTTTAGAACATCTCCTGCCTCTCACAGTTGGGAGGCTCTGAACAATCACATGTGGCCGGAAAAACCTATTCAGGCAGGCTAGAGGATTTCCAAAGGAGTTTGTAGGTTGAAACACTGTCACACCTAGGAATTATTTAACTGGAGCTGTAAGCTAACTCTTTTTTCAGAGAGAGGTAGTGGGGGACAGCCCCCCGTAAAGTCAGAGGTGTAGGTGAAAGCACAAAGCAGAAAGTAGGCAGACTCTGGTTTTGGGGGTAGATGCTCGAGAATTTCCAGGGGGACTCCTGAGGCTCGATCCCGCCTTTGCGTATGCCGAGCCTCCTTCCTCATGACCTTTGCCACGGGCGGAGTTCCTCACACTGGCTCCTGGCAGTGGTAGAATTCCAGTTGAGCTATTCCAGATCCTGAAAGATGATGCTGTGGAAAGTGCTGCACTCAATATGCAATATGCAATATGCACTCAATATGCAATATTCCGGCTCCCGGCACCACTCCAGTATTCTTATCTGGAGAATCCCATAGGCAGAGGAGCCTGTTAGGCTACTGTCCATTGGGTCGCAAAGAGTCAGACACAACTGAAGCATCTTAGCATGCACACATACAACCTACTAAGACCAAATCATGATGAAACACAAAAATCTGAACAAACCAATAATGAGTAAGAAGATTAAGTTAGCAATCGAACTCCTCCCTATGAAGAAAAGCTGAGAACCAGATGGCTTTGCAGGTAATTTCTACCAAAGAATTGACACTAGTCCTCCTCAAACTCTTCCAAAAAATTGAAGAGGAAGGCACATGCTCAGACTCACTCTATGAGGCCCACATTTCTCTCATACAAAATCCAGATAAGGATACAACAAGGAGGAAACTACACACCAATATTCCTGATGAATGTAGATGCAAAAATCCTCAACTTCATACTAACAAACTGAATTCAGCAATGCATTAAAAGGCTCATACACTATGATCAGATGAGATGTACCCTGGGCTATAAGAATGATTCTACAAATGGATATCAATTGTGATACACCACCACATCAACAGAATGTGAAAGTCACTGTCATGTCTAACTCTTTGCAACCCCATGGAGTATACAGTCCACAAAATTCTCCAGACCAGAATACTGGAGTGGGTAGCCATTCCCTTCTCCAGGGGATCTTCCCAACCCAGGGATCTAACCCAGGTCTCCCACATTGCAGGCAGATTCTTTACCAGCTGAGCCACCAGGGAAGCCCAAAATCAACAGAATGAAGGATAAAAATCATATAATGTTCTAAATAGATGCATAAAAATAATTTGATAAAATTCAATATCCATTCAAGGTAAAACTCTCAACAACTAGTTATAGAAGAAATTCACCTCACTATAATAAAGGCTGTATATGACAAACCTATAACCAATGTCATACTTAATGGTAAAAAGCTAAAAGCTTTTCCTACAAGGTTAGGGAAAGACAGGGAATCTCACTCTCACCTTCCTATTCAACAGGATATTGGGAATCCTAACCAGAGCAATTAGGCAACAATAAGGATTAAAAGGCATCCATGAGTTTGAGGAAACTCACGGAGATAGTGATGGACAGGGAAGCCTGGCGTGCTGCAGTTCGTGGGGTGGCGAAGAGTGGATACGACTTAGCAACTGAACAGAACAACAAGAATGCACTTTCCCAAATAGAACTCTCTGACTCCATACCTACCAACTATTTTCTTCTCATAGTTCTGTAGTGGAACTACATAACTATTCCTCATATTCTTAGAACTTGCTTCTATCTTCCTCCAGGTGTCAGGCTTTGCAATTTCTCAATGGCTCTCAGACTTGAGGCTCAGTTAATCATTATGAGCACCTTAATCAGATATGCCACCTAGAAACCTTAGAAGACACTTTTAACTCTTTTTCTTCCTGAATTCCTTTAAACTAATTTCTTTTTCTTTTTTTGGTCTTTAAAGTCTTTACTACACAAAATCCTGTGTTTTTTTTTATTCCTGCATTCTTTGTTTTGATGATGAGAGACATCTCAATACATTTGGAAATAGTGGTACTGTGCATTTCATGGAAGTTGGCTAAAATGGTGCTGAAGACATTGAGTAATTAGAATCACAATTTATAAAGCCGGGTTTATGAGGAATAGTTTATATACAGTAAATATTATTCTTTATCATGTACAATTTTGCTCATTGACATATGCAAACATCACATAATCACCATCACAGTAAAGGTATAGAACACCCCCTTCACTCTCCAAAATTCTCTCTTATCTCTTTGGAATCAGTCTCTTTCCATTACTCCCAGACTTTGTTAACTAAGCACTGATCTATTTCTTCTCAGTGTAGTTGTACCATTTTCAGAATGTCCTATAAATATAATCATACATTAGGTAGCTTTTTTAAAATTGGAGTATAACTTCTTTACAATATTGTCAGTTTTTGCTTCCTATAAATTCTTATAACATCTCCTGCATACTTTAAAAGCTCAAACCAAGGCTCCAGTTCCTTTCTGAATCTTTCTTGACCTATAAGTGCACAGAAAACCTAGGTTTTTTTTTTTTTTTTTTCCAGATTTTATGGATAATATTGCCTGGGTCTCATATTCAGCCTAAAGCAGCAGATTCTGGCCATTCTCTGTACCCTAGGACAAGGAAAGCAAAGTTTCGGGCATCTGGCCTTGATTTACATTGTAGAGGACATAAGAACTTCTTAGAGAAAGTTGGTCTTGGGATAAATAAATGCCCCTTGGTGGTATTCTCAACTAACTCCTCCTACAGGAATTTCAGATTGATGCCTACCTTCTAAGTAGAATGAGAATGACTTGCTTTCGTTCCTTCCATTAAGGAGAGGAGAAAAGATACGTGAAAGTCCCAACTTTCCCCAACTAGGAAATAGGCGCAGCTGTGGCAGGTATGGGAGACAGGGGACCTTGATTCTTCTCCCACAGAAAATATCCAATCTAAGGACATTTGAAGGTCATCATGAACCCCATTTACCTTTTCTGCTGCCTGGAGTTCCTTCCTCCCTCTTGTTCTTGATCTTGGAAGGCATGCTGTGCCATTAGTCTGAACGGAAACTAGATGCTCTGGAGCTGAAGATGGAGATAACTCCACGTCCTGGAGAGGAGTAAATGAATAGGGGAAGAGGGCAGGTAAATGATGAGAGGAGACTTCCCTGTTGGAGAACTACCAGAACAGATGTCTCAGTAGTTCAGGAAGCACTTGTATTTTGAATGGGTCAGTGTGTTTGTGTGAATGTGTGTGTGTGTGTGTGTACACATATGTGTAAAGATAAGGGTGTGAGGGAAGAAGTGTTTGCACCAGATAAAGAAATTCCAGTGAGAAGGTAGATAGAGAAAAGAGAAACTCAGTGAAAAAATAATAGCTGGCTGGGATTGGGATAGGGAGTGGGCCAGTGGCTGCTTGAGGTAACGGTGGCTCTAAGACAAAGTTAGGAAGTAGTAATATAATAAATTCAAGAATGGACAATTTCCCATCCCATCCTCCATCCTAGTCAGGCAGCTAAGGGTAGCACCACAGGCTGTAGGTCTGTAAGCTCCAGCCTTCAAGTGTCTTGGAGGCATGAGGGAAACCCCAAAGCTGATACTGTCAAAAACATGTGGGGCTGACAGGTCAAATCAGTGACTCAGAGTTAAATCCTCCTTTGAGAAGTTGCTTCCCAGAACCCCTCCTCCCATCCTTCCCATCTCCAAACCTGAGTCAGAAACTAATAAGAAAATTATGTCCAGAAACGTACCCAACTGGGCACCCCAAATAGCTCTTCTCCCTACCCCTAACCTCCTAGAATTTCTCCTCCTTGAGCCGCATCTCACAACAGCTTCCTATCATCTCACCTATCAACCTAGCCCTTTTCAACTCTTCTGTGACCTCAGCTGTGACCTCATAGATCTGAGACAACTGACTGTCCCCTCCCACCCTCAACCCAGGCTTCATTTCATACAAATGATACAATAGTGAGATAATACTGTGAAATTTTAATTTCTGGGAATTTTTGTTACATCATTGACCTCCACCCATTGCCTTAGACATTCTGTACTTCTGAGAGATGATAGGAATGAGCCCAGAAGAATCCGTGTTTTATTTTGAATTTCAAAATAGGGTCTAAAGAGTTAGGTCTTTTGATTTCAGAAGTTAGGTCCTGGTGACTCACACGCCTGCAATGCAGGAGACCTGGCTTTGATCCCTGGGTCAAAGAGATCCTGTGAAGTAGGACAAGGCAATCTATTCCAGTATTCTTCCCTGGAGAATCCCATGGACAGAGAAACCTGGTGGGCTTCAGTCCATAGGGTCGCAAAGAGTTGGATACAACTGAGCATAGCACAGCACCTTGAGAAAAATGGTTTTGTTTTGAATTCCAAAAGTCTTTGATTTGAAAGAGCAGCAAAGATTGGTGAATTGTTGTGGCTGTAAAGTTTTAGAAGGGATGAAAACAGTTCTCTGCAGAAAAAAAGATAGTTTTTATCTATAGATATTAAAAATAGGTGTAATAGTGCTAAAAAGAAGGCAGGAAATGAGTATCAGAGAAAAGTTAGATGTAGATGTGCAGCTCTGAGAGGAACCTGTTACTATTTGGTGATCGTGTATGTAAATTGGGGCTTCCCAGGTGGCACAGTGGTAGAGAATCTGCCTGTCAGTGCAGGAGATGCAAGAGACATGGGTTTGATCTGTGGGTTGGGAAGATCCCCTGAAATAGGAAATGGCAATCCACTCTAGTATTTTTGCCTGGAAAATTCCATGGACAGAGGAACCTGGTGGGTTACAGTCCATGGGGTCACAAAGAGGCAGATACAACTGAGCATACATACACACACATGTGAAATCTCCCAATATGTATAGAAATCTTAGAAGAGAAGGGACCAAGGACCTACTTCTTCCCTGCAACTGGAACCCTGGAAGAACAGACTCAGAGAGTGTGCTGCACCAACAGGAGGAGATTGTGATAAAATGGGACTTGTGGTGTGGTGTGTACTTAGGCAGACAGGGACTAACATGGTACCTTCCAGTTCCCCACAGCCTGCCCAGGCTATCCATCAGGCAGAAAAGATCCAGACTATCCCTCAGGCAGAAATTACAGAGTGAAGGAGGAGAGGTCTGACATATGACGAGGACTCACAGTGTGTGAGCCCTGTAGCAAAAGACCATTGTAGGTTCATGGATAAAAGCATGGACATTGCTTGCCCCTACTTGTCTTCAGCAGTATTTAGGGAAGATCTATTATACTGCCCACCCCTAGCTTTGAAGAGAGATTTTAGAGCTTTAAGTGCTACTAATGAGACACACCAAGACCACCATAGGCTCTCCCTGAATATCACCTTCTTACTATTATGAACTACTTAAAAGATTGGTCATCAGAAGAAGCTCTGATTAGAGATTACTCTCTCCCTCCCTCTCAGAGGCCACTGGGGACATTCCCATCATGACCTGACTCCTTGTTTGCGTCAGTTTTCACAAAAAGTCTAAGCTCCTCCCTCCATGACTCCACATACAGGAACTTTTAGTCTTTTATGGCCAGATACATGCCATAGCCTAGCTCAAGTTCCTAGTTCTCTCTAACCACTCCAAATCTTTTACCATTTAAAACTGAATTCTTGATTCTTCCCACCTTGAAAACTTGTTCCTCTCCACCACATTATATGGTGCCACCATTCATGCAGTTGCTTAATTAAAAAACCCTGGAATCACCAAGTTGCCTCTTTTCCTGTCTCAGTTCAGAAAATCTCATTGGCTGTATCTTGAATCTGGTCACTTCTCATCCAGGTCAAGCCATATCATTTCTCTTTCAGACTATTGCTGAAACCTTTTAATCTGTCCATTATTTTCCTGCAGCAGCCAAAATGATCATCTTTAAAGGCATACAAATCACATAACTTTCTTCTCAAAACCCCGTATTCCCTTTGCATCACGCTTTGAACAAAGTACACAGAGCTTCCAAGTCAGGCCTACCCCTTAGACATCATTTCCTGCACGCTGCCATCTTGCTCATTCTGCTCCAGTCACCCTGGCTTCCTTGCTTTTCCTCAAGTGTGCCCAGCACACATGAGCATCTGGCTAATGGTTTCCATTCTTGCTGTCCCTTCTTTCTGGAACATTCTTCTCCTAAACGTGGGTTCGGTGACCTTGGTTACTTCGGGTCTATGTGCAAATGATGTTTTCTCAGAGAGGTCTTTCTGTGTCTCCTGTCTAAGGCAGCAGTTGCTGCCACTGACTAGCCCTTTATTTTGATTTACATTTATTTTAATCATCACTTGCCATATTAATATAAATTCTTATTAGTTTTGTTTGTCTGCATGTTTCATCTCATAGAACATAAGCGCCATGAAAGCTTTTGTCTTATTCAATATTGATTATATCTACCATGCCAAGAACCATGTCTGGAATATAGAAACAACTCAAATGTGTGTTGAATGATTAGCCAATCAACAATACAGAGACTTCTCTCAAAGAAATGGATAGAAACCATTGGTAAGGATACAAGGGGTATCCCACAGAGGAGAGGAACCCTTCTTCTGCCATGATATTGCCTTCTCCTACAAACTGAGATCACCAAGAGTGAGAAGGAGAAAAGTAAGTTGGCAGTACTTAATACATGTGATCTTTCCCATACACACACACAAAGATTAAATTTAGATTAAATTAAAAAGTTTAGTTCTCAAATAAATTTATTGAATTATAATTGACACACAATAAAAGCACATATTTGGCAAATTTGGGCGTATTTGTACACCCATGAAATCATTATTAAAAGCCACCTGTGATGACCTAGAGGGGTTGGATAGGGATGGATTGTGGGAAGGTGGGAGGGAGGCTTCAGAGGGAGGGGATATATGTACACTTATGACTGATTCACATTGTTGTACTCCAGAAACCAGTGCAACATTGTAAAGCAATTATCCTCCAATTAAAAATAAATTTAAAAAAAATCCAGGTAGTGAACATGTCCATGACTCAAAAAGTTTCCTTATGCCCCTTTGTAATGCTTATTCATGCTCCTGTCTGTCATCTTCACCTTTTCCATCCTCAAGCAACCGTTGATATGCTTTCTCTCATTATAGTATGGATTTTCTAGAATTTTATGCAAATAAAATTATACAACATACACTTTTTTTGCATGAACTCTTATTCAGTATTTTATTTTGAACTTCATTCAACATTATTATTTCAGTAGTTCATTCTTTCTTATTCAGCCATAAAAAAGAAAGGAATCTTACCTTTTGTGGTCACATGGATAACCCTTAAGAGCATTATGCTAAAGGAAATTAAGTCAAACAGAGAAAGACACTGTGTGATTTCACTTATATGTGGAATCTAAAATTCTAAAGTCAAAGTTACAGAGTAGAATGGTGGTTGTCAGGGGCTGGGGGTGAGGGGCTGCAGTCATACTGGTCAAAAGATACAAACTTCTAGTTACAAGATGAATAAATTCTGGAGATCTAATGTATAGCATGATGGCTATAGTCAATAGTACTGTATTGTATACTTAAAAATTGCTAAAAGAATCTTGCATGTTGCCACCAGACACACAAAAAAGGTGACTATGTAAGGTGAAAGACATGTTACCTAGGTTTATTTTGGCAAGCCCTTCATTTTATATGTGTGTATGTATGTGTATATATAAAAATGTGCGTGTGTGTGTGTATATATATATATAATCCTCATTTTATACACCTTACACAGTGTTATATGTACACAGTGTTATATGTGAATTTTATTTCAAGCTGGAAAAATACTTCATTTATTTTAATTGCTAATTAGTATTCCATTGTATGATGTATTAGTTTCTTAGGGCTACTGTAATAAATTGTCACAAACTTGATGGCATAAAACAACAGATATTTTCTCAAAGTTCTGGAGCCCAGAAGTCTGAAGTCAAGGTGTTGGCAAAGTTCCTTCCTTCCAGAGGCTCAATGGGAGAATCAGTTCCATGCTTTTCTCTTAGTTTTTAGCAGCTGCCAGCAACCACTGGAGTTCCTTGGCTTGTAGATGCATCACTCCAATCTCTGCCTTCATCTTCACATGACTCTCTCCTCTGATATGTCTGGCTCTCCCCTTCTTTCCTAAGGACAATTGTCATTGCATTTAAAACCCACCCTAATCTAGTGTGAGCTAATCTTGAGGTACTTAACATAATCATGTTTGCAAAGAGCCTTTTTCACATTTACACGTTTTGAGTGGACTTATCTCTTGGTGGGGGGCGGGCACCATTCAACCCCTCTTTTAACAAAGAGGTAGTTAAAATTTGCTAAGAATAAGATTTTGGTGAATGAACAGTATGCAGTTCTTGAAAAGGGTAGATGAAAGCCAGCTTACAGAGGATTTAGGGTTTAAGAAAAGAATTGCTGGGTAGGAAATGTCAGTATACTTGGACATGCTTTGAAAAGCACAGCAGTAGAAATAAGACAAAAGATATGAAAGACTCTAATAAGTGCTTAGAATCTGTTTAAAAACCTAATTAAACCTAATTAGAGATTTACATGTTTTGGTGAACACTAGAAGTATATGAGTATGTTCGTCCATGCTGAGCCATCTCAGTCTGCTTTCTGAAATACAAAGAGTAGTTATCACCAGGATAGAGACCTTTTTTAAGCTTTCTAAAGTATGTATTTTTTAATTGAAGGATAAATGCTTTACAGAATTTGTGTTGGTTTCTGCCAACGCTCACATGAATCAACCATAGGTTTACATATATCCCCTCCCTCTTGAACCTCGCTCCCCATCCCACCCATCTAGGTTGTTACAGAGTCCCGGTTTGAGTCCCTGAGTCATACAGCAAATTCCCTTTGGCTATCTATTTTACATGTGGCATAAAATTTAGAAAGCAACTGAGGTAAACTTGTGGAAAGGGTATCAGGGATAAAATAATAATGACTAGAGATCAGGAAGTTGATGTTAACATTATTAGTTCATTATTTTTAAAATGTTCATTAAGTACCTCATGTGTTTTGAGCACTAGGTTGGAAACTGGGAGTGAATAACTGGAGGAGAATGGTCCCAGTCCTTGAGTAGCTGTTCTGTTGTTATTTAGTCACTAAGTTGTGTCTGACTCTTTTCGACCTCATGAACCAGACTCCTCTGTCCATGGGATTTCCCAGGCAAGAATACTGGAGTGGGTTGCCATTTCTGTCTCTAGGGGATCTTCCTGTCCCAGGGATTGAACCTGCATCTCCTGCTTTGGCAGGCAGATTTTTCACCACTGAGCCCCCTGGGAAGCCCCTTGCTGTTCTGCAGTGAAGCAGTAATGCTTGGATGAACCATGAAGTAAATGACAAAGTTAATCAGGGATGAAGGTCATCAAAGCAGTGACTGTTACAACAGCAAAGCAGGAGAAGGTGTATGTGAACAATTATGAGAAAGAGAAGTCTATTCTGACCAAACACCCCCCAATAAAATGCCATATACGTTTAATTATTTGAGTTATATATTTTACATGTTTATGGTTCAGGGTCTTGACAGTTCTAATTCCTCTGTGTATCAGTCAACAGATATTTTCTAAATCCAGAATATTCTCCCAGCTAGCTTCTGAACAATTGCAGCGAGTGTGGCTGAAGGCAATTTGTGCATGTAATTGGCTATGGCAGGTCAGGCTGAAGCTCCTTAGGAAAGCCTCAGGAGCATTCCCTCTTTTTTTTTTTTTTTTTTTTTAAATTTTGGTACTTTTGCTGAGAGGAAGCTGAAGACAAAGTGGGCATCTGGCCAAATTCTTCAGAAGTCTCTCGATGAGGGAGACTACATTCTCACCCTCAAGCTGTAATTCCTGGGTTCAGATGCTGGGGAGCTGTTTCCATAGACTTCCCTCAGCAGCTTCCTGTCATATGTGGGATATAAGCTGTTTCCACAGACTTCGCTCAGCAGCTTTCCTCAGCAGAAGCTGCCGGAGCCTGCAGGGACAACAAGGGCAGTTTGTAGTGACAACAGCTGGGACACGTGGCAGTCTCCCTCCCCAGCCATCTCTTCCCTGGTTAATAATGCTCAGTGGGATCACAGTCACTTCTTCCCAGGACAATATATCAGTGTCATTTTGGATGCAGAGAATGCCAAACAAAATGGAGGTAAAATCAGAGCAAGCAGCGGGCTGGAGAGACTCACAAGTCTTCTGGGCCTTGAGGCCGACTTACCCATCCCACTAGAGTGAGCCAAGGGCCCCCAAGAGAAAGATTGCCCCTGGCTGAGGCTCTGGAGGCTCAACTTTCTCCACATCAGTAGTTTTCAAAGAGTAGTCTTCAGACCAGATGCGTTGGTACTGCCGAGGAAGTTGTTAGAAAGTCAAGTTCTTGGGCTCTGCCCCTGGACCTACTGAATTAGAAACTCTGGGGGTGGGATTCAGCAATTGGTTTTAACATGTGACTCAGATGCTCACAAAAGTTTAGTAACCACTGCTGTACTGGTTACTTCTATAGGACTGCCAGATACACAGAGGAAGTGAGCTATCAGCTATAAAGTTCAGGCAAAAATGCTTTTTTGGCATTCATTTGGCATTGAGCCAAATGCTTATTCCTTTGAGCTCTAGAATGGGACTGTAATGAGCACCTCTCACCCTCAACCACCCCCAAGTTGGTCAGATACTAACTCCATGATCTTTGGAGTGTCCACTGTGTGCTGAGAACATTTACAGAGAGACCACGTGAATGAGAAAACTAAACATTAACCATAATTTGTGATTTAAGAACTACAAAATGTCCCGAAACCACTAAGAATGGAATGATTTTAGCAATAGGATCATATCTAAATACACAGAATTACATTAAAGATTTATTGCATGATGGTCCTTATAATGATGATAATATACTTTCCTTGATTTTGAGATGCACATTTTTCATATTTTAGTATTTCTGAAATTAAGACACATCTTATAATTAATATATGTGTTTAATGTGGTTAGTTCTGCTTGATAATATATATTTTTTTAATCTAGCAATTAATAGCTCAGTTGGTAAAGAATCTGCCTGCAATGCAGGAGGACCCCGGTTCCATCCCTGGGTTGAGAAGATCCCCTGGAGAAGGGAAAGGCTACCCACCCCAGTATTCTGGCCTGCAGACTGTATAGTCCATGGGGTCACAAAGAGTCGGATGGGACTGAACTACTTTCACTTTACTGTTTGCATGCGTGCATTTTAATTTGCTTTAGTTGTGTCTGACTCTTTGCGACCCTGTGGACTTTAGCCTGCCAGACTCCTCTGTCCATGGGATTCTCCAGGCCAGAATACTGTAGTGGGTTGCCATGCCCTTTTCCAGGGGTTCTTCCTGACCCACTGATTGAACCCCCGTCTCTTATGTCTCCTGTATTGCCAGGCGGGTTCTTTGCCACTAGTGCCACCTGGGAATCCCTTACTGTTTACAGTGAATGGCAATTTAAAGGGATATATATTAACACTATGGGCTACGATGTGCTCGATGCACAACTCATTTAATCCTCACAACCAATCTATGATAGGTTGTAATCACCAAATCCATTTTCTAGGCAAGAAAACAGCAGAAAGAGACAGCATGCCCAAGGTCACAAGGCAGGTGAGGAGTTCAACTGTGTTTAACTTCAAAGTCCATCGTCTTCATCTAAACATTATATGTTCTCTCTGTTTACCTTTTGCCTGGATGATTTTTTTCTTTTACTTTTCCTAAGACTTGCTTATTTAGATAAAGCAGAGTCAAATAGTATCTTTCCTTAGTGATTCTGATAGAAGTGATATTTTTCCCTCCTTATAACTCCCACAGTCTTGCCACACTGTTAGAATATAAATTATTGTATTCTATTATAGCTGCTAACATAAGTTTATACCTTGTTACAGTGTTTCTGGACAACAGTCTTTGTTGACTGAACTGCTTAGGTAAATGTGTTTCTCCTACTTGGTTGAGATAAGCAGAAAACTTTCCAGACCTTATTGAGTATAACTCCTGACATAGTATTAACTAAGAACTTTCAGTTCAGTTTAGTTGCTCAGTCATGTCGACTCTTTGCGATTCCATGGACTGCAGTGCACCAGGCTTCCCTGTCAATCACCAACTCCTGGAGCTTGCTCAAACTCATGCACATCAAGTCATTAATGCCATCCAACCATCTCATCCTCTGTCATCCCCTTCTCCTCCTTCCTTCAACCCTTCCCACCATCAGGGTCTTTTCCAATGAATCAGTTCTTCACATCAGGTGGCCAAAGTATTGGAGCTTCAGCTTCAGCATCAGTTCTTCCAGTGAATATTCAGGACTGATTTCCTTTAGGATTGACTGGTTAGATCTTCTTGCAGTCCAAAGGACTCTCAAGAGTCTTCTTCAACACCTCAGTTCAAACTCAGAGCTTTACATGCTTTATAAATGTCTTGAGAAGAAATAAGATAACGTAAACAGACTTAAAATAGCATGTGACACATTGTAAAGATGCAATGCTGCTGCTAAGTCACTTCAGTCATGTCTGACTCTGTGTGACCCCATAGACGGCAGCCCACTAGGCTCCCCCATCCCTGGGATTCTCCAGGAAAGAACACTGGAGTCGGTTGCCATTTCCTTCTCCAGTGCATGAAAGTGAAAAGTGAAAGTGAAGTCGCTCAGTCGTGTCCAACCCTCAGCGACCCCATGGATTGCAGCCTTCCAGGCTCTCCGATCACGGGATTTTCCAGGCAAGAGTACTGGAGTGGGTTGCCATTGCCTTCTCCAAAAGATGCAAATATGTTAGTTATTTTTGTTATTATCATTATGCGAAAAATTACAAAACTGAGTTGCAAAAATGCACTAAGTAGTTACTATGATTGTTAGTTCAGTTGAGTCGCTCAGTCGTGTCTGACTCTTTGTGACCCCATGAATCCCAGCATGCCAGGCCTCCCTGTCCATCACCAACTCCCGGAGTTCACTCAGACTTATGTCCATCGAGTCAGTGATGCCATCCAGCCATCTCATCCTCTGTCATCCCCTTCTCCTCCTGCCCCCAATCCCTCTCAGCATCAGAGTCTTTTCCAATGAGTCAACTCTTCGCATGAGGTGGCCAAAGTACTGGAGTTTCAGCTTTAGCATCATTCCTTCCAAAGAAATCCCAGGGCTGATCTCCTTCAGAATGGACTGGTTGGGTCTCCTTGCAGTCCAAGGGACTCTCAAGAGTCTTCTCCAACACCACAGTTCAAAAGCATCAATTCTTCGGCGCTTAGCCTTCTTCACAGTCCAACTCTCACATCCATACATGACCACTGGAAAAACCATAGCCTTGACTAGATGGACCTTTGTTGGCAAAGTAATGTCTCTGCTTTTGAATATGCTATCTAGGTTGGTCATAACTTTCCTTCCAAGGAGTAAGCGTCTTTTAATTTCATGGCTGCAGTCACCATCTGCAGTGATTTTGGAGCCCAAGAAAATAAAGTCTGACACTGTTCCACTGTTTCCCCATCTATTTCCCATGAAGTGATGGGTCCAGATGCCATGATCTTCGTTTTCTGAATGTTGAGTTTTAAGCCAACTTTTTTACTCTCCTGTTTCACCTTCATCAAAAGGCTTTTTAGTTTTAGTTCCTCTTCACTTTCTGCCATAAGGATGGTGTTATCTGCATATCTGAGGCTATTGATATTTCTCCCAGCAATCTTGGTTCCAGCTTGTGCTTCTTCCAGTCCAGCGTTTCTCATGATGTATTCTGCATATAAGTTAAATAAGCAGGGTGACAATATATAGCCTTGACATACTCCTTTTCCTGTTTGGAACCAGTCTATTGTTCCATGTCCAGTTCTAACTGTTGCTTCCTGACCTGCATATAGGTTTCTCAAGAGGCAGGTCAGGTGGTCTGGTATTCCCATCTCTTTCAGAATTTTCCACAGTTGATTGTGATCCACACAGTCAAAGGCTTTGGCATAGTCAATAAAGCAGAAATAGATGTTTTTCTGGAACTCTCTTGCTTTTTTGATGATCCAGCAGATGTTGGCAATTTGGTCTCTGGTTCCTCTGCCTTTTAGAAAACCAGATTGAACATCTGGAAGTTCACAGTTCACATATTGCTGAAGCCTGGCTTGGAGAATTTTGAGCATTACTTTACTAGCGTATGAGATGAGTGCAGTTGTGCGGTAGTTTGAGCATTGTTAAGTATTCTATATATAGGAAAATTGAGTAGTAGAAAGGCAAGCAACTTATTCAAATAGACCAGAAATAAAATATTTTAAACCTGAGAAAAAGAACCAGGCTTCTTTTGTGTGCATGCATGTGTGTGTGTGTGTGTGTGTGTATTTTTTCATACTTTTTATGAAAGAGTATTGCCTATAATCTACACACAATTTCGTGGCTGTTCATTTTCTTTCTGTATAATTGTGCTCTGGATGTTCATGTGCTTCTGCTGCTGCTCAACTCCAGATTTTCTTCTTTATTTTTAACTAAAGTATAGTTGATTTACAATGTTAGTTTCAGGTGTGAAGTCAAGTAGCTCAGTTGTGTCCAACTCTTGGCAACCCCATGGACTGTAGCCTACCAGGCTCCTCTGACCATGGGATTTTCCAGGCAATAGTACTGGAGTGGATTGCCATTTCCTTCTCCAGGGGATCTTCCCAACCCAGGGATTGAACCCAGGTCTCCCACATTGTAGACAGACACTTTACCATCTGAGCCACCAGGGAAGTCTGAAGGAAGTTTCAGGTGTACAATATAGTAATTTGATAGTTTTATAAATTATATGCCATCTAAAGTTACTATAAAAAATTGGCTATATTCCATGTGCTGTACATTACACCCTTATATCTTATTTATTTAATAGGTAGTAGTTTGTGCTTCCGGAGAAGGCAATGGCACCCCACTCCAGTACTCTTGCCTGGAAAATCCCATGGACGGAGGAGCCTGGAAGGCTGCAGTCCATGGGGTCGCTAGGAGTTGGACACGACTGAGCGACTTCACTTTTACTTTTCACTTTCATGCATTGGAGAAGGAAATGGAAACCCACTCCAGTGTTCTTGCCTGGAGAGTCCCAGGGACAGAGGAGCCTGGTAGGAGGCCATCTATGGGGTCGCACAGAGTCGGACACAACTGAAGCGACTTAGCAGCAGCAACGGCAGCAGTTTGTGCTTCTTGATGATTTTGATACTGAATTGATGCTTTTGAACTGTGGTGTTGGAGAAGACTCTTGAGAGTCTCTTGGACTGCAAGGAGATCAAAGCAGTTATTCCTAAAGGAAATCAGTCCTGAATATTCATTGGAAGAACTGATGCTGAAGCTGAAGCTCCCATACTTTGGCTACTGGATGTGAAGAAATGACTCATTTGAAAAGACCCTGATGCTGGGAAAGATTGAAGGCAGGAGGAGAAGGGGACCACAGAGGATATGATGGTTGTATGATATCACCGACTCGATGGACATGAGTTTGAGCAAGCTCCGGAAGTTGGTGATGGACAGGGAAGCCTGGCATGCTGCATTCCATGGGGTTGAAAAGTGTTGGACACAACTGAGCAACTGAACTGAACTGTTTGTGCTTCTTAATCCCCTTCCATATTGCCCCTCCCCTCACTCCTCTCCCCACTGATAACTAGCCTGTTCTTTGTATCTATGAGTCTGTTTCTGTCTTTTTTTTTTTCTTTTTTTTTTTTTTTTTTAGATTTCACATATAAGTAAAAGCATACAGTGTTTGTCTGTCTCTCTAATTTGCTTCACTAAGCTTAGTACCCTCCAGGTTTATTCATGTGTCAAATGGCAAATTTCATGCCTTTTTATGACTAAGTAGTATTCTAGTGTGTGTGTGTGTGTGTGTATCTCACTACCACATTTTCTTTATCCATTCATTGGTTGATGAACACTTTGATTGCTTTCATATTTTGCTATTGTAAATAATGCTGCTGTGAACATTGGGGTGTAAGTATCTTTTCAAATTAGTGTTTTCATTTTCTTTGGGTGTATACCCAGGAGTAGAATTGGTGGATCATGTGATAGTTTTTAGTTTAGTTTAGATGTTATTAGGAACCTTCATGCTTTTTTTCCATAGTAACTCTATCAATTTCCATCCCCACCAGCAGTAAATGAGGATTCCCTATTCTCCACATCCTTGCCAGAATTTATTTTTTGTTGTCTTTTTGATGATAGCCATTCTGACAGTTGTGAGGTGATACCTCATTTGGTTTTGATTTGCATTTCCCTGAAGGATAGCACATTGAGCATTGTTTCATTGTTTCATGTATATCTTCTTCGAAAAAATGTCTATTCAGATCTTCTGCCTGTTTTTAATTGGGTTTTCTTTTTTGATTTTGATTTGTATGAGCTCTTTATTTCAGATATTAACCTCTTATCAAACATCATTTGCAAATATTTTCTCCCATTCAGTAGGTTGTTTTCTCATTTTGTTGATGGTTTCCTTTGATGTGCAAAAGCTTTTGATTTAATTAGGCCTATTTATTCCATTTGTTTGTACTTGCTTTTGTTTAGCCTCCCTGAGGAGACAGACTCTTTATTAGAATCTGCTGCTAGCTTTTATGTAAAAGAGCTTACTGCATGTATTTTCTTCTAGAATTTTTATGATCTTTGGTCTTACATTTAGGTCTTTAATCCATTTTTAGTTTATTTTTTTTTTCCAAACTTACTTATTGTTAATTGAAGGAAAATCACTTCACAATATTGTGTTGGCCTCTGCCATACATCAATGCATGGATGCTGAAGTGGTTTGCCATTCCCTTCTCCAGTGGGCCACATTTTGTCAGAACTCTCCACCGTGACCCATATGTCTTGGGTGGCCCTACATGGCATGGCTCATGGTTTCATTAAGTTACACAAAGGTGTGATCCATGTAATCATTTTGGTTAATTTTCTGTGATTGTGGTTTTCATTCTGTCTGCCCTCTGATGGATGAGGATAAGAGGTTTGTGCAAGCTTCCTGATGGGAAGGACTGGCTGTGGGGAGAACTGGGTCTTGCTCTGGTGGGCAGGACCAAGGTCAGTCAGTCTTTAATCCACTTTTCTGTCAGTCTTTAATCCAGTTTTCTGTTGATGGGTGGGGAGGTGTTCCCTTTGGCCTCAGGCAAAATGATAGGGGGTAATGGCAGTAATGGTGACCTCCTCCAAAAGAACTTATGCCAGCATGCTGCACCTCCCAGGATTGCTGTCAGTGCCCTTGACCCCACAGCAGGCCACTGTTAACCCATGCCTATACTAGAGACTCTCAAACACTCACAGGCAAGTCTGATTCAGTCTCTTGTGGGATTGCTCATTTCTCCTGGGTCCTGATGTGCACAAGGTTTTCTTTATGCCTGCCAAGAGTCTCTATTTCCCCAGTTCTGTGGAAGTTCTGTAGTTAAATCCTGCTGACTTTCAAAGTCAGACTCACTGACTGTGCTAAAACCTTTGTGTGGATCACAGCAAACTGTGGAAAATTCTTAAAGTGATGGGAATACCAGACTGCCTTACCTGCCTCCTGAGAAACCTATATGCAGGTCAAGAAACAACAGTTAGAACAGGACATGGAACAATGGACTGGTTCCAATTGGTAAAGAAGTACGTCAAGGCTGTATATTGTCACCCTGCTTATTTAATTTCTATGCAGAGTACAACTTGCTAAATGTTGGGCTGGATGAAGCTCTCGCTGGAATCAAGATTGCTGGGAGAAATATCAATAACCTCAGATATGCAGATGACATCACCCTAATGGCAGAAAGGGAAGAAGAACTAAAGAGCCTCTTGATGAAAGTGAAAGAGGAGAGTGAAAAAGCTGGCTTCAAGCTCAACATTCAAAATATTAAGATCATGGCATCTGGTCCCATCATTTTATGGTAAATAGATGGGCAAAAATAGAAATAGTGACAGACTTTATTTTCTTGGGCTCCAAAATCATTGTAGATGGTGACTGCAGCCATGAAATTAAAAGATGCTTTCTGCTTGGAAGAAAAACTATGACAAACCTAGTGTGTGTGTGCGTGTGTGTGTGTTAAGTCCCCTCAGTTCAGTTCATTTCAGTCACTCAGTCGTGTCCGACTCTTTGCGACCCCATGAATTGCAGCACGCCAGGCCTCCCTGTCCATCACCAACTCCCAGAGTTCACCTAGACTCACTTCCATCGAGTCGGTGATGCCATCCAGCCATCTCATCCTCCGTCGTCCCCTTCTCCTCCTGCCCCCAATCCTTCCCAGCATCAGTCTTTTCCAATGAGTCAACTCTTCACATGAGGTGGCCAGAGTACTGGAGTTTCAGCTTTAGCATCATACCTTCCAAAAAAATCCCAGGGCTGATCTCCTTCAGAATGGACTGGTTGGGTCTCCTTGCAGTCCAAGGGACTCTCAAGAGTCTTCTCCAATAGCACGATTCAGAAGCATCAATTCTTCGGCGTTCAGCTTTCTTCACAGTCCAGCTCTCACATCCATACATGACCACTGGAAAAAGTCCCTTCAGTCAACTCTTTAAGACCCTATGGACTGTAGCCCACCCAGGGCTTCTCTGTCTGTGGAATTCTCCAGGCAAGAATACTGGAGTGGATTGCAAGGCCCTTCTCCTGGGGTCCTCCTGACCCAGGGACTGAACCAGTGTCTTTCATCTCCTGCATTGTCAGGCAAGTTGTTTACTACTTGCACCACCTGGGAAACCCATGATAAACCAAGCAGTGTATTCAAAAGCAGAGACATTGGTTTGCCTACAAAGGTCCATACGCGTGTGTTAGTCACTCAGTCTTGTCCGACTCTTTGCGACCCCATGGACTATAGCCCACCAGGCTCATCTGTTCATGGGATTTTCCAGGAAAGAATATTGGAGTGGGTTGCCATTTCCTTCTCCAGTGGATCTTCCCAACCCAGTGATCGAACTCATGTCTTTTGCATCTCCTGTATTGGCAGGTGGATTCTTTACCACTGAGCCACCTTGCAAGTTCTATAGAAAGGTCTGTATAGTCAGAACTATGGTTTTTCTTTCTTTAATTTTATTTTATTTTTAAAACTTTACAATATTGTATTGGTTTTGCCAAATATCGAAATGAATCCGCCAAGGTATACCCACGTTCCCCATCCTGAACCCTCCTCCCTCCTCCCTCCCCTACCCTCCCTCTGGGTCGTCCCAGTGCACCAGCCCCAAGCATCCAGTACCGTGCATTGAACCTGGACTGGCGACTCGTTTCATACATGATATTATACATGTTTCAATGCTATTCTCCCAAATCTCCCACCCTCTCCCTCTCCCACAGAGTCCATAAAACTGATCTATACATCGGTGTCTCTTTTGCTGTCTCGTACACAGGGTTATTGTTACCATCTTTCTAAATTCCATATATATGCGTTAGTATACTGTATTGGTGTTTTTCTTTCTGGCTTACTTCACTCTGTATAATAGGTTCCAGTTTCATCCATCTCATTAGAACTGATTCAAATGTATTCTTTTTAATGGCTGAGTAATACTCCATTGTGTATATGTTCCACAGCTTTCTTAGCCATTCATCTGCTGATGGACATCTAGGTTGCTTCCATGTCCTGGCTATTATAAACAGTGCTGTGATGAACATTGGGGTACACGTGTCTCTTTCCCTTCTGGTTTCCTCAGTGTGTATGCCCAGCAGTGGGATTGCTGGATCATAAGGCAGTTCTATTTCCAGTTTTTTAAGGAATCTCCACACTGTTCTCCATAGTGGCTGTACTAGTTTGCATTCCCACCAACAGTGTAAGAGGGTTCCCTTTTCTCCACACCCTCTCCAGCATTTATTGCTTGTAGACTTTTGGATCACAGCCATTCTGACTGGCGTGAAATGGTACCTCATAATGGTTTTGATTTGCATTTCTCTGATAATGAGTGATGTTGAGCATCTTTTCATGTGTTTGTTAGCCATCTGTATGTCTTCTTTGGAGAAATGTCTATTTAGTTCTTTGGCCCATTTTTTGATTGGGTCATTTATTTTTCTGGAGTTGAGCTGTAGGAGTTGCTTGTATATTTTTGAGATTAGTTGTTTGTCTGTTGCTTCATTTGCTATTATTTTCTCCCATTCTGAAGCCTGCCTTTTCACCTTGCTAATAGTTTCCTTTGTTGTGCAGAAGCTTTTAAGTTTAATTAGGTCCCATTTGTTTATTTTTGCTTTTATTTCCAATATTCTGGGAGGTGGGTCATAGAGGATCCTGCTGTGATGTATGTCGGAGAGTGTTTTGCCTATGTTTTCCTCTAGGAGTTTTATAGTTTCTGGTCTTACGTTGAGATCTTTAATCCATTTTGAGTTTATTTTTGTGTATGGTGTTAGAAAGTGTTCTAGTTGCAGGATATAAAATCAACACACAGAAATCCCTTGCATTCCTATACACTAATAATGAGAAAACTGAAAGAGAAATTAAGGAAACAATTCCATTCACCATTGCAACGGAAAGAATAAAATACTTAGGAATATATCTACCTAAAGAAACTAAAGACCTACATATAGAAAACTATAAAACACTGGTGAAAGAAATCAAAGAGGACACTAATAGATGGAGAAATATGCCATGTTCATGGATTGGAAGAATCAATATAGTGAAAATGAGTATACTACCCAAAGCAATTTATAGATTCAATGCAATCCCTATCAAGCTACCAGCGGTATTCTTCACAGAGCTAGAACAAATTATTTCACAATTTGTATGGAAATACAAAAAACCTCGAATAGCCAAAGCTATCTTGAGAAAGAAGAATGGAACTGGAGGAATCAACCTACCTGACTTCAGGCTCTATTACAAAGCCACAGTTATCAAGGCAGTATGGTACTGGCACAAAGACAGAAATATTGATCAATGGATCAAAATAGAAAGCCCAGAGATAAATCCACACACACATAAGAACTATGGTTTTTCTACTTCATGTATGGACGTGAGAGTTGGACCATAAAGAAAGCTGAGTGCTTAAGAATTGATACTTTCAAACTGTGGTGCTGGAGAAGACTCTTGAGAGTCCCTTGGACAGTGAGTCCTAAAGGAAATAAACTCTGAATACATATTGGAAGGACTGATGCTGAAGCTAAGGCTCCAATAGTTTGGCCACCTGATGTGAAGATCTGACTCATTGGAAAAGACCCTGATGTTGGGAAAGATTGAGGGCTGGAGAAGAAGGGAATGACAGAGGATGAGATGGTTGGATGGCATCATTGACTCAAAGGACATGAGTTTGAGCAAACTCCAGGAGATAGTGAAGGACAGGGAAGCCTGGCATGCTGCAGTTCATGGGGTCTCAAAGAGCTGGACATGACTGAGTGACTGAACAACTGCCATACATCAACATGAGTCAATCATAGGTATATAGGTGTTTATTTTTTTATGTGGTATGAGAAAATGTTCTAATTTCATATTCTTGCATGTAGCTGTCCAGTTTTCCTAACACCACTTACTGAAGAAGCTTGTCTTTTCCCTATTGTATATTTTGGCCTCATTTGTTGTAAATTAACTGACCACATGTATATGTGTTTATTTCTGGGCTCTATATTCTGTTCCATTGATCCATATGTCTCTTTGCCAAGACCATACTGTTTTTTTAATTAATATAGCTTTGTAATATAGTCTGTATTCAGGAAACATGGTATCTTAAGCTTTGTTCATTTTTCTCCAGAAATTGCTATTGAGGTCTGTTGTGATTCCATACAGATTTCAGGATTATTTGTTCTAGTTCTGTGAAAATTGTCATGAGTGTTTTGATAGGGCTTGCATGAATTCTGCAGATTGCTTTGAGTACTGTGGACATTTGAACAACACTAATTCTTTCAGTTCATGAATGTGGAGTATCCTTCCATTTATTTGTATCATGTTCAGTTTCCTTCATCAGTATCTTCTGGCTTTCAGAGTATAGGTCTTTTACTTCCTTGATTTAGTGTATTCCTTGGTTAAGTTTAATTCTATTTCTAAAAATTAGATTTTATCTATTTATTTATTGGCTGTGCTTGGTTTTTGTGGAAATAAACACTCTTTGTTGCTGAAGGTGGGCTTTCTCTAGTTGTAGAGTGCAGGGGCTACTCTCTAGTTGCAGTATATGGGCTTCTCATTTCAGAGGCTTCCCTTGTCATGGAGGATGTGCCCTAGGGCCTCTGGTCTTCAGCAGTGGTGGCATGCAGACTCAGTAGTGTGGCTCAGAGGCTCGAGTGCAGGTTTGGTAGTTGTGGTGCATGGCCATGGTTGCCCTTTTGTGTGTGGGACTAAACCTGTGTCCCCTGCATTAACAGGTGAATGCTAACCACTGTACCACCAGGAAGTTCCCTATTTCATTCTTTGGGATGAAGTTGTAAATGGGATTGTTTTCTTGTTTCTTTTTGTTTCTGATAGTTCATTATTACTGTATAGAAAAGTAACAGGCTTCTGTATATTAGTCTTACATCCTGCAACTTTACAGAATTCATTTGTCAGTTCTAATAGTTTTGGGATGAAGAAGACTTTAAGAGTTTTATATGTATATGATAGTATTTTGGGGTGTAAATTGTGACACTTTTGCTTCTTCCCTTCAAATATGAATGCCTTTTGTTTCTTTTCCTTATCTGGTTGCTGTAGCTAGAACTTCTAATATATGTTAAACAGAAACAGAGTGAGCATCCTTGATCCTTCCTTTAGACGAAAATCTTTCACCATTGAGTTTTTCACCATTGAGTAGTCTGTTAGTTGTGGGTTTGTCATAAATGGCTTTTATTTTGCTGAAATATGTTCCCAATATACTCTTTGTTGAGAGTTTTTATCATGAATGAGTGTTGGATTTTGTCAAATGCCTTTTTTGTATCTATTGATATGATCATCTGATTTCTATCTTTGTTTTGTTAATGTGGTGTTTCATCCTTCCATCCTTGGAATGAATCCCACTTGATCATGATATAATCCTTTTTACATATTGTTGAATTGGGTTTGGTAGTATTTTATTGAGGATTGTTGCATCTATAGTCATTAGGTGTATTGGCCTGTAGTATTCTTTTTATGTAGTCTTTATGTGCTTTTGGTATCAGTGTTATGGTGGCCTAATAAAATGAATTTGGAAGTGTTCCTCCTCTTCAGTTTTTTGGAGTAGTTTGAGAAGAATAGGTATTAACTTCTTCATATTTTAGGTATTAACTTCTTCATATGTTAGGTACAGTTCTCCTGTGAAGGCGTCTGGTCCTGGTTTTTTGTTTGTCAGGAGTTTTTAAATTAGTGATTCAATTTCAGTACCAGTGATTGTTCTGTTCACATTATTTATTCCTGATTCAATCTTGGAAGATTGTGTGTTTCTAGTAATTTATCCATTTTTTGAGATTGTCCAATTTGCTGACATATAGCTGTTCATAGATTCTCTTATGATTATATCTCTGTGATATCAGTTGTTATTTCTCCTCTTTTATATCTTATTTTGTTTATTTTGGTCCTCTCTCTTTATTTCTTAATGAGCCTAGATAAAGCCTTACAAATTTTATCTTTTCAAAACACCAGCTCTTGGTTTCATTGATCTTTTCTGTTATTTTGGGGTCTCTATTTTATTTTTTGCCGCTCTGATCTTTAATATATCCTTTCTTCTTCTGATTTTGGGCTTTGTTATTCTTTTTCTACTTCCTTTAGATGGTCAGGTAGGTTGTTTATTTGAAATTTTTCTTGTTTTCTTGAGGTACATGTGTATCACTATAAACTTCCCTCTTAGAACTTCTTTTGCTGCATCCCATAAATTTGGGAAAGTTGTGCTTTTTATTTTCATTTGCCTTAAAGTATTTTCTGATATTTTCTTTGATGTATTCATTGACCAATCAGTTTTTTACTAATATGTTGTTTGGTCTTCACATGTTTGTGTTTGTTTCCCATTTTTCTTCATGCATTTGACTTATAGTAGCATACATTGTGATAGGAAAGGATGCTTGATATATTTTATATCCTCTTAAATTTGATGGGACTTGTTTTATGGTCTAGTATGTGCTCTATCCTGGAGAACATTCAATGTGTAATTGAAAAGAATGTGTGTTCTGTTATTTTTGATTATAATGTCATATAAATATCTGTTAAGTTCACCTGGCCTAATGAATCATTTAATTTCAGTGTTTCCATATTGCTTTCTGTCTGAATGATCTGTCCATTGATGTAAGTGGGATGTTAAAGTCTCTCTGTCAATTTCCCCTTTTATATCTATTGATACTTACTTTATATATTTAGGTGCTCTAATATTAGGTGCATATATGTTTATGAATATTGTTAATGTATCCTCTTTTTGTATTCATCTGTTTATTATTATATGTCTTCCTTTGTATCATGTTATAGACTTTGTGTTAAAGTCTACTTTGTCTGATGAGTATTGCTACCCCAATTTTCTTGTTGTTTCCATTTGCATGGAGTATCTTTTTCCATCCCCTCACTTTCCGTCTGTGTCTTTAGCTCTAAAGTGACTCTCTTATAAGAAGTACATAGATGGGTATTTTCTTAAATCCAGTTAGCTGCCCTGTGTCTTTCAGTTGGAGTATTTAGTTCATTGATACTTAAAGTGATTGTTAGTTGATATGTGCTTCTTGCCATTTTGCTTGTTTTCTGCTTGTTTTTGTAATTCCTAACTATTCCTTTTTTCTTCTTTTAATTTCTTCCCTTATGATTTGATGATTTTTTAAATGATATGCTTATCCTCCTCTATATTTAGTTTTTGTGTACCTATTGTATTACCAGGTTTTTGAGTTGTGGTTACCATAGGGTTCATATATGTTTATCTATCTATATATACTTGTTTTAAACTGATAGTTATTTAAGTTCAGACACATTCTAAAGGCTCTATGTTTTTTACTCCTCTTACCACATTTTGTGTTTTTGATGTTATTTTTTACACCTTCCTATCCCTCAATTGTGTGTTGTAGATATAGTTAATTTTACAATTTTTATCTTTGAACCTTTGTATCAACTTATTTAAGTGATCCATGACCTTTAGTATATATTTGTCTTTACTTGTGAAATTTGTCCCTTCCTATAATTTCTTATTTCTTGTTGTAGCCTTTTGGTTTTCACTTAAAGAAGACCTTCCCTTTAACTCTTCTTGTAAGGTCCATTTAGTATTGACAAACTCTTAGGTTTTTCTTGTCTAAAAAGCTCTTCCTTCAATTTTGAATCTTGACCTTGTGGGTAGAGTAGCCTAGGTTGCAGATTTTTTCCTTCAACACTTTAAATATATCACATCACTCTCTTCTGTCCTGCAAAGTTTCTGCAGAAAAATTTAACATTATGGAGATTCCCTGGTATGTGACTTTTTTTTTCCCTCTTGTTCCCTATAGAATCTTCTCTTCATCTTTTAACTTTTTACCATTTTAATTATGATATGTCTTGTTGTGGGTCTGTTCTGGTTTACCTTGTTTCAGAGTCTCTGTGATTCCTATACCTGGATATTTATTTCCTTCTTTAGGTTCATTGAATACTCAGTCATAATTTCATCAAATACATTTTCTACCTCTTTATCTCTTTTCCTTTGGGACCCATGTAATGTGAATGTTAGTACACTTGATGTTGTCCCAGAGTTTCCTTCAACTGTTCTCATTTTTTAAAAGTGTGTTTTTCTTTTTCCTGTTCTGATCCAGTGATTTTCATTATTCTGTCTTCCAGATTGTTATGTGTTCTTCTATATTACCTAATCTGATATTAATTCCCTTTAGTTTTTTTTTCTAATCTCAAGTATTTAATTCTTTAGCTCTCATTGGTTCTTTTTATATTTTTCATTTCTTATGTTAAAATTCTCACTGTGTTCATCTATTCTTTTAGCCAATTCAGTTAGAATTCTTTTTTTACTATATTGCTCTGAACTTTTACCAGGTTAATTATTTATCTGCTTCATTAGATTTGTTCTGGAGCAGGCACCCTGAGGTCACTGGGTTTCTCCTGGGTGGAATGGCAGTCACCTATGTTTGGGACATGGTCAGTACCTGAGGGCTTGGGACTGAGTTATTTCTCTGCTGGTTTCACTTTCTCCCCCACTGTGGTGTGCACACCTCGGTTAGAGGATGGGTAGAGGCTGGAGGGGAAGATGGGGCACTACAAGCTAGCCCTGCCCCCACGTGTACACAAGGACATGTGTTCCAGTGATGGTGGTCTCCACGGGAAGCTAGATTTACTCCCTTCAGATTGTGTGCAGGGATGCATGAGCTGGTGATGGCTGCCTCTGCCTTGGTCAGAGGCAGGGTCGTGGTCTGCACTGGCTCTGTTCCCTCCAAGTGTGCACACTCTTGTTGACAGTAGAGGGCTCCCCTTTAATGGGAAGCAGTGCCCGAGCAAGAGTGGCTGAAGCAGTATCCCAGTGTGGGCTGGGTGCATGCTGGGATGGTCTTGGCTAGATCCCAGGCAGATTTCAGTCTGTTGCCTTTATGATGTGACCAGAAGTAGGCAAATCTTTGTATACATTCTTCAAGAGCAGAGCCTTGGTTTTTTACAGCCTTCTGGTAAACCCCACTGGTTTTCAATCCAGCCAAAGGGCTTGTCTTCCTGGTGTTGGACACCAGGGCTGAGGTTCCTAATATGTAAGCTCGAACCTCTCATTTCCCAGGGAGGATCCCCTAGCATGTGATATCCCTCTCTTCTTTTTGTCCCCCAATGTACTTGTGTGTCCTGATCAGGTCACTTTCTTTTCTTCTTGCCAGACTACATGTGGACATTTCTTTACAACTTGGCTGTAGAAGAGCTGTTTTGCTAGTTCCCAAGTTGATTTTAGCTAAAGTTGCTCTATATGTAGTTGTTTTGATTTGCTCATGAGAGGAGGTGAGCCCAGTCCTTCTACTCCACCATCTTGATCCCCTGCCAACTCAAATATTTTCTTCAGTTTCTCTGTCCCCATACCTGGAACTCCTTAAAGAAAAACCTGGATAACTCTCTGTCCAAAATTTCTATTTTTCTCATGTCTCTCTGAGATCTGTAACAACATTCTCTTTACCCCAGTAATTGCTTCTGTGACATTTGTTGTCAAAACCATGGTTTGAAAACTAACCCCCCAGTAATCAGAACCCAGGTCTCCTACACTGCAGTCTGATTCTTTACTATCTGAGCCAGCAGGGAAGTTCAGTCAGAACTTGCCATTCTGGAATTTTACCATGAAGAGGAAGTGGTGTCGTAGCCATTAGATCCAACCAGCTGGCATATTTACTGTTATGTGCCTGTGTGCTCAATCATAGCTCACTCTTTGTGACCCCATGGACTGCAGCCTGCTAGGCTCCTCTGTCCATGGAATTTTCCAGGCAAGAATACTGAAGTGGGTTGCCATTCCTGCTCCAGAGGACCTTCCCCAGCCAGCTCAAACCTATGTCTCTTGCATCTCCTGCATTGGCTGGCAGATTCTTCGCCACTGTGCCACCTGAGAATTCCATTTACTCTATTCCTCCCCAGGTTTTATAACCTTGAGCTTCATATAATTCAGTTACAAAGAAAAAAAAAAAAGTAAATCTCTTTTACAATGGTTACTCAAACACTGTTTTAAAAATGTGATATTTGGAATTAATGTTAAAAAGGAATAATGTAAATGATTAAAAGGCAGTATTTTTCTCTTATTCTGGCTTTGTATGTTCTCTCAATAGTGCAAAAAGGAATTCAATAAAATTCAGCACTTATTCATTTTAAAGGTCTTTGCAAACTGGGAATCATAGAGATCTTTCTTAATATAATAGAGTAATTACAAAGCTTACAGTAAACTTTTGCTTAAATAATACATTTTGGAAATTTGTATTCAGTTGAGAAAAGGACAGCTACTTTCACTTCTGCAATTTAATACTATATTGAAATTCCCAATTGATACAATAAGATAAGAAAATGAAAGAAATTAAAATTTAAGAATTGGAAAGAAAAAAGGTTATTTGAAGAGGATGTGCTTTTCTTCATAGAAAATCCTATAGAGTCTACAGATAAACCAGAACATACCCAAAGTTATCACATTGCTCTAATCTTTGGGAAAGTACCTAGAATGTGGTACATCTTTACAGCAGAGTAATATCTAACAATTAAATGGATAAATTATTTCTACATATTAACCTATATGAATTTCTACAACAGGCTTACAGAATAAAAGCTAATTTCAGGAAGTTTCATATAGTGGGAGACATGTAGAATTTAAATACACAGACACATATTTAATAAAAAATAGAAAAGCATGCATAAAGAAGTTGTATTAGTTTTCTGTTGCTGCTGTGACAAATTACTACACATTCACAGCTTAAAGTAATGCCTGTTTATTATCTCAAGGTCCTATAGTTCAGAAGTTCATTTACAGCGCTCTCAACTGGGTCCTCTGGATGGATTCTCAGCAGGTAGAAATCACAATGTCAGCAGGGCTACTTTCCTTTCTAGAAGTTCCAGGGATGAATCCATATCCAGGCTCACACTGATGGCTGAGTTCAGTTTCTTGACATTGTAGGACTAAGGCCCCTGTTTCTATGCTGCTCTCAGCTTGGGGCTAGGCTCTGCTTCTAGAGGCTGGTCACATTACTTCTCATCCTTTCTTCATATTCCTCCTCAAGAGAAGATGAACTGGGTCTTTTCATGGTTCCAGTCTCTTTGATTTCCATTTCTACCTCAGCATTCTCATGCCAGTGGGAGAAAGTTCTCTGCTTTTAACAGCTTATATTATTAGACTGGGCTCACCTGGATAATCCATGATAACTCCTTATTTTAAAGTCTGTACAAAGCATACCTTTTGCCATGTAAGGTATTCACAGTTTCCAGAGGTTAGAGAGTGAATATCTTTGGGAGCCATTCTTCCTACCACAGGAGGCTACACTCTGACTTTAGGATGGTGATTATCTATGCATTGGAAGGAAGGCATTGGGAAATGGTATTAAAAAAAGACTTCAAATCTGTAATGTTCTATTTAAAAAAAATAATCTGAAGTAAGTCTGGTAAAAGTTAAGATTTGTTAAATATGTATGGTGTATCATGGATATTATTTATATTTTTCAAGTCTTTATGTATGTTTGAAATAGTACATAATAAAAACAAAAAAATTTTTAAATAAATGAAAAACAAAAACATTTAAAAATATAGAAAATGGTGTTTTATGCATCTTGGTGTTTTAGGACAAGTTCATAATGGCTTCAGAGATTATAAAAAAAAAAAAAACACACACACACAGAAAAGCTTCAGAAGAATGGTTGGTGTAGAAATGGTTGCCAGATAATATAGTTTACATCAGTGTACTTGGATATGAAGAAATGCAAGAATTAAGTCAGAAGCTGTAGGGTGCATGGAACAGGGAGAGTAGTTTTACAAAATAATGTATGTTATGGAAATCTGAAATCTAACATATAGACACTGTATGTGCTGTGCTTAGTCACTCAGTCATCTCCAACTGTTTGTGACCCCATGGACTGTAGCCTGCCAGTCTCCTCTGTCCATGGGGATTCTCCAGGCAAGAATGCTGGAGTGGGTGGCCATGCCCTCCTCCAGAGGATCTTCCCAATCCAGGGGTCAAACCCAGGTCTTCCACATTGCAGGCAGATTCTTTACCATCTGAGCCACCAGGGAAGCCCATGTTATAGAAACACACATGCAAATAAAGGAAATAGTTTGAATGTGCTGAGTGTTAAATGTAAAGACAAATGGGGAGGAAGAATTTAATGCCAACTAGAAAAAAATAGCAAGTTTGAGGGAGCTTAGTCCCAGAGGAAACCAAATGAAATAATAACTAAAGCATAAGTAGAGGGGTTTGTCTTCGATTGAGAAGGACTGTTAGCTCAAGTTTCATAGCAAAATGCCATAGTCTGAGTGGTAGAGATTCAGAGAGAGCAAGCTCTTCTGTGTCTTTTCTTGTAAGGGCCCTAATCCCATGAGTGAGGTTTCCATCCTCATGGCCTCGCCTAAACTTAGTTATCTCCCAAAGGTGACATCTCCAAATAGCATCACATTGGGGTTTAGGGCTGCATGTATGAATTTTGTGGAGATACCATTCAGTCCATAGCATCTATAAATTTAAGCAAGGAGTGAAAATAGTTGTATATAGAGGCATCTAGTCACAAGTAGGAAAAGAAGTGAATATGTTCTTATATATTAGGTACCCCAAAATACAATGAAGTACTCAAGTTCTTAATCTATAGCAAAAAGAAAAGATGAACAAAGGTAAGTGTATTAGTGAGAATTCTAGCATACTAAAGTAAAGATATTCAAGATTAAGAAGAAATGAAACATGCCATATGGGAGTGGAGACCATTGCTTGCCTATTATATTATTTTGCATTTTCACTTAAAATTCTCATTTTATTTATTAATAGATACCCAACAGTAGGGGATACTTTGCTATTATCTAAACCATTCATGAAATTCCACTCGCATTTCCTAGATAATCAGCTTCTCAGTCTTCCTGGCAGCTAAGGGTATTCCTGTGATATGGTATTAACCAGTGAGTCTAAGGGGCACCCTCTGGCAGAATATTCTTTGTCCTCCTCTCTAGTTTGGCCAGTATGTATAAAATGTGATGCTAGGAGCTACAGAAGCTGCAGTGAGACTATGAGGGGTAGGGGAAAATATCATAGTCACGTTGAAGCAATAACTACTTGTTGAAATACTGAATAAAACCCAAATTTCATTACCCCCTCCATTCCCAGACTTCTTGAGTGATAAGAAACTTTTAAGTTTTCGCTTATTTTCATCCCATGCATCCTAACTGCTGTGCAATGCAAAGATAGAGGAAGAAACCAATCTTGGAAAAAATAAACTAAAAAAAATTCAAATTCTTTGCATATGCCTCTTTTGATAGAAGTATGTAATAAGAACCGAAATTTCTTTTAAAAAATGTAGGGATCAAAGAAAAATGACAAAAACATGAGATTAAGGGAAAAGGCAGGCAGAAGAATAAAGTATGTAAATTAGCAATAGCAAATAGTAATAGTAGAGTAGGAATGGACTAAAATTATCAGAGACTTCCACTTTTGGTCACTACTAAGTAACTTGGACCAGTACACATTTTTAAAAGGTTTACAAAGCTGAACAGCATAATTTTAAGATCTTCTCTGAAGACACTTGAAAGCTCAGGAGACAGTGAAAAGTTATGGCGCTATCGTCCCGAAGAAGAAAACCCAGAGAAGCAAGATTTGCATTTTGGGGGTATGTTTTCCCTGTAAGGGCATCTTAAAGAGGTGGTTGAAAATATAAAAAGTTATTTTGACAGTTTCCTAAAGTTAGTGGGGGAAATGGAATTCATGGACCACCAAGGGGTGGGTTGGACCTTGAAGGGCAACACTCTGAAGTTAAGGTGGATGGTAAGCAGGCTAGTTTTGTATGGGCTGGAGCCCAGCTTCATTTCAGTCCCCAAATTACAGGACAGTTATCCAGAATCTCTGATGTGGCTGTCTGACAGAAGCAAGTAAAAATATTCTCTGGAGGAAGAAATATAATTCAGAGCCTTAAGTTATTTTCAAATTTTTCATAATATACCAGTGTAAACAGATCCAGATACACAACTTTAAAATAAAACATTTATGGAAATTAAAGACAAGATTGAGAATTTTGTATATTATTCCTGGAAACAATAAACAAAATCTAAGTGAAAATGCTGGAAATGAAAAAGTCAATGGCTGTATGAGATCTTAATGGTTGGTTAAGTTTAAAGGAAATTAGACAGTGTTGAGGAGTATCCTAATAATTTATAGGACAGGTAAGAAGAAAATATATACAGTAAGGCACAGAAAGAATAAAGAAAAAATGTATGAGATAAATAATGCATAGAAAGAGAAGGATAATACACATTTACATGGAGTTCTAAATAAGACAATTAGGTGATACCTAAGAAAATAGGCTTCCCCAGTGGCTCAGTGGATAAAGAATCCGCCTGCAATACAGGAGACACAGGAGATATGGGTTCAATCCCTGGTCCAGGAAGATCCCCTGGAGAAGGAAATGGCAACCTACTCCAGTAGTCTTGCCTGGAGAATCCCATGGACAGAAGAGCCTAGTGGGTTACAGTCCAAAAAGTCACAAAGAGTCAGATGCGACTGAGTGACTGAGAGAGAAAGAGAAGAAAATAGGGCAATATGTAAGGTAAAGAATGAAAATATTCCAAACTGAAAAATATATCAACTCTAAATCCTAGGAATCCTGTAAGTAAGTCCCAAGTATGATAAAAGAAAGTCACACTTCGACCCATCATAATAAAATAATAAAATTACTGAAACTATTGAAAGTGGCAAGAAGGAACGACAAGTCTAAAATATTAGACTAACAAGAAGACAGAAAACAATGAGGTAATATCTTCAAAATACTGGGTTAAAAAAAAAAAAAAAAAGACCTTCCCTCATTAGGATTCTGCTGCGGCTAAGTCACTTCAGTTGTGTCCGACATTGTGCGACCCCATAGACAGCAGCCCACCAGGCTCCCCTATCCCTGGGATTCTCCAGACAAGAACACTGGAGTGGATTGCCATTTCCTTCTCCAATGCGTGAAACTAAAAAGTGAAAGCGAAGTCGCTCAGTCGTATCCAACTCTTAGCGACCCCATGGACTGCAGCCTACCAAGCTCCTCTGTCCATGGGATTTTCCAGGCAAGAGTACTGGAGTGGGGTGCTATTGCCTTCTCTGCATTAGGATTCTATGCCCAGTAAAACATCCCTTAGAATGAAGGTGAAATAAATACACCATGAGAAGGCATGTACAAAAGGGAAAATTAAAAGGAGTTTTTCAAGGAGAAAGAAAATGTTCACAGATGGAAGTTCCAGTTTTCCTTCTGGCCTGTCTTCTGAGTCACTGATATTTCTTCAGCTTTGTCTAATTTTTATTAAACTGTCCACTGAAATCTAGTTTCAGCGATTGAGCTTTCTAGATATGGAAAAAAACGAGCAAAAAAGAGTCAAACATAGGTAAATTTTAATTACCATTGATCACATACTAATAATGCCATATATAATAATTATGTCTTTAATGTGTATCATGATAAATACATGATGACATTAGCAAAATTATTCAAAGGTAAACTATGAGTCTCTTATCTCCAACGGTAATTCCCAGAGGGATCATCCAGTAACCCTTTTTAGCTAATGAGTCCACAGTATGCTTCAGACTGATCTTCCCAGCAATCAGAATGGACCTAGTGCCTCCTGGGCTTTTAGGTTACACCTTGTCATCCCATTGGTCACCTGAACACACAAGCCCTTCTGAATGGTAGACCTGAGCATCCTTCATTAGGATGATGCTCTTAGCAGTATGTCAATGGTAATAGAGATATGGAAGGAAACGGTTGTGCAGTTATGCTATAGGAAGTATGAAAGAGGTTGCTTTATTACTTGTTAGGAATTTGAAGTTCTCAAATTTGAAGTTTTCTCTGTCATTTTATGGAGTCATTTAAGGGATAAGAGAAAAATGCTATTAGAGTTTAGAAGAGTTTTCTGACATCTTTATTTGCAGGAGCTTTTAAGGGCTGAGCTTGTACATCTCTTTTTATGCCCAGAACGTCTAATAGAAAAATTAATGTCAGTTTACATGATGGAACAACTGTGGTGCGTTTTCTGTCTTGTGAATTTCTCCTGAGCTCAGAGGCAGGCCAACCAGCTCAGAAAAACAGGCTGTAATATGCACCAGGAACAGAGAAACTCGGTAATGTTTTCCATTTTCTGATGCTTCTTCCTGCTCTTTGTTCACTGTGTAGGAGCCATTTCCGCTCAGTTCCGGCGCCTCTCACCATCCCCTTGTCAGGCCCCTCCTTTCTCCTGCAGGTCTTTCATCTTGCCTTTGCTCCCCCGGGCTGAAGTAGTGCACCCATCCCCGAGTCTCTCCAACATGGCACTAATTTCTGTTACATAGAACGTTGGTTTATTCCTCGTAATTACTTTCTTGTCCTCCTTTTTGGAAAGTTAAACACTCAGGTTAGAGGTGAAGAAAGGAGGATCCAATGATTCTTCATCACCTCAGTTGTCTTCAGTACCACACTTCAGTTAGTAAATTAGGTCCTGACAACATTCCAAGGTGATTACTTTTAGCTTTCATTTCACATATGAGACAATTACAACATGAGTTTCCGTAAATCTTACTATACTCCTTGTTTCTGGTGCTGAAAGCCCATGTTATACCAGAAACCTGAAAGTTTGGGCAGGTGAATGCCTAAGAGCTGTCTATGAGAGGTGAGAGGGGATCAGGAAAATGATAGATTTTGGGCACCTCATGACTCAAAAATAACCCTCTCCAAGCACTCCAAATGTATAGGGTCCAGAAACTAATTCTATCTTTAATTACAGGTATTCCCAGTAATTATATACTTGTAGATATGTGAAAGTTCAAGGCACAAAACTTTATAGTGGGGCAAATGTCTCCAGCTGGCAGCACTTTTCTCCAGTGTCCTTCCTTGTCTGGTTTCATGCAAGTGCAGGATGTCTCAGTCCCTTACTTGTGCCTAATCAGATCTGATCTCTACAAGTAGTAAAGCCCTAGATTATTCTCTTTCTGATTTTCCTCTGTTTACTTACTCATCCACTCATTTGTGCATTTACTTTAATTGTTAAGTTTCTTGCACTGGAGGCAGACTCTATACCATCTGAGCCACCAGAGAAGACCATTTTTTTTTAATTGTTCAATTCTGTTTTATTTAGTTTACTTTGAAACAGATCAAAAATACATTGTTAGAGTCTTTTTATTCTTAAGAGGGCATGTATTAGTGGTCTTTATCCATTGTATACAGTTGTATAAGCAGGCTATTTTGTCTACAGCTGGAATTTAGCTTGGCTATGGTAAGTGATGAGTTTCTTTTTTAAATTAATTAATTTTAATTGGAGAATAATTTCTTTACAATATTGTGGTGGTTATTGCCATACATCGACATGAATCACCCATGGGTGCACATGTGTCCCTCCATCCTGAAAGCCCCCTGCCCACCTCCCGCCCCACTCTGGGTTGTCCCAGAGCACTGGCTTTGAGTGCCCTGCCTCATGCATTGAATTTGCACTAGTCATCTGTTTTATGTATGGTAATTTACATGTTTCAATGCTATTCTCTCAAATTATCCCAACCTCGCCTTCTCCTACAGAGTCCAAAAGTCTGTTTTTTATATCTGTGCCTCTTTTGCTGCCTTGCATATAGTATCATCGTTACTGTCTTTCTAAATTCCATATATATGTGTTAATATACTGTATTGGTGTTTCTCATTCTAACTTGCTTCACTGTGTATAATAGACTCCAGTTTCATCCACCTCATTAGAACTGACTCAAATGTGTTCTTTTTTATAGCTGAGTAATATTCCATTATGTATATGTACCACAACTTCATTATCCCTTTGTCTGCTGATGGACATCTAGGTTTCTTCCATGTCTTGGCTATTATAAACAGTGCTGCGATGAACACTGGGGTACATGTGTCTCTTTTGATTCTGGTTTCCTCAGTGTGTATGCCCAACACTGGGATTGCTGGATCATATGGCAGTTCAATTTCCAGTTTTTAAAGGAATCTTCACACCATTCTCCATAGTGGCTGTACAAGTTTGTGTTCCCACCAGCAGTATAAGAGGGTTCCCTTTTCTCCACACCCTCTCCAGCATTTATTGTTTGTAGACTTTTTGATGACAGCTATTTTGACCAGCGTGAGATGATACCTCATTGTGGTTTTGAGGAAGCCCATTTTTAAGTAACATTTTTGAGCAACTCCTTTGGGCTAATGCTGGATACTTTTGTATGTCTCATTCTAAAATGAACTCTTCTCAGACTGTTTTTCTTTGGAAGTGATCTAGTCAGCTAACTGCATCTAATTGTGATAACAAATGAAAACTTATAGTGGAACCATCCTCAGAGCTATTTACACTCTCAATTTGGAATCTGAAGCATCAATTCTGAATAAATGAAGCATCAAGGACAGTGAATTTGTAGCACCAGGTACACAAAATAAGTGATTTTATTTACTTCTGTGACCAGAAGTAACGAACTCACTACACCTCTATCTGTGAGGAAGTATGGCCCCTGATAGAGCAGTTTCTAGGTTTGTCCTTCATAAAAATGCCCTATGCAAGATTTTTACTCTTTTGCTTTTATTTATAGGAAAATAAGTTTCCCCAAAGTTTAAGGAATTTCTATTGCTAGTAAATAGGATTCCATTTAGAGATGAGTAAAATGGAGGGCACCAAAATGGAGGGGACCTTCCTTTTTGCTGCCCTCCAAAATATAATGGATAGTTCTCTGTATTTCATGACTTGATTTTCCAATGTCTACTGCCAATGATGCAATGTTTTCAAGATGAATCCAGATTGCTATAGCTAGAGCTACAGTAGTGAGTAAAAGAAAAAAAAAGTGTTAATACTGTAAAATTATTATAATCTCCACATGAGAGGAAGGTTTGAGGTTTTTATAAATAATATATACAACTTACCCTTTTTATTTTCATCTTTTAGAAATCAAGGAAGAAGTCTGTATGCAACAGGAATTTTCAGACTCCATCTTAATGCTGAAAATTCACACTGACCTTCAGACTTAGTCATCTTCTGGATCACTGGATTCGAAAAAAAGTTTTTGTTTAATTCTGTGCTAGTGTTGCTCAACTAGGTGAGAAATACAGATAATGTGAACCTGATTTTTAAGAATAGCTCTTGTTCCAGGTGTTGTTTGGATAAACATGGTAGAGAAATCATAATTCCTTTGAGAAACTGAGTGGTGGATCTTTCACTGTGAACACAAGATATTGAGCAGGACAGGAAAGGTTGAGATGGTGGAGTCAATAGTGTTGAAGGGTTATCCTGAGTCTTGGGTTGTAATTTTAGTTGTCAGTTCAGAGTAGAGAAAGAGAAGGCCAATCTTAGAAAGTTAGAGGGTACTCTTTATTTACAAATGGCATGAAGGCACAGACAAGAGATGCACCTGAATAGATTACACAAGCTGAGCCTGGAGATTATGAGCAGAGTATGTTCCCATATTGGTCAGCAGTTTATGATCATCTTTATAACATCTGGGATATTGCTGTGCCCCTTTCTCTTTAATTAATTCCCTTTCTCCTCACTCTGCAAATCTCCAGCCACTACCCCTCTTCACTTTCCATTATTGACCCTATTTAAATAGTTAGTGAGGAATCTCCACACTGTTCTCCATAGTGGCTGTACTAGTTTGCATTCCCACCAACAGTGTAAGAGGGTTCCCTTTTCTCCACACCCTCTCCAGCATTTATTGCTTGTAGACTTTTGGATTGCAGCCATTCTGACTGGTGTGAAATGGTACCTCATAGTGGTTTTGATTTGCATTTCTCTGATAATGAGTGATGTTGAGCATCTTTTCATGTGTTTGTTAGCCATCTGTATGTCTTCTTTGGAGAAATGTCTATTTAGATCTTTGGCCCATTTTTTGATTGGGTCATTTATTTTTCTGGAGTTGAGCTGTAGGAGTTGCTTGTATATTTTTGAGATCAGTTGTTTGTCGGTTGCTTCATTTGCTATTATTTTCTCCCATTCTGAAGGCTGTCTTTTCACCTTGCTAATAGTTTCCTTTGATGTGCAGAAGCTTTTAAGTTTAATTAGGTCCCATTTGTTTATTTTTGCTTTTATTTCCAATATTCTGGGAGGTGGGTCATAGAGGATCCTGCTGTGATGTATGTCAGAGAGTGTTTTGCCTATGTTCTCCTCTAGGAGTTTTATAGTTTCTGGTCTTACGTTGAGATCTTTAATCCATTTTGAGTTTACTTTTGTATATGGTGTTAGAAAGTGTTCTAGTTTCATTCTTTTACACGTGGTTGACCAGATTTCCCAGCACCACTTGTTAAAGAGATTGTCTTTAATCCATTGTATATTCTTGCCTCCTTTGTCAAAGATAAGGTGTCCATATGTGCGTGGATTTATCTCTGGGCTTTCTATTTTGTTCCATTGATCTATATTTCTGTCTTTGTGCCAGTACCATACTGTCTTGATAACTGTGGCTTTGTAGTAGAGCCTGAAGTCAGGTAGGTTGATTCCTCCAGTTCCATTTTTCTTTCTCAAAATCGCTTTGGCTATTCGAGGTTTTTTGTATTTCCATACAAATTGTGAAATTATTTGTTCTAGCTCTGTGAAGAATACTGTCGGTAGCTTGATAGGGATTGCATTGAATCTATAAATTGTTTGGGGTAGTATACTCATTTTCACTATATTGATTCTTCCAATCCATGAACATGGTATATTTCTCCATCTATTAGTGTCCTCTTTGATTTCTTTCACCAGTGTTTTATAGTTTTCTATATATAGGTCTTTAGTTTCTTTAGGTAGATATATTCCTAAGTATTTTATTCTTTTCGTTGCAATGGTGAATGGAATTGTTTCCTTAATTTCTCTTTCTGTTTTCTCATTATTAGTGTATAGGAATGCAAGGGATTTCTGTGTGTTGATTTTATATCCTGCAACTTTACTATAATCATTGATTAGTTCTAGTAATTTTCTGGTGGAGTCTTTAGGGTTTTCTATGTAGAGGATCATGTCATCTGCAAATAGTGAGAGTTTTACTTCTTCTTTTCCAATTTGGATTCCTTTTATTTCTTTTTCTGCTCTGATTGCTGTGGCCAAAACTTCCAAAACTATGTTGAATAGTAATGGTGAAAGTGGGCACCCTTGTCTTGTTCCTGACTTTAGAGGAAATGCTTTCAATTTTTCACCATTGAGGATAATGTTTGCTGTGGGTTTGTCATATATAGCTTTTATTATGTTGAGGTATGTTCCTTCTATTCCTGCTTTCTGGAGAGTTTTTATCATAAATGGGTGCTGAATTTTGTCAAAGGCTTTCTCTGCATCTATTGAGATAATCGTATGGTTTTTATTTTTCAATTTGTTAATGTGGTATTACATTGATTGATTTGCGGATATTGAAGAATCCTTGCATCCCTGGGATAAAGCCCACTTGGTCATGGTGTATGATCTTTTTAATGTGTTGTTGGATTCTGATTGCTAGAATTTTGTTTAGGATTTTTGCATCTATGTTCATCAGTGATATTGGCCTGTAGTTTTCTTTTTTTGTGGGATCTTTGTCAGGTTTTGGTATTAGGGTGATGGTGGCCTCATAGAATGAGTTTGGAAGTTTACCTTCCTCTGCAATTTTCTGGAAGAGTTTGAACAGGATAGGTGTTAGCTCTTCTCTAAATTTTTGGTAGAATTCAGCTGTGAAGCCGTCTGGACCTGGGCTTTTGTTTGCTGGAAGATTTTTGATTACAGTTTCAATTTCCATGCTTGTGATGGGTCTGTTAAGGTTTTCTATTTCTTCCTGGTCGAGTTTTGGAAAGTTGTACTTTTCTAAGAATTTGTCCATTTCTTCCTCGTTGTCCATTTTATTGGCATATAATTGTTGATAATAGTCTCTTATGATCCTTTGTATTTCTGTGTTGTCTGTTGTGATCTCTCCATTTTTGTTTCTAATTTTATTGATTTGATTTTTCTCCCTTTGTTTCTTGATGAGTCTGGCTAATGGTTTGTCAATTTTATTTATCCTTTCAAAGAACCAGCTTTTGGCTTTGTTGATTTTTGCTATGGTCTCTTTTGTTTCTTTTGCATTTATTTCTGCTCTAATTTTTAAGATTTCTTTCGTTCTCCTAACCCTGGGGTTCTTCATTTCTTCCTTTTCTAGTTGCTTTAGGTGTAGAGTTAGGTTATTTATTTGACTTTTTTCTTGTTTCTTGAGGTGTGCCTGTATTGCTATGAACTTTCCCCTTAGGACTGCTTTTAAAGTGTCCCACAGGTTTTGGGTTGTTGTGTTTTCATTTTCATTCGTTTCTATGCAAATTTTGATTTCTTTTTTGATTTCTTCTGTGATTTGTTGGTTATTCAGCAGCGTGTTGTTCAGCCTCCATATGTTGTAATTTTTAATAGTTTTTCTCCTGTAATTGAGATCTAATCTTACTGCATTGTGGTCAGAAAAGATGCTTGGAATGATTTCTATTTTTTTGAATTTACCAAGGCTAGCTTTATGGTGGAAATAGAACTGCCTTATGATCCAGCAATCCCACTGCTGGGCATACACACTGAGGAAACCAGAAGGGAAAGAGACACGTGTACCCCAATGTTCATCGCAGCACTGTTCATAATAGCCAGGACATGGAAGCAACCTAGATGTCCATCAGCAGATGAATGGATAAGAAAGCTATGGTACATATACACAATGGAGTATTACTCAGCCATTAAAAAGAATACATTTGAATCAGTTCTAATGAGGTGGATGAAACTGGAGCCTATTATACAGAGTGAAGTAAGCCAGAAGGAAAAACACCAATACAGTATACTAACGCATATATATGGAATTTAGAAAGATGGTAACGATAACCCTGTATACGAGACAGCAAAAGAGACACTGACGTATAGAACAGTCTTATGGACTCTGTGGAAGAGGGAGAGGGTGGGAAGATTTGGGAGAATGGCATTGAAACATGTAAAATATCATGTATGAAACGAGATGCCAGTCCAGATTCAATGCACGATACTGGATGCTTGGGGCTGGTGCACTGGGACGACCCAGAGGGATGGTATGGGGAGGGAGGAGGGAGGAGGGTTCAGGATGGGGAACACATGTATACCTGTGGTGGTTTCATTTTTATATTTGGCAAAACTAATACAATTATGTAAAGTTTAAAAATAAAATAAAATTAATTGAAAGGAAAAAAAATAGTTAGTGAAAAATAAAAGCCATTTTTTTTTATGGCAGTTTCCTTTTTAAAACCAAATCTACTTACTTCATGAATGTTTGGTGAAGTAAACCCTCTTCTGCCTTTGGCCGTGCTCTGCTTTTGCTCTGAGACCCAGCTGCTCTGAAAGACACCATTTCTGCAATTTTCTGTTATTCCTCCTGTAATTTCTCCCTCTTTACTAGTTTATTATCAACAGTTCACAAACATTGTCAAGTAACTTTAATAATAAAACAATAGCAAGTAAACTCTTAAGACATTAAAGAAAGAACAATAAAAGTGGAGAGGGAGTTGATCTAGGGTTGGGATCCCACAACCCAAGTTAATCTAGGGTTGGCTTCCCTGGTGGCTCAGAGGGTAAAGCATCTGCCTACAATGTGGGAGACTCAGGTTCGATTCCTGAGTCGGGAAGATCCCCTGGAGAAGGAAATGGCAACCCACTCCGGTACTCTTGCCTGGAAAATCCCGTGGATGGAAAAGCCCTTAGGCTACCGTCTATGGGGTTGAAAAGAGTGGGACACGACTGAGAAACTTCACTTTTCACATTTTGGGATCCCACAGATAAAATTATTACAGGTTTTGGTAAACGTAGAGACTTGAGGAAATTTATCATTTCAGAACTTACATTTTTGAGTAGGCATAAAGCTTTGTGAATGGAGAGGGTTAAAACACTTGGATATTTGTTAGACGTCAGTAAAGACTTCACCTGATTTTTTTCTTGCATTCCCAAGAAAATATCGAAGGCAATGAGAAACCACAGTGTTGTCTCTGAGTTTATTCTCCTCGGGCTGTCTGCTGACCCCCAAATCCAAGCTCTGCTCTTTGTGCTGTTCTTTGTTATTTACACCCTGACCCTGATGGGGAACCTGATGCTGCTGCTGGTGATCAGGGTGGATTCCCAGCTTCACATCCCCATGTACTTTTTCCTGGGACAGTTGTCTTTTCTGGATGTCTGCCACTCTTCTGTAACTGTACCCAAGCTATTGGAGAACCTCCTGTCTGAGAAGAAAACCATCTCAGTAGAAGGCTGCAGGGCTCAGGTCTTCTTTGTGTTTGCCACTGGAGGCACAGAATCCTGCCTACTTGCTGTCATGGCCTATGATCGCTATGTTGCCATCACTTCTCCTCTGCTGTATGGCCAGGTGATGAACAGACAGCTGTGTATGGGGCTCGTGGGGGGCTCATGGGGCTTGGATTTTCTGGATGCTCTCATCAATATCCTTGTAGCTCTCAACTTAGACTTCTGTGAGGCTCAAAATATCCACCACTTCAGCTGTGAGCTGCCCTCTCTTTACCCTTTGTCTTGCTCCAGTGTGTCTGCAAGCTTTACTGCCCTGCTCTGCTCCAGCCTCCTGCATTTCTTTGGAAATTTCCTCTTGATATTTTTCTCCTATGTTCGCATTTTGTTCACCATCCTGAGCATCAGCTCCACCAAAGGCAGAAGTAAGGCCTTCTCCACCTGTTCCTCCCACCTCACTGCAGTGATCTTCTTTTATGGCTCAGGTTTACTCCGCTATCTCATGCCAAATTCAGGATCCATTCAAGAGCTGATCTTCTCCTTGCAGTATAGTGTGGTCACTCCCATGCTGAATCCTCTCATCTACAGCCTGAAGAACAAGGAGGTGAAGGCAGCTGTGAGAAGAATGCTGAGAAGATGTTTCTAGCATTTCAAATCATAGATAAAAAAAAATCAAAATGATGAAGAACTTGGGTAGAATTGCAATAAATAATGCCTGGATATTTAGGAGAATTCTCTGATATAAGGATCTGCAAGATGCCATACATTTTTTTCTTGAAAATACTTAAGAAAAGGTGAAGACGTTTTATGGAATGATACCAGTTTCATTCTAGTTAGAGGAAGGTGGTTGGATCAACCTTTTATCTTGCAATTCTTCTCACAAAAATATTTAATTTATTACACACAGTATGGTAGATATTGTTATTACCTGCTTAGGCATTCTTTATCATTTTTCCAGTAACTAAACTCCAACTAAAGTCTCATAGAGATTGCTAATCACAGTGTCCCCAAATCTTCCCCATCTCTTCTCATTACTTGCTCATCCTTTTTGACACAGTGGCTGGTACAGGAATGAGCACATGGTCAATGCCAGATCACTCACCCTCTTAAGATATTTGAAACTGTTTATTTTATTGAATCTACATGTTCCAATAGAGATTACAAGTGACACATTTGTTTATCCTGCTTCAAACCATTTACCTAATACCCAACCATCTCCAGCTTTGTGGGAGCCCCGCGACAAAAGATTTCCTGGTTCATACACGTGTGTGTGTGTGCATGCTCAGTCGCTTCAGTCGTGTCTGACTCTTTGCGACACTATGGACTGTGGCCTGCCGGGCTCCTCTGTCTATGGGACTCTCCAGGCAAGAATACTGGAGTGAGTTGCTGTGCCCTCCTCCAGGGAATCTTCCCGACCCAGGGATTGATCCTGCAGCTCCTGTGTCTCCTGCATTGAAGGCGATTCTTTGCCACTGAGCCACCGAGGGAGCCCTGGCTTGTATACACTGCTGGACAAATAGCTCTGCCCCTGAACCCTAGTAATGCTGCAGAAAAGGCAGGATGTAAGGAAGTCAGTGGCAGAGCAAGTGCTGTATAGGGTCTGTGACAAACCCCAAGGAGAAACCAAAAGAATTTCAGCAAAAGCCCTTTGGATCATGAACACAACTAGAATGCTAGTGAGAAGACTGAGGAGAGGCATATGAATTAAAATTATCATGTCAAAAGTCAATTATTGCTTCTTTCTGAAATTACTGTTTAGTTTTTTAATTATTTACAAACTATCAGTTATAATCCTCCCATTCACATTGTACTCCCCAGGAGCAGAGAATATAAACTCAAAAGACAGCAGTGACATCTTCTGGCATCTTCACTACTTTTTTGAGAATATTGAAAAAGTTTCAAACGTATTTATTGCATGGTAAATATGTTGGCATGTTCAAGTCATGAGCAGAGAAACAGAATATATCTAGGATGAATTCTCACCAGAGGGACCCCACTGCCAAAGTGGTTTGAAATAATTCTATGAGTAGAATAACGTATGTATGAGTGCCAGTCTCTTCCTTCCTTGTGAGTCTCATTCTGGTCTGTGGACTCACAAAAAGTGTGACTCTGGCTGCAAAGTGGTGATTATACACAGGTTCAACAAAATTTTCACCCACCAAGGTTGATCTCCTGTTGGCATTGGTGAAAATTATTTTACTAAAGATCACACAAAAATTTTGTTAGATACATTATCAGATACCTTCCACTGTTTCTATTGTGAATCAACAATTCACTTACTTGGTTATTTCTAATGTATAGGAATGCTGTGGTATTTGTATATAAATCTTGTACCTTGTTGAACTTGTATCTCAGTAAACTATCTTCCTAGTTCTAGTGGCTCATTTATACATATTATTGGATTTTTTAAATTACATTTTAATTATTTTGTCATACATAAGGGAAAGCAATTTTTTTCTTTTTCCATGCAGTTTTTATATATTTCATTTTTAAAGTTAGTGTAGTAGAGGTCTGCTACAAACATCTTTCTATTGGGATCAGTAAGAAAGCTTCTAATATTTCAGCATTAAGAATGATTATTCTGTTTCTGATCAATACCTTTAATTTATTATAGGAGATCTCTTCTAACAGTATTTTGCTAAGAATTGGTGTCAGGTTTTATCAAGTGCTTTTTCTATTGAGAACCAGGACTTTTTCTCTTTTGTTTATGAATATGTTTTATCTGTTACATAATAAGCTTGCAATAAATACATGTCAAATAAAAAAGTAAATTTATTGAAATAATCTTATGGCTTTTACTGTTTAGGTTTTTAATAATAAATTGTATTGCTAGGTGTTCTGGTGTTGAAGAATTGTTTCATGCCTGAAATCACCTTCCCTGGTGGCTCAGAGGTTAAAGCATCTGCCTGCAATTCGGGAGATCTGGGTTCAATCCCTGGGTCGGGAAGATCCCCTGGAGAAGGTAATGGCAACCCACTCCAGTATTCTTGCCTGGGAAATCCCATGGACGGAGGAGCCTGGTGGCTTACAGTCCACGGGGTCACAAAGAATTGAGCACGACTGAGTGACTTCACTTTCACTTTAGGTAGAGTAATAAAATTTGAATTAACTTTTGCCACTGTTTGACTTAGGAATTTCCTATTGACATTCATAAGTGAGATAGTGTAATTTTTTTGTTGCAGTCATGTGGTCTGTTTTTTTCAACAACATTATTGAGATATTTCACACATCACAAAGTTTGCCTATTCAAAGTGTACAATTCAGTGGTTTCTAGCATATTCATGGAATTGTGCAACCATTACTATATAACCCAACTTCAAAATGTTTTCATCACCCTAAAATAAACCCCATACCCATGGCTGTCACTCTCCATTCCTAACCCTCAACCCTGGCCCTAGGCAGTCACTAATCTACTTTTTGTCTTTATAGATTTGCCTGTTCTGGACATTTGATCTTGTCATCTTTTTATTTTCTTAAAATACTTGCATAAAAAGGCTTATCACTTCCTTGAAGGTTTTATAAAACTAATCTTAAAATTTTTAAAGATTTCTTGTCTTTTTGCTGTTGTGGAGGAAAAATTTTGATTACCAGTTTATTTCTTTTAATAATTAGTCATGTATTTTTTTATTTATTCATGAATCAATTTTATTGATTTTTAATTTGTCTGTTATTCATTTAATGTTTTTAACTTTATTGGTATTTTGCTACTTACTATAACAATTTTCAAATGTTTTGCAGCATTCATTTAATTTAGAAATAAATTTCTTTACAACAAAATTGAAAGAATTTTATGATCAACATCTATATAAACAGGCTTCCCTGATAGCTCAGTTGGTAAAGAATCTGCCTGCAATGCAGGAGACCCCAGTTTGATTTCTGGGTTGGGAAAATCTGCTGGAGAAGGGACAGGCTACCCACTTCAGTATTCTTGGGCTTCCCTTGTGGCTCATCTGGTAAAGAATCTGCCTGCAATGTGGGAGATGTGGGTTCGATCCCTGGGTTGGGAAGATCCCCTGGAGAAGGGAAAGGGCTACCCACTCCAATATTCTGGCCTAGAGAATTCCATAGACTGTCCATGGGGTCGCAAAGAGTTGGACACAACTGAGCGACTTTCACTCACTTTCACTATGTAAGCACACCTGAATTTTACTGTTAACTTTTTAGTATACATACATGGCTTATCTATAGATCCATCAATCCATTTCAAAAAAAGACATCAGTATACTTCACCCTAAATGCTTTAGCATGCATATCATTAACTAGAGTTCAGAATTTGACTATACCTTCTCTCTTTCTTTTGAGGTAATTCTATGTGGTGAAATAGTAAGTGTCATTTGGTGAATTTTGATAAAGTCAAACTGCCATGTAATCCAAATCCCTGTTCAAACATAGAGTATTACCAAACCCCTAGCAAAGTACCTCATGTTCCTTTCCAGTCATTCTTGTCCCCACTTTTCCACTTGTTAACCACTGTTCTGCTTCGTAAAACACTGCATAAATGGAAACAAATGGTATGCAAGATTTTGTGTCAAGATTATTTCATTCAGCGTGTTTTTGAGATCCATCCATGTTGTTCATGTATCAGTAATTTATTTTCTTTTTATTGTTGAGTAATATATTAATATACCATTGTACGAATACATTCCACTTGCTTATCCATTCTGTTGGGTTGTTTCCAGTTTGGGACTATTAGTAATAAAGCTACTATAAACATTCTTGTAAAAACTGTTTTGCACAAATATTTTTATTTATCCTGGGAATATTTAGTATTGGAATCATTGGGTCATAGTAGGCATAAGTTTTATAAGAAATTGTCACATTTTTTCCAAAAGGGTTATATCATATGACAGATCTACCAACAGTGTTTGAGAGTTCTGTTTGCTCCACATCTCACCAACCTTTGGTGTAGTCAGCCTTTCTAATTTAAACTTTTTTTTGGTTGGTTTCTGGTGAAATATCCACATGATTTGGGGGCTTTCCTGGTGGCGCTGGTGGTAAACCACCTGCGTGCCAATACAGGTAGATGTAAGACACGTGGATTCAGTCCCTGGGTTGGGAAGATCTCCTGGAAGAGGGCATGGCAACCTACTCCAGTATTCTTGCCTAAAGAATCCCGTGGACAGAGGAGCCTGGAGGCTACGGTCCATAGGGTTGCAAAGAGTAGGACATGGCTGAAGCGACTTAGTGTGCATGCATCCATGTGATTTTAGTTGGCATTTCCCTGATGGTTAATGATGTTAAATGTTTTAAATATTTAGTAGGCGTTAATGTATTTTCTTATATGAAGTGTTTGATCAAGACTTTTTGCTCATTTTAAATTATATTTTTTATTAAGTAGTAGGAGTTTTTTACTGTGGAAATTTCTGAAAGAGATGGGAATACCAGACCACCTGACCTGCCTCTTGAGAAACCTATATGCAGGTAAAGAAGCAACAGTTAGAACTGGACATGAAACAACAGACTGGTTCCACATAGGAAAAGGAATACGTCAAGGCTGTATATTGTCACCCTGCTTATTTAACTTATATGCAGAGTACATCATGAGAAACGCTGGACTGGAAGAAGCACAAGCTAGAATCAAGATTGCTGGGAGAAATATCAGTAACCTCAGATATGCAGATGACACCACCCTTATGGCAGAAAGTGAAGAGGAACTCAAAAGCCTCTTGATGAAAGTGAAAGAGGAGAGTGAAAAAGTTGGCTTAAAGCTCAACATTCAGAAAATGAAGATCATGGCATCTGGTCCCATCACTTCATGGGAAATAGATGGGGAAACAGTGGAAACAGTGTCAGACTTTATTTTTCTGGGCTCCAAAATCACTGCAGATGGTGATTGCAGCCATGAAATTAAAAGACGCTTACTTTTTGGAAGGAAAGTTATGACCAACCTAGATAGCATATTCAAAAGCAGAGACATTACTTTGCCAACAAAGGTCCATCTAGTCAAGGCTATGGTTTTTCCAGTGGTCATGTATGGATGTGAGAGTTGGACTGTGAAGAAAGCTGAGCACTGAAGAATTGATGCTTTTGATCTGTGGTGTTGGAGAAGACTCTTGAGAGTCTCTTGGACTGCAAGGAGATCCAACCAGTCCATTCTAAAAGAGATCAGCCCTGGGTGTTCTTTGGAAGGAATGATGCTAAAGCTGAAACTCCAGTACTTTGGCCACCTCATGCGAAGAGTTGACTCATTGGAAAAGACTCTGATGCTGGGAGGGATTGGGGGCAGGAGGAGAAGGGGACAACAGAGGATGAGATGGCTGGATGGCATCACCGACTCAATGGAGGAGAATTTGAGTGAACTCCTGGAGATGGTGATGGACAGGGAGGCCTGGCGTGCTGCGATTCATGGGGTAGCAAAGAGTTGGACACGACTGAGCGACTGATCTGATCTATCTTTACCACTAGCGCCACCTGGGCAGCAGGTCTTACTAAAGCAGAATCTTGGCAGTTTGTGTCTGCCACAACCTACAAAAACAAGGCTAGTGGGACTTAACAGTTGTTGCTGCTATGATTAGTCTCTACTCTGTAACTTCTATTCCTCAGCTCCCTTCCCTGAGACCCGTTAGAGCTTCCTTTCAACATCAGCTCACATTCTGCTAGGTGAACCAGGACTTCATCACTGAGGCATATGAGACTTAAATTTCTGTCCTTTATAGGATGTGGCATCTGTAACTACATGCCTAGATACATCCCGGATGATTACCTGAGTGCCACACATTTTCTCCGTTATTTCTATTATGTAGCAACAGCCCTACCTCACAATGGTCATTGGTGATCATTCCTGCCACTGCTTCCTGCATCTCAGACATTTCACCTTAGATTAGTTCCCTATTACTCTATGCACACTTTTTAGATAAGACTTTTAGTGAGAAGCTATTGGTTTTAGGTTCTCTGTTGTTTTGTTTGTCAGAAATTGCTTTTATTTAATGCCTACTTGAAAGACAATTGCCCTGAGTATAGAATTCTACATATATAGTTTCTCTAGGCTCACTATCTTCTGGCTTTCTTCTGGTTGTCATGAAGACAAGCCCAATTTCATTGTCATTCCCAGGTAGATAATTGATCACTTAAAATTTCTTTTCTATACTCCATACATTTGGTATTCATGGTAGTTTCACTATCATGTGGCTAGATTTATATTCATTTTTTATTAATCTGCTTTGTATTTATTGGAATTCCTGAAAGATATTTTACAGTATTACCTCTTCTTCATCATCTGTGGACTTTTGCAACTCTGATTAAACATGTATTGTATCTTCTATCATTCTTATCTCTTATCCTCTTTCTAGTATTTTTAATATATTTGTGTTTAGAACTGCAAACTGATTAACTTCTTTGATTTAACCCAGAGGGATGGTATGGGGAGGGAGGGGGGAGGGGGGTTCAGGATGGGGAACACATGTATACCTGTGGCAGATTCATTTTGATATATGGCAAAACCAATACAATATTGTAAAGTTAAAAAATAAAATTAAATTAAAAATAATAAAATTTATCAGTTCTCTCTAAAACTGTATTTAGTCACTTGTTTAATTCATCCTTGAAATTTCGGACTTCAATTACATGTGTGTGTTCATGTGTTTATGACATTTCTACAATTTCTGGGGTTTTTTTCTCAAATGACTTCATTGTGCTCAGTAAGTCTTATTCCTCGATACAAGTTTACATTGCAAACTTCCCTCATTTCTAAAAATGTATATAAATAAGCTATTTTATTTTTGGTAACTAATAATCCCAGTATCAAATATCTGGCATTTCTGATTCTTGATTTTGACCTTGTTTCTCATTCATGGTGAGATTTGTCTCTATGTGTTTGATTTTCTTTTTAGTATCTGTGGTTCATTTTTCTTAGAATTTTTATCAGTGGGAATACTTTGAAACTTGAAATTGTATCCCTCAAGTAAATTTGCACCCATCTCTATCACTTGTCCTGCAGCACAGCCAACCTGGAACTTTAAAATTAAATTCCCCACTTGATATGTTCAGAATCACATAAAGAAGCTGGAATTTAGAAATCCTCTTTGATGTTGTGACCATAAAATTTTCCTTTCCACTCAGAACCAATAGTCCCAGTTTATATATAATTCTAAACTAAAATCCCCACCAAGGATAGGCTGTAGGTTAAAGGTAATCTGTAAAGTGGAGCATCAGGAGTTCAAAAGAAACCCTCGGGGTGAAAGTCAGATTTGGCACTCACATCATTATATTCCAGCTTTCATTTGGCATTTGACTTTGCAAAATCCTCTTTTTCCAAGTTCCAGAAATGTATTTAAAATGGTAATTTAAAAAAATACTATGTCCACTGATTTAACTTTTCCAGTTTCAACAGTCATTTAGGGTGTCCAGAAGGCAATGGCACCCCACTCCAGTACTCTTGCCTGGAAAATCCCATGGATGGAGGAGCCTGGAAGGCTGCAGTCCATGGGGTTGCTGAGGGTCAGACACGACTGAGTGACTTCACTTTCACTTTTCACTTTCATGCATTGGAGAAGGAAATGGGAACCCACTCCAGTGTTCTTGCCTGGAGAATCCCAGGGACAGGGGAGCCTGGTGGGCTGCCGTCTCTGGGGTTGCACAGAGTCGGACACGACTGAAGCACTTAGCAGCAGTCTGCTATCTGCAAGAAAAAGTGATCCCTCAAATTTCTTTATTTACTATTACTAATTTTTATGAAAGTGTTTTCATCCACATATAGATTGGGCACATTCTTTTAAATAAGTGTATAATATATAAATATACAGTAATTCTACTTTGCTTCTGGTATTTTTAGGTTGTTTTTAATTATTATTATTACAAACAGGAATGTGCATTGACCTTTTACCTCTGTGAATACAGGTAAGTATTGCTTTAGGACTGATTTCTGGAAATGAAATTTCAGGGTCAGAGTTTAAATCTCACACAGTTTAAATTTTTAACAGAATTTTTGAGTCAAGTTTATATACAATATACTTTACATATGTAAAGTATACAGTTTGATAAGCTTTAACATATGTATACACCTATGACCAGCACAATGAGTATAATGGACAAATTGTCACCCCTAAATATTTCCTTATGTTGCTCTGTGATCCCTCCCTTTCAACTCTGTCTATCATCCTAATAGTCTAATTCTGTTATTTCTGCAGTAGTTTCAATTTATTGATTTTCCCACTCACTATGGATTCTTTTCTGCTTATTTACATGCCTGGGAATTTTTTTTATCGTAACCATATAATATGAATTTTACCCTGTTAGAAGCTTGAAATCTTTTTGAATTCCTGAAAGTATTCTTAAGCTTTATTTGGGGAGCAATTAGGTTACTTTCAGGTTTTGTTTTAAAGCTTCATTAGTCAAGACCAGAGCAGTCTTTAGTCATGTTTAATTTTCCCTAGTATTGAGGCAGCACTTTGCTGAACACTCTGGGGAAGAAATCACAAGGCCCACCCACATGAAGACAATTTCCAGACAGAGATATATGAGGACAGAGGAGCAGAAAGAGGAAAAAACAAAGCAAACAAGAAAGAACCCAATTCAAATTAGTCTGTGAGCCATAATTTCAAAACATATGAGGAAAGACAGACCAAAAAAATTCAGTAATCAGAAGAGGAATAACTGAATGAAAATTCACATTATGAACTAGAATGACAAAATCTTTTAAATAGATATAGTTAAAGACATTCAGAAGGATTAAATGAAGGCATAATTTCCATTTACAACAAACAGGTAACATGGCAGGGAAAAAAAAAAAACAACAAGATCACAGAGATATAAAAATATTGCATTAGTATTTTGGAAAAAATGGCCACTAAAATGAAAATGTTACTATATGAAATAAACCCTAGACTTTATTTAGTTATTAGAATATCTCAATGTTGTCAAAGATGGACAGTCATACTGAGAAACTCATACATAGTGAAGCACACAGACACAAGATATTAAAGATATAAATGAGCTAAGAGGCTCCAACATTCTAATAGAAGGACTTAAGGGGATGAAGGAAATAAAACATGAAGATATAAAGTCTGAAGACATAATTGTAACAAATTCTCAATAGTTAAAGAAAATATGACTCATAAGAACAAACTAGTGGTTACCCCTCAGAGAAGGCAATGGCACCCCACTCCAGGACTCTTGCCTGGAAAATCCCATGGACAGGGAGCCTGGTAGGTTGCAGTCCATGGGGTTGCTAAGAGTCGGACGACTGAGCGACTTCACTTTCACTTTTCACTTTCATGCATTGGAGAAGGAAATGGCAACCCACTCCAGTGTTCTTGCCTGGAGAATCCCAGGGACGGGGGAGCCTGGTGGGCTGCTGTCTTTGGGGTCCCACAGAGTCGGACACGCCTGAAGTGACTTAGCAGCTTAGCAGCAGTGGTTACCCCTGGGAAGAGGGAAAGAAGGAGGGGCAAGACAGGGAATTAGGAAGTACAAACTACTACATATAAAATGAATGAGCTACAAGTGTGTATTGTACAGCACAGGGAATATAATTAGTATTTTATAATAAGTGTAAATTGAGTATAACCTTTAAAAATTGTGAATCACTATGTGTAGCCTTCCCAGGTATCTCAGTGGTAGAGAATCTGCCTGCTAAGCAGGAGATGCAGGTTCGATACCACGTTCAGGAAGATTCCTGGAGAAGGAAATGGCAACTCCCTCCAGTATTATTGCCTGGAGAATCCCATGGACAGAGAAGCCTGGCGGGCTGCAGTCCATAGGGTCTCAAAGAGTTGGACATGACTAAGCGACTAACATTTTCATGTTGTACACTTGAAATTTATATTGTAAACCAGCTGTACTTCAATTTAAAAAAATGACTTGTCCAGTACTTCAAGGAAAGACAAATTCAGATTAGACAATGAAATGATAGATGAATGAAGAGAAGACTTCCAATTTCATCTTAGAGATGTTGATAACTGGAAGGAGCACCACTGTTATCATTGCAACAATAAAATTGCTATACATACTGCAGATTGGCACTGCAGTTCTTGAACCCATAAGCAACTTCAGGTTCCAGGGCAAATGGCTAATTTGAAATCTAGAGAGAGACAGGCAACAGCATGGCTCCAGGATCTAGGCTTAACTAGAAGAGATATCACTAAAAGCCATAGAAGCTGGTATGAAGAATAAACACATTTTTAATGAATTCCTAATGACAAAGTATAGACTAGTGTGAGAATATAAGATGGGGTCCCTGAGACCACAGATACTAGTGGTTCACACTTTCTTGCAGGCTTTGCTTTTGAGAAATGTGTGAAGAAACAGAATACCCTAACAGAGCCTCCCTGTGGTGCTGGATGGAGTAGGGAACAGCAGCCTTTAGAGAAACTCCACTTAATCCCATCTCTTCTATTTCCCTTATGGAACAAAAGCCTTAATCTGCATGGACTATATAATCAGAACCTTTAGCTTGAGGATGCTGATAAAATTTCTTCACACCTTGGAAAGAGGAAAAAGGGTGGGGGAGGAGGAGGAGTACTACCCATGGGGAAAGGGCAGGAATTTGTGCTAGACAGAAAAAACATACACTGCCTACAGAGATACACATATAAGAATTACAGCAGAATTCCCATTAAAACCATGCAAACAAAAAGACAGTGGAATGAAATCTTTAAAGTGCTCAGAAAGAAATGGTCAACTGAGAATTATCAACTCAGAAAAAATAGTCTTCAAAATGAAAGAATAAATAACAGCTCTCTCGGCAAGGAAAACATTAATTTATTGCCAGAAGACCTACTTTACAAAAAAGTTAAATGAGGCTTCTCGGGTATATAGAATATGATATAGGCTAAGACTTTGTTGTGTGTGCGTGCTATTTCTGTTGTGTCTGACTTTTTGTGACCCTATGGACTGTAGTGCACCAGGCTCCTCTGTCCATGGGATTCTTCAGGCAAGAAAACTGGAGTGGGTTGTCATGCCCTCCTCCAGGAGATCTTTCCGACCCAGGGATTGAACCTACATCTTTCATGTCTCCTGCAAAATTACAACTATTTACAGAACAACTGTCAATGAAAAGTGCTGGGGGACCTACCAGAAAAGATCTTTGACAACTAAAGACATAAAGAAGAAACCATGATGAGACAGGTAAGACAAGTGGACTTATTATATAGTCGAGTACCATACGAGTGGGTGACCCATGAAAGGGAGAAGGACTACAATTGCACAGGTTCTCACCAAGGATTGAGGGATCTGAACTCCACTTTAGGCTTGCCAACCTGTGGGTCCTGTGCCAGGAAGATAAGCTCCCAGAACATTTGGCTTTGAAGGGCAATGGGGCTTGCTTGGGGAGTCCCAGAGGGCTGTGTGAAATAGAAACTCTACTCTTAAAGGAAACATGCAAAATCTCACATATTCTGGTACCCAGGGCAGAAGGAATAATTTGAAAGGAGCCTGAGTCAGACCTACCTGCTGATCTTGGAGAATCTTCTGGAAAGACAGGCAGCATTGGTTTTTGGGAACTCCTTCTACCATTGTGGACACTGCTGCTGAAAAGTGCCATTTTGGAATCCTCTCTCTAGCTTATTAGCCTCAGGACCCAGCCCTACCCCTGCCTAATAGCCTGTAGGCAACTGTACTGGTATATCTTGGACCAAGCAACTGACACGGCAGGGACACAGCCCCAACCTCATAACACTGTATAGGAGGTGGTGACCAAAACCATCCTAAAGAAAAAGAAATACGAGAAGGCAAACTGAGGAGGCTTTACAAACACCTGAGAAAAGAAGAGAAGTGAAAAGCAAGGAAGAAAGGTAGAAATACACCCAACTGAATGCAGAGGTCCAGAGAATAGCACAAGGAAGTAAGAAAGTCTTCTTAAGTGAACAGTGCAAAGAAATAGAGGAAAAAGAACAGGAAAGACTAGATATCTCTTTGAGAAAATTGGGAACATTTCATGCAAGGATGGGCATGATAAAGGACAGAAGCTGTAAGGACCTAATAGAAGCACAAATACTAAGAAGAGGCAGCAAGAATACACAGAATAACTATACAAAAAAGGTCTTCATGACCCGGATAACCACAATGGTGTGGTCACTCACCTAGAGCCAGGCATCCTGGTGTGAAATCAAGTGCACCTTAAGAAGCATTACTCCAAACAAAGTTAGTGGAGGTGATGGAATTCTAGCTGAGCTATTTCAAATCCTAAAAGATGATGCTGTGAAAGTGCTGCACTCAATATGCCAGCAAATTTGGAAAGCCCAGCAGTGGCCACGAGACTGGAAAATTCAGTTTTCATTCCAATCCAAAAGAAGGGCAGTGCCAAAGAATGTTCTGACTACTGTACAGTTGCACTCATTTCACATGCTGGCAAGGTAATGCTCAAAATCCTTCAAGCTAGGCTTCAGCAGTATGTGAATTGAGAATTTCCTGATATACAAACCGGGTTTAGAAAAGGCAAACCCGGAAATCAAATTGCCACCATTTTCTGGATCATAGAGAAACCATGGGAATTCCAGAGAAACATCTACTTCTGCTTCATTGACTATGCTAAAGCCTTTGTCTGTGTGGATCACAAAGAACTGTGGAAATTTCTTAAAGAGATGGGAATACCAGACCATCTTACCTGTCTTCTGAGAAACCTGTATGCAGGTCAAGAAACAACAGTTAGAACTGGGAGTGGAACAATGGACTGGTTCCAAATCGGGAAAGGAGAACATCAAGGCTGTATATTGTCATCCTGCTTATTTAACTTCTCTGCAGAGTACATCATGGGAAGTGCCCGGCTAGATGAATCTCAAGTTAGACTCAAGATTGCTGGAAGAAATATCAACAACTTCAAATATGCAGATGATACCACCCTAATGGCAGAAAGTGAAGAGGAAATAAAGAATTTCTTGATAAAGGTAAAAGAGAAGAGTGAAAAAACTTGGCTTAAAACAACATTCACAAAACTAACATCATGGCATCTGGTCCCATCACTTCATGGCAAATATATGGGGAAAAAGTGAAAACAGTGACAGATTTTCTTTTCTTGACCTCCAAAATCACTATGGACAGTCCATAAATTAAAGATGCTAGTTCCTTGGAAGGACAGCTATCACAAATCTAAACAGCATATTAAAAAGCAGAGACATTCCTTTGCCAACAAAGGTCCATGTAGTCAAAGCTATGGTTTTTTCCAGTAGTCATATATAGTTGTGAGAGTTGGACTACAAAAAAAGCTGAGCACCATAAAGAAGGCTGACCTCTCCAGGAGGTCTTGAGCCTGTGTCTCCTGCATTGCAAGCAGATTCTTTATTTCTGAGCTACCAGGAAAGCCCCTTAAACCTCAACATTTGAAAAAGTAAGATCATGGCCTCTGGTCCCATCACTTTATGGAAAATAAATGGGAAACAATGGAAACGGTGACAGATTTTCTTTCTTGGGCTCCAAAATCACTGTGGACCATAACCATGGTCAATAAACTAGAAGACACTTGCTCCTTGGAAGGAAAGTTAGGTTGACAAACCTAGACAACATGTTAAAAAGCAGAGACATTACTTTGCCAACAAAGATCCATATAGTCAAAGCTATGATTTTTCCAGTAGTCATGTGTGGATGTGAGAGTTGGACTGTGAGGAAAGCTGAGCGCTGAAGAATTGATGGTTTTGAACTGTGGTGTTGGAGAAGACTCTTGAGAGTCCCTTGGATTGCAAGGAGATCAAACCAGTCAATCCTAAAGGAAATCAACCCTGAATATTCATTGGAAGGACTGATGCTGAAGCTCCACTGCTTTGGCCACCTGATGTGAAGAGCTGACTCATTAGAAAAGACCCTGATGCTGGGAAAGATTGAAGGTGGAAAGAGAAGGGGACGACAGAGGATGAGATGGTTGGATGGCATCACCGACTCGATAGACATGAGTTTGAGCAAGTTCCAGGAGATGGTGAAGGACAGGGAGGCCTGCTGGGGGGTTGCAAAGAGTCAGACATGACCGAGCGACTGAACAACAACTTCTTTCCCACTGAGTTCAAAAGCCTGTTCTTTATGTCTGTGTCCCCTTTGCTGCCCTGCATGTATGATCGTTGGTACAATCTTTCAAGTTTCCATATGTATGTGTGAATATATGGTATTTGTCTTTCTCTTTCTAACTTAATTCACTCTGTATTTTAGGCTCTATGTTCATCCACCTCATTAGAACTGACTAGAATGTCTTCCTTTTTATAGCTGAGTCATATTCCATTGTGTATATGTACCACAACTTCCTTATCCTTTCATCTGCTGATGGACATTTAGGTTGCTTCCATGTCCTAGCTATTGCAGATACAATGCTGCAATGAACATTGGGGTACATGTGTCTTTTTCAGTACTGGTTTTCTCAGAGTATATGCCCAGTAGTGGGATTGCTAGGTCGTATGGTGGTTTTATTCGTAGTTTTTAAAGGAATCTCCATACTGTTCTCCATAGTGGTTGTATCAGTTTGCATTCCTACCAACAGTGTAAGAGGGTTTCCTTTTCTGCACACCCTCTTCAGCATTTATTTTTATTATTTATAAGTTTGTATACTTTTTGATGATGACCATTCTGACCGGTGTGAGATGATACCTCATTGTGGCTTTGATTTGCATTTGTCTAATAACGACTGATTTTGATTTTGAGCATCTTTTAATGTGTTTATTAGCCATCTGTATGTCTTCTTTGGAGACATGTCTGTTTAGGTCTTCTGCCCACTCTTTGATTGGGTTGTTTATTTTTCGTTATTGAGCTGCATGAGCTGCTTGTATGTTTTGGAGATTAATTCTTTGTCATTTGCTTCCTTTGCTATTATTTTCTCCCATTCTGAGGGCTGTCTTTCATCTTGCTTGTAGTTTCCTTCATTATGCAAAAGCTTTTAAGTTTAATTAGGTTCCATTTGTTTATTTTTGTTTTTGTTTCCATTACTTTGGGACGTGGGTCATAGAGGATCTTGCTGTGCTTTATGTCATCGAGTTTTCTCCCTATGTTTTCCTCTTAAGAGTTTTATAGTTTCTGGTCTTACATTTAGGTCTTTAATCCATTTTGAATTTATTTTTGTGTATGGTGTTAGAAAGTGTTCCAATTTCATTCTTTTACATGTAGTTGACCAGTTTTCCCAGCACCACTTGTTGCTAATACTATCTTCTCCACTGTATACTTTTGCCTCTGTTGTCAAAGATGAGACGTCCATAGGTGCGTGGATTTATCTCTGGACTTTTGGTTTTGTTCCATTGATCTATATTTCTGTTTTTGTGCCAGCACCATAACTATCTTGATGACTTTAGCTTTGTAGTATAGTCTGAAGTCAGGAAGGTTGGTTTTTCCAGTTTCATTCTTCTTTCTCAAGATTGCTTTGGCTATTTGGGGTCTTTTGTGTTGCCATCAGATCAGATCAGTCGCTCAGTCGTGTCCGACTCTTTGCGACCCAATGAATCGCAGCACGCCAGGCCTCCCTGTCCATCACCAACTCCCGGAGTTCACTGAGACTCACGTCCATTGAGTCAGTGATGCCATCCAGCCATCTCATCCTCTGTCGTCCCCTTCTCCTCTTGCCCCCAATCCCTCCCAGCATCAGAGTCTTTTCCAATGAGTCAACTCTTCGCATGAGGTGGCCAAAGTACTGGAGTTTCAGCTTTAGCATCATTCCTTCCAAAGAAATCCCAGGGCTGATCTCCTTCAGAATGGACTGGTTGGATCTCCTTGCAGTTCAAGGCACTCTCAAGAGTCTTCTCCAACACCACAGTTCAAAAGCATCAATTCTTTGGCTCTCAGCCTTCTTCACAGTCCAACTCTCACATCCATACATGACCACAGGAAAAACCATAGCCTTGACTAGATGGACCTTTGTTGGCAAAGTAATGTCTCTGCTTTTGAATATGCTAAATATGCTAGTTTGTGTTGCCATACAAACTGTGAAATTATTTGTTCTTGTTCTGTGAAAAATACTGCTGGTAATTTGATAGGGATTGCACTGAATCTATAGATTGCTTTGGATAGTATAGACAGTTTCACTATATTGATTCTTCCTATCCAAGAACATGATATATTTTTCCATCTATTAATATCATCTTTGATTTCTTTCATAAGTGTTTTTTATAGTTTTCTGTATGTAGATCTTTTGTCTCTTTAGGTAAATTTATTCCTAGATACTTTATTCTTTTTGTTGCAGTGGTAAATGGGATTGTTTCCTTAATTTTTGTTTCTGTTTTTTCATTATTAATGTGTAGAGATGCAAAGGATTTCTGCATATTAATTTTATATCCTGTGACTTTACTATATTCATTGATTAGCTTTAGCAGTTTTCTGGTGGCATCTTTAGGGTTTTCTTTGTAAAGGATCATGTCATCTGCAAACACTGAGATTTTTACTTCTAGTTTTCCAAACTGAATTCCTTTTGGTTCTTTTTCTCCTCTGCAGTGGCTAGGACTTTCAAAACTATGTTGAATAGTAGAGGGTGAGAGTGGGCAGCCTTGTTTTATTCCTGATTTTAGAGGAAATGCTTTCAATTATTCACCATTGAGGATAATGTTTGCTGTGGGCTTGTGGTATATTGCTTTTATTATGTTGAGGTAAATTCATTCTATCCTTACTTACTGGAGAGTTTTTTTCCATCATAAATGAATGTTGAGTTTGTCAAAGCCTTTCTCTGCATCTATTGAAATAATCATATGGTTTTTATCTTTCAATTTGTTAATATGGTGTATCACACTGATTGGTTTATAGAAATTGAAGCATCCTTGAATCCCTGGATAAAGCCCACTTGATCATGATATATGATTTTTTAAATATGTTGTTGAATTCTGTTTGCTAGAATTTTGCTGAGGATTTTTGCATCTGTGTTTATCTGTGATATTGGCCTGTAATTTTCTTTTTCTATGGCATTTTTCCCTGATGCTGAGAAAGATGGAAGGCAGGAGGAAAAAGGGACAACAAAGGATGAGATGGTTCAATGGCATCGCCAACTTAATGGCTATGAGTTTGAGCAAGCTCTGGGAGATGGTGAAGGACAGGGAAGCCTGGCATGCTGCAGTCTCCTTGCAAGTGTTTGATCTCCTTGTAGTCCAAGGGACTCTCAACAGTCTTCTCTAACACCACAGTTTAAAAGTGTCAATTCTTTGGTGCTCAGCCTTCTTTATGGTCCAATTCTAACAACCATACATGACCACTGGAAAAACCATAGCTTTTACTCTACAGACCTTTGTCGGCAAAGTAATGTCTCTGCTTTTTAGTATGCTGTCTAGGTTTGTCATACCTTTTCTTTCAAGGAGCAAGTGTCTTTTAATTTCATGGCTGAAGTCACCATCTGCAGTGATTTTGAAGTCCAGGAAAATAAAGTCTGTCACTGTTTCCATTGTTTCTCCATCTCTTTTTCATGAAGCATGGGACTGGATGCCATGATCTTCATTTTTTGAATGTTGAGTTTTAAGCCAGCTTTTTCACTCTCCTCTTTCACTTTCATCAAGAGGCTCTTTAGTTCCTCTTTGCTTTCTGCCCTTAGGGTGGTGTCATCTGCATATCTGAGGTTATTGACATTTCTCCCAGCAATCTTGATTCCAACTTGTGCTTCATCCAACCTGGCATTTCGCCTGATGTCTTCTGCATATAAGTTAAATAAGCAGGGTGACAATGTACAGCCTTGATGTACTCCTTTCCCAATTTGGAACCAGTCCATTGTTCCATGTCTAGTTCTGACTGTTGCTTCTTGACTTGCATACAGGTTTTTTAGGAGGCAGGTAAGGTGTTTGGTATTCCCGTCTCTTTAATAATTTTCCAGTTTGTTGTGATCCACACAGGCAAAGGCTTTAATGTAGTCAATGAAGCAGAAGTACATGTTTTTCTGAAATTCTCTTGATTTTTCTATGATCTAGTAAATGCTGGCAATTTGATCTCTGGTTCCTCTGCCTTTTCTAAATCCAGCCTGTAAGTTACTTCCAGATGTAAGCCCTCAGTTTCGAGCATTACTTTGTTAGTATGTGAAATGAGTACAAGCGTGCTATAGTTTGAGCATTCTTTGGCTTTGCCTTTCTTTGGGTTTGGAATGAAAACTGACCTTTTCCAGTCCTGTGGTCACTGCTGAGTTTTCCAAATTTGCTGGCATATTGAGTGAAGCATTTTAACAGCATCATCTTTTAGGATTTGAGACAGCTCAGCTGAAATTCCATCATCTCCACTAGCTTTGTTTGTAGTGATACTTCCTAAGACCTCCTTGATTTTGCATTCCAGGATGTCTGTCTCTCAGGTGTGAGTGATCAAACCATTGTGGTTATCTGGGTCATTAAGATCTTTTTTTATATAGTCCTTCTGTGTATTCTTGCCACCTCTTCTTAATATCTTCTGCTTCTGTTAGGTCCATACAATTTCTGTCCTTTATTGTGCCCATCTTTGTATGAAATGTTCTTGAAGAGATCTCTAGTCTTCCCCCATTCTATTGTTTTCCTCTATTTCTTTGCATTGTTCACTTAGGAAGGCTTTCTTATCTCTCCTTGCTATTCTTTGGAACTCTGCATTCAGATGGGTATATCTTTCCTTTTCTCCCTTGCTTTTTGCTTCTCTTCTTTTCTCAGCTATTTGTAAGGCCTCCTCAAGACAACCATTTTGCCTTTTTGCATTTCTTTTTCTTGGGGATGGTTTTGATCACTGCCACCTGTACAGTGTTACAAACCTCCACCAGAGTTCTTAAGGCACTCTGCCTGTCAGATCTAATCCCTTGGAGAGGGAGGGACTCTGCAAATGCTGCTGGTGTGTGGGGGGAGCGCTCACAGTGGTTGGACCACACAGGGGTTGCCACAATCCAATGTGCGCATGCACCTTCCAGGGCCAGGCTCCTGGGTATGCTGCAAGAGCACAGTCCCAGGTGGGCTGTGCTCCTTAGGGGAGCTGGTCTAAGGCTATGACACTCTTGGCAGATCTGAGCCTTCCAGGATCCCAGGAAGATATGGGTAGTAACTGGCTGTCTGTTCACAGCTTGGTGGCTGATGCCATCTCTGGGGCCAAAACTGCAGTGATCTCTTACTTTCTACCTCTGGCTGTCTTGCACCTGCCTCTCTGCTTCTGGGGCCATAAATGGCAACTGGCTCATCCCCCCTTCAGTATTTTCCAGGACACGATCCTTTGTTCTGTGAGCACACCAGGGGTCAGAGTGCTGAGTTAGAACCTTCCTGAGGGAATGGTCCTCTGTTTCTCTTTGTTTTTCTGGCAGTCCCATAGTTTTTCTGTCTGTGCTGTGTCACATTAGCCCCCTCAGAGTGGCCTCAGGCTTTTCCCTGAGGACTGATGACGCAGCCCACACCTCCACACTCAGCCCGCACTGGCTGCGGGCATACACAAGCATGTGAGCCACTTCTCAGCTGGAAATTGCCATTCTTTTTGATTTCTGTGGTTAGTTTTCTTGATTATGCTTCCATATGAGGTTCCTAAGCTCCTTACTGACCCCGCCTGTGAGAGGGTTTCCTATTATATGGAAACTTCTCCTTCACGACTCCCTCCCCAGGATGGTCCCTGGTCCCTGTCCTGAAATCCTTTGTCTCCCTTTTCATCTTTATCTTTTGCCTTGCCTCATTCTGAGAAGACTGGTTTGCCTTTCTGGGCATCTGGGGTCCTCTGCCAGTGTTCAGAAGTCATTCTGTGAGAGTTGCTCCACATACAGATGATCTTTTGATGTGTTTGTTGGGGAGAAAGTGGTCTCCCCATCCCATTCATCCACTGTCTTGGGATCACCCCCCTGTATTGTCTTTTAAGAACCAGCTTCATTCACTTTATTTTTTCTCATATAAAACTGTGGTGGCTACAGCTGGAGCCTGGGTTCTCTGCATGGAAACTCTGGGGTGGGTCTTTACAAGAAGATCAGTGAATTACTGATACAGAGACTTGGTGATCTGTCTCTCTTTCCATAGATCAGGGGTGAGATAGTTGTATACCCTGGAAATGGCATCAAAAGTGGCCATGGCAAAGTTGCCCAGATTGGTGGGGCCACCCCTCGCAGAGGTACAGCAGTAGGTGATCAGTCCCAGCCATCAGCAGGAGCTTCTTATGCACAGGTGCCAAGACGATGCCAGTGCCCCTGGGGCAGAGATAAGGTGCTGGGTGCAAATTTTTAAATTTTGATGAGATTTAAATCATATATTTTCTGTTGTACTTCCTGCTTTTTCTGTCCTAAAAAATTTTTGCCTAACACAAGGTCACAGAGATTTTCTCTTATGTTTTTTCCAGAAGTTGTTTTTAATTGAGGTATAATTGACAGATACCATATTAGTTCCAGGTATATAACATAATGATTTGAGATTTGTATGTATTGAAAAATGATCACCACAGGGGATTCCCTGGAGGTCCAGTGCTTCCTCTGTAGAAGGCATGGGTTTAATCCCTGGTTGGGGAGCTAAGATCTTACATGCTGTGCAGCATGGCCAAAAAAAGAAAAATGATCACCACTTAAGTCTAGTTAACATCCATCACGTAAGTAGTGACAAATTTTTTTCTTATAGAACTTTTAAGATTTACTGTCTTAGCAACTTTCAAATATGCAATACTGTATTATTAACTGTAGACATCATGTTATATAGTATATCCCCATGACTTACTTAGTTTATAGTTGGAAGTTTGTACCTTTTGACCTCCTTCTCATTTTGCCCACTCCCCATTTCCTGACTATGGCAGCCATTACTTTTTTTTGTATCTCTGAGCTTGGTGATTTTTTTTTGTTTTTTAGATTCCACATATAAGTGGGTTCCTATAGTATTTGCCTTCTCTGTCTGACTTATTTCACTTAAGCATAATATCTTCAGGGCCCATCCATGTTGTCACAGATGGCAAGATTTCATTCATTTTTTATGGCTGAATAGTATGCCATTGTGTACATCCACCACAGCTTCTTGGTCTGTTCATTCATTGACGGACATTTAATTTATTTTCATATCTTAGCTATAGTAAATCATGCTGCAGTGAACATGGAGGGTGCATACATTCTTTCCAGTCAGTGTTTTAGTTTTTGTGTGTTTTTTTGGTGGATACCCAGAAATGGAATTGCTGGGTCATACTGTTTTCCTAGTTTAGGTTTTATGAGGCACTCTATACTTTTTTTTTTTTCCATAATGGCTATACCAATTACATTCCCACCAACACTACACAAGAATTTCCTTTTCTCCATGTTCTTGCCAATAATTTTTTTATTGTCTTTTGATGCTAGACATTATTACATGTGTGAAGTGATATCTTATTGTGATTTTGATTTGCATTTCCCTGATGATTTGTGATGCTGAGCACCTTTTCATGTACCAATGTTTATTTGTATGTCTTCTTTAGAAAAATGTCTATTCAGATCTTCTGTCCAGTTTAATGATTTTTTTTTGGCTATTGAGTTGTATGAGTTCTTTATATATTTTTGATATTAACCCTTTATCAGATATATGATTTGCAAATAATTTCTCTCATTCATTAGGTTAACTTTTCATTTTGTTAATGATTTCCTTTGCTGTGCAGACTTTTTAATTTGATGTTGCTCTACTTTATTTTGTGTCATTCTTAATATAAAAAAGTCTTCCATCAATTTATTTCCTTGTCAGTAATATTTCTATTCTCTCTAAAAGCTTTTAATATTTAAAAATATCTTTGATGATACTACTTCAGATCATTAGAATGGCTATTATTAAAAATCAGAAAAAAGTTTTGTCAAGGATGTGGAGAAATTGGAACCCTTATGCATGGCTGGTGGAAATGTAAAATACTGCAGCACTATGGAAAACAGTATATGGATGGCAGGTCCTCAAAAAAAATTAAACATAGAGTTGTCATATGATCCAGCAGTTCTGTCTATATGCTCAAAAAAATTGAAAGCAGGGCCTTGAACATATTATTTTTACTCTCATGTTCACAGCAGCGGGGCTTCCCAGAGTGGTGCCAGTTGTGAAGAATTCACCTGCCAATGAAGGAGATGCAAGAGGTGCGGGTTCAATTCCTGGGTCAGAAAGATCCCCTAGAGTAGGAAGTGACAATCCAGGATTCTTTTTTTTTTTTTTTTTGCATTTTAAAAAATTTTATTTTTAAACTTTACAAATTGTATTAGTTTCGCCAAATATCAAAATGAATCCGCCACAGGTATACATGTGTTCCCCATCCTGAACCCTCCTCCCTCCTCCCTCCCCATACCCTCCCTCTGGGTCGTCCCAGTGCACTAGCCCCAAGCATCCAGTATCGTGCATCGAACCTGGACTGGCAACTCATTTCATACATAATATTATACATGTTTCAATGCCATTCTCCCCAATCTTCCCACCCTCTCCCTCTGCAACAGAGTCCATAAGACTGTTCTATATATCAGTGTCTCTTTTGCTGTCTCATACACAGGGTTATTGTTAGCATCTTTCTAAATTCCATATATATGTGTTAGTATACTGTTTTGGTGTTTTTCCTTCTGGCTTACTTCACTCTGTATAATAGGCTCCAGTTTCATCCACCTCATTAGAACTGATTCAAATGTATTTTTTTTAATGGCTGAGTAATACTCCATTGTGTATAAGTATTCTTGTCTAGAAAATTCCATGGCCAGAGGAGCCTGGTGGACTACCATGGGACTTCAAAGAGTCGGACACGACTGAGTGACTCAGCACTGCTGCTGCTGCTAAGTTGCTTCAGTCGTGTCCAACTCTGTGCGACTCCATAGACGGCAGCCCACCAGGTACCCCGTCCCTGGGATTCTCCAGGCAAGAACACTGGAGTGGGTTCCCATTTCCTTCTCCAATGCAGGAAAGTGAAAAGTGAAAGTGAATTCGCTCAGTCGTGTCTGACCCTCAGCGACCCCATGGACTGCAGCCTTCCAGGCTTCTCCATCCATGGGATTTTCCAGGCAAGAGTACTGGAGTGGGGTGCCATTGCCTTCACTACTCATAGCAGTGCTATTCAATATAGTCAAAAGTTGGAAGCAACCTGATTGTTTGTCCATTTATTAATAAACAAAATGTGCATATGTATAAAATGGAAAATTTTTCAGTTTTAAAAATGAAGGAAATCCTGACATGGGCAGTAACTCGGGTGGACCTTGAGGACATAATGCTAATAAGCTAAACAAGCTAATCACTACAAAACAATTATTGTATAATTCTGGCTACATGGGGTGTATAGAATAGTCAGATTCATAGAGACAGAATGCATTGTGTTAGTTGTCAGGGGCTGAGAAAAGGGAGGGTTGGGAGTTACTGTTTAATGTGTGGAGTTTCAGTTTGGGAAAGTGAAAACGTTCTGGAGATGAATGGTGGTGACAGTTGCACAACCATGTGAATGTACGTAAAGCTCCTGAGCTGTACTTTTAAATGGTTAAAACAGTTTAAAATAACCTTTGATGCTCATCAGTTTCACTAGAATATGCTTTACCATTGATTTATATTTATTTATGCTGCTTAGGGTTAATACACTTTCAATAAATAAGATACATCTTTACAGAAAATTCTCTGGTTCTTTATTAAAGTATTCTCTATCATTCATTTCCCTTTTGGAGCTTTTGGATAGTCTCAGTAGGGCTCTATAATATATGCAATTTCTCAACATATTTTTGTCTTTTAAATGCTCTTCCTTTTTTATGTCTTATTTTGCTATGTTGCATTCTGAATTTTGTAATACTATCTTCAAAATCACCCATTCATTTGTAACCCATGTAGTATAGAGATTATTCAATCCATTACAGTTTTAAGTTTAATGAGAATACCTGTAAAGAGATCTAGTAATTTATTTCATTAGCTGTTTAATCTTATTTCATTTTTACCTTTATTTTTTCAGAAATTCTTTTTAATATTTAAACTGTGTCATTCATTTGTTCCTTTGAGTATCCTAAAATCATCTGTGTGAAAGTCTATGTTATAGGTTTCCAAAATAGTAGTAAATTGATGATTTTGTTGGCTAGATTTATACGACGGTCATGAAGAAGGTGACAGAGGATGAGAGGACTGGATAGCACCATCAACTCAATGGTCATGAGTTTGAGCAAACTCTGCGAGACAGTGAAGGGCAGGGAAGCCTGATGTACTGCAGTCCATGGGGTTACAAAGAGTCAGATGCAACTAAGCAAGGGAACAACAAGAAAAGGATATTTTTTACAATTTTAAATTCCATGTTATTTCAACAAAGGCATATAGAATCCTCTGACCTGTGCATGCTTCATGTGGTGTCTTGCACATTAAGAACTCAATAAATAATTTTTGAAATCAGTACTCAGTACAATTCAAATAATGAGTTGCCAAAAGAATGATAAGATATCTGAATAAGGGAAGGAGGAAGAGGAGAGATATAATTGCCTCGGTATTTCTCGGTGGTGCTGATAGCTTTTCCAATGCATATAGATGAAGCTCACTGAGTGACATGAAATAAAATCATCTGGTGTCAAACCAACAGTGCAAGATTCAGAGAATAAGTCTGTACATCTTGGGTTTAGGAATGACAATGAATTGGGGAAGAAGTGCCTGCAGGGAAGAGGAGAGCCAGCCCAGTGAGATATACCGTCCTGAAGTAGAGGAGCATGGCCAGAGAGGAGGATGAATAGGCAGTTTGTTACCCACTGCTACATGAGAATGCAGTCAGTAAATTTCTTGTAAAGGGAAATTCAGTGCATCCTATAGGTAACAACATATGTAATTTACCATGAAAATTATCTATTATATTTCCAGAAAGAAGTTTCAGAAAGAATAATACTTAGTATGAGGAGATATAGGACAGGAATAAGGTTATGAGTGCAGAAGGATGTTTCAGTTAAGGTCAAAAGTGTGAATGAAGAAGGATAAATAGAAAGTACTAGAAAAAGATATTAGAAATTAATCCAAATAATGGTAGTCATTATTATTCATGTAGAGTTCAATACACATTCCCAGGGCTGAATACATGCACAGAAAAATCTCAGTGTACACCAGGCTTGCACTTCTGGCTGATCTCTGCATTTTGTGCAAGCAGGAAGTGAAGGTTAAGGCAGAATTGTCAGTAGTTTGGCTAAGCATTGAAGGATACCTAGAATAAGAAGAGAATTCCTTAATACGATAAAAGATATCTGTAAATAAACCATAGCTAATGGTGATTGCAGCCATGAAATTAAAAGATGCTTACTCCTTGGAAGGAAAGTTATGACCAACCTAGATAGCAGAGACATTACTTTGCCGACAAAGGTCCTTCTAGTCAAGGCTATGGTTTTTCCAGAGGTCATATATGGATGTGAGAGTTGGACTGTGAGGAAAGCTGAGCGCCGAAGAATTGATGCTTTTGAACTGTGGTGTTGGAGAAGACTCTTGAGAGTCTCTTGGACTGCAAGGAGATCTAACCAGTCCATTCTAAAGGAGATCAGTCCTGGGTGTTCATTGGAAGGATTGATGCTAAAGCTGAAACTCCAATACTTTGGCCACCTCATGCGAAGAGTTGACTCATTGGAAAAGACTCTGATGCTGGGAGGAATTGGGGGCAGGAGGAGAAGGGGATGACAGAGGATGAAATGGCTGGATGGCATCACCGACTCGATGGACATGAGTCTGAGTGAACTCCAGGAGTCGGTGATGGACAGGGAGGCCTGGCGTGCTGCAATTCACGGGGTCGCAAAGAGTCAGATACGACTGAGCGACTGAACTGAACTGAACATCATACTCAGTGGTGAAAGACCAAAACCTTTTTCCCTAAATCAGAAATAAGACAAGGATGTCCACTTTTACCACTGCTATTCAACATTTGGCTTGAAGTTTTAGTCAGCAGTTAGGCAAGAAAAAGAGATAAAACACATTCAAACTGGAAAGAAAGTTAAATTGTCCCTATTTGGAGGTAATGTAATCTTATATATAGAAAAGCCTAAATACACCATAGATGACATGATCTTACACACAAAAATATCCAAAGAACCCACACAAAAAAATTACTCCACCTAATAAATGAATTTGACAGAGCTGTAGGGTACAACACCAACATGCAAAAAATCATTTGTGAGACAAAGTCAGCAATAAGCAGTCTGAAAAGAAAATTGAGAAAACAAATCCATTTATAGGGGCATTTGAAAGAAAAAAATACAAGGAAGTACAAGATATATATACACTGAAAATTCTAAAACATTATTGAAGAATATTAGAGAACACCTAAATAAATGGAAAGATATGTTGTGTTCATGGATTAGAATATTTAATACTGTTGAGATGTCAGTACTACCCAAAGTTATCTACAGATTCAGTCGAATTTCTACCAGAATTCCAGTGGTCTTTGTGCAGAATTGGAAAAGTCCATCCCCAAACCGTAGTGACTTGCAAGTGGCCTAGAATAGTCAAAACTAGTCAATGTTCAAAACAATTGAACAAAGTTGGAGGACACTCTTCCTGATTTCCAAACTTGCTCCAGTGCTGCAGTAATCAAAACAGTGAGGCACCGACCTAAAGAAGACATATCGACCAGTGGAATAGAATTGAGAATCCATAAGTAAACCCATTCATCTTTGGCCAATTGATTTCCCACAAGAGTGCTAAAATTATTCAATGAGGAAAGGATAATTTTCTCTATAGATGTTGCTGGGACAACTTGTTACCCACATTCAGAAGAATGAAATTGGACCCTTACCTCAAACCACTTTTAAAAAGTTAGCTCAAAATGTATTAAACACCTGAATATGAGCCAACACTATAAGAAAATAGGGATAAATCATTATAACCTTGAACTTTGCAATAGATTTTAGAAATGACAACAAGTAACAAAAGAATGACACATTGGGCTTTACCAAAATAGACATTTGTGTATTAAATGGCAGTATCACTAATGTAAAAAGACAATGTGCAGAATGAGAAAATGATTTGCAAGTCGTGTATCTGATAACATTTTTAACACCACAAAAAATACAAAATAATACCTGTACACCTTAAGTAGTAACTCTTCATTTTCTCCTCCCCCACAGTCATAGACTTCCTGTTAAAATTTACTGATCCTGGATATTTCATATAAATGGAATCATAGTGTATGTTGCCTTTTGGGTCTGACTTGTTTCACTTGGCATAATGGTTTTGGGGTTCAGTCACACTGTAGTATGTATTAGTACTTCATTTTCTTTTCACATCTGTGTATTATCCCATTGAATGGTTATACCAAATTTATTTTTCCACTCATCACATTTTGTCCCTGTAGTGAAGCTATGAAATTGATAGAGAAGTATTTATATATGTACCTGTTTTAAATTCTTTTGAGAATAACAAAGGAATGCAGTTGCTGGGTCATATGGTAATTCTATGTTCAATTCTTAGAGGAACTACAAAACTTTTCTACAGCTTCTGTGCTATTTTACCTTCCTACCAGCAGCGTATGAGGTTACATTTTCTCCATATCCTCACGAACAGTATTTTGTCCTTTTTAAAAGATAGTCATCCTAATAAGTATGAAGTAGAATCTTATTGTGGCTTTCACTTGCATTATCCTAATGGTTAATGATATTGTGTCTTTTGTTCATATTGACCATTTATATATGTTCTTTAGAGCAGTGGTCCCCAATCTTTTTGGCACCAGGGACCAGGTTCATAGAAGACATGTTTTTCCCATGGACTGGAGTAATGAGGGATGGTTTGGGGATGATTCAAATGCATTGCATTTATTGTGCACTTTATTTCTATTACTCTTACATCAGCTCCACCTCATATCATCAGGCATTAGATCCTGGAGGTTCAGGACCCCTGCTTTAGAAAAATGTCTATTTCCAGTTCTTTTGCCCTTTAAAAATATAGATTTTGGGGGGGTCTTTTTGTTATTAACCTGTAATAATTTTTATTTATTCTGAATAGTAGACCCTTACTAAACTTGTTCAGATCTTCAATGGAACAGCCAGGATTTGTATCCCTTCCACACCACCCTGTGTTGTTGTTGAGTCGGTAAGTCATCTCCAACTCTTTGCGACCCTGTGGACTGTCTCCCACCAGGCTCTTCTGTCTATGGGATTTTCCAGGCAAGATTACCAGAGTGGGTGGCCATTTTCTTCTTCAGGGGATCTTCCCAACCCAAGGATTGAACCTGCATTTTCTGCATTGGCAGGTAGATTCTTTACCTCTGAGCCACCAGGGAAGCACCACATGACTGTATATCCACAACTTATTTTACTAAACTATAGTGCTGTTTTTACTGCCACTCCAGAATAAAGATAAACTTCCCTGGTTGGCACCAAACATTAACCAATCTTAGTAATAACATCACATGGCAGATATCCTGCTTCATTTGGTCTTGTTTGGGTCATGGTGTTGGATAGTTCATGTTCCCTGAGTAGTTTCAATGTGCATCTAAGCTGGAGAATCAGGGCACTGGTTGTATCAGGCTGTAATTTTCCTGATGCTTTCATTACTCTCATTTTCTCTGCCTTGACTTCAGCTGATACTCTTCTGAAATTTCTAGCCCTCAAATTCTGACTCAAAGCTACCTACTCTTCAAACTTCATCTTAGTTTTTACCTCCTCCATTACACCTCTCTTGATTATTTTCTTCTAGGCTGCCCAGATCATGGAAAATAATAATACTTATAATTTATTTGTTGTCATTTGTGTTCTGCTGCTGCTACTGCTGCTAAGTTGCTTCAGTTATGCCCGACTCTGTGCGACCCCATAGACGGCAGCCCACCAGGCTCCCCCATCCCTGGGATTCTCCAGGCAAGAACACTGGAGTGGGTTGCCATTTCCTTCTCCAATGCAGGAAAGTGAAAAGTGAAAGTGAACTCGCTCAGTCGTGTCTGACTCTTAGCAATCCCATGGACTGCAGCCTACCAGGCTCCTCCATCCGTGGGATTTTCCAGGCCAGAGTACTGGAGTGGGGTGCCATTGCCTTCTCCCATTTATGTTCTAGATACTATTAAAATATTTAGTGTTTCTCTATTTGAAGATCCTAACAAAATGATGAGGGCTGCATTATCCCAAATTTTACAAGAAGGAAATTGATGGTGAAAGTATTATAGCAACATGCTAGTTTTGAGAGAGTAAATGAGTTCATAAGTTTTATATCCACCCCAGGTCTATGGAGCTACAAAATCTGTGCTTTCTATACCCTGTTGACATCATTTTGTGCACATTTGCTACACCCCACCTTGTCTGTTGTTTCATCTCTTACTCTCTTAAACATTGCTGTGCCTTTCTTGAATACCTACCTGGCTCTTTTAGCAGGAGGTGAATAGTGAGTCTTTTTTGTTCATTTATGTTCCTTGTTCCTGGAGTATAGGCTTGCAATCAATCATGTATGCTATCTAAAATCCAGAATCCATGGGAGAATGAGAGACTCGTAAGGGGTCATATCATTATTTGTTGAATGTAGAGAGAATGGAAAGGTGAAACAAACAGAACATATCATGTGTGTATGTTCTTATGTGATGTCCCTAGCTTGAATTTCAGTTTTAGAAAATAAGCAAGCTTGAGAAAGACTGGGAAATGTTGGGGAAATGGAGGAAAATAGAAACCAAATTATTTTAAAAAGTCATTTTCTCTTATGTGTGTAAGTTTGTGAAATTCTGTTGAAATAAAATAGTTTATTTGGATTCTTCATTAGCAAAGAATTTTCTCTGCATTTGGACTTTACTGTCTGTTTTGGGCTATATATTTGCTATAATTTTTCCATATTTACCTGTCAACATAGACCTGGGCATTATCTCATTTTTGTTTCTGAGTTCTCAGCCTGGAGTAAACTCATATCAAAGGATGCTGAAGAAGCCATGAGCTGGAGATCCAACATTTGAAAAACTCTTTCCCATGCTAAGTGCCCACACAAGCAACAGCAAGGCGGGTGGCAGCCCAAGTTGTGAGATTCTATAAACATCTAATCCTGGCCCCCAGCACAGATCCTCTGATGGAGCCAAGTGAAGAGAAGTCTTCCTTTCTATCTTGCAGTGACAGGCAAGCACTAATTCTTCTCGCTTATCTTGCAAGAGGAAATACTGTGCTTCAATGCACATTGAAGTCAGTACCTATTTATAAATTCAGTAAAAGGAAAAGAGGGGAAATTTGAATGCTTAGAGAACAACAGATGAAAAAGTGGATCCCCATGAGATCCTCTTATTAAAGTGTGAAAATTTCCAGCGTTTGAATGCTTGTCAAACAGGTCACTGTTTGCTAACTTGTTTATGTCTGTCAGACATCATCTGAAAGAGAAATAGGGCAGGAGATGGCATTCTGGATCATTGTAAGAGTATTCTGAATAATCATCACCTTTCATCATGTGATTTATATCTAAATTTATACCACTGTGGAATCATTCCAGTTAAATTACCATGTGCCCGAGGTTTAAATTAAATCAATTCTGAGGACAAAGCACATGTAATGAAATTATAAATTAACTCCTTTAGATACAATGATCTTATGTAATTTCCATGGACATAGATAACTAAGGACAGTGCACAGAGAAATATCTTACAGTTGATCTATTCTATCTCTAATCACACAGAAAATATTAGTTAATTGCATATATGGGATGGATAGGTAAATTGATTAGAGTCTAATGTTAGAAGGCAGAAATGGTCTAAGTAACTAATACAGGTCAGTTAGAATTAAAAACTCTGGATATCTGAACCTCATCTGAAATATCTTAAATGAAGACAATGGCCACAAAGCTTGTGGTCTGTGTGCATGGAAAACAAACTCCCTATATCTTAATACCTTCTTTAGAAATTTTCTGACACATGTATACCTGTGGCGGATTCATTTTGATATTTGGCAAAACTAATACAATTATGTAAAGTTTAAAAATAAAATAAAATTGGAAGAATAAAAAAAAAAAATAAAATAAAATAAAAAAGAAATTTTCTGAAATATGCTCTTTCCCCTTCTCTTTTACTACCAATAATTATGTTTACCAGAGTTAACTCGCTCCTCCTTTGACTAGGAAACTCTTAAATTTTGGTCTCAGCTTCCCAGATCAATGCAGATTTTATCATTAGTGTATACACTTTTTAGAAAGATTAGTAGATTAGTAGATTGTTAGAGCAGTTGAAGATCCATAAAGCAGTAAGTATCCAGAACTCAGTTTCTGGTATAAGTAAAAAAGTGACGAGAGAACTAAAGGTAAAAGGAGTTGACTGAAAGAGCCAGGCATGGAAGGCTAAAGAGATGATGTAATCAGAATTTAGTAGCCCCACATGAGGATGAAGGGATACTTTAGAGAAATAATAGAGGTCTGACTTCTTCTGGCAGAAAAGTCATTTTTTGGTTTTGGTCTTACCATAATATAAGAAGTCATATTTTGTCCTGGGATCTCTATATGCATGAAAACAACTTTTAAAAAACAGCCTAACGATAAAAAGCACAGATATTCATTTTTAGCAAATTAAAATGATGGAAGGAAAGTAGACCATTGCAGATGGAGAAGCTTAAGGACACATCATCTGAAATCTGTCTTGGTACTGCCGCTCTCACTTATTAAGTGAAACACTGAGATTCTGAAAGGAGCACAAGAGAAATTTCTCCTATGTCATCCTAACCTCAGTGAGAGAGTCTTCTTTTTGTTTAGCTGCCTTTGTGATTTTATGTACTAGACAAAGAATATTAATGAAGCAGATGAGGTTCAGGTATAATCTAGCAGAAAGGAAGCCAGTAATTTGGCCGATGAAACTCAAAAGCTCAGGAGAGCACTGTCCTTGAGATCAGTCTGAAGCCGGACTTGAAACTCATTATGTTGAGGAGCTGAGGTTTATACAAGTCCTAGGGCATTCTTACAGATACAGGATCTGTAACCTTAGAGTTGAAGCTCTAAGTGTAAGCCCTGGGGTCTATGGACTTTAAAACAGGCATGATGGGTAATATTTCCCTATTTGTTTTTTTTTTTTTTTTTTTTAGAAGGGTTTCTCCATTTGGAAATTATCTAGGGAGGTGTGAAGTTAAGATGGGGCTTCCCAGGTGGCGCTAGAGGTAAAGAACCCACCTACCAATGCAGGAGACTTATTAAGAGACATAGGTTCCATCCCTGGGGCATGGCAACCCACTCCAGTATTCTTGCCTGGAGAATCCTATGGACAGAGGAGCCTGGCAAGTTACAGTCCATGGGGTCGCCAAGAGTCGGACACAACTGAAGAGACTTAGCGTTCACGCACATAGTGAGATATATTTCACCAGTTATCTTTATTTCCCATGTTCACATGAACTGTGTCTTTAAACATCTTTGGTTTGAACATTATGGTGATTAAACTACTTAAAAAGTCATTGGCTGCATCCCATTTGCATCTGACATGTTTGTGAACTCTTATTTCACACAACAGTTGCAAAACACACTGGAGAAAGGACGGCAATCACAGATTCCTTCTTCAAGTCAATGAACTGGGTTAGCAGAGGCAGCCTTATCTTTGGAAAAAATTGTTAAAGCAAAATGATCATCTGCTCAGGCAGTGTGAAACTTTTGTTTTAAAAGAGAGAACACTGTTCACCTCTATTGTGGTAAGGAAAACTGTCATAACATATTTAATGAAGACCCTTATTTACTAATACATATGAAAGACTAGAATCAGTGACTTCAGTCATTAATAGAGGAAAACTTATTCAAAAGTCAAAAATATTTATTTAATTTCAGTGCTGTGTTGAACAGATATGATGAAAGCTGGCATCCTTGTTTTTTTTTTTCTTTTTCATCTTAAAAGGAAAATTTTTAGCCTTTCAGCCTTAGTATGATGTTAGCTGTGGAGTTTTCAGATATGGACTTTATTTTGTTGAGATTTGCAGGGAGTGGTTTAATAAAGAGTGTTGGAAGTTTTCTTTCTTGTGCTGTCTTAGTCTGGCTTTAGTATTGGGATGATGGTGTTCTCATCAAATAAATTAGGAAGTGTTTGTCTCCCTTTTATTTATTTTCTTGAAAAATTTGAGAATGGTATTATTTTTTTAAATATTTTATTTTATTTTTTAACTTTACAATATTGTATTGGTTTTGCCATATATCAACATGCATCCACCACAGGTATACACGTGTTCCCCATCCTGAACCCTCCTTCCTCCTCCCTCCCCGTACCATCCCTCTGGGTCATCCCAGTGCACCAGCCCCAAGCATCCAGTATCGTGCATCGAACCTGGACTGGCAACTCGTTTCATGTATGATATTATACATGTTTCAATGCCATTCTCCCAAATCATCCCACCCTCTCCCTCTCCCACAGAGTCCAAAAGACTGTTCTATACATCAGTGTCTCTTTTGCTGTCTTGTATACAGGGTTATTGTTACCATCTTTCTAGATTCCATATATATGTGTTAATATACTGTATTGGTGTTTTTCTTTCTGCCTTACTTCACTCTGTATAATAGGCTTCAGTTTCATCCACCTCATTAGAACTGATTCAAATGTATTCTTTTTAATGGCTGTGTATTAATTATTTTTTAAGCATTTTTTTCAAGTTCACCAGTGAAGCTAGTTGGCCCAGGGATATTTTTAGGTGAGACTTTTGAGTACTGATATAACCCTTTTGCTTGTTACAGGTCTGTTCAGTTTTTCTATTTCTTTTTGAGTAGGTTTTGGTAGTTTGTGTGCTTTGAGGGAATTCTCTATTTTATGTAAACTGTCTAATTATTGGTATACAGTTTTTCATAGTATTGTCTTACAATTTTTAAAATTTCTGTAACACATTAGAAATGTCTCCACTTTTCACATCTAATTTTGTTGAGTTTCCTTCTTTTCATGCTCATTGTAGCTCAAGATTTGTCATTTTTGTTCATGTATTTCAAAGAGCTAACTAATGGTTTCTTTGAATCTCTATTATTTCTCATTTTTAATTTTGGCTACCTCTAATATTTTCTCCTTTCTTGTAGCTTTGCATTTAGTTGGGTCTTCTATTACTAATTCCTTAAGGTGAAAAGTTACAGTATTTGTTTTAGAACTCTCTTTTCCTTTTGTTACCAGCCAAGATTCTTGGCCTCCTTAATCAATAGAAATTGATCAGAGGCCAGATAAGAAATTCAGGCAAGGCTTTATTGGAGTCCCTGCTTCAGCAGGGGAGAGCAAGAACAAACAATAGGTTTCCTTGTTTGCTTGCTCACTGAGGGGGAGCAAGCTGGTTCCTTTTATGAGGTGAGGGTAGGAGTGTGTTCCTCTGGAGGGGTGTCTTAGGTGTTTTGCCCATTGTGTGCTGAGGGCGTGTGCAATACACTACTTTTGCTCCTGGCTCTTCAGAAGTGGCAGCTGGGGTTTTGTTTTATTTTTCTGTCTTGTTCATAATTTGTCCCAACTGTGCATGCAGGCAGTTATTTTTAGGCTCTGATAGTTTACATCAATACAAAATACAAGGAGTATTTTGTTGCTCAAGATGTTTGTCCAGGTGAAAGCACTGCAGCAAAGGGCCCAGGCCCCAGGCCCCAGCCTCTCTCACTTCCTTGTAGTTATTTACTTCCTTGTAGTATATTTCCTTCTGATCACTGCTTTTAGAGCATCCCATATTTCTTGCCTGGAAAATTCCACAGACAGAAGAGCTTGAAGGCTACAGTTTATGGGGTCGCAGAGTCAGACACGACTGAGCATGTGTGCGCATGCGCATGCACGCACGCACGCACGCACATACACACACACACACACATACACACAGACATGTAAATTTGGTATGCTGTGTTTCCATTCTTCTCAAAGTGCTTTCTAATTTCCCTTGTGATTTCTTCTTTGATTGTTTGAGTTTAACTTTCATATATTTGTTAATTATCCAGTTTCCTTTTGTTACTGATTTATAGCTTCATTCTACTATGGTAAGAGAAGATACTTTGTATGATCCAATCTCTCTGAATTTATTGACATTTGTTTATGGCCTAGCATACGGTTTATCCACAAATGGCCAATAGGTGCCTAATCTTACTAATCAGGAAAATGCAAATCAAAACCACTGTGTGATATACTCTCATCTACAGAATGGTTATTATCAAAAAAAAAAAAAAAAAAAAACAAGTATTGGGAATGTTGTGGAGAACCCCTGAACACTGTTGGTGGAAATACAAAATGGTGTGTCCACAGTGGAAAACATTGTGGAGGATCCTCAAAAAATTAAAAGTAGAACTGCAATACTATCAAACTATTGTACTTTTGGATATTTATAAAAAGTGTTGATATCAAGATGTCAAAGAATATTAGCAGTCTTGTGTTCACTGACACACTCTTCATAATAGCCAAGATGTGGAAATAACTTAAATGGTCATTAGTGGATGAATGGATAAAGAAGATGTGATATATATACACATATATATATGTGTGTATATATATATGTGTATATATATATATATATACACACACAATGGATTACTATTTAGCCTTTGAAAAGAAAGAAATTATGCAATATGCAACAACATGGATGAATCTGAAGAGCATTAAGCTGTATGAAATTAGCCAGTCACAGAAAGACAAATACTGTATGATTTGACTTATATGAAGTATCAAAAATAGTTGAACTCATAGAATCAGAGAGTGGAGTGGTGGTTTCTGTAGGATGGAGAATGAGGGAAATGGGTAATTATAATCAATAGGCATAAAGTTTCAATTAAGCAAGATGAATGAGCTCAAGAGATCTGCTGTACAGCATTGTACTTCTAGTCAAGAATAATGTATGTACACTTAAAAATTGTTCAGAAGGTAGATCTCATGTTAAGTGCTCTTACCTTGATAAAATAAAATGTTAGTAAAATAAAAATATGCTCAACTTTCAGTAATCAGAGAAATGCAAATTAAAATTCTAATTAAAATCATATACATATTCACATATTGGCAAACATTTAAAAGACTAAAACAACTAAGTATTGTTGAGGGTATTAAGCAATGAAAATCTTATGCTACTAGTAATAAGGTGTTCATTGGTGTAATTTTCATTACACCAGAGACTGCCACACCACAAGTGGGTTGAAGCCTTATAGCTTTATCAATCTAAAGTGGACAAAATGATGTCATGTAAAACATTTGGTCTATTGATTGACTCCTTTGATCATCACAATTTGTAACCCAGATGTTTACACTTTACTTCCCAAACTCATACCGATGGAGGAAAATAAGTAAGCTGTGGGTGCCTGCGTGGTTTCTGTATGACTTCCTAGATGAAGCATCTGATTGCTAACAGGTCTAGGGAAAACTGCAGTAAGGCCTCTAGAATTGCACCTGAAGCCCTTGGCTAAAGCTCTGAACAAAGGCTACCAGAGAGAATGTGATATGGTTCTTACAAATTCCAACTCTTCTATTTAATTAAAGTTTGGTGTTTGGTGATGACTTCAGGTAATTGAGGAAATGCACCCATCTGTCTCCTGAGCCACCAAACTCAGCTGGCCAATTTACGATTGCCCTTCTGATGGATTATATTGGAAAATTACTTGTTTCACTGATGCTTCAACTTAATATTTAGAATCACAAAGACAGCTAAAGGAAAAGATACCCATGTGATTTCATCTTGATCAGATGAGAGGAGTTTCTTAGATACCCCTTGTAAGAATCTAAGAATCTTTTCCACTGTGGTTAGTTAGTTAGAAAGACCTAATGGTGTGGTTTATTTGAAACTCCTTCATCAGAGATAGTCGGTTTTTCTTTCATCTTTGAGACCTGCAACTAAGAAAAAAAAAAAAAAGTCCCACTGGTTCAACAGCTGGGCTCTAGAATATTGGTTATTATGTGTAGAAAAGAGTGCCTGACTGCAAATGACTACTTACTCTATGGGAAGAACCAGAGAAAAAAACTGTCTTCTGTTACAGGAAGTGTCAAGAGCTCAGTAATGTCCTCCATGATTTCTGTAATGATCTGTACCCCATTGGAAACTTCCAGTTATATTTGTCTCTTCTCATCTGGCCTTCTACTCCTGGCTACCTAAGGCTACTCTTCTCATCTCTGCCCTCTCATCACTACTTCCTTGTACTGGAGCTGAGCTCTGAACTCTCAGCACCAATTAGATCAGGGCTTTAAGGAGTTTTCCTCCACTGAGGGTTTTGTCTTTAGCTACTCTTACTATCTACTCAATAATGCCTCTCTCTGCTTCCAGAGTATTGTTTAAAATTGGTTTGTTGATTTCATGCATTCTTGCTACAAAATTTGCATCGATTGGAAATTGCAGGGATAAAAGAAGCTGAAACAAGCAGCTTAGAGGTTCCTATTCTAGAGAGATACTGGGGAAGTACATCAAAGTAGAAAGTGAAAATTGCTCAGTTGTATCTGACTTGTTTGTGGCCATGGACTGTAGCCTGCCAGGCTCCTCTGTCCATGGAATTCTCCAGGCAGTTCTACTGGAGTGGATAGCCGTTCCCTTCTCCAGGGGATCTTCCAAACGCAGGGATCAAACCCAGGTGTCCCACATTGCAGGTGGATTCTTTACCGTCTGAGCCACCAGGGAAGCCCAGAGTAGAAAGGAAACAAACACTGTTTCTCCCCATTCCTGGTGCCCCCCAGGATGCCAGGGGAAGGCAAGTGCAGCCTCTCAGCACTAGGCTTGTCTTCCCTTGTATCCTCATTACTCCACCTTACCAGACATTCATTCAGAGTACTAAAATTTTCTGTTAGATGTAGAGTCGTCCTCAGCTACCTATATCTTTGTAAATATTAGGATAAGATGATCAGAATGCAAGGATTTAATAATTTATAAGTAAAATAATGCACTGTGTCTCCTGGAGCTGTTTGAATTTTAAATTTAGACACAATTTATTTTAAGAAGTATGAGTTCCCAGTAGTGGAATTCTTGCCCTAAACCATCTGATTCTTTTTCTTAAATGTTTTTCTTAAAATGACTCAAAATATCAACCTCCTGCTCCACTTCTTATTAAGATAAAAATCTTAAAACACATAGACCAGATACCAATAAGTGACCTCTGAGGGTGCTCAAAGAGAGCTATCCCTGGAAAACTGGCAAAATAAGTATCATATTAAGCAGAAAGCCCTGGGCTCCCGTTTGGATCTTCCACTCTTCTTTCTGTAAGCAGAGACACTGTCCTCTTCTCTGAATTTCAAATGTAGTCATTCATACACTGTGGACTGACTCCACCATGTAGGTGGTGGAAGGAGGAGTGAGCTCTTCCAACGTGCGTGAGAAGAATTTGGAATTTATGTTTGTCTTTTACTATTCAGTTAAAATGAGCTTTGTCCTCACTTTGTCACCAGAAGAGTTGGGAATTGGAATGAGAAAATCTGGAATTTCACAATATGGGTTTGTACATACCTTGCTGATGGATTGTGTGGGCTGAATCTATATTGAATATAAATGTGGTAGAATTGAAAGAATTATCAGCTCAAAATTAGGCAGCAAATTGAAAATACTTAGAAATTTTTCAATGGAATTGAATTGACTGATGCAAAAGTCAGAGAGACTTTATTTCAATAGGATTTGACAAGCACTGAGATGAGAAAAGTATGAGTTTTCCATTTGATTTTTCCTCTTCACTGCAGAGTCTGAATTAACTTGGGCCACCAGTCTAGACCACACTTTACCCTCTGGACACAACTAAAAGGTTACGTGGATCTGATATCTGAGAAGTGCTTGGAATATGGGAAAAGAACTAAATATCATACAGCACGAGTGAAGAAAGCCCCAAAGAGCAAGACTTATTCAGGGCCCATCCCAGCAGAAATAGGACTTGCTGTTTTGAGTATTATGGGCAATACCAACATCAAACTATTTCATATCATGTGGAAGCCAGAGAATTCACAGCTGATTCAGAGTTTCAGTGGGCAATTTAGGATTACTGTAAGAAGTTACCAATAAACATTGAGGAAACTTTGTTTGCTCCTAATGTCAGACTTGAAAAGTTACCTTGTGAAGTAAGCCAGAAAGAAAAACACCAATACAGTATACTAACACATATATATGAAATTTAGAAAGATGGTAACGATAACCCTGTATGCGAGACAGCAAAAGAGACACAGATGTATAGAATGGTCTTTTGGACTCTGTGGGAGAGGGTGAGGGTGGGATGATTTGGGAGAATGGCATTGAAACATGTATAATATCATATATGAAACAAGTTGCCAGTCCAGGTTTGATGCAGGATACTGGATGCTTGGGGCTGGTGCACTGAGATGACCCAGAGGGATGGTACTGGGAGGGAGGAGGGAGGGGGGTTCAGGATGGGGAACATGTGTATACCTGTGGCGGATTCATGTTGATGTATGGCAAAACCAATACAATATTGTAAAGTAATTAACCTCCAATAAAAATAAATAAATATATATATATTTTTAAAAAGTTACCTTGTAAAGTCCCCTTTCTCAGTAATGTACCCCCAAAACAGCAAGGTATGTTCTTGCTTTGGTTTATATATTCTTTCTCAGAGGCAGAAAAAAAATTCATTTGATAACTAAATTCCAGGTAATTTGACTACAGACATAAAGATACATTGTTCTGTTGTTTGTGAAACTGTAATAATATGCTGCAGTTCAGCTGAGTCACTCCTGTCTGACTCTTTGCGACCCCATGGACTACAGCATGCCAGGCTTCCCTGTCCATCACCAACTCCAAGAGCTTGCTCAAACTCATGTCCATATTCTGATATAATATACTTAGTATCAGAAAAAACTGTTTATGTCCTAAATTCTTCCATGAAGGAAGAAAGACATGGGCTTGAGACTCATGAAGGGATGAATAGAAGGTGGGTTTAAGATGAGCTCTGACTGAAGAGGAGCTTAGAGGCTCTGTGAAGAATTAGCTGGTGTGTGACAACTGGTAGAGAATGCCATTCATTCTAGGGTACTACAACAGCCCTGCTATCTCTCCTCCTAGGTTTTACTGGTGGCTCATAACATTAAGTCTGGTGAATCTTGTTCTGAGGAAAGTGATGCTGTTTAGAAAAGAAGTAGGGAGGATCCTAGGTAGAGGTTTCCTGAGGAAAAAACAAGTTGATCATAGAGAAGAAACTGGTGATTCTAACACCGACTGCTGTGCTGCTGGTGGCATCAGTGCCACAACTACCTAGGAGAGGAATTGCAGACGGTGCTAGGACAGCTGAAAAGTGCTGCTCTGCTCATGCCAGAGTCAGAACGTGGCTGCTGTGTCTCCTCCTTCTCCTCCTCCTCCTCTTCCTCATTCTTCTTCTTTCCTCCTCCTCTTCTTCTTTCCTCCTTCTCCTTCTCTTCTTCCTCCTCCTCCTCCTCTTTTTCTCCTTCTGCTTCTCTTTCTCCTCCACCACCTTCTCCTTAGCAAACAGACCACTGCCTCCAATTGTAACCTGAACCCTTACTAGCTAGAGTTTCCTCTTCTTTCTCCCTTAGTGTTCCTTTTGTTTCTCTTCTCTTTTCCTTCCTGTCTTTAAATTTTTTCCAATTTAGGACATCAGAAACATAGAATTGAGTTATTCTCAATTCCTTGTTCACAATGCACTATCATAATTGGTACACATATATACTACTTTATTTCATTTATTTACTTTTTGTTAGGATGTTCGTTTGTTTATAAAGGTATTACAAACTCATGACCCACCTTCTAACCTAAACTAAAACTTATTAGTAATTATATCCACCTTTGTTTTTTCTCCCTTACCTTGACTGTCTTCTGAGAAGTTATTTGTCACCTTAAATTCTGTGTTTAGGAGTAAAACAGGCCTATAAACTTCTTTTGGTATTTTATTATTCAGTTCAGTTCAGTGGCTCAGTCTTGTCCAACTCTGACCCCGTGAAATGCACCACACCAGTCTTTCCTGTCCATCATTAACTCCTGGAGCTTGCTCAAACTCATGTTCATCGAGTCAGTGATGCCATCCAACCATCTCATCCTCTGTCATCCCCTTCTCCTGCCCTCAGTCTTTCCCAGCATCAGGGTCTTTTACAATGAGTCAGTTCTTCACATCAGGTCACCAAAGTATTGGGATTTCAGCTTCAGCATCAATCCTTCCAATGAATATTCAGGACTGATTTCCTTTAGGATTGACTGGTTTAAAATATCAGAGAAGGCAATGGCACCCACTCCAGTACTCTTGCCTGGAAAATCCCATGGATGGAGGAGCTGGTAGGCTGGTCTCATAGAATAAATTCAGTAATTGTCGTTTTGTTATTCTTTGATAGAGTTATATAAGATCAAGATTAATTTTTTGAAAATTTGATAGGACTCATGATAGGATTCACCTATATGAACATTGTAGTCCTGAGGTTTTCATGATAGAAAGATTCCTAATTACTGCAATAATTTCTCTAAAAACTATAATCTCTACAGGATTTCTATTTCATCCCAAATCTGTTGAGGTAAATTATATTTTAATAGGAATTTGTTCATTTCATCTAACTTTATCATGTCACTGGCATAAAGTCCTGATACAATTTTCTTATTAACTTTTAAAAATTCTTCCATATTTGTAGCTATTACCCCTTTTAAATTCTACTTTATGATATTATTTCATATATTATCTTTTTTGAAGTACAGATGATTTACCATATCATATTAGTTTCAAGTGTACAACATAATTGATATTTTTATAGATTATATTCCATTTATAGTTAATATAAATTATTGATTATATTCCCTGTGTTGTATATTACATCCTTATATCTTATTTATTTTACACCAGTACTTTGTACCTCTTAATCTGTTTCCCCTGTCTTGACCCTACTGCAGCCCCCTCCCCACTGGTAGCCACTAATTTGTTCTCTGTGAGTCTGTTTCTGTTTTGTTATATTCACCATTTGTTTTATTTTTCAAATCCCACCCTTAAGTGAAAGCATACAATACTTTTCTTTCTCCTTATGTATGTGTGTGCTCAGTTGCTTAAGTTGTGTCTGACTCTGTGTAACTCTATGGACTGTAGCCTATCAGGCTCCTCTATCTATGGGATTCTCCAGTCAAGAATACAGGAGTGGTTTGCCATACCCTCCTCCAGGGGATCTTCCTTACCCAGGAATCAGACCCGTGTCTCTTACGTCTCCTGCACTGGCAGATGGGTTCTTTACCACTAGAACCACTGGGAAGCCCTTATGATTTCACTAAATATAATACCCTCCAGGTCCGTGTTTGTTGTTTCAAAGGCAAAATTTCTTCTTTTTTCCCAGAATTAAGGTTTTATTTATTTAAAACTTTATTTAGATGGAGAACAGAGACGAAATTACTGTCAAACAAAAAATATGAATTGAATTGCTTTTTTTTTAGTTGGATCTTTAATATTGATGTGACCATATGGACAGTGTCTGCTGGCAGATGCAGAGCATTCACCTCTCTGCAAGTGGGCCAGCTGTGTAACCTGTAACATCATGTAACCCGTGGCTGGTCCACATAAGTTAGTTGGACAGCGTGAAGATGGCCAGTCACATAGCTCTGAAATCTGCTGGTCCCCTGCTATTAACTTTTGGCTTGCTGGACACCACCCAGATCCCTCTGGGTGCCCGCAAGTAGGGCCCGGAGCCACCTTAGTCTGCCTCTGAAGAGGAGCAGAGGGTGAAGCTGAGGAAACCCTGCTCCAAGCTCTGGAGGTTTTGGTGGTGGGGCAGCTGGGTTGCCTTCCATGCGTGGCACCCTTGGAAGCCAGGGCCCTTCCGGCAGCCTTGGCTGCTGCCCATGGGATGCAGGACGTGGGCCCTGGGGCCAACCGTGGATTGGCCCTGGCTGCTCCTGGAGAGGCTTCCCCCGCCCCCACCCAATATTTCCTTCTTTTTCATGGCTGAGTATTCCAGTTTATGGGCTTCCCAGGTAGCTCAGTGGTAGAGAATTCACCTGCCAAACAGGAGATACTGGTTCGATCCCTGGGTCAGGAAGATCCCCTGGAAAAGGGCATGGCAACTCACTCCAGCATTCTTTTTCTGGGAAATCTTATGGACAGAGGAGGCTGGATGGGCTACAGTCCATAGGGTCTCAAAGCACTGGACACGACTGAACGACTAAGCACAGCATATATATGTATATGTATTATATAATATACATATGTATATAATGAATTCCATTGTATGATATATAATGGAATTTTGTGTATTTAATATAATTTTATTTAATATTTATTCCATTATATATATATATATAGACACACACATATATACACACCATCTTCTTTATCAATTCATTTGTTGATGGACACACTTAGGTTGCTTCCATATTTTGGCTATTGTAATTAATGCTGTGAACAGTAGAGTTCATGTATCAAATTGGTGTTTCTGTTTTCTTCAGATAAATAACAGGGATGGAATAATTAGATCATATTATACTTCTGATACAGACCAGGATTCTTGTCCTTCCCCAATCAGTAGAAATTGATAAGAGGTTAGTCAAGAAATTCAGTCAAGGTTTTGTTACGGCTCCTGCTATAGCAGGAGAAGCAAAAACAAGTAATGGGTCCCCTTGCTTGCTCCCAAGGTGGGGAAGCTGGTTGCTTATCAGGAGTGAGGATAAGGGTGGGTCCGGGGGTTGGGCTGGTATGGTAGGGTGCTTTGCCTTCCCCTTTGGTGGTGGTGTATGCTGAGGTATGTGCAGTATACTGTTTTTGCTCCCCAACACCCTATTTTTGCTCCTAGATCTTCAGAAGTGGCTGTGAGTGAATGAATGAAAGTCACTCAGTCGTGTCCAATTCTTTGTGACCCCATGGACTGTACAGTCCTTGGAATTCTCCAGGCCAGAATACTGGAGTGGGTAGCCTTTTCCTTCTCCAGGGGATATTCCCAACCAAGGGATGGAACCCAGGTCTCCCACATTGCAGGGGGATCCTTTACCAACTGAGCTATCAGGGAAGCCCATCAGAAGTGTCAGCTGTTTTTTCCTCTGGTCTTTTTGTATCTTGTCCTTAATTTGCCCTAACTGCACATGCTTGCAGTTATTTTTAGTCCCTTATATTTCTTTGTATTATGTTACTTGAGGATATTTTGGTCCAGGTGCAAGCACTGCTGCACTGTAGTTAAGTGTCCCAGGTCCCAGGCCTGTTTCAGTTCAATTTTTTAGTTTTTTGAAGAAACTCCTTACTGTCTTTCTTCCATATTGGCTGCACCAATTTGCATTCCTATCAATACTGAACTAGAGTTCCCTTTTCTCCACATCCTCACTAACACTTATTATTTGTTGTCAATTTACAATAGCCATTCTATAGGTGTGAGAAGATCTCATTGTGATTTTGTTTTGCCCTTACCTGATGATTAGATTACCAATATTGAACATCTTTTCATGTGCCTATTGGCCATATGTATCTTTTTTGGAAAAATTTTTATTCAGGTCTTCTGTCAATTTTTTTTTATTCAGTTTTTTTTTTTTTGTATTTTTGGTATTGAGTTGTATGAGCTGTATGTATTTTGGATATTAACTCTTTATCAGACATATTGTTTGCAAATATCCTCTCCCATTCAATACATTGTATTTTCATTTTGTTGATGGTTTCCTTTGCTATGCAAAAGCTTTTAAGTCTTAATTTTATCCCACTTATTAATTTTTAAATTTTATTTCCCTTGCCTCAGGAGACAGATGAAAAGAAAATATTGCTAAGATTTATGTCAAAGAGTATATTGCCTGTGTTATCTTTTGGAAGTTTTATGGTTTCCAATTTTGCCTTTTAAGTTTTTAATCCTTTCTGAGTTTAATTTTGTATGTGATGTAAGAAAGTATTCTAATTTCTTTCTTGTACATGTAGCTGTCCAGTTTACCCAATATCACTCATTAAAGAGACTGTCTTTTCCCTGTTGTATATTTTTGTGACCTTTGTCAAATATCAATTGATCATATGTGAATGAGTTTATTTCTGAGATCTCTGCCCTGTTCCATTGATCTATGTCCTTGTTTTTGTGCCAGTACCATATAGTTTTGATGACTATAGCTTTATAGTGTAGTCTGAAGTGAGAGAGCATGATTCCTCCCAGCTCTGTTTTTCTTTCTCAAGATTACTTTGGCCATTTGGGGTCTTTTGTCGTTCCATGTAAGTTTTATAATTATTTGTTCTAGTTTTGTGGAAAATATCATGAATATTGAGATAAGAATTGCATTAAATCTGTAGATTACTTTGGGTAGTATGGACATTTTAAGAATATTAATTCTTCTAGTCCATGAAGATAGGTTACCTGTGGACATGGGATGTATCATTTTCAATTTTCTTCATCAGTGTCTACAGTTTTCAGGGTGTAGGTCTTTTACTCCTTTGGTTAACTTTTGCTCTTTTTTGTGATTATAAATGAGACTGTTTTCTTGCTTTCTCTTTCTGGTAGTTCATTATTCTTGAATAGAAAAGCAATAGATTTCTCTGTGTTAACCTTGTATCCTGCAATTTTACTGAATTTGTTTATTAGTTCTAATAGTTTGTTTGTTTTTTTTTCTGGAGATTTTAGGGTTTTCTACATATAGTTGTCATCTGCAAATAGTGATAGTTTTACTTCTTCCCTTCCAATTTAGATGCCTTTTATTTATTTTTCTTGTCTAATTGCTATGGCTAGATCTGCCTAGACTATGTTAAATAGAAGTGGCAAGAGTGGGCATCCTTGTCATATTCTTGATCTTAAAGGAATAGTTTTTAGCTTTTCACTGTTGAGTATGATGGTAGCTATGAGTTTATAATAAATAACCTTTATTATATTGAAATATGTTACCTCTATACTAACTTTTTAAATGAAATAAATGAATATTCATCATTTTACTCATGAATGAATGTTAAATTTTATCAAATGCTTTTTCTGTATCTATTGAGGTGATCGTGTGACTTTTATCCTTTTTGTTAATGTAGTGTATCACATTTATTGACTTGTGAATGTTGAACTATCCTTGCACTACTGGAATAAATCCCTTGATCATGGTGTGTGATCCTTTTTATATATATTGTTGAATTCATTTGATAATATTTTGTTGAGGATTCTTACATATATATTCATCAGAGATATTTGCCTGAATAATTTTCTCTTTCTTTCTTTTTTTTTTTTTTGTATTTTACTGGTTTTGTATCAGAGCAATGGTGGCATCATAAAATAATTTTGAAATTATTCTCTCCTGTTAAGTTTTTTTGGAATATTTTGAGAAGGGTTGGGATTAGTTCAGTTCAGTCGTTCAGTCGTGTCCAACTCTTTGTGACCCCATGAACTGCAGCACGCCAGGCCTCCTTGTCCATCACCAACTCCCGGATTCCACCCAAACCCATGTCCATTGAGTCAGTGACGCCATACAAACATCTCATCCTCTGTCGTCCCCTTCTCCTCCTGCCCTCAATCTTTCCCAGCATCAGGATCTTTTAAAATGAGTCAGCTCTTTGCATCAGGTGGCCAAAGTATTGGAGTTTCAGCTTCAACATTTATGTTTGGTAGAATTCCCCCTTTGACACTCTCTGGTCTTGGACTTTTGTTTGGTGAGAGTTTTTTTTTTTTTTTTTTTTTTTGATTACTGATTAAATTGCAAACGAATACTAATAATCAATCTTTTCAGATTATCTGTTCCTTTCTGATTCAGTCTTGGAAGATTGTATGTTCATTACTACTCAGTTGTCCAGTTGGTTGGCATATAACCATTCATAGTATTCTCTTATGATTGTATTTCTGTGATATGTTTTTTAATTTATGCTATTTCATTTGGGTCCTTTATAGTTTTCTCAATGAGCCTCATTACAGGTTTACCAATTTTGTTATCATTTCAAAAAGCCAGATCTTGGTTTCATTGGTATTTTATTTTCTTTTTGTCTCAATTTTATTTGTTTCCTCTCTGATCTTTATTATTTCCTTCCTTCTGTTGACTTTGGGCTTTGTTTGATTTTGTGTTTCTAATTCCTTTGGATGGTAGATGAGGTTGTTTGAATTTTTTCTTGTTTTTTTGAGGTACGCCTTATTGCTATGAACTACCCTCCTAGAACTTCTTTTGCTACGTCTCATAGATTTTGAAAAGTTATGTTTTTATTTATTTGTTTTCAAGATATTTCTGATTTCTTCTTTAATCTTTCATTGACCCATTGGTTTTTAGCTGCGTGTAGTTTGGCCTTAGTTTGGTCTGTGCCTATTTGTATTTTTCCCATTATTCTTTCTGTAATTGATTTCTGGCTTCATACCATTGAGGTTGGAAAAGTTATTTGATGTAATTCCTATCCTCTATAATTTGTTTAGACTTATTTTGTGGCCTAGCGTAGGATCTATCCTGGTTCTCTTCCAGGGCCACTGGAAAAGAATGTGTATTCTACTGTTTTGGATGAGATGGCCTATAGATATTGATTCAGTCCAATTAGTCTAATGTGTCATTTAAGGTCATTATTTTCTTATTGTTTGGACAATCTGTCCATTGGTATTAGTGAGCTGTCAAAGTCCCTACTATTATTGCATTATTGTCAATTTTTACCTATATGTCTGTTAGTAGTTTGCTTTATATATCTAGGTGCTCCTGTAATAGGTACATATATATTAATGAATATTATATCCTCTTGCTGTGTTAATTCCTTTATCATTATACAGTGACCTTCTTTGTCTTTTATTGTACATTTTAAAATGTCTTTTAAAATACTGTTAAAGTCTATTTTGTCTGCTAAGAGTATTGCTACCCCAACTTTCTTGTCATTTCCATTTGCATGGAATCTTTTTTCAACCCTCACTTTTGGTCTCTGTGTGTTTAGCTCTGAATTGAGTCTCCTGTAGGCAGCAAGTAGATTCATTTTTTATCCAATCAGCCACCCTTTGATTTTTTATTGAGACATTGATATTTAATGGCATTTAAAAGTAATTGCTAATATTTATGTACTTATAGCCATTTTGTCGCTTGATTTCTGGTTGTTTTGTAGTTCTTTCTATTTTTTTATCCTCTTGACTTGCAGTTTGATGATTTTTTAGTGGTATGCTTGTATTTCTTTCTGTCTAGTTTTTGTCTATCTATTGCACATGTTTGACTTGTGGTTACCATGGGATTCATGTATTTATTGACCTATAACTATTTCTACTTGTTTTAAACTGATAATAGCTCAACTTTAAACACATTCTGAAAGATAACACAGTTTTACTTCTGTTCTCCGGGGTTTTGTTTTTGAGGTCGTATTTTACATCTTCATGCTTTTTCCTTAACCGTTTATTGTATTTTAGTTGATTTTACAATTTTTGTTTTTAATCTTTGTATTAGCTTATTTAGGTGGTTGATCCACAGCCGTGTGTGTGTGTGTGTGTGTCTGTGTGTGTGTGACTTTACCAGTGAGATTTCCCTCTGCCTTCAATTTCTTACGTAGTGGTAATGCCTTTTCTTTTTCAGTTAAAATAAACCTCTTTAACATTTCCTTTCAGTTCAGTTCAGTTCAGTTCAGTCACTCATTCATGTCCGATTCTTTGCGACCCCATGAATCGCAGCACGCCAGGCCTCCCTGTCCATCACCGACTCCCGGAGTTCACTCAGACTCACGTCCATCGAGTCAGTGATGCCATCCAGCCATCTCATCCTCTGTCGTCCCCTTCTCCTCCTGCCCCCAATCCCTCCCGGCATCAGAGTCTTTTCCAATGAGTCAACTCTTCACATGAGGTGGCCAAAGTACTGGAGTTTCAGCTTTAGCATCATTCTTTCCAAAGAAATCCCAGGGCTGATCTCCTTCAGAATGGACTGGTTGGATCTCCTTGCAGTCCAAGGGACTCTCAAGAGTCTTCTCCAACACGACAGTTAAGTTTAAGATTTATGAACTGTTTTAGTTTTTGCCTGTGTGAGAAATTCTCTATGTCCCCTTAAATTATGAATGATTATTGTGCTGGGTAGAGTATCCTAGGTTGTAGTTTTACCTTTCAATGTTTTGACTATGTCATGCTGCTGCCTTTTGCCCTGCAAATTTTCTGCATAGAAATCAGCTGATAGACTTATGGGGGTTCCCTTGTATATGACTCTTTTTCTCTTTCTACATTTAAAGTTACCTCTTTAATTTTTGTCATTTTAATTATGATATGTCTTGATGTGATTTTGTTTGGGAACCTCTTTGTTTCTTGTATCCAGATATCTAGCTATCTGTTTCTTCTTCAGGTTTGAAAGATTTTAGTCATAATTTCTTCAAATATATTTTTGGCACTTTTTCCTTTCTCACTTCTTTTGGGACCCCTATAATGTGAATGTTTATACACGTGATATTGTCCCAAATGTCCCTTAACCTGCTCTCACTTTTTAAAAAATTGTTTTTCTATCATTGTGCTTTTGGGTGATTTCTATCAGTCTATCTTCCAGATCACTCAATGCATTCTTCTGTATCACCTAGTCTGCTGTTAATTCCTTTTGGTGTGTTTTATATTTCAGTTGTATTCTTCAGTTCTGACTGGTTCTTTTTTACATTTTCTCAGTTCAGTTCAGTTCAGTCACTCAGTCGTGTCTGACTCTTTGCGACCCCATGAATCACAGCACACCAGGACTCCTGGTCCATCACCAACTCCCAGAGTTCACTCAGACTCACGTCCATCGAGTCAGTGATGCCATCCAGCCATCTCATCCTCTGTTGTCCCCTTCTCCTCTTGTCCCCAATCCCTCCCAGCATCAGAGTCTTTTCCAATGAGTCAACTCTTTGCATGAGGTGGCCAAAGTACTGGAGTTTCAGCTTTAGCATCATTCCTTTCAAAGAATACCCAGGGTTGATCTCCTTTAGGATGGACTGGTTGGATCTCCTTGCAGTCCAAGGGACTCTCAAGAGTCTTCCCCAACACCACAGTTCAAAAGCATCAATTCTTCAGCATTCAGCTTTCTTCACAGTCCAACTCTCACAGCCATACATACTAGTTCCTTGTTAAAATTCTCAGTTCAGTTCAATTCAGTCTCTCAGTCGTGTCCAGCTCTTTGTGACCCCATGAATCACAGCACACCAGGCCTCCCTGTCCATCACCAACTCCCGGAGTTCACTCAGACTCACGTCCATCGAATCAGTGATGCCATCCAGCCATCTCATCCTCTGTCGTCCCCTTCTCCTCCTGCCCCCAATCCCTCCTGGCATCAGAGTCTTCCAATGAGTCAACTCTTCGAATGAGGTGGCCAAAGTATTGGAGTTTCAGCTTTAGCATCATTCCTTCCAAAGAAATCCCAGGGCTGATCTCCTTCAGAATGGACTGGTTGGATCTCCTTGCAGTCCAAGGGACTCTCAAGAGTCTTCTCCAACACCACAGTTCAAAAGCATCTATTCTTTGGCACTCAGCCTTCTTCACAGTCCAACTCTCACATCCATACATGACCACTGGAAAAACCATAGCCTTGACTAGATGGACCTTTGTTGGCAAAGTAATGCCTCTGCCTTTGAATATGCTATCTAGGTTGGACATAACTTTCCTTCCAAGGAGTAAGCGTCTTTTAATTTCATGGCTGCAGTCACCATCTGCAGTGATTTTGGAGCCCCCCAAAATAAAGTCTGACACTATTTCCACTGTTTCCCCATCTATTTCCCATGAAGTGATGGGACCAGATGCCATGATCTTCGTTTTCTGAATGTTGAGCTTTAAGCCAACTTTTTCCCTCTCCTCTTTCACTTTCATCAAGAGGCTTTTTAGTTCCTCTTCACTTTCTGCCATAAGGATGGTGTCATCTGCATATCTGAGGTTATTGATATTTCTCCCGGCAATCTTGATTCCAGTTTGTGTTTCTTCCAGTCCAGAGTTTCTCATGATATACTCTGCATATAAGTTAAATGAGCAGGGTGACAATATACAGCCTTGACGTACTCCTTTTCCTATTTGGAACCAGTCTGTTGTTCCATGTCCAGTTCTAACTGTTGCTTCCTGACCTGCATACAAATTTCTCAAGAGGCAGATCAGGTGTTTTGGTATTCCCATCTGTTTCAGAATTTTCCACAGTTTATTGTGATCCACACAGTCAAAGGCTTTGGCATAGTCAACAAGGCAGAAATACATCAGTGTTCATCTATTGTTTTCCATAATTCAATTAATATTTTTCATACTAATGTTTTGAGCTCTTTTGCTGGTAAGTTGTGTATTTCTGTTTCATTAATTGTTTTTTTCTGAAATTACTCTGTCTTCTCATTTTGCTTAACTTTGACTGACTCTGTGAAATTAGGTGAAAGAGTTACTTTTTCTAGTCTTGTTTTGTCACTGTTGTGGAAACTTCTTATATAGTGTGCAGGGCTTCCCTGGTAGCTCAGATGGTAAAGAATTTGCTTGCAATGCAGGAGACTTGGGTTCCATCCCTGGTTCAGAAAAACCCCTGGAGAAGGGAATGTCAACCCACTCCAGTATTCTTGCCTGGAGAATTCCATGGACAGAGGAGCCTGGTGGGCTACAGTCGATGGGGTCGCAAATAGTCAGGCATGACTGAGCAGCTATCACTACTACTATACAGTGTGTGCATGTCCAGTGCCTTTGGTTGGAGAGCTGGCTCTGACATGAGCACATGCCATGACTTCCTCCGGGGTGTGCTGGCAGCTATTTCCTTGGTAGCAGGTACGTCTGGAGATGGAGGGTCTAAAGCCAGAGCCAGATATGAACCAGAATCTCTCCTCTGCTCAGTGGCAAACACCACCCTATTTGGGATGGGAGTGGGTCCCAAATTGCTGGAGCGGAAGCCCTGTTCCTCATGTCCAACTGACTCCATTCTCTCTAAGCGTGTGTTGTCCTCCCACACAGCACTGGCACCCTTGCCCCAGAGAGGAGCAGTGCTGGAGCAAGAGGGTCTGACTGATATGGGTGCTTATCATGAGTTGGCATATAGACAACAGTTTGATGTTCCCAGCACCAGTCTTAGGCTGCTTCTGACCTGCTGCCTCCCTAGGCTGCAGCAATGGCCATCCTCACCCTGTTTAGATGTTTTCCCAGATCTGAGCAGTTCCATCTCTCAATGTCACGTACCTCCCTGAGCCACGACAGCCCTCACCTTAGTGTGGAGCTGTGCTGAAGGGCGAGAGGGGCTGGAGCAGGCATTTGGCTCAGGCTTGGGCATGCAGCAGTAAAGTCACAGGAAGCCAGACATAGTCTTGAAAAGTTTCAATTTGCTTCCTTTACCTTGTTTCAGGAGTAAGCAAATGTGTGTGTGTGCTCTTCACAAGCAGAGTCTAGGTTTCCTATAACCCTGCTGTTAGTTTCATTGGTTTTCAAACCAGGTAAGGGAATTTATTTTTCTACTGTCAGAACCTGAGACTGGGACACCCAATATGTGGTGTGCACTGCTCACTTCCCATGGAAGATTTACCTGCAATCCCCTTCCTCTTCTGCATCCCCTCCCAAGGATGCTGGTCATAACCTGATTGCTTCTCTTCCTTTCCTACCCAATTTCAAGTGGATCTTTCTTACAGTCTTGGTTGTATATGAGTCTTTATGCCAGCCTCCCAGTTTGTTTTCAAGGAGAATTGCCCCACATTTAGATGTAATGTTGATGTGTGTGGGTGGAAGTGAGCTCCCCATTCTCTACTCTCCCAAGTTGATCTTCCGTCCTCTGGTTTCAGGTTTTGTGTTTAATTCTTTAATCCATGTGTTTGGAAGTGTTTCTTCTGCTTCAATTTTTGGGAGAAGTTTGAGAAGGATTGGTGGTAATTGTTTGGTAGAATTCACCAGCGAAACCAACTGTTCATGGGTTTTTCTGTATTGACAGGTTTTTGCCTATTGATTCAATCCTTACTCATTGGTCTGTTCATATTTTCTATTTCTTCATGATTGATTTTTGGTAGGTTCTGGGTAGGAATTTATTAATTTTTTCTAGGTTATCCTATTTGTTGGCATCATACAGTTCATAATATTGTGATTATGTATGCATTCTGTGGTATCACTTATAACATCTTTTTCATTTCTAATTTTATTTATTTAAGTCTTCTGTTTTTCCTTAGTCTAGCTAATGTTTTCTCAATTTGATCTTTCAAATAGCCAGTTCATAGTTTCATTGATCTTTTCTAATATCTTTTTAGTTTTTTATTTATTTATTTATTTTCTAATTTTTATTTCCTTCCTTCTGCTAACTTTAAGCTTAGTCTTTTCCTTTTCTAGTGACTTGAGATGTAAACTTAAATTGTTTATTGAGATCTTTCTATTTTCTTAATCTAGGTGTTTATCACTATAAACTTCCCTTTTAGAACTACTTTTGCTGTGCTTCACAGTTTTGGTATGTTGTGTGTACATTTTTGTTTTCCTCAAGATATTTTTTAATTTCCCTTTTAATTTCTTCTTTGACTCATTGTTTTTTCAAGAAAGTGCCATTTGATCTTCATATATTTGTGGATTTTTCCTTTTTTTCTCCTCTCATTGATTCTAGTTTCACACTATGTTGCTATGATTTCAGTCTTCTAAGTTTGCTGAGGCTCGTATTGTGACCTAACATAAACTATTCTAGAGAATGTTGCATGTGCAATTGAGAAGAATGTATGTGCTTCTATTGTTGAATGGGATGTTGGTATATGTCTGTTAAGTCCATTTTGTTTAAAGAGTAGTTTTATTACTGATTTTCTGTCTGGATGATTTATCCTTTGCTGAAAGTGGGATATTGTGGTCTCCTGCCATTAATGTACTTTTTTTCTTTTCTCCCCTCAGGTCTGTTAGCATTTGCTTTATATATCTAGGTTTGCAATTGTTGGGTGCCTATATACAAACACACACACACACACACACACACACACAATTTTTGTATCCTCTTGATTAATGACCCATCTATAATTATAAAATGACTATCTTTGTTTCCTGATACAGATATTTGCTTAAAATCAATTTTTGATATGTGTGGCTGCCCACGTTTTCTTTGGATGGGGCTAGAGACTGATCTGTGATTGGACAGACATGATGTCTGGGCTCCCTCATCAAGTGAGGTCACAGGCTATACTCAGCAATCAGGCAAAGCTATAGATTTTGTTCTTCTGTGGACAAAGACTGTACGCTGGATGGTGGGTGGTACATAGACTGGGTTATGAAGTTATTCTCCCCTCTTTTCCTTGGAAAGCAAGCTTGAGCCTGAGGGATTTAGCTTTCTATAATCTTCTAGGACCCCAGGCCAGGCAGTTTGTATGCAGAGACTGTCTATTCAATGAGCATTATTACCCAGGAAAGAAAAATGATATCTTGAGTGACTGAGTACAGGATTCCCCTCAGGGGAATAGAGCACTGATGCAAAAAGAAATTGGCAAGAGAAAGCACAGAGAGATCATATCTGACCTACTGAATTGCCTGCTTTTTCTGGTACAAAATATCTATTTCTTTGTCTCTCTTGTCTCTGATGAACTTGGCTGAAGTCAGTAATTCTTCACACATAAAGAACCAGATCTTCTAAGGAGCTATAAATACAGCATACATTTTTTTCCCCAGTAGAAAGCTACAAATAGGCAAGAAAATAGAGCCAAACTCTTTATGTACTCAGGAAAATCTTCATTACCTTTATCCTTGGGACACTCCCACACAGTAGAAATACTCAATGATAGAAGTCCAGAATTTCTCACTTGATTCTAGACTCTGGCACTGAAACATCTCTTCATTTATTTCTCATGGTATATCTAAATGCAGTACAGGAGTTATCTGGAAATAAATAATTTTGAGATCTAGTCTTTTAGAATTGTATCTATGTTTAGAATGTTGGTATGTTGGCCAGTGAAGCCTGGGGTTCTAATAGATATTTGGCCAATGGCATCCATTCTCTTAGTACATACAGCCTGAAGTCAGATTTCATCTCATTTAGTTAAATGAGATAAATTTTTTTTAGCATGTGAAACTTTGGGATCTACTGAATTAATACAATATAGTTAACCCTTGGAAGAATACTCCTGAAGGTCTCTTGCTTTTAAGAAAGAAGGCAGAGCTGGAAGAATTCTCCCACTTGATACTTAGGAGCTAGATATCTCATGTGTGAATTCCTTGTGAGTTGTACTGTGTACATTTTCCCATATTTTTCCTGTGTTTACATGGGCTGCATTTTTTAAAATAAACAATTTGATGATAAATGATTAAAGCAACTGAAAAAAAACCCAGAATATTTGTGTGGTTATCTTATGAGAGTAGTTTGTGAACGCTCAACCTACACTATGGTGCTAAAAAGGTCTAGTGTGAAGACGAGTCTTATACCAACACACCTTTTCCAGAGTCATCATTATCTCCAGAAATGAATTGTCAACAAATTGTATACCTGAGTAGCATTTAGTACATGTTAAGAATTTTTTGATGTGACTCTTGTAATGGCAGAAATGTAAAAATGTATTTTATATGATGCATATCCATATATAATAATTAATGCACATGAGAATGGGTGACTTCCATTACTTAAGAGAGGCAATGGAAAATTGATTTTTTTAACTAAAGAAATATTTATTTCATTTCTCCAAATTCTAAGTAAAGAGAAATAAACTAGAGGACCTCAGTAACATGAGATATTCTTCTTGCAATGGAAAATTTAAAATCCACCCACATCTCTAAAATGTAATACTTTATGAGAATAAATTCTGCCCCAGTCAGCAGTTTTAAAAATATCTGACTTATCTCATAATATTGACTGAATCGCTTAGCTAAAATTTTTTCCTATAAGTGGATTTAAAAAAGAAAAAGATATCTTGCTTTGAATTTTACATTACTTGATAAATATTAAGCTTTGGAAATAAGGGGTACCTTTGTGAAATGTGCTGTACAAAAGGCTTATTTAACTTACATGCAGAGTACATCATGAGAAAGCTGGGCTGGATGAAGCACAGCTGGAATCAAGATTGCCGGGAGAAATATCAATAACATCAGATATGCAGATGACACCACCCTTATGGCAGAAAGTAAAGAAGAACTAAAGACCCTCTTGATGAAAGTGAAAGTGGAGAGTGAAAAAGTTGGCTTAAAGCTCAACATTCAGAAAACTAAGATCATGGCATCTGGTTCCATCACTTCATGTAGCAAATAGATGGGGAAACAGTGGAAACAGTGACAGACTTTATTTGGGGGGGGCTCCAAAATCACTGCAGATGGACTTTGCCAACAAATGTCCGTCTAATCAAGGCTATGGTTTTTCCAATAGTCATTTATGGATGTGAGAGTTGGACTAAAAGAAAGCTGGGCATCAAAGAATTGATGCTTTTGAACTGTGGTGTTGGAGAAGACTCTTGAGAGTCTCTTGGACTGCAAGGAGATCCAACCAGTCCATCCTAAAGGAAATCAGTCCTGAATATTCATTGGAAGGACTCATGTTGAAGTTGAAACTCCAATACTTTGGCCACCTGATGCGAAGAACTGACTCATTTGAAAAGACCCTGATGCTGGGAAAGATTGAAGGCAGGAGGAGAAGGGGATCACAGAGGATGAGATGGTTGGATGGCATCACTGACTCAATGGACATGAGTTTGAGTAAACTCCGGGGGCTGGTGATGGACAGGAAGGTCTGGAGTGCTGCAGTCCATGGGGTCAGAAAGTCAGACACGACTGAGCGACTGAAATGAACTGAACTGAACTACACACACTGTTGAGAAGAACTGTTTATCTATTGCACATATGGGTAGCCTTGTTGCTGACACAGGAGGGTATGAAGGTTGGTAGCTCTAGCAAGTTCATTTTCTCCAGCAGTCTTTATTCTTTGCTCAGGGAAATTTACACTTCCCTACCCTTTTGTTTGTTGTTATTTTGCCTCAGATCATAGTTTTTAATTTGAGAAACAAAACTTTATAGGTAGAGTTGAGCCTCTTTTGTATATTCTTCTCTGTCTTACTTTGTGTTCCTCTTAAGCATTTCTTATATAATATACACACACATGCACGCACATACACATATACACTATTTTGTGTGTCTCTGACTTTGCATCAGTGGTACCATCAATTTGTTGCTGTTGTTCAGTTGCTGAATTATGTTCAACTCTTTGCATCCACATGGATTGCATGACAGGCTCCTCTGTCCTCCACTATCTCCTGGAGTTTGCTCAAATTCATGTCCATTGAGTCAGTGATGCTATCTATCCATCTTATCCTCTGCTGCCCCTTCTCCTTAAAGCTTCAATGTTTCCCAGCATCAGGGACTTTTTCAATGAGTCAGCACTTTGCATCAGGTGGCCAAAGTATTGGAGATTCAGCTTCAGCCTCAGTCCTTCCAGTGACTATTCAGGGTTGATTTCCTTTAGAATTGACTGGCTTGATCTCCTTGCAGTCCAAGGAACTCTCAGGAGTCTTCTCCAGCACCACAATTCAAAAGCATCAATTCTTCAGCACCCAGCCTTGTTTATGGTCCAAGTTTCACATCCATACATGACTACTAGAAAAACCATAGCTTTGACTCTATGGATCTTTGTTGGCAAAGTGATGTCTTTACTTTTTAATATACTGCCTAGATTTGTCATGGCTTTCCTTTTCATGGAGCAAGTGTCTTAATTTCATGGTTGCAGTCACCGTCTGCAGTGACTTTGGAGTCCAAGAAAAGAAAATCTGTTACTTCTTCCACTTTTACTCCTTCTATATGCCATGAAGTAATGGGACATACATTGAATCATAGAAAAAGCAAGAGAATTCCAGAAAAATAGCTACTTCTGCTTCATTGACTATGCTAAAGCTTTTACTATGTGGATCACAACAAATTGTGGAAAATTTTTAAAGAGATGATAATACCAAAGTATTAATACCAGATGGTAATACCAGAGTATGGTAATACCTTACCTGCCTCCTGACAAACCTGTATGCAGGTCAAGAAGCAACAGTTAGAAGCAGACATGGAGCAACAGACTGGTTCAAAATTGGGAAAGAAATATGATAGGATGTATATTGTCACCCTGCTTGCTTAACTTATGTGCAGAGCACATCATGCGAAATGCTGGGCTGGATGAAGCACAAAATGGAATTCAGATTACTGGGAGAAATACCAATAACCTCAGATATGCATATGACACCACCCTTATGGCAGAAAGTGAAGAGGAACTAAAAAGCCTCTTGATGAAAATGAAAGAGGAGAGTGAAAACGCTGGCTTAAAACTCAACATTCAAATAATGAAGATCATGGCATCTGGTCCCATCACTTCATGGCAAATAGATGGGGAAAGAATGGAAACAGTGACAGGCTTTATTTTCTTGGGCTCCAAAATCACTGCAGATGGTGACTGCAGCTATGGAATTAAGATGCTTGCTTTTTGGAAGAAAAGCTATGACAAACCTAGACAGAATATTAAGAAGCAGAGACATTACTTTGCCGACAAATGTCCATCTAGTCAAAGCTTTGGCTTCTCCAGTAATCATGTATGGATGTGAGAGTTGGACCACAAAGAAGGCTGAGCACCGAAGAATTGATGCTTTTGAACTGTGGTGTTGGAGAAGACTCTTGAAAGTCCCTTGGACTGCAAGGAGATCAAACCAGTCAATTCCAAAGGAAATCAATCCTGAGTATTCATTGGAAGGGACTGATGCTGAAGCTCCAATACTTTGACCATCTGATGCGAAGAGCCAGCTCATTAGAAAAGTCCCTGTTGCTGGAAAGATTGAAGGCAGGAGAAGGGGATGACAGGATGAGATGGTTGTATGACACTACCAACTCAATGGACATGAGTTTGAGCAAGCTCAGGGAGATGGTGATGGACAGGGAAGCCTGGCGTGCCACAGTCTATGGGGTCAGAAAGAGTTGAACATGACTGAGCAACTGAACACCAACAAGAGCAAAAAATAACATGTTCCAAACCACACATTTAAATCACAATGCAACTTTAACATTAATTCAGGTATCAAAATATATTTTATTCAGCCAATATTTAGTGAAGAATGGCATAATCCCAATATTTTTCCAAATGTATGCAGAAACACACATACAAATACTCATATATGCCAAAAAACTTATTTAGCTGTTTATTGCAGTGTGAAATCAGAATAATAAATGATGTGGAATGTGTCCTATCTGCTTTCCCAGAGTCATCCTCCAGAGAAGGGTCACAGTCTTCTATTAGAGCACAGACTTTGCTTTATTATTTATCTTTCTCTTCCTTTTGTATATCTAGCTCCTCTTCAGCCTACAAACATTCCTTTGACAGACCTTCAGTTCAACTTCTCCATTTAAGACCAGTAGAATGGTGACAAAAGTCAGAATTTGAAGCCTTTGCTGTGAATTTTAATCTCACCTCCTCCACTTAATAATTGTGTCAACTTGGATTAGATATTTCACACTTCTCTGCCTCCTTTTCTCACCTGTTAAGACAGCAGGATCATATGGGGCCTTCTTGCGACAGACCCCCACCACCACCCCACCCCCCGTCCACCACTTGCCTCTTGTTGATAGAGAATATTTAGCCTCCTATGCCTTCCCTGAGTTCCAAAGAATAAATTTAGAGAAGCAAGAAAATGCAGAAACAAAGGAAAACAGTCAAGCAAGACAGAATAATAGTAGTTTAGCCATTAAACAAAAGTCAAGCATCTTTAGTTCCTCCTTAAGGGCTGTAGATACTATTTTGTGCCATATACTTTAAGCTGTCTTATACATATTAAAACACTCACCAGGTGGAAAAAGTTAACTTTATGCTGTTCACGTGGACACCAGAGTGGTTGGAACCAGAAGGTTGATGATGTTGACTCCCAATTACCTCACCACTAACCAATCAGAATAATGCTCATGAGCTGATCATACACTCTCCAACCCTCTCCCCATCTTTGAAAACTTTTCTTTGAAAGTCATCAGGTAGTTCAAGTCTTTGAACATTATCTGCCCAGACTCCTTGTTAGGCACCTGCAGTAAACCCTGCACTTTCTTTCATCACAACCCAATGTCAGTAAATTGGTGCTACTGTACATGGGTAAATGTACATGTTTGGTTGTACATGTTTGGTCCAAACACATGGACCCGTGTTTGGTTCATTAACACTACTTCATAGAGTTGTTGTACATATAGAACAATACCTGGCTTTTTGGATATTAATTATAAGTATTGACTTATTTTATAATCACCTTGGTTTCATTATCTTGCAAAATTTGAAAACATACCGGTTTCTAAGCATTAGCTCACATCTAAATCTTCTTCAAGCTAATACTCCTGCTCTTCCTTACTGACAGACAATATTCAGAGCCAGTTCCAAAATCTAACAGGTATTTTTCAGTTCTGTTCTCTCAGGATGAAACTTCTGACTTGTCACTTTTGATCATTCAGTCCTCAACATCAGTTTTTCCCCCCTTGGCTCTCACAACCTGCATTCAGATGTTTCCCTGAAAACCTCTCTGATCATTGACACAAATATCACTAACATATCCTTCTGAGAAATGTTTAGGAATTCAAATCATGAGGACAAAGGAAAAAACCTGAAGGTCAGTTAAAGATCAATGCACAGCTTCCCATGTCATTCCCAAATGTCATATACTGAGAGTAAGTACATGAAATATGTTGTGACCCATCTTGCCTCCTTTAAAACCCCACTAGACAGACAACAGAGAGTTTTCATCAAAGCCAAAGCTTCAGCACAAAAGTTACAAAAGCCTACACTAAATAGAATCTACTGAGTCTTTTAAAAGTTTCAGTATGTTTTAATAAGTCTAAAGTTGAGTTTCAAGCAGTGACCCCAGAGAATAAAGGACATCAGCTTTTCTGTCTCCTGGGCTGTCAGGCTCAGCCAGCCAATTACTGACTGCTTAATCTATACATGCCCTTCTAAAGGTCTATATGTGGGAATCACTCACATCATGGGTTTTCCTAGCATAGTATTTAGAATCAGAGAGTAAAATAAATAAGGAGATGCCCAAGTGGTTGGGCTTAAGACCATCAGAGAGAAACTCCTCATAGCTTTTGTTGAGGGTTTAAATGTCCTAGTGGCTGGTGGGAAAAATCAGGACCAGTGCAAAGTTGATAGGATGCATGTCCTGGAGCTTCAGGGTTTGTCATTTGTGAGGCTCTTACTGTAAGTTAGCAATAAAAATAAATCATCTGAAGTTCCTGTAACTGGATTATAAAAATATTGGTTCCTATGGATACAGAGACCTCTCAGCCTCAGGAAAGATAAGTGCAACAGGAAGTCTGAGCCATAAAAAGCCCAGAGCTCGGTAATGTCATCCATGATTCTCTGAAGTTTTTCTCTCTTTCTCTCCCTTCCTTCCCTACTTCCTCTCTTCTGATTACTTCTTTCCTTCTTCTCAGTGACCTCTTTCTTGCTCTCTGAGATCACCCTGGGTCTTCTTTTCACCCTGGGTTTTTTCATAGACTTTCTATGCCTGGACAATGAACCAGATTTAGACTTTCATATTTTTTATGCTGTGGGATCTATGTGTTCACCTCTCTGAACAGTTACTTGGGAAACACTGTCTGTCCAAGGTGACTTGTGTTGGGCAGTGGGAATGGGGATTTCATGTACTTAGGGTTCAAGCTTTGTATTAGCCTAGACTCCCAGAGTCCATTGAAAGTAGGGTACAGAAGCTAGGCTAATAGTGCAGGAATAGGGGGAATATAGGAAAGTAGATGGTAGAGTTTTGGTCCTTTCAAGGGCCTAACCACATGTACCTAAAAGGTTCACTTTTTTGTTTTTCTTTTTTAAGCTCTATCTTCAAGATTAATCAAATTTATATAGATGCCAAAGCATGGAGAAGAGAAGCAGAAATCAAGAAAAAATTTAAGAAAAAAATAAAATTCAGTAATGTTAAATTGTTCAACACTTGCCTACTTTCATCCCTCTTTCTAGTTCCAGGGCCTCCCAGATACCCATGGGATTTATCCTACCTCTGACTATCCAAACTACCCTGTCTGGGATCATATCTTGTGGCCTCCCATGCTCAGTGAATAGAGAAAACACTGAACCTCTCAGTTCCCCTTTTAATTAAGCCATCAATCCCAGCACTATCACTGGGATTATGATAATTAGCTATCATTTTTACTTTAAATATATATGCGCTAACAAACTGTTAGGAATCTTTTGATATAATCTCATTCTCAAGGAATATTTCCCATCTATCTGTCTTTTTGGAAAGGGTGCAGTAAGGCACATGCCAGGGTACTGAGCTCAAATTCCAGCTCCATCACTTGAAACCTTTGTGGCTTTGGGCAAGTTGCCTAACTACCTTCTGCTTCAGCTCTTCATCTATTTTTCAAAAAGTCAAAAGATAAAGGATAAAAACAGCCAGTATCTTGTAATAATTATGTGAGAAATAAGTAGGTTAATATATGTAAAGTGCTCGGGGTAGTGTCTAACATCTTATTCACCTTATTAGCACTATCACCAACATTTTTCATTGGTTCTAGAGGTGTTACTGTTGAGCCTGACTCTAAGTGCTATCCCACATTTAAATACATACTCATTCTAGTGGAATAGATGGTAGAACAACAGAATGAATATAAAATAGCCCCCCAAATTCAGCACCCTGCTGATCTATGAAGTGTAACTGGGCAAAAGTGTGCTCCTATTGTCATTTTTACAAACTGATAAACTCACTTCCCATTAGGAACAACTTTCTGACTAACTTTTACATTGATCTCTCTTTTCTCCCTGTAAAGATGAATACATCTCTTCTTCTGCTATGCTGGATCTGGTCTCACCAAAGCTTCAGTGTGAATCGGAGGAACTGTGATCTCTCTAGAAGGGTAAGTAAGCACAATGAGGCTTAAAGAGAGCTGTGGAATAATTGAGTCAATTATCTGCCTAACTCACATAGAAAATTTCAGACACAGAAAAGTTCATATTCTTGCTGATAGTGGCCTCAACTTCTTTTACTATTTTGTTTTGGGTTTGCTAGTATAACTACCAGTGAGGTTGATTGTTTCCAACAGGATTTGACAGATGCAGAGATAAAGGGACTCAAAATTTATTTTGTTCCAGCATGCTGTTTCCTTTCATTGTTAAATATGAGTAGATTTGAGCCATCTGTGCTGCATATTAGCCTGGTGGGAAGACCTGAGATATAAACTGAATCTATTAAGGTCCCATCATCAAGGAAGATATATGAATATTCAATATTAATAGTGGAGAAATGACCAAAAAGAACAAAGACTGAGAAGGTGACTGCTTTATAGAATTCAACTTGTTGCAAATCCTTTGGGCAACATCAAAGTCAGACTTGGTATAAGGGCAAAGCTTGAGAATATAGAGCAGGCTTATACCCTAACAGGACTGATCAGAAAACTATATGGTGTAACCAAGCCAGGCAAGATAGGCATTGGTAGGTGCATAATTAAGGTCCGTACCAGATTCTTCAGAGTTGTAATAGTATACAGTACAGTCACTGTTTCAAGTCACTGTCTTAAAACATCTTAATGTCATTGGAGGGAAAAAGAAAGAAACACAATAACACACGCACTAACTACCAGATCAAGAGAGTGGTTCATGTGATGGTATACAGGGAAGAGTTATTTAATGTGATCTAATAAATTACATCAAACTATGGAGAAAAAGTAAGACGGTAGGCATTGAGAGAGGGCATAAGAGGGCAGACAGACTGAAACCACAATCACAGACAACTAGCCAACCTGATCACATGGACAACAGCCTTGTCTAACTCAATGAAACTAAGCCATGCTGTATGGGGCCACCCAAGATGGATGGGTAATGGTGGAGAGGACTGACAGAATGTGGTCCACTGGAGAAGGGAATGGCAAACCACTTCAGTATTCTTGCCTTGAGAACTCCATGAACAGTATGAAAAGGCAAAAAATAGGACACTGAAAGATGAACTTCCCAGGTCGGTAGGTGCCCAATATGCTACAGGAGATCAGTGGAAAAATAACACCAGAAAGAATGAAGGGATGGAACCAAAGCAAAAACAACACCCAGTTGAGGATGGGACTGGTGATAGAAGCAAGTTTTGATGCTGTAAAGAGCAATTTTGCATAGGAACCAGGAATGTTAGGTCCATGAATGAAGGCAAATTGGAAGTGGTAGAACAGATGGCAAGAGTGAACATTGAATTCTAGAAATCAGCAAACTAAGATGGACTGGAATGGGTGAATTTAACTCAGGTGACCATTATATCTACTACTGAGGGCAGGAATCCCTCAGAAGAAATGGAGTACCCATCATGGTCAACAAAAGAGTCCGAAATGCAGTATTGGATGCAATCTCAAAAACGGCAGAATGATCTCTGTTCATTTCCAAGGCAAACAATTCAATATCACAGTAATCCAAGTCTATGCCCTGACCAGTAACACTGAAGAAGCTGAGGTTGAACGGTTCTATGAAGACCTACAAGAACTTCTAGAGTTAACACCCCAAAAAGATGTCCTTTTCATTGTAGGGGACTGGAATACAAAAATGGGAAGTCAAGAAATACTTGGATTAACAGTCAAATTTGGCCTTGGAATATGGAATGAAGCAGGGCAAGGGATAATAGAGTTCTGCCAAGAGAACACGCTGGTCATAGCAAACACCCTCTTCCAACAACACAAGAGAAGACTCTACACATGGACATCACTAGATGGTCAACACCAAAATCAGATTGATTATATTCTTTGCAGCCAAAGATGAAGAAGCTCTATACAGTCAGCAAAAACAAGACCAGGAGCTGACTGTGGCTCAGACCATGAACTCCTTATTGCCAAATTCAAACTTAAATTGAAAAAGTAGGGAAAACCACTAGACCATTCAGGTATGACCTAAATCAAATCCCTTATGATTATACAGTGGAAGTGAAAAATAGATTTAAGGGACTAGATCTGATAGAGTGCCTGATGAACTATGGACGGCGTTTCCTGACATTGTACAGGAGACAGGGATCAAGACCATCTCCATGGAAAAGAAATGCAAAAAAGCAAAATGGCTGTCTGAGGAGGCCTTACAAATAGCTGTGAAAAGAAGAGAAGTGAAAAGCAAAGGAGAAAAGGAAAGGTATAAGCATCTGAATGCAGAGTTCCAAGGAATAGCAAAGAGAGATAAGAAAGAATTCCTCAGTGATCAATGCAAAGAAATAGAGGAAAACAACAGAATGGGAAAGACTAGAGATCTCTTCAAGAAAATCAGAGATACCAAGGGAACATTTCATGCACAGATGGGCTCGATAAAGGACAGAAATGGCATGGACCTAAAAGAAGCAGGAGATATTAAGAAGTGGTGGCAAGAATGCACAGAAGAACTGTACAAAAAAGATCTTCATGACCCAGATAATCACAATGGTGTGATCACTCACCTAGAGCCAGATATCCTGGAATGTGAAGTCAAGTGGGACTTAGAAAGCATCACTACGAACAAAGCTAATGGAGGTGATGGAATTCCAGTTGAGCTATTTCAAATCCTGAAAGATGATGCTGTGAAAGTGCTGCACTCAATATGCGAGCAAATCTGGAAAACTCAGCAGTGGCCACAGGACTGGAAAAGGTCAGTTTTCATTCCAATCCCAAAGAAAGGCAATGCCAAAGAATGCTCAAACTACCACACAATTGCACTCATCTCACACACTAGTAAAGTAATGCTCAAAATTCTCCAAGTCAGGCTTCAGCAATATGTGAACTGTGAACTTCCAGATGTTCAGGCTGGTTTTAGAAAAGGCAGAGGAACCAGAGATCAAATTGCCAAACATCCGCTGGATCATGGGAAAAGCAAGAGAGTTCCAGAAAAACATCTATTTCTGCTTTATTGATTATGCCAAAGCCTTTGACTGTGTGGATGACAACAAACTGTGGAAAATTCTGAAAGAGATGGAAATACCAGACCACCTGACCTGCCTCTTGAGAAACCTATATGCAGGTCAGGAAGCAACAGTTAGACCTGGACATGGAACAACACACTGGTTCCAAATAGGAAAAGGATTACGTGCAGGCTGTATATTGTCACCCTGCTCATTTAACTTCTATGCAGAGTACATCATGAGAAATGCTGGGCTGAAAGAAGCACAAGCTGGAATCAAGATTGCTGTAATAAATATCAATAACCTCAGATATGCAGATGACACCACCCTCGTGGAAGAAAGTGAATAGGAACTAAAAAGCCTCTTGATGAAAGTGAAAGAGGAGAGTGAAAAAGTTGGCTTAAAGCTCAACATTTAGAAAACGAAGATCATGTCATCTGGTCCCATCACTTCATGGGAAATAGATGGGGAAACAGTGGCTGACTTTATTTTTCTGGGCTCCAAAATCACTGCAGATGGTGACTGCAGCCATGAAATTAAAAGATGCTTACTCCTTGGAAGGAAAGTTATGACCAACCTAGACAGCATATTAAGAAGCAGAGACATCACTTTATCTACAAAAGTCCATCTAGTCAAGGCTATGGTTTTTCCAGTGGTCTTGGATGGATATGAGAGTTGGACTGTTAAGAAAGCTAAGCACCAAGGAATTGATGCTTTTGAACTGTGGTGTTGGAGAAGACTCTTGAGAGTCCCCTGGACTGCAAGGAGATCCAACCAGTCTGTCCCAAAGGATATCAGTCCTGGGTGTTCATTGGATGGACTGATGTTGAAGCTGAAACTGCAATACTTTGGCCACCTGATGTGAAGAGCTGACTCATTTGAAAAGACCCTGATACTGGGAAAGATTGGGGGCAGGAGGACAAGGGGATGACAGAGGATGAGATGGTTGGATGGCATCACCAACTCAATGGACATGGGTTCGGGTGGACTCCAGGAGTTGGTGCTGGACAAGGAGGCCTGTGTGCTGCGGTTCATGGGGTCGCAAAGAGTCAGACATTACTGAGTGACTGAACCAAACTGATGGAGAAAAATAGGAATTACTAAGAAATTCTTAACAAGTAGGTACAAGATAGAAAGAAAAGCAGCCTTTTGAAAACAGAGATCAGAGTTGTAATCATTATAACTTTTGTTAATAATTTGTGGAAGATATTAAAATACTATGCTTCTTTATTTTAGAAACACGGATATAATGATTTGCCATATTTTTTTTTTAAGAATTAAAAACCCAAACATTTTAGAAATGCCTGGAACTTATCAGGTTCTCACTAAATAATGTTTGTTATATTATTACATATTATGATGAGTTTGGAGAAACAAATGATCAAAAAAACACAAAACTAAGAGGATTGAAATTAAAGTGAAAATGACAATAGAAGTAGGATCTGAATTGAAAGGGAGGGCATGCGAAGCTTAGCAGATGCTTGAGCAAAGGTAGAAAGAAAGGATGTCCCTGGGGTGCTCAGAAGCAAGTATTAATATATCAGTCAACCCTTAGTAGTGAGTCCTTTTAAGGATAATGTATGAACAGCATTAAAGATATGTGAATGCCAGATGATGGAAAACATTCAGTCAAGTCTTGATTCAAAGGCTGTGTGGTAGACAGATTTCTTGCCCTGGGATCCTACATAATAGACAACTAACTTTAAATTGGGCATTTAGACAAGTTATATAATATGTTGGAATTTTCAGTTCTGTTAAATGGATTCAGCAAGATCCTCCTTCATTTCTTTTACCTCATCCTCCAACATAAAAAAAATAAAATAAACATACACAGACACATTCACATAGAGGTACATTAACACACGCTTGCCCTTGCACCTTTTAGTTTTCTCTACAAAGTAGAATAGGCAATGTATGTGACATAGCTAAAAGAAAGCAAAAATGATGCAATTAACCAGTTATGTCCCTTGGATAGGTCTTGAATAGGAGTAAGAGTCTAAGTGACACAGCAGAGAAGACAAATTTGGAACATTACACCAGGCGGTCTACTGCAACCCACAGAGTGTAGGAAAATTGTTGAGCCCAGTTTCAGTTGAAAGAGTCTAAATTAGGTCTTGGTTCAATTTGGAAATATTTATGAATTTCTTCAACAATCTCTGAGATAGAATATATGCCACAAAGTAATATCGTGGTGAATTTGACCCAGAGTTAAGGACTGCAAAAGGATTCTAAAGAACAAATAAGAGCATATATGAAACCTAAGCTAGTTAGAATGAAGCTTCCTCCCTTGTACTAATTATGTGTGGTCAATAGAGTCTTCAGGGTGTTTTTCACATTAAAAGTTGATTTACTGAGGCAAAGTTCACATAACATAAAATTAATCATTTAAAAGTGAACAATGTGATAGCATTTAGTATAATCACAGTGTTGTTCAACAACCACTTTTGTCTAGTTTCAAAACATTTTCATCACTCCAAGTAAAACTTGATACCTCTAAGTAGCTTCTTTCTAACTGCTCCTGATTCTAGCCCCTGGCAACCATCAGTCTATGTCTGCCTCTAAGGATTTACCTGCTCTTATATTTCATATAAAAGAAAGCATATAGTATGTGACTTTTTTTGTGTCTTCTTTCACTTAGCATGTTTTGGAGTTTCACCCACATTGTAGCATGTATCACGCTTAATTCCTTTTTTATAACTGGAGAAAGATTTTCGCTCTAATTTCCACAGTTGCTGAATCATTTTGTACTCCTGTCAGCAATGTACGTGGATTCCAATTTCTCCGTATCTTTGCTAAAACATGTTATTTTCTGAGTGTTTTTAATACCTAGTATGTGTAATGTAGTGTCTCCTTATGGTTTTTGATTCAGTTCAGTTCAGTTCAGTCACTCAGTCGTGTCCGACTCTTTGCAACCCCATGAATTGCAGCATGGGAGGCCTCCCTGTCCATCACCAACTCCCAGAGTTCACTCAGACTCACATCCATCGAGTCAGTGATGCCATCCAGCCATCTCATCCTCTGTCGTCCCCTTCTCCTCCTGCCCCCAATCCCTCCCAGCATCAGAGTCTTTTCCAATGAGTCAACTCTTCACATCAGGTGGCCAAAGTATTGCAGTTTCAGCTGTAGCATCAGTCCTTCCAAGGAACACCCAAGACTGATCTCCTTTAGAATGGACTGGTTGGATCTCCTTGCAGTCCAAGGGACTCTCAAGAGTCTTCTCCAACACCACAGTTCAAAAGCATCAATTCTTCAGCACTCAGCTTTCTTCACAGTCCAACTCTCACATCCATACATGACCACAGGAAAAACCATAGCCTTGACTAGATGGACTTTTGAAGATAAAGTGATGTCTCTGCTTTTCAATATGCTATCTAGGTTGGTCATAACTTTCCTTCCAAGGAGTAAGCGTCTTTTAACTTCATGGCTGCAATCACCATCTACAGCGATTCTGGAGCCCCCCAAAATAAAGTCTGCCACTGTTTCCACTCTTTGCCCATCTATTTGCCATGAAGTGATGAGACCAGATGCCATGATCTTAGTTTTCTGAATGTTGAGCTTTAAGCCAACTTTTCACTCTTCTGTTTCACTTTCATCAAGAGACTCTTTAGTTCTTCTTTACTTTCTGCCATAAAGATGGTGTCATCTGCATATCTGAGGTTATTGATATTTCTCCTGGCAATCTTGATTCCAGCTTGTGCTTCTTCCAGCCCAGCATTTCTCATGATGTACTCTGCATAGAAGTTAAATAAACAGAGTGACAGTATACAGCCTTGACGTACTCCTTTTCCCATTTGAAACCAGTCTGTTGCTCCATGTCCAGGTCTAACTGTTGCTTCCTGACCTGCATATAGGTTTCTCAAGAAGAAGGTCAGGTGGTCTGGTATTCCCATCTCTTGAAGAATTTTCCACAGTTTATTGTGATCCACACAGTCAAAGGCTTTGGCATAGTCAATAGAGCAGAAATAGATGTTTTTCTGGAACTCTCTTGCTTTTCCCATGATCCAGCGGATGTTTGGCAATTTGATCTCTGGTTCCTCTGCCTTTTCTAAAACCAGCCTGAATATCTGGAAGTTCACGGTTCACATATTGCTGAAGCCTGACTTGGAGAATTTTGAGCATTACTTTACTAGTGTGTGAGATGAGTGCAATTGTGTGGTAGTTTGAGCATTCTTTGGCATTGCCTTTCTTTGGGATTGGAATGAAAACTGACCTTTTCCAGTCCTGTGGCCACTGCTGAGTTTTCCAGATTTGCTCGCATATTGAGTGCAGCACTTTCACAGCATCATCTTTCAGGATTTGAAATAGCTCAACTGGAATTCCATCACCTTCACTAGCTTTGTTCGTAGTGATGCTTCCTAAGTCCCACTTGACTTCACATTCCAGGATATCTGGCTCTAGGTGAGTGATCACACCATTGTGATTATCTGGGTCGTGAAGATCTTTTTTGTACAGTTCTTCTGGGTATTCTTGCCACCTCTTCTTAATATCTTTGGCTTCTGTTAGGTCCATGCCATTTCTGTCTTTTATCGAGCCCATCTGTGCATGAAATGTTCCCTTGGTATCTCTGATTTTCTTGAAGAGATCTCTAGTCTTTCCCATTCTGTTGTTTTCCTCTATTTCTTTGCATTGATTGCTGAGGAAGGCTTTCTTATCTCTCTTTGCTATTCTTTGGAACTCTGCATTCAGATGCTTATACCTTTCCTTTTCTCCTTTGCTTTTCACTTCTCTTCTTTTCACAGCTATTTGTAAGGCCTCCTCAGACAGCCATTTTGCTTTTTTGCATTTCTTTTCCATGGAGATGGTCTTGATCCCTGTCTCCTGTACAATGTCAGGAAACGCCGTCCATAGTTCACCAGGCACTCTATCAGATCTAGTCCCTTAAATCTATTTCTCACTTCCACTGTATAATCATAAGGGATTTGATTTAGGTCATACCTGAATGGTCTAGTGGTTTTCCCTACTTTTTCAATTTAAGTTTGAATTTGGCAATAAGGAGTTCATGGTCTGAGCCACAGTCAGCTCCTGGTCTTGTTTTTGCTGACTGTATAGAGCTTCTTCATCTTTGGCTGCAAAGAATATAATCAATCTGATTTTGGTGTTGACCATCTGGTGATGTCCATGTGTAGAGTCTTCTCTTGTGTTGTTGGAAGAGGGTGTTTGCTATGACCAGTGTGTTCTCTTGGCAGAACTCTATTAGCCTTTGCCCTGCTTCATTCCGTATTCCAAGGCCAAATTTGACTGTTAATCCAAGTATTTCTTGACTTCCCCCTTTTGTATTCCAGTCCCCTACAATGAAAAGGACATTTTTTGGGGGTATTAACTCTAGAAGTTCTTGTAGGTCTTCATAGAACCGTTCAACCTCAGCTTCTTCAGTGTTACTGGTCAGGGCGTAGACTTGGATTACTGTGATATTGAATTGTTTGCCTTGGAAATGAACAGAGATCATTCTGCCGTTTTTGAGATTGCATCCAATACTGCATTTCGGACTCTTTTGTTGACCATGATGGGTACTCCATTTCTTCTGAGGGATTCCTGCCCTCAGTAGTAGATATAATGGTCACCTGAGTTAAATTCACCCATTCCAGTCCATCTTAGTTTGCTGATTTCTAGAATTCAGTGTTCACTCTTGCCATCTGTTCGACCACTTCCAATTTGCCTTAATTTATGGACCTAACATTCCAGGTTTCTATGCAAAATTGCTCTTTACAGCATCGAAACTTGCTTCTATCACCAGTCCCATCCACAACTGGGTGTTGTTTTTGCTTTGGTTCCATCCCTTCATTCTTTCTGGTGTTATTTTTCCACTGATCTCCTGTAGCATATTGGGCACCTACTGACCTGGGGAGTTCATCTTTCAGTGTCCTATTTTTTGCCTTTTCATACTGTTTATGGGGTTCTCAAGGCAAGAATACTGAAGTGGTTTGCCATTCCCTTCTCCAGTGGACCACATTCTGTCAGACCTCTCCACCATTACCCATCCATCTTGGGTGGCCCCATACAGCATGGCTTAGTTTCATTGAGTTAGACAAGGCTGTTGTCCATGTGATCAGGTTGGCTAGTTGTCTGTGATTGTGGTTTCAGTCTGTCTGCCCTCTTATGCCCTCTCTCAATGCCTACTGTCTTACTTTTTCTCCATAGTTTGATGTAACTTATTAGATCACATTAAATAACTCTTCCCTGTATACCATCACATGAACCACTCTCTTGATCTGGTAGTTAGTGCGTGTGTTATTGTGTTTCTTTCTTTTTCCCTCCAATGACATTAAGATGTTTTAAGACAGTGACTTGAAACAGTGACTGTACTGTATACTATTACAACTCTGAAGAATCTGGTATGGACCTTAATTATGCACCTACCAATGCCTATCTTGCCTGGCTTGGTTACACCATGTAGTTTTCTGATCAGTCCTGTTAGGGTATAAGCCTGCTCTATATTCTCAAGCTTTGCCCTTATACCAAGTCTGACTTTGGTGTTGCCCAAAGGATTTGCAACAAGTTAAATCCTATAGAGTAGTCACCTTCTCAGTCTTTGTTCTTTTTGGTCATGTCTCCACTATTAATATTGAATATTCATATATCTTCCTTGATGATGGGACCTTAATAGATTCAGTTTATATCTCAGGTCTTCCCACCAGGCTAATATGCAGCACAGATGGCTCAAATCTACTCATATTTAACAATGAAAGGAAACAGCATGCTGGAACAAAATAAATTTTGAGTCCCTTTATCTCTGCATCTGTCAAATCCTGTTCGACACAATCAACCCCACTGGTAGTTATACTAGCAAACCCAAAACAAAATAGTAAAAAGAAGTTGAGGCCACTATCAGCAAGAATATGAACTTTTCTGTGTCTGAACTCTATTAGCCTTTGCCCGGCTTCATTCCATATTCCAAGGCCAAATTTGCCTGTTACCCCAGTTGTTTCTTGACTTCCTACTTTTTCATTCCAGTCCCCTATAATGAAAAGGACAGCTTTTTGGGGTGTTAGTTCCAAAAGGTCTTCTAGGTGTTCATAGAAGTGTTCAATCAGCTTCTTCAGCATTACTGGTCAGGGCATAGACTTGGATTGCTGTGATATTAAATGGTTACCTTGGAAACGAACAGAGATCATCCTGTCGTTTTTGAGATTGCAGCCAAGTACTGCATTTTAGACTCTTTTGCTGACCATTAGCATTTCCCAAATGACTCATGATGCTGAGTACCTTTTAATGTGCTTATGGAAATTTGCATATCTTCTTTGGAAGAATATATAGAACCTTGCCCCTTTTCTCATATAGTATTTGTATTTTGTTGTCAAACTGTAAGTGTTCTTTCTGAACGCCGGTTTCTTAGCAGATATATGATTCACAAATATTCTGTATATTGTCTCATCATTTTGTTAATAGTATTCTTTGACGCACACATTTTTTTTTAATTTACTTAGTTTTAATTGAAAGATAATTGCTTTACAATATTGTATTGATTTCTGCTATACATCAACATGAATCAGCCTCAGGCATACATATATCTACTCTCTCTGGGCTCTCCCTCCCACCCCATCTCACGCCTCTAGGTTGTCACAGAGCACTGGTTTGAGCTCTCTGAGTCATACAGGAAATTCACACAGGTTATCTGTTTTACAGATGATAGTGTATATGTTTCCAAGCTACTCTCTCCATTCATCCCACCTTCTTCTTTCCCCTCCGTGTCCGTAATCTGTTCTGTATATCTGTGTCTCCATTATGGTGGTGGTGGTTCAGTCACTAAGTCATGTCCAACTCTTGCAACCCCATGGGCTGTAGCCTGCCAGGTCCTCTGTCCATAGGATTTCCCAGATAAGAATACCAAAGTGGGTTGCTGTTTCCTTCTCCAGGGGATCTTCCCGACCCAGGAATTGAATCCAAGTCTCCTGCATCACAGGTAGATTCTTTACCAACTGAGCTATGAGGGAATCCCGATTCAGTTCAGTTCAGTTGCTCAGTCATATCTGACTCTTTGCAACCCCATGGACTGCAGCACGCCAGGCTTCCCTGTCCATCACCAACTCCCTGAGCTTACTCAAACTCACATCCATTGAGTCGGTGATGCCATCCAACCATCTCATCCTCTGTCGTCCCCTTCTCTTCCTGCCTTCAATCATTCCCAGCATCAGGGTCTTTTCCAATGAGTCAGTTCTTCACAACAGGTGGCCAAAGTATTGCAGCTTCAGCTTTAGCATCAGTCCTTCCAATGAATGAATATTCAGGACTGATTTCCTTTAGGATGGACTGGTTAGATCTCCTTGTCATCCAAGGGACTCTCAAGAGTCTTCTCCAACACCACAGTTCAAAAGCATTAATTCTTTGATGCTCAGCTTTCTTTATAGTCCAACTCTCACATCCATACATGACTACTGGAAAAACCAAAACTTTGACTAGACGGACCTTTGTTGGCAAAGTAATGTCTCTGCTTTTTAATATGCTGTCTAGGCTGGTCATAACTTTTCTTCCAATCCCAATTGCTGCCCTGCAAATAGATTCCTCACTACCATCTTTCTAGATTCCATATATATATATGCATTATGATTATTTTTCTCTTTTCGACTTACTTCACTCTGTATAATAGACTCTAGGTTCATCCAGCTCATTAGAACTGACTCAAATGTGTTCCTTTTTATGACTGAGTAATATTCCATTGTGTATATGTACCATAGCTTCTTTATCCATTCAGCTACTGATGGACATCTAGATTGCTTCCATGTCCTAGCTATTGTAAATAGGGCTGCAGTGCACATTGAGGTACATGTGACTTTTTCAGTTTTGGTTTCCTCAGGGTATATGCCCAGTAGTGAGATTGTTGGATCATATGGTAGTTATATTTCTAATTTTCAAAGACATCTCCATACTGTCTTCTGTAGGGGCTATATCAATTTACATGCCTACCAACAATACAAGAGAATTACCTTTTCTCCACACCCTCTTCAGTATTTATTGTTTGTAGATTTTTTCATGATGGCCATTCTGACTTGTGTGAGGTGGTTTTGATTTTCATTTCTCTAATATTGAGTGATATTGAACATCTTTTCATGTTTATTAGCCATCTGTATGCCTTTTTTTGAGAAATGTCTGTTTAGGTCTTCTACCACTTTTTGATTGGGTTGTTTGTTTTCCTGGTATTGAGTTGCATGAACTACTTGTATATTTTAGTAGTTAATCCTTCGTCAGTTATTTCATTTGCTGTTATTTTCTCCCATTCTGAGGGTTGTGTTTTTACAATGTTTATGGTTTCCTTTGCTGTGATGTATACAAGTTTTTAATTTTGATGAGGTCAACTTTGTTTTTCTTCAGTCACTTATGCTTTTGGTAACATATCTTGGACTAGCCATTACCTAGTCCAAGATCATGAAAGGTTATTCTTATATTTTACTCTAAGAGTTTTATGGTTTTAGCTTTTATATTGATAATTAGGTTACTTATCCATCTTGATTTAATATTTGAATATGGTTTGAGGATAGTGATCAGTTTCATTCTTTTGCATGTGGATATCCAGCACCACTGCATGTGGACTCAGCACGATTTGTTGTACAAACTCTTCTTCCTTTATTGAATGGGCTTGGTACCAATGTGAAATTGCAACAGATTTGGGTTTTTTTTTTGGGGGGGGAGGGCCTCTCAAATCTGTTCCATTGGTCTATAAGTTTATTTTTATGCCACTAACACAATGGTCTAATAACTAAAGCTTTGTAGTAAGTTTTGAAATCAAGAAGTATAAGTCCTCTAACTATGTTAATTTTTTCAAGAATTTTTGGCTATTCAGGATTCCTTGCAGCTCCATATGAATTTGATGGTCATATTTTCCATTTCTGCAAAAAGAAAAGGTCATTGAAATTTTGATAGGAATTGCATTGAATCTGTAGATTGATTGGGTATTATTGACATCTTAATAATGCCAAGTCTTCCAATTTATGAACAGGGAATCTTTCCATTTATTTAGATCTTCTTTAACTTCTTTCTGCAATGTTTTGTGTTTTTAGTGTTCAACCCTTTCACTTCCTTAAGTTTATGGTTAGTGTTTTATTCTTTTGGATCCTTTTGTAAAAAACAAAATATTTCCCAATTTCTTTTTCAGATTGTTCATTTGTGGCTTATTGAAACACAAGCAATTTTTCTGTTTGCTTTTATGCCCTGAAACTTTGCTGAAAGTTCTTATTAGCTGCAGTAATTTTCATGTATTCTTTGTGATTTTCTATATATAAACTCATGTCTTTGCAGTTTTATTTATAATAGCCAAGATATGGAAGAAACCTGTGACTGTTTATAGGTGAATGGATAAAGAATATGTTGCACATATATAAATATGTACACACACACACACATATACATACTAAGACTGTAGTCACTCAGTCGTGTCCGACTCTTTGAGACCCCATGGACTGTAGGCCACCAGGCTCCTCTGTCCATGGAATTCTCCAGGCAAGAATACTGGAGTGGCTTGCCATTTCCTTCTCCAGGGGATCTTCCCGACCCAGGGATCAAACCTGGGTCTTCCACATCACAGGCAGATGCTTTACCTCTGAGCCACCAGGGAAGCTCAACATACACATACAGCGGAATACTATTCAGCCATTAAAAGGATGAAATCTTGCCATTTGCAACAACATGTATGGATCTGGAGACTATTATGCTAAATTCAGTAAGTCAGATAAAGACAAATATTTGATAATTTAATTTATGTGGAACCTATAAAATAAAGCAAATGAATAAACATAACAAAACAGAATCATAGATACAGAGAACAAAAAGGTGATTGCCAGAGGGCAGGGGATCAGGGATAAGTGAAATAGTTGAGGAATATTAAGAAGTACAAACTTCTAGTTGAAAATAAATGAGTCACAAACATAATATGATATTGCTTATATACGAAATCTAAGAAAAAAGGTACAAATGAACTTATTTACAAGGCAGAAATAAGAGTTACAATAGGGAGGCTCCTCCCCTCTGGCAGTCACTTTTTAACAAAAGGTGTATCTATGATTCTGTTTTGTTATGCTTTTTCATTTGCTTTGTTTTATAGATTCCACATAAATTAATCATAAAATATTTGTCTTTATCTGACTACTGAATTTTGCTTAATACTCTCTAGACCCATCCATGTTGTTACAAATAGCAAGATTTCATCCTTTTTAATGGCTGAATAGTATTCCTCTGTGTGTGTGTGTGTGTGTGTGTGTGTGTAGAAAGCAAATTTATGCTTACCAGGGGGTAAGTGGGGGATGAATTGGGAGACTCATCCCAATATATAGAGAGGACTCTCTCTCTCTCTCTCTCTCTCTTTCTCTCTCTCTCTCTCTATATATATATATAATAGATAGTAAGGATCTACTGTATATATAGCACAGGGACCTCTATCCAATACACTGTAATGACCTAAAGGGGGAAAAAGAGTGAATATGTATATAATGTATCACTGAGTCACTTTGCTGTATACCTGAAACTAACACAACAGATTGACAATACTTCAATAGAATTTTTTTAAATATAATAGAATTGGGAAGTCAACAAAAAATAAAAAACAAAAAACAAAATAAATGAGTCACAGGAATTAAATGTACAGCACTGAGAATGTTGTCAATAACAATGTAATCACTTTGCATGGTGACAGAGGGTAACTAGATTTGTTGTGACCATTTGGTAATGTATAAAAAAATTGAACCATGTTGTACACCAGGAACTAACAGTATTATAAGTCAGTTATGATTCAAAAACAAATAATCAAATAAACAAACAAACTCATAGAAAAAGAAATCAGATTTATGGTTCCCAGAAGTGGAGATTGGGGGATAGGGGGTTGGATGAAGGTATAAGCTTCTAGATATAGGATCAATAAATACTAGGGATATAATATACAACAAGATTAATATAATTGACTGTTATATGGTATAGTTTAAACTTGTTAAAAGTGTAAATTCTAATAATCATCATCAAAAGGAAAAATATTTTTTCTCTTAACGTTGGTATGTATGAGATAATGGATGCTAACTAAACTTATTATTGGAATCATTTCATGATGTATGTAAGTCAAATTATTATATCCTAAAAAAAAATTATTATATCCTAAACTTATACAGTGCTTGTCAATTATATCTCAATAAAACTATAAGAAAAAGTTCTGGTTAGAGAATTCAGGCCATAAAATGATGTAAAAGGCATCCAAATTAGAAAGGAAAGGAAGAATGATTCATTACAAATGACATGATTTTATATATAGAATATTGAATCATCCTTGCCTTCCTGGGATAAATCCCACTTGACCATGGTGTGTGATCCTTTTAATGTATTATTTAATACAGTTTGCTATTATTTTGTTGAGGATTTTTCCATTTATGTCCATCAGTGACATTTATCTGTAATTTTCTTTTTTTTTTTTCTGGTGTCTTTCTCTGATTTTGGCATCAGGGGTTGCTAATCTAGAATAAGTTCAAAAGTATTCTTTCCTCTTCATCTGTTTTATTTGTTTTGTTTTGTTGTAAATAGTTTGTAGAGAATAGGCATTAACTCTTCTTTAAATATTTGGTAGAATTCACCAGTAAAGCTAATTGGTTCTGGACTTTCGTTTATGTGAATTTTTTTTCTGATTCAATTTCACTACTGGTAATTGGTCTGTTAATATTTTTAATTTCTTCATGATTCATTACTGGTAGAATGTATGTTTCTAGGAATATACTCATTGTTTTCTAAGTTGATTTGCATTGTCGTATTAATTTTAGGTGTACAGCAAAGTGAATCAGTTATATATATGCATATATTCATGCTTTTTAGATTCTTTTCCCATATATGTCATTATAGAATATTGAGTAGAGCTCCCTGTGCTACACAGTAGGCCCTTATTAGTTATCTATTTTATACATAGTAGTGTATATTGATCCTCATCTCCCAATTTATCCACCCCCCCCCAAAACCCTGGTAACTATAAGTTTGTTTTCTACATCTGATTTTTATTTCTATTTTGTAAATAAATTCATGTGTATGCTTTAAAAAAAATCCACATATAAATGCCATCATATTATATTTGTCTTTGTCTACTGTTCTTCACTTAATATGACAATCTCTGGGTCCATCTATGTTGATGAAAATGGCCTTATTTTATTCTTTTATGGCTGAGTAATATTTCATTGTATATATGTACTACATCTTCTTTATTCATTCCTCTGTTGATGGACATTTAGGTTGCTTCTATGTCCTGGCTATTGTAAATAATGCTGCAGTGAACACTGTGGTACATATATCTTTTTGAATTATGGTTTTCTCCAGATATTTATGCCCAGGAGTAGGATTGTTGGATTATACGATAGCTCTATTTTTACTTTTTAAGGAACTTACGTGTTGTTTTCCATAGTTGCTGTACCAGCTCACGTTTCCACCAAGTGTAGAAGAGTTTTCTTTTCTCCATACCCTGTCCAACACGTATTGTTTTTATAGATTTTTTGATGATAGCCATTGTGATCAGTGTGAGGTGACATCTCAATTGTAGTTTGATTTGCATTTCTCTAATGATCAGTGATACTGAGGATCTTTTCATGTGCTTTTTAACTGTCTATATTTCTTTTTTGGAAAAATGTCTATTTAGATCTTTTGTCCATTTTTTGATTGGATTGATTTTCTGACATAAGCTGCATGAGATGTTTATTTATTTTGGAAATTAAACTCTTGTTGTAGATATTTCTTCATTTGCAAATATTTTCTCCAATTCTGGGGTTGTCTTTTTGTTTGGTTTATGGTTTTCTTTGCTGTGCAGAAGCCTTTAATTTTAACTAGGTTTCATTTTTTTATTTTCGTTTTTATTTTCATTACTCTATGAGGTGATATTACCGTGATTTATATCAAAGAGTGTTCTGCCTCTGTTTTACTCTAAGAATTTTAGTGTCTGGCCTTACATTTAGGTATCTGATCCATTTTGAGTTTATTTCTGTGTATGGTATTGGAGGATGTTCTAATTTCATTCTTTTACATGTAACTGTCTGAATTTCCTGGATTGTTGAGGAGGCTGTCCTTTCTCCATTATCTATTCTTGCCATTGGTGATTTGATAGGTAATTTGATAGGGATTATACTGAATCTGTAGATTTATTTTGACAATATTGATTCTTCTAATCCAATAACATGACATATTTTTCCATTTGTTTGTATTATCTTCAGTTTCTTTTATGAGCATCTTACAGTTTTCAGAGTATAGGTCTTTTGTCTCCTTAGGTAGATTTATTCTTAGGTATTTTTCATTGTTGATGCAGTGGTAAATGGGACTTAATTTCTCTTTCTGACATATTTTGTTTTTAGTATATAGGAATGCAAGTGATTTCTGTGCATTAATTTTATATGCTGCAACTTTACTGCATTCATTGATGAGATCTTACAGTTCTCTGGTAACATTTTTAGGATTTTCTGAGAGGCCTCCCAGGGTGGCACAATGGTAAAGAATCTGCCTGCCTATGCAGGAGATGCAAGAGACATGTCTGAGTTGGGAAGTCTCCTGGAATAGGAAATGGAAACCTACTCCAGTATTCTTGCCTGAAAAAAATTCCATAGGCAGAGGAGCCTGATGGGCTACAGTCCATGGGGTTGCAAAGGGTCAGACACAACTGAGCAAATGAGCACGACCATGTCATCTGCAAACTGACAGTTTTACGTCTTCTTTTCCAATTGTGTATCTTTTATTTCTTTTTCCTCTCTGATTGTTGTGGCTAGGACTTCCAGTACTATGTTGAATAAAAGTGTCATTAATGGAGGTACTTGCCTTTTTTCCTGAATTCTATGCTTTCTGGACCTAAATGTCTGTTTTCTTTCCCAGGTTAGGAACATTTCCAGTTATTAGCACTTCAAAATAACTTCTCTGCCCCTTTGTCTCCCTGTTCTTCTGGAATCCCAGTGATGTGAATGTAAGTATGCTTGATGTTCCTAAACTGTAATTTTTTAATTCATCTCTCTTTTTTCTCTTCTTCTTACATGATTTCTACTACTCTGTCTTATAGTTTGCTTGTTCATTTCTTTGTTTCATCTAAACTACTGTTGATTCTTCCTAGTGTGTTTTTTATTTTAGTTATTATATTCTTTGGTTCTGTTTGGTTCCTCTTTATATTTTCCAACTCTGTTAAACTTCTCACTGTGGTTATTCATTCTTCTCCCAAGTTTGTTCAGCATCTTTATGATTAAGTCCCCTATTTAAGAATAAGTTCCATTTCAAGAGTGTGTTCATAAGTCCAACAAAGTTAGCCTAGGTATCCAACTAACACAATTGGCTATATAGTACTATACTATAATAGGTTTATAATATTTTTGCACAAATAATACATAAAAATTAACACAAGAAATAAAATATTTGTAATCTAATAGTACAGTACCTTGCAAAGTACCATAGTACCTTTCTCCAAAGAAGACATCAGATGGCCAATAAATGCATGAAAATATATTCAATATCACTAGTTATTAAAGAAATGCAAATCAAAACTACAATGAGATGTCATCTCAAACCAGTCAAAATGGCCATCATCAAAAAATCTACAAACAATAAATGCTGGAGAGATTGTGGAGAAAAGGGAACCCTCTTACACTGTTGGTGGGAATATAAATTGATACAGCCACTATATAGATTCTTTAAAAAACTAAAAACAGAACTACCATATGATCCAGTGATCCCACTCCTTGGCATATATCCAGAGAAAATCATGGTTTGAAAGTATACCTATGCCCTGATGTTCATTGCAGTGCTGTTTCCAATAGCTGAGGTTTGGAAGCAACCTAAATGTCCATTGATAGATGAGGGGATAAAGAAAATATGGTTTGTATATACAGTGTAATATTAATCAGCCTAAAAGGGGATTAAATAATGCCATTTTCAGCAACTTGGATGGACCTAGAGATTATCATAATCCTTGAGGTAAGTCAGACAAAGAAACACAAATATGTGATATCACTTACATGCAGAATCTAAAAAACAAAAAATCATGTAAGTGAACTTGTTTACAAAACAGGAACAGACTCTCAGACTTAGAGAACAAACTTATAGTTACCAAGGGGAAAGGGTTGAGGGGAGGGGTAGATTGGGAGTTTGGGACTGACATGTACCCACTGCTATATTTAAACTAGATGATGAACAAGGACCTACTGTATAGCACTGGGGATGTTGCTCAATATTGTGTAATACTGTAGATGGGAAAATTATTTGAAAAAGAATACATAAATGTGTATGTATAACTGAATCACCTTAAGAGACAGCTGCTCCCCCGAGTTTATTACATTATTCACAGTAGCCAAGATATTGCAGCAAACTTAGTGTCTATTGATGGGCAAATAATTAAAGAAATATATAACAGACTATTACTCAGTCGTCAAAAAGAAGAAATCCGTATTTGACATAGTTGGACTTAGAAGGCAGTATGTTAAATGAAATGAATGAGAAGGAGAAAGACCGTGAATAATCTCACTTATATGTGGAATCTTAAAAGCTTAACTCATAGAAATAAAAAGTAGATGGTACTTAGCAGGGGCTTAAGGGTTGGGGAAATGAGTTGATTTTGATCAAAGGATGCAAACTTATAAGTAAATTCAAAGGATTTAATGTACAGCATGGTGGTTATAATTAACAACACTGTATTGTATACTTGAATGTTAGGATAGTAGGTCTTAAGTTTTATCACCACAAAGAAAAGGTAATTTCATGAGGGGATCTGTTAACTGATGTTATTGTGGTAATCACTTTGCAACATATGTATGTATGTATATATATATACATACATACACACTTATATGTGTGTGTGTGAAATAAACATGTTGTACACCTTAAAGTTACATATATTCTGTCAAATACATCTCAGTAATACTGAGGATGAGGGGAGTTTTGTCCAGTAAGTCTAAAGTCTTAGGTGCCTTAGGGACAGTTTCTGTCAATTTAAGTTTTCTTTTATGGCCCATGATTTCATATTTCTTTTGTGTGCATCATGATTTTTTGTTGAAAACTGGACATTTTAATATCATAATATTATAACCCTGAAAATTAGATTTTTACTCTTTTCTATTTTTTATATCTGAAGGTTGTAGTCAACTATTGTTCAATAAATTTTCCAATTTATTTTTGCAAAAGCAGTTCAGTGTTGTGTGTGCTCAGTGAAGTATCTTTTCCTCAAGCTTGTGTTCAACAAGTACTTTGCCAGAGATTTTTTTGAATGCTAAAAGGTAAAAATTTTAAAACACCACCCTCCTCTAGTTTTTGAAGATTCACTCCATGCTAAAGCACTCATTTAGTATTTTCCCAGATAGATTGTTAACAATTCTTAGACTTCTCTCCCACTTGCAGTGAAACTAGGGATCAGCCAGAGGTGAAAGCATAAGATCGACTCTGGTCTTCTCTGAACATGAGTGCTACTGGACATGCATATGGCTTTTAAAATTCCCTAGTATACACAGCCAGTTTTGAATGCTCTAATTTAATTTCCCAAAGAAACTCTCTTTCTAGATTTTCTTCTCAGTCTGTTGATGGTCTGTTGTATGTTTTAATCATAATCTTTTGCCCCAGGCAGCTACAGATTTCTCATTACTCTTACAACGTTTTCAAGCAGTATGGGCCACGTTTGAACCCTGTGTGATTTCATGTGAAACAGAGACAGAGCACCTTGAATAGGTCCTTCAGGTAGTTCTCAGACAAGTTAAAATACACTGTGAGTGAGTTATGGCTCCCTCCAGACCTCAGACCATGGTTCCACTCTAGGCCAACTTCAGGCTGGCCACTGGACCTAGGAGTTAGGCAAGGGTAAATAAAAATGCCACAAAGCTTTCCTCCTATTTTTAAGTTGCCTTTTTCTTGGTTCAGTGTTTACTTGGTTGCTGTGCACCTTTGATTATTTCCCAGAGTACCAACAAAGTTAGTCCTGACAGCTTCTGCTTGGTTTTGTTGTTTCTGTAGAAGAAGAGCTTGGCACTCCACACTCTGTCATTTTGCTGTTCCTTTTTTTATTTCTAGACTAGATTTCTCTAAATGGCCTTGGGGAACCACAGCACTATCACTGAATTCATTCTCCTTGGACTGTCTGCAGACCCTCATGTCCAGGCGTTATCCTTTGTGTTCTTCCTAGCAATTTACCTCCTGACTCTGCTGGGTAACCTGACAATGATGCTGGTGATCAGAACCGATTCTCACCTCCACACTCCCATGTACTTCTTCCTGAGTCACCTTTCTTTCCTAGATTTTTGCTTCTCTTCTGCCACAGTACCCAAGATGCTGGAAATTCTCCTGTCTCAGAAGAAAACAGTCTCTGTGGAGGCCTGTCTAGCTCAAGTCTTCTTTGTGTTTGACTTGGGGGGCACTGAAGCCTGTCTGCTCTCAGTTATGGCCTATGATCGCTACGCTGCCATCTGCCACCCTCTGCTCTATGGCAAGAAGATGAGCAACCAGCTCTGTAAAGGTCTGGTGTTAGGTTCCTGGAGCCTGGGTTTTCTGGACGCATTCATCAACATCCTTCTAGCTATGGATTTTGACTTCTGTAGGGATCAGTTTATCCCCTACTACAGCTGTGAGCTGCCCTCTCTCTTTCCCCTTTCCTGCTCTGATGTCTCCACCAGTTTCACTATTCTGCTCTGCTCTAGTCTCCTGCATGGGCTGGGAACCTGTTTCCTAATCATACTGTCTTACACTCTCATTGTTTCTACCATCCTAAATATCCGCTCCTCTTCATATAGAAGCAAGGCCTTCTCCACCTGCTCTTCCCACCTCACTGCAGTGCTCCTATTTTATTGTTCAGCTTTCCTTCGCCATATAGTGCCAACCTTGGGCTCTCCACAGGAGTTGATCTTCTCTGTACAATACAGTGTGATCACTCCCTTAATGAATCCCCTTATCTATAGCCTGAAGAACAATGAGGTGAAAGCAGCTATGAAAAGGACCTTTAGAAAATATCTCCATTGCTAGTGACCAAAGACAGAAGGTGATGAAGGGTTATCTTACTATACCAGGATATCTTGTTAGTTAACAATATAGTAACTTCCTGATTATTCCAATATTGGATCTGAGAAAAGCATCTTAAAATTCATAAAGGTATTTGGAGTACAGCCCATAGGCTTGTACTAATCTTAGGACCTGGCTTCACCCACCAGTGGCTGAGCAACAGCATGAAGTCTTCTTGACCCTGACTTCATCCACCAGTAAACCAGCACTAGCCCCACCTGGGATTAGTGGGATTGACAGTCACCCACCTCATGACTAGTCCTGCCAACCGGTAGGACAAACTAGTCCTACTAACCAGTTACTGGCAGCCTCCACACAAGACAGGGCCTAGAAAACAACCAAACCAGAGACCAGTCAAGCCTACCAGACCTCCCACATAGTCAGCCTACCACAACAGAAGGACCCATTCAGCACTCATAGTGGGGAACTGTAAGGTATACAGCTTGGATGAGGAGAGGGTAGCACACTACTGCATGCATAGGATATCTCCTATAAAAGGCCACTTTTCCAGAGTTTGGAAATGCAACCAAAATACCAGATACACAAAAATACAAATAGCAACTTAGGCAAAATGAAGTGACAGTTTCAAACAAAGAAAAAAGATAAAACCCCAGGAAAAGGACTAAATGAAATAAGGATAGGCAATTTACCCAAGAAAGGATTCAGGGTAGCGATCATAAAGATGATCAAAGAGCTTGGGAGAAGAATGGATGCTCAGAGTGATAAGTTTGGTGTTTTTAACAAAGAATTAGAAAATACAAAGAAAAATCAGAGATGAAGAGTCCAATAACTGAAAAAGAAAGAATCCAATAACTGAAATGAGAAGTACACAAGAAAGAATCAGTGGTAGGCTGAATGATAGAGAAATGGATCAATGAGTAGTAAGACAGAATAGTGGAAATCAATGATGCCATCAGAAAAGAATGAAAAACAAAAGAATGAAAAGAAATGGGGACTGTTTAAGAGATCTCTGATACAATATCAAATATATTATCATTCACATCAAATGAGTCCCAGAATGTGAAGACAGAAAGAAATGGTCTGAGAACATATTTGAAGACATAATAGCTAAGAACTTCCCTAACTTGGGAAAGGAAACAACCAAATCCAAGAAGCCCAATGAGTCCTATGCAGGGATAAACCAAAGAAGAAAACCCCAAGACACATAGTATTAAAATGACAAAAGTAAAGATACAGAGAGAATATTAAAAGCAGCAATGGGACAGCAACAAATAATACACAAGGGAATCCACATGAGGCTATGAGCTGAATTTTGAGCAGAAACTCTACAGACCAGAAAGGAGTGGAATGATTTATTTAAAGTGATAAAAGGGAAAAATGTATAACTAAGAATGCTCTACACAGTAAGGCCCTCATTCAGATTTGATGGAGAGATCTAAAGCTTTACTGAGTAGCAAAGCTAAAACAGTACAGTTTCACCAAACTGGGCTTACAAATAAAGATAAAGGTGAAAATAAAAAGGCCAAGTGCAGGGGTCCAGCCTCGGCTGATCCAGGGAGGTCAAAGTGGGGACAGCGTCAGCGAGGATCAGGATACAATAGCTTCAATTAGATATTAATTAAAGATATAAAGAGTAATAGAATGAGGATAGCTCAGTAGGAAAATTCAGTGGAGAAAAGAGGCTGAGTAGCTTGGTTTACGCGGGAGACCAATAAAACTTCAAGACAAGAAGTTTGCACCACTTACGTAGGCCGCAGGCGTCCTTCCATTCTCCCGAAGGAGAGGAGACACTGAGGCCTCCCCGGTCGGATCTTAGAAGCCCAGGCATAATTAGTAAGCATGGTGGGTTCCGCACTCCCGATGGAGACTCAGCCAGAGTGAGAGAGAGAGCGACATGGGGAGACCAGTCTTTCGAGGAACTGATCCCAATTCTTTATTTTCCATGGTCTACTTTTATACACTGAGATGTTATGCAAAAGTCACGTGGGGTCAGCAGTCCTGACTTTTATCAAAGTCAGGTGCTTCATACAAATGTATACAGAGGTCTTAGGGGTGTTACATCATCTTCTGGCCAGGGGGGCCTGCTGACAATTTATGACCCTCTCCTTGTGACAGCGGTCAGTCAACCAGAACACTTATTTCTCCAGGGGTGATTATTCTTAAAACAGACGCCACCCAAATAAAGTTACATTCCTATAGGGTGACGGTGTAGTGGGTTTTAGTTAAGGAAAGAATTTACTTAGCCTAAGGTCTAACGTGATTAATATCAAAGGTTAATACTTATTTCTTCTATATATTCATTAATGTGTATAAGGGCAGGAGATGTGGAGACTTAGCAACAAACATTGGCTCAACAAATGAAAAACCCTTCACCAATACAATTTCTAATCAGCCCACTATACTTATAGTTTTCTAACTTTTCTAAGCAACCTGTTTTTAGAAGGTTTAAAGCATCTCGTGCTTCTCACGGTTGGGAGGCTGTGAGCAATCACATGTGGCCAGACGAGCCTGTCAGGCAGGCCAGAGAACCTTCAGAGGAGTTTGTAGGTTAAAACACTCTTGTCATGCCCAGGAGTTTTTATTAACTGGAGCTCTAAGTTAACTCCTTCTCTGAAAGAGGTGGTGGGGGACAGCCCCCCGTGAAGTCAGAGGTGTAGGTGAGAGCACAAAGTAGTAAAGTAGGCAGGCTCTGGTAATGGGGGTAGATGCTCGAGGATTTCCAGGGGGACTCCTGAGGCTCATTCCCGCTTTTGCATATGTTGAGCCTCCTTCCTCATGACCTTTGCCGTGGGCGGAGTGCCTCACTCTGGCCCCCAACAGCCAAGCTTAAAAATATGAAAATTATGAAATGGGAAAGCTCTTCAGTAAAGGCAAACATATAGTAAAGGTAAAGAACATTGGTAAAAGCAAGCATATAGTAAAGATAGGAAATCATTTCATACATAAAACTAGTAGGAAGATTAAAAAAAAATTTTTTTTTAAGTAGTAGAATCATCTATATCCAGAATAAGCAGTTAATGGATACACTATCATGAGAACGCTGGGCTGGAAGAAGCACAAGCAGGAATCAAGATTGCCAGGAGAAATATCAATAAACTCAGATATGCAGATGACACCCCCTTATGGCAGAAAGTGAAGAGGAACTAAAAAGCCTCTTGATGAAAGTGAAAGAGGAGAGTGAAAAAGTTGGCTTAAAGCTCAACATTCAGAAAATGAAGAACATGGCATCTGGTCCCACTACTTCATGGGTAATAGAGGGGGAAACAGTGTCAGACTTTATTTTGGGGGGCTCCAAAATCACTGCAGATGGTGACTGCAGCCATGAAATTAAAGACGCTTACTCCTTGGAAGGAAAGTTATGACCAACCTAGACAGCATATTAAAAAGCAGAGACACTACTTTGCCAACAAAGGTCAGTCTAGTCAAGGCTGTGGTTTTTCCAGTAGTCATGTATGGATGTGAGAGTTGGACTATAAAGAAAGCTGAGCGCCGAAGAATTGATGCTTTTGAACTGTGGTGTTGGAGAAGACTCTTGAGAGTCCCTTGGACTGCAAGGAGATCCAACCAGTCGATTCTAAATGAGATCAGTCCTGGGTGTTCTTTGGAAGGAATGATGCTAAAGCCAAAACTCCAGTACTTTGGCCACCTCATGTGAAGAGTTGAGTCATTGGAAAAGACTCTGATGCTGGGAGGGATTGGGGGCAGGAGGAAAAGGGGACGACAGAGGATGAGATGGCTGGATGGCATCACCAACTCGATGGACGTGAGTTTGAGTGAACTCTGGGAGTTGGTGATGGACAGGGAGGCCTGGCACGCTGCAATTCATGGGGTCGCAAAGAGTTGGACACGACTGAGTGAACTGAATTGAACTGAACTGAAATATAAAATATGATATCAAAATAGTAATGATGAGGGTAAGAGAGTATACACACAGGGTTTTTAATGCATTTGAAAGTAAGAGATCAACAACTTAAAAAATATATATGTGTGTGTGTGTGTGTGTGTGTGTGTGTATACACTTATCCCTCATGTATAAAACAAAAAGCTATACTAGATTCATACACACAAAAGAAAACAGAATCAAATACAGTCTTCAAATCATAAGAAAAAAAAAAAAGAACAAAACAGATCCACAAAACAACCTCCAAACAATAAAAAAGAGCAACAAGAATATACATATCTATAATTACTTTATTTTTTAATATAAATTTATTTATTTTAATTGGAGGCTAATTACTTTACAATATTGTATTGGTTTTGCCATACATCAACATGAATCCGCCACGGGTGTACATGTGTTCCCCATCCTGAACTCCCCTCCCACCTCCCTCCCCATACCATCCCTCTGGGTCATCCCAGTGTACCAGCCCCGAGCAGCCTGTATCATGCATTGAACCTGGACTGGCGATTCGTTTCTTATATGACATTATACATGTTTCAATGCCATTCCCCCAAACCATCCCACCCTCGCCCTCTCCCAGAGTCCAAAAGACTGTTTTATACATCTGTGTCTCTTTTGCTGTCTCGCATACAGGGTTATCATTACCGTCTTTCTAAATTCCATATATATGCATTAGTATACTATATTGGTGTTTTTCTTTCTGGCTTACTTCACTGTGTATAATAGGCTCCAGTTTCATCCACCTCATTAGAACTGATTCAAATGTATTCTTTTTAATGGCTGAGTAATACTCCATTGTATATATGTACCACAGCTTGCTTATCAATTCGTCTACTGATGGACATCTAGGTTTCTTCCATGTCCTGGCTATTATAAACAGTGCTGCGATGAACATTGGGGTACACGTGTCTCTTTCAATTCTGGTTTCCTCGGTGTGTATGCCCAGCAGTGGGATTGCTGGGTCGTATGGCAGTTCTATTTCCAGTTTTTTAAGGAATCTCCACACTGTTCTCCATAGTGGCTGTACTAGTTTACATTCCCACCAACAGTGTAAGAGGGTTCCCTTTTCTCCACACCCTCTCCAGCACTTATTTCTTGTAGACTTTTTGGATAGCAGCCATTCTGACTGGCATGAAATGGTACCTCATTGTGGTTTTGATTTGCATTTCTCTGATAATGAGTGATGGTGAGCATCTTTTCATGTGTTTGTTAGCCATCTGAAGTGATGAACATAGATGCAAAACTCCTTAACAAAATTCTAGCAAACAGAATCCAACAACATATTAAAAAGATCATACATCATGACCAAATGGGCTTTATCCCAGGGATACAAGGATTCTTCAATATAATTACTTTAAATACAATAAATACTCCAGTTAAAAGACAGAGTGGTTTAATGGATACAAAAATAAGACATGTATATATGCCATCTACAAGACACTCACTTCATATCTAAAGACTAAGAAAGACTTAAAGTGAAGGAATAGAAAAATGTATTCCATGTAAATGGAAATCAAAAGAAAGCCAAAGTAGCAATACATGTATCAGACAAAATATACTTTAAAAAGAAGACTGTTACATGAGACAATGAAGGACACTACATAATGATCAAGGGATAAATATAAGATATAACTAATGTAAATACATATGTACCAACATCAGTTCAGTTCAGTCACTCAGTCATGTCTGACTCTGTGACCCCATGGACTGCAGCACTTCAGGCTTCCCTGTCCATCACCAAATCCCAGAACTTGCCAAAATTCATGCCCATCAAGTTTGTGATGCCATCGAACCCTCTCATCCTCTGTCATCACCTTCTCCTTCTGCCTTCAATCTTTCCCAGCATCAGAGTCTTTTCAAATGAGTCTACTTCTTTGCATCAGGTGGCCAAAGTATTGGAGCTTCAGCTTCTGCATCAGTCCTTTCAATGAATATTCAGGACTGATTTCCTTTAGGATTGACTGGTCTGATCTCCTTGCTGTCCAAGGGACTTTCAAGAGTCTTCTCCAACACCACGGTTCAAAAGCACCAATTCTTCGGCTCCCAACACAGGAACACCTAAATACATAAAGCAAATATTAACAGACACAAAGGGAGAAATTGACAGCAACACAAGAGTAGTAGGGGACTTAACCCCCCACTTATATCAATGGTATATTGATGTAATCATTTCTCAATGTATGCATACTGAAGCATCACATTATATACCTTAAATATACAAAAAAAATTTTTGTCAATCTTACTTCAGTAAAGCTGTGGAAAATTATTAATTTAGGGGAAAATGCAATGTAGTTTTCAGGATAGGATTAAGAAGCAGAAAATAAGAACATAAGTGGAAACAACTGATTAAATCTGAATGAAGTCTGTTATATAATTAATAATATATTTCTAATGTAGACTTACTAGTTTTAAAATTTTATTATGGTTATATAGGAATTTAGTATTAGGAGGAGGGTGAATAGTTTATAGGAAATCTTGTTTTATTAGAAATTGTTAAGTTGAAGCTATTACAAGATAAAAAGAATTTACTTTTTTACATATTAAAAAAGAAAATTATCTCATAAAGCCTGAAAAGTAATTTGATAAAATTTAACAGCCATTTTCACGATAAATCTCCCAGCAAAAGAACCATAAAAAGTAGGGTTATCTCATGAAATGTATCTACAACACACTTACAGTTAATGTCATACTTTATTGTGACATATTGAAACCGTTATTCCTAAGATCAGAAACAAGGCTAGGATTATCACTACCATCACTTCTCTTTAACATTGTACTACACATGCACCTACATCAGTTAATCTGTGGCAAAGAAGGCAAGAATATACAATGGAAAAAAGAAAATTTTCAAAAAGTGGGCTGGGAATGCTGGACAGCTACAGGTAAATTAATGAAATTAAAACATCCCCTCACACCATTTGAGGTGATGTTTTGATAGATCAATTGGTAAAGAATCCGCCTGCAATGCAGGAGACCCTGGTTTGATTCCTGGGTCAGGAAGGTCAGCTAGAGAAGGGATAGGCTACCCACTCCAGTATTCTGGCCTGCATAATTCCATGGGCTCTATAGTCCATGGGGTCTCAAAGAGTCTGGCACGACTGAGTGACTTTCATTTTCCTCAAAAGTAAACTAAAAATTGTTTAAAGATCTGAAGCTAGGATATGACACTGTAAAATTCATAGAAGATAGGCAAAACATTCTCTGACATAAATCATAGCAATATTTCCCTAAATCTGTCTGCCGAGGGAAAAGAAGTGGAAGCAAAAATATATGGCACCCAACCAAGCTTAAAAGCTTTTGCACAACAAAGAAAACCATCAGCAAAATGAAAAGGCCACCTATGGAATGGGACAACCTAGGTTGTTTTGAAAATTTCTCATGTATCCTGAGAATCTAAAAGTCCATATTCATCTGTAGGACTGTGTGTATGCCAAACAGTTACACACTGAGAAAAGACATAGGAAGACTAAGCTCTCACACTTGACCTATCTTAAGGGTCTGTGCAAGCAGAAAGTAAAAGATAAGGTGGCGTTATGATTTATAGTTATAAATTATAAACTTCCAGGCAAACCTGTTGAAGATATGCCTCAACATGTACACGGAGCACCTCAGCAAAGACTTGAAAGACATTATTTCTATGCATGTAAAGAAATCTCTCTTCAGTCATGTGCTGACCACTAAGATAACCAAGCACAGACTTCAGTGACCACAGTCAACAAAGAATACAGTCTTTAAGAGTTAGTTCAATAAAGTTACTAAACAAACACACAACAGCAATGACCGGGTGAAGAAGGACCATCTTCACATTATGCCACGTTATGTTACTTTAACGTCTGGCTTCAACAAAACATTAAAAAACTTGCTAAGAATAAGGTATGGCCCATACAAAGGGGAAAAAAGCAGTCAGTAGTAACTGTCCCTGAAGTATCCCAGGTTTATTAGACAAAAACTTTTAATAATCTATTTTAAGTGTGTTCAAAGGACTAAATAAAACTACAACTAAAGGAAAGAGTGAGAACAGTGCTTTATCAAATAGAGAATATCAATAAAAATATCAATTGTTTATAAAAGGAAACAAATAGAAATTCTAGAGTTGAAAAGTATTATATTTGAAGTGAAAAATTCACTAGAGGAGGTTAACAGAAAATTTTAACAAAAACTTAGAAAATGATCAATTGAGATCAATCCAAAGTACATTTCACACAGAAGTTTGTATATAAATGTTCACAGAACCACAGTCATTATAGCCCCAAATTGGAAAAGAATTTACTATACATCAACTGATAATTGGATAAACAAAATATGATATAATCACACATATATATTATTTAGTCATAAAAAGGAATGAAGTACTGATTTATGCTACGGCAACAAAAACATTATGCTAAGTTAAATAAGTAAGATATGAAAGACCTCATATTATATGATTTCATTTATATTGAATGTCCAAAATAGGCATTGCCAGGGTTGGGGGAGAGAGATGGAAAGAAGTGATTTCTGATTGGCACGGGTTTTCTTTTTGGATGATGAAAATATTCTGGAATTAGTAGTGATAGTAGCATGACTTTGTTAATATACTAAAAAGCCTCTACTAAATTGTTCAGTTAAAAATAGTGAGTTTTATGGCATGTGGGTTGTATCTCAAATTTTAAAAGCATTTGTGTTCTATACACAGTCAAGAACAGTTATTAAATAAAAATATTTTAAATGGTACCATTTATTATCATCAAAGAGATTAAATATGTAGGAATAAGTTGAAGATTAATACTTTAACACTGAAAACTACTACTTAATGGGAAAAATTAAAGGAGAGGAAAATAAATATAGAGAGAGGGCAGTCCTAAGATGGCAGAGGAATAGGATGGGGAGACCACTTTCTCCCCCACAAATTCATCAAAAGAACATTTAAACGCTGAGTAAATTCCACAAAACAACTTGTGAATGATGGCAGAGGACATCAGACACCCAGAAAAGCAGGCCATTGTCTTTGAAAGGAGATGGAGAAGTCTTGAGGCTACTGTAAAAATAAGACTGAAAACCAGAAGCAGGAGGCTTAAGTCCAAATCCTGAGAACACCAGAGAACTCCTGACTCCATGGAACATTAATTGGTAGGAGCTCATCAAACACCTCCATACCTACACTGAAACCAAGCACCACCCAAGGGCCAACAAGTTCCAAAGCAAGAGATACTATGCAAATTCTCCAGCAACATAGGAACACTGCCCTCAGCTTCAATATACAGGCTTCCCAAAGTCACTCCAAACCCGTTGACATCTCATAACTCATTACTGAACACTTCATTGCACTCCAGAGAGAAGAAATCCAGCTCCACCTACCAAAACACTGACACAAGCTTCCCTAACCAAGAAACCTTGACAAGCCACCCGTACAACCCCACCCACTGCGAGGAAACTCCACAATAAAGAGAATTCCACAAACTGCCAGAATACAGAAAGGCCACCCAAAATGAAGCAATATGAACAAGATGAAGAGACAGAGGTATACCCAGCAGGTAAAGGAACAGGATAAACGCCCACCAAACCAAACAAAAGAGGAAGAGATAGGGAATCTACCTGATAAAGAATTCCAAATAATGATAGTGAAAATGATCCAAAATCTTGAAATCAAAATGGAATCACAGATAAATAGCCTGGAGACAAGGACTGAGAAGATGCAAGAAAGGTTTAACAAGGACCTAGAAGAAATAAAAAAGAGTCAATATATAATGAATAATGCAATAAATGAGATAAAAAACACTCTGGAGGGAACAAATACTAGAATAACAGAGGCAGAAGATAGGATTAGTGAGGTAGAAGATAGAATGGTAGAAATAAATGAATCAGAGAGGAAAAGAGAAAAATGAATTAAAAGAAATGAGGACAATCTCAGAGATCTCTGGGACAATGTTAAACACCCCAACATTCGAATCACAGGAGTCCCAGAAGAAGAAGACAAAAAGAAAGACCATGAGAAAATACTTGAAGAGATAATAGTTGAAAACTTCCCTAAAATGGGGAAGGAAATTATCACCCAAGTCCAAGAAACCCAGAGAGTCCCAAACAGGATAAACCCCAGGCAAAACACCCCAGGACACATATTAATCAAATTAACAAAGATCAAACACAAAGAACAAATATTAAAAGCAGCAAGGGAAACACAACAAAAATCACACAAGGGGATTCCCATAAGGATAACAGCTGATCTTTCAATAGAAACTCTTCAGGCCAGGAGGGAATGGCAGGACATACTTAAAGTGATGAAAGAAAATAACCTACAGCCCAGATTATTGTACCCAGCAAGGATCTCATTCAAATATGAAGGAGAAATCAAAAGCTTTACAGACAAGCAAAAGCTGAGAGAATTCAGGACCACCAAGCCAGCTCTCCAACAAATGCTAAAGGATCTTTACTAGACAGGAAACACAAAAAGGGTGTATAAACTCAAGCCCAAAACAATAAAGTAAATGGCAACGGGATCATACTTATCAATAATTACCTTAAAGGTAAATGGGTTGAATGCCCCAATCAAAAGACAAAGACTGGCTGAATGGATAAAAAAACAAGACCCCTATGTATGTTGTCTACAAGAGACCCAATTCAAAACAAGGGACATATACAGACTGAAAGTGAAGGGCTGGAAAAAGATATTCCATGCAAATAGAGACCAAAAGAAAGCAGGAGTACTCATATCAGATAAAATAGACTTTATTTTTTTTTAAATATAAATTTATTTATTTTAATTGAAGGTTAATTGAAAAGAGACAAAGAAGGACACTACATAATGTTCAAAGGATCAATCCAAGAAGAAGATATAACAATTACAAATGTATATGCACCCAACATAGGAGCACTGCAATATGTAAGACAAATGCTAACAAGTATGAAAAGGGAAATTAACAATAACACAATAATAGTGGGAGACTTTAACACCCCACTCACACCTATGGATAGATCAACTAAACAGAAAATTAACAAGGAAACACAAACTTTAAATGATACAATAGACCAATTAGACTTAATTGATATCTATAGGACATTTCACCCCAAAAAATGAATTTCACCTTTTTCTTAAGTGCACACAGAACCTTCTCCAGGATAGATCACATCCCACATCCTGGGCCATAAATCTAGCCTTAGTAAATTCAAAATTTGAAATCATTCCAAGCGTCTTTTCTGACCACAATGCAGTAAGATTAGATCTCAATTACAGGAGAAAAACTATTAAAAATTCCAACATATGGAGACTGAACAACACACTGCTGAATAACCAACAAATCACAGAAGAAATCACAGAAGAAATCAAAAAAATGCATATAAATGAATGAAAATGAAAACACAACAACCCAAAACCTGTGGGACACTGTAAAAGCAGTGCTAAGGGGAAGCTTCATAACAATACAGGCATATCTCAAGAAACAAGAAAAAAGTCAAATAAATAACCTAACTCTACACCTAAAGCAACTAGAAAAGGAAGAAATGAAGAACCCCAGGGTTAGTAGAAGGAAAGAAATCTTAAAAATTAGGGCAGAAATAAATGCAAAAGAAACAAAACAGACCATAGCAAAAATCAACAAAGTCAAAAACTGGTTCTTTGGGAGGATAAATAGAATTGACTAGCCATTAGCCAGACTCATCAAGAAACAAAGGGAGAAAAATCAAATCCATAAATTAGAAGTGAAAATGGAGAGATCACAACAGACAACACAGAAATACAAAGGATCATAATAGACTACTATCAGCAATTATATACCAATAAAATGGACAACGTGGAAGAAATGGACAAATTCTTAGAAAAGTACAACTTTCCAAAACTGAACTAGGAAGAAATAGAAAATCTTAACAGACCCACACAAGCATGGAAATTGAAACTGTAATAAAAAAAATCTTCCAGCAAACAAAAGCCCAGGTCCAGACGGCTTCACAGCTGAATGCTACCAAAAATTTAGAGAAAAGCTAACACCTATCCTATTCAAGTTTTCCAGAAAATTCAGAGGAAGGTAAACTTCCAAACTCATTCTATGAGGCCACCATCACCCTAACACCAAAACCTGACAAAGATCCCACAAAGAAAAAGGAAACTACAGGCCAATATCACTGATGAACATAGATGCAAAAATCCTTAACAAAATTCTAGCAATCAGAATCCAACAACACATTAAAAAGATCATACACAATGACCAAGTGGGCTTTATCCCAGGGATGCAAGGATTCTTCAATATCTGCAAATCAATCAATGTAATACACCACATTAACAAATTGAAAAATAAAAGCCATATGATTCTCTCAATAGATGCAGAGAAAGCCTTTGACAAAATTCAACAGGAATAGAAAGCAGGAATAGAAGGAACATACCTCAACATAACAAAAGCTATATATGACAAACCCACAGCAAACATTATCCTCAATGGTGAAAAATTGAAAGATTTCCCCTAAAGTCAGGAACAAGACAAGGGTGCCCCCTCTCACCATTACTATTCAATATCATTTTGGAAGTTTTGACCACAGCAATCAGAGCAGAAAAAGAAAGAAAAGGAATCCAAATTGGAAAAGAAGAAGTAAAACTCTTACTGTTTGCAGATGGCATGATCCTCTACATAGAAAACCCTAAAGACTCCACCAGAAAATTACTAGAGCTAATCAATGAATATAGTAAAGTCGCAGGGTATAAAATCAATACACAGAAATCCTTTGCATTCCTATACACTAATAATGAGAAAATAGAAAGAGAAATTAAGGAAACAATTCCATTCACCATTGTAACGAAAAGAATAAAATACTTAGGAATATATCTACCTAAAGAAAATAAAGACCTATATATAGAAAACTATAAAACACTGGTGAAAGAAATCAAAGAGGACACTAATAGATGGAGAAATATACTATGTTCATGGATCAGAAGAATCAATATAGTGAAAATGAGTATACTACCCAAAGCAATCTATAGATTCTATGCAATCCCTATCAAACTACCAACGGTATTTTTCACAGAGTAGAACAAATAATTTCACAATTTGTATAGAAATACAAAAAACCTTGAATAGCCAAAGAATCTTGAGAAAGAAAAATGGAACTGGAGGAATCAAGCTGCCTGACTTCAGGCTCTACTACAAAACCACAGTCATCAAGACAATATGGTACTGACACAAAGACAGAAATATAGATCAATAGAACAAAATAGAAAGCCCATAGATAAATCCATGCACCTATGGACACCTTATTTTTGACAAAGGAGGCAGGAATATACGATAGATTAAAGACAATCTCTTTAACAAGTGGTGCTGGGAAAACTGGTCAACCACGTGTAAAAGAATGAAACTACAACACTTTCTAATACCATACACAAAAATAAATTCAAAATGGATTAAAGATCTAAACGTAAGATCAGAAACTATAAAACTCCTAGAGGAGAACATAGGCAAAACACTCTCCAACATAAATCATAGCAGGATCCTCTATGACCCACCTCCCAGAATATTGGAAATAAAAGCAAAAATAAACAAATGGGACCTAATAAATGAAAAGCTTCTGAACAACAACAAGGGAAACTCTAAACAAGGTGAAAAGACAGCCTTCAGAATGGGAGAAAATCATAGCAAATGAAGCAACTGACAAACAACTAATCTCAAAAACATCCAAGCAACTCCTCCAGCTCAATTCCAGAAAAATAAACGACCCAATCAAAAAATGGGCCAAAGAACTAAACAGACATTTCTCCAAAGAAGACATACAGATAGCTAACAAACATATGAAAAATCCTCACCATCACTCACTATCAGATCAGATCAGTCGCTCAGTAGTGTCCGACTCTTTGCGACCCCATGAATCGCAGCACGCCAGGCCTCCCTGTCCATCACCAACTCCCGGAGTTCACTGAGACTCACGTCCATCGAGTCAGTGATGATGCCATCCAGCCATCTCATCCTCTGTCGTCCCCTTCTCCTCTTGCCCCCAATCCCTCCCAGCATCAGAGTCTTCTTTTCCAATGAGTCAACTCTTCGCAGGAGGTGGCCAAAGTACTGGAGTTTCAGCTTTAGCATCATTCCTTCCAAAGAAATCCCAGGGCTGATCTCCTTCAGAATAAACTGATTGGATCTCCTTGCAGTCCAAGGGACTCTCAAGAGTCTTCTCCAACACCACAGATCAAAAGCATCAATTCTTCGGCGCTCAGCCTTCTTCACAGTCCAACTCTCACGTCCATACATGACCACTGGAAAAACCATAGCCTTGACTAGATGGACCTTTGTTGGCAAAGTAATGTCTCTGCTTTTGAATATGCTATCTAGGTTGGTCATAACTTTCCTTCCAAGGAGTAAGCATCTTTTAATTTCATGGCTGCAATAACCATCTGCAGTGATTTTGGAGCCCAGAACAATAAAGTCTGACACTGTTTCCACTGTTTCCCCAACTATTTCCCATGAAGTGATGGAACAGATGCCATGATCTTCGTTTTCTGAATGTTGAGCTTTAAGCCAACTTTTTCACTCTCCACTTTCACTTTCATCAACAGGCTTTTGAGTTCCTCTTCACTTTCTGCCATAAAGGTGGTGTCATCTGCATATCTGAGGTTATTGATATTTCTCCCGGCAATGCAAATCAAAACCACAATGAGGTACCATTTCATGCCAGTCAGAATGGTTGCTATCCAAAAGTCTACAAGCAATAAATGCTGGAGAGGGTGTGGAGAAAAGGGAACCCTCTTATACTGTTGGTAGGAATGCAAACTAGTACAGCCACTATGGAGAACAGTGTGGAGATTCCTTAAAAAACTGGAAATAGAACTGCCATATAACCCAGCAATCCACTGCTGGGCATACACACCGAGGAAACCAGAAGTGAAAGAGACACGTGTACCCCAATGTTCATCGCAGCACTGTTTATAATAGCCAGGACATGGAAGAAACCTAGATGTCCATCAGCAGATGAATGGGTAAGAAAGCTGTGGTACATATACACAATGTAGTATTACTCAGCCATTAAAAAGAATACATTTGAATCAGTTCTAATGAGGTGGATGAAACTGGAGCCTATTATACAGAGTGAAGTAAACTAGAAAGAAAAACAGCAATACAGTATACTAATGCATATACATGGAATTTAGAAAGATGATAATGATAACCCTGTATGTGAGACAGCAAAAGAGACACAGATATATAGAATAGTCTTATGGACTCTGTGGGAGAGGGCAAGGGTGGGATGGTTTGGGAGAATGGCATTGAAACATGTATAATATCATATATGAAACGAAGTGCCAGTCCAGGTTTGATGCATGATACAGGGTGCTCGGGGCTGGTGCACTGGGATGACCCAGAGGGATGGTATGGGGAGGGAGGTGGGAGGGGAGTTCAGGATGGGGAACACATGTACACCTGTGGCAGATTCATGTTGATGTATGGCAAAACCAATACAATATTGTAAAGTAATTAGCCTCCAATTAAAATAAATAAATTTATATTAAAAAATAAATTTATAGATATGTTTTAATTATAGCTTGGAAAACAATATTACTAAGATATTAATTCTCCCAAATTGTTTTGTATATCCAACACAACCTTAATCAAAATCACAGTATGATTTTTATAGAAATTGACAAATTTCCCCAAATTCATTTTGAAATTTAAACGTCCCCAACAACCCAGACAATCTTCTAGAAGAACTTTATATTACTTTGCCAGATTTCAAGAATTATTATAAAATAATAGTCATTAAGACAGTGTTGTATTGGCATGCTGCTGCTGCTGCTGCTGCTAAGTTGCTTCAGTCGTGTCTGACTCTGTGCAACCCCATAGATGGCAGCCCACCAGGCTCTCCCATCCCTGGGATTACATAGTAATTGACAAATTAATAACTGTAACAAAAATTGACTCATATATATATATATGGAAATATATGTGGAAAATTGAAAAGAAAATACTAGATCAATTGAATATTTTATATGGTGTGACCTATCTCACACTATACAGAAGTTTGGTTTGAGATGTTTCATACTATTGGTGATTAGTGAAACAATAAACCTTTTAGAAGAAAGCCTAGGAGAGTATATTCATGATCTTAGGATGGGCAAAGATATTTTTGAACAGGAAACAAAAAGTATAAGTACTACTATACTACTGCAAAAAATTTCTGTTCATAAAAAGATATATTTAAGAAAAGTAAAAGAGAGAGGTGGCCAGGATGGAAGGGTAGGGAGACTAAAACACCTCTCATGGACACATCAAAATTACACCTAGTTACAGAGCAACTATCAGTGAGAACACTCTGAAGGCTAGCTGAAAAAATTTCCACAATTAAAGATATAAAGATGGAACCATAATGAGATGGGAAGGAAGGATGGGGTGTGGTATAGTCAGGACCCACACCCCTAGGTCAGAAACCCACAAATGGGAGGACTATCACAATTGTAGAGGTCCCCTTCAAGCAGCAAAAGGGTCCAAGCCCCGCGTCATGTTCCCTAGCCTAGAGGTCCTACACTTGGAAGATGAGCATGCCTAAATGTCTGGCCTTGAAAACCAATGAATCTTACACTCAGGAGATCCAGAGATGGTAGGAGGCAGAGATTCTATGCTTAAAGGGTATGCACAAAACCTCATAGGCTCTGAGTTCCAGTGCAGAGTTTGTAGTTTTAAGGAAGACTGAGTCAGACCCACTTGCTGATCTTGAAGAACCTCTTGGAGAGGAAGGGGGAAACTCAGACTCCCCCTCGGGACAGAGACACTGGCTGCAGCATTTTGGGAGCTGATTCTAATGCAACAACACTGAGATTAGCAAGCACCATTTTTGAATCCTCATTTGAGTCTGCTAATACCTACTGGAGACCAGCCCCACCCACCAACAGGCTGGCATCAGTCCTGCATTCTCCCCAGGCTGTGCAGCCTACCATGTGGGAAGCCTTCCTCACCATCCAGCAGGTCCACTGCTACCACATGATACATGGCCTCACAGCCAGCCTGACTAGAGGTCAGCAATGCATGGCCACATAATTGGCCCCATCACAAGAAGAGGGTGCATGTAGCTCATGTGGGGATACACCTAGAACATATAGATCTGGTGACCAGAAGGGAGCAGCCAGCTGTGCCCACAGGATGTTTTCTCCTTTAGGCTACTTTCCAAGATTGGGAAACTTAGCTGACCTAACACATAAACACAGAGAATTGGGCAAAATGAGGAGACAGATGAATATGTTTCAACTTATAGAACAAGACACAACCTCAGAAAAGAACTAAGTGAAGTGAAGATAAGCACTCTATCTGATAAACAGTTCATGGTAGTTATCATAAAGATGCTTACCAAACTCAGGAGAAGAATGGATAAAGAGAATTTCAACAAAGAGTTAGAAAATACAAAGGAGAACCAAACAGAACTGAAGAACACAGTAACTGGAATAAAAAATGCGCTGCAAGGAATCAACAGTAGATTAGATGACAGAGAGGAATGGAGGAGAGACCGAGTAGTGGACATCATCCAAACTGAATAGAAAAAAGAATTTTAAAATATTAGGATAATTTAAGAAACCTCTGTAGCAATATTAAGTACTCATGCTGCTGCACACACACTTCAGTTGTGTCCGACTCTGTGCAACCCCATAGACGGCAGCCCACTAGGCTCCCCCGTCCCTGGGATTCTCCAGGCAAGAACACTGGAGCGGGTTGCCATTTCCTTCTCCAATGCATGACAGTGAAAAGTGAAAGTCAAGTCACTCAGTGGTGTCCGACTCTTCACGACCCCATGGACTGCAGCCTACCAGGCTCCTCCGTCCATGGGATTTTCCAGGCAAGAGTACTGGAGTCGGGTGCCATCGCCTTCTCCAATTAAGCACTCATAGGAGTCCCTGAAAGAGAAGAGAGAGAAAAAATTATAATTTGAAGAAATAATAGCTGCTTATTTAAGTTATATGCAGAGTACATCATGCAAAATGTGGGTCTGGGTGAAGCACAAGCTGGAATCAAGATTGCTGGGAGAAATATTACAACCTCAGATATGCAGATGATAACACATTATCAGCAGAAAGCGAAGAGGAACTAAAGAGCCTCTTGATAAAAGTAAAAGAGGAGAGTGAAAAAGCTGGCTTAAAATCCAGCATTCAGAAACTAAGATCATGGCATCTGGTCCTATCACTTCATGCAAATTGATGGGGGAAAAGTAGAAACAGATTTCATTTTCTTGGGCTGCAAAATCATTGCAGATGGTGAATGCAGCCACAAAATTAAAAGATACTTGCTCCTTGGAAGAAAAACTATAACAAAACTAGACAGCATATTATAAAGCAGAGACATCACTTTGCTGACAAAGGTCCAAAGAGTCAAAGCTGTGGTTTCTCCAGTAGTCGTGTACTGGCTATGAGAGTTGGACCATAAAGAAGGCTGAGTGCCAAAGAATTGATGCTTTTGAATTGTGGTGCTGGAGAAGACTCTTGAGAGTCCCTTGGACAGGAAGGAGATTGAAACCAGTCACTCCTAAAGAAAATCAACCCTGAATATTCATTGAAAGAACTGATGCTGAAGCTGAAGTTCCAATACGTTGGCCACCTGATGTGAAGAGCTGACTCACTGAAAAAGACCCTGATGCTAGGAAAGATTGAGGACAAGAGGAGAAGGGGACGACAGAGGATGAGATGTTTGGATGGCATCGCCAACTCAATGGACATGAGTTTGAGCAAGCCCAGGGAAATAGTGAAGGACAGGGAAGCCTTGCGTGCTTCAGTTTATGGGGTCACATAGAGTCAGACATGACTTAGCAACTGAAAAACAACAACAACAATATCTGAAAACTTCCCTAACCTGGGAAAGGAAAGAGATATTCAAGTCTAGGAAGCACAGAGAGGCCCAACCAAGATGAACCCAAAGAAGTCCACACCAACACATATCAAAATCAAAATGGTAAAAGTTAAAGATACAGAATCTTAAAAGCAGCTAGAGAAAAGTAACTAGTAACATACAAGGGAACTCCCATAATGTTGTCAGCTGACTTTCTAGCAGAAGCTTTGCAGGCCAGAAGTGGCAAAATATATACAAAGTAATGAAACAAACAAACAACCTACAACTAAGAACACACTATATAGCAAGGTTATCATTCAACTTTGAAGGAGGGATAGTTTTACAGACGAGCAAAAACTAAAACAGTTCAGCACCACTAGACTGGCTTTATAAGAAACAATAAAGGGACTTCTTTAAGAAAAGAAAATGCCAAAGTAGGAATATGAAAATTATAAAAAGGAAAAGCCTCACTGGCAAAGGCAAAAGAACAGTAAAGGTAGTACAAGAAACACTTTTGGGAAGTTTAAAAGATAAAAGTATTAAAATCATCTATAAGTAGATTACAGATATACAAAATGAAAAGATGATGACAAAACATTAAACATGGTGGGAGAATTAAACATTAAACCTGGTGGGAGAATAAAAATGTAGCAAAGTTACAATGCATTTGAACTTAAGAGATCGTTGATCTAAAATAATCACATATATAAATAGGCTGTTGTACATGAAACTAGGGTACCACAATCCCATACAATCCTGTACTAGATAGACACACAAAAAAGAGAAAGGAATCCATCATAGAAATAAATATAGCTGTCAACACACAAGAGAAGAGAGCAAAAGAATAAGGAACAAAAAAGAACTACGAAAACAAGAAACAATTACCAAAATGGCAGTAAGAACATATTTACCAATAATTACTTTAAATGGAAATGGAATACTTTCTTCAATCAAAAGGCATGGAGTGCTTGAGATTATTGATTTAACGGAGCATTCCCTGGTGGTTCAGTGGTAAAGAATCCACCTGCAATGCAGGAGACACAGGTTGGATCCCTGGATCAGGAATATCCCCTGGAAAAGGAAATGGGAACCCATTCCAGTATTCTTGCTTGGGAAATCCCCATGAACAGGGGAGCCTGGTGGGCTGTAGTCCATGGGGTTGCAAAAAGAGTCAGACATGACTTAGTGACTAAACAACAGCAATTGTTCCATATATATGTTCCATATTTATATATGAATCTATTTCCCTTTGTTATTAAAAGTGGTGAATAATTTTTCCAATGGGATGTTTATCCTTTTGATATGAGTTTCTGTTTCCTTTGTGGTACAAAGGTTTTAAGTTTTGTGCATTAAATTCCATCAATCATGTAAAAAAACAGAGTGGTTTAATGGATTAAAAAAAATAAGACCCATGTATATGCTGCCTATAAGACACTCATTTTGGATATAAAGACACACCGAGACTAAAAGTGAGAGTGTGAAAAGAGGTATTCCATGCAAATGGAAATGAAAAGCAAACCAGGGTAGCAAATGGAAATGAAAAGCAAACTCACATCAGATAAAATGGACTTTAAGATAAAGACTCTTGTAAGAGACAAAGAAGAATATTGTGTAATGATAAAGGGATTAATCTAAAAAGAGGTATAAAATTTGTAAACATAGGACCAACTAAATGCATAAAACAAATAGGAGAGAAATTGACAGTAATACAAGAATAGTACGGGAGTTTTAACACCCCATTTACATCATTAGACAGATCATCTGGATAGAAAATCAATAAGGAAATGGTGGCCTTAGATTACATATTATACCCTATGAACTTAATAGACATACATGTATATATATAACATTCCATCCAAAAGCAGCATAATAAACATTTTTTCAAGTGCATGTGGAACATTGTTTAAGACAGATAACGTGCTATGCCACAAACAAACCTCAGTATTTTAAGAAAACTGAAATCATATCAAGTGTATTTTCTGACCACAACACTAGAGTGGGGTTGTGAGTCAATTCTGCCCCTCATGGCTGAGCTCTTTTCTCAGTCATAGCAGCCCCTGCTCCAGTGAGGAATTGTGACATAAAGTAAGGAATGTCTGGAGCATTTGCTTGACTCAGGCAGAGGGGCATTCAGGCAATCATGGGAAACTGGGCAGCCACTCTAGCAGTCTGCAAGCCACTGTCTCAACCCTGCTTCAGGATTATGCCAGCACCTTACAAATGGAGACTCCTTACAAATGGAGTCCAGGCTTCCCAGGACCTTCCAGTTAGTCCCACCAGCCCTCCAGCCAGCCAAGGGGACTCATCTTCCCTGTGTCAGGCTCCAGGATGGGAGTGTCCAATATGTTCCAACAACTTCCTCCTCAATGTGGGTTTCAGCCTGTGTAGTCTCCCCTTTCCTGAGTCCCCTCATAGGGGAACACATATTAACTTGATGGCTTCTCTTCTCTTTCTACCTGATTCTCTGCAGATCTTTGTTATAGCCTTGGTTGTACAAGTCTTCCTGCCAGTTTCAGTTAGTTTTCAGTGAAAACTGGTCCACATGTAGATGTATTTTTGATGTGTTTGTGGAGGGTGGTGAGTTCCATGTCCTGCTGCTTGACCATCTTGGTTCTTTTCCTCTGAACTTTTGCCCTTACCTTTATCTTATGTGAAAACTGGAAGAATGCTTTTTTGCTGATGCAGATGTTTAATGGCCTATGAGGAATAATGATCATGTGACTCCCCAAGGGGAGGGAAAAAACCCCTGGTTCCCATAGGTGTGTATTTGCTTCTCCCTTAGTAGTCAGAATCTATTTTTAGCTTTGGTCCCTTTAAGTCACCTTATACCCATTTGGGTTGTCTAGTGTAGCTGTGAATAGCTCTGGATTGTTGTCTGCCCAATACTTCCTTTGTGTAAGTTACCCACAATAAACTTCATAACTGCAGTTTATGGAATTCACTGCTTCATTTTATGGTCTCAAAGTTCCTTTTCAGTTCAGTGGATATTATTCAGTATCCCTTACTTCAAACACCATTAAACCACAATGATTTTCTACTTCACACGCATTTGATTCACTAAAATTTAAAAAGACTAAAAAAGAGTAACATCAAAATATTGCAAGAATGTGAAGCAGCTGAAACCCTCATATACAGGTGCTGAGCATGCAAAATTTTACAACCACTTTGGAAAACAGTTTGCCAGTTTCTAATAAAACTAAATATATAGGTATGCTATTACCCAGCAATTCTATCCAAGTAACATACAAGGAAAGTGAGTACATATGTCTACATAAAAGATTTTTATAATAATATTCATAGCTTTATACCAGCCACAAAGTAGAATAATTCAAATACTTATTAAAAGAATGGTAAAGAATGGACAAATCATGAAATATTCATTAAATGCAGTAATACAAGGTCAGATTTCAAATAAATGACAGATTCTTTTTGTACTTTATCATAGCGATTTGTTTGAGTGGAATAGTGTGTCAAATAAGAAATGTTTGATTCTCACCGGAAATTTCCACTGCAATTTGTGTTGATCTGTACCAACTCTTTTTTGTAAAGATGAATTATTATGACAAAAATACAAAATTATTCTGACATTTTTCCTGTCAGTGTGCTGATTTAAATGTACTGGCTTTAGATTGCATGCTTTCTCTAAGTGATTTTGTGCTGTAACCGTAGACATTACACAACTTCCTATTCTCGTCCAAAGATGAGAAGTTCTCCTTTGAGAGGCTAAATGACTTCACAGACAGAGCTCTAAGCTTATGCATTTTCACATTCCTCCTTTCATGTTAGTAAAATGAAATTAGCATTGATTTGGGGTCTTGGTGAGCCCATACCTCACACTGAGGTGAGACAGATGCACAACTAGTGAACTGATATAACCGAGAGGTAGAGTATATAAACTATCAAACCAGATTTTAAGTAATTTTTCTCTTTGATATTGATACTGCAATTAGAATATAATGTTATAGACTACAAAATAGCTAGCATAAATACCCAAGAAATATGTGCAATCATGCTCATTATAATACTAGTATATATAATTTGGAATCAGCTTGAATAACTCCTTTGTAACTCTTATTAAAGGAGAATGGTTAAAAAATTACAGTTGATCTGAATTATGAATACCATGCCAGGATAAAAAAGAATAAGCTGGATTTTGTGTGTATGGATGAAAAGATCCCTAAAGTGTACAATTAAATGATGAAAACAAGCTGGATCATAAATATGGGTCCCATATATGTATAGAAAATGCCTCTGAGCATACCTGCTAAATCATTATATCTAGGTTAGAGAGTATAGTATCTAATCATATGGCAGGAGATTGTTTCATAATTTCATGATGAAACACTAATGAAAAGCAAGTTTGTCTTGCTTTTACTCATTTGACTATCCTGATTCTCAACTTGCTTGTATTTACAAACTGTAGCACATACACTTGGGAAGATGATCACGAGAGATAAATGCAGTTATTTCTCAGCCTCTGTGGTAAACCCCAGAGAGTTTATCCACGTTATACTTGGCCTGTGGGAAAATCCTGGCTTCCTAAGCAGGGAACTAATTCTTCTCCTTCCCTGTTCCCCTGGAACTCTCATCAGAATAGCAGTATTTGTCATTAAATAGTTCAAAGTGATTGCTTCAACTCAGAATTTCCAAAGATGGTACATTAAAAAAGTACATAATAAAGTCCCCTGTTGCTCTAAAGAGAGTTCTTTTTAGTTAATGAGTCCAAAGCCAAACTTTTGAGCTACTCGAGGGAGTGCCTAGAATTATCTAGCTTCCTCTCACTCTCCATTTAACTCTCCAACTCCTTGGCTGTCTAAATCTGCCTGCTTTCCTCTAATGGGTTATACTTCATTTGGATAATGTTAACAGCAAAATATATTAGTTATAGAGGAAATTGAGTGGACAGATGATTGTGTGATCAGGATTAAGAAAGATGAAAGAAGTTGCTCAAAAATTTGAATGTTTCAAGATGATTCTCAAGCAGAATTTGGAAAAAAGTTCTGAAGATTTATCTACAGGTCTTTTGGAGCCTGGGTAAACATACTTCTTTTTTCTTATCCAACTTTCTAGATTGAAGACTACTTCTTCACAGAGTTGAGAAGTTGTGATACATCCTCTCCTAATGGGAATCACCTGAACTAGGATATGTTACTTATTGTTAATAATTCTGAGGTCCAGAATACAAGTCAAGAACATAATACCATTCTCCTTAAGTTCTCTGATGTTTTTGTTGCTTATGACCAACTCCCTGACCTACTACTTTCTACTCCTTCCCCTCTATCCTTCCCTCTATTTATGGCTTTCTAAGATACTTATTTTATGTCTGATTCCTCTCATCTAAACTCTATTTTTTTTTACAGTCCCTGTAATGCTGCCTCCTCCAGGATGACTAGCTTATAATCTGTTACTTAAGACCTTATAGTCAGCTTCTCAGATGTATCTTTTTTCTTCTCCTTTGGAATACTGAGCATTTAGAATAAACTGAAAACTGAATTTGTTAAAGTTCTTGCTATATGTAAATTATCAAATCAAATTTCTACAACACTACAAAGTGAATATTATTCTATCCATATGCATATGGGTAACTTAAAATTTAAAAATGAAATATTTTCTCAAAGCTCACTTATGTAGAAAATAGCAGGGTAAGATAGGGCCTTACATATGTGTGCCTCTAAGGAGGCATGTCATGCCTGTGCAGCTTCTCCCTTCCTTTGGGCATAGAGCCTGTATTTTTCAAGTCCTGAGGTCACTGAGATTACCATGTGAGCAGGTTAGGACACCAAGCACATAGCTCTAATATTTTTAGATTAAATTTTCCTCTCTACCCTAAACTCTAGAGAGTTACATTTTTTGGCAATTAAAAAATAAATCACAGACTTTATATCAGATGTTATAGATTTATTCTATGTGATTTTATGAGTTGTCAGTATTTCCTTAAAAGCTAACACTATAAAAATATCTTTAAGAAATGCATACATTGCAACAAGAAACATATTTGATGGGTTTTGTTTTATAAGTGAAAAATCTTGCCACTCTGTATTCATATACAGCACCACAGTCTGGATACTCATTACACCTAAATATTAAAGCAATTGGCCCAGATACTTGGCTGACATAAGCAGGGTAAATAACTGGTTGGATTTTCCCCTAACCAGTTTATATCACATTACTGTAATGTTAGATCTCCGTTGTTTCAGTTGTAGGGATATGTAGTGTAATTCCTCAGTTGCTTTTCTATTTTGGTCACTTTACCTAATGTGAATTTTATATATGTTGGAAAAGTATATATTGTTTACTCTTGTTTCTTACAGAAGTGAGAACTCAAAATTTTCACTTAACAAAAACAAAAAGAGAAGCACAAAACAGTTGTTTTAATTATGTTTGTGAATCCATAATTTATTTGTAATGTGTTTGGTAGGTATAGAGGGATTGTGTTTTTAACCAAGAACAATGTTTTAATCTCAGATTTACACTGCAAATAGAATGGCCTGGTAACCAAGGGAAACACACTGTAACAGTTTTCTATACATTATTGTATCTGACGAAATATTATTCGGATTTAAGCTTGATCTTCCATTGTAGAAAAGTCTGTTTAAGTAAAACTTAGCCACTAAGTGTGTGGGGACTTTTATTCAGGAATTCTATGAAATATTATTTAGTTTTAAGTGTGATCTTCCATCGTAGAAAAATCTGTTTAAGTAAAACTTAGCTGTTAAATTTGTGGGGGCTTTTATTCAAGAATTTAAAAAGCATTTGTAATTTTGAAAAATTTTGGCATTTAGGAAAGTTGAAAGAGTAATATGATAATATAACTTTCATCTGGATCCACAAATTGTTAGCATATTGCAGCTTACTACATGTACTTTATCTGTCATCTTATCTCTATGTATGTATGTATATAATTTGTTCTGCTGAATCATTTAGAAAGTAAGTTGTGACACCATAACACTTCACTTCTGAATACTTAAGCTTCCATCTCCTAAGAATAAGAATGTTCTCCTACATAACTGCAATCCCATTGACATATCTGAGATGATTAACAATAATTCAATAACATCTAACATTGGATTTCTGTTTTAATGGATGAGATTAGTAGCCTTTTGAAATGTAACCATACTTCCTTGTCCTCTAGGATAGTGTTTCAGCTTTAAAGAACTGTGATAGCATAGATCTTTCTGTATTACTTTATGGGCAGCCTCACAGTGTGGTCCATACCTCTCAGACAGATATGACTCTTATAGGGTACTGTGGGTATGAGGTAGTAAGCTTGGTCACCTGTTGCTCTTCCTGTTGAGCTAGAGCTGGAAACTCTATAAGATATCTCAGTTTCTGTGTGATGTACACAGCTCATTTTCACTCATGTGGAGTACTGTTCAAAATCTTGTCAATTGATGGCACAGTGGAAATCATTATGATTTGTATATCAATCCTAGGTAATTTTATTATAGTCTAGTTTATGTAGTAATACTATGGATTTCCAGGTTTGTTTAATAACAATTTGAAGAATAAAACCTAACAAAACACTTCCTTTATCTACCACAGAACATATAAGGTATCTAATTGACAGAGGAGTAGGACATGAGGCAAAATCAGGACACATTCTAAAAGTAGGTGATGGTTGTCTGTGGCGCCTCTCACTTTATATTTTCCCCCTAATGCCAAGTGCCCTTTATTTTTTTATTTATTATTATTTTTTAAATTTATATTTATTTATTTTAATTAGAAGCTAATTACTTTACAATACTGTATTGGTTTTGCCATACATCAACATGAATCTGCCACGGGTGTACGTGTGTTCCCAAGTGCCCTTTATAAAGTGAAAGTGTTGTTTTCTCAGTCTTGTCCAATTCTTTGCAATCCCTTGAAATGTAGCCTGCCAGGCCCTTCTGTCCATAGAGTTCTCCAGGCAAGAATATTGGAGTGGGAGGCCATTCCCTTCTCCAGGAGATTGTCCCAACCTAAAGCAAGAGAGTTCCAGAAAAACATCTATTTCTGCTTTATTGACTATGCCAAAGCCTTTGACTGTGTGGATCACAACAAACTGTGGAAAATTCTGAAAGAGATAGAAATACCAGACCACCTGACCAGCCTCTTGAGAAATCTGTATGCAGGTCAGGAAGCAACAGTTAGAACTAGACATGGAACAACAGACTGGTTCCAAATAGGAAAAGGAGCATGTCAAGGCTGTATATTGTCACCCTGTTTATTTAACTTCTATGCAGAGTACATCATGAGAAATGCTGGGCTGGATGAATCTCAGGCTGGAATCAAGATTGCTGGGAGAAATATCAGTAACTTCAGATATGCAGATGACACCACCCTTATGGCAGAAAGTGAAGAACTAAAGAGCCTCTTGATGAAAGTGAAAGAGGAGAGTAAAAAAGTTGGCTTAAAGCTCAACATTTAGAAAAATAAGATCATGGCATCTGGTCCATCACTTCATGGGAAATAGATGGGGAAACAGTAGAAACAGTGTCAGACTTTATTTTGGGGGGCTCCAAAATCACTGCAGATGGTGACTGCAGCCATGAAATTAAAAGATGCTTACTCCTTGGAAGAAAAGTTATGACCAACCTAGACAGCATATTCAAAAGCAGAGACACTACTTTGCCAACAAATGTCCGTCTAGTCAAGGCTATGGTTTTCTCAGTAGTCATGTACGGATGTAAGAGTTGGACTATAAAGAAAGCTGAGTGCCAAAGAATTGATGTTTTTGAACTGTGGTGCTGGAGAAGACTCTTGAGAGTCCCCTGGACTGCAAGGAGATCCAACCAGTCTATCCTAAAGGAAATCAGTCTGAATGTTCATTGGAAGTACTGATGTTGAAGCGGAAACTCCAATACTTTGGCCACCTCATGCAAAGAGTTGACTCTTTGGAAAAGACCCTGATGCTGGGAAAGATTGAACGTTGGAGGAGAAGGGGATGACAGAGGATGAGATGGTTGGATGGCATCACCAACTCAATGGACATGAGTTTGGGTAAACTCTGGGAGTTGGTGATGAACAGAGAGGCCTGGTGTGCTGCAGTCCATGGGGTCTCAAAGAGTCAGACATGACTGAGCGACTGAACTGAACTGAGGGACTGAACCCAGGTCTCCTGTATTGCAGGCAGATTCTTTACTACCTGAGCCACTAGGAAAGGCCCCATAAAGTAAAGGACTTCAAGCTAATACAGACCATTTAAAAACCTGAGTCTTGGTTATATAGACTGACTTGACTTCCAAAAGCAGTGTCATTCATTCATTCATTCATCTTCACTATTACATTCTGGACAACACTTATGGAATGTTTATTATGCTTGATACCCTTTGTCTAATTCTGAAATGAATTCTTCTTAGGGAACTTTTTCTTCAGGCAGGAGCCAACTCATTTCTTCACATAATGGTGTTAGTATTCAGAAACAAACCTGTTTCATTATGTTCCCAAAGACGTTTATTTTAAATTTGAAATAGATTTTTAAAAACTCAGTAATGAACTTGGGCCGTGGCAGTGAAAGCGCCGAATCCTAGCCACTAGACCACCAGGGATTTGGCGGATTCATTTTGATATTTGGCAAAATTAATACAATATTGTAAAGTTTAAAAATAAAATAAAATTTAAAAAAAAAACTCAATAATGGTGATATTTCTGCCATGGTAAAAAAAAAATGGAAGTTTCAAAATAGTTTTAAAAGCACTTTATTGAGATATGATTGATAAAGAAAATGCTCCATGTATTTAACATGTATGACTTAGTGAGTTGGAAGATAAATAGATATCCATCACCATCAAGAGTTTCCTCCCACCCTTTTTATTATTATTGTGATTTTTTTGTTTGTGATAGTAACATTTAAGATCTAACGTCTTTAACTAGTTTTTAAGTATACAACAGCATTATTAACTGTAGACACTATGCTATACAGGAGACTTTTAGAACTTATTAATGTTGTATAATTAACTTTGGACCCTTTGACTAATACCTGCCTGTTCTCCTTCCTCCCAGACTCTGGCAATCCCATTCTACTCTCTGTTTCTATGAGTGTAGCTATTTTAGATTCCTCATTTAAGTGGTATTATGTAGTATTTTTACTTCTGTTCCTGGTTTATTTCACTTAACATGTAGTCCTTCAGATTCATCCATGTTGTGGCAAATGGCAAGATTTCCTTTTTTAAGGATGAATAATGTTGTTTTTTATGTATTTATGACATTTTCTTTATCCATTAATCTGTTGATGAACAATGAGATTGCTATTGTTTTGGGTACTGTGAATAACATTGCAGTGAAAATGGGAGTGCAGATGTCTCAAAGATCTAGCTGTCAGTTCCTTTGGAAATATATCCAAATGACTGTTGTATGGTAGTTGTATTTTTATTTTTTTGATGAACTTCTATATTACTTTCCTAAGTGACTAGCAATTTACATTCCTATCAACAACAAACCAGGGTCCCCCTTTTTTCCACATCTTCACCAACAATTATTTATTTATTCATATTTTTATAATAGCCATCCTGACTGTTGTGTTGTGATATGTCTTTGTGATTTTGATTTGCATTTCACTGATGGGTAGTGATGTTGAGCATCTTTTCATGTACTTATTGGTCATTTGTACGTCTTCTTAAGAAAAATGTCTTTTCAAAGTTTTTGTCAGTTTTTAATCAGATGATGATGATTTCCTAATAAGTTGGAAAAGTTCCCTATATATGTTGGATATTAACCCTTTAACAGATCGGTGGTTTATAAATATTTTCTCCTAATTCTTAGGTTGCCTTTTCATTTTGTTGATTGTTTTCTTTCCCATGCAGAGCCTTTTAGTTTGACATGGCCCCTCTTAGTCTATTTTTGTTGTAATTTTCTGTGCTTTCAACGTCATATTCAAGAAAACATTGACAAGATGAATATGAAGACGATTTCCCCAAGGCTTTCTTCTACTAGTATTATAGTTTCAGGTGTTACATTTAAGCTTTTAATCCATTTTGAGTTAATTTTTGTGTATAAGGATTCAATTTCATTGTTTTTCGTGTGGATATCTGGTTTTCCCAGTACCACTTATTGAAGAGACTATCTTTTCCCCATTGTGTACTCTTGGCGCTCTTTTTGGAGATTAATTGACTTTGCGTGCATGAGTTTATTTCTGGGCTTTCTATTCTGTCCTATTGGTGTATATGTTTATTTTTTTCTACCAGTATCTTACTGTTTTTATTATTATAACTTTGTAATATATTTTGAAATGGGGAAATGTGATACATTCACCTTTGTTCTTGCTCAAAATTACTTCAGCTATTTAGGGTATTTTTTATCATTCTATATGGATTTTTGGATTGTTTGTTCTGTTGCTGTGAAAATGCCATCGGTATTTTGAAAGGGATTGCACTGAATCTTAGGTCACTCTGATTAGCTTGGACTTTTTAAAAAATATCATTTCTTCCAATCTGTGAAGATGTGATGTCTTTCTGTTTATTTGTGTGTTCTTCAGTTTTTTCCACCAAAGTCATAGTTTTCACCATAAAGGTCTTTCATCTCCATGGTTAAATTTTTTCTAGGTATTTTATTATTTTTAATGCTATTATAAATGGAATTGTGCTCTCAATTTCTTTTCCAGCTAATTTGTTGTTAGTGTATAGCAGTATGTTTTTCTATATTGATTTCATATCCTACAACTTTACTAATTTAATTCATTTATTAATTCTAACAGTTTTTTGTTGTACTCAGGGTTTTCTGTATGTAACATTATGTTTTCTAACACTAGTGAAAAGTATTAGTTGTTCAGTTGCGTGTGACTCTACAACCCCATGGACTGTAGGCTGCCAGGCTCCTCTGTCCACGGAATTCTCCAGGCAAAAATATTGGAGTGGGTAGTCATTCCCTTCTCCAAGGGATCTTCTCGACCCAAGGATCAAATATACAGGTCTCCTGTGTTTCAGGCAGATTCTTTACTATCTGAGCCACCAGGGAAGCCCAACATTGGGCTTAGTTTGTTCTTATTTTTAATTCCTTGAAGTGTAAAGTTAGGTGGTTTGCTACTTATCACTATAAACTTCCTTCTGAGTACCACTTTTGTTATGTCCTATAAACTTTGGTATGTTATGTCTTTGTTTTTGTTTATATTGATGTTTTTTAATTTCCCTTTTAATTTCTTCTTTGTCAAGAGTGCATTCTTTAATTTCCATGTATTTTTTTTCCTATTTTACTTTTGTTATTGATTTCTACTTTCACACCATTGTGATTGAAAAGTAATTGATATGATTTCAGTCCTCTCAAATTTGTTAAGACATATTTTGTTGTCTAATATATGGTCTGTTTTGCATAATGTTCCATATGTGTGTTCCATATACTACTACTTTTGTATCAAATATTATGTATATATCTGTTAGGTTTGTTTGGCCTGTAGTGCTTCCTAAGTCTATATCCTTATTTATTTTTTGTACAGGTGGTCTATCCATTATTGAAAATGGACTATTGAAGCCTGTACTGTTATTGTATTGTACTGTTATTGTATTGCTGTCTGTTACTCCCTTCAGATCTATCAATTTTTGCTTTATATGTGTGTGTGTGCGTGTGTGCGTACACACACACACACACACATACACACACTGATGTTTAGTGCATATGTATTTATAATTTTTATGACTCTCTGGTACATTATGTAATGTGTTTTTTCATGTAATGACCTTCTTTATCTCTTTTGACAATTTTTTCTTAAAGACTAGTTTTTAATTGTAAGTATAGCACTCCTGCTTGCTTTTGATTGCCATTTGTTTGGAAAACCTTTTTTTCGATCCCTTTACTTTCAGCCTATGTGTGCCCTTTAAGTTAAAGTGAATCTCATGTAAATAGCATACAGTTTCATCTTTTTAAAAAAATTCATTCAGACACTCCATCTTTTGATTAGAACATTTACTCAATTTACATTTAAAGTAATTATTGATAGATAAGGGCTTCCCAGGTGGCACTGGTGGTAAAGAAGCCAGTGCAGGAGATGCAAGAGATGTGGGTTTGATCCTTGGGTTGGGAAGATCCCCTGGAGTAGGAAATGGTAGTCCACTCCAGTATTCTTGCCTGGAAAATTCCACGGACAGAGGAGCCTGGAGGGCTGCTGTCCACAGAGTCACAAAGTGTTGGACACAACTGAACACAGTCACACAAAAGAACTAATTATTGCAGCTGTGTTAATTGTTTTCTGCCACTTTTGTGGCTTTTTTGTTCCTCTTTCTTTCTTGCTGTCTTCCACAAAGATTTGGTGGGGTTTTTTGGGTAATGATATACTTTGATTCTTTTCTCTTTATCATTTTTAAATCTACTCTAGGTCTTTTTCTTTGTGGTTGCCTTGAAGTTTGCATAAAATTTCTCTTAGCTATAAAAATTTATTTAAAGCTGATAACAATTTAATTTCAATCACATATAAAAACTTTTACTTCTTATACCCAAAAATGTATGTTATTGATGTCACAATTTACTTTTTACATTGTGTATCCTTTTAAAAAATTTAGTGGTTATCATGTACATTACTCCTAGTACTTTGATCTTATACTATTAAGATCTTATATGATTAAGTACATATAACTATAAAATTAAGTAAAAGTCTTATACTGAAGTTAAAAATAATTTGTGTACCACTAGGGGCTTCCCTGGTGGCTCATATGATAAAGAATCTACTCATAATGCAGGAGGCCATGGTTCAATCCCTGGATCAGGAAGATCCCCCAAAGAAGGGAATAACAACCCACTCCAGTATTCTTGCCTGGAGAATTCTATGGACAGAGGAGCCCGGTGGGTTACAGTCCATGGAGTTGCAAAGAGTCAGCCTTGACTGAGCAAGTAACACTTTCTATTTTACTTTCCATTATAATATTACAGTATTCTGTATTTGTCTATATATTTACCTTATCAGTGAGATTTATACTTTAATATGCTTTTATATGTTTATCATCCCTTTGTTTCAACTTGAAGAACTTCCTTTAGTGCTTCTTGTAAGGCAGTTCTAGTGGAGATGAATTTTTCCTATTTTCATTTGTCTGGGAAAGTCTTTATCTAACTTTTAAAGGACAGTTTTGAGATGTATAGTATTATTGGTTAGCAGATTTTTTTCTTTCAGTACTTTAAACTATGAATGTAAGTCTTCTTGTCCTGCTAAGTTTCTGCTAAAAATACCCCCTGATAGTCCTATGAGAATTCCCTTTTATGTGATGAGTTGATTTTCTCCTGCTGCTTTCAAAATTCTTTCTTTGACTTTTGACATTTGATTATAATGTGTCAGTGTAGACTTCTTTGTATTCAACCTGTTTAAAATTTGTTGTGCATCATGAATCTGGATGTCCATTTCCTTCCTCAGATTTAGGCGTTTTCAGCATTTATTTCTTTAAGTAACATTTCTGCCCGTTTTTCTTTCTCTTCTCCTTCTGGGACACCATTGATGTATATATTGATTTGCTTGATGGAGTCTCATATGTGCCATAGACTTTTTTCACTGGTTTTCATTTTTTTCTTTTTATTCCTCTGATTGGATAATTTATTTTTTATATAAATTTATTTATTTTAATTGGAGGTTAATTACTTTACAATATTGTATTGGTTTTGCCATACATCAACATGAATCTGCCACAGGTATACATGTGTTCCCCATCCTGAACCCCGGATGATTGGATAATATAAATTGATTTATATTCAAGTTCACAGATTACTTTTTTCTACTTGGTCAAGTCTGCTGTTGAAGGTCTTTATTTAATTTGCAGTTCAGTCATTGTATTCTACAGTTCGAAAATATTTGGTTGGTCCTTTTTTACAGTTTCTGTCTCTTTACTGAACTTCTTATTTTGCTCATGTATCCCTTTCCTGATTTTGTTCAGTTATCTGTGTTCTCTTACAGTTCACTGAGTTCCTTTAAGACAATTATTTTGAATTCTTAGAATTATTTTGAATTCTAACAAAGGGTCAGGTACTGGAGTTTTAATTTTGTTCCTTTTTTTTTATTTTTACATTTTACATAATTGTATTAGTTTTGCCAAATATCAAAATGAATCCGTCATAGGTATACATGTGTTCCCCATCCTGAACCCTCCTCCCTCCTCCCTTCCCATACTATCCCTCTGGGTCGTCCAGGTGCACTAGCCCCAAGCATCCAGTATCGTGCATCAAACCTGGACTGGCAACTCGTTTCATACATGATATTTTACATGTTTCAATGCCATTCTCCCAAATCTTCCCACCCTCTCCCTCTCCCACAGAGTCCATAAGACTTCTATACATCAGTGTCTCTTTTGCTGTCTCGTACACAGGGTTATTGTTACCATCTTTCTAAATTCCATATATATGCGTTAGTATACTGTATTGGTGTTTTTCTTTCTGGCTTACTTAACTCTGTATAATAGGCTCCAGTTTCATCCACCTCATTAGAACCGATTCAAATGTATTCTTTTTAATGGCTGAGTAATACTCCATTGTGTATATGTTCCACAGCTTTCTTAGCCATTCATCTGCTGATGGACATCTAGGTTGCTTCCATGTCCTGGTTATTATAAACAATGTTGCGATGAACATTGGGGTACACGTGTCTCTTTCCCTTCTGGTTTCCTCAGTGTGTATGCCCAGCAGTGGGATTGCTGGATCATAAGGCAGTTCTATTTCCAGTTTTTTAAGGAATCTCCACACTGTTCTCCATAGTGGCTGTACTAGTTTGCATTCCCACCAACAGTGTAAGAGGGTTCCCTTTTCTCCACACCCTCTCCAGCATTTATTATTTGTAGACTTTTGGATCGCAGCCATTCTGACTGGTGTGAAATGGTACCTCATAGTGGTTTTGATTTGCATTTCTCTGATAATGAGTGATGTTGAGCATCTTTTCATGTGTTTGTTAGCCATCTGTATGTCTTCTCTGGAGAAATGTCTATTTAGTTCTTTGGCCCATTTTTTGATTGGGTCATTTATTTTTCTGGAGTTGAGCTGTAGGAGTTGCTTGTATATTTTTGAGATTAGTTGTTTGTCAGTTGCTTCATTTGCTATTATTTTCTCCCATTCTGAAGGCTGTCTTTTCACCTTGCTAATAGTTTCCTTTGATGTGCAGAAGCTTTTAAGGTTAATTAGGTCCCATTTGTTTATTTTTGTTTTTATTTCCAATATTCTGGGAGGTGGGTCATAGAGGATCCTGCTGTGATGTATGTCAGAGAGTGTTTTGCCTATGTTCTCCTCTAGGAGTTTTATAGTTTCTGGTCTTACGTTGAGATCTTTAATCCATTTTGAGTTTATTTTTGTGTATGGTGTTAGAAAGTGGTCTAGTTTCATTCTTTTACAAGTGGTTGACCAGATTTCCCAGCACCACTTGTTAAAGAGATTGTCTTTAATCCATTGCATATTCTTGCCTCCTTTGTCAAAGATAAGGTGTCCATATGTGCGTGGATTTATCTCTGGGCTTTCTATTTTGTTCCATTGATCTATATTTCTGTCTTTGTGCCAGCACCATACTGTCTTGATGACTGTGGCTTTGTAGTAGAGCCTGAAGTCAGGTAGGTTGATTCCTCCAGTTCCATTCTTCTTTCTCAAGATCGCTTTGGCTATTCGAGGTTTTTTGTATTTCCATACAAATTGTGAAATTATTTGTTCTAGCTCTGTGAAGAATACTGTTGGTAGCTTGATAAATCTTGTTCTTTTGTTGGTGTTATGTTTGCCTGATTCCTCTTGATCCTTGTAACCTTGCATTAGTGTATGTACCTTTCAAGGAGGAGTCACTTCTTTGAGTCTTTATAGTCTGGCTTCAGCAAAGAAAGTTCTTTACCAGTTAATTTTGCCTGAGATCTGTGTGGGCTGGTTGGTGGGGACCGTGAGCAGGAGCTGGTGAGGTATGTGTGCCAGCCTTATGCTGGGGTTCACTAGCAGGCAGGCTTGGTGCCAGGGTTGCACATGGGCTTACCAAGTCCTAAGGTGTGTAGGTGGGTAGGCCTGATGCCAAGGTTCACAGGCAGATCTGCTTTAGGGGGTTGCAGGTGGGCCTGGTTTCTAGAACCATTAATAAGCAGGCTCGGTGCTGGGGTCCATGGCAAGTACACCTGCTGCTGGCATCTGCTAGTGTGTTGTTCTCTCTTTCCCCCATAGAAGAACTCAGACCAAAGGTGGGTTTTTTCCATGCTCTTCTGTGCTGAGTTGTGAAAGGGGTGACATAGGTAAAGTAAAACTTTTTTCCTACCCTTTCAATTATGTCTTTTCTCATTTCTGTGTTCCATCAGTGTGCTATAGTCTCTTACTTGGATTCTAAATCTTTCATAAAGGTATTTTTAATCCATAGACTGTTGCTAAATTAGTGCTTCTCTGGAGAGGATGAAGACAGGGACCTCCCAGCCCACCATCTTGCTAACATCACTCCTTAATTATATTTTTAAAAGATTGCTCTGAGAATCTCAAAATAACCTGAAAGAAAAAACTTGCTATGAAATCAAACCCCTAGCATTAACTTTTATCACAGTGTTAATTTCTGTGTAAGGTATTGCCTTGAGGCAAAGTTGAGTTTCTTTCTACAATTCATGGAATCTCTCGATCTAGTTAGTTGAACTGTGTTTCTTGGTAACCAAGAGGAAGAGAAAGCCTTATCCCTGGCTACTGTGAACACTTACTTGCGTTCCCTTCCAAGTTGCTTTGCTCTGGGTTGATTTCAGAATGAGCACTGGGAGCCCCCATGCACAATGTTGCTGTACACAGAGTAAAAGAAGAAGAATTTAAGAAATTATCTCCCTTATCCTGAGGCCAAATTACTGTCAACAGATGTCCAGATATGGTCCACATTTTGTCACTTTACATTATTAGTGTTGAATTTCTATCCTAAGTGTTAACTTTCAATATGATTTCTATTTCTTCCCCACAGCAGTATTCTCAATGTTGACTTCACAAGCTAAACATTTTTATCACTTACTGGATCTGGTACACACCAGTGTACCACTAACTGAGAATTCAGGTAAGTGGGTATTGTTCCTCAGGTGGGCTGGGAAACTCAGCTATTTAGTGAACGAATGGACAAAAGGATAGGTTTCTGAGTCTTCAGAAATGGTGGACTAAGTGAGCTAGTGTTTAATTAGAACATCAAAGGCCAGGATGGGTCTCAAGATTGAGTCCAGAGTATGGAATAGTTACATTGAGACTCAGCTCTTCTATATATTGACCCCATATATAGAATATCAAAGGGATACATGCTCAAGTCTTATTTAAAGTGTGAGAATAGAGTTTAACTAACCATGTGGAACCTTAAAACTTGCCAAAATGACTTAGATACATGTGGTGACTATATATATTTTTGGATATATTGGTTTTAGGATGAGAATGGTGTATCTATCCAGAGCATTGTTCTGTTACTGGGAAACAGCTTCTCCTGACTCATTGTACTCATAGCATTGCCTACAAAAACCCACCTAAAATATCACTGGGCATGATAATCTAGGCTACTATTTTTTTTTTAATTTTCTGTAATTGTATTAATATATTTTAAAATTAAATGATAAATGATGCCACTAAGTAAAACGAGAGATTTAAAACAAGAAAAATCCAAAGCAATATAATTTCATATTCAGTCTCTAAATTCCCTTCTTATCACATTGTCCTCCTACTGTCTAATGGTTTCTTAAACTTCACTTTCACCTATACTTCATGACTGAACAGTTAATTTCATTATTATCATGTCTTTATAATTTCTTGTGTTCCTATGGGCATGCTCACAGACATTCACATGTATAACCAATGAATTCATTTATGCTTTATTGAAAACAAATGGAAGCAATCGAATGGAAATTCCCTTAACTTCCTCCACTTATGACCTTCCCTCCCAGATACAGAATAGACAAAGTGCCCCTGCTTCTACCTAAGTCCTTTTCACCTGGATTTAATGCTCTGTTTCTCAAGTAATTCACTCTTGAAATTTTTCTTCATCCTCCTCTAATGTCAGTAGACTTTCCTTTTCAAATGTATCACTATGAGCCATATAAAAGTACTCTAGTTCAAAAAAAGATTTTATTTAAAAAAATAGTAATTGGCTGATTTAAAACATTTATGATATGATAATGACCAGGAAGTGAGCTTTTAAGTATCTGAATATGGATTGTGGGACAGTAATGAAGAAAACATTTATGCAGAGTAAGATCTAGGTGCTGGGGTAACGGAGAAGCATTAAAGGACTTTTGATGTGGATATTCTTTTTTTGTTTTCCAGAAAGAACACTTCTCTATATGATAATGAAAAACCATAGTGCTATCAATGAGTTCGTTCTCCTTGGACTATCTATTGACCCACATATTCAGGCTGTACTCTTTGTGCTGTTCCTTCTGATTTACCTCCTCACTCTAATGGGAAATTTCTTGATGCTGCTGCTGCTGAGGGCTGATTTTCACCTCCACACACCCATGTACTTCTTTTTGAGACAGCTCTCCTTTCTGGATCTCTGCCATTCATCTGTCACAGTCCCCAAGATGCTGGAAAATCTACTTTCTGAAAGTAAAACCATCTGTGTAGAGAGCTGCCTGGCTCAGGCCTTCTTTGTGTTTACCACCGGGGGCACTGAGGCCTGTCTGCTGGCTGTGATGGCCTATGACCGCTACGTAGCCATCAGCTCCCCTCTGCTTTACGGCCAGGTGATGAATAACCAGCTCTGTGTTGGGCTGGTGTGGGCCTCCTGGAGCCTGGCCTTTGTGGATGCTCTCATCAACATCCTCCTGGCGGTCAATTTAGACTACTGTGAGGACCAAATTATTCCCCACTTCCTCTGCGAGCTGTCTTCTCTCTTCCCTCTGTCTTGCTCTGATACCTCCACCAATTTCACGCTCCTGCTCTGCTCTTCTGTCTTGCATTTTTTTGGAACCTTTGTGATGATTGCTTCTTCCTATGCCTGCATTGTCTCCACTGTTCTAAGCATCAGCTCCACTTCGGGCAGAAGTAAGGCCTTCTCTACCTGCTCCTCCCACCTCACTACTGTGATCTTGTTTTATGGCTCAGGTTTCCTCAGCTATCTGTTGCCAACCTCAGTTTCTGCCCTGGAGATGATCTTCTCCTTGCAATACAGCGTGATCACTCCCATGCTGAATCCTCTCATCTATAGCCTGCAGAACAAGGAGGTGAAGGCAGCTATGGGAAGAGTGTTTAGAAAATACTTTGATTCTCTTTTGTAGTATACACAAAATGATTATGAAAGAGAAGTTGAACTACCGTGCTACATGATCAAACAATGGACTTTAAGGAGTTTCTTGATTGTCCAGGCTGCCAGATGTTACAGGGAACATAAAGCAATTATTTCCTTGGAAATGCTTCTGAAAAGGGTAGAAAACTCTTGGGATGATTCAGGTTTAGTCTTATTTGGCAAAGGAGAAATGAATCAGATAATTCTCTTTTTTACAGGATTATTTTGTTAAAGTGTTGATTTAATATTCATATTTTGTGAACATTTGTTGCTCGTGTTATTCCTCCTTCATGTGTCTTTGAATAATTACACTCCAAATCCCTTGGAAAACTGATTTTCTCAAATTTATACATCCACAGAGTGAGATGATCCTATAACCCAGGATAGACCAATTATTCTACCCTTTTCTTCTGACAGTGCATTCAGGCAAGGAGTGAAAGAAAAACCCAAGTGATGTTACTTAGAATCTTTCTGTAGAAAATTCAAATATTGAGCAGGAACAAACAACAACAACACACCCATCATTCAGAAGAAAATCTGACTATAGTGCCTAAAGAGACCGTGAAACCCTGTTCCCCTGGCACTTGTCCTTCCTGAGGTCATGTTTTTAATAGATATGGTAATATTAGCCAGTTTGTTACATTTCTTAACTCATGTCACAAAGTGCACTAAGTACCTGGGATAGACAGACTGGCCCCTCGAAGATGATCTCATAATCCCTGGAGCTTGTGAATACATTATGTGGCAAAAAGGACTGGACAGATGAACAAAGTTATAGACCTTAAAAGGCCTTGGGTATCGTATATTATTCAGGTGGGCTCAACCTAATCACATGAATCCTTGAACGCAGAGAAACTTCTCCAGCTGTAGGCAGTTATGATGAGGCAGAAAGGAAAGGTCTTTTAAGGTAATATAGACATCACAATGGAGAAGGCAATGGCAACCCACTCCAGTACTCTTGCCTGGAAAATCCCATAGACAGAGGAGCCTGGTGGGTTGCAGTCCATGAGGTCGCTAGGAGTCGGACACTACTGAACGACTTCACTTTCACTTTTCACTTTCATGCATTGGAGAAGGAAATAGCAACCCACTCCAGTGTTCTTGCCTAGAGAATCCCAGGGACGGGGGAGCCTGGTGGGCTGCTGTCTATGGAGTCGCACAGATTCGGACATGACTGAAGCGACTTAGCAGCAGCAGCAGATATCACAAAGACTCAAACCACCATTGCTGGCATGGGTCTGTGAGCCAGAGACTGTGGGTGATTCCTAAAGCTGAAAACAACTCCCAGCCAAAACCAGGAAAGAAATAGGAACTTCAGTCCATAGAATTCATGAACTGAATTCTGCCGACAACCTGGTGTCTCTTTCAACCCTCCAGGTAAAGCCTGCTGACTTGATTTTGGCCTTGTGTGACCCACATCAAAAAATCAGTTGAGCTCACCCATATTTCTGACCTAAAAAGCTTATCATAAAATATAGTTGTGTCATTTGAGTTTGTGGTCATGTGTTTTATGGCAGCAATAGAAAGCTATTAATAATATTCTTGCTCAGTGGAGCTTCCCCGGTGGCTCAGCAGTAAAGAATCAGCCTGCAATGCAGGATATACAGGAGACATGGGTTCTATCCCTGGGTCAGGAAGATTTCCTGGAGGAGGAAATGGCAATCCACTCAAGTATCCTTGCTGGGAAAATCCCATGGACAGAGGAGCCTGGCGGGCCACAGTCCGTAGGGTTGCAAAAAGTCAGACACCTAACTTTTATTATCTGTTATCTAATTTTTATTATCATACTTAAGGAGATGCATTTATTGTTAGCTTTTCTCTACTGGTGAGGAAATGAGACTCAGGATGTTTATATACTCTCCAGAAATTCACAGCAAGGAAATGGTGGAGCTGGAATCTTAACCCATGCAGTTTGAGTCAAGTCCATACTCTCAATCACTGAAGTGCTGCTTCCAGTAAGTCTATAAGGCTCACAAGTACTTTCTGCAATTATATTTTCTATCGGATTAGTTGCTTACAAAGAATGGTAGTTGATACAGGTATCAAAAGTGAGGTGCAAGCAACAGAAATTTGGGTGAAATGCAACAGATAAATGGTGAAAGTATTTAGAATTAGATATTTGGTTAAGATTTTGGAAAAGACAGTAATTGCTATGCTTCCTCTTCTATTTTGTGAACTGTCCTTTTTTCCAAAAATGTATTTTTCTCCCTTTAATTAAGCTATCTTCAGTAAGTTTCTGTTTCTTTCAAAGAAAACTAATTGGTTTTAAAATTAGAATTGGGAAATTGATCTGTAGACAACAACTCTCAGGGAAATGAGGATATTTAGTATTTACAATTGTGCTAAGACAGGTACAATGAAGTCAGTCATCTGTCCATTGTTACTACTCATAATATGTAATTGCCACTCTTATTTTAAGACCCATTGCCTGGGATCGTGGACACTAAGCCCTGTAGTAAGGGAAATTTGCTAACGTTAAGCTAGTACAAGAGAAAGAGGAATGCCAAGGCCACAGGGACTTCTTTTGTTAAGACAATTATTTCATTTCTTGATTTTTAAATTTTTATACAGTTATAAAGGTTACTTTCCATTTATAGTTATCACAAAATGTTGGATATATTCCCTGTTTTATACAATATATCCTTGAGCCTATCTTACACACCTAATAGTTTGTACCTTTTACTCCCCAACCCTTATGTTGCTCCTCCTCCACCCTAGTAACCACTAGATTTTTCTCCATGTCTCTGAGTCTGTGTCTTTTTTGTTATGTTCAGTATTTTGTTGTATTTTTTATACCCCTCATATAAGTGATCTCATACAGTATTTCTCTTTTTTCTGAGTTATTTCACTTAGTATTATGCCTTCCAAGTGAATCCATGTTGCTACAAATGGCAAAATTTTGTTCTTTTCATGGCTGAGTAGTATTCCATTGTGTGTTTGTGTGTATATATATGTATATATATTTATACACACACACACACACACACACCTTCTATATCCATTCATCTGTTGATGGACTCAGGTTATTTCCATGTCTTGGCAATTGTAAATAATGCAGCTCTGAACATTGGGGTGCATGTATCTTGTTAAATTCGTGCTTTAGGGGTTTTTTGGCTATATACTCAGGAATGGAATTGCTGATATGGTAGTTCTATTAGCTTTTTGGAGAAATCTCCATACTGTTTCTCACGGTGGCTAAGCCAATTCACATTTCTAAAAACAGTGTACAGGGTCTCCCTTTTCTCCACATCCTCCCTAAGGTTTTTTATTTGTAGACTTTTTGATGATAGCCATCCTGACAGGTGTGAGGTAATATCTCCTCATGGTTTTGATTTGCACTTCTGTAATGGGTCGCACAGGGTCGGATACGACAGAAGTGACTTAGCAGCAGCAGCAGCAATAATTAGTGATGTTGGACATCTTTTCATGTGCCTGTTGACCATCTACATTTCCTCTTTGAAAAATGTCTAGCTTATATGTACATTTTTAAAATCAGGTTGTTGGGAGAAAATATTTGCAAATGATATGACTGACAAGGGATTAGTATCCAACATATATAAACACCTTGTACAACTCAACATCAAAAAAAATTTGATTTTTGACCTTCAGGTACAGAATTAAGTTCAGGGACTTTCCCTATGCTGAACAAATACATGACCTTTTATAGATATAGAACAGAAACTATTGAAAACTAACTTCAGAGACTGATTCAGTGACTTCACTACCACAGCAGGTTGCTTATGGGAGAAATGGATGTTGACCTGGGAATTATATCATCTCAACAGCATGGAATAGCAGAATAATGTCATGATGAAGAATTTGAAGGACCTGGAGAATCATGAACCTCCTACCTCTCTAAAACCAGCATGTTTTCTCTTGCCCCAGCATATTGTGACTCCCAAATGGAAGAAAGTTAGTTACCCCTGGTATTATTCTTCCACGTTGCTCTGTTGAGATCCAGGATTCAAAACCAACATGGCTTGAAAGACAAGATCAGAATCAGGAAAGGAAAAAATTAATTACATGTTGAAAACAAAATAAATAGATGAATTTTTATCTCTAATAATCTAGAGAATATTTCTGAGAAATTTTTTTTTTCTTAACCAAGGAGAGTCAATTTAATTTCTGTGTAGTAGTGTTTTTTTTTGAGAAGGCAATGGCACCCCACTCCAGTACTCTTGCCTGGAAAATCCCATGGACGGAGGAGCCTGGTGGGCCGCAGTCCATGGGGTAGCTAACAGTCGGACATGACTGAGCGACTTCACTTTCGCTTTTCACTTTCATGCATTGGAGAAGGAAATGGCAACCCACTCCAGTGTTCTTGCCTGGAGAATCCCAGGGACGGGGGAGCCTGGTGGGCTGCCGTCTATGGGGTTGCACAGAGTCGTACACGACTGAAGTGACTTAGCAGCAGCAGCAGCAGTAGTGTTTTTTGAACCATTTTTACATATCTATGTTCTTTTATTCAGACATCATTTTACACAAACACTTGAATGGTATCACATTATATTACAGTCTATTTCCTGGGAACTTTTTGGCTTGCCAACCTTTCCACATCTTCTCCTGCTTATTCTCCTACTCAAGATAATCCATGTTAACCACAGAGTATATCTTTCTTAGCTTTCTCTGGGTTTATACATTCACATTCAAACTTATGTACACATATGCTTATACATATATATATATATATATATGGTAACTAGAAGTTTTCCATCTCTGTTTAAAAACTGTATATATTATACACTTCTGTTTGCTTTTCATTCACGAATAATTTATATAAAACATACTTCACCTTAAATGCTGCTGCTGCTGCTGCTGCTAAGTCTCTTCAGTCTTGTCCGACTCTGTGCGACTCCATAGATAGCAGCCCACCAGGCTCCCCCATCCCTGGGATTCTCCAGGCAAGAACACTGGAGTGGGTTGCCATTTCCTTCTCCAATGCATGAAAGTGAAAAGTGAAAGTGAAGTCGCTCAGTCATGTCCGACTCCTAGCGACCCCATGGACTGCGGCCCACCAGGCTCCTCCATCCATGGGATTTTCCAGGCAAGAGTACTGGAGTGGGTTGCCATTGCCTTCCCTGACACCTCATATGGCAAGCTCTAATTCATTATTTTTGTGTGTATCAGCATAAAATTCTCTTATAAATGTGCCATAATTTCTCAAACCATTCCCTTACATTTAGGCTCTCTTTGCTTCCATTTTTTAACCAGTACAAAAATGCTACAGTAAACATTTTTGAGTACATACTATGAAATTTAAATGTTTTTATTTCTTTGAAATTTATTTCTGATTCCCAGAAGTAGCATTGTAAAGTCTTTGTATTTTTCTAATTTTAATTGATGTCACCAAATTGTTTTCTGGATATGCACTAACACTTCACAACTCTACCAGCCAAGAGTGTTCATTGCACTGAGCCTGCAATATTATAGGTTACTACATAGTGCTATTTCATTTTTATTTTAATTTGCATCCCTCTGCCACTAGGCAATGTTAACATCTTTTCACATATTTTCACATATTAGATTGTTCTTTGCATTTGATCTTTTGCAAAGGTCATGTCCTCAGCCAAATTTTTCTTTCAGCTTGTTTTTTTTTTTTTTTTTGGTCTTTAATCCGTTTTAGAGCATTTCACATTTCATGTATATTGACATTCATATTCTATGTAGTAGGTGTTTTTTCTGTTTTTTGTTGTTGTTGTTGTTGTTCTTGTCTTTATTTATGGTATCTTTTGCTATGTAAAAGTTTTAGTTTTTACATGTTCATACATAATTTACTTTCTTCAAATAATAAATCTCTTTACCCATTGAGATAAAGGTCTACTTCACCTTTGAATTTAAAAATAGTTCCCTAGATATGCTTTCTTACACTTAGTTTTAAATTTAATTTTTTTACATTTGTATCTATAATCATTGGAATTCATGTTTGTACTTGCTGTGAAATAGGTGTCTAACTATATTAGGGTATGATGGATAACAACTATGACAGCAACATTAATAAATAAGATATTTTCTAATTGAACTAAAATAGCAATTGAGTCACACATTAAATCTGAGGTAAGTTTGTGGTTTTTAAATTTTTTAATCAATGTTCTATTTATCTTTTTATTAAAGTGTTAATATTTGGCAAAATAAGGCTCCTTCAGCAACATTACCCACAATCACTATTATTTTTTCTCATTATTTTATTCAGCCTCAAAACATCCTATTTTGGAATCCATCCATTGCTGTGTTCCTTTTGCTTTTGGTTTATTCAGAAATTTTGTGTCAATATTTATAATTGATATTATTCTATAGCCTTATTTTCTGGTTATCATTTTGCATTTTATATTACTCATATGCCCTGTGTGTGGTAGAAATTGCTTGTTGTCACCAAATGCTTGTTGTGTTTTTTTTTTGCCTCATCACAGAATTATTATACTTCTTTATCCAGGCTTATGTATATACAGAATAATGCTTTAGCAAATCTTTCTTGGAGCTATGTATAACAATATGATTGAAATCAGACCAATAAAGTATACTGTGAAAGTTTCAAGGAGCCATCCTTGAAAAAGTGCTGTTTGTTTCTTGCTGTTTTCCACATCTTGCATCCTTCTCCTTTTGTTGCTAGACTGCATTTATAATGCAGGAGCTGGAATACCCATGTTGTCCACAACATGGAAATACCCATGTTGTCCCATGATTTTGGGAATGGAGGTCTTTCATATGAGTGCAAATACAAACTGCTTGGAAGCTAAAGATATGGGGCAATAAAGTCATCATACCCACCCTGAATTGCCACCTCTGGGCTTTTATATGACTAAAATAAAATTCTGTATTGTTTAAGCTATTATCATTTCAGTCTCAGATACTTGTGAATAAATTTTATCCTAAGGAATATAGAATTTGACTCCAGAAAGTAGAGTGCTCAAACAAAACTTATGTGTCATAGGTTTGGCACAAGCAGTCAAGCAATAGGCTGCTGCTGCTAAGTCACTTCAGTCGTGTCCGACTCTGTGTGACCCCATAGACGGCAGCCCACCAGGCTTCCCCGTCCCTGGGATTCTCCAGGCAAGAACACTGGAGTGGGTTGCCATTTCCTTGTCCAATGCAGGGAAGTGAAAAGTAAAAGTGAAGTCGCTCAGTTGTGTCTGACTCTGGCGACCCCATGGACTGCAGCCTACCAGGCTCCTCCGTCCATGGGATTTTCCAGGCAAGAGTACTGGAGTGGGGTGCCATTGCCTTCAGTAAAGATTTAGAGACGGCAGAGTAGAAGGTACAGCACCCTGGTTAAGCTATAGTAAATTATCTGATCAAAGTTTCATCCATGACAGCTTGAAAGGCAGCCCACATGCCAACTGATGACATAGCATTAGAGGAAAAGATAGTAAAAATATGAGACATTGATGGATGCTGACTTCCCATTTCTGAAAAGCCCTGTGAGAAATGAGTTCTGGCCAAAACTCTTGCCTCCAAGCATAAGTGAAAGGAAATACAGTTTATCAAGTTAGTTTCTGCCTATAGTTAATCTATATTAATTTAGAGTTCTATAATTTAGAGTCTTGCAGGAGTGAAATATTGTAGCTGAAACTGACACAGCGATAAGCATTGGTTTTGACGCAAAAGCCATAATAGGAGATAAGACTAAATTCCTTTCACGCAGTAAGACAAAGACCTAGTGGCAAAGCCAGGTTTGAGTGCTACTTTCTCACTTAAGCCCATTGATTCAGATAGCGCCAAGGCAGCCCAACTAATAAGAGTGCAAGGAGATGACGCAGAGCATGCTTGCTAAATAAAAGTTAAGATGACAGGGTCTTCAGACTTAAAAATCAAACCTATTGAAGATTTAGAGCTATGATTACCTACGTACACAGGGACTAGCATGCCTTACAAAAACCAGTGTTGGATCAATCCCCAAAGAAAATTGCCGGTGTTGAAGCAACAGGTACCAATAAAAAGTAGGTAGTGAAAGCTACACAGCTGCTCAGAAAGACATTGTCTCCAGTGCTCATCTCAGACGCGGCTGTTCAGGATAATGGACAGGGAATACTCCTGAGAGCAGAGCCAGGCTGAAGGTGGTGGATTCGGGAGATCCTACTTAAGAGGAGAACAAGGGCCATCATGCGTGCTGCAAGCAACTTACCTCACTGGCAAGGCAGGAGTCTTCACAGCTTCTGAGCGGTTTGGAAAACTGTGACTGCTGCTATTTATTGGAGAAATCCATACTGTTTCCCTGTGGAATATCTACATTCTAGATTTAGGCAATTTGATTTATTGTTGTTATTTACCTTGTCCTGTCCCATACTTTGTCTTAAGACTTCAGTCCTTTCTTAAAATCTTCATAAGTGGATTTGTGAACTTCATGTTGCATTATAGCAAGGGAAAAATGATGTTGGTTATTCTACTGATTTTGATGGCAGGCTTGATCAGTTGGTTTGGGTGATTATAATCACATCTCTTAATTGTAAATCTTCTTTTACTTACATATTTACTTACATATTTATATATTTACATATATATATATATATATGACCACTGCCTGAGCATTTATTTTATTAGAAGTTCCAAAATGGTTATTTTCTAATTTTGTTACTTTTCTGCATTTATTAGCTGGACTTCATCTGAAAATAAAGTAACTTATTATATCCATGGAGGTTTCTTTGACTACCCTGAAATGTAATTCATAGCAGAAGTCGTGACAACTACTTTATGTCTTTCCTTTTAATTATAAACTTTCAGTGCAACTTCCATTGCTGTCCAGTGGGCTTCTTCTTTCTATCCTTTTATCAATTCATTAATTGAATGATTTGCATTGTCATTAAATCATGTATTTTAATATATTCAGTGTGTCTTAATCAATTTCAGTCATTACTTTTCATTAGAATACTCCATTCTTGGACAGTGGGCTGGTTGATGTGACCTTCTGATGACTTTGATGCCATTGATGGCTTTGATGCCTTGTTTACATTCTGGCACAAAGAAATCCCAGGTTTATTTTGTATACTCCCTGTCCTGAACCTGTAATCAGGTTTTCTAAGGAATCCTGATTCTTTTTATCATATTTGGAAACCAAACTCAGAGTACCATCAGTGACCACTACTACTGTTCTTTACTTGTAGGCTTTTTCAATGGACAGTTCAGTTCAGTTCAGTCACTCAGTCGTGTCCCACTCTTTGCGACCCCATGAATCGCAGCACGCCAGGACTCCCTGTCCATCACCAACACCTGGAGTTCACTCAGACTCACATCCAACGAGTCGATGATGCCATCCAGCCATCTTATCCTCTGTCATCCCCTTCTCCTCCTGCCCCCAATCCCTCCCAACATCAGAGTCTTTTCCAATGAGTCAACTCTTTGCATGAGGTGGCCAAAGTACTGGAGTTTCAGCTTTAGCATCATTCCTTCCAAAGAAATCCCAAGGCTGATCTACTTCAGAATGGACTGGTTGGATCTCCTTGCAGTCCAAGGGACTCTCAAGAGTCTTATCCGACACCACAGTTTAAAAGCATCAATTCTTCGGCACTCAGCCTTCTTCACAGTCCAACTCTCATATCCATACATGACCACAGGAAAAACCATAGCCTTGGCTAGATGGACCTTTGTTGGCAAAGTAATGTCTCCGCTTTTGAATATGCTATCTAGGTTGGTCATAACTTTCCTTCCAAGGAGTAAGCGTGTTTTAATTTCAGAGCCTTTTAAAGCAAAAAAAAAAAAAAAGTTCATAAATATTTCAAACCCAAATTCAAGATTGCAGAAACTCTAATTTTATATTGTCTCATTTTGCTCTTGTGCTGAAATATGTATTCCTAACAATATTAGCATGATATTTATTTCATCTTTCAAACATAAATCTAATAGTTTAAAAAAGCAGTACCAGTATTATTACTAAAATTAGACTACTGAATGAAATCTCTCACTGAGGCAGCCCAATCAAAATCCTATAGTCTAAGGTCAGTTGAAATAATTATTTTCTATTGTGGTCACATCACTACTTTGATATACAGCAAGGATCATTTGTTTTAGATTGTTTTTAACTTCAGGATTTTTAATCTTTTATTTTGTAAAACTCAGAAGTTTTACTCAGAAATCAATGCTGTATAACAAAGTACATTCAATGCTTATCACTCTTATCTTTGTTTCCCCCACCCTGTTTGTTTTCTCCATCTTCCTATATATAATTAGTTTTACCCAATACTTCTAATGTTTTTTGAAAGTTAAACAAATGATGTGTATTGTATGCACATGGGTGTGTTCTTGCTACTCAGAAGTTAGCACACTATTTAGACGACCCTGTGTTTTGCTTTGACTTAACAATATAAATATATCCTGGATATCATTCCACAGCAATGCACAGAGATTGTTCCCATTCATTTTTGCAGCTTAAAACTACTCCATCCTGTGAGTGTTCAGTCTCTACTCATGGGTATCTGTGCTGTTATAAATGATGTCACAGTGAATACTTTTACACAGACGTACATAGTACATAGGTAAATACCTTGAGCCTTTCTTCCCACTTTACTAAAGTGACATGGAGTCATTTATGCAGCTAATCATATGCAGTAAATTATGAAAACCTCTTGACATCTATTTAATACTGGTCCTTTCAGTTCAGTTAAGTTGAGTCGCTCAGTCGTGTCCGACTCTTTGCGACCCCATGAGTCACAGCACGCCAGGCCTCCCTGTCCATCACCAACTCCCGCAGTTCACTCAAACTCATGTCCATCGAGTTGGTGATGCCATCCAGCCATCTCATCCTCTGTCATCCCCTTCTCCTCCTGCCCCCAATCCCTTCCAGCATCAGTCTTTTCCAATGAGTCAACTCTTCGCATGAGGTGGCCAAAGTACTGGAGTTTCAGCTTTAGCATCATTCCTTCCAAAGAACACCCAGGACTGATCTCCTTTAGAATGGACTGGTTGGATTTCCTTGCAGTCCAAGGGACTCGCAAGAGCCTTCTCCAACACCACAGTTCAAAAGCATCAATTCTTTGGCGCTCATCTTTCTTCACAGTCCAAGTCTCACATCCATACATGACCACTGGAAAAACCATAGCCTTGACTAGACGGACCTTTGTTGGCAAAGTAATGTCTCTGCTTTTGAATATGCTATCTAGGTTGGTCATAACTTTCCTTCCAAGGAGTAAGCATCTTTTAATTTCATGGCTGCAATTACCATCTGCACTGGTTTTGGAGCCCAGAAAAATAAAGTTTGACACTGTTTCCATTGTTTCCCCATCTATTTCCCATGAAGTGATGGGACCAGATGCCATGATCTTCCTTTTCTGAATGTTGAGCTTTAAGCCAACTTTTTCACTCTCCTCTTTCACTTTCATCAACAGGCTTTTTAGTTCCTCTTCACTTTCTGCCGTAAGGGTGGTGTCAGCTGCATATCTGAGGTTATTGATATTTCTCCTGGCAATCTTGATTCCAGCTTGTGCTTCTTCCAGCCCAGCGTTTCTCATGATGTACTCTGCATAGAAGTTAAACAAGCAGGGTGACAATATACAGCCTTGATGAACTCCTTTTCCTGTTTGGAACCAGTCTGTTGTTCCATGTCCAGTTCTAACTGTTGCTTCCTGACCTGCATATAGGTTTCTCAAGAGGCAGATCAGGTGGTCTGGTATTCCCATCTCTTGAAGAATTTTCCACAGTTTATTGTGATCCACACAGTCAAAGGCTTTGGCATAGTCAATAAAGCAGAAATAGATGTTTTTCTGGAACTCTCTTGCTTTTTCCATGATCCAGCGGATGTTGGCAATTTGATCTCTGGTTCCTCTACCTTTTCTAAAACCAGCTTGAACATCTGGAAGTTCATGGTTCACATATTGCTGAAGCCTGCCTAGCAGAATTTTGAGCATTACTTTACTAGCATGTGAGATGAGTGCATTTGTGCGCTGGTTTGAGCATTCTTTGGCATTGCCTTTCTTTGGGATTGGAATGAAAACTGACCTTTTCCAGTCCTGTGGCCACTGTTGAGTTTTCCAAATTTGCTGGCATATTGAGTGTAGCACTTTCACAGCATCATCTTTCAGGATTTGAAAGAGCTCAACTGGAATTCCATCACCTCCACTAGCTTTGTTCATAGCAATGCTTTCTAAGGCCCACTTGACTTCACATTCCAGGATGTCTGGCTGTAGGTGAGTGATCACACCATCATGATTATCTTGGTCATGAAGATCTTTTTTGTACAGTTTTCTGGGTATTCTTGCCACCTCTTCTTAATATCTTCTACTTCTGTTAGGTCCATACCATTTCTGTCCTTTATCGAGCCCATCTTTGTATGAAATGTTCCCTTGGTATCTCTAATTTTCTTTAAGAGATCTCTAGTCTTTCCCATTCTGTTGTTTTCCTCTATTTCTTTGCATTGATCCCTGAGGAAGGCTTTCTTATCTCCCCTTGCTATTCTTTGGAACTCTGCATTCAGATGTTTATATCTTTCCTTTTCTCCTTTGCTTTTTGCTTCTCTTCTTTTCCTTTAGATAACAATAATTCCTTGGCATCAGAAAATATCATTGCTGTTCTTGTATTTCATAGTGAAGTGAAAGTTGCTCAGTTGTGTCCAACTCTCTGTGACCCCATGGACTATACTGTCCATGGAATTCTCCAGGCCAGAATATTGGAGTGGGTGGCCTTTCCCTTCTCCAGGGGATCTTCCCAACCCAGGGATCGAACCTAGGTCTCCCGCATTGCAAGCAGATTCTTTACCAGCTGAGCCACAAGGGAACCCCATTGTATTTCATACTGCTGCTACTGCTAAGTCACTTCAGTCGTGTCTGACTCTGTGCGACCCCATAGACGGCAGCTCACCAGGCTCCCCCGTCCCCGGGATTCTCCAGGCAAGAACACGGGAGTGGGTTGCCGTTTCCTTCTCCAATGCATGAAAGTGAAAAGTGAAAGTGAAGTCGCTCAGTCGTGTCCAACCCTCAGTGACCCCATGGACTGCAGCCTTCCAGGCTCCTCCATCCATGGGATTTTCCAGGCAAGAGTACTGGAGTGGGGTGCCATTGCCTTCTCTGGATATTAATGCTGATTAACATTAAATCCAGTTGACTTTCTCATACACATGAGAAGATAATCTGGAGGTTAGCTGTGAGTCTAGTTTCAGATCCCAAGTTAATTCTCTCGGTCCACATGGCCTCTAGGTCCCTGAGGGGAAATTCTGGCCTTCTTCACAGGTTCCAAATTCACTTCTCCTACCATGCCTCTCTTCAGTTTCCAGCAGACTAGCAGGAAAGCTCATCTAAGAGTTCAACTTGATTGCTTCAGTCCACAAGTTGAAATGGTCACACATGAGAAAATCCCATATGACTTTTTAAAAGTTCAAGCTTCTTAGCAAATGAGTCTAGACTTTTGCTTCAAGCTCAATAATCCATATTCCTACAAATGTACACTATTGAGTCAGGTTCCTAAGGAACCACTGGGTTCTTTACTTCAGCCTAAACCAACTCTCTTTTGATTGGCTAGACATCAGAATCCTTTGTTCAGGTGATGCTATCAGCAACATATTTAGAGTCATTGAGGAAAAGGTATGAACTAATGATCTTGTACTTACTACCCAGATCAATCTTGAGACACCATGAGAGAGATTAATACAACCTGTCAAGAACTTGCAATTTTCAAGATATTTTCCCTGTCTTGTCTTCAAAGCCAGGATAGGCTAAGAGCACAAGTAAGATTCTGAACACTTTTTCTACCAGTGAAGTGCTTTTTGAAGACTGTGCTAATGTATTTTTTTTTCTCTCCCTTTCACTCAGCTGCCTAAAAAGAAAACTATGTCTACTCCCAGAATTGGGAAGTTACAGTACATCTTTTCCTAAAGAATATCACTTGTTCTCTGATCTCTTCACCTGTTGGCTCAACGCTCCAGGATAATTTCCACCAGGAGAAGCCAAGAGCATGAAATGTTCTACTGAATCCTCTGATGCTTTTTCCCCTCCTAACCTACTCTTTAAGGTACTTCCCTCTTCCCTTCACTCCCTTCATATCTTCTTGCTTCCTAAGAGACTTAGCTTCCCTTTGAAGCCTCTCAGCTCCTCACTGCTCTCCTGTCAAAACACTGTTCCAGGTCTAGGGACAGCTCTTCTGCAAACAACTTTATATTATCTCTTCCCTAAGATGCTTTGATCTCCCCCTCTGCAGTATCCTTCTTCTTCCTCTTTCTGGTATGCATTAATAATTACAGTATGTCAGAAATCTTGTTTCCAGTTCTTTATGTATAAGCTAATTCTATCCTTCCAAATGTAAGATATACATTACTTCCCCCAAGTTTATTCAATTCACATGTGAAAAAATTATGATCTAAAATACCAAGCAATATCACGAAAGTTAAATAGAAAGTAAATGACACAATTGGGTTATACCAGATGTGTCTGTCTCTAAACTGCAGGATGTTGGCAACATTCCAGTCCACTTAGTGAACTTCAGGCATAAAGTCTATGTTTTATCTTGAAGAAGCTGAGAGCAACCCAGATAGGGACATGGTGAAACATTAGGAGCACATTTCCCATTCTTCATGCCTTCAACTGTCTCCTCATCAACTGTAGTCTTGTGAGCTTTGGGGAGTTGCTTTATCTGCAATTCAAATAACCTTCAGATGGCCTAGCCCTGAGACCAGTGGGGCAAGATCAAGGCACAGTCTGAGTATAATTATGAAATAGGTTATGCCTATCTCTAATACCTTCTTAGCTCTGGTTTTAGGTTTTTTCCTTAATATCAGGTGCCTCTTCATAAACCTAGGACTTTAAGCTCTTTATGGATCAGGCTTATCTTCCCACATTGATAATACACTGAACCACTTTCTCCTTTTCCTCCTTACTCATTCATACACTTATTAATGTTCTCTGATAATATCTTCTGATAAACATGAGATAAAGTCATATTTCATTCTGTAATGATCAGTCCTTAGCTGTTTTTCCTTTGGATAGGATCCAGTGAACTATATCTGGCAACAAAACTGCTATGTCATGCTTTCCAAAGTGTTGACATTTTATGTTTAGAAACAACAGAAGAAAGAAATCACTAATGGTGACACTTTAAACATCAGCCACAATAATATGGTTTGTTTTTATTATTTTACATATTTATTTTGAGAGTGTCTACAAATATTCTTCCAAAAAGAAATCCGATGTTCTACTTCTGCAGAAGTCAAGCCCCCTGGACAGAAACTCTTCTTCCTGTCAGTGTGTCTCACGTGTGCAAATACACTATGCAAGCTTAGCTCATCTTTCGCCTTGTTGTAGGGGTAAATTTTTCTCCATAATTTATAGAATCTTTTGGAGCCAATAAGTAAGGATATATGTGGAGATTGGAGATATAAAAGGGGTTTTTCTTTGTATTGCCCTGAAATCATGTCAAAGAGGCACAGCGGCCCCAACACGTTCACACCCTTAGTAATGTGAGCTTTTTACCAGACATAAAGGATTTCATATTTCAGTTATATACTAGCTGCTTTGCCTGTATCCTCTGGACATAGTGTGATGATCTGCACACCAGGAGCCCAAGTGGACACTGTGACCAGATCTAAATTAATAAGCAAAATATAACAATTTCAGCTGCCCCATTGTGCTATAATATAGGATTCTCAACACTAACTATACAAGTTGAGTAATTTTCTCTGGATGTGAATAATTTGTCACTGGATCTCAAATTGATTGAGATTGATGCCACCACCTGCTGCTACTGGTTATTTAGACATGTAATTGAACATAGTCATCTAGTGCTTGGTTAGCAGTCAAGGGAAGAGAAACTCTAATTCCCTCAATGAGCTGAATATGATTGTCTTGAATTAGAAGGAAAGGCCAGGGTGGGCTAGACTTGGACAGCATTATAGAATAGTTACCCAGAGTCTGAGGTTACAAGTCAGGGATGTCAGAACAAAGCAGAACATGGGCAGGTCTTGGAATGTGACATGAGGTTGGGTTGGCATGTACACTTTCCATGCTGGCTGAGACATTGACAATGCAGAGCCAGGTTATAAAACTATTAAAAGTACACTCATGGCAGATTCAAGTCAATGTATGGCAAAACCAATACAATATTGTAAAGTAAAATAAATAAATTAATTAAAAATTTAAAAAAAAACTATTAAAAGGAATTTAAGCTGGGCATAGAATATCCAACCAGGTATTACTCTGTTGCAGGGAACAGCTTCTTTTTTCAAATATGTGGCTGTTTCTTCCAACAGTCAACTAGGTTTATAATTCATCTGGTTACCTTAAATGGAAATGATTTTTCAGTAAATTCTATTTAAATTTAAAAGTAATCATTAAAGAAAATGGAGTAGAATTAAACAATAAAACAAAAAATAATAAAACAGGATAACAGTCCTTACCCACTAGTTCAGCACCCTAGACTTTGTTCTCTACTGTGCCAGAGACTGAACCTTCTACCTCATCTTAGCTACCGTAACACCCATCACTTTTCATCAGAAGTACTTATATGCCGGGGTCCAGCCCCGGTGGATCCAGGGAATTCGAAGGGGAGACGGCTTCGGTGATCAGGATACAATAGAATTAAAGGCATAAAGAGTGGTTAAATAAAGATAGCTCAGTGAGAAAATTCAGTGGAGGAAAGAGGCTGAATAACTTGGTTTACGTGGAAAGCTAATAAAATTCCAAAATAAGGAATTTGCGTCACCTACGTAGGCCGCAGGCGTCCTCCCGTTCTCCTGAAGGAGAGGAGACACTAAGGCCTCCCCGGTCAGATCTTAGAAGCCCAGGCAAAGTTAGTAGGCTTGATGAGCCTCCATGCTCCAGATGGGAATTCAGCCAGAAGGTGAGAGAAAGAACAACATTGGGAGACAAAGCTTCTGTGAACAAGGCTCGCACTTTATTTTCCAAAGTAGTTTTTATACCTTAAGTTGTGCATAGAGGATAATGGGGGAAGAGGTAGAGTCAGCAGTAAGCCAGGCTTTCTTCCTGCAAACTTATCATATGCAAAAGTTTAGGTGATTTACATCATCTTCTGGCCAAGAGGCCTATTAACATTTTATGATCCTTTCTTCAGAAAACTTATTTTTCTTTAAAGGTGATTATTCTAAAGTCAGGTGCCACCCTCCGAAAGCATTAGATAAAGTTGCATTCCTATAGGGCAAAGGTGTGGTGGGCTGTAACAAGAAAAGAATTAACTCAAGGGTCCAAGGTTACAAACATTAAAGCTACTACTTACATTCCTATACACCAATTATATTAATCAATACACTCTCAGGGACACAGTAGGTAAGGGATATGGAAACTTAGCAGCAAACATTGGCCCAAAAAGTGAAAAACCCTTCACCAATACAATTTCTAATCAATCTTTTAACTGCTCAAAGGAATCTGTATTTAGACAGTTTAGAACATCTCATGCCTCTCATGGTTGGGAGGCTCTGAACAATCACATGTGGCCGGAAGAACCTATTCAGGCAGGCTAGAGGACTTCCAAAGGAGTTTGTAGGTTGAAACACTCTTGTCACGCCCAGGAACTTTATTAACTGGGGCTGTAAGTTAACTCTTTTTCAGAGAGAAGTGGTGGGGGACAGCCCCCCATAAAGTCAGAGGTGTAGGTGAAAGCACAAAGCAGTAAAGTAGGCAGACTCTGGTTTTGGGGGTAGATGCTTGAGAATTTCCAGGGGGACTCCTGAGGCTCTATCCTGCCTTTGCATATGCCGAGCCTCCTTCTTCATGACCTTTGCCATGGGCGGAGTTCCTCACGCTGGCTCCCGGCACTTATACCTACAAAATCTGAATTTCAAGCATCCCTTTAATAATTATCTCCAAATCTTACAATTTGTTTACTCTAGTGTTCCTACATAAGCAGTTTTTCAATCCCAAGCCAATGACTTTACAGCTTTTCCCCTAGCCATACTCCTTGGCTTGGCCCCCCTTTTAATTCCCTGCACAGCCTTGTTTCTGTGATTCATTCACTTGCTAGCATGCTTCTTCCTTACATCTTTTTGTCTTTATCACTACATAAGGCTGTAAAAAGAAAACAAAACAAAACTCCATTTGAAACCAAATATGTATCTGTTCTACACATGGTGCTTACGCAGCTAAATATTGCTTGTTCAGATGCTTGTTCAGATTGGTCCCAGCATGTCAAATGGGCAAACACATCACCAGTTAACCCTACTGTATTTCCTTCATAAATTAGTCTCGGGTATTTGGTGTACCTGAGTTTTGCATTCTTGGTTCATCAATATCTTTCACCACCACCTCACTAAAAACACACAACACATATGCATAGATAGATAGGCAAATTCTGTTCATGATCTCATCTCATAATTCTACAAAACTTTGCAACAGTCAGAAAGTCTCTCATTTCATCCATAAAATCCTCCAAGCTAGCTGCCTTGGTCCCCACTCACTCTACCTTCCCTCCTGTTTGCAAAAGATAAAGTGCCTGTCTTCCTAATTATGGAGAAAACTCCACCTGTCCTGCCTGGATCTTATTCCTTTTCCCTTTTTAAATGACTACACTTTTGCTGTTCATGTCTTGCTCTGCTGCATCAAAAATTCTCTCTCTATTCCCATTGACTATACAAAGTGTTCTTTATATTAATACCCATCTTAAAGAAACTTCCAGAGATGTAAGACAAGAGTCCACAAATTTACATAGGGATTTGATAGAGGGGTGGTGGATTGCCATCCAGGAGTATCAAAGTTATCATGATGATTAGGAAGTTAGCTTAGGAATATGTGAACATGATTTCCAGTACCATTGTGAAATGGTGTAAATGAACAAGAGGGCCAAGGCAGTGTGGTAACTGGGAGGCACAAAGGGAGTTTTAAAGTCTTTCTTTCTTGGATTCTTAGGGTAAATCTTATCGCTATGGGAAACCACAGCATATCCAGTGAGTTTACCCTCCTCAGTTTTTCTGCTGATCCTCAGACCCAGATTCTCCTCTTCACATTGTTTCTGGTGATTTACCTCCAGACCTTGATGGGGAACCTGGTGATGCTGCTGGTTATCAGGGTTGATCCCCACCTCCACACACCCATGTACTTCTTTTGGGGACAGCTCTCCTTTCTGGATCTCTGCCATTCATCTGTCACAGTCCCCAAGATGCTGGAAAATCTACTTTCTGAAAGTAAAGCCATCTGTGTAGAGAGCTGCCTGGCTCAGGCCTTCTTTGTGTTTACCACCGGGGGCACTGAGGCCTGTCTGCTGGCTGTGATGGCCTATGACCGCTACGTAGCCATCAGCTCCCCTCTGCTTTACGGCCAGGTGATGACCAACCAGCTCTGTGTTGGGCTGGTGTGGGGCTCCTGGGGCCTGGCCTTTGTGGATGCTCTCATCAACATCCTCCTGGTGGTCAATTTAGACTACTACAATTTAGGACCAAACTATTCCCCACTTCAGCTGCGAGCTGTCTTCTCTCTTCCCTCTGTCTTGCTCTGATACCTCCACCAATTTCACGCTCCTGCTCTGCTCTTCATTCTTACATTTCTTTGGAACCTTCGTCTTTACCTTCTTCTCTTATACCTGTATTAACTCCACCATCTTGAGCATCAGCTCCACTTCAGGCAGAAGTAAGGCCTTCTCTACTTGCTCCTCCCACCTCACTACTATGATCTTGTTTTATGGCTCAGGTTTCCTCAGCTATCTGTTGCCGACCTCAGGTTCCCCCCTAGAGATGATCTTCCCTTTACAATACAGCGTGATCACCCCCATACTGAATTCTCTCATCTAAAGCCACTTCAAGGAGGTGAAGGCAGCTGTGAGAAGAATGTTAAGAAGATATGGTATCTTTTTCACATAGAGAACCAGAAAAACAGGACCATGAAGAAGCTAAACTATTCTTTAACAAGATATGTAATTGGAAATTAAGGGTGTTTTTTTAGTATTCTTCAGTTCAGTTCAGTCACTCAGTCGTGTCTGACTCTTTGCAACCCCATGGACTGCAGCACGCCAGGCTTCCCTGTCCATCACCAACTTCCAGAGTTTGATCAAACTCATGTCCATTGAGTCGGTGATGCCATCCAACCATCTCATCCTCTCTCGCCCCTTTTCCTTCTGCCTTCAATCTTTCCCAGCATCAGGGTCTTTTCAAATGAGACAGGTCTTCACATCAGGTGGCCAATAATAAGAATATTAGTATTCTTAGAAATATCTTTATTAGAAGTGTTATTAAATCCTTCACTACATGCATTACAGAATGAGGGTCACTTCCTTTCACTGATAAAATGGTGGTCTGAATGAAGCTTGAAAGTAGTGTTCTTAGAAACAAGGGATTGGCCATCATGACAGACGTTAAAAGGTATGTATGTGTCAGCATCTTAATACATGCTTAAGAAGACAGCAAGCTCTATTCAAAGGAGGACTAATGGTCAGACTTCTTCAGAGGATGAGAAGTGAGTCATGTAATTTTCCGAGGCATTGTTTATATATTTATGTTGTAGAGAACATCTGTTATTTTTGCCTGCCCAGTGTGCTTTTACCCTTCCTCCAGCAACTGCACACCAGTCTCTCAAGGAAATTAACACTTCCCCCCTCTGTGTAGCCTGGTGGGCTCTCCATGGTGCCCCCTGTCCCCACACTCACTACAAGGAGATCACGTGACCCATGAAAGGCCAGTACCTCCTAACAAGAGATGCCCAGGCCCTCCTGCTACTGAGATCTCCAGTGATTCCATGCCCACTGGGCTTCCTCCTAGGAGATTTTTCAATAAACAAAATAACAATAGCAAACTTTTAATAAAGACCCTTATCTTAAATGTTTTATACATGTAATCCTCATCTCAACAACCTTGTATGAACTAAGTGTTGTTACTCCTGTTTTACAAATAAATATCCAAGAACCAGGAAAGTTGCCTACAGGTAAGGAGAAGTAGAATTTCAAACCAGTAGGTCTGAATCCAGAGTCCATTTTCACAAACCTTTTTTGAGTCTGATACTTTGCAAAACATCCTTTTCTTTATTACATGGCCAGTCATGTCTGACTCTTTGTGATCCCATGGGCTGTAGCCTGCCAGGCTCATATGATTCTCTAAGCAAGAATACTGGAGTTGGTTGCCGTTTCTGACCAAGGAATCAATCTTCCTGACCCAGAGATTGAATTTGTGTCTCTTTCACCTCCTGCATTTGCAGGTGAATTCTTTACCCCTGAGCCACCTTTTCTTTATTAGTATGATCAGAATTCAAATTATATTGGTGGGAAACAAGCCAAATTGCTATTCAAATTGGCACTAAAAATTGAATTGTGTTCTTCATGTGACCCCTAGTGGATTTTTTGATTAATTAATATACATCAAGTATAAAATACAGCAAAATTTGTATTTTGATGGGAAGATACATACCACACTATTCAATGGCAAATGTCTACTCACCACCTGTGATCACCTAAAATCATGTACCCACTGAGAATAAAACTATAGTGATTAAGAAGCTGCTCCTCTCATCCAGTATGGAAGGGATACAAATATTAAAAGCCAAGGATAATTTCAAGTTGAAATAAAGACAAGTTGAAATCTGGAAATTCTGACATTACTGCTTGTGGCTCAGAGATGACCTAAAGCCAAACTCAGAGGCTGATCTCTGGCTTGCTGAATTCCAGCCCTATGAGAATGAACTGTCATCCTGGGTTGTGTATAGAATTGATCAAAAGTTGAACAGTTATACCAAGGAGGATTTGAGGACTCAGCATATCAAGCCTCCAAACCGCTCAAAATGACCCCCACAGTGCTCTTCCTCACCCAAGCTCTTCCATCCTTGATGGAAAATAAACCATGAATCTTCTCATGTCCATCCTTTCTTGTTACTCTGTTAGTTTCCAGCATGCAAAATTAACATGACTTGGACTGAAATGCAGAATCAGAAAAGATCATTAGATTTGAATTTAAACTAGCAGTGTGCTGTGCTGTGCTTAGTTGCTAAGTCATGTCCGACTCCGTGCAACCCCATGAACTGTAGCCCACCAGGCTTCTCTGTCCATAGGCATTCTCCAGGCAAGAATACTGGAGTAGGTTGCCATGCTCTCCTCCAGGGGGTCTTCCCAACCCAGGGATTGAACCCAGGTCTCCCACATCACAGGTGGATTCTTTACTGTCTGAGCCACCAGGGAAGCCAAATAATAACCCATTAATTTCTATTTCAAAAATACAGAGATAATTTGTGGAACATTATTTCAAGTATGTTCAGCCAAGGAGTGTGAACTTGACATTTTTAAATTAATTTTTATACCTTTATACAAATAAAGACATATAATTTTGTGAGATTATTGGATAAATAAAACTTCATGGTGCTCCAGTCTTATTTTTTTTTTTTACATATTTCCCTTTTCTCCAATTTCTATTTTCCATCCAATCACATCACCTCCTTTTCCACAAACCCATGTTAACTGAATGTATTTTGTTTCATAATTTTCAGCATGCTCATATAATTATATGTAAGTGCTCATATATATATATACATATATATATACACCCACATAGATATATTCATTTTTACATATACAATTGTTTCTACACATACATGGACATTCTGTTTTTTAAATATGTTGGTTTAAATATATCCCTTTAAATATGTAGGTTTTGTCTTGTCTTTCTCATTCAACAGTACCATTGGCATAGTAATCTAGGTCAAAGGGTTTAGTTCTAATTTAGTCTTTTAAATTGTAGCCTAATATTCTATGGTAAGGATGTGTCATAATCTATACAACTATCTTTTATTTGAGCATTACATTTGCTTACAGATTTTTGGCAATGAATATCTCAGTAAACATATTTGTATATAAAGCCTTAAACTTTGGGTGCTTTTATTTATATGGGAGTGATTCCTAGGAATGAGATTCTAAAATCAAAATGGATAGGTATTTCAATTTGATATGTTGCTAGATTGCTCTCTGGAATGTTCACACATCCTAAGTAGTGAATAGGTGTGATTTTCCTCTCTCCAGATACAGTTGTTACAGATCATTTAACACTTACGAAAAAATGTAACTGCCTCATTTGTTGCACAGCAGTAATTAACACAGCAGTGTAAATCAGTACTTCAATTTAAGAAATATGGGAGGGAGGTTCAAGAGGGAGAGGACATTTGTATACCTGTAGCTGATTCATGTTGAAGTTTGGCAGCATACAACAAAATTCTGTAAAGCATTTATCCTTCAATTAAAAAATAAACAAGTTTAAAAAACTTTTTAAAAAAACTTTCTGCCTTCAGCTGGGTACAAAGTAGTATGTTTGTTTAGCTTATTTTACATTTTCCTTACTACCAGTGAATGTTACTATTTTTCATGTATTTTTTTAACCATTTGGATTTACTCTCCTGTAAGTTTCTCATTCATATATTTTCCCATTTCTCTTTTGTGTTTGTCTTGTCTATTAGCAATATTTTGTCCAATATTTTGTTCACTGGACAAAACTGTCCAATATTTTGTCCATGTAATTACTAATAATTTGTAACCTATATTGCTAACATTGATGACTTATTACCTGTCTATTTATTTTGTCATGTTGTTGTTCAGTCAATCAGTCATTGCTGGGAGCTGGCGAGAAACATTCCACTCGTGACAAAGGTCATGAGGAAGGAGGCTTGGCATATGCAAAGGCGGGATTGAGCCTCAGGAGTCCACCCAGATATTCTCGAGCATCTACCCCAAAAAAAACCAGAGTCTGCCTACTTTATTGCTTGTGCTCTCACCTCTGACTTTACTGGGGGCTGTCCCCTACCACCATCTCGCTCTCTCTGTCAAAGAGTTAACTTACAGCTCCAATTAATAAAGTTCCTGGGCAATTAGGAGTGTTTAAACCCAAACCCCTCAGATGGCTCTCTAACTCGCCTGACAAGTTTACCCGGACTCCTACAGCTATGCATACAATTGTTTACAGTCTCCCAGCCTCGAGAGGCACGGGAAGCTTAAGATATTCAAATAGCTTAGAGCCTCTCAGAGAGTTAGAAACTGTCAGAATAAGACTAGCAAAGGATTTCATTGATGAGTCAATGCTTGTTGCCAAGTTTTCACATCCCCTGAATTGTATCCTTGAATGTGAATTAATTAATATAGTTGGTATGTAGAAAAAATAAGTAGTGGCCTTGGTGTTAGTAACTTTAGACCCTTAAGGTAATAAATTCTTTCCTTTGTTGTAAACCCATTACACATCCGCCCTATAGGAATGCAATTTTATCTTCAGAAGATGGCACCAAACCTTAAAATAATTATTCTTAGAGAAAATAAGTCTTTGTTGATAAGTCCTTGTCAAGAGTCATAAAATGTTAGTAGGCCTTCTGGCCAGAAGATGATGTAAATCACCTAAACTATTTGTATATGATAAATTTGCAGGAAAGAAACCCTGGTTTTTGATAAGACTCAAAGGCTGCTGACTTTGCATCCCCTATTATCCTCTATGTGTAACTTAGGGTATATAAGCCCCTGTTAAAAATAAAGCTACGGGCCTTGCTCACCAACGCTTGGTCTCCCCATGACATTCTTCTCCTTAACTTCTGGCTGAAGTCTCCATCTGGAGCGTGGATATCCTCTGCGACCATTTATTTGCCTGGGCTTCTAAGACCCACTCGAGAAGGTGTCTAAGGTGGGGCACCTTCTGCTATTCGAGAGGGCGCCTGCGGCCTCCGTGGTCAGAGCTAACCTGGTGTCATGGGTTATATTGATTTTCCGCGTAAACCAAGCTACTCAGCCTCTTTTCTCCACTGAATTTTCCTACTGAGCTATCCTCATTCTATTACTCTTTATATCTCTAATTAGCATATAAATAGTCACGTAGGCCGTCTCTCCTTCGAATACCCTGGATCAGCCGGGGCTGGACCTCGGCAAGTCATGTCTGATTCTGTGACCCCATGGACCGCAGCACGACTGGCTTCCCTGTCCTTCACCATCTCCTGGAGCTTGCTCAAACTCATGTCCTCTGAGTCAGTGATGCCATCCAACCACCTCATCCTCTGTCATCCACTTTTCCTCCTGCCTTCAATCTTTCCCAGCATCAGGGCCTTTTCCAATGAGTTAGCTCTTTGCATCAGGTGGTCAAGGTATTGGAGCTTCAGCTTCAGTCCTTCCAATGAATATTCAGGATTGATTTCCTTTAGTATTGACTGGTTTGATCACCTTGCAGTCCAAGGGACTCTCAAGAGTCCTCCAACATCACAGTTCAAAAGCATCAATTTTTCAGCACTCAGCTTTTTTATAGTCCAACTCTCACATCCATACATGACTACTGGAAAAACCATAGCTTTGACTAGACAGATCTTTGTTGGCAAAGTAATGTCTCTGCTTTTTAATAGGCTGTCTAGGTTGTTTATGACTTTTCTTAGAATGGTAGAATGGGAAAGACTAAAAATCTCTTCAAGAAAATTAGATATATCAAAAGAACATTTCATGCAATGATGGGCATGATAAAGGTGAGAAACTGTAGGGACCAAATGAAAGCAGAAGAGATTAAGAAGAGGTGGCAAGAATACACAGAAGAACTATATGGAAGAATACACAGAACTAACAAAGGTCTTAATGACCAGATAACCATGTTGATGTGGTTACTTACCTAGAGTCAGACATTCTGGAGGTTAAAGTCAGGTGGGCCTTAAGAAGCATTCAGTTCAATTCAGTCTCTCAGTCATGTCTGACTGCGACCCCATAAATCATAGCATTCCAGGCCTCCCTGTCCATCACCAACTCCCGGAGTTCATTCAAAATCATGTGCATTGAGTCGGTGATGCCATCCAGCCATCTCATCCTCTGTCGTCCCCTTCTCCTCCTGCCCCTAATCCGTCCCAGCATCAGTGTCTTTTCCAACGAGTGAACTCTTCTCATGAGGTGGCCAAAGTATTGGAGTTTCAGCTTCAGCATCAGTCCTTCCAATGAACACCCAGGACTGATCTTTAGGATGGACTGGTTGGATCTCCTTGCAGTCCAAGGGACTCTCAAGAGTCTTCTCCAACACCACAGTTCAAAAGCATCAATTCTTCGGTGCTCAGCTTTCCTTACAGTCCAACTCTCACATCATATATGACCACTGGAAAAATCATAGCCTTGACTAGACGGACCTTAGTTGGCAAAGTAATATCTCTGCTTTTTAATATGCAATCTAGGTTGGTCATAATTTTCCTTCCAAGGAGTAAGCATCTTTTAATTTCATGGCTGCAATCACCATCTGCAGTGATTTTGGAGCCCAGAAAAATAAAGTCCAACACGTTCCCCATCTATTTGCCATGAAGTGATGGGACCAGATGCCATGATCTTAGTTTTCTGAATGTGAGCTTTAAGCCAACTTTTTCACTCTCCTCTTTCACTTTCTTTTTTTTTTTTTTTTTAGTATAACTTGTTTTTTTTTTTTTCTAATTTTATGTTATTTTTAAACTTTACATAATTGTATTAGTTTTGCCAAATATCAAAATGAATCCGCCACAGGTATACGTGTGTTCCCCATCCCGAACCCTCCTCCCTCCTCCCTCCCCATACCATCCCTCTGGGCCCTCCCAGTGCACCAGCCCCAAGCATCCAGCATCGTGCATCGAACCTGGACTGGCAACTCGTTTCCTACATGATATTTTACATGTTTCATTGCCATTCTCCCAAATCTTCCCACCCTCTCCCTCTCCCACAGAGTCCATAAGACTGTTCTATACATCAGTGTCTCTTTTGCTGTCTCGTACACAGGGTTATTGTTACCATCTTTCTAAATTCCATATATATGCGTTAGTATACTGTATTGATGTTTTTCCTTCTGGCTTACTTCACTCTGTATAATAGGCTCCAGTTTCATCCACCTCATTAGAACTGATTCAAATGTATTCTTTTTAATGGCTGAGTAATACTCCATTGTGTATATGTACCACAGCTTTCTTAGCCATTCATCTGCTGATGGACACCTAGGTTGCTTCCATGTCTTGGCTATTATAAACAGTGCTGCGATGAACATTGGGGTACACGTGTCTCTTTCCCTTCTGGTTTCCTCAGTGTGTATGCCCAGCAGTGGGATTGCTGGATCATAAGGCAGTTCTATTTCCAGTTCTTTAAGGAATCTCCACACTGTTCTCCATAGTGGCTGTACTAGTTTGCATTCCCACCAACAGTGTAAGAGGGTTCCCTTTTCTCCACACCCTCTCCAGCATTTATTATTTGTAGACTTTTGGATCGCAGCCATTCTGACTGGTGTGAAATGGTACCTCATAGTGGTTTTGATTTGCATTTCTCTGATAATGAGTGATGTTGAGCATCTTTTCATGTGTTTGTTAGCCATCTGTATGTCTTCTTTGGAGAAATGTCTATTTAGTTCTTTGGCCAATTTTTTGATTGGGTCGTTTATTTTTCTGGAGTTGAGCTGTAGGAGTTGCTTGTATATTTTTGAGATTAGTTGTTTGTCGGTTGCTTCATTTGCTATTATTTTCTCCCATTCTGAAGGCTGTCTTTTCACCTTGCTAATAGTTTCCTTTGATGTGCAGAAGCTTTTAAGGTTAATTAGGTCCCATTTGTTTATTTTTGCTTTTATTTTCATTATTCTGGGAGGTGGGTCATAGAGGATCCTGCTGTGATGTATGTCAGAGAGTGTTTTGCCTATGTTCTCCTCTAGGAGTTTTATAGTTTCTGGTCTTACGTTTAGATCTTTAATCCATTTTGAGTTTATTTTTGTGTATGGTGTTAGAAAGTGGTCCAGCAGAAAAAGAAATAAAAGGAATCCAAATTGGAAAAGAAGAAGTAAAACTCTCACTATTTGCAGATGACATGATCCTCTACATAGAAAACCCTAAAGATTCCACCAGAAAATTACTAGAAATAATCAATGACTATAGTAAAGTTGCAGGATATAAAATCAACACACAGAAATCCCTTGCATTCCTATACACTAATAATGAGAAAACAGAAAGAGAAATTAAGGAAACAATTCCATTCACCATTGCAACGGAAAGAATAAAATACTTAGGAATATATCTACCTAAAGAAACTAAAGACCTATATATAGAAAACTATAAAACACTGGTGAAAGAAATCAAAGAGGACACTAATAGATGGAGAAATATACCATGTTCATGGATTGGAAGAATCAATATAGTGAAAATGAGTATACTACCCAAAGCAATTTATAGATTCAACGCAATCCCTATCAAGCTACCAACAGTATTCTTCACAGAGCTAGAACAAATAATTTCACAATTTGTATGGAAATACAAAAAACCTCGAATAGCCAAAGCGATCTTGAGAAAGAAGAATGGAACTGGAGGAATCAACCTACCTGACTTCAGGCTCTACTACAAAGCCACAGTTATCAAGACAGTATGGTACTGGCACAAAGACAGAAATATTGATCAATGGAATAAAATAGAAAGCCCAGAGATAAATCCACGCACATATGGACACCTTATCTTTGACAAAGGAGGCAAGAATATACAATGGATTAAAGACAATCTCTTTAACAAGTGGTGCTGGGAAATCTGGTCAACCACTTGTAAAAGAATGAAACTGGTCCTCTTTCACTTTCATCAACAGGCTTTTTAGTTCCTCTTCACTTTCTGCCATAAGGGTGGTGTCATCTGCATATCTGAGGTTACTGGTATTTCTCCCGGCAATCTTGATTCCAGCTTGTGCTTCTTCCAGCCCAGCGTTTCTCATGATGTACTCTGCATATGAGTTAAATAAGCAGGGTGACAATACACAGCCTGGATGTACTCCTTTTCCTATTTGGAACCAGTCTGTTGTTCCATGTCCAGTTCTAACTATTGCTTCCTGATCTCTATGCTCCTGAACATCTATCTCTGCTTCATTGATTATGCTAAAGCCTTGACTGTGTGGATCACACAAACTGTGGAAAATTCTTAAAGATCATATAGGTTTCTCAAGAGGCAGGTCAGGTGGTCTGGTATTCCCATTTCTTGGAGAATTTTCCAGTTTATTGTGATACACACAGTCAAAGGCTTTGACATAGTCAATAAAGCAGAAATAGATGTTTTTCTGGAACTCCCTTGCTTTTTCCATGATCCAGCAGATGTTGGCAATTTGATCTCTGATTCCTCTGCCTTTTCTAAAACCAGCTTGAACATCTGGAAGTTCACGGTTCTCGTATTGCTGAAGCCTGGCTTGGAGAATTTTGAGCATTACTTTACTAGTGTGTGAGATGAGTCCATTACTATGAACAAAACTAGTAAAGATGATAGAATTCCAGCTGAGTTATTTAAAATCCTAAAAGATGATACTGTTAAAGTACTGCACTCAATATGCCAGCAAATTTGGAAAATTCAGCAGTGGCCACAGGACTGGAAGAGGCTAGTTTTCATTCCAATCCCAAAGAGGGGCAGTGCCAAAGAATATTAAAACTATTGTATGATTGCACTCATTTCACATGCTAGTTAAGTTATGCTCAAAATCCTTCAAGCTTGTCTTCAGCAGTACATGAACCGAGAACTTCTAGATGTACAAGATGGGTTTAGAAAAGACAGAGGAACCAGAGATCAAATTGTCATCATTTATTGGATCATAGAGAAAGCAAGGGAGTTCCAGAAAAACATCTATCTCTGCTTCATTGATTATGCTAAAGCCTTTGACTGTGTGGATCACACAAACTGTGGAAAATTCTTAAAGAGATTGGAGTACCAGACCACCTTACCTGTCTCCTGAGTAACATGTATGCAGGTCAAGAAGTAACAGTTAAAACCAGACATGGAACAACTGACTGGTTCAAAAATGGGAAAGGAGTATAACAAGGCTGTACACTGTCACATTGCTTATTCAGCTTACATACAGAGTACATCATTTGAAATACCAGGTTGAATGAATTGCAAACTGGAATCAAGATATGCAAACTTTAGATATGCAGATGATACCATTCTAATGGCAGAAAGTGCAAAGGAACTAAAGAGCCTCTTGATGAGGGTGAAAGAGGAGAGTGAAAAAGCTAGCTTAAAACTGAGCGTTAAAGAAACTAAGATCATGGCATCTGGTCCCATCACTACATGAGAAATAAATTGGAAAAAGTGGGAGCAGTGACAGATTTTCTTTTCTTGGGCTCCAAAATCACTGTGGACAGTGTGCTATAGTCCTGAAATTAAAAGATGCTTGCTCCTTGGAAGAAAAGCTATGACAAACCTAGACTGCATATTAAAAAGCAGAGTCTTTTGGACTCTATGGGAGAGGGAGAGGGTGGGATGATTTGGGAGAATGGCATTGAAACATGTATAATATCATATATGAAACGAGTCGCCAGTCCAGGTTCGATGCACGATGCTGGATGCTTGGGGCTGGTGCACTGGGATGACCCAGAGGGATGGTACGGGGAGGGAAAAGGGAGGAGGGTTCAGGATGCAGAACACGTGTATACCTGTGGTGGATTCATGTTGATATATGGCAAAACCAATACAATATTGTAAAGTTAAAAAAAAAAAAAAGGCAGAGATATCATGTTGCAAACTAAGGTCCGTATAGTCAAGGCTATGGTTTTTCCAGTAGTCATGTATGGATGTGAGTGTTGAACCATAAAGAAGGCTGAGTGCCAAAGAATTGATACTTTCAAATTGTGGTGCTGAAGAAGACTCTTGAGAGTCCCTTGGACAGCAAGGAGATCAAACCAGTCATTCCTAAAGGAAATCAAACCCTGAATATTCATTGGAATGACTGAAACTGAAGCTCCAATGCTTTGGCCACATGATGCAAAGACCCAACTCACTGGAAAAGACTCTGATGCTGGGAATGTTTGAAGGCAAAAAGAGAAGTGGGAGGCAGAGGATGAGATGGTTAGATAGAATCATTGACTCAATGGACATGAATTTGGGCAGACTCTTGGAGACAGTGAAGGACAGAGGAGGCTGTCATACCATCTCATACATGGGAGTCATACATGGGAGTCATAAAGAGTCAGACATGAGTTAGCAACTGAAGAGCAACAAGAAATCTAATAAAATGTGTACAAGAACTATATGATAAAAATGGTAAAACTCATGAGCACAGTCAAAGAAGTAAATAAATGTAGTGACTTTCCTTGTTCACTGATAGAAAGACTCAGTATTACCAAAATGTCAGTACTTCCCAACTTGATAAATAGATTCAGTGCAATTCCAATCAAAAATCCAAAAGGTTATTTTGTACATATTGACAAAATGATTCTCAAGTTGGCATAGAAAGGCAAAAGACCTAGAATAACAAACACAATACTGAAGAACAAAGTTGGAGAACCATCACTACCTGACTACAAGACTTAGTATAAAGCTACAGCAATCAAGACAGTGTGGTACTGGTGAAAGAATAGAGAAATCAATCAGTGTAACAGAACAAAAGGCCCAGAAATGGACCTTCATGTCTATAGTAACTGATCTTTTCAAAGGAGCAAAGGTAATAGGATGGAGCAAATACAGTCCTTTCAACAAATAGCCCTAAACAACTGTACATCCACATGTGAAAAAAAGAATCTAAACCCAGACCTTATATCCTTCACAAAAAATAACTCAAAATGGGACACAGAACTAAGTATAGATTGCAAACTATAAAAGTCCTGGAAGTTAGCACAGGAGAAAATCTAGAAGACCTTAGATATTGCTATGACTTTTAAGTGCATCAAAGACAGGGTTAATGTGAGAAATAATTGAAAAACCAGACTTGACTGAAATTAAAATTTTCTGCTCTGTGAGCAGGGTCAAGAGAATGAGAATACAAGTCACAGTATGGGAGAAAATATTTGCAAAAGATACATCAGATAAAGTGCTGTTATCCAAAACAAAAGGAAGCCCTATAGGACTTCTGTGGTGGTCCAGTGGTTAACACTCCACAGTTCTAGTACAGGAGATGCAGGTTTGATTCCTGACTGGGAAACTAAGGCCCTATGTGTCAATTGGTGTGACCAAAAGGGAACCCCTCTATCTCAGCAATAAAAAATGAATTTAAAAATTGGCCAAATACTTTGACACCTTGTAAAGAAATATACGGATAGAAAATAAGCATATAATAAAGTTTTATGCATCATATGTCATCAGGGAAATGCAACCTAAAACTGAGAAACCACTGCACTCCCTTTAGAATTAGCAAAGTCTAGAATACTGACAAAACCAGTACTGGTTGAAATGTGGCACACCAGGTATTCTCGTTCATTGCTGGTGGGAATGTAAAATGGGATGTCACTTTGGAAGACAATTTGATATTTCTTACAAAACTAAAAATCCTCTTACCACAATCAAATACCCATGCTCCTTGGTGTTTACTCAAAGGAGTTAAATGCTTATACCCACACAAAAACCTGCACATGGATGGATATAGCAGCTTTATGAATAATTCCTGAAATTTGGAAGTAATCAAGATATCCCTCTTGACTGAATGAATGAATTGTGGTATATCTAAAAAATGAAATAATATTCAATACTAAAAATAAAAATAAATTGATATGGTCATTTGTTCAACTGTATGTGTAGTGTTGGTGCCATGCCCCAGTTAGCAGCTAGCTGAGATAGCTTGCAGTGTCTTTTCTAGTTTAAATGGTGAACAGACATGAAAACTAATGAATAGAATGAGTTAATGACGAGGCTCTTCTCTGCCTTTCTAAAAGAGGGGCCACCTACACGTGTTTAAGATGTCCCTGCACATGTCTCAAGTTCTTTATAAGAAAGGAAGCAACACAGGCTGGATTCCAAGCGGTGTATCACCCAAGCTCTAGTTGATTTTCCACAGCCAGGTTGTTGCCATAATAGCTTTTTCACACATGACGGTGGTGCTCCCTGGCTCTCCCCAGCCCCTAAAGGCTGTTGAAACATAGCACCAGGAGGCCTGAGAATGCCAGGGGCTCTAGCTGCCTTTGTCCCTGCTTCTCTGGCATGTGCCCTCCTGGTGACAGTGGGATTGAAACAGTAGCTCTCAGTGATTGCTTCTCTGGCCTTGAGTGACTGTTCACAGTTCACTTTATCCTATTAGGAATGACGCCTTCTCTGTATCCGTGCTCCATTGAATCTCTTTTTCATACATACTAGAATGAAAGGACTTGGCTTCTACTACTTTTATTAGACATCTGTTTTCTCCCTCCCTAGACTATTAAGTAATATTGTTCCTGCTTTTATCCCTCTCAAATTCCTGTCTGAGAGCTGAGAGCCGGGGGACGATGTTCAGTCTCTCTATGCACCAGGAGCTGAACCGCGTGGAGGGTCTACTTAAACTGTTCGTCTGACTCTCATGAGTTGACACTGCTCCTTTCTTTTATTGTGGCAAAATAAAACCCTAAGAGTCTTTGGGGAACTCTCAAAAACTGGGAAATATTCACCTCCATAAATGTTAAAAGATTGTATCTTATGTATAGAAGTAAATAAGACCATATGGAATTACTGGACTGAAAGAATAGTTTAGCTTATAATGAAGACAAAAAAATATATATTTTGAAAATGCTGCTAAATATTGATGCTGACAGTGTTTTTCTCGTGTGAGTGACCCAAGCATATTATAAATAGTTGGTAAAGGGAATGGAGCCTGTGGGGTCAAGGAAAATGTTGCACTACCTGTGCCTAGACTCATGATGACAGCTTTATGATTATGGGATTTGATAAAATTGTAATTTTTTATTCTATTCCAAAGATGCTTTCTATAGGATGGCCATTAGGTCTAGAAATATAGATCACACTATTTTGTCATTCATTAGAATGTAGCATCAATAAACCATTTATTAAGGAAAAAAAATAAATTGAATATTATTCAATACTAAAACTCAATACTAAAACTCAATACTAAAATACATGAGAAGACATGAAGAAACCGTGAATGCATATTACAAAGTGAACAAAGCCAAACTGGAAAGACTACATTCTTTGATTCCAACTGTATAACATTCAGGAAAAGTCAAAGCTGTGGAGACAGTATAAAGACAAGTGATTGGCTGGGGTAGGGCCAGGATCAATGGGCAGTGAAATTACTCTGTACAGTTCTAATAAGGTGGATAAAACTGGAGCCTATTATACAGAGTGAAGTAGGTCAGAAAGAAAAACACCAATACTGTATATTAACACATATATATGGAATTTAGAAAAATGCTAACAATGACCCTATAAGCAAGACAGCAGAAGAGACACAGATGTAAAGAACAGACTTTTGGACTCTGTGGGAGAAGGCAAGGGTGGGATGATTTGAGAGAATAGGACTGAAACATGTATATCACCATGTGCGAAATAGATGACCAGTCCAAGTTTGATGCATGAAATGGGGCACTCAAACCCGGTGCACTGGGACAACCCAGAGGGATGGGATGGGGAGGGAGGTTGGAAGGGGGTTCAGGATGGGGGGGACACATGTACACCTGTGGCTGATTCATGTCAATGTATGGCAAAAAACCACCACAGTATTGTAATGTAATTAGCCTCCAATTAAAATAAATAACATTTTAAAAAATGGATATATGTCATTACATTTGTCCGAATCCATAGAATGTACAATGCCAAGAGTAAACCCTAAGGTAAACTGTGGATTTGGTTGTTGATGATGTGTCATTGTAGGTTCATCAGTTGTAACACATATATAACTACTTTGGAGGGGGATATTGATAATGTAGAAGGCTATGTATGAGTGGAGTGGGGGTAAATTGAAAATCTCTATCTTCCTCTCAGTTTTGCTGTGAAGTTGAAAATATGCTAAAATCTAAGGTCATAAAAATTATTGAAATAAATAAAATCTAAATAAATTTTAAAATAGTTTTAGTTCAAATATTGGAAGTCTCAATATTGTGAAGATATTAATAATCCCCAAATTAATACATTGACTCTTTACCCTAAGAATGCTTTATTAATAAACAAAAGAAAAAGACAAGGATACTTCACTGTGAAATAATTATGCTATCATCTCAATTTTGATATAAAATAGTTACAATCTTTGGAGAAGGAAATGGCAACCCACTCCAGTGTTCTTGCCTGGAGAATCCCAGGGACGGCAGAGCCTGGTGGGCTGCCATCTATTGGGGTTGCATAGAGTCGGACACGACTGAAGTGACTTAGCAGCAGTTACAATCTTAAAATTGTAATTAAAAAACTGAAACAACAATAGATTGCTTGGAACATACTGTCTTTTGAAATATATTCTCCTAAAATCTTGAATTGATTTTTTTAAAAAAATATGCTCATGTGATACTGGATGCTTGGGGCTGGTGCACTGGGACGACCCAGAGGGATGGTGTGGGGAGGGAGGAGGGAGGAGGGTTCAGGATGGGGAACACATGTATGCCTGTGGCGGATTCATTTTGATATTTGGCAAAACTAATACAATTATGTAAAGTTTAAAAATAAAATAAAATTTAAAAAATAAAAAATAAAAAAAAAAGAGGGAAATATAATTAAAAAGAATACATTTGAATCAGTTCTAATGAGGTGGATGAAACTGGAGCCTATTATACAGAGTGAAGTAAGCCAGAAAGAAAAACACCAATACAGTATACTAACGCATATATATGGAATTTAGAAAGATGGTAACAATAACCCTGTATATGAGACAGCAAAAGAGACACTGATGTATAGAACAGTCTTATGGACTCTGTAGGAGACGGAGAGGGTGGGATGATTTGGGAGAATGGCATTGAAATACGTATAATATCGTATATGAAATGAGTCGCCAGTCCAGGTTCGATGCACGATACTGGATGCTTGGGGCAGGTGCACTGGGACAACCCTGAGGGATGGTATGGGGAGGGAGGAGGGAGGAGGGTTCAGGATGGGGAACACATATATACCTGTGGTGGATTCATTTTGATATTTGGCAAAACCAATACAATATTGTAAAGTTTAAAAATAAAATAAAATTTAAAAAAATAAATAAAAATAAAATAAAATTTAAAAAATAAATAAATAAAAAATAATAAAAGATGAAGATGATATAATTAATCCAGAGTAAGAGATAAAGCAGGTGTTGTGGTGCCTTGACTCTTAACTCCTCAGGTTTTCCCTTCTTACCACTGAGGAACAGGCTGTCCTGACAGAGCCCACTTTGATCTAACATGTGATGTAAGAAACAAATTCTAGAACAAAATAGAAATTAAAATATTTTGAATACTCTGGAAGCAAAGAAAGTACCTTACTTCAGTAACTGTCCCAGGGACTGGGACTACCATGACTGCAAATATTTATACTTTCTAAGACAGCCGTATCTTAAATAGCACTTTCTGAGAGATGTGTCCATGTGTATATACAGCTTTGGCCCAGCAAATATGGCAAAACATAGAGCCGAAATAACTTCTTGACAGATTGGTTTTCTTATTGGCGTTTTAGTTAATAAGCCATGTCTTTCAGGCAACTAGAAATAGTGAGTGGCATTCTGATTACCCGAAAACCAAAAATTCCTCCATCTGCTCCTGTTCCCTCAGGCTCCTGTATGTCTCTGCTATGGTCTTCAATATGGTAATGTAGTTCTCAATGACAAATAAGTTCATTCAGTTTGCTTGAAATAACTTATCTGGTACTAGCTCAATAGATTCTTCTAATAATATTTTAGGTGTTTGGCTGATGCTCTGATAATCTTACAGGTTCTATTAACTCCTTACAGTATTCAACAGTGAGCCTCTGAGAGATTAAATCAGCTTCTAAAGTTCAGAAGCCCCAGTGGATTTCATCTTAGAATACAGCTGCTACACGTTACCTGAAACCAAAATCTTACACAAATCTTTCCCTATACTGGATATAATGGATTCCCCCACTTCCTTACTAATTTCTCCTGAGAGCTTTCTCCTTTAAATGATACATATGAAAAGACTTCTCAGGCTCCAGTTCTTGGGAATCCAACCTAAAACACTAACACTCAAAAAGACTTTCCAACCCCATCAGAGGGCAAGTTGTTACTGGATTGGTGAGTTCAGAAGAAGAAGCTCAATCCCACCTTTCTCTTCTTCCCCATTTGCCCGTAGAGAAGGTACACATCACTTTACTCATTTTGGCCATGTGATAAAATTAGTGGAACAAGTTCTGCACTTTTGAGATATGTATATTATCCTACGCTATTTGTGATGGGATGCATAAATAAGCCTTTTTCATGGAGGGGGAAATGTTAGCTACTTATGACTCAGTAGAGCATGTATGTGTGTGTGTTTCTTACAGTCAGTCAATGGGATGTCAGGCTCACTGAGTTATTCCTGGGTTTGCAAATGTTTTTCCCTGTTTTTCAAATTTACTAATTATTGTTTATGTAAATTAGGCTTCTGTCCTCCCACAGGGACTAAGAGATAGGTGCTGTCTTCTTCAGTGTTTGCATTTCAAAGAGATAGTTCACAGGTAAGAGGCTGGGGGATTTACACCCACCCTAAAGAAAGAGAGAAAGAATTTACAATTTCAAGTTTTTTTAAGCAAATATTTTTAAGAAAAGGGAGATCAGGAACCTAGACTCAAGAATAAACCTATTTAAAGTTTAGTCAAGCTGAAGGAAACATTAAGACTGTATTTATTCATATATACATACATGCACATAAGGAAACTTCTAAGACAAAGAGATCAAAATTTTGCTACTGGTTGAACTTCAGGGGGAGAAGGCAATGGCACCCCACTCCAGTACTCTTGCCTGGAAAATCCCATGGATCGAGGAGCCTGGAAGGCTGCAGCCATGTGGTCGCTGAGGGTCGGAGACACGACTGAACAACTTCACTTTCACTTTTCACTTTCATGCATTGGAAAAGGAAATGGCAACCCACTCCAGTGTTGTTGCCTGGAGAATCCCAGGGACGGGGGAGCCTGGTGGGCTGCCGTCTATGGGGTCACACAGAGTCGGACATGATTGAAGTGGCTTAGCAGCAGCAGCAGAACTTCAGGGAGTCCAAGGAATCAACTCAGCTGTATTCTGGGCTTACATGATCAGTTGCCCATCCACTGGCTATTTAAATGTAGGCATTCTTCTGAATGTTTAGATCTGACAGGGCTTTATTTGAATAATACCCTTGGGAAAGTAGAACAATAAGAGAAAATAGTGAAAGCAACTGTGTAACTGGCTTTGAAATGGTCTGAGTAGTCAAATATTTATATGCTGAGAATCAGAACTTTTCAAAATTGTATTTCTATGTACTTTTCTTGGAATTCAGAGCAGCCCAGGTTTATATTAATAAGAACCTAAAGAATTTTGAAATCTTAGCCAGGAAGACTCCCGGCACATGCACTGATGTACCTTTTTTTTTTTCCCCTCTAATACTGGCATGTAGACAGACAAAAGCTTTTCTTCAGAGGAAACAATTGTTGATCTTTTCTTCCTGCATGGTTTATTGACACATTCTGTGAACAGGTGAGAGCATGTAAAGGGCCTTCTTCACTGGGGAAGAGGAGAGCTAGGTTTCCCTCGAGTCACTTATCACTACTCTTCCTCTTCATGTCCTCCCAGCTCTGGGCTTTGCCTTTGAGCTTTCCTGCAGCTCATTTCTTACAGTGAGATCATCCATCTCCATCTCTCCCTCTTTGATCTGGTTTTTATTTCTCTGTTTACTAACATGTTTGGATCTGCCTTTAAAATGAACTCTTCTGTCCTTGAGAATAGTGAGAGATTAAAGCTAAGGCAATGAATAACAAAGAAGCTTAATTATAACCAATATATGCTGAGCACTGCACATAAGTTATATAAATAACTTCTTAAAACCATGTAACAGAGATATTAGTACAGGCTGTTCTATGGATCAGAAAATAGAGATAATGAAGACTTAAAGACTTTCAAAAATCATACAGCTAATGAGAAACAGAGCCAATAAGATACTTGATGACTTGACCCCCAGGTATGTCTCAGACAGTAGGAAAAATCACACGAGAGGTTCAAGAAAACAAAATCTATTTTACTGACAGGTACTAGAAACAGTAGGCATGGCACACCACACAGGACCATGTGGGGAAGCCCCAGCACTGGTGAGGAGCAGAAGGGGACAGAGAGAGAGCATGGTCTAGAGTCTTAACTGGGTTTTCACTGGAAAAGTGAAAGTGAAGTCACTCAGTCGTGTCCAACTCTTTGCGACCCCATGGACTGTAGCCTACTAGGCTCCTCCGTCTATGGGATTTTCCAGGCAAGAATACTGGAATGGGTTGCCATTTCCTTCTCCAGGAGATCTTCCCGACCCAGGGATTGAACCCAGATCTCCCACATTGTGGTCCCTAATAGGCTGGCACTTGGCTCTGGGATGATAAAGGCAGAGAAATATTGTTTCCTGGTGTGAAGAATTGATGCTTTTGAACTGTGGTGTTGGAGAAGACTCTTGAGAGTCCCTTGGACTGCAAGGAGATCCAACCAGTCCATCCTGAAGGAGATCAGCCCTGGGATTTCTTTGGAAGGAACGATGCTAAAGCTGAAACTCCAGTACTTTGGCCACCTCATGTGAAGAGTTGACTCATTGGAAAAGACTCTGATGCTGGGAGAGATTGGGGGCAAGAGGAGAAGGGGACAACAGAGGTTGAGATGGCTGGATGGCATCACTGACTCGATGGACGTGAGTCTGAGTGAACTCTGGGAGTTGGTGATGGACAGGGAGGCCTGGCGTGCTGTGATTCATGGGGTCGCAAAGAGTCGGACACAGCTGAGTGACTAATCTGATCTGATCTTATCTGAAGGGCTACATAGAGGAGAAATGGCTCCAAATTGGTTAGTGTGTATTTTAAAGGTCTTCTCCCTACTAATTCCTTTGTTATCTTTAAGAATTAGCTACCCCTGGTGAGAGGCAGACTCTCCCCTGCCAGAAAGTTTTAAGATGTCAAAACATCACATTATACAGAAAATAAAAAATATAAACAGTACACTGTGCCAACTCCTTCCTGGCAGTTCTCAGTGCATATTTTACAAGCCAATTAAACATCTTTGTCACTGAATCTGAATGAATTCTGCCAACTTGTCTACTTATTGCTTCATTTGATTATGCATGGTATCTAACAAAGCCTCGATTGCTAAGTAAGGAAATAATAGGAAGAAAGTCTCAATCTTGCTTAAGTAATTAATTTCATCAGCCACAAGACAGGAAGGCCAGAATGAACTAGCTGACTGAGCCAGGAACGTTGAATAGTGATACTGATGCTAAGTTTGTGTCTCAGTGTCAGGTCAGAGCAAATGAACTTGGGCATTTTCTAGGTTAGCATAAGTTAGCTAGCTGAGAATACTGAAAGTAACAAGGTCTGAATATAGCACTCTTAAACAGAGCTTAAGTACATATTTGTAGAGGGGAAAAAGTAATCATCATCCCTTGTGGCTCAGACGATAAAGAGTCTGTCTGCAACGTGGGAGAGTTGGGTTCAATCCCTGGGTCAGGAAGATCCCCTGAGAAAGAGAATGGCTACCCACTCCAATATTCTTGGCTGGAGAATTCCATGGACAGAGGAGTCTGGCAGGCTACAGTCCAAGAGATCGTAAAGGGTCAGACATGACTTTAGCGACTGAACAACAAGAGGGGAAGAAACAATCGTGACCCATTGAGACGGGTGCCTTCCCACAGCAGCATATCTGGAGTATCTCTGGGCTACCTTCCCTGTGCTCTGCTTTTCACATTTTTATAACTTTTACATATTTTAAAACATTTTAACATTATGTGACTTTTAGGAGAAGGGGGAAAAGAAAAACCCAAATTCTCATCTCAATTAAAATTGTACCAAGTCTGTGATTACCTTGTGTGCCTCTCTCCATGGATGTTTTTCTTCACACATTCAACCAATATCTTCAGAAATCTCAATTTCAAACACTCTCCTACCACAGTCACCTCTCTATCTAATTCATTTAATTTAGTGTTCCTAAACCAACCATTTTTCACATGCATTGAGAACGCTAATCCTTTATGTTGACCATATTTTCATTCTCATGCCATTCATATCTTTACTTCTCTCATGAACCAGGAAAGATTCATTCATTTAATCACCTTGGGCAGTTTCTTAATTCCATAAACCATCTTTCCTTTCATTACTTTACATGTCTGAGATAAATGCAATGACTTATGCTCTACATATACCAAACAGGAGAAAAATCACATAAGAGTGATAACTGGACTCAAATTTATAACCAAAAATCTAGACTAGACTTCACCTCTGCAACTAATCCAAAGTAGTTATTTGAAACATCAGTCTCCTCCTTGAACATCCACTGATGGCTTTACCTTTTACCTCTTGATAACATAGAGGCTATAAATAGGAAACTCCCTTCCCTTCTGAGGGGTTCCCAGGTGGTGCTAGTGGTAAAGAACCTGCCTGCCAATGCAGGAGATGCAAGAGATGCAAGTAGGATCCCTGGGTCGGAAAGATCCCCAGGATGGGAAGATCCCCAGGAGAAGGGCATGGCAACAGACTCCAGTATTCTTGTCTGGAAAATTCCATGGGCAGAGGAGCCTGGTGGGCTATAGTCCATAGGGTTGCTTCCCTTCCAGACACAAACAAGTCCCTGTATCTTTCACTTCCCTCTTTGCTTTCCTTCCTCTTACTCAGGCATCCCTATTCCCAAGATAAACTCCTCCACTCTTTCTCTGGATCCCACTGACATTTACTTTTGCAAAAAAATTGAGTCATTCAAACTACATTAGCTATTTCTCTCTATATCCATCTAAATATTTTATTAAAGACTGAACAGAATCAGATTGATCTAGGATTGAGGGTGTAAAATATAAGAAAATCAAAGATACTACTGAGTATAGAGAGTTAGTGAAGATAGTTCAAAACTTGAAATTGAATCCCAGAGTCAAAAAATAATGTGTATAGAGGAAGGATTTAAGACCCAGAGGAAATAGTTTTAAAAATGAGTTTTTTGAAACACTAATTTTTTCCAAGGTAAGTTTCCTCTTTTTGACTGTGGAAAAGCACAACAACCATCACCCAGTTCATTCTCCTTGGGCTGTCTGCTGACCCCCACATCCAGGCTGTGCTCTTGTGCTAGTCCTGGGGATTTACTTCCTAACCCTGATGAAGGATCAGGTGATGCTTCTGCTGATCAGTGCTGATTACCATTTCCATGTACCTATGTCTCCTTCCTGGACATCTGCTACTTCTCAGTCTCAGTGCCCAAGTTTATGGAAAATCTCTTGTCTGAAAAGGAAGCAGTCTTAGTAGCAGGTTGTGGCCCACATTGGTATTTGCCTCTGAGGGCACTGAATCCTTCCTGCTCTTAGCAATGGCCCAGAACCACTATGTTGACATTTGTCATTCTCTGTTATTGAGTCAGGTGATGAGAAACCAGCTCTGTGTGGGACTGCTGTTGGCCTCATGGGGCCTGGACTTTCTGGATGATTGCATCAGTATCTTTGGAGCTGCCAATTTAGAGTTTTGTGAGACCCATACTATCGCTCACTTCAGCTGTGAGCTGCCCTCTCTCTTCCCTCTGGCTTGCTCTAATATCTCCACCAGTCTAACTGCCCTGGCCTGGTCTTACGTCATATGTAACCGTGGAACTGTCCTCCTTTCTATGCCTACATTGTGTCTACCATTGTGAGCATCAGCTTCATCACAAAGCAGAAGTAAGGATTTCTTCATCTGTACTTCCTACCTCACTGCAGTCATCTTGGATAAGTCTTAAATTTTTCACTTGAGCAAGTGGATAGATGGTAACATCATTTACTAAAATAAGCATGACTGGGAGAATTGCATATTAGGAGGGTGAAGATTAAGGATTTGATTTTTATTAGTTTTGCTGGTTGGTGTGTTGCATTTTGGCTAAACTGCTTACGATGCTTATTAGACATCAAAGTGGAAAGTCAAGTTGAATGTCAAGTTAATGGTCTAGGGAGAGATCAGGGCTAATATTTGGGGGTATATGTGGTATTTTGAGATATAAGATTAGCACAGAACATCTAAGGAAAATGAAAGGAAGAGAAGGTTCTGGGAATTAGCTCTGGAGCACTCCAGAATTTATAGCTCAAGTTGAGAATGACCCAATAAGAGAAACAGGAGTAGCAGCCATTAAGCAAGAAACAAAATCAGGAATCTTTGTGTCACAAAATCGGAGGAAAGAGAATGCTACAAGGAGTATAGAGAGGTCAGTTGTGTTGGCTGCCATTGAAAATTCAAAGAAGAAGAAAACAGAAAAGTTACCATTGGATTTTGCAACATTGACTTTGGAAGTTGTTGGCAATATTGACAGGAGAAGTTTCAGCTAGCTGGAATAAGATGAGGAAAGAATGGCAAGTGGAAAAGTACAAAGAGCAACCATAGATAACTTTGTTGAGAAGTTTTACTGTGAAGGAGATTGAGAAAATGGAGCAGCAGTAGGTTTGAGGAAAGTCGAGGGGTTTTTTGTTTCTGCTTCTTGCCTTTGATTTTGCTTTGTTTCTAAGAAGAGATACTAAAGTTTGTTTAGGTGTTTGTGGAAACGGTCACATAGGTAATGCAATATCAAAATTTGGGCCAGGATTATGGCAAAGAAACTTAAACTGGTGTAATAGAGTTCCTGAGGAAATTCAAACAGAAGTGAATGGTCACTTAATGGGAGATGCTGTATGGGACTCATGCATCAGGTTGGAGATTGAAATAAAATGATCCATGCTATCCTTTATGCTCCATAGAATTCTGTGGAGAATAAAAGTAAGGTTTCTAGAATTCTAAAAGCATTCTAAAAGAATTCATAGAATTCTAAAAGTAAGGCTTATTTGTTTGCATATAAGTGAGAGAGTGTGGGTAGGAGTATGTATGCCTGTAAGTGCACATTAAGGTCAAGTTTTGTCAAACCTGAGGAAGCCCCAGGCTGCTCTCTGGCTAGCAGAAGGGTTTACAAGCCCTCCCACAATAGTGGCAGGAAAGCCAGGGGTCCAAATGACTGACTACTGCTGTTTTCCCATGAGTACAGATTAATTCCCAGCTCCCTGGGGCCCTCATTGCTTCCTCTCACTCCAGCCTGGCATATGGATACCAAGTAGAAAAAGGTTAGAGAAAATGATAGAAGTCATACAAACTGGCCAGGAGCCCTCCTTAGAACCCAAAGAGAGAAAAGAGGAAGAAAAATGAAGAAAAGGAGGATGGCTAAAGCTTCTTAACAGGTACGGACTCAAACCAGAGCCCATGCATCCCAACATTTTAGTCTTTATCCAAAACTAAACATAAGATGACTATTTGCATTGAACACAGTTTTCAACTTGTTGGGGGGAAAAAAAAAACAGCTTTTCCTGGAACCTGAGTTCTTTGAGCATCCTACATCATTCATCTTTCAAAGTGACACAGAAGGCAAGTTAGAGTGAGACTCCACAGTCCTTCTCAGTCCCCAACCCACCAGATGTGAGGGATCTTACTAGGCAACTGTTCCAGACCTTTCATTGCACATTAGGGAGAACTGAGTTTAAGAAGAAGAAGAAGCAAAAAGTGCCTTGCCAAATTCACAGAAGCAGGCCATGACAGATCTGGGATGAAATATTTACAAGATTGAGTAATTTGTCACTTTATTAATCCATAATCTGTCCTTTCCCTTCACTTACAAAATGAAGTTTATAATTCCTTTGAGATGGATTGGATGAGGGAGCTATAATTTCTGGGTGGGCAGCTGAATGGAACATTTTTGAATTATGGGTAGTAACAGTGAGTTTGGAATAGTCTCTGATGGAAGATTTCCTAGCTAAATGCCAGAATCTTAAGCTGAAAGTAATTTGAGAGGACATTTAGTTCATGGGCTTCCCTGGTGGCTCAGACAATAAAGAATCTGCCTGCAATGTGGGAGACCTGGGTTCAGTCTCTGGGTTGGGAAAATCCTCTGGAAAAGGAACTGGCAACCCACTCCAGTATTCTTGCCTGGAGAATCCTATGGACAGAGGAGCCTGGCAGGCTACAGTCCACGGGGTTGCAAAGAGCTGGATAAGACAGTGACTAACCCTTTTTGTAGTTCAGGGCCCCATCTCCAAGCAAGACCAAATCTGTAGAAAGCACAGCCAAATTGCACAGCTCCTTAGAATTTTTCAGAAACAAAACAAAATCTGTAACTCTCCTTTTCATTCTTGTCACAAAACAAAATTTTTTGAAAGTTTTCGTTATCTAAAAGCCTAAATGGCTTGTAGCTACAAAGATTTGCTCAGGGAGCAAAGTCTGCAACTAGCATGAGAAAAGGAGAAGAGAGAAAATCTTTGATATCCTTTTCTTCCTATTCCACAAGAGCACTGCTCCTCTTGTCTTCGCTTCCAGACGTTCTCTTCCCTTCAAAAGCTTGTTTCTTTCCTTTTTAAAATATGTATATTTTAAAAATCTTTATTGAATTTGTTAAAATATCGATTCTGTTGTTTATACTTTTTTTTTTTTTTTTTTTGGCTACAAGGCCTGTGGAATCCTAGTTTTCTGACCAGGGAATTCCCTTTCTTTCCTTTTCTACCAGGGACTTTTCACTAGCCTTCAGCCTTTGGCCTCAGGACCAAATCCTCCAGCAATGTCTCCTAGACCACAAATTTGGGATTAAGGATCTGGTAGGGAACATACAGTACTAATAGTAAACATACAAAACTAATTAGTAAATATACTAATAGAAAAACCAAACTACTTGAGCCATTTCCATTCTTCAGCTGAGCCTCTAAGACACCTTCTTAAGAAATGGCTTCTCAGACCAAGTTCCATCTTGTTTGAGACTATAAAAGGCAGAAATACGGTGGGAAGAGAAGATGCATATATTTTGTTGGAATTTGGCTTAATTAATTGCTGAGTTTGAAGCAAAAGGGTAGAATGTGGATTGCTTGTTATCCCCATAAAGATATTTTTCATTAAAAGTATAAAAACCATGTTGTTAAAAAGGCAAAATCATGACAATAGTTCACTCAGCTATTTATTTTTCCATTGATAACTCTACATAAGCCCCTATTATATGCATATTTTTACATAATTTAATGAATTCATACTAATCAGGTATTCTGATCTTTTTACTAGATATCATGAATATTTTGTTTCTGTCTCTCCCCTATAATTATTATTTTAATCATTAGGTAATATTCTGCATTTGTTTCTACAACAATAGAGTAGCTATTCACCAGTTAGTTGATCTTTTAGATTGATCTTGAATTATTGTCTTGAAAATAACCCTGAATATAATTTTCATACATTCCTCTCCTTTGAATTATTTAAGACAAATTTCCAAAAGAGAGAACTTAGATTTCACATTGCAAAAATTATTGTACCAAATATAATATTATGAACAAGGTATAAGATCATATATGACTCACCAAATCTTGCCAACACTGGATATTAGAATTTAAAGTAGCTAATTTCCATTTAAGTGGATCTGCAACACTATCATCATCTGGCTTCAATTTACAAATAGAGCAGAGGTTTCCCATATATTTTTCTAGTATATGCCTAGGAGTTTAGGCTAGTCATCCTTCACCACTTAAATTTTGTCCAAAGAATTGCAGCAGCTAGAAACCATGGCAGAGAGAACCGGCATATGGACGGGTCAGAAAGCTTCTGGAGTCATTCAATGCTAGATGATGAATCCCAAAGTGTAAATACTATAGAGGAATAGGGAAATTTTAAAATATTGAGATGACAATGAAAACAAAATGTGTTAGGTAAAAACTGGAGAGACCTCCCTGTACCCAGCAGTATGCTTAGACTAAACTAAGAAAAATCAATTGACTTGTTAAAGATCATGAGCTACTTATGTTAGTTCTTGTCTGAAATAGTGTTCATACATTAGTAAATTGCTTTTGTTTTGCAATCAATTTTATTCCATTAAGGATGTGTTGTTATCCCTCTTTTTTCCAACAGTGTAACCAGTCTTCCCTGAACTGGCAAATACTAAGTTACCAAATTAAACCAACAGTTGTTGGTATTAGGACCAGACTTTAAGGCCTATTTCTATATAGTTCATCATGTAAACCTTGGTAGATAACACAAATAAGAAAACAGAGATTCAGATTCAGATTTACCCCCTTGCCCAAAGTCTGACTGCCTGCAGAGTAGCTGAGAATCCCATCAAGATCCTCTGACTCTGTTCAGGCCCATTACCATCCATTCAAGAAAGCCACAGAGACCTCAAACTAACTCCCTCCTTCAAAGAGCTCCTTCCTAACCAGGCCATAGAGTGTATGTGACATCTCACTGCCAGTGCAACCTATGGTCTCACCAGTGGGGTTGCCTCTGGATCATATGATTATTCATTTCATTAATTGTTTTACTTAATAATCAAAAATATTTTTATGACCTCCTATATATAGTATAAGGCTTACCCTGTGGCTCAGATGGCAAAGAATCTGCCTGCAATGCAAGAGACCTGGGTTCAATCCCTAGATTGGGAAGATTCCATGGAGAAGGAAATGGCAGCCTACTCCAGTATTCTTGCCTAGAGAGTCCCATGGACAGAGGAGCCTGGCAGGCTATAGTCCATGAGGTCACAAAGAGTCAGACATGACTGAGTGTCTAATGCTTTCTATGCTGCTGCTGCTAAGTCGCTTCAGTCGTGTCCGACTCTGTGCGACCCCACAGACGGCAGCCCACCAGGCTCCGCCGTAGAACAAGCTTATGTAAAATCTAGCTTTGTGGTGTTTTTATATGTTTATTTTATAAGCCTTTACTATGGACCTACTACATAGTGTAGTAGTAGTACTACTACTACACTAGTACTGTAGTAGGGTAGTAGTGTCTAACAGTGTCAGACTTTATTTTTGGGGGCTCCAAAATCACTGCAGATGGAGACTGCAGCCATGAAATTAAAAGACGCTTACTCCTTGGAAGGAAAGTTATGACCAACCTAGATAGCATATTCAAAGGCAGAGACATTACTTTGCCAACTAAGGTCCGTCTAGTCAAGGCTATGATTTTTCCAGTGGTCATGTATGGATGTGAGAGTTGGACTGTGAAGAAGGCTGAGCGCCGAAGAATTGATGCTTTTCAACTGTGGTGTTGGAGAAGACTCTTGCGAGTCCCTTGGACTGCAAGGAGATCCAACCAGTCCATTCTGAAGGAGATCAGCCCTGGAATTTCTTTGGAAGGAATGATGCTAAAGCTGAAACTCCAGTACTTTGGCCACCTCATGCAAAGAGTTGACTCATTGGAAAAGACTCTGATGCTGGGAGGGATTGGGGGCAAGAGGAGAAGGGGACGACAGAGGATGAGATGGCTGGATGGCATCACTGACTCGATGGACGTGAGTCTGAGTGAACTCCGGGAGTTGGTGATGGACAGGGAGGCCTGGCATGCTGCGATTCATGGGGTCGCAAAGAGTCGGACATGGCTGAGCGACTGAACTGAACTGATGTACCTACTAAGTGCCAGGCACTGTGCTGAACTCTGAGGAGATAATGATGAATATACTGACATAGTCACTGTCTTCATAGAACTTACTCAAAAATTAGATAGATGTGAAACAAATTCATTCAGTCACTCAACATATATACACTGAGCCCTTTTTATATGTTGGGCACTTGGCACTCTCTTAAGTGCTAGAGATGGAGTGTTGACCACAACAGACCAAATCTTTGAGTTTACATTTCAGTAGAAAAGAAAATTGATAATCAGTATATTAAAAAATACCAAATACTGGCATGTGCTGTGAAGACAAAGCAAGGTAATAAGACAGAGATAGTCTGCAGGGGTGGGGACAGGCTGAGGGAGATTGGGAA